>NC_049564.1:4038632-5361510 GCF_013368755.1 Talaromyces rugulosus
TGAAAAACTACTCGTGAGCGTGGAGCCTATTCAGCCGTGGCTATTGTTGTATGGCGCGGCACCGGATTAAGCGCGGGCGGTCAACCGTGGCGCTAGACGCGACGTTGGGCTAGGCGGCTCGTTCCATCAGGCAAGGTGGACAAGCTTCTTCTCCGGCCTTATTGACACTGGGACGGCGATTGCTTCCTTTGTCTTGTGCTTTTCCTTTTCCTTTTCGACATGAAATGTTTTGCGTGGTATGTCTTTTTTCATTGTTTCCAATTTACCATTGTCTCTAAATGTAGGACCTGACTGACTCTTTGTCACTCTTTTTTTCCCTCGCAATCAGATCCAAGACACCTCCCTCAGTCGCTCGTGTCCGAGCTGCGAAAACTGAAAATTTTCGCACGTTAGTCGGTCGGATTTTCATCACGACTCTTCGCGATGCCACCTAGTGGTGCAGGCAAACGGAAACGAGGCGACAGGTCCTGGTCCGGCGATTCTGGACATCACGACGGTGGTCAGAGGCCATCTCCCCATCGACCTGGCAATCTGAATCTTGCGCAACACAATAACCAACCTCCATCTCCAAGCCCGCGAGGCGGTAGACAAGGTAACAGAGGTGGCAGAGCAACAAACCCTGGTCGTTCGCAGAGTGCTGCCCAAGATACCCCTATGCCTTCAGCAACCCCCGATTCACAGCCGCAGCAAACGGAGAGCGGAGGCGCGGCGAAGGCCAAAGCGAATTCCAATATCGCTACCGATGCGACTCTTCCTGTTCGTCGAACAGATGCGGCTCAGAATAGTCAACAAGACTCGTTCTACGTTTACGAATACGTCACGAAAGATGTTGTCGCAGGCTGGAAACAGAGCGGCAAACAGAAAGTCATCGACCAGGGAATAGCCGCCCGCAATTCGCGCGACACAATCAATTTGGGATGTATATTCCAGGAGCTAATCCGATCCATTTTACTGAAGAGGCTCGACCCGTCAGAGGCCGGATCTACTGTGCGACAGATCATTGCGAATGGAGAACAGGAGGAGGCCGATAAGGATGACATCTCATCGCTCTTTTTGAATACTTTGTCTATACTTGTTGATGAACACGACACATCGAACGATGCCTTGAAGCCGTTTGTTTTCGCCACGGGAATCTCCCCTGCGCTGTTGCGGCTTGAGCTAGACACGAATCTGGTGCAAGGATTGGGGCTTGTTCGAGAAACCTTTACTCGCATTGGAATCCGAAAGCAAACAAATATTCTCTACCGACAGTCCAATTACAATCTTCTTCGTGAAGAGTCAGAAGGCTACTCCAAGCTAGTCACAGAACTTTTCACAACGAGCAATTCTGAATCCCCATCCAGTGAAATCGTTGAAGAGACGTTTGAGCGTGTCAAGGCAATGATTGGAGCCTTTGACTTGGATGTGGGACGAGTACTCGATGTGACTCTGGATGTATTCGCTGCAGTCCTGGTCAAGAAATATCACTTTTTTGTCAGGTTCCTGCGCGCTAGCTCGTGGTGGCCCAAGGGCGATCGCTTGCGTCGTGAAGATGAGTCTGATCCCTACTCAGGCTTGCCGAGCTGGGCTATTCCTGGCTGGACTGGCTATGATGACGAAAAAAAAGAAGACTTTGCACGGCTACGCGACGAACGCGACCAGGCTTTTTGGAATCGAGTTCGAGAAACCGGGATCCGCGCTTTTTATGAGATTGGTCGGCGTCCATTATCCGACGATGAACAACAACTCGCACTTGTAGATGCCAACAATCAGTCAGACTTTGGATCTGAAACGAAAAAATGGATCGAGCAAACCGGTACACTGCCACCAAAAGGTAACCGCGTTGCTGCTCAGCTTCTTGGGTTTAAACTTCGATTCTATTCGGCATCCGCAAGGGAGGCTGGCTATCTGCCAGAAAATCTCATATGGGTTGCTGCTTTACTCATTAAGATTGGGTTTATCTCATTGCGTGACCTTTATCCACACCTTTGGCGCGAGGATGACACTATGCCCGAACTGGAGGAGAAGTTGAAAAAGGAAAAGATGGAGAGAGAAATGAAGGCCCGGCCAGGAGGAGGAATCAACGCTCTGATGCTCGCTGGAGCTCTTTCTGATGACACTCTCCCTGCTCCTCTTTCTCGCTCACGCGAGGCAGACACTCGTTCTGGCACCCCTGGAAAGGATTCCGAAGTCACTACCGCAAAAGAAGCCGGCGATCAGGAACCTTTGCCAGAAATTAGGGAACAAAAAGTTGATCTGCTGAAAAGCTTGTTGACTATTGGTGCCATTCCCGAGGCCCTCTTTATGCTTAGTCGATTTCCTTGGCTTATCGATATGCCAGAGCTTCCGGAATATATCCACCGTATAGTCCATCATTGTTTGAGCAAGCTTTACACCCCAATACGCCCTTTGCAAGAGAGCGAGCAGCTTCGGGAAGCACGCAGAGTCCCTAGCACCGACCAATCTGGAGTGCCCAAAGGCCAAGTTCGTCTCACCGATGTCCCGGCACGCAAGCTACTCCGGTGGGCTCATCCAGACAAAGAAGACCGTGAAGAAGGGACTAGCTACCGATTTTACTGGGATCACTGGTCCGATACGATACCGGTTTGCCAAACCGTCGACGATTTCTTTGCACTTACTTCCTCCCTGTTGAATGTCTCCGGTTTTAGAATCGGACAAGATCCACTGCTGATGAGTAAAATTTCACGAATCGCCCAACACAGTTTGAAAACAGATACGTCAGAGGCCAACAGAAATCGCTGGAGGGACTTTTGCAAACGGTTGTTTCTTCCGGCCCTGAGCTTATCCAAGAAGAACCCAGGTGTTGCCAACGAGGTATTTGGTGTTATTCGTCACTTCCCCAGGGCCGTGCGCTACAATATGTACGCCGAATGGCACTCTGGGCAAACATCTAGACTGCCGGATATCAAGGCGGCCTTTGAGCTTGCCACGGCACAAACCAGAGACACACTGAAGCGGTTGAGCAAGACAAACATTAAGGCCATGGCTCGTGCATTGGCGGAAATAGCATATGCAAACCCGGGCATCGTTATCAATGTCGAAATCACGCAGATTGAGTCGTACGACAACCTTATCGACGTCGTCGTCGAGTGTGCCCGTTACTTTACCGATCTAGGATACGATATCCTCGTATGGGCCCTCATCAACAACTTGGGCCAAAAAGGGAGAAGCCGTGTTCAACAAGGAGGTCTCTTGACTAGCAGGTGGCTCAACGCGCTGTCAACATTCACTGGCAAAGCATTCAAACGCTACTCTGTTCTAAACCCCTCACCAATTCTTCAATATGTACTCGATCAGCTACGACAACAAAATTCGACCGATCTTATTATCCTAGAACGTATGGTTAGCTCTATGGCGGGAATTGTTACCGATACAAACTTCAATGAGCAACAAATCCAAGCTATGGGAGGAGGTGCCATATTGCAGTCGCAAGTCATGCTACAGCTTCTCGACAAGAGGCACGAATCCAAAACGACATCGAAACGATTGATGAAGGCGCTGATTGACTCAAAAATGGCCGGTCAATTGCTCATTGCTATCGCCCAAGAGCGCCTCCTCTGTATTTACAGGGAACCAGAGCTCGGTCCAGAGCTCAAACTACTAGGCAACATCTTTGACGAGATCCATCGAATTCTGACACAGTACCTAGACTTGCTTCGAAGCAATCTTACTTTTGAAGAATTTGACTCTTTTGTTCCTAGCTTGCCAAGTCTTGTTGGTGAATTTGGTCTCCAGCCAGACATTGCCTTTTGGATTACACGGCCTGGTCTGTGCAAACAGATTGCAGATGCCGATCGCGTTGCCAAGGAGAACAATCCAGCTCTTAGACAAGCAAAGAAAATCAAAAGTGTGACTGCTGATGGCGATGTGGAAATGGCAGAGGACGAGACCAGCGACCAAAATGAAAGCACGACAGCCGAGGGTGAAATGGAGGTGGAAAAGTCACCTGCCGCAGCAGACAAGGCTCTTTCTCCCGGTCATACAAATGGCGTCACTCCTGAAGTAGCACCTTGGCATCCCATTTTGCAGAAATTGATGGACGAAATCCAGCCCGTTCTTCCCCCGAATGCCTGGCAAACTGTTGGGTTGCCATTCTATGTGACTTTCTGGCAGCTTTCGGTCTATGATGTTCACATTCCAGGCAAGGCATATGAAGACGAGATGGAGAGACAGAAACGAAAAGTTTCTTCCATCTCTAACGACAGGACTGATGTCAGCGTGGCTGGCACTCAGCGGAAGGAAAGAGAAAAGAAGCAAATCCAGGAGCTTCAAGACCGCCTGCTGGAAGAGAACAAGCAACATCTTGTCTCCTACGAGCAGACTCGGAGCAGATTGCAAAAGGAGAAAGATCACTGGTTCCCAGGTATGCGAGGCAAATATGAAGCGCTCAATCTTGCTCTTTTAGAGCAATGCTTTCTACCTCGCCTCTTGCTGTCGTCTATCGATTCTTTTTACTGTTTTAAGATCATGAAATTCTTGCATACTTCAGGCACGCCCAACTTCCGCACGGTTGGTCTTTTGGACCAATTGTTCCGAGAACACAGACTCACAGCGATCATTTTCCAATGTACCTCGAAAGAAGCCGATAACCTTGGACGCTTCCTCAATGAGATCCTACGTGACTTGACTCGCTGGCACGCTGACAAAACACTCTACGAGAAGGAAGCATGGGGTCCAAATAAAACTCTGCCAGGGTTCGCCATGAATGTTGATTCCGAGGGCAAGTCAACTTCTTTTGTTGACTTTGAGATGTTCCGCCGGCTACTGTATAAGTGGCATCGCTTATTGGCTGGAGCATTAAAAACTTGCTTCAATGGAGGGGAGTACATGCATATCCGGAATGGTATCAGCGTTTTGAAATCCGTGTCCAATAACTTCCCGGCTGTTAACTGGATGGGCCGCGATATGTTGCAATGCGTCAACTCTCTGAGCAACGACGACCGAGAAGACGTGAAGATTCCGGCAGCATCATTAAAGGGAGATCTCAGCAGAAGGGAAAAGCAATGGCTACTTCCCCAGGCATTCATGATCGTGAGTCAGAACTTTCTCTCTTCAAAGATAAGTACTAACCCATAATGAAAGAATGATAATGTTGCTGGTGACAAGGCCAAACCTCGCCCAGGAAGACTTGATTCCACTACGCCGAAGCCGCTGAATGCAAGCGCCGCAGAATTCAAACTTCCAGCTTCCTCCATGTTAGTTTTTACTACCTTCTTGTTTCAATTCATAATAAGACTAATGGCTTTCTATCAGAGCAAACGGTGCCTCAAATGGTCCCGCTTCAGGCAAATTAGAGGTGGAGGACGGTGAGATCGAGGATGCCAAGATGGGTGATGCTCCTGCAGAATCCGCCTCGATAGGAGATCCTGCGCAACAGGCGGATAAACTTGCAGGCGAAGATTCTGAGCAGCCGTTAGCAGCAGCAGGGGTTGATGATTCCGAAGTCTCTCGGGACGAAAGGTCGGATGTGGAACGACAATCATCCGAGAGAACCCAAGCCAGGACAGCATCGCCAGTCGATTCGCGACAGGGCTCGAGACCACCTGATATGAACCGCTCTGCAAATATACCCAAGCGCCCGGAGCTATCTCGATTACCACCACCGCCTAGTCTACCAAACAAACCCGATCTTCCTCGTGGATATAGACATGATGCTCGTCCGCCCAGGCAGCCAGATTTGATCGATGATCGCCGAGACGGACGACACCCCGAATTCTCTCGCTCTGGACGGTATAGTGATGCTGAACGTGACCGCCTATTCGATCACGATTCCCGAGGCCATGGCCGTTCCGATGACCAGTACCGAGGTCCTCGTGGTGGCCCCCCTCGCGAGGCTGAGACTGACCGCGCCGGCCGCTTGCGCCCTCCAGACTCGCTTCCTCGAGCCGGGCCGCGTTCTGGGTCGCAGCCACTGCCGCACCCGGACCGAGCTGACCTCTTGCGCGAACATCCTGACCGTGTGGCATTGATAGAGGTAGAAACGCAGCGCCGCGACCACCGTGAAGATCGCAGGCCTCGACCCTCATCCCCCGCGAGACCAGATGATCGTCGAAGCCATCGCCATGATGATTACCCTACCGGCCCGCGTAGCGATAGGCCTAGCCGCTCGGATATGTCCGAGGCCAGGGATGCTCGACCTCCTCCTGACATGTCGCATGGAAGACTGAATCGTCAATCTGAAGTACCGACCGACACTCCATCTGGCCCACGAGGCAGAGGCGCCCATACACGTGGACGAAATGTGTCAAATTTGCCACCACCATTACCACCGACACCGACAACACCTAGTGGAGCTCCTGAACGCCAACCACCTTCCGGACCTTCTAATCGATCAACTGGCCGTGGTCCTAAACCTACTACTTCTCCGCCCCCGACTTCAGATAAGGTTGATCTTAGCGGAGTCCACCCTGATAGACTCAAGAACCTTCCGAACGAGCCTAGTCCTGCTGGCGGTCGGGCCCAGGCCCCTCTAGCTGCTCCTTCCGGTCCTCGTAATTCTCATGGAACTCCTGGTGGCTCCCCTGCCACTCGTGGGCCGCCATCAGGACCCGGAGGTGATAGGAGCCGCAGTGACAAGCGATTCGCAGGTCTGAACACCATGCTTCAGCAATCCGGCGGTTCCCAAGAACGACATGTAAGCAGTCCGGGCACGTCCGTCAGGGGTAGAGGCAGACAAGCTAGTTCTGCCAATGCTTCATCTCTCCAAGGAAGTCGACCTGCAAGCCCTCCCGCCGGCGGATTCGACGAAGGACCAGCTCCTCAAGGACGACCTGAATTATTCCCCGGCGGCAAGGAGGAGGATAATAACAATAACCGTTCCTCTGGCCGCGGTCGACGAAACGACGGACCTGACGAGGCCAATGCTGAACCTAGGCGCGGCGGGCGACATGCGAATATCAACACGCCCGACCGAGACCGGACCCGCGGCGAAGACGAGGCTGCTCCCCCAAGAGGCAATCGAAGGGATGATCGCAGAGGCCGCGACCGAGACCGCGAGCGCGACCATGATCGTAACCGTCGAGGAGTCGATGCTGCCGAGGAAGAAACACATCCGCAAGCAGCACCGAGAGAGTCGGGAGGTTCTCGTCGCGGAACAATGAGTCGCGACGATAACAGGAAGCGAGACCGAAGAGACAACAATAACAACAATAACAACAACAGAGACGATGGTGCCCCCGATCATACTGGTCCTGGCAACAATGAGCTTCATGGTCGTATCCGGCCTCCCTCTGCGACAGGCAGCAATAATAATGCACCTCCACCGGGCCCGCCAGGCGAAGAACGTCGATGGACCGGCGGTGGCCGCGGGGAGCCTCGCGACCGAGACCGCCATCGTGGTGGGAATCGCGATAGAGAATACAACAATCGCGACGGCGGCGCAGCAAGCGGCAGCAATACATTTCCACGCAAACGTGGCCGACCTGGTGACGACAACGGCGGTCACGGAGAGGGCGCTGGTCGTGGTATGCGAGTTGGAAGTGAAAGCAAACGAGCACGACGTGGCACATGAAAAAAGCACTGCAGAGAATATAGTCCTTGCAGTTTGGCTTGCTTTTTTTTCTCTCTACTTTTTGCCTTCAAATTGGTTTCGGGTAAATGTCCAATATCTTCTATTCAAAGCATGTCTATTTTCAGGGCTCTATTTTTTGTTTTTAGTATTTTTCTTTTGTCTTTTTGTTCTTTTCGTTTTTGCTTCGAGCATGAATGCATACTTCGGCGCTGTTGTTTGATTTTGATCTAGGCTATTATTTCGGAGGTTGTTAAAAGCATTAAACTGTTAATATCAATGAGGAAATCGTCACTTTTTAATCTAGTCTTGAGTCTACATATAATGTGTGTATGAAGTGCATAGCAAAATCAACCGGCACTACTGTTGGAAATGGAGAGGGAGTAGCGAATACTCAAATGAGAACTTTGACGACTAAAGTAGGAAAGATTTGCAGTTGGACATAAGAAAGGACATCATGATGTGTAACATTGCAAGACCACTAGAAATTTCACTATATAACAGCACACAAACTAGCTAAAAGGACAAATACCATCATAAATTGAGGAAGTGGTCCTACAATAACGCCTCCCGAATCATCAGAGGAAGCGTCCCCAGAAGTATTAGTCTGGTTATTGGTCATGTTCTTTTGCTCGGTGAAAAAGAATGGCTGTGTGCTGTTGTATTCCGGAATCGTACAGATAGACTGTGTCCCTTTCACGGATGGACAGCGACTTTTATAGTCCGATGAACGCGCCGGGTTTGAGGAATTGAAATATGCAAGGAAGTAGGCAACCGTCATCTTAGCATCGACATTAGGAGGACCACCGGACCAGAAAGGGTTCCCATTGCTCCAGTGATTGAAGTACCCGCGACCAGCATTGTCCGGGATATTTTGTGTCATATCACGCAGCCACTTACCGTCAGCATAAAATGAAATTTTCTCTGGTGTCCAGTCAAAGCGGTACTCATGGAACCCGTCGGATGGGTCAAAGGGCAGTGGATACGTGTCAAAAGTCGGTGTTTTGGCCGCATTATATCCAGCAGCTTGTGATTCCAGTGACTGCAATATGAGATTGACTGCCCCAGTGTTGTTTCCTGCTTGATTTTGCCGTGATAAAATTTCGTTATCAATTTCTTGTGTATCATTGTAGTACTTGGCATTATGTTCAGCAAAAGTTATGATGTTTGGTTAGAGACTCCTACCCAGAAGAATGCTCCGCATGTTCCATTGGTGGCGGTAAATTTAATCAGAGATCGAATGCTTCCATACAGCATATCAGACCGACTGGTGCGAATCTCGCCCATCGGAACTAGGTTGTTTGATGGGATTCCACCCCGTGTCCAGAGCTGTACTCCAGCATCAGGGCCCAGCGTTCCCGAGCCGCTCCAGGTAGAATTGTCGACCAGCGGATTCGAGATTACATTACGCAACTCGTCAATTCGGCCATATTGACCTGACGAGGAATCGTAAGGAAATTCCGAAGTTTGGATTTCCCAAGCATCATTGTGCGAGAGATTCTGTACAGTTCGGAAGTTGGTCTCAATAACATCAGTATATACCGTATGCTCTGCATCACTTGTTGCATTAACAGAATACCCGCACTCGCAATCTGCTAGTGCTGCATGCCAAAGAGTTTTGATGTCAGCAGGAGGTAAGCAAACTCAAATGTTGGGTAGTGTGGGCTTTCACTAACCAGAAGATGAGAGCAGCGTTGCGGCAGTCCAAGTAAGCGCCATATACCTCCACAATTTGTCCATCATGAGGGAATACATGATGGACACAAGTTCAGCTTTTCCTCTCTCGGCAGCATATAGTCCAATGCCAAAGGTGACACTTTGTTAATGGATGCTCAAGTCTCATCATTCATGTCATCCACGTGGGGTACCGGCCACTATATGACGTACAAAATTTTCGTCTAAAGTAATCACTAATCATTCATTTTCACGCCCCAAGTGAGACATATATGCATGGGCTGTCTCATGCATGCACCCTTGTATTTCATGGATTAGCCTGGCATTTTTAGAAATTTCATTGGTATTCTAATACCCTAGTATTACATTAGCCTCGCGTATTCTTTCCCGCGGGGGCACTCCAGATTGGTGACCAGGCATTAAGTACTAGCATGAATACTAGCTCCAGGGTTTTTCTACTTTTGGTTAGCAAGAAAGTGATGAGCTTTTGCACGTTGTCTACGAATGTAAGCTGTTCGTTGGTGCAAAATGACTACCAGTGTGGAGTATTGGGGGCACTCGTCTCGCCAGGTACCCGTCTTTACCGAACCAGCCATGGAGGGTAATTATATTACTATTCTAAGGCTTAGTGCGTTGCCATCCAGGTGGGCTATGGGAACCCTAGATTTCTACTTCCGGAAACCCTCGTGTTCCTGTAGTCAGAGACAAGGGATTCGCTGACTCGGACAATGTGGTCTCGTAATTTTGTTTTTTTGCTATTCCAGTACTGCAAATCACCGGTCACCAACCATGCAGCTGGCTTCCAACATATGGATCTAGTTTGTAGTGTAGCATTTCAGCCGCTCATTGCTCGTTGGGGCCTAGAATGGTGTGCTTTCTTACTTCCTATGGCTAAAAAAACCATGCATATGCATGGTCTGGTACGTATATACGCCAGCGGAACCCTCGTTCTGTTGGGTACATACATTATGAGACATAGGCCCAGGAAAGTTTGAAATGCAGTCTATGGAGTAGCGCGCTCTTTATTACATTCGTTTCTACACAGTATATACATATCCTTCGGCAATTCATTCTATTTTTTAAATTCTGCGAGGGCTGTTTTGATTCCAGTCGTTTGATCCTCACACATTCGTTTATTTTCATATGCATAAATGATGCATCGCCCTCGAGGTAACTCGGTTGTCGAAGACATTGTCGTCCCTAGTCATCTTTTGGCTACAGCGGCTGCTCACCGTAACTGGGAGCCAAGTCAATGGGAATCTGCTCTGCCCCAATCTGGTCCTGTCTCGCGGGCGTTATTTGCAGAGGCTAGGGCAAATACGCTAAACAGGTCGTTAAGTCTGAATGGTCTAAATGACGGCCGTGTTTCTAGACCACAACAGACATATCGGCCGCGATCCAGGAGCATCCCATCCATTATCCCAGAGAGGCAGTCATTATCCTCGACCTCATCACCATCAGTTAGTCGAAACTTGAGCCCAGAGCCACGCTCGCCACATGTACACTTTACTCGTTCCACGGCCGCATCTCCGTCCCCGTCACCGCTTTTTGAATCTTTCGACAGCTTGATCCAGAGCAATAGCGAGAACCAGAAAGAAGTTACTGGCATTCCCCAGAGGAGCCTAAGTCAACGGCTTGTCAATAGGCGGACGAGCGTCTACAACCTATATGAGGAGGCTAAAGTTCGCGGGGCAGGTCTTCAGCGAAAATACTGGGTTCAAGTACTATTTGAATGTACTGTCTACGTCATTTTGCTTGCCTTTATCTATCTCGTTTTGGTTGGTCTTCCACTATGGAACGGTGCAGTCTACTGGTTGTACTGGGTCGTCAAGAACAAGTTTGTTATCGAAGGTGGCTGGGCTATTGTCTTGGGCCTATCAACGCTGTGAGTCATCACAACTCGGGAAAAAAAAAACCTCTAGTGGAGCACTTATTGACCAGAATCTAGATATGCATATCTTCCTCTGCTCATACTCTTTGAAAAGGACCCCCCAGCCCCAAATGCGGTGGATGACGAAATTGATGTCGAAGCAAATAAACTTAGAGACCGTGTCGAAAATACGGCTTTAATGATTCCTTGTTACAAATCGGCGAGCATAATAGGACCTACTCTTGAGGCAGCTTTGAAGATTTTTCCGGCTCAAAATATTTACGTGATCGCGAATGGCAACTCGGCTACGCCTCTTGATGATACCGAAGATGTATGCCGGCCTTACGGAGTTAACCACATTTGGTCGCCCGTTGGATCTAAGATTATCGCGCAATTCGTTGGCTGCTATGCTACCAAAAAGTTCGAAAACGTTTTACTAATCGACGATGACTGCCTTCTTCCTGCAAACTTCCCTGTTGTCAGTGACCGGCTCGTTGGTCGTGTCAAGTGCATCGGTTACACTATCAAGAGTGTCGGCCCCAACTCTTCCAAGGGCACCTTTTGTCAACAGGCTCAGGATCTCGAATACAAGATCTCAGGGATACAGCGCGCTCTGGCGGGGAAGATCGGCAGTGCCACTTTCCCCCATGGAGCTATCTCACTATGGAACCGAGAATTCCTACAACAGACATTTCATGATCATCCCGGCTTCACGGTATCTGAAGATTGGTTTTTTGGTGACAGCTGTCGGCGACTAGGTGGACGAATTGATATGTGCACATCTGTCTTCGTGGAAACCGAGACACCCTCTGCTGTTTTCTTCAGTAGCGGTGGCAGCCGAGGCGGGTTCGGGGAAATGACAATCTTCAAACAACGGTTTATGCGGTGGAACTTTTTCTTCGTTAATGGCATGTACTACAACATGAAATACATCATCAAGAGCTGGAAATTAGGGTGGTGGGAGCTCGGTGCCAAGATTTTCGTTTGGCAAGAGGTTCGTTAAGACTCTTTCTCGTTCCCTAGCTGGCGTGGTGAAACTAACCAGAAGGTCTTTAAATAGGTCTATGAAACGCTCCTGTACCTTCTCACACCGTTTATATTACCGATGTCATTCATGGCCCGACCTGCTTTCAGCGGTTTCATGCTCGGCATTACCATTGCAGTGTACCTGCTCAACGTTCTTATTTTTAACGAGATACATTTACGATTGAAGCGCGAACGTGTTAGCCTAGCTGTGTTGCTATTTTACTATGTAGGTCTCCATTCCAGTGGCCGTTTTCTTTTTTCTTCTGAAATATCCACTAACGAGCGCAGACCCCATACAAAATGGTTCTCACCTTCATTAACGTAGCTAGCTGCTACTGGTCCGTCTATAAATATGCCCGCTATTTTGCTAAGAGACACCCGAAAGTGATCGAAGATGCAAAGGCAATTGAAGTGGTGCTACGCCTCGAAGAGCAACAAAAGAATACCACAGAGCGTAACAATACACTGGGTCGCACACTTACCATTACGAAAGTGGAAGCGCGGAGAAACGCGACAGCCTCAATATACGAGAATTTTGAAGACCCCGACCCCCAATTCTCCGATTATGTGGGAAAGGAAGAGAATGAAAAGGCCGAGTCCGCCCCAGCAATACAAGTTACGCCTGCGCACAGTTTTCATTCTGTGAATGAGAGCTACTCTCCATACCAGCACGAAGAAGACGACTATCAACAACCAGGGTCGTTTTCCTCTTCGCAGCGCTCCTCGTATTATTCCACGAGGTCGGCTTAATCTGCTACGACAAAAAATAGAATATTTATATATCATTGATCTCTAGACTATAGACTACTTTCGTTATTCTTTGCATAATTTTTTGAGCGTCAATTGGAGTTTACACTGGGTACAGAATTTTGATCACTGGCTGTGCTCTTATTGTTTAGATCCATGCTTGAAATGAGCGTAGTGACTAATTACATCACAATCCCGTCTGTCAATTTCACAGGTCTAGAAAAATAGAGTTTCATATCCTTTAATATTACGCACATTAAATGACTATCCTTGAAGCGACAGGTTTGATGTGGAAAAAATCCGAGTCAGTCAATGACCAGGGTAATGAGACAGAATTTGCTAGGATTATGAAACATTTCGAATTGTATTCTAAGTAGAATCTCGAAGAGTGGGGAAAGCGAAAAACAAAGAAAAAATCCATTTTTTATACAGCTCCTGCCTAGTACAGTACTGTATCATTTATACACCGTCTGATATAGTGGAAACAATGCCGAATCGCGTCATCCCGATGCCTGAGACCTAACCCTAAGTCGAAGGTGCTTAGTGCGTAAAATTGCCACACAGCACAACTGCAAGGAAATATGGAGTACTACTACTAACTACTACACTCTGTACTCCGTACAGGAATTAGTTCAGCTCAATTTTATGCTTGCAAGAGGCTCTAGCGGAATCCAGGAACCTACTTAAGCAAGGCATGACGCAACGATGCTGGACCGGGTTTAGATCATATAACTGGAACGGAATATTATTTCTATTCGTATTATGCAACAGAATCTCAAGTCAAATTGGGAAATGTTTCGAGATGTGCTTAGCGCACCAATGAGCTGGCGTCGAAATGTGCCATGTGTGCATTCTCGCAGCGGATTCGTCGCAAACTTCATTGTTGTTTTATGCAACATAGTCATCAAAAGGTGACACCTTGCGTCAGCGGTTAGTCTTATTTCGCCAGGGTGGCTGGCATCGTGGCTTGTTAGGCGTACAGGGATCTTCGGGGGGGATGTAGGTTCTAGAAACGTGTTATACGTAAGGTTAGTTCCAACGCAATATGCTTAGCGCCCTTATTCGGATTAGGACTAGTTTGTCAGTCGATTCGCGATCGAAGATCCTCGTATAGTTTGAATGGATTGGTAGGTGTTCGCTAAAATCTAGTGACTTGGCGGGCAAAAGCGGTGAAAAACCTAGACACCCGCCCAGCTTTTTGTTGTATACGCTTTGTATATGTCTTACTTATACCTCACGTATGTCTCACATATGTCTACCCAAACCCACAACCTAACAACTAAAGTCGAACGTATCCAAATCTTATACACGCTAAAAAGCTAAGCGAGTGTCAAAAATGATTAATTTTTGTCAATTTTTTTCTGCCATTGCAGACACTCTGACTCGGCCACTAAATTTTTAGTATACACCCACCGAACGATCCGGGACACCCGTTCGACTGTGACCTGGGTCCAAACTTCCTAGAATAGTCTACTTCCGTGAGGCTCCTCATCTTTCCAAAAGGACTGGACCTAACAAAGTAGTAAAAATAGAAATGCACCAGAGGCAAAATGAAAGAAACAAAAGCAAAAAAGGAACGGATTAAGCGGAACTAACCCCTGTTGTGGTAATGCAGCTGAAAATCTCAGGTGCGGGGAGCCAAAGAAACTATAATAACATGATATTATTATTAGCCGGTGTTCATCGCAAATAACAGACCGGAAATAGATTTTTATGATTCACCGGAGGCTAACAGCAAGCCACCAATTTAAATTTGGTCATGGCTGAAATTACCGCCCATGAGGTCTAACTCTCTTTGCAATGGTGGTATTTTTCTGTGACAACAAACAGTATCCGCCCGGCTAATCTTGCCTCTCCTCCTCATGTATTTTCTCGGATCAAAGGATGATGATATTGTGAAGGACAGATGATGTACATTGTCAGATATCTAGTCTCAGTCACGGAAACTGACAGGAGCATATCAACCATGAGACTGATCGGAACGAATGAATAGAATGTTGGCGTCAAAATCGTCCCCTACTTCACCGGCTTATAGCTACGAATAGAGAGCCAAAAGTGTACACGTACGGTCAGGGTCCTTGATAATTAAGTTAAATGGTTTTCTAAATATTTCCTAATTTTTGCAGTGATCTGACACGTAAATGTACAAAATCTTTCAAAAATTGAGCATTGAATATATAATCTCTGGTTTTACATGCCGATTTGGCTATACATCAATTGATGTCAAATGGTATATTCCAGGTTAACTTCTGGAAGGTTACCACGAACAGACACTATAAACCTCAATATAGTGGACAATAATGAATACAGAATGGAACATTGAAATTGGATCATATATAGAAAAAACTTGTATAGCTATATTTTTTCGAGAGGAACAGCTTTTTGTCTGCTCTGTGCCCATATTTGCGAAGAGGATCAATCTTTTTTTGTTTCATTGTCATAGGACATACAGGAAGCGAATCCTATGGTGCGACCTTTAATATATGGTTATTCTTTTGCTGTACGGGTCTAAAGACATCCTTCATTGCACAAATTCTACCGTATATCCCAACTTTTTTCTCTTCTTCGTTTGTGCATTACATGAGAATTGATAGTCATTGATAGCGTCTTCGGCAAATGACTTTCAGTAGGTACGTTACTTGATGTACTCTCTTATATATGTAAAGTAGTCATACCTTTTATACATATCATTGATATACCTTGAGCTAGCCATAATTTCTCCTCGAGCGTGGAAAACAGTTTTGATGGGGTGGGATTCACATAGTGAGAAGGTATGAAATGGATTTTTTCAAGAGTCGAAATTACCTATTATCTATCTAGACTCTAACTAATAGTCATGAAGCGTCGGTATTTGATCTCCAGAAAATATCTGCTCCCAACAAGACACCAAAATGAGCAAATAGCAATACCGTGGGAGTATCTGCTGTACAATGAACATGAAGTGAGAGAAGTCAGTACTGTGAGTGTCGTAGGGCACCACAGTCTGGATGTGAACTACTTCTGAAGCTTTGCTACAGCCAATTTAGCCTAGCAGGGTTTCCACTGAGCCGTTATTTATGACAGTGGGACGAGGTTCTGATCCTCCACGAGGTACGCCCCCCGACTCCATTTCTAATACTACTAGCAAGAACTTTCAAATGAGAAATTTGATGACTGAAGTAGGAAAGGCTCTATGTGAACAACAGTTACATATAAAAAAGACATTATGATGTGTAAAAACCACTGGAAATTTTACTTTAAAAGTTAAAATTTCTTCAGGAACACTTCAAAGTGATAGCAGTTAACCAATTAACCTTATAAAAAGATCTATATTCTCTTCAAAAAGATTTTAAACTCGCACAGCAAGCTATCAATACTAAAACCCGTGATATAATTTCAATATTTCCCAGTTCATTAAAGAAAAGTCTATGAGACCTGCTTGATACCATAAAGGCGCCTTTTCCAATCTTTAGATATTATATTAGAAACAATAGGACCATCATCGCTGACTTGAGAATCTCTTCTCTTAATAAAATTTTCCAGTGTGGCACGTTTTTCGTGGCATATGAAGCAATTACACTTATAGAGACTTTTAGGCTTAATACAGTAAATAAATTCTTCTGAAATAATGCGATGTAGAAGAAAAAGTCTGTCAGTCATCAGTTGATCTCAATGTTGATATAGGGCGCTCGCCACCGGCTACCAAATTATTATCTTTCGATCAATAGGTATGTCGCGGATTGAATCCTAAAGATTAGCTGTATTTCTGGTATATAAACTTTCACTACATTGGTTTCCATTTTCTTTTTCATGAATCGATTGATATAGTAAATAAATTGTTATAGCTTTTCATAATAACCATTTGATGATGATATTTATTACACATGCATATGTAATCGAATGACATCAGTGCATCCATTGATATACATAACTTTAAAATATAGATAAAGCCCAGCCATAACGATAAGAACTTAACGGGAAATAATTGAAAACCTAAAGACACAATTCCTCATCTGTAAAACACTCTGTAATTATTTTGGTCATACATGTAATAGGGACCAGCTCCCCACGTCGAATAGCCCGGTACAACATACTAGTATATCCACTCACAGTCGGTGCCTCCTTAAACTAGTTCGAAGAGGCTTTGTAAGGGATAGGAGTTAGAATCCTGGCCGTGTGCAAAAAGGGAATGCCCAGGGTCTTCCGCACATATTCATATATCGACTTCAAAGCCGTTCCTAGTATGGGGCTGGCATCATAGTGGTCTAAGTATACATTCATACTGGAGTACCATCCTTCCTGGAGCAGAAGAGTAACCTTCATGACCAGGGCTTCCATCTCTTCTAGCACCAAAGGGTCTAGTGGGGTGGTGAGGTAGTCGATGATGGTGACACGCATTGATTTACCAATATGAACAAACCGTTCTTCGCTTTTCATTGTCACGGTCTGATCAAGGCCTTTTTAGAGGTGGACCCAGAGAGTTGCTGAGAAGGGTGGTTCTTTCGACTGTAGATTGAGATTTGTTTCCACATGTGCAGGGTACTGACTAACGTGTTGAACTCGGTGTGTACACTATGCAGGACGAGCAACTTCATGGCGCGCAGGTCGAGAGCCTGACATAGGGAGAATATATGTGCAGCGGCCAACTCTATTAACACCTTTACAGCGGTGGTAGTGTAGCGAGAAGAGATCAGGGCGAGGGAGTTAAAGGATTGGTCGCCCATTTTGGCGTTGTAAACATGATTAACGGGGCCAGCGAGAAACCCCAACTCAGATGTGAGAGCGGAAATATAGATATCAACTGCTTTGAATATTCCGGACTTGATAGGCTCCTCGGCTACTAGATTCGGTGGTACACCCTAACTTGTGGTAGGGTTGATCAACTCCTGACACTGGGTAAAAGCCATTCTTCCGATGCTTTGGATCCCCTGGCGGCACTTCTCCATGGCAGAAGTAGCAACCTTGTCCTGAACATTAAACTATTCCTCTTTTACAAGCTGAGCGGAATCTTGAATATTGTGGGTGATGCTGCGCTTATGGTACTGCCATTGCCTACAGTGTGGAATATGCATGCTTTGCCGGGCAAACGCGTGGGAATCGTGGTTGTTTTCTTGTCAGGCAGCGTCCAAGTCCTTCCCTTGTGTGGCCTATTTTATTGTTCCGTGGGTCATGATCTCATCGACAGTATAGTGGTTTAATTGCAACGTGTGTCCGGACTGCATCTTTCTTTACCTCTGCTAAGCATTCCATGGAGGATCCTACATGTGAGTTCTGTTCATTGTTGTAACTTGTGTATTGGGAACACAATAGCTCATCAAAATCCATTTATCTATTTTTTCTAGAGACTGATTTACCACTCATGAGCTGGACTATCGTTGAGAGCGGCATGTATACGGCCGCCGCGAGCATGATGCGTCTTCGCCCGCTTCTCAGCAAGTTACCGGGTTGGTTGAAGATCGGGACCGCGAAGGATAATAGCGAAGAATCTCGGATGAATAATGGAGGACACAATCAAGCGGCATTAAACTGGTACGGCCATGGTTCAAAACAATCTACAAGCCAAAAACACATCCCTCTTGGGTCGTTTGAGAGGGATATTGATGAAGATCATGTTTAAGTTTAAGCAACACCGAAGGATCCCTCAATAGTAATAGTTTTAAATTTAATTTGAATACGCATTATGATTATTATGATTGTTTTATGATGTGGTGTAAAACCAACACCAGACGCAGGGACGGGCCCACATTGAGAGATGGTGGGTTATTCCAGACAACCCTAGCAAAGCAGAACAGGGTCCGGTGTTTTTGTTCCAATCGGGGGCAAAAAAGCACATGATACCATGTCAAGAAAATCACGTGCCTGATCTCATTGCTACATAAACCGCGCTGCCAGCCACTATTCCTGTTCCTTTGTTTCTAACTTTATCACTTTCTTCTCAGTGTTCGGCTTTGTATTTTTCAAACCATTTTTTCATCTGACACTCACACGTATTTACATGTACTCTCTCTTTATTTCTCTCTTATAAAAATTTACCAAATGGCACCTACCACCCTCCCATTACCGGGAATTGAACATGGCAAACGTATTCTCACCGCGGTGATCGAGCAGCGAGCCAAAAACAGTGCTGATAGCGCTTGGCTATCAGTCCCAGTAGACGACACCAACCTTTCCCTGGGTTACCGGGATATTACTTACCGGCAACTAAACAATGCTGCCAATCATGCTGCCCACTGGTTAAACCAGAATCTTCCTACTTCCGAGCTGTTTCAGTGCTTCGCCTACGCCGGTCCCAAAGATCTACGATATTCAATTCTGGCTGTGGCAGCTGCAAAAGTGCAGAAGGTGGTAAGCAGCAGCGGCTCTCGTATATCAAGAATGTAGTGAAAAGTAACCGGTATACATAGATGGTAGTTCCATCTCCACTTGTCACAGCAGAAGCTCAGTTGCAGATCTTGGAAAGAAAAAACTGTACGATTTATCTCAGACCTGAGGAAATGGCTGTGCCTGTGGCCGGGGTCTTGGAAGGCACCTCGCACATTCATACTATTACCGTACCGGCTCTGGACCAGTTCTTAAACGAAACAGAAGCTGGGCAGGTAAATTATCCCAAGTCGTGGGCTGAAGGAAAGGATGACCCTTGGTTGGTCTTTCACACCTCAGGAACAACGGGTATGACTTATAGAGTCAGCTACCACAAATGGAAAGTAACTTTGAGATAGGAAACCCTAAACCCATCACATATACGCACCAGATGATGGCTGGGGCTGATGTAGCTGCCTCTCTCCACGGCATTGAGGAGACTCATATCCATCAGTACGCACAAAAAAGATGGTATACTCCGTTGCCGTCACTTCATGTAAGTCAATTAGCCCCACAGACTGATACATTCCATTCCCTGACCCAGTTAGTTTGTCGGCATGCTCATGTCGATTGCCATGACCTCCTTCGTCCACATGATAGCAGTTATCGGACCCCCTGGACCTCATCCTCCAGACGTCCTCGCTGAAGTACTACGCTGCGGAGACGTGGATGGCGCCCTACTTCCCCCGGCACTCATTGACGGTCTCTGCCTCTCAGAGACTGGTCTTCAAGCTTTACGAGGCCTAAAATACGTCCACTATGCCGGTGCCCCGCTGTCTGCCAAGTCCGGAAAGCTTCTTGTTCCATATGTGCAAGTGGTGCCCTGTGTCGGCAGCACTGAAGCCGGCGGTTACTTTACAATTATCCATGACAAATCTGATGCCTGGGATTATATTTCCTTTCAGAAACACGCGGGAGCAATCTTTGAAAAGCGAATTGGCGACCTGCATGAGCTTGTATTCGTCCGTGATCCTGATTGTGCGATGCAGCAGATCTTCTCATTATATCCACACCTTGACCGGTTTGAGACAAAGGATTTGTGGGTTGAACACCCTACGAACAAGGGTCTATGGAAGATCATCGGTCGGAGCGATGATTATCTCTGTTTCTCTCATGGAGATGGGTTGCACGCCTCGCTCCTAGAACCGGAAATTCTGGCTCATCCAAATATAAAAAATGCGCTTATTGGAGGAAATGGGAAGCTGGGACCTGTACTTGTTGTCGAGCTTGTTGAGAGTACCGGCCGAGAGGCTCTAATAGATGGGTTGCGGCCTTATATTGAGAAGGTTAACTCGCGGTGTCATGAATCTGTTCAGGTTCCACTAAGCAGGGTTGTCATTGCTTCAAAGGAGAAGCCGTTTATTGCAACTATCAAGGGGAGTGTGGCGAGGTTGCAGACTTTGGAGTTGTATAAGGATGAAATTGCTGCATTTTTCCCGTAGAATCTCTAAGTATTATATACATATGTACATCACCGAACTCTGGAATACGAATACAAAATTGCACCAGCGTCCCACCATATAACCCAGGTCTTCACCATCTTAAATACATATCGCAGAATGAGACTTTTTGTAAGATCCAAGATATGTATGGTCACAACTTACCCTTGGAAAGTCTCCTCTCTTCGTCCCAACTGGCATCTTCGCAACCATGCTCGCCTCCTTGGACATCCTCAGCATATCCTCATCCGAGTGTCGACTCCGATACTCTGTCCAAAACTTCTCGTCCGCCAACCACCCATCAAACCATTTCTGAACCCATCCAGCCGCAGTCTCTGCACACCATTCGACGTTCTCAAAAACAAGCGTGTGCGATCCATCCTTCAGGACGGCCTTTTCCACCATCCCAGCCTGAGCGCCACCACTGCCGCCCACGCCGGTCCCCGTATGCCGCATCTTTGATTCCTGGGCGTCAGGCAAAGACAGAAAACTTTTCCCACCGAAAACCCACAACACACTTGACCTCAGGAATGGTAGGTTCCTCAAAGCCGACCAGCACTCCGGTCGGGAATAGAGATATGGCCGTTCCTTCTCCGCATGCCAATCGGGTAGCAATAATCTATCCAAGGCTTCGGGCTCGAGATTCGGCGTAGAAAAGCTCCATGACTCTTGATGTTTTGTTGTGGTTAATGTCACGGCCTGCGGGCCGACATTGGGGTCTGAAGCATCATAAAGAGCAGTGGGCACCTTTCGCAGCCCATATTCAAGGTACCTTTCGCGCGCACGAGGATCCCATTTACTTAGGCCGTTTGATAAAGAAGCTTTGGCCTGTTCGACACTGGGCCAGAGATCCCGGCGACGACTGGATGGGAAGCCCGGGTTGGGTCCTCCAAAGGAGGCCTCGATAATGACAGGATCGAAGAGTATAAGAGTTGATAGGAGGCGTGGATGGATTATAGAAAGATTTACGCTGTCTCTGTCATTAGATTCGAATAGTTTAGAGGTGGAAGAGGACGCTTACAGCTGGGCACAACCCATGCTATGGGCAACACCAATTATAGGACGAGGGATCTCATCGCGAAAATAGTTGATCATGTGGAGGAGGTCCCGGGAGTGGTCGTACCAGTTTGCTTGGTCCTTATTAGCTTTCTGGCTTCTTTAAATTTTATCTTGCATCTTAATCTGGGAAATTTGGAAAAGAAGGGGAAGGGAGAGATACTTTGATCGCCCTGGATATGCTCATTGAGAACTCCGCTTGCTCCTTGGTTTGAGATATCGGCTATCCAGATTCCACGCAGAGGAATCTCTTTGCGCTTCAGTTCACCGTATAGGTCCTCCCAGAGAGGCTCATAGGTTTCCTTCGGGGTTCCATTTCCCGGAGACCCGATGATGGTGATTGCGTTATCTGGGACTGGAGTAGGGCGGTCGAGAGGGATATACTGTTTTATGGCGAGCTGGAGGGGCGTCTCTTGTTTGCCCTTGGTACTGTGCGGGTATTCTCTAATGTGTTGGCCGGGGACTATGTGCTCGACTACCTGGAAGGGAAAAGACATTATGAAATTACAGGTACGTCAAATAGAAAAACCACGGCATTGGACTGTTGTGACAAGACAAGGCTGGGACTTGTTTTTAAGGAGAAGCAGATAAAGATACGCAGCCGATCGGTAACCAAAGCATTTGAAAAATACACTAGTATTGAATTATCTAGCGGTATTTTATTTCCTACTCCGATCCGCTATCCGCTCGCTTGCCAATTTAGGACTAGTGGAATATACATTGCAGACCATTAAGTTACCAGGCAATAATACCTTATGCGCAGTGATCACAATTGCCGAGGTTGGAAGTAGAACAACGTGGGAGTTCCACTACGAAAGCCATGCACCTAGGTGCATAGCGCTTCTAGAGTAGAGACGTTGCTCCTCTAACTAGCTACCGGTTTTCCAAGCACCTCTAAGCGACCTTGTGGACTGTCTATTTAGGAAATCCAAGTCATACAGATTGAAATGTAGTACGTAATTTACTAAAAAATCGAAACAGCTTGAAACTCTAATAATACGTCAGCTATGATTTTAGTGTCCGATATTAATCCTCGCCAAGCTTGCGGGGAAAATTGCACGTCTCATTGTCGAACCTAAGGCTTGTCGTAGTTAAATTTGACAATTTGTGTAATATTCGGCGGACGATCGCTAGTCAGGGTTATTCCTTTGGTGTTTTCTCTTCGCATTGAATCCCTTACTGTCTTATCAGCTTCAACCATGTTTCTCACGTTTGGGTCATCACGAGGTACCGACGAGCCCCCATGTAATCCCAAACATGCAAAACGGAGCCGACGAAGGTCTACAACGCATGCCTGCACATCATGCCGTCGCCGTAAGATCAAATGCGATGGCGAGAAGCCCTGTGAGGCCTGTCAATGGTACAAGACGCCCGAGTTGTGTCTCTACCCGGCACGCGCGTCATCCCAAATGTAAGAAATAACGACAAATGAAGAAGAAAAAAGACTAAATTAAATAGTCGCTTGGAGAAACCCGCGACAACAACATCCAACTATCGACGTACACTGGAAACGCTCTTTCCAGGCACTGTCCCAGAGGACCTCGTTCATTTATCACGAGAGCAGCTGTTGGATTTGCTTACCTCAGTTGAACCCCAAAATTCTAATCAAGATATACACGCTGCGGCCCCGTCCGTAGACACTCATGACTCGACGCTTTCGCAGGAAGAGACCGGTCTAGAGTCTCTGCATTCGATGCCAGACTATGAATTGGATGAACATGATTTTACAAGCAACTCGGATTCGATCGAGCATATATCAGACGACGTTAATGCACTTTCCCTTTCGGCTCTGCATACCACCTCCTACTTGGGTGTCTCATCGATACAGGCCGCATTGAAAGTCATTGCGTGGCTACACCCAGAGTTTGAGTCAGACTTTCCCCTCCCCGTGCACAAGGGAAAAAGCAGTTCATTATCCCACTCATCACCATCCCAACATTTCTTACCAGCTGCGGAAACACAAATTCTGGACGCATATTTCGTCAATTTCCAACCGTTTTCGCCGCTTTTGGATGAAAGAGAATTCCGTGCGAGTCACTCCACTGGTCTGCGGAAGGACGATAAATGGCTAGCATTGCTCAACATTGTTCTCGCCCTGGGCACGATCGCAATCGCAGGTGCCGACGTTCATACCCACCGGCCATTTTTTGACCGTTCAATGAGTCATTTGAACCTGAGTTCGCTGGGGAACCCAAGCCTAGAAGTTGTGCAGGCCCTGGCACTCATAGGTGGTTGGTACTGTCACTATATCAGTCAGCCGAATCTTGGATATTCCTTGATGGGTGCTGCTCTACGAATGGCGGTTACGTTGGGCCTACACCGTGAACCACACAAGTATATGCCAGATCCTGCATGGACCGCCCACCAGGAACATAAACGTCGCATCTGGTGGTCACTTTCCTGTCTAGAGATCTGGGGCCATGAGACTCTTGGCCGGGTAAGCATTGATTGTTTTGGCCCAAGCACTACAGTTAATATACCTCGCCAGCTCGAGAAGGTACGCCCCCTGACTCCATTTCTGAATACTACCAGCAATTATTTCTCTTTCTTTAACCGCTACTCGTAGGAAAATTACTTGGATATTCTTCCATTAATAGAAAACATCCGATTCGTGAAGATTGCCTCAAAAATACAGGATTCTCTCGCGGCTCTCCCAACCTTGCCGTATGCGGATATGTTTGATATGGACTCCCAACTACTTCAATGGTGGGAGAATCTACCTCCGATCCTAAAAGACTACGAGCCCTATCCCGAGTCGTTGTACACGGTGCGAACTGTCATGCGCTGGCGATATTACAATCAACGTATCTTACTTTATCGACCCTCCCTCTTAAGCTTCGCGATGCGACAGGTTCCATTTATGGCTGTCCGAACTGAGGACTGCACAGCGATCCGGAAATGCTGCGAAATCGCTGAGATACTGATCCGAGACATTTCATTGACAACAGGGTTGAACCAAGTTGTTGGGTGGAATGCTGTCTGGTTATTATTCCAGGCTACTATGGTCCCATTAATTTGTTTGTCAGCTAGCACCGCAGAGGTCGATTCCTTTACTTCCTTCGATGGTTGCAAGACGCAGGTTGAAACAGCCTTAGTAACTCTTGATCGCATGCGGCCCTACGGACTCACTGCAGCACGTTCTTGCGAGGTTGTTTCTCGCCTTCTCGAAGCAAGTTTGCGTTGTCCCCCGATGGGTCCAACTAATGACAACTTTGCGGGGCTCGGCTCACAAGATTTCTCAGTGGTGAACGCTTCAGAGAACTATCAGCAAATGAGTCAAGACATGGTGTTCGACCAGAGTGCTAACTCCTTCGAAGATTATTGGTCCTATTGCATGTGGCAGTATCTGAATCTACCTACCCCCAACGAAATGTGGCCAGAAATCCCCAATATCAACTCTGAAAACGAGATGATTTGTCCCTTGGACCCTACAGGGGAAGGCGCATAACACGTCCAGCATGCTATGGGAAAGACCTATTTTAGATGTCTTTTAATGTATATTACGATGCTTTATAGCCAATTTTAACGATAATTACGCATTCTTCATAGGTGGGGCTTTCTTCTTGAATGTGTCGGGATTTGTATAGTCGTATCATAAGGTTTAGGTTATAATAGTACCGACCTTAGTACTCCGTACACCCCACAAATATGGGGTAGTGTTTTGACGCTTAGGCAAATGCGCGAACATTATTCCGCGTATTCCGTGCCAAAAAGGGCTATGATCCGCATTACCGTTGTCGCCA
Source organism: Talaromyces rugulosus (assembly GCF_013368755.1). Classification (NCBI taxonomy): domain Eukaryota; kingdom Fungi; phylum Ascomycota; class Eurotiomycetes; order Eurotiales; family Trichocomaceae; genus Talaromyces; species Talaromyces rugulosus. The sequence goes on from NC_049564.1 coordinate 4,064,034, forward strand.
ATAAGCCCTAGTAATCCCTCACAGTGTAGCCCTAATCCTCAAGGGGCTGTATATGAAGCGACCATCCGATCTTTATTCACGACTATACCAGCAAAAAGAGACATGATCAGCATTAAACTGATGGCTGTATCACATAAATAAATGAGATCAAAATTGGGCTCGCAAAGCCATTCCGTGTCCATATTCGTCAAGGAGCTCCTAAAATGCACCTATGCTGTGCACTGCGTGTGTGTATATAAAAAGGGCAATAAACACACCACAACTGGACACACCCAGCACTGAAACCAACATAAAAGAATTTGAGATAGTTCAAGCAACCATGAAGACCACTACTATCCTAACCACCACCTGTTTCGTCTTCTCGCAAGTGGCGTCTTACGCCATGGGAATTCCAACTTCGGGTATGTAGCATTCAACATTGAATGTGTGCAAAGAGCTTGCATGGTTGCTGACAGCATTACGTTAGGCACATATAAACGGAGTAATACAACTTTTCCCGGCACAAGTGGACTGGATTTCACTATCGACGGTACTGCTGGATATTTTGCTGGTAGCAACGCTTACTGGCTAGCGTTTCTAACCGATAACGATGACGTCGATCAAGCTCTAGCTGACGCGGAGAGCTCTGGGCTGCGTATCATGCGTATCTGGGGTTTCAACGACGTTAACACGGTTCCTACTGATAACTCCGTGTATTTTCAACTTCTCGCGGATGGGAAAGCGACGGTCAATACTGGCGCGGACGGTTTGGAGCGTCTAGACTACGTCGTTTCTTCCGCCGAGAGCCACAACATCAAGTTGATCATCAACTTTGTAAACTATTGGTCAGATTATGGTGGAATGGCAGCCTATGTTAACGCGTTTGGTGGTAGCCTTACTTCTTGGTATACCGACGATGAAAGCCAAGCAGCCTATCAGAATTATATCAAGACCGTCATCTCGAGATACATCGATTCGCCGGCAATATTTGCTTGGGAACTTGCCAATGAGCCTCGTTGCAGCAGTTGCAATGTCTCAGTAATCCATGACTGGGTTGCGTCTACCAGTGCCTTCATCAAATCAATAGACTCGACGCATCTGGTGGCCATTGGAGATGGTTTGGGACCCCTGCTCATTTTCAATTCCAGTTAAGTTACTGACGTCTTTTACAGAGGGGTTCGGCTTGGATATCAACTCCGATGGAAGCTATCCTTACGGCTATTCCGAGGGCTCTAACTTTACCTTGAACCTAGAGGTTGATACCATCGACTTTGGCACATTCCATCTTTATCCTTCCAACTGTGGGCACTCTTTCCCTGACTACATATTACCCACTGCTAACTTCTTTACCAAGGGGGTACTTCTGACTCTTTCGGTAGTCCCTGGGTCACTGCGCATGGCGATGCATGTGCAGCAGCAGGAAAACCCTGTCTTTTTGAGGAGTATGGCGTGAAATCAGACAAATGTAGCGTTGAAGGAGAATGGCAGAAAACAGCGGTCGGTACTAAAGGTATCGGTGCGGATACCTTCTGGCAATTTGGAGACACTCTAAAAAGTTCCGGAAAGTCTCCGAATGATGACTACACTGTCTACTATGGTACTGATGACTACACTTGTTTGGTCACCGAACATATCGCGGCAATCTAGGGCTGGCCATGAAAGGAAGAGACCCAAAGATACCTGAAAACTCACTGGGACGAATACCCTCTCTTTCCATCTATTTCTCTATTTCCCTTATCTTATTTTCTCTCTATTTGCGGTTTATTTCTTATAGCGATTTTTATTTTCGCTTCAGGACATATGCAAATATTAAGAAGATTTCGTCTTCGTTGGAACTTGTTATTATACAGCAAAATTACAAGACTCAATCTTTATACATAACCTAAACTAAAAAAATGTCAGAGATGTTTTATACAACAGATTTACCTAAAGAAGTTGAATTCTATAAGGGTGATGATATACAATCATAGTTTATAGTTCGTCACAAACGGAAAAGATATTAATTTCCCCTACCTACGTAGTACAAATACTCCCACAACAATACACAGGACAACGACCCTAAAATTTTAAAATTAAAATTAAATAGTAGATCTATTATTAATATAATATCTTATAATAAAAACTAAGTAAATATCATAATAAATATTACTACATGTAAGAAAAGGAAGTGTGAGAACCGGCGCATCACCAGAGCCAGGACCGGCATATACTGCTCGGACCTAGGGGCTACACCAGTCCTTATAAGGGAACAAGGGCAACAACCCTAAATTGAACCATGGAACCACAGGGGAGGAACTTATCTTCGCACAAGCAGTTAAGAACTAGTTTAGTTCTATAGTTACCTATAGCTTTGCATCAGAGAATCCATTTGCTTGCCCTCTAAAACACTTCCTCACAGGAAGCTATATAATATGAGAATAATTTTATAATCAATACCGGAAAATGTAGGAACACGGATACCGCTCAGCAACGTTGTGGCGACGTTATGTGGGTTTGCTACGTATCAAGAAGACTAGACAAGCCTTACCGTTGCAAATGTCACTATCTATCCAACTTTCTAACGACATATTGGCAATGTGGTGACATTGTAAAGTGTGAAATGGTTGCAAACTGCTTGCAAGTTGTAGAAATCTGATACGTCTATATTTCCTGATACGTTGCAAATTGAATTAAAATTGATTTTCATTGGGTTTTCGTATAAATTATATGGTTGCAGGATGGTTGCAAAGTTCAAAATGTATCAAGATTTCGATACGTTGCAAAAATTGGTAACGTATCGAAATTAGATACGTTTCGGGTTTATATTACGTATCAAAACACGGATACAGTTCATAAATTGGTAACATATCAATAATGTAACGGTAGTAATACCGTTTTCTAATTACATCAGGTTGTATGGCCGTTACCAAGCCTGTCAACGTTGCCGCGACGTTGCCGATCGGTATTGATGACCTTTACATATAATATAGTGCCTTTAGCCATGATAGTATCTATCATTATCGCACGTTTGACAAGAGTTAAGTAATTACTTACTACATGTACTTATGAGAAAAGCCAACTTTGAACTCTAGCATTTCGAGGGTCAGTGGAAATTGGTGAAAGAAAATATTTTCACCCGCTCTTGGCTTTCCTCGGCATCCTTCAAATGATCGCACACGGATTGCCGATTCCTTCGCGTATTCGCACCCGTATAATATTCCATGGCCGAGCCCCACGTCGCGTGAAACCCCAAACTACGCCGTGACAGTTTCGGAAACCACCATTATGCGGGGACTTTCTGGAGAGAAGAGTCTGGGGAACCATCCACAAATCGCCACACTAGTACAAATCCAGAACGCACATGGCTGACAGCTCCGTGTCGTTTTCGGCCTAACACTTTTTCCCCGAATCTCCTCACCATACGAATATTCGTCAAATTCAACAAGGATCAGGCTCGCTGCCGTGTTGTTTTGGGTATAGTGTTAAGTACTCCACATGATGTATTAGTATAATCCCATCAAACATGCCGTCGAGACACTTCCCTACATTCCTTGGAAAACGCAGCTCGCGAAAGTCTTTGAAACACGTACGCCGTACTACATTGTACGATGGCAGCGAACGAGAACGAGAAATCCGGGGAAGGCCAGTGTCCCTCCGGCACTCAGCAAGTGGTGAGTAGTGTGATGATCAGAAAGCAAGCCATCTTTTACTGAGAAACTGTTTCCATCCCAGGAGAGCGTAGCCATCCAGACTGTGGTTGGTAGTGAAAGCTACAATGAAGCAGCGATACTGGAACCCCCTCAGCTTACACACCCAACCAACTTGTTACTCATTCTCTGTTTGATGGTAGGATTTTGCTGCCAGACCATGAATGGATTTGATGGTGCGCTTTTCAATGGTCTTCTTGCAAACGATATCTTCCTAGACTACTTCCATGGCTCCGATTCGGGAATCTGGGCTGGCCTGGTATCTGCCATGTACCAGATTGGAGGCGTTTGTGCTCTTCCGTTCGTTGGGCCCGCCATTGACACATGGGGTCGCCGTGTTGGCATGTTTTTGGGAAGCTTCTTGATTGTTGTGGGCACCATCGTGTGCGGCCTCACGATCTTTAACCCAACTGCTGGTCAATTCATGGGTGGCCGTTTCGTACTTGGCTTCGGTGTATCCATAGCCTCCGCCGCAGGTCCTATTTATGTCGCCGAGACTATTCACCCTTCTTTTCGCGGAATGGTCACAGGTTACTGCAATTCATTTTGGTTTATTGGCTCGATTCTTGCCTCTAGTTCTGTGCGCGGCGGCATCTCTCTTACTACCAATGAGTCCTGGCAGATCCCCGTCTGGCTCCAGATGGTCTTCTCCGGTGGTATCATGTGTACATGCTGGATGATCCCCGAATCGCCTCGATGGCTCTATGTTAATGGGAAGCAAGAGAAGGCGGCCTCCGTTTTGACAAAATGGCATGGTCTAGGGAATCCCGAATCAGTATGGGCCAAGCTACAGGTCTCCGAGTATGAAGCTCATTTAAATATGTCTGGATCGGTAAATCCACCTCGGTCATTTTTATTTCTGTATTGTTTCTGACAAATGCCACAGGACAAGAAATTTTGGGACTACAGTACTCTTTTCAATAGCCGAGCCAACTTTTATCGTCTTGCATGCAACTGCGTCTTCGCTATTTTCGCACAGTGGGCCGGAAATGGCGTCTTGACATATTTCTTAGTTCCGGCCCTCAAGGGTGCTGGCTTTACTTCCTCTGTAACTCAAGCCAACATCAACTTGGGCTATTCCTGCTTCCAATTCTTCTGGTCTCTCATCGGTGCTGGGTGTGTTGACAAAATTGGTCGACGTCCGATGATGCTTTATGGAATGGCCAGCTGCTCTCTTGTTTGGATCGGAGTCCTTACAGCCTCAAGCCAAGTTACCGATTCACAAGGCAATATCAACTCGGCCGCTTCTAATGCTACACTTGCCTTCATTTTCATATTTGGCGGTGTTTTTTCTTTCAGCCTGACGCCACTTCAAGCCTTGTACCCTGTCGAAATTCTGTCCTACGAAATGCGTGCGAAGGGTATGGCATTTTCCTCCCTAGCTGTTAACGCTTCCGGCTTGCTTAATCAGTTCGCATGGCCGATCGCCTTGGCCAAGATTGGTTGGAAAACTTACATCATTTTTGTTGTTTGGGATGCAATCCAAACCGTCATTATGTATTTTTTGCTCCCGGAGACCAAAAACCGAACAGTATGTCATTCTATGCTTTCTTTTATTTTTCGTTCGGCTTTTAAATTCAAAATCATATTTGCTAACAAGACACTAGCTCGAGGAACTTGATGTTATTTTCGAGGCCCGTAACCCGGTTAAGGAGTCGACGAAACCCACCAGAATTGCAGTCGATATGGACAACAACGTAGTGGGATTAAAGGGTGACGACGCATAATTCGTCAATTGAAGGCTACTAAAACTTTCTTGTTCAATTAACTCGATAAAACATAAAACACTTCTTTTACTAGGATGATTGACTTTGAGGTGTAATCTCATCACAACTTGAATTCCGTGTACGTATGAAAACGGCAACGCCCACCATGTATATTTTGCAGGATAATAAGAAGTGTTGTTATGTCGCTTGAGCCTAATAAAAAATCTACAAATTAATTGCTCCATATTAATCATTAAAAGACCCAAAGAATCCTTAGCGGATGGACGGCCAGGTGACCATGTGTTGTCCCCGAACTGGTTCTTACAGCAAATTGTAGTATAATATCATATAAGCTGTAAATAAGTTTTTCAAAAACAATATTAAACTTTAAGGAATTTCAATCCTACTTAGGAAATAGCGTCGCGCAATTTATTTATTCAAATATTCACTCTTACGAATATTAGACTCGAAGGGGGAGCTGGCCTTTTATACAAGGCAATATAAATCTTCTATTAAATATAAATACATTGGATGAAGTGCACACAGACCTTTAGACTCAGTTAACATATGTCGAACTGGACGAAGCAGGTTAGATCTTGAGGCTCTAAAACGCATGAGAAAGCTTTGCTTGATGAAATGACTGAATTGACCGTGTGTAAGGATAAGTACAGGCTTTGTGTGTGGTTCGCTAATAAAAACTGTTTCCTTCGTTCGCTTCCACGTTACCGCAGGTTGCCTAAGGCCGAAATGTCGACAACATGTACAAAATCACTCCAAAAAATCACTGCTCGTAACATGAAACAGGGATCATATTTTTTCATGGAACAACCGCTGTATAGATGAAGGCCTTGTTATCTACATGTGTGGGTGTTCTATAGGCCCTTATACATATGTATCATGCACAACAAGAGAACTCTTGCAATGTTTTACATTAGTTACTCATTGATAAAGGAGTGTAGATTGGTAACTAAGATAATCCAAAAACAAAGTATCAGGAATGTGATTTCAGTGATATGATATGTGACCCCTAGCTTCCTTGCCCTGTACGTACCATCAATTGATACACACCATTCTAGGTGATCATAGAACGGCAACCCTAAGAATTTTATCGAGTGCGGCAGATTAGGATTCCTATATAGCTTGGACGTCAACCCAGAAACGAGTATCATCAGTCTGAAACTTAGTATCACTCTCGATCTGCTCTTGAATCCATGCCACAGCATCCTTGTAGCCTGTTTATTATGTGAGCTGAGCGATTCTTGGACCAGGTTTTCATATGCCACACTCACCAGTAATGTCCGCTGTGTCCGGGTCCTCAACACCTGACTGTCCATCGCGATGGCCGGAAAACCAAACATCATAGCCATAATGCTCCTCGCCATCATGACGGGCTTGCACGTCCTTGCCCAGGTCGGAACTAACGCTTAGGTGTTAGCTACCATAGATGTAGGATCATAGGTTTAGGGACAAATTACTTGAGAATAGCGCCGTCATCAACCTGGCCAACAGTCTCGCCGAGGAATTCCGACGCAGAAGTACGCAGCATGTACCAATTTTGCTTGAAGATGCCAAAGTTGGTACCATCGCCTGTCTTCCCGTCACCTAAAAGACACAAATGTTAGCATTATTACCCATTTTAGGGACATCATTTAAGCTTACCATAAGTATAATCGGTAGTCATTGTTTTCCTGCCAATTGTCAGTTGGGTGCTCTATACATGCACAGAATATGGGAATCGACTGACGTCTCCAGCATGGCTATAGCGAGATCGCGCGTGGTTCCACCGACATCCAAAACTGCCTGCTTTCGACTTCCGAGTCCAGAAACAGTCTCATTGCCTCGATCGTCATCGCGAGCGATAAGACGTCCTGCCACCGAGTACGAGAACGCTGCAGGCACAAGGGCCATAGCACTGACAACACTGATGAGCTGCATTATGAAATACCGCCGAGTTACTGATTGGTCTTGATAATTTAGATGATTTGTATGATTGAGATGCACGAGGAGCAAAAGTTGGGAGGAGCTGGCCTCCTTTTATGTTTACGAGATTACTATAACCATGCTTCGAATTCAAGACTGTCAATCAGCAGTAGATATTTCCCCAGTAGTCCTAGTCCACTGGAAGGGACAGCTCCAGTACCAGGTGACATGTTTCATGGTGAATATTACCTATTTCTGTTCGGACGCCGGGCAGCGGTATGACGGCCAAGTTAATGTCACACCGTGAAAATCTTGCCTCAATCTGACACGGAATTTTCATCAAGCTGAAGCATCAATGCCTCTATCCACCCCGTCAGACCGGCAGATCTTCTAAAGAAAAGGTACACATGCGAGACTTCATAAAACGTGTGAAATTGCTAATTCCTTGACAGATGGGGCTCCCAACCCCGGTGTATTTATCAAATATTGCAGTATTTGAAATTTCAGGTCATTTTAAACTTTTAAGTTTTCACAGTATACATACAACTAGCGTGCAAAGACTTAAGTGAGCCAATTTAGCCAATGTCGTCATAAAAAGATGAAGAATAGTATGACCAAAATACCATAATCCTTACTAAGGGGTCCTTTTTTGGGAGGGTGGTAATTTCCCGGTCAATAGCCAATAAGAAGCTTTGAAACAGCCTACATGCCACTTTTTCTAGTTTCAGAAACTAACTCTATGTATTCATAACCCTACTCGCCATCGGCTCAACTGAACGGGGCAGACTCCGTCTCTTTTTGAGCCTAGCGTCATACCCACTATCATTTAAATTAAGCGAACTACTAACTACGGAGTAGGTACTCCTAGTAGATAGCCTCGTTAATTTAAATACCCATGCCCCGTGGAACTTCCCATTGTCCTAAACCGAAATGGGTAGTTAATGGAGGATTCCGTCTTTTTTTGAGTTTAGCCTCATTGTTTCAACACCTGTAGAACTATCTATAGAAAACCCCGCCATTTACCCCGAACTGAGCCAAACTGGGCAGTTCTAGTGAACAGACTCCGTCTCTTTTTGAGTCTAGCCTCATTTTCTTAACACCTGTCTAAATGCTCCTATTATCCGAAACTGAATTAGGCAGTACTAATGGATAAACTCCGTCTCTTTTTGAGCCTAGCCTCATTGCGTTAAATCACTACTTGGTACTTATAATTGATTCTACCGTTTCACGTTTTTTTGTCTGTGAGACATTCGTGGTTTTAATCTCCCGCAAAGATGAGTTTTCTTGAGATACCTTTGTCAACGGGATGGGCATTCAAGGATGGCGAGGACGACAACGAGGGCTGGATGCCCGTGCCGGTAGTTCCCTCGGTCGTGCATCAGGACCTCATAGCAAACAAAAAGTCAGTCTCCAAACTTCTTGTCTGATACAATTATTAGCTAACATAATCTAGACTCGAAGATCCATATTTGGGGTTTAATGAGCTCAAGGCCCGATGGGTCAATGAAAAAACTTGGCAATATCGACATGAGTTCCAGAGTCCGCAGGTCCCTGCTGGTACCACAGTCGTACTAGTATTCGACGGACTAGATACTTTTGCGACGGTTGAGCTCGACGGCGAGACAATCCTAGAGAGCAGCAATATGTTTCTGGGTTATCGCGTGGATATCACTAAGGCTTTGGCGTCGAAGGAATCCCATGTGCTAGATGTCAAATTTGATTGCGCCCAAAGCAAGGCACGTGAGATACGAGGTCAACACCCAGATCATAGATGGGAAGGTTTCAATGGCGATATGTCGCGCTTGGCCGTGCGTAAGTCACAGTACCACTGGGGATGGGACTGGGGCCCCGTCCTTATGACAGCCGGTATCTGGCGTGATGTACGCTTGGAAGTATATTCGGCGCGAGTTGCCGATCTGTGGCCACAGACAAAGTTGGCCCCAGACCACCAAACGGCAACTGTGACTGCAGTCGCTGAAATCGATTCTGTCGAGACGGGAAGCTATACGGCCCACTTCCATCTCAGCTTGCGTGGACAAGAAATTGCCCGGCAGGATGTCCCCGTTGTGGTTGATCAACCCACCCAAGCAACGTTCCAGATCGATCACCCGGATTTGTGGTGGCCACATGGCTACGGATTCCAGACATTGTACGAGTTGTCGGTGTCACTGACAGGTGGTGGGATAGATCTACACCAAGTTACCAAGAAATTCGGCATTCGCACTAGCGAAGTCATCCAGCAGCAGGACAAACATGGCAAGTCCTTTTTTTTCAGAGTCAACGGAGTTGACATTTTTTGCGGTGGCTCTTGCTGGATCCCAGCAGACAGTCTACTCCCTAGCATAAGTTCGAAGCGATACAGGAAATGGATCGAGCTGATGGTAGAGGGCGGCCAGGTGATGTCCAGGTAAACCCAAGCATTAACAAACATATATATTAAGCAACTGTTTTAACCTGTGAAATACAGAGTCTGGGGTGGTGGAATATATGAAGACGACGCTTTCTATGATGCCTGCGACGAACTTGGTGTGCTCGTGTGGCAGGACTTCATGTTCGGTTGCGGTAACTATCCAACTTGGCCTGAGCTGCTGGAGTCCATACAACAAGAGTCTGTTTACAACGTGCGGCGATTGCGGCACCATCCATCTATTGTGATATACGTCGGCAATAATGAAGATTATCAAGTCCAAGAGCAAGTGGGGCTCACTTACGACTATGAAGATAAGAACCCAGAAAACTGGCTGGCATCAAACTTTCCTGCACGCTACATTTATGAGAAGCTTCTACCAGACGTGGTCTCTGAATTTTCGCCAGATACTGTGTATCACCCGGGAAGTCCGTGGGGTGATGGAAAGACCACATCTGATCCTACTGTGGGAGATATGCATCAATGGAATGGTTCGTCCGTCTGAATTCTAGAGGCTAATCTATAGAACCTTACTAATGAATATCTAATCTAGTATGGCATGGAACGCAAGAAAAGTACCAGATCTTTGAAACACTGGGTGGTCGCTTCAATAGCGAGTTCGGGATGGAAGCGTTCCCCCATCTGTCAACAATCGACTACTTCGTCGATAATGATGCAGACAAATATCCGCAATCACAGGTCCTTGACTTCCACAACAAGGCCGACGGCCACGAGCGGCGACTGGCAACATATCTGGTGGAAAACCTCCGGATGGCCACAGATCTAGAGGTTTGTCGTGTCTTCAGTTGCTTGATAAAAAAAAATACACTGACACCATGTCTAGACATACATATACCTGACTCAAGTAGTTCAGGCGGAGACCATGATGTTCGGATATCGTGGTTGGCGCCGACAATGGGGCGATGAGCGCCATTGCGGTGGTGCACTTCTCTGGCAACTAAATGACTGCTGGCCGACAATCTCGTGGGCAATTGTTGACTATTTTCTGCGGCCAAAGCCTGCATTCTACTCTGTTAAGAGGGTGCTGAAGTCATTAGCAGTTGGCGTACAGCGTGAACATCACGACTGGAGTGCAGTACATGCGCAGCCTCCTACTCGCAGCGAATACACAATGTGGATTGCCAGCAGTCTGCCTGAGGTGGTGTACGGGACTGTGGAACTACGGTTTATTTCAATAGTAACTGGGCAAGATCTACAGCCTCCAGCCTTGTTTCAGAAAGTCGCTATCGTACCTAATGATACAACTAACCTTATCAAGGATGGGGTTATTGATCATATCGCTCAGTCGGAGCCGCACGTTCTGGCTGCACGGTTATGGGTTGACAACAAGGTCGTCGCTCGGGACGTTGATTGGCCACAGCCATTCAAGTATCTTGATTTTGCTGATAGAGGATTAGAAGTGAAACAGCAACCTGGCTCTGTATCTGGACAGCAGATTATCAATATCTCCTCCCGCAAACCAGTGAAATGTATTGTGTTTGAAGAGCGGGAAAATGTCAGACTCAGCGACAGCGCACTCGATATCATTCCTGGAGACGAGCAGGTTATAACGGCGACAGGACTCAAAGAAGGCGACTCTCCTCTTAAGTTCCGCTATCTAGGTCAATAGCTTATGCTCGCAACTTTTTCTGGAGTTGATCAGTCAGCTTGAAGTGTACGATAGTCACAAGCTACTGTTACTTGATAGATAACATTGGAAGATTATGCCTTTAGAATCCATAAGTTAATGTAATCGGCAAGCGAATATCAAACAGAACAACTCGTCACTGGGGTCGGGATAACTGTGGATATCCTGCTAACGAGTTTGGAGAGCGTAAGATTGAAGGGATATAACTAAATCCTATTGCAATGATAGTAGAGTTGTTGATGAGACATAGTAGTATACTATTTGATATGAAAACAAGAATCTAACATGGAAAACTGAATACATGATGATAAACGAGTTTCTATATATACTAATTTCCGGTTGTACCTTGACATGGTCTGAATATGTTTGGTATGTTGTTTCATTTGGCATTGGCTTGGCTTCTAGTGTAAAGTGCCAGGTTCGGGAATGCCTGATCCGGCCCACAAAGGCCTGCAGAACCCCCGCGGGTTGAGTTGATATATCACAAAGGATGCATCAGAAAGGAAGCAATTACCCCTCATGCTCGCGAGATATAACCCTATTAGGAAGTAGAAGTCTTATCCCCAAGGATAGGAGGCCTCAAGCGGTTTATTCTATATCAATATAACCCATATCTCATACTCTATTTACTTTATACTGCTTCGACTCCTAGTAGGAACCCCCTCGGAGCCTAGTAGGTTCCAACATCCTCATATATAGTCCTTCCAGACACCACCAGCTTTACAGGCTGTACCATCTTTATTTTTATACTCTGCTAGTTAAAGCTATAACTACCGACACCACCGGCGGCAACATCAAATTTGTTAAAAACGCCATCGCCTGTCAAGAATCCCGAGCCCGGTCCGGAGAATATACATGAAAGAAATGGCAAGACCTGAAACTCGGTATGCTTTTGAAATAGATATTTTACTACATATGTAGTAATCACATCCATATTTAGCGAAGCAGTGATATTTGAATAAAGAGCCCACAACATTTTCCTGGTTTGGCGACATCAGTTGATAGTTGAGGGGTTTATACTTTCGGGTCGTAATCGTATTGAGTTAACTTACTATGCACTCAGAAGCAGATTTAGTATTAAAAGCAGCTCCTTCCGTAGTTTGCCCACAAGTGGGCTTTTAGCATCAATGTATGCGGATTTCTATACTCTATATCTCTTGGCAATTCCTAGTGCTGGTAGTATTGCTGCTGTCTTGATACTATATCAGACTAATATGAGGTCGCTCCTGCTATTGTTTTTTACCTCTATTAGTAATTGCAGAACTAGATTCTCTGTATGGTAGAAGCCCTATTACTAAAAGTAGAGAGAAAGCCTCTAAAAATATAGAATCTTGTTTTAAAAAACGAGTTACTTGATATATGGATAAGGACAATCTTATATGCTTACTGAAAACTATCTCTTAGAATAAGGCAACCCCAGATACTTTATAACCCTGGATAAAACAACTAAGGCTGTCAACGCTATATATAATACTTAGTAGATCGGCGACCTCAATCCTAGCGTAAATCTAGGCTTTACAAATACAATATACTTTCTAGAGGAGGTATAAGACTAGAGTATAAATAATATCACTGTTTCTGTGACGTGGAATAGAGGGAAAAACTGTCTTAATCCAGTACTGAACTGCTGGTTTGACAGAAATCTGCCGGGAGATGGGACAACGCATTGCATTGATCGGCTTTTTACTATTGTTAATGGATGTATGCTAGTTTTTTTCTTTTCTATTTTTGACTTTAAATTGCATCAAATCTTATAATTCATGGTTGCTAATAGATTATCCTAATAGATGATACAAAAAAAGAAAATGAGTACTGGAAACAGGGGGGCAGTTTTTTCCGCGACTACACTGCTTGGGATATTTGGAAGAGCCTGCAATTCTCATGACTTATTCTTCGGGCATTTAGTCTACTGTTCGAACCATCAATGAGTTCATAAAGCTGGAAATCTGGAGTCAATTAGTTGCCTCTGGACATTGAAATCAATTTTAGGGTTAGTTTCATGGTATTATAGAGTGAGTAAACGTGTATTTCATCAGTTAGTGAACGCGAGTTAACCAATGTAGATAAATCGATTGAGTTAAACAATGCAAGTTTAATACTTTCAGACAATGCCAAATTAAATCCTGCGTTTGAATATTATATATGTCACACTTTAGCTTGTATTTTCGAGCCGGTGATCCATAGGAAAGAGGTGACTGAGGACATACTCTTAGTCTCAATGGGACATCTGGGTGCAACGCTCACAAAGGATCAAGGGCATTTCTATTCGCGCGTCTTCTAATTGATAAAGCGCGCAAATATAGTCAGGAACTATACGAGGTAGCAACGAGAATACGAGTATACGCACTGGCCAATCGGATTGATCGTTTCACTTTGAGGTAAGGAACATGCAGATTTATTTTATAATACAAAAATAGTCGTATATACATACATAATCTAATATATAATCTAGTTAAGAAAATATCACTACTTCGCTCTCCCAATCAGTGCTGTTATACAGCTGAGATCGACGGAACCATAACCGGATGCTCTGACTGCCGGGCAGTATTTCCACACGCATAGACTCGATACGTCTAGTCTCGGGGACAATTTCTTCTTGCGAAAGGCCTCTGCGCTCAATCTCGATGATCTTTTCCAAGACATAGGCCGCCGTCGGCGTCTCCCAAATACCTTCCTGGAATTGCCATCCACGCAACAAGACCAAGGCCTCCCGTCGCAAGAAGGGATCACGGCACTTGTACGCACAGAAGAACAGAGGGGGTATAATACCCGTCCCGATAGAGAATGTAGGTGTGGAAGACTGGAAAAAGCCCGAGTTTAGGAGCTCCTTGGCCAGGCTGAGCGCTCGCTCAAAGCGGTGTTGGAACATGTCGTATTTCATTTCACCGCGATCGCTTGGCCACTGCTCTGCGGCTATCATGATATAAATGAACTCGGTCCACATCTGGAGGACGTTGAAGGCGAGATTGTTTTTCAGTAGCGAGACGCCGCCACAATTCGCAGAGGAGTCGCTGAACTCCTTTGTCCATGTTTGTAGCTTGGCCAGAATCGAATGCCGCTTGTTGTTTGTCAAAACACGCACCCTCGGGTCTTCTTGCATCGCTAGCGCACAAAGATGGAAAATCATGCCGCCTGCTTTACCCAAGTTATCAATAGGCGCAGACAGCCCAGAGAGAAAATTTTCGACTTTGGAAATATCGGCTGACTTCTCGCCGGACGGGGAAGAAAATAGCCCGGGGTCTGCAAATATTAAAAAATAAAAATTTATGTGAGTAAACGCCTTGATAAATATTATCCTAATGGAAGAGTTAGGGTCCGGGTTTATGGCCAGCCAGTCTCGTAACAGCTTCGAGCCTCCCTCGAGCAAACGACTGGCGGCATAGTAGTCTCCCTGACACAGGGCGAATGAGATGAACATGATACACGTGACCAAGGCTATCTCTAAATGCGCACGGCTTTTGTCAGTAAGCTCATGTTTCAGATATGAGATGGCCCTGTTGCACTGCTGTAGGGCAAAAGGGTCATTGGCCGAAGCCCTGGCGCTAGACCTTTTCTCTACAAAGTTCCAATGCAAAGCACCCATGGCGATGGAAGCATGTCGCAGGGCGGGCTCTGATTCGCCCATCTGAGGAATCATCTGCAGCCAGAATACACGGCCAAATTGGCTAGAGAACTGAGAGACGGTGCGTAGTTTGAAGAAGTTGAGGTAGTGGCGTTCATCCTGAGTCAGGCTGAAGCGACTAGCATCGGCCATGTAGAACAAGGGCCCAGACCCAGAGACCATATTTGGCCGTGGAGCTGCAGCAATGGCAACAGGGGCAAGTCTTTCTAGGGCGTTTCCATTAGCAGGTAGCATTGTCACCACCCTGGCATTGCGATTGCTGCGAAATGCGCGCGTCCTTCGATCGGGACCTGTCTGATAACCATCGCATGTCCGTCCGGTATTGGTGCACATGCGGCACGCTGGACGGGTTTCGTCACATTTCTTATGTCGGATCCTACAAGACGCAAAAGGGATAAGCTTGTTTTCCCTCCCCAGCCCTAGCGATTAGGGACGATCAGCTATAGTGTTGGGCTTACTTGCAAGTCTGACAACCGGTGCGCACTTTGGAAGCACTCTCGCGCGTGAGTTTCTTAGCCTGCGGGGCCGCAACAGTCATTATTCCAGTCAGTTGCGCCAGCTGTGAGATCGATTCAGCCAGCATGCGTCGGGGAATACAGGTAAGACGACCATGCAACATGAAAAAAGTAGTTGGTGACTAGCGTCTCCACTGTCGGGCTGTCGCCGTTGTGATTGGCTGGTGCGTAAATACATGGCATTTTATTTCATTTTGAGTCAGCAATGTTTCCCAGACATAAAGTTATAGCTAAGAATTGTGTGCTATGCTATAATTATTACAGAAACCATCGCTAGCAATCAAGGGGCTAATAGCTTGATCGCGAGAACACATACGCAGCAGTTGACGTCACATGTGGAGTGACTAGCGTCCTAGAGCAAATAAAATATACATATGAACGATTCTCTGTCCAAACGGCTATAACTCATCCTTTACTACATATTTCTTGAAGTTGAGACCCAGAACGATAGGCTCAAACCACATCCCCATATTATCAGACGCAAACTTAATACTTCGTGACAATGGAATCCTCGGAGGAAGGTCATCGAAAATTTCTCGTCGAAAGCCTCGTCAATTCAAAGGGCACGAATACACGACAAGCCTCCGAATATACCATAATTGGTATGGGTACGGTTTCGGCTCCAGTGTAATAACGATTTACTACGCAAGGAGTGCAAAGCACAAAAGCAAGATACATTAATGGCGAAACTTGTGCGGCAGACGATAATACGCACTAGGTTGCGAGACACTACTCTCAACCTAGTGTCCTGCAAACTGTGCAAGAAACAATTTGACAGAGGACAATCAGCAAACCAATCCATATGATTTTCATGTCAAAAGATGAAACCCTGCTCTACCTCTGTATTCTCTGTCCTGAGTATAAAATGTATCATCCAACCGGGGGGGGATCAGAAAGACCCTGTCATTCGGATTTGAAAAACTGGTCAGTCTCCGCGAAAACAAGCATTGGATGGGGAACGTGCACTGAGCGGGGAACCGGGGTAAACGGCTTCACAATTACTCCACACTTCTGGCGATCCACCTGGTATTATTGCTGCCATATGCATGATCAGCGGAATTGCATGACCATAAAAGTTGTTTTCTCAAAAAATAGGAATCGTTCGGGTCGGCAAAACAATAAAGCAAAGCTTTGCGTAGAAGGAAGTCGTACCTAATCAAATGCATTGACACCCAGTCATTCACTCGTAATTTGAATTGCCTTGAATAGAAAAAAGAAATGGAGACACTGGCATATTCAGCCAGCCACAACAATATGTTCAATTCCGTTGAATGCAGGGTGTAATACAAATCATGCCCTAATCCAAACCATATCAGATACGAGGCAGTTTCTTTTTCATTTGGCCTTGTCCTGTTACATGAGATAGTGGCTTCTTATTGATTGACCCTGAGAATGAAGGTATTGTATTGCATAAAATCCTCGTTGTTATTGTTATAAGTGTGTATCAAATGATCATTGGCTTTAACTTGTTTTGAAGAATATTAATGGCTGCCACTTTTACAGAATGTTAGAAAGTCCGAGATTCACGCAGCCAACATTTTAGTAGGTAGATTCTTGGCCTAAAAGTGCTCGGACAATCAATTATAATATCAATCATCTTGTCCCGGGGCGGACTTTCGTACAATGTCAGTGTGCGCACTGTTTTGCAGACGGATGTAGAGGTACCATTTGTGGCTGGCTGACCAGCTCTCAGGTAGTAATGCATGGAGTACGAGAAAAACCTAGAATGATCGACATTGGCTCATGACCAGCAGATCAAGGTTGTTTATGAAGATAAAATTGATTCTTTCATACTGGTGATTGTCCGCACCAACTATTATAAATACCATGTAGTTAACCCGATTCTAGCGCCAGAAGTTCTTCGAAGTAACAAAATATCAAGCCTCGAAATAGCAAACCAAATAGCCCACAGAACAACATTCAAATATTGAAAATGCTTTTCAATATTGTAGGTACTATTGCATTCTGTCCGCTTTTGCTGGTCGGCAGTGTCCTCGCACAAGGGCCAACAACAACCGTTTCCGCAGTAAGTACTGCAATTAAACAAATAACTTGATTTGACTGATTAGTCTCCTTCAGCCGGGCTCTAGGTGTACTTTGCCATGTCCTAGCGAATCTCCAACTGCCCCAGACCCAGACCGGAGGTTTGTCTGCCGCGACAATAGACTAGGTCCAGTCGATTTGCCTTCAGAACCCGCTATCGCGGAGATGCTAGATGGCTATGACCAATTCGGAGGGCTATGCCCTCAAGAATATTTTCATCACTGGTTCAATGACACCAATCAGCACTACATAAACCCACCTGGAAATGGATTTCTCCTAGACGCATACAACAGGCCAATGTATACAGAAGTCACAATCCCAGCCGGCACTCTCCTTGATCGTTTTGGCGGGCTCAATGCGAGTTTTCTATCTATCTTGGGGACTGCTTACACTCGACGCGCTATTTCACCCGGAAACCTCAGCCGTAGAAGAAGCGCAACTGCTCCTATCTATTACGTCTTCAATGTCACACAGCCCATCCGAGCCCAATTCGGTCGAAGTGCTCCCTGGTATGGCCAGCAGGGAGGGGAATTGCAGTACTACTTGCCAGATACCTCTACTCAAGCCCTTATTGACCAGGGCTCATTGGAACTTCTAGAGTCACTTTGATGTGTGAGAAATTGGCACTGGAGCAAGGTTCTGATCAGTTTGAAGAAATTAATCCATCGGCATTCAACATGAAGATGGAAGTTGTTGGAAAGAGAAAGTCGAGATTGATTCCAGTATGTTAGATAAGTTATATGTATGAAATCAGTGACACAAGGTTGCACAAGCTTAATAATATATGGGAATCTTAGGGTTAGGACATATACAGAGACAATTGTACACCACGTAGTTGAAAAATATGTATGGTTTACAGCTTTATATTCTCTCAAACCTCCTCTCCATACAAATAAGTAACTTATAATCTACGTAGAATTTTATTTTTATATTATTAGTTGCACTCCAATTATTTACCCTTGGTAAAAATTCTAAAGCTTTATAATTATAAATTTATAAACCTAGCTTGCTTTATATAATTAGAAATCTAGAATGTAGATTTGAGATATTACGACTACAAATAATTATCGTCAATCTGGTCCAGTATGAAGAGGTTTTAGGGCTCGGGATATCAGTTCTAGCATATTACCAAAAACGGAAACAACACCCCAGCGTCTTCTATTCAATATTATAAATATTTACATATATGTTAAAAGAACAAAGATTATAAAAACTTCGGTAATCTCTGTCTTTGTACCACCTCTACACAGAGCAACATCATAACATCATCGGGAACGAACGCGGGAATCCAGTTCTACAGGTTCTGAATACGCAGGAAGTTCCTGCGGATACATTGGCTTGGGATCGTTAAAAATCGGTTGCATACCATTATTGTAATAGTCTGGCAATCTGCCGGTTTGTGGAGGTGGCGGGGCTTTTTGCGTGTATCGTCGTCGAAATGCGAGCCCCAGAATTCCAAGCAGAGCGACACCACCCACCGCAGATCCAATCCCGATGCCTGCTTTTGCTCCAACGCTGAGTCCAGTTGATGCAGATGCGGATGTTATTGTTGTCGGCGATGATGTAGGGGTAGTTAATATAGAGGTCGACGTAGAACTGACGGCCATTGTAGTTTGTGAGGATGTAGTCGTCGTGAGGCTCATGGTAGATGAAGAGGTGGTGCTGCTTCCCGCTGGTAATATGATGAAGCCCCGCGAAGATAACTGCAGACCTGTTGAGTTATAGGTATCGTATGGCCGCATGAATCGCAAGACGTATTCTGCCGTGTTGGCGAGACTGGTAGCACTGACATTAATAGTCCAGGTATACGACCCGTCCAGTGAGATATTGACGTCCTCTATTCAATAGTTGTGTTAGTTTTCGTCATTCCGGAAACAAGAAAAAGAAAAGAAAAGAGTCTGTACGTACTGCTGAGTTCCTGGGTGTACTGGTACGCTTGATAATTGTACGAAGTCACCCATAGATTGGCAACAGTCGCACCATCCAAAAAATAACCCGTCCATTCAGAGTCCCAGCCATTCCAGGCAATTGGCAAGGTCTCACCATTGCTAAACGTTTGCGAAAAATCCGGCTGGTTGCCGTTGGGGACTGTCCAATAGTTCTGCGCGGTTTTGGTGGCCACCAGGCGTTCAAAACTCGCTATCACGAGGATTGTAGAGAACAAAAATGAAATCATTTTGAATGCAGGCGAGTGTAATCCCCTTCCGGAGGCAGTATATGAGTCCTGCAACCAGGTTGATAGGTTGCCAAAGGATGAAAATTGATATGATCAGCCAGCTATGGTGTTGTAATAGTAGGGGGGCAAACAGCCTAGGTAAAGAAATTTCCTACATCTTTGCTGGATTATTTACCCTGCCAGTAGATGCAGGGAAACCACCAGGCGTTTGCCATGCTGGCGCGTAGCAAACACTACAAAGCTGTGGCGTCCAATAAGTATACTACGGTGCTGATAACGTGCTGATCCCGCAGCGCCCCAATTGTATTCTTAAGCATTTAGTGCGTTGTTATAAACGATACTGAAGCATTGAGATATTACTACAGCAAAGATAACCGGTGGTTCTGGTAGTATATTTGCAGCTTTCTAATTTTAGCCCTTTTATCCACGCACCACCCTAATGCCACCCACTACCACAGCCGCGACACCTAAAAATAAGCACCTAGTTATGCCAGTTGCCGCCGACCCTAGCTCGCCAAGGATGTGATTTAATTTTGGCGCATATATTTGGTTGGGCGGTAAATAAGCTACTCAAAAGTTAGTGAAACATCGACCAGCTGCATCGCTGATTTGTTGCGAACCCTGCATCCATGGCGCGCCTCTTGTCAGGGATCAGAACAAAGAACTGTTCCGTTTTCAATCAGAGAGAACAAACTATTGGCCAGCCAGATTCGGTTTATTTTCAGCTCAAGAATCAATAATTAGTTAATATGTCCGTTAAGTAGCCTTGCTGTGACTGACTAGTCGCCGCTGTTCACTCCGCAGGTGGTGGTCTCTCATTTCAACATTTCAACAGCTGGACTGTTATTTTTATTATTTTTTGTTATTTTTTTTAACAGCGAAATCAACATGATTTACCCAAGATATACCCGCATTTTCCTAACTCCGATTCTATGTGGGTTTGTCATTTGCTACTACCTTTTCATCTTGAGACCGCAGTTTGCGGGCGAGTGGTCTATGAGTCAGAAGGCGACGACAATACACCCAGGTCATTCAGGATACTTCTGGGCGCAATACCCCCAAAAATATCCAGTTCGAGAGCCAGTATCTATTCCTCCAGCCGTCCGGGGAAGCATCCCTGCGGTCCAGCATCGTTTCCCTCATGAAAAGGCCGCAGCTCGCAAGGTTCGTATGGCGCGCTTGGAGGCTGTCAAAGGAAACTTTACGCATGCCTGGACGGGATACAAGGATCATGCGTGGATGAGCGACGAGGTTGCGCCAGTCTCTGGGCATGGGCTTAATCCCTTTGGCGGGTGGGCTGCAACTCTTGTGGATTCGTTAGGTTAGGGTTTCCACCCGATTTACAAATCATTGAAGAACTAATAGATTATAGATACACTATGGATAATGGGTCTCCAGGACGACTTCGAGCAAGCCGTCACAGCCGTCGCGGACCTCAATTTTACACAGTCCTCCCTACAGGAAATCAACGTATTTGAAACGACAATCCGATACCTGGGCGGTTTCCTAGGCGCCTACG
Source organism: Talaromyces rugulosus (assembly GCF_013368755.1). Classification (NCBI taxonomy): domain Eukaryota; kingdom Fungi; phylum Ascomycota; class Eurotiomycetes; order Eurotiales; family Trichocomaceae; genus Talaromyces; species Talaromyces rugulosus. Next base: position 4,085,255 of record NC_049564.1, read on the forward strand.
ACATTAGCGACCACAAATACCCCATATTACTCGACAAGGCTATTGAAGTCGGCCAAATGCTCTACGCCGCATTCGACACCCCAAACAGAATGCCGATTATGCGCTGGAAAATCAACGACGCGGCAGCAGCAGCAGCGCAGGGCGTCGGCGGCGCAGGAGGTTTGCAAGAGGCTGGAGACAGTGTACTTGTGGCAGAGATTGGCTCGCTCACGCTCGAGTTTACTCGTCTGAATCAGCTATCGCAGGACAATCGCTATTACGACGCCATACAGCGGATTATGGATGTGTTTGATGCGCAGCAGAGCGGGACCAAGGTCCCGGGCTTGTGGCCTGTGGTGGTTAATGCAAGGACTATGGATTTTCGTAGTTCTTCCATGTTTACGATTGGCGGAATGGCTGATTCTCTCTATGAGTATCTTCCAAAGGTAATCTAATCTCTATTAGTCCCTGTGGTAAAAAAAAAAAAAAGCTAACCGTTTTAATAGCAACATGTCCTCCTTGGAGGAGCCTCTCAGCAGTATTCAAAACTGTACAGCCAAGCGCTCGACGCGATGAAATCTCACATATTCTTCCGCCCCATGACTCCCACTGACGCCGACGTGCTGTTCCCCGGCGATATCTCATCAAATGGCCAGATTCCGCTATCCCAGCTCAAGATCGAGCCAAGAGCGCAGCACTTGGGCTGTTTTGCAGGCGGCATGGTCGCCCTCGGAGCAAAAGTGTTTGGGCAGCCAGATGACTTGCAAGTAGCACAACAGCTGGTCGACGGCTGTATTTGGGGGTATGAAAATGGACATTTGGGTATCATGCCGGAAATTATGCACATGACTGTCTGTGAGGATCAGACGCAGTGTTCTTGGGATGAAAACAAGTGGCAGCAGGAAGTGGAAAAGGCGTTTCCAAGCGACGGTGATTATGTACAAGCAACGATCGGGGCGAAGAACCTGCCTCGCGGGGTGTCTAAAGTTGATGATCCACGATATCTGCTGAGGTGTGTGAAATCTTTCTTTTTTTTTTTCAAGTTTCTCAAGCTAACTCGGATATTTCAGACCAGAAACAATCGAATCCATATTCATCATGTACCGCATCACCGGCAACCCGCGGCTTGTCGAGACAGCATGGGGCATGTTCAACACCATCATCCAGCACACCACGACAGAAATCGCACACACGGGTCTCAGAGACTGCACGGTCGATAATCCCCCCAAGTCAGACAGCATGGAATCGTTTTGGCTGGCCGAGACGCTCAAGTATTTTTACCTGATGTTTGCAGAGCCGGATGTGGTCAGTCTGGACGAGTATGTGCTGAACACCGAGGCGCATCCATTCCGGCGTTCTGTATAGAATATTTAGTGTACTAGTAGTAAATTATTTAATAAATAGTTATTTAATATTCCAAAAACGGAAGTTACCGAATTTCCCCTTTTAGTAAAGGTGGAGCGGCAGCCACGTGAGTGTGTCCACATCTGGTTAGCGCTTATATCAGCCGTGTCTTGTTCTAGAATTGTTTCTTTGTGATACATCTCATACTCTGAATTAATTCTGAGAAGAGGGGTGCTTTTTTCAGCTGTTTTTATTCAACTCATAGTAGTACCTTGGAATTGGTGCCAGTCAGTACTTGTCAAGTAATGCAAATTAAAAGGATCCGCCATGATGAAATCCCCCTATTAGTTGTTAAGCCGTTAATAGCCCCAGCCAAACTAAACGGCCCATCAGAATTTCGTTATTCTGGCCCCATTGACACCGCGTTTTCCCATTGGCGCACTAGACGGGGGCTTACCCATCGTTAGGCACGCTGGTGGCAAAAGTCGGGGCCCCATGCGCGCTTTCTTTTTATTAATGCGGAGCCCTGTTCCTTCCCCGGAAAAGAATTTCAATCTTTGTTTTACACCCTGTTTTTACACTTCCACTTCAGACTCCTATTATCACCATTGACAAACAAAAAAAAAATTCATGGGTACCTCTCAGATGAAAAACAGTCCGGGCTTCTCGTCCAGAGTGCGCGAGAAATTCCAGCGTCCGGCTCCGCTTCGAGTGAGACAGCCCACCGCACCCAACAAACACAAATGACTACTGACTGACGTAACAAAAGTCCTTTGTGTTTGTCGAGGACAAGAGCAGAAAATACGACTTTGTCGACAACGAAAACCCCAATTGGACGTCCAAATCGTCGCTGGTCGACCGGCAGAAACTGCAGCAGGGCGATGAGTCGCAGCTGCGTATGGCGTGCAAGCTGTTGAGCGACAGGATTGACCGGGGAGAGATTGCGCCGGGGAATACAACAGCAGCAGCAACAACAACAACAACAACAAACAAGAATACAACAAATAAGAATACAATAGATAAGAAAACGACAACGACAGACGAGTCGTTGCGGCACTACAACACTACAGACAGCACAGAAGAAAATGCCAGAGAGACACAGTCGATGCCGGTGATTAGCGAGATGCTGCGCGGTCTTGAAACAAAACCCGGGGAACCGGAAATCACAGTAATCCCACAACAACAAGAAACCACAACCAGAGACCAGCAAAAGACAGCAAAACTAATCACGCAAATTCCAAACAACGACGACGACAACGCGCCCCAGCATATCGAAGAATACGACCCTCTAAGCGCCATCGCAACCGCGCCCGACGACGCCGTCTCGCTCGATCACCGAAAAACCGGCCTCATGCGCCGCATCTCATTTTTCGCATTTGGAAAGCGCAAAACGAGCGAAAGTGCTCTGGGACATTATCATCAGCATAATAAAGGCGCGGTGGCCGTGCAGTGATATATTTATATATATATATATATATTCCTTCGCGTTGTAATTATTATCTCCGAGAGCTCGGCATTCCTTGCTTCTTATACCCATTGGCGGATTTACGCTTCGGAGTTCGGAATTCAGATCCTTATAAATCGACTAATAATGTGCGATTTCCTTGTATATTACTACATACTGCATAGTGCTTCCGCAGAGGAACCCTACACCGTATCCAAGAAAGCCATGAGTCCATTCCCAAACAAGACCCCGAGCGGGCTTGTGGACGGAAGCGGTCTAGTCACGCCCGAGATCGCATCGATGACTCAATCTTCGTATATCGAGTCATACTGCACAGCTAAAAAATTCCCCCAGAAGAGAAGAAAAAAAGGAAAGAAAAAAAATTAAGAGACATACTTCTTCATGCCTTGTATTTCAGGATCATGCAGCAATCCGGTCCGCGGACCCGTCGCAACGGGACTCTGCAGTCGTGCGAACCGTGTCGCAAGTCCAAGCTCAAATGCGACCATGCGACGCCAGTCTGTGGCCGGTGTATAGCAAAGGACATTGCCCATAAATGCTTCTACCATCCTTCGCCCATGACCAGAAAAGGTCAGCCTGGCAGTCAGTCGTTTGCTGATAGCCAGCAGTAAGAAATCTGTCCAACAATTTTTACATCTGCGCTTATTTTGATGTAATTTTACTATAGAAGTACCCCGATTCACAGTCCGACAACTTATCCACTACCACCACCACCACCAGCTGCACCAGAAAAAACCTGGGTGCCGTCTGGCTACCTCGGCGCGTCCAACTTGTTTTCCATCCTTCAAGACTGTGGCAACGAGATCCCTACGGCCTTTGAAACTCACAACATCGCCATCCCGCGAAACCTGCAACCAGACCCGATCCCCACCGGCGCAGAACTGCTCAGGATTTTATATCAGTTTCCTGTGTGCGACGTGCTCATTGCCCGGTACCAGGCCAACGTGCTCGTCTTTGCCGTGCCGGATACGCTCATCAACGCCATCGTCGGTTCTGTACGACATGCGCTGGAGCACTTTGATGAGCCTGGGTTAAGCACGCAACTCGCGCGTTTTGCGCACATGATTTTTCAAAACTCGTCGAGGCCAATGGTCGTCAACAGATCCATGACTGTTGAGCAGTACTGCGCCTCGTTCACGGGCCCCAATTTTCGATGGGAGGCTATTGGGAACTATTTCGCCGTTGCGGGGATGGCGCTCGTGGGCACGCCGGAGAATGATCCGGTGCTAATGGCGGCGAATATTCACAAGGAGACGCTGTTGAGTTTGCTGATTGAGGCAAGTGATATCTGCATCAAGTTCTGTGAACATCCGTCGTCGGTGAATGAGTTGCTGGTGTTTCATTTGAATAATGACTCCAGGCTTAAGACACACCGGTACGGTGATATCGGTATGTTGATTTCTTGATTTGTTGATTTGTTGATTTTATTTCGGCGTTTGATAGGAAAATAAAAGGGGGCATTAGCTGATCAGCATAAGATTACCTGTGTTGGCGCCAGATGGGGGTGCTTTGGTCCACCATCACCACCGCCGGCCTCCACCGAGAGAGCGGACCAGAGGACGACTGTCCCTTTTTCCTCTCTCAATGGAGGAAGCTGTGTTTCGTGGCCAATTACAGCAGCGACAAGAACCTGGCAACGTTCATGGGACGGCCGCCGCTGATCCCCCGTCGATATTGCAATGTCAGCGCTCCGCTTGATATAAGCGAAGAAGTGCTCATCTCCGGGTCAGAAGCAGTCGGACAGGCCGTCTCCCAACTCGATGCTATTGGATGGAACCAAAACAACATATACCGTGTCAGCTTTCTTCGTCAGCGGTTTTTCATCGCGCTTCTGCGTGAGGAGGTGCTCGAGATTGTCCTGGGATGTGAACAGGGCGACGAGATGCTGGTTGACACGGTAGAGTTTGAGAACAAGGTCAAGTAGGTAGCCCATGATTTTTTTTTTTCAAGGCATACTATGACTGGACTAACGAGATTTGTAGTCATATACTGGAAAAGGCCAAAGCGAGCTGGGACTCGACTCCCTCGCATTTGCGGTTCGATCACCAGGAAGGCGGCATTGCCGAGATCTCTTCGCATGCGTGGATGAGCCGGTACCCGCTCATCATGCCGTATCTCGAACACCTATACACGTTTTTCCTCTTGCGGCGAGCGCTCGTACAGCAGACGGGCTCGGGCCACGCGGAGCTCTTTGACACGGCGAGAGAGGTGCTGTCGACAGTCACCCATATCAGCGGGAACAAGGAGCTGATAGTTGATCGAAGTCGGCATTATGCGTGGCTGGTACGACCCTAATATAAAAATCGGATCATAAAATCTAACACTTAGGAACTACTAGATGCTATCGTATGGCGTCGCCAGCGCAAGCGTGCTTGCTCTGCAGCTCCTGCACGAAAACCAAGGACGCATAGCGTACGTGCTGCCGGGCCGCACCGAGCTGATCCGGAAACTGACCGTCTTCACCTCGTCGCTGTCGTGGATTACACGACCGGACCATGGCGACTATGCCCTGTGCATCGAAGCGGAGAAACGTCTGACGACGGTGCTAGACGAGATTCTGGACCCGACGCCACGGCCGCCGGCCGCCCAACAGCAGTCGGATGTAGCGGGTATGGATAGCTTGTCGTCGACGAATTTCGACAGTTTGTTTGAGGGGTATGATTTTGGGGGCATGTCTATACCGGGACATGGGCTTTTTGCAGAAAACATGCCCTGGCCGTGATGAATTTGTCCTTGGCACCGGTCAGTGTACGACAAAAGAAAGGGAAGGTGGAAACGAAACGAAATCACCTAGGCGAGTCTCCATCACTGTCATCTTCCGAGACAACGGATAGAGTTGGAACTTGGATCACTAGTTCGTCTGCTCGCCGTGAGACATGCTGCCAAGCCCCACGTGGTTGTCGCGCGCACGTGTGTGGTATGAAACTAATACGTAGTCGAGATGGGCGCGGCGCACAAGCTCTAGAACCAGCATATTTATACCGCAACAATCGTAATCAATAATAGAGTAGCGTGAATACAGTGTCATATTAGTATATATGCCTCGTATCTAATGTGTTTTTATACTTTGGTGCTTGAATGTCACTGATAGAAGGTCGTTTGCGTTCCAAGTTCCATGGTTCCAGGCGTCTAATTTAGTGGAGGCTTATATGCCGCTAGTACGTAGTGCTTTGACTGTAACTATGTACTTCTAGTAGTCTATGTACTTGCGTCTTCTATGCACGTACTGTATTATAATGTGCTGCAATGTCATGTCATGCAATGTACAGGAGGAGGTCACCTGATAGCAGCCGCTGTCGCGTCTTGAGGCAGGCGCGAGAGAGCACAAAACAAAACAGGCAGGTGCGAGCAAAGGCAGGCACGACCGACTCGGCGCTAGTCCGCAAACACACTAGCGCCGCATGTCAAGCCGCGGAGGGCTCTCGGCCAGTGACGTGCGCGCATCCCGCCACGTTCTCTCTACAGATTGATAACTCCAGCGAATCCTTCGGCCTAGTTCAATGTTGCTTTCTACTAGTACGCCTGATGCAGCCATGGCGGCGCTGTCAGCCAGCTTCGATATCGGCTTCTCGGCCAGCGTTTCGCGTCCTCGTGCTCCACCTGGAGGGCAGGAACGTTGTTGCGACTATTATTTGCCCTGCAGCTAGCAGCAGCTGTTCGCCAACTCTGCTGTTCGCGGTCCAATCGAACAGCAGAAGAGAAAAATAATATGCAAGTGCTTCCGCTCACAAAATCCATTTCGAGATCCACTCGACTCTTTTTTTATTATTACATCACATCTCTCTCCCTCGTCCTTTTGCACCATCACAATCATCCTCTCTGGCTGTATATGAGCAGCAGCCATGGATGCGGTCGTCTCTCGTGACTTTGAAGACTGGCCCGACTGGCCGCTTCAAACTGCGCGAAGAGTTAGCTATGCCTCGGCCACCACGCAAAACTCAGAGTCGAGTCTCTTGTCCGCCCGCAAGTTCGCATCGCCGCCCAGTCCGCCGACATCTCCCGCCGTGAGCGACCACACGCGAAGCTTGGGCTTGCTGCCGGATGAGGTTATTCGCTTGAAGCTGAGTCGATCAGTGACCATGTACGCGTTGACCGGTGTCTTTTTTTTTTATAGAGAGGGGTCTCTGTTAATGCTTGGGCTAGATCGTTTATTCGAAAGTCGAGGCTATTTCGCATTCAGTACGGATTCATCGATATTATCAAGGAAGCCAACGGCACCCTCAAAGCCCTGGAGATGGGCGGCCAACAACACACTTTTGTGCATACCTGTGAGTTGCCGCGTGGACCACGACATGACAGGCTCTGGGCTGATGGAAATCGAATATAGTTGCCAACTCTCGACTTCCCGTACCACATCTGGAGAACCCGCTGCTGGCCGACGATACGCCTCTTCGAGTATCCTTTTTAGACGAACAGACCGTGCAGACATCGAATACCACTTTCAACACACAGCTCTCTTACACCTTTGACCACTGGGATGGTGAGCACTACCTGTTTTTGCTTCTTAGGAACTTTTGTAACAAGGTTATGATAGATTGCGTCCGGTTCCAGGAGATCCTACTCGCGTCCAAGTTGATATTTATGGCGGGTATTGCCGAGGCCAAGTCCAAGGGACGCGGCGAAGAGTGCATCAGCCAGAATATGCGTCTGCTGCGCGGACGGCATGAGCGCGTGGTGCTGCTGTTTTTTGCCAATTCACAGCGCAAGGAACGGAAACGATATGTCTCGGTGCCGTGTGAGTTGTTTAAATACTTGAAGTGTTATCAGACTACAAACTAATGACATAGTGAACTGCATTGACAAGATCGACGTGCCCAAGAAGGCTAGCCGGCCGATCTCCTTGCACCTGCTCCCCAACTTTGAGCTACTGGCAGAGATGAAGGTGCTGCAGCTGCAGTTTCTTGATGATGACGGTATTTATTTTCTGCTCCTTCTTCTTTTTCTAGCTAGCTAATGCCAAAGCAGAGCGGAAAAAATTTGGCGAGCTCATGACGCAGCTCCTCGACTAATGTTTGAACTTGGCCGGCGTTGGATATGGAATTTAGACTGGATACTGGATACTGGATACTGGATACTGGGATATACGGTGTATGCATTATGGAGTACTGTAGCGATTTATTACGGACTAATACCCATGTTTTTTTTTTTTTTAACTCCATAAAGAATACTAGTAGATCTAGACCCTCGTATCCGATATTCGCAGCGAGAGACCCACGGAATGATATATTAATTATTAAACAACTGCTCTGGTCTCAACGTCTTTGGTCCCTGCTCGTTATGGCGTGAGGGAACATGTGACGGGCGTGCCCTAATCGGCAGTCTCCAGCACGTGCGCCGTCATCCGGCGCGTGTTGGCCCAACTTAACTAGTGCCAGTCAATGCGCCTCTCAAGGTTTATCGCTCCTTCAGGGTCCCCCGATCGCGCTTCGAGCCAGTCCAATGAGTCCAGCCTGTGCAGCTTGGTTCCTTCTAAATCTTCTCGTACCGCGTTAGCCTCGCCGATAATAATAAATGGGTCTTGCGTCGGGGCCTATGGCGAGTCCGTTGGCAAAATGTGACGAGCACGTCGCCAGACATATTAATAACTGGCGAGCAACCGATGGGCCCTCGTGCAGGAGGCGTCTATTCGTTGCTGCAGGCTCTGCTTTCTACTTCTGCTTCTTCTTCCACTCTTTGTTTCCTCCTTTCACTACGTCAAGAGCTTTCCAAAGCGTCAAAAATTTCTTGAAATCGTCGGTATACCATCTGGGTCACCGAATCACACCCCCACCGTCGCAGCCTCGTGTCTCATAATGAATTGAATGAATCCCCTCTTCGAGATCTGAGCCGGGATACCTCTCTCTTTCATACGAATTTTCTATCGCACACTACTTCTATCGCCGCTGATTGATCCTCTGCTGTCTTCCCAAAAGGGGAAACCGGCACCATGGGCCGTCTCCATCGCCTGTACAAAACCGACCGAGCCCGCGATTTCGACCATGAGACGGTATTTTTTTAATTTTCCCTTCCAACTATTCCCATTGGCGAATGGCTAATGGAATATAGGATCGCTACGTGCGCATGCAGCAAATCTACGATACCATAGACCGCCAGAAATTCCAATGGGTTGTCGTCTTCGTCGCCGGCGTCGGCTTCTTTCTCGATGGATACACAGTACGTACATTTCCCAAAACTGTGGCCTACAATAATTGACCAGTCCAGCTCTTTGCTAGCAATATCGCCCTTCCCATGATCACCTACGTCTACTGGCAGGACGACATTAGTTCGCATCGGTCCACCTTTATCAACATTGCCACCCTCGCCGGCACCCTGGTCGGTCAAGTTGCTTTTGGTTTCTTGGCTGATAAAAATGGCCGAAAGAAGATGTACGGAGTCGAGTTGGTGCTGCTCATCACCTCTACCCTGGGCGTGACCATGGCCTCGACCGGCACCCATGGCAGCATGAGTATCTTTGCCTGGCTGATATGGTGGCGCATTGTAACTGGTATTGGTGTTGGTGCCGACTACCCGCTGAGTGCTGTCATTACTTCAGAGTATGTCGAATCCTTTAGTTGAGCATTAAAGACAAAAAAAAACTGATGTATCAGATTCGCTCCGACGAAACACCGCGCGCGCATGTTGGCAACCGTCTTCTTCATGCAGCCCCTGGGCCAAGTCGCCGGCAATCTCGTTTCGCTAATCGTCGTGGCCGTGACTAGAAGCAGCGGGAATACCGACCCCATTCGCGCAGTTGATATCATGTGGCGATGGGTGATTGGTATTGGAGTGGTGCCAGCCGTGGTGGCTTCCCTCTTTCGATTTGCTATTCCAGAAACACCTCGCTACTTGCTTGATATTGACAACGACCCGATCAAAGCCGAGTTTGACGCCAGTGCCTTGTTTGGCGAACCCGCGAATGACATGGACCCCGAATTTGACCGGCCGTGGGATGGGGCAACCCTGCCTGCCTCGTCGAGCTTCTCGCATGTAAGCATAAGCGCTGGTGGGTCGGTGGACGGTTCGTCGTCTATCGTCGGTGGAAGTATCGCCACCAATACCGAATACACCTTGCACCCTCCCACCTTGCAGTCGCATTGGCGACTAGCTTGGAACGACATGGTCCACTACTTCTGGGCTGAGGGTAACTGGCGCACTTTACTGGGAACCTCGCTTGCCTGGCTGTTCCTCGACTTTGGCTTCTACGGGATAGGACTATCGAGCCCGCAGTTTCTGGCCAAGATCTGGGGGTCGCTGCGCCTGCACGACTCGGCGCCGATGTGGATGACGGACGACGACCCAAATGCCAATGTCTTTGACATGTTTTTTGATACCTCTGTCCATGCAATGGTCATCCTCAACACCGGCAGCGTCGTAGGCGGGCTGCTACTGATCTTTATTGTGCCCAAATTTGACCGCGTCTCGCTACAGAAATACGGATTCATGGTGCTGGCTGCTCTTTTTATTGCCATGGGCGTCATGTTCATCACGACGCAGAAAGAGGGACCTGTTGCAGTGGCGCTATGCATTATTGGGCAGCTCCTATTCAACCTTGGTATGTTTTTTTTGTTTCTTCTTGTATAACTTCCAATTCTGACTTGCCAGGTCCGAATGCCACTACTTATATGATCCCCGCCGAAGTCTTCCCCACGCGATACCGCGCATTTTGTCACGGACTCAGCGCCGGCGCCGGCAAACTAGGCTCGATCCTGGTGCAGTTGCTGTCCGCATACTACAACATTGGCAGCACAGGCACAAACAACCACCAAACGCAGCGGTATGGATGGATTCTGGTCGTGTTTAGCGCAGCCATGATCATCGGCGCCGCCGTCACCCACTTCTTCATCCCGCCTACCCAGCGCCAGCCACGACGACAACAGCAGCAGCAGCAACGGCACTGCTCGTGCAGCGTGACCAGTTTCTGGAATGGAGAGAAAGAGAAAACGCTGGAGACGTTGGCACTTGGGCGTTTGGGTGAGAGTAGTCGGTATGCGGTGCGGAGGACGCGGTCGGTGCATCGTGTGAATGTGCGCGCGTACGAGGGGTGATATATATCTTGGAAATTTAGAATTAGAAAATGTTTGGGTTTATTTGTTTATGTTGCCTTGCTGCGCTACATCTACATCTACATCTACATCAATGTTGATGGGACGCGTAATTAATTCATGTACATATTGATAGACAAAGGAATGACTATACATGTATCATTAACATTTTAAAGCTAGACTATATAATTACATTTATGTTGTAAAGAGGTATTGAATATTGCTTCCTATCACATAGGTTTGCTGCTAGTGGCTATACCATGTGTGCATACAAAATATGGGTAGCACGCACTAACCTAACGTGGCTATTGCCGGCAGGGGCACAAGCTGCTACTTACCACTACCAACCATCACCAACCATTAATTACCAGCCCGCTAGACAAAGCTAAATTACTTAAATAGATACCACCCATATCTCTTGATAATCATTCTACAAGATCATTCCATTATCGTCCGTGAAGATCTTCCATGCATATGAGATTGTCAACAAAGACCTTAATTCGAATTCGACCATGCACCTTTCGCCGAGGAATAAAGTCATGGACTATCGCACCTGATATTTTTAATTACACTTCTGGCCGATTTCTGTGAGTTTATCGAAATATGAAAAGTCTTTGCCACACACGATCATGTGCTGAGCTTTTATTCTTTGCAGATTCAACGAGGAAATTCGTCTCGCGGAACGCCGAGTTCAATTCGATGTGAATGCGCTTGCAGAAGCCGTATATCGTTCCACCAAACGATCTATATCTGACCTCGCATCGATCTCGAAACTCGCCGAAGGAGGGTTTAACCGCATCCTGCAAGTCAGGTTCAAAGACGACTATGCGGTAATTGTCAGAATCCCATATCACTCAACCGTTCCAAAATGCCGCGCAATCGCCAGTGAGGCGGCAACACTGGATTGGCTGTATTCTCAGGGTCTTCCAGTGCCACAGGTTCTCGGATATTCATCTACGCACGCAAATCCTGTTGGGACGGAATATCTTGGAGAAACTTGAAGGGACGCCTTTGAGTGACAGGTGGTTTACCATGGATAACAAGGAGAGAGTAAAGGTGATGAGACAAATAGTTGATATTGAGAAAAGTTTCATGAGCTTTTCTTTCCCAGCATCCGGGAGTTTGTACTTCCAAAGGGATCTTGAAGAATCGGAGCCTTTTATACCCATATCTGATCAGATTGTCGTGGGTCCAAGCACACAGCTTGAATGGTGGTACCGAGAGTGATCATTACTGGAAAGTAATCGCGGTCCATGTGAATATTCTACCCCGGAATTTTCAGTATTCAGTGACGTAACTGATATATAAGCCAGGGCAGACCTTCCAGGCATGTTTTGAAGCTCCTGCAAAACGAGAGATTGATTTTTGTCAACGATTCGGCAAGCCTCGCATGCATGTGGAGCGATGTTTACGAGAACTGTATCAATTCAAAGACATGTCACCGTCTTATCACGCTCAGTTGCTCTCTGAATATCTAAAATTGGCGCCGCATTTGGAAATTCCTTCGACGCATCGCTTCTCTCGGCCAGTACTTCGACACCCTGATCTTTCTCCGAATAATATCTTGGTCAATTCCTCCAGCGATATAGTGGGGATTATCGATTGGCAAAATGCAGTAATATTACCACTTGGCCTGTGTGCTGGCATACCAGACCATTTTCAAAACTGGGGGGACCACGTGTCAGAAACACTGAAAAAACCAGTATTACAACTCCCCGAGAATTTCGATAAACTCAGTCAAGACGAGCAAGACTCAATACGGGAGACAATGCGAAAACGTTTAGTCCATTTTTACTACGCGGCGTTGACTATGAAGCATATGCCCGACCATTTTGATGCTTTGCGTAATGAAAATGCAATGCTTCGGGTCAAGCTGTTCAGTTGTGCTGGAGCGCCGTGGGAAGGAGATTCGTTGTCCCTGAAATACGCCTTGCTTCAAGTCCATCAGAACTGGCCGACGAGTCTGGGTCGAGATGATACCACAGAGTCCGCTCCCTGTCCGGTGCAATTTACCGAAGAGGAAAGCAGGCAGTGTGTCGACAAACGTGAGCAGGAACAGGAAAAACTGCAAGAGTTAAGTGAGATGAAAGACGTCATTGGTATAGACGCGCTGGGATGGGTTCCTGATGATGAGCAGCTGGAAAAGTCAAAGAGGATTGCCGAAGCGATCAAGGAGGGCTTGTTGGCACATTCGGAAAATGAAATGGAAAGAGCTGCTTTGAGTGCGCACTTTCCTTTTGACGATCATGATGAAGATGCATGAGCAGATTGCAGGTCCTCAAGAGCTATTCAAAATGTCGACGTGGAAAGTATCGATATAAAAATAAAAGATATAAAAATAGATAAGGCTAGTCACATGACCCCCCACTGCAACACATAAGCACGGTGTCCGATTGGGCCGACCCCCAAATGCGACCGCGTATGTAATAATCTGCTCAAATGGACGCTCTCCCCACCAACAGACCTGACTCACGAAATAAACCGGTAACTTTTCGGTCATGCTTTGAGTTTAAGATGTTGTTATCGTCGATTGTGGCCTGTGATTGGCTGTGGATGCGCAAATTCGAGTCGTTTTGCGACTGCCGCGTGGACTACATATGATGTCGCTTCCCTCTTTTTTCAAACTTCACAACTTCAACTTCATCGTCGACTTTCGACAATTCGAGCTTCAGTAATTCATCATGGATATGGGCAGTATGACAATGGGCTCTGCCACCACCACGGCATCGGCCGCCATGAGCTCGATGACCGGCATGTCCGACATGGACATGGGCGGCGGCAGCTGCAAGATTTCCGTACGCTCTTTCTTCACTTTTCCTTCAAGATGGAAATACTAACTAACCTGCCTGTGACTAGATGCTCTGGAACTGGGACACCATCGACGCCTGCTTCATATCCACCAGCTGGCAGATCAAATCGCGCGGCATGTTCGCCGGCTCCTGCATCGGCGTCGTCCTGCTAGTCATGCTGCTCGAGGCCCTGCGCCGCATGTCCAAGGAATACGACCGATACATTCTGCGTCGCTTCAAGCGCCAAGTTGCGCTGGATGCGGCGTATTCCAGAAACACCACCACCACTACCACCAGCGACCCTGAAGATGATCCCACGAACAACAACAACAAAACCGCGCGACAAAATGCAAAAGCAGTGTGTACGCCGCCGCTCCGTTTCCGGCCATCCATCGTTCAGCAGAGCATTCGCGCGCTGCTGCACATGGTGACTTTTGCGGTTGCGTATTTTGTCATGTTGCTGGCCATGTACTACAACGGATACTTTATTATTTGCATTTTCATTGGCGCGTATCTGGGTGGGTTTGTGTTTAGTTGGGAGAGTATCGCTGTTGCTGTGGAGTAGGTTTTTCTTTTTCTTTTTTCCTTGATACTATTTAGGACAAAAATGCTAATGCGTAGGACAGACCGAATTCGATGGCCACGGCGGCGACGGAGGAGGTTACAGTGTGCTGTGGGTGATGAATTACGACTTGCTTAGTATATAGATCTAGATGTCAATTGGTGTACATATAAATTCCTAATGAATAAAAACTATATTAAATCTATATCTATAAACGTCACGTCACATAAACATAGTCAGAAAAAAAAAAACAAAGAGTGTAAAGTTAACATGACATAAATGGGTAACAAGAATCATACATCGCTCGTGCTCGCATGCACATAACATTTTGAATGTACATATCACAAATCCACAATTTGAAATGCCAAGTGATTTTCTAAAAAAAAAAAAACTCCCCCAATTATAGAGAGATAGTCTAAGAGAGTTTTGAAAACAAATCCTTTTTTTTTTAAAGAGAGAGAATCTTTTCCTTGTCCGTCTTGCCCTCGGCTTGGATCTGGCGACGACGCTCGCGCGCCACCACCAAGCCGTATGCCACCGTCGACACCGTGCCGGCGAGCGCCATGGCCATCAGAATCCAGTATCCGCGCTTGTAAAGGGGGGCGTCGTCCTTGGTAAAGCAAAAGACAGCGACAATACCGCCCGAGTTGCCGACACCAATCACAAAGCCAGACCCGATACTGCGCTCCGCGTGGCCCTGCATGTTCATCAGCACCCAGCAGATGATCACGGCGCCAGCACTAAACGAGCCCATGGTGATGAAGCAGATGCCGAGATACTCTGCGGAAAAGTGTTCGGAGCCGTGCAAGGACAACATGATGGCCAGGCCGATGATGATCAGTAGATCGCCAAAGAGAATGAATGGGTAGCGAATGGCATATTTGTCTGAGAAATATGCCATCACCAAGCAGAGTCCGAGAGCAGCGGCAAAGGGCGGCACGCTGTGCAATTGGGTCTGGATGGTTCCGTATCCCAGGGCTTTGATGATGGTCGGGGCAAAGTAAGCAAAGGCGTAGATGGGGATGACAATGGCTATTTGACTGGTTAGAATATGAAAATGTGCACTAGTCCCAGATAACTTACTAAAGTACATGATCGCAGCCAGGTACCCCTTGGGGTCTCTGAAGAATGAAGCCAAATCAGACTTGGTCACCTTGACCTCGTCATCCTCGTAGTTGCGAGTCTTGGCAATCACCGCGGCCTTTTCGTCTTCGGTCAACCAGGATGCTTGCTGGGGGAAATCGGCGCAGAAGAAGAGGGCGGTAATGCCGACCAGGATGGATGCAACGCCCTCCAGCAAGAAAATCCACCGCCAGTTTTCGAGACCGCGCATGCCGTCCATTTTGGCAATACCAGAGGCCAGCAGGCCACCAAAGGCGCCAGCAAAGATGACCGAAGACCAGTAGATGGTGAAACGCTTCTGGGCTTCGGCGCGCTTGTACCAAAAGCTGATCAGATAGAAACTACCGGGGAAGATACCGCTTTCAGCCCATCCGAGAAAGAAACGAGTCGCAATCAGACCACCGTAGCTCTGGACAAAGGCTTGGCCGAGCATGACAATGCCAAAGGCAATGATGCAGCCTGACAGCCAGATATGCGGCTTCAGCTTTTTCATGATAACGTTGGATGGAATTTCAAAGATGATGTAAGGAATGTAAAAGATCAGTAGAGCGACGTTTGCCCGGTTGCCGTACAGGTTCAGATCATCCGGCATGCTCATGGTGAGCGCATTGGAGATGTTGACTCTGGAGGCGAGTCAGCACACGAATCAAGGGATGACAGTTGAATCGACGATGGAGTCAATCATCAACAAGAGGGCCAGTTGACATACCGGTCCAAAAACGCGACCAGGTAAATGCCAAACAGCATAGGCATTACTCGCATGTCAATCTTGCGAACCAGCTTGGCGTCGTCGACGTTGGACGGGAAAGGAGGAGCATCCTCCTCGCTTTGCCCGCTTGAGCCCGGGACCGTGTCGATTTTATCCTCTGCAGGCAGGTTAGTGATTAATTGATTGAGTTCGAAGCAAAAAAGCAAAGTAAAATACCTGTAACAACACCCATTTTGGCGACGTGGTCGAGATGCGTCGGCAAAATCACGAGGCTAGCTGGAGAGAGAGAGAGAGAAGGTTCAAGGAAGGAAGCGGAAAGGAGCAGCCAAGGCAGCCAAGCACCAGACACGTGAACAGGACAAGCAAGCAACAAACGGCGCTCTCTTGTTTGATCTCCTCTCTCTTGTGTTTGTTTCACAACTCAAATCCGAAGAGGAAAAAGAGCGACGGGCGTGGCATCTAGTAGTTAAAGGACAACTAACTAGTGATGCATGACTACTATTTAGTTCTATGCTGCCAGTGGGGATCGGGTTTAAGTCGTACTTACCTCGTTTGCCGTGCGACTTGAGACTAGGCGTCGTAGTCGATGAGCGAGACCGCAATCGCGCAATCGGCGCGGCGAGGTGGCACAGCAGCAGAAAGAAGTATTTACTCGATTAGGGGGAGTAAGACCTTGGGACAGCGTGTTACATCAATTGCTGGTGGCGAACGGCTGGTGTCCCTTCTGGCACGAATTCGTGTATCACCGAAGATAAGATCCGTATTGCTGCCCTCTTAATTCAATAAACCAAAAATATAAATCGGTACTATAAGATAATCGCACTGATGATCCAAGTGCACGTCCACCGGTTTGGCCGAGGAAGGATTGCATCAATGCACATAAAAAGAAGCATTAAAACTGCACCGAATAGCGAAAAGAAGGAAAAAAGGGAAAACCCAAGGGAAAAAACACGAGGTGTGGGGCGCGGTAAGTTTATTCTCACACTAGGCCGTATCTAGAATAGCCGCGGAGACCCCTCGCCTTCCAAGTTCGCTGTCTGGCTGCGCATGGGGAGAAAGGACGGACCGGGGTAAGTCCACTAGTGGAGCCCGAGTGGGCCGCTTTTGTGGGTCCAACCGAGACCCACTCCCCTTTAGCGGCGTCATATTGGTGGCCAGGGACTGGTTTTCCAGCACTACTTCTGCTTTGGGGCATGTGGGTCACTGCTTAGTCCGCTCCCGGATTGCAACCCCGGTCGATCAAGCAGTTCCCGTGTGGAGCTGGCCAATCAGCATTGCGATTCCGCGTTGGGAAAGGCCCACCTCTTTTTGCCCTGTCATTGGCTGGTATTAACGAGTTTTGACGACGAAAATAATAATAAACCCTGTCTGTTTCTAACTCTATTTCTGTTATAACCAATTCTAGCCCTCGAAAATTCCGAATGAGTTATTTCCGCACAGTCCAAAGCTACTAGTAGTCGTCAGCTTCGGCATTCGGTCGCTCCGCTGCCGAGTGGGGGAGAAGTAGAACCTCTCTCGCCTCGCAGCATTCCATGATCAGTCGTGCGATAGAACAACAAACAACAAACGCCACATTGCCTCCCCTCGTGCAGTGGCTTCATTAGTTAGGATACTCCGTATGGGGTACGGAGTATTGAGGAAGAAATTTCCGCTGCTAGGGTAGAAAAATACGGGAGTAAGCAGCCATCAGAAGCGTTAGCCCCCATCGGAAGGACGCCTAGATAGGCCTAGTTCGTCAACCTCCAGTCAGCCTGTCGTCGCATCCTGCTGTAGTAAAATTGTACCTTCTCACATGTCTTTCTTCGTTTTGTCTCTTGGCAACGGAGAGTTTCGCAGATCTGTTGGATTTTTTCTGCAATAATCGTGATGATAAGTCTGACAATGCATAAACAAGGGCAGGGGGGAGTTTAAGCGGGCCATTTTGTTGCGTCTCCCAATTTTGGGATGCTCTGGGTGATCGATCTACATATAAAAACGCGCATGGACGATCGTCAGTTCATTCGGTGACGATGAGAAAAGCGATGATGATATGAATGGTGCACTGATGTTTGCGGCGGTGGATCAATCCTTCCGACAAACCAGCGCTGGATCTTGCCCAAGCCGATTTAGCACCAGTCAAATAAAAACCCACTGTCATGCTGCCTTGAAGGATGTCTTCAGACCCCAGTTTCCTGTCTAGCGACCAATCCAGTCTCATTACTGGCTCGTGTCTGCAGTCTAGGAGACGGCCCGTTTGGCATTTGCATTATTTGCCCTAGGTAGTATCCATCTGACTGGCGGAGATATGTTCCAACGATCAACCTAGAATACACTAGTCCGCCTACGTAAATAATAACAAGAGGAATACTAAGAATAATACGTACCCCGTAATCATCTGCAGGTAAGCGACGTGACTTCTCGGTCTTCCTACTCCCATTTATCCCAATTCATCCTCGCCGATTCTTCGGTAGCTCGCCCCGGACAAAGTTCGCTAAAATAACAATAGACCAGGGGAGGGGAATTTTAGATCAAACTTATTTTTTCAGACTATGCCAAACGAATCGTCACTCGTTAGACTTTGAGTTATTGGCCCTTTTGCAACGACCGGCAGTGATTAATACTAATACTATCGATGCGGCCCGCCGCACCTCTGGCATTCCTACCCTAGGTGGTCTATAACAGCCGTTCCTGTTCCTCACAACCTCCAACTCGTCTTTCAGAGGAATCGGTAGACTCTTGCCATTAAATATGGCTACAACGACGGCTTCGGCCGCGCAGTCGACCTTCGTTCCGTGGCAGGACCCTCCTCCCGGTGTGACATCAAATCCGGATAACCCAGAGTCGCTTACCTACAAGGCCAATATCACCATTGGCATAGCGATACCTGTTGTCACCATCTTTTTTGCCTGCCGGTTCTGGGCCCGCGCTTACATCAAGAAGACATGGATTGTGGAAGACTGTAAGGACTACTGCATGCTGATATTGGACCGCTTACTGACTTGTCTTGGATAGGGCTGGTGACGATATCATGGGTGAGAAAGATATGAAAGAAAACAACCGGAAAGTAATTACTAACTTATATTTTTTTTCAGGCCGGTATACTAGCATACTGCGCAGTCATGAGGCTCGTCATGGAACACCATGGTGGGCAACACGCCTGGGACATCACAGCGAAACAAGCCGAAGAAGCCGGATATGTAGGTTTACTCTTGTTTCTCGTCTCGCCGCCAGCCCAGCTAATTGTGTGTGTGCTTTCCACAGTGGTTCAACGTCGCCTCGGTTCTGTACGGTGTCTTTATTATGTTTACCAAGATGTCTGTGCTATGGCTTTACCGACGAGTTTTTTCTCCCATGAAATGGAGTCCCTTGGACACGATTATTTTCGCCCTCATCATCATCATGATAGGTTTCTACGTCAGCACAAGCATCGTCAAGATCCTGGAATGTCTACCGAGAGCCAGAATTTTCGACAAGTCCATTCCCGGGTCATGCATCAAGTTCGTCTCAACAACTAGCCCATAATTTTACTGGAATACGGGCTAACAATTCCCAGTGTCTCGGCTCTTCTTAACGCCAGTGGTCTATTCAATACAATCACCGACTACATTATTCTTCTTTTGCCCATGCACGCTGCCTGGAAACTGCAACTGAACCGTACCAAGAAGCTCCTCGTTATTGCTGTGTTCACCTTTGGTCTCTGGTATGACTCTCTCGGTCTCCGGCCATACGGAATCATGATATTGACTTTAACAGCGCCCCCGTTTTCAGCACCGTTGGTTTCGTCGTCCGTATCCAGTATAGTGGTAGTTCGGATACCACATGGACTCAGCCCGACATTCTTCTCTGGGGGTGAGTCTTCTATCTTCTTTCGATGCTGTACACAACGCTAACCAATATACAAGATGCGCCGAGTGTGTCTCGGGTTTCGTAGTCGTATGCTTCCCCGAAATGTCGTTCTTAATCAACCGCAAGTCTCGCAAACGCAACTATCCCCGCCGCCCAACCAACAGCATGCTCGAAGCATCGACCGAAGCCGCCCAATCGCGCTCACGGTCACGCAAAATGGCCAGTAACCGCGACGACCTGACATATTACGAGCTCGACGACGATCTTGTCTATGGCGTGCGGGTCAGTCCGTCGGCCAGCAATTCGCGATTACACGAGCCGGCAAACGGGACGGTGCAGGTTCACCATGAGATCACGATAGAGTCGACCAAGAAGGAGGATTTTGTTCGATAAATATAAAGCTGCTTTGCTCTAAAGCTTTTTTTTTTATTTCTATTTCTGCACATACTCTTTGAAATGGGTTGGATTGATTGGGATTGTGGGATTACTTTTGGACGAAAAAATTCACATTCGGTACTTATATGTAATATTTTTATTAATTGATGTATAAATGATACCATGGCGCTTGATATTGCCGTTATGCTATTCTCAGGATTCGATTCATCATGAAATCATGAGAGTAAACATATTACGTACAGAATTTTTCTTATTTCATGGCACTCTTCAGCTTGTCGATCGCCTCCCAATAGTCTATCTATCTCTTCGGTAATCCTCTTAGGCCACGCCCGTGCGTAACCAATAGTGAATACTACTTACTACTGCGGCTAGAATATTCGATACTATTAAATAATGTAAGAAGCTTGTTTTTGTAGCTTTTTTCTTTTTTCTTTTTTCACCCACTGCCCAGTTAGGAAGTTTGTACCCCTGACCAGTTCCACTTTGCTGGGATTCGCCTACCGTTCACCCTTTGCCCCTCTTTCTCTTTTCATTGCTGAAAATTTGTAAATTCTTCACTGGTTGGCCTTAAAGATATTTCCGTCTACAGGAATGACGAATTGCCCACTCACGCCACTTAAAGTGAGAAGTACGGAGGATTGCTCGGAGGTTAAAGGTCGAGGCGAGGCGACATCTGGAGCTGACGTGTGACAATCGGAGGATTTTCTTAGTTGGCTATACTATTTTAATAATAGTAGCAATAATATCAATATTATAAGTTATAACAGCAAGCATTACCCGTATTATTGATATTCCAGATGTTTGTCAGACTCATATTTGGAGAGTTATAAGCACAGACATTCCCACCATGAACTCGGCCTGATCAGATCATCATCATTATTCCTGATCACCATTGTTTCTCTCGGCACCTAAAGTCTCCACCTAGTTTTGCGTGTAATGACGCATGTCCTCGTACCAAGTTTTTTTTTTTTAAGTTTGTTTGTCAAACCTCGTACAGGAGATCACCGCTCATCGGCACGCGAATTTACCAGCATGTATTGTTCCGGATCCTGTTATCCGTACTCTGTAGATCGTCGAATATCGGCATTATCTGATTCTTATTCCTATATACGAAGTGTATATGTAACTAGCTAGCGCCATCCAGGCGAACCCTTCAAGGAAAAATTGGACGCCTTGTACTACTGCCACGTGGAATTACGTATTTTCGCCCATGTCAAACTCGGAGTTTTTTTTTTTTTTTTTTTTGATGTCTGCATAGGGATATCCTGGCTGGGCAATATCGAGAATCAGCTTATCTCCATCCGCGAACAATTACAACAACGTGTGTACAAGGATCATCTGTCATTTCAGACTCAGATTATCAGACTCAGACCATGTAATAATACCCCCTTGACCGCTAGGTGAACGAGATTACGATGCGCGGAAAGTACATATCTAGTCCAAAAATAATTACCGATGCGGAAGCTCCATAGCCCTAACAACCGCTAAAGCCTGACAAGTTGACAACCCAAGACCCTTTTTCTTCAATTTTCTTTTGACATGACGATCAGGCGGCATTTGCCTTTTTTTTTCCGGCCAGCACTCCGTTGGGCCATGTACCCGCTCTCCAGGATCCGAGACCACGCACTAAATCCTGCCTAGGAGAACACTTGCAGTGGAGCAATGGTGATCCTTGGCACGGAAACAAAACACGGCACGAATAAATAATATAAAAAAGTTCAATTAATAAAATCAAAATAAGCATTTTTGTTATGCATACGAGCCACATGACTAGATGCTTGGCTAACTACTAGTGTTGTTCATCACCGATTTACAGTTCGTACTCGGGGTTTGCTTTTTGATGCCTTAGATAAAAAGGTGGAGTCAGGGGTAGGTTTGACTTTAGGGTTTGACTTCGACGTTAACTGTCGGGCCTGAGGCTAGAGCATGTCAATGTTGGTACGGAGTACCTGAGTGGAGCCGATGTGAACATGGAGACATAGAACATGAATACGTAGGTGATACTAACGTGCAAAAACAACTGCGAGCACCTCCTTTCTGTCTGATCCAGACGTTTCAGAGTGTAACTCATCGGTCCATTTAGCAAGCAATCGATATCCCACAGCCCAAGGACATGGGTACATGGGCGGCTGTTGGGATGCAGATGTATAATGGGACATTTTCTCATTTTCTGGCTAGCGCATGACTCAAAAAGCGCGAATTTCAGCCCAGGGAACAGCAGCTGGATGATGAACGTCCGGTTCATCGTGGGGGAGGGGGCGGGGAGAGTTTTCTCAGGGGGAATAGCCAGAGATGCTCTTCCAGACGAAGGAGTGAAGTTCAAGCGTACCCGATCAAGACGCGCAGGCCACTCCCACGTGTTGACGAAGCCGGTGCCAACCATGACGATACCCCACAGCAGGGTGATGGTGCTGAGGAAGATCCGGGGGCTGAGCTTCCTGGCGAGTACTGGAAGACGGTGTAGGCGGCGAAGAAGGTGCCCTGATGATGAGGGAGTAGCGCGTGCTGTGTTCAGGAGCAGCTCTTCAGCAGGCTCAGCAGGTCCATTGCCAGCGCAGGACTCGTGGACGACGCTTCTCATACCCAACAACACGCATGAGAAGAGTTCTTATAGTAATATAATTTTTATGATTTTCATGATGCACTCGGTACTTTTACA
This sequence comes from Talaromyces rugulosus, assembly GCF_013368755.1. Lineage (NCBI taxonomy): Eukaryota > Fungi > Ascomycota > Eurotiomycetes > Eurotiales > Trichocomaceae > Talaromyces > Talaromyces rugulosus. Next base: position 4,108,126 of record NC_049564.1, read on the forward strand.
AAGTCAAACTTTTGCCCTAGGAGCCTTGGGCGGGTGTTCCAGCTCCCACCTCTCGCGGAGAGCATTGGCCCTCTCGGATTTCTTGGTGAATCCCTCGAACAAGGCTGGAAAGCCGCCACCGAGAGTGCGAATATCCTTGGGCCGACCAGTCTTGACGTCGACGTATGTGGTTGTGCCTTTGATCTGGGACACAATAGCCTGTTGCTGGAGCGAGAAGAGCACAGTGGTGCCGCCGTTGCGAGTGGGCTCAATCTTTTCCTGCCGATAAGCGGCAATGACCTGTTGGAGACATTGACTTATTAGTACATGTACTCTTAGCGAGGGAGAGAGAGGGAGGAGTCACGAACCACATCGGGGTACTTGACCTGGCGCTTGATCTCGAGGTCAAATCTCCGGACCATAGGGGCAACCGTCTTGCCGTTCATGACCCCGGCGAGCTCCTCAGCGGAGAGGAACTCGTCGTAGCTCTTATAGTGTACACCAGGGCCGGCACCAACTGCTTGGCCCAGGGGCTATATCTGCATGCATGCATGGCTGAGACGAGTATACATGTAATGTCTTGCCTAGGACTCAATTGTTTCTACGGCAGACTAGTAGTAGCTGTTATTAATTTCAAACCACCACGGGTTCGCCACCTTTGCTCTCTACCACCGCCTCTCCCCTGCTAAGTGCCATGGCCATCTTGACCTCCCACTCCCAGGCCGTCAGGTCAGTGTCCTCGACGCCTGCCCGGTCCTGGCCCGTCTTCGGCTTCATGCTCGCGTTGCGCTCCGGCCGGAAGAGCGCCGCCAGGCTATACCGGTCAACAAAACGCTGCTCACCAGGCGGGTACTTGATGCGGTGCACGTTGCTGCGTAGCGCACCGCCTGTCCACTGCACCATGGCGTCGCCGAGGTTTACGATGAGGCAGCCAGGCTGCGGGCGCACCCACCGCCATGCGTCCTCGTCAAGGGCCGAGTCGCCGGGCGTGAGGACCTGTAGGCCGCCGACGACGTTGGCCAGGAGGGTGATAGAGCCAAAATCGGTGTGGTGAATCATACTCGTGCGGAGATCCTGGGCGCCGGGGCTGGCGAATGCCTTGATGAAACGCACCACCGTGCCAGACAGCTCAGTCGGCCGCTGCGCCGCGGCAAAGGTCTCGACCGGCAGCGAGAGCTGCTTGGCGAGCGTGTGATTGATCAAGGTGGCAATCTGCTGCGACTAGTTGAGAAACTTCTTAAAGTAGTCGATGCGCTCGATCACGAATTCCGGGAGCGCCTGCAGGTCGGCGTTGCCCATGAGACCATCCTGGCCGAGGTTGAACCATTCGAATCGGCCTGGCTCCTCCGTTTCTGTCTTTGCTGCACCGCGTGGCTTGAATTTTTTTTTTTTTTGTTAAATGGTTAGCATCACGGTGCCTTTACTCAGTAGACGTTCATACTCTAGAAAACTTCGCGGAATGTCGTGCAGGTACTGATGCTTAACACTCTCGGGCAGGTCGAAGATTTCCTGGCCAATGGCGAACAGCTGGTCAATGCATTCAATCATGGCATCGCCCATGCTGTCCCCGCGCAGATCGAGAAAGAAGAAGCCAAGCTCCTTGCAGGCGGCCACCACCTTGGCATCATTCTCACGCAGGCCTGTGAGCGACACTGTATTCATGGAGACAGTGGGAATGTCGTCTGGAAATGGCGGGATGCCCTCAAACAGCTTACTAGAAGCCATTTTTATTCTGTATGTAGGTTGCTTTCAAGAGCTGTTGAGGAAGCTATTCACCTTGTTAGCAGCTAAAAAGGCACTGGTATAATCAAACGAAGCAAAGAAAAACAGCCAGCTTACAACAGTTTGTGGCGTTCCCTCCAAATGACGCAGCAGGCAATGTGCTGGCAGGAAGCCGGCGCAGCACATATATTTGTCGACATACCGGCCACAGGCCAACCTGCGGTCACGTGGAAGCAAACAAAGAAAACAGTTATTATTAGCGAACCACACACAAACCCTGTACTTATCCTTACACACGGTCAATCCAGTCATTTTCCCATCAAGCAAAGCTGTCTCATGCGTTCTAGAGCCTCAAGATCTAACCTGCTTCGTCCAGTTCGACAATACCCGACTACCTAAAGGTGCGACTGGATGACAAATACTACAAGCTGATCGCCAGCACGAACGATCCGTGTATCGAAACCCAGTGGGTAAGCCTAAGATACGCTCTAAAATCTTAAGAATATTGCAGCAAAGAGCAGCGAAACAGGGAAACCAGGCAGGGCATAGGCTATCAGTACCCACAAAGTGACAGTCATAATGCAGGGGAGGTTATAGCTTGTCCTGCGCTGTAAGGTAAGCTGAGGTCGACGCTCACTCAGATGTCCATGAAAAGTATGGTGAATGCTGTTCCAGTTACTGAAATTATCTGGTGATCTCCTGGTTAAGTGAGATTTCTTTCCTGGTTGTAGGTTCTCGCTGTCTATAAAGTTATATAATCCCGAGCAAGCTTCCGCAAATTCTTCCCTCTTTGTGCATTAGAGACCTCCAGCACAATACCAGGATAAGCTGTGATGAAGCGCCCAGGGGTCAGGTATCAATGGCAGGAGACATACCGCACTTTATCGCTGACGTATTCCTGAAGTTGTTGGTCACGCTCTAGTGGTTTTAGCAGTTGTAGATGCTTGTCAGGTGGTAAATGGATCGTTCTTTGTTCGTCGTAAGATACTTTGGTATGATGGCTTTGGAGGGCCTAGAATATCCCTATAGCGTTCCCCACAGAGAACCTAGCATCAGATGGCTGACGCTGGGCTGAAGCAGACGGGGTTAAAGGAAAGTTGATATCCCTGTCAGAAGGAGTGTTTTAAAAAGACATATGGAGCATGCCGCTTTTTGACCGCCTAGAACGTTAGACTCGAAGACTCTTGCGTGGGATATCTGACATCAATATAGTACATATACTTCATTATGACTTATATCAATGGACTCCAATGTTGGTTACTGATAAACGCATATGTGAAGGCTGGTAGCTTAAATCTATCCACTGAAGAGGCCAGGTACAAAGTCGTGATAATGACAAGAAATAATAGCAAACAAAGACGAATACGTGACAGAACCAATGTACTACAGTCAGACAACTAGAATGTGCTGGTTGCAAGCCGACTAGCAGCATTCTTTGCATCCAACCGGCCGTCGTCCTCCTCAGCAATAGAGCTGACACCGCTCAGAGCTCGAGCCCGCCCTTTACCGCCGTCACCGTTGGCGTTTTCGTCCTCTGGAATTGGGACGACAACTGCGGCTCCACTGACGCTCCGGCTCAAACTGTCGCCGCGACGAGGAACGCCACTCCATGCATCGCCCTTAGGTCCTTGGCTCGATGCCATGCTTGCTCTTCGCACTGCAGGGTGCGCTTCTCGCCCAAGACGACTCAGTCCACCAGAAGCGTCGATCGCCCGAATGTCTGCACGAACGCTCTCGAGCAAAGCCAATGTTCGACGTTCGGCTTCAATCTGCCGTAGGGTGTAGTCTCGAAGGCTTGCAAGGACATCGTCTGAAGTCCGGTTAAACCACTGTCGCGTTTCCAACAACAAATTCGCAGTTACCCTTTCCGTTTTCTTCGTAAGATACGTCTCTTGCCCGAGGGCCTCGTCCAAAGCACTAATAGCTTCGTCCACCTTGTCTGGGCGAACTGATGTGCTGCCCTTCAACCGGTCTGCTGCGGCACGCTTGCTACGCGCCGTCTGTTGCGCCTGAAGTAGCTCTCGAAGGAGAATATGGCGATTCGTCAATGTTTCTTTAACAATAAATGCGTCTGATGAGTGGTACTCCAATGGATCTCCTAGTGTTGTTGCTTCTGCTGTGGCTTGGGCCGCATGATAGTCACCGGTCGTTTGAATAATTCGGCCAAGTTTACGATAGGCATTTCCTAATCCAGTATGTGTCTCCTGGACATGCATATGCCCAATCTTGACACCGAGATCGGATTCTGCCAATCCGAGGCCTGTAACAAAAGTTAGAAACCAGCGTGCCCTTCACGTTTCATGAGCGACCTATATGCTTACCTCTCCGGGTTTTAACTACGCGGTCAACCTTTTGACTCGCATCCAGAGCACCAAGGTAAAACATCTTTACAACCGGGCGTGCGCTCTGTAACTCTGGGGTATCATCCGGCGGCGGTGCGAACTGCTTGATAACCTTTCGACGAACACCAGTTGCAGGTTGCTTCATCCGGACGACCGGGCTATAGCCAAAATCGCTTTCGACAAAAAGAACAACCTCGTCATCATGGGTGAGAACCTCATTTCCAAAAACGTAGTTCATCCACCTCTGCATAGAAGTCTTGACACGAATCTCGTCTTCATCGGTTCCTGCACCAGCCGGGGTGAGCGGGGGAGGAACGGCCGGAACCAGAGCTTCCGGGTTTGAAGATATCAAGTGCTCGGCAAGTTTGACAAACTCAGAATGGGTGCGTCGAACATCTCGGTATTGCGTGGTGCGAAACTTGGGGATGTTGGTCTACCACGTGGTCAGCTCACACGTTCATTCATATCTCACAAAAAGAGTCTCAAACACACATAAACATCGAATCGTAAGACGGGGTCTTTCTTTCCCGTCCGCTCCAGAGCCGTTATCTTTCCCTGAAGTTTATATGCCGGTGCCGGCGGCCGGGCAGCATTTTGTCGAGCTCCGGTTTGATAACGAGCAGGACCCTCGGATCGGGGCGATTGTTGGTTGGCAGTCGACTGAGGTTGCTGACTGGGTGTAGTTTCACCAGCCTGGGAGCTTTGGGGCGTCCCTGCAGCCTCCCCCGGTGCTGTTCCTTGCGCAATCCCGGATTCAGTCTCCTGGTAATTTCCGTAGGGCGATTGCTGGTGCGGAGGTAAGGGCGCGGGAGGGACGTCAGTGTGTTGTCCGGCGGAGGCGAAAGTGTTGCTATCGGGGTGCGGGGATCCCCAAGGGGAAGGTTCCACGAGATCATTAGACATCGTTGAGTAATCCATTCCGTGTATATGTGCGACGATTCGAGTGATATTGGCCGGCGCGCAGTCAGGCACCAGTTGTCCCGTTGCGATGGCGCTCAATACATGCGAGCGCCGAGACTTGGCAAGGTGGATCGGTTGAAGAGGCAGTATGCACAACAGCCCTTGTAAAATCAAAGATGGAGGCGACAGATATTGCACACACACAGAGCTAGAGATAGAGGTAGAGAGAGACAGAGAGAGGGGGGCAAGGTCGGATAGGCAGTCGCGGCAGTGCGGAGATGACATCGTGAGGGCCAAGACTGCGGGTCCCTGCCAGGCTTGTGATTCGCCAATCCCGCATGCCTTCTGAAAGCTGCCACTGCAGACTTCATTATTATTTTGTCCCAACAACAACTCGAGCTCAACTGCGCTGCCAGATTATTGATTCCGTCTCGAGTATGGGGGCAATTGGCAATTAGAATACTCTCTATATATTTCTGCTCTCTATTTTGGCTCGAACATGGTGACCGCCCCTTTCTTGGGGAGGGCTATTGCCCGACCTGTAACGGGCCTGTCAAGGAGACCAACATCCATATGCACATCTAAGAATATCTCGAGAAAAACAGCTGTTGCTGTCCTGAATAGAGGTTTTACTCGAGACTTCAGCGCTACATCGCTTCTTCAGGAAGAAATCGACCTTGAAAAGACTCGCAACATTGGTATTATCGCGCATATCGATGCCGGGAAAACCACAACCACCGAGCGCATGCTCTACTATAGTGGCTTTACACGCCGAATAGGGGACGTCGACGATGGGTCGACAGTCACAGACTTTCTTCCTGCGGAGCGGGCGCGGGGAATCACTATTCAGTCTGCTGCCATTACCTTCCATTGGCCACCCCAGGGGGCAGCTGGCGAGGCCGACAAGCTAAGCGTCCAGGAGCTGGATGACAAGCGTCTTCCAAGATCGTCAGTCTCTCACACGGTCAATCTGATTGACACTCCTGGTCACGCCGATTTTACATTTGAGGTGCTTCGGTCGTTACGAATCTTGGATGGGGCTGTGTGTATTCTGGACGGGGTTGCTGGCGTTGAAGCGCAGACGGAGAAAGTATGGCACCAAGCAAGTACATACCGAATCCCACGCATCGTGTACGTCAACAAGCTTGACCGAGACGGTGCCGCTTTTGGGAAAACAGTACGCGAAGTAGGCTCCAGACTGCATGGCTGGCCCGCAGTCTGCCAAATTCCATGGTTCCAGGGAGGCGATGGCCGGTTTACGGGTATTGCAGACGCAGTCTCCCTTACCGGCCTTCTATGGCAAGAAGCTGGAGATGGGAAATCAGTCAAGGCGTTCGACCTCGCGGGACTGGAAGCAGAGGATGCAAAACTCGCTAGTGAATTGAAGCGCGCTCGAACAGCTTTAGTTGAGCTGCTAAGTGAGCACGACGAAGACATGGTTGAAAGGTTCTTTGAGCATGAAGAGGACCATTTGGCTATTCCACCCATTGACATTCTTAAAAGCCTCCGGAAATGTCTACTCGACCCTGCAAACAAGATCATACCTGTCTTTGCTGGTGCTAGTTTCCGCAATATAGGAGTGCAGCCTCTGCTAGATGCGGTCACTAATCTCTTGCCTGGGCCGACAGAATCTCCTGACCCCGAAATCAGTGTTGGAAACACTACTGGAAGGCTCAGTCGACTTCTTAGCGGAGAATTGACAGTTGATCAGAGCAAGCAAGCTACGACTGGGAAATCCAAGCAGAAGAAAAAGGCCGCTCCACCTGCGGCTTCTACGATAAAAAATCCGGTTGCTAGTTTAGAGAGCTGTTCGTTAGCATTCAAAGTTGTCAGTGACGCGAAACGTGGCGTACTCGTTTACGTTCGCGTCTATTCCGGATCTCTCAACCGACAAAGCCTTCTTTACAACACCAATCTCAACGTTACAGAGAAAGCCCCCCGCCTTTTCAAGATGTACGCCAACGATGCTGTGGAAGTCGAGTCTATCTCTGCAGGCCATATTGGAGTTGTTGCCGGTTTGAAACTTGCTCGGACGGGCGACACCTTGATATCCTGTGTAGGTAGCAGGATGACTCCCCCAGAACCGCTCAATACACTGCAGCTGCGTCCCATTGACGTTCCTCCTCCTGTTTTTTTTGCAAGCATCGAACCACACAGCCTCAGCGAGGAAAAGAACATGCAAGAAGCTTTGGCATTGCTACTACGGGAAGACCCCAGCTTACAAGTAACCATCGACGAGGACTCTGGCCAAACACTGCTCAGCGGCATGGGAGAGCTTCATTTGGAAATTGCCCGAGACAGACTCGTAAACGACTTTAAGGCCAAGGCATCCATGGGCCGCATCGAAATTGGCTACCGCGAGTGTGTCCTAGGCCAGTCCGGCGCCGTCACCAAGACCTTTGACAGAGAAATCGCAGGACGCAAGGGCAAAGCCAGCTGCACAGCTGTCGTCGAGCCATACGACTCAGCCGAAGAAAACACGGATTTAGGAGAAAACATCATCTTCACGCAAACCCGCGATGGGAACCAAATCGTCATCCGCGCTCCTGGCCTTGATACCACGACGGACAAAAACGGTAACGAGCAGAGCTCCCAATTACCGTCACATCTAGACGTCAGCACATTCCAAACATCTCTCTTCAACGGTGTCCTCTCGGCGCTCGCGCGTGGACCCCAGTTCACATTCCCTATACATAGCACACGAGTCACGCTGACCTGCGATGTCGTCGAGCACCTTTTCGGATCCGAAAGCAGCACCTCGGCCATCTCCGCAGCGGCGCGACTCGCCACGCAAAGCGCACTGCGAGAGCTCGTCGCAACAGCCCCGAAAAATAGCACTGCTCTGATGGAACCCGTCATGAACGTCATCATCAGCGTCGACGAAGCCAGTCTCGGCAGTGTGGTGCACGACATCTCCTCGGCGCGCGGCGGACATATCATATCCCTCGACGAGGAAACCTCCATTACCACCACCACTACCACAAATAATGATGATGAAGCCGTCGTCGACATCGACGTAAGCAAAATATACGCTCCACCAGACCCATTCGAGTCGCCATCCGTGGCTGGTGGTCTTCCAACACAAGCTTCTGCAAACCAAGCGCGCACGATCACAGCCAAGGTTCCCTTGAAAGAAATGGTTGGGTATTTGAAACATCTGCGTAGTCTGACGGCCGGTCGCGGCACGTTTGTGATGCATGTTGATCGGTTTGAGAAGATGTCGGCGCAGCGACAAAAGGCGGTGTTGACGGATCTAAGTAATATGTGAAAAGAAAAAAGAAAGGCACTGTTTGCATAGATGATGCATGTATACTAGGAGGAAATAAGTGTTTTTTTTTGTACAATATAACTACTAATTTATTCATTCATTCCGTGAGGGAGGGATATCAACTACCCTACTCTACAACTAAGCTAGCTAAAAAGGGTCAATGAACGACATGCATCTATTACCCTACCACTCCTCTCCCCAGTCGTCTTTCTCTTTGCTCGGCGCATTAGGTATCGTAGATGCAACGCCCGTAGCCGGATTAAGCCTTGAAGCTGACGTGGTCGAAGAAGATGGCGTGTGCCTCAGGGCCGTCGTTCCGATAGACCCAGACTGCCTCTTTTGTTGGTTGGTCTTCTGCTCTCCAAGCGATGAAAGGTCGTCCCAGAAATCCTGGCGCTCGGGCTGATAACGTCGCTGTGTACCAGGTGCGTCGGGGCCCTCGACAAAGCGGTTGAATTGATCAGCCGCACCCTTTGCGCCTGTTTGCAAGTTCTGGCCAAGTTGTGCGGCCTGAAGTCGGGCTTGGGCTGCAAATTCTGACTCGGCGAGCTACAGTAACAAGTTAAAAAAAGATCATTCCCCCAGGATATTATAGGGTGTGTAATAATACGTACCGACTTGGCTGTAGGCTGTATATAAGCGTCATTCACAGTTTTGGCACTCTTTCCAACGGCCGAAGTAAACCACCCGAAACCCTTGGAAAATGCTGCCACGGGATCCTTTTGGAAATCCTCAAACCCAGGCACTGGTCCTTCTTGACGCGGAGTACTGGATACCGGAAGTCCGCCACCGAAGCCACTATATTTCCCACCCTGCGAAGGAGCTAGGCCATCGGGCCGGGTCGCATTGTCATTCCCCATCTTTGCAAAATACGCCTCGTTGCGTTCTTTCTGCGTGGGCGCGCTGCCGAAAGATGCTGGTGAAGCGCGTCCACCTTGTAGCGGGGTGCCTGACCTCGAAATATTCTCTGGGATTGAAGCAGGTGACGGTTGTTTCTTCTTTCTCTCTCCGGGGACATATTCCTTGCCCTCGGCATTGGCTGCCAGTCGATCCTTGTACTCTTCGCCCACCTCACTATCATATCGTTCCTTGATCGTCGAGTCCTCGAATGTGCGACCCTCTGAGACAACGATGGCGTGCTCGTCATAGAATTTCTTCCACGTATCGTTTCCGCCTTTATCCATACGCTGGATTTCGGCGTTCTTAAAGGCGTCCATGGTGATGGATCGAACGAACGAAATGTGTACACCGAGGCCGCGATGAGTGCCAGCACAGTTCAGGCAGATGAATATACCGAATTTCGGCGACGCCTAATCGAAATCGTCCACAAGTCAGCACTTCAACAAACAATACTTTCAAACACTAAAGTCCTAGGAATTGGATTTACCCATTGCGGTGACGGTGCTCCGCAGTCACAACAGCGGTCGTTCCCATTCGTCTTGGAGATTTGAAGGAGCTAAAGAAGAAGAAAAAAGGCGATTAGCACACAAAATTTGATATAGCACATGTTCATAATGCGAGGTTTATTCATACCTTAGCCCTTGTCTCGGGGTCGACTTCCCACATTTTGGACATCTTGGGCAGCCGGACGTTCGTTCGCACTTGATAGAGCTAAAAAAACAATAGAGTCCAGTGTCGCAATTGAAGACTATGAGGGAGGAGTATCCAGATAAATAAACAATATGTATAGCAGCTAGCACTTTCGCCTTCGCATTCCCGGTCGTCTGCTATCTCCAGGGGTGTGCTTGGATGAAGTGGACTCGTTGGTGTGGATAAAGGTCGAGAACCGGCTTAGTCTGTTCCAATGGCTATGACGGGAACCATGGCACGTGCTTTTTATCACATGCCAAACGAGGGCCTCATAATAATGCCTCTCATCTTTAAACTACATGATAAAAATATTGTTGATGCAATTCTTTGCCTGTAATAAACCGTGTCGTCGTCGATTTTGTGTATATTTGTTGGTGTGAAGTTTACGTGAAGAGCTTACTTCTACGAGAAATGGGTACAATGTTCCCTTAAAACAGAATCAATGTCTAATGTCTTATTATGATACAAGTGAATGGAAATAATAGAAATTAATAAAATGATTTCTCAAGTCCATATGGACAAGATCAAATGCCTGGTTTCTGAGCCGCAGTGTGTCAAACACGCAGACACACAATAATAAAGGCTAAATTCATCACTTGTAAGACATGTCAACTACAAGACACCTTCCACTTCTGTAGTGAGTAGCTACCATAAAATTGTAATGACTTCTGCATGGCAAGTCTTGTAACATCCCCTGTTCGTTAATTGATGCTTGACAAAGGCCTAGGCAGCAGCAGGGGCGGGGGTCTCCTCAGCTGGTGCGGCTTCAGCTTCAGCACCTTCAACGCCTTCGGCACCTTCGACACCTTCACCAGGGATAATGTCCTCCTTGCCAGGGCTGTCGATGGCGACCTTGACGGCAATTTCGCGGCCTTCAATCTCCTTGCCGTTCATGTCCTGGACAGCCTTCTCCTGAAGAGCCTCGGAGCCCAGAGTGACGAATCCAAAGCCACGGCCCTTGCGGGGCTCGTTGCGGGCCTGGAGCTTCTTGATCATGAAGCGAGGAATTGGGCGCAGGGCGATCTTAGCCGAAACAGGCTCGTATTCCTGGAAAAGTTCCTTGAGCTTTACAAGGGTTAGCTTTGGAAGAATTTATTGCAATGAATGGGATGATCGAACCTTCTCTTCACTGAGATCGTAAGGAAGATTGGCAACCATGACCTTGGTCTTTGAAGGAATGCCATCCTCAGGAGGACCGCGCTGCTTCTGGGTACGAGGAGCACGGTTCTTGCCCTCGGCGTCGACGGCGGCTTCAGTCACAGATTCAGCTTGGCCAGGAGCAGTGGTCACATCGGCAACCTCACCCTCTTCGCCCTGTTTTTCCCCAAATCAGTAAATTGCTCGGAAACAAATAAGAATGCGAATATCTAATCAAAAACTTACAGTAGCGTCATTGCGAGCCCGACCACCGCGGGCGAAACGGCCACCACGACCACGAGCACGGCCGCGTCCACGGCCAGATCCCCGCTTGCGGCCTTCGCCTCCGCTGCCACCTTCACCTCCACTCACTGCACCTTCCTTGGCCTCGGCGGGCTCGGGCTTGCGAGCGACTTGGACAGACACCTTGCGTTCGAGGACTTCCTTGCCAGAGAGGTTCTGGATGGCGTCCTGGGCCTCCTGGGCAGTGGCAAGGTCGACGAAGGCATAGCCAACGGGGCGGTTGGTGCGGGGATTGACGGGAATGGCAACACTCTCACTATCGGGTTTGTCAGTTGTGATACTCTGATGATGATGACAGCAAAAATAGGCAGAAAGAAAGGAAAAGAGAGGAGCAAGGGTTGTAGGATGACAGCTTTTTAAGGAAGGCTTTGTTTAGCCTCCGCACAGTGCGGGGATAACACAGCTGGCATAAATAGCAACACCCACAAATCCGATGGGGGTTGTATCAAACAGGGGCGAATAACACGAAGCTAAGGTTGCACTTACATGGTGTAGCCGGTGAAGAACTCTTTGAGTTCTCCCTCAGTGGTCGCATACGCGAGGTTCCCAATGTACAGCCGACGACCCTCGTCGGCACTTGCAGCGGCGGCATCAGCCTGGGCAGCGCCGTTGGTGTCGTTGAGGGTGGTAGAAGCCAGGGTGTCGGCGAGGTTGTCTGCGGCAGTAGACATGTTTAGGCTGAGGACACGGGGGTCGTTTTTTGTGGAGGTGTTGACGAAAGGATTCAAAAGAAGAGCTGGTGACTGGAACGGACCGGTGTGTAGGAAAACGACTCAGGTAGCGGGAGGCTGCCTTGTTGGTGGGAGATTGACTTGAGGGAGGAAAAGGGTAGCTTGGTGCCCTAGATACAGAGGGGGGGGGATGAGCGTGTTGATGGAGAAACGAGAAACGATGCTTGAAGGTCTGGGGAGAGAAGAAGAGGAAGTTCGGGCTGGGCCTGGCGGAAAGGAGAAGTGCAAAAAAGGGCAGCAGCGACCGAGGATGCGCGCTAGGCCCGGACGGGACGAGTGGCGGTCGACAGCTCGTGCCAGAGCCGCACGCTGATTGGTGGCCCCGGACCCACCTGCCCGCGGTGTTGTTTTTTCTGTGAAGTTTTACACTGAACGGGTCAACAGGGCATCAACTGTACCTGTATTGACCGTACCGATACCTGCATATGTATTCAATATTACCTGCGGAAAGACAGCGGTGTATGCCATCACGTGTCTGATGACTCATCTTCGTCTTGATTATATCGAGACACCATTCAATGTATATATATATATATATATGTATTTATATGCACTATCTTCCATGCAATAGTCAACTCCCCTTCCGAAACTATTCTTTCTAGCCACTAGTTGACATATGTGTTTCACTTTATACTCTTGCCCCGCTATTATTTTATTTTATATTATTGTATATTATTTATTGATTTTTCTTGTCGCTAGAGCGTGCTGTTGATCAATAATCCTCACCGCGTTTACGTCACCTACAAACCCGCCATCAATTTGATTTATCGGACCATGGCTAATAACTTGATACTGCATGTAGCTCAGGGTCAACGTCGATCGGAGCAGAAGACACCCAATAGCATTAGTAACAAGTTACTAACAACCCTAACCCATATGTGGCATGACGTAGACTCCAAGATTCTCTGTTCTTATTAATATTAATATCTAGATAACCTGCTTATGACAAGCCTTTTGACCCCCGTTGCGGATCCTCGCCCGATCGGGTTTGGCGCCTGTGATTTGCGCGCTGCTTCGAGCTTAGTCAGGTGGCTCAATCTCTCTCCCTGTGCGACTATGACTAGAGTCTCGCCGCCCGCGACTTAAAACCGCGAGTTTTTTCCTCTTCCTCCCTGGAACACCGCTTTCTCTATTGCTCGTGTCTCGCCGCCATGGATCGAATTGAGCAGGCCGAGGATACCGCTGACAGCAGTGCCAATTCAAACCTCCAGCCTCCGCAAGAGGCTTTCCCCTCCCTGCCGGAGGAGACCGCATCGCAGCAGCAGCCGGCAACGAGGGTCCGTTCCGCGCGGCAACGGCCTCGACAGCCCAGTATTCGACTACGCCGTCTGTCTTCGCTCTCCTCCATTGACCAGCAAGCTGCCATCGAAAACGCACAGGCTGCCGCTCCAAGTGCTCTCGCGGGATCGACTGCAGAGGAACCTCTGCCTGGCACCCAAAATGTCGATGACGATGCATGGCAAGCGAACCGCCGTCGTAGCAATTCGGAGCCGCGCCCCGGTCGCTATTCGGCGTCTCCTCTCGTCATACCCCCCGCTGTTAGGACGAAATCGTCGCAGCAGTACATGTCGCCCGTGAAGGAAGAGACTGGTCGGCCGTCTATAGACTTCAATACCGCCGAGCGCCTAGCACCAGAGTCGCGCCTAGCACCAGAGTCAGAAGCCTTGCCTCCTGCCCCCGACGACCGATCGACAGCAGAATCGCAACGGCCTGGAACGAGTCAAGGTAGGACACGGATGCTTCGACGCGCAAGTAACGCGGCTTTGTCTGCTTTTGGTCGGAATCGCGCTTCCACCGTTAGTGGAGCGGACCTTCCTCAGCGCTCTCTTGCCCGTGATGAATATGACTCCCGAATAGTTGATCTTTTGGACGTGATTGGTAAGTTTGATATACCCTGCTTGCCATTCCATGACTAACCCGAGTGACTTATTAGATCCGGAGGTTGCAACGCTTTCCACTTTGACCAATGTTCAGAACTCTCTCTTTATTCCTGATCTCGGAAGCCTACTCAATCGCATGCCAACATATACTCTTACCCGACGACCTGCTGATATCCCCGAAGGCCAACCGCCTGAACGGAGGACTGAAGAAGAAAGGATTGCCGAAGAAGGCGCAGGAAAAGACTATTTTGAGCCTCATCCGACTCGCCCGCTCACAGTTAGCTCTGTAACCTCCGTTCTAGGCGAAAGCCACTTTGCCATACTACCAGAAGGTGTTACTTTGAGCGGCTGGAGCAAGCAGGATGTCGAGGAGCTCAACGACCATGTACGCCATATGCTTCATTCGCGCCGGTCGAAATTCAAACGAGCTATGAGGGGGTTTGGGCAGTATGTTCGGAAACGTAAGTAGACTAGTTTTTGTCTCGCTGCTCTACGAAGAAAGCTAACAACGCCTAGCTCTTGGATTTTTTGTGACTTTGTATGCCACCTTGATCACTCTCTTCGGTCTTGCTTGGGTTCTTTTCTTGATTGGTATGTCTTTTGTTTATTCTTAGTCTCTTGACTGTTATTGACTAAAATATTCTAGGCTGGATCAACGTCGGCGGACGACAATTATACATTATCAATGTCATCGATAACGTCCTTGTGGCTCTGTTTGCTGTTATGGGAGATGGGCTGGCCCCATTTCGAGCTGTCGACACTTATCATATGATCTTCATCGCTCACTATCATCATTTGACGTGGAAGCTCCGAAAAAAGCGTACTCTTCCAAAGTTGCAAGACAAGAACGACTTGCCAATACGCCGCGCAGAGGATGGCGATGCCGAGGCCGATGTTGAGAAGAGCGCAGAAGAAGAAGACCGGGGTGCAGAGTATTCAGTTCTCAGCCCTCTCCAACAATACAGGCTGGACCACCACCAGAAAAAATTCGCAAGATCACATACTTTCTACAAACCCCACGAGACCTCTACTCACCACGCCTTCCCCCTGCGAATTCTTGTCGCCATCGTTGTGCTGTTAGATTGTCATTCCCTGTTCCAAATCGCCCTTGGAGCGTGTACATGGGGCATCAGCTACCACGTTCGCCCATTTGCATTGACTACCGTCATTCTGTGCTGCTCCATCACATGCAACATCACCGGCGGTGTCTTGATTTCCGTCGGAGATCGTATGAGCCGGAAGAAAGATGTCATCGAACGTATGTTCCGCCAGGGCCTCACGAGCGAGGCCATGAAAAAAGTGGAAAAACGGAAACGAAGAGAAGAGGAGCAGCACCAAGAAGAAAACGAGCCTGACCCTTATGCAGGAACTTGAGTTGACAAATATCTGACATATATATAATCTCTCGCGAACCTTGCTTATGATACCCCCCGCCGAGTACGAGATTAATTGATGACTTTTTGTATACATATATGTGTATTTTATTTTTCTTGCCGGTCATTTACTTAGAAATACGTCGTTTAATACAAAAATACCGGAACTTTTGGTCACTTTCTCGGTTGGAATTCGCGGTATGGCAACGTAACCTATTGTTATTAATTAATTGATAAACCGAAACCCTAGATTGCTTTTACATGGCTTCATACTACGTGTACCACCCGGCCCATAACCCTGCATACACATGGAGAGAAAAAAATAACAATATTCGTACATCAAGAATCCCCCGCATCATCACCGCCTGAACTCTTTGGCGTTCCAGGAATATCATCGTCACCTTGCTGCTGTAGCAACGTCGGAGTCGCCATGGGACTGGCGATACTTGTTGTTGTTGCCTCTGCGTTCCTCCGCGTTTTGGCTCCTTCTTTGAGTTTTTCCCATCTCTCACGGTATCGAGTCAAAACGACCTTGAGTTTCTCGTTTTCATGCGATACCTTGTCGATTTCCTTTTCGCGGCGGCGGACTGCGTCTTCGAGATCTTTGATTCGTTTTTCGTGTTCGTTTGGGAGTGTTCCTACCGCTGTTGCTGCTGCTACTGCTGGTGGAGGAATCGCTGAAGATGCGGTTGGGGACGACGTATTGTAATGCTGGTGATGATGGATGGCTTTGAGAGACTGTTGCAAGGCCATGGACGACGATTGCGCGTTGACTTCCCACATGTGAAGCCGTTTGGAGAGTTGGTCGGACAGCTGTTTTAGAGCTTCGTTCTCGACATGTAGCTCCTCCAGTGTCTTGGTACTCTTATAATCATATCCCCCGCTGCCGTGCGAGCTTCTGGTCTTACTGGCTACCATATTCTGTAGCATTTCGGGCGATGGTGGTGTTTCGCGTGCGTCGACAAAGTCTTCGTCGCCGCCGTCATCCATGCTGTTGCGGCGAGCTTCCTTCTCGGCGCGGGACAGGATGCCAGCATATGAGACCGTGCCGCCTGTCGTTGGCACAACGTAGAACGATTCTGCTGCGTTGTTTGGGATGCCTCCATTGGAATCCCGTACTGCTCTCAAAGCAGCTCGGGAGAATAGGTGATTGACGTCGGGTTCAGCAGCCGCACTGGGGCGATCCGAGGTTGCGTTGTTGCGGTCAACTTTTGGTTCCGCCGAGGATTTCTTCTGGCGAAAAAAATCGCTGTTATCGGTTCCTAGAGGAAGACCAGCAAAGGCCAAAGGTGCTGATATCTTGGAAATGAGGCCTTCAAATGTCGAGTAGAATCGCTGAAACGGTTGGTCAGAAGCCAACAGACGTCCTGGTGCCGATTGCTGCCCATGAGCGTCAACAGGAGCAAACTGCTGCGCTTTTATTTCTGTTGGGCTGACCGATGAAGGCGATCGTGGTTGTTTGGAAGTTGGTACGACACGGCTACTGCGCTCTCGTGCTCTCCCTTCTGCTGTTTTTGCCCGCCCGGGTGAGTCAGTCAGCTGGCCTCCAGCGTGCTGCGCAGACAATGTCGGTGATGCCGGGGAGCTTCGACGTGGGATTCCCCGGGCAGAGGCGAGGTTGCTGGCGATTGACGAAGAATCTCTCTGCAACTGCCGATTATGCCCAGGAAGTCTTGGAGGCTGTTGCGGCAAATCTCCCGCCTGTGTAGACTGTGCAACTATCGGTACAGCTTTGGACGCAGAGGATTCGACCTGGCCAGTTCTGTGGTGTGATGTCAAGGGTGAGGTTGTTGTAGAGCGCTCCGGGGACGTCGGGCGGGTGGGATGCTCATGTTGAGAGCGCAAAATAACGGCGAGTCGCTTATGTTCTTCTTCAAGTAGTTTCAAGGTGCGTAGCGCCTATTTCCCAAGAAACAGCTCGTCAGCAAGATTATAGCAAAAGGCGCAAGGAAGTCATCCACACACATAAGTGTCCACGCAATTCTGGGAGGCAGTTGCGAACTCTCCAGCAGCCAAGTCATGCTCTTCACTAGCTGCCACTGGATTTGACTTGCGAGTTTCGAGCACGGCATTGCGCGCATGGGTGTGTGCCTGTATCAGGGTACGCCGTTAGTCGTCAGGTCTAACTAACAAGAGTAGGCTTGGTACCAAAGTCAGAGGAACGGCCTCCATTTCGACTGCGCCCAAAAAGACCACCAGATAATGTGCTGAATCCTAAAGAGCTCCTGGGAACTGTCGAAACAAAGCGTATCCTCATGCGGACTTAGAAAGTGGACCAAGAAAAAACTTATATAGATCTGGCGGAAGACGCAAACGGAGAGATTTGGAGGTGCGGGGAGCTGGATGATTGTCACGGTGGTGTCTGCGAATGACGGATTAAGCAAGCCAAGGCAAACACACGGTAGCTGTAGTTTGTTCACCCTGGGTAGCGTTGATGTCGATGTGATTCTCGAGTGTCGTGTGTCGTACGTGCCATCGTAGGTAGATGCCAAAACGGTGTAAGTTACCACTTACGAGTTGCACAGGTCATGTGGAAGCAACGGCGGCTAGCCACGCCTGCCGCGGTCGTCCTTGAACCATTACGTCGTGGACCGACAAACTAATACTCTCTCCAACCACATCGTCACTGTGCTCGCATTGACCGTGACCCATCGCCGCACTCTGTCCCATCGCAAAGAATAGTTATGGTGCAGGTCCATCTATCCATCCCTGAATTCCCCCTCTCTCGGCGATCTCCCCACCGTACCTCGTCACCCAACGGAGTCAACGGACGCCTCGCCGTGCTAAACCCTTCTAGACCAAAGCGTCAGAGCAGAAAAACTGGAGCCAAAAACAGCCCCCGGCGCCTGCGCTGCTGCTGCTGCTAATTAACTAGCTGCTTTAGTTGCAGTCATTGGCCACCATCAACTCGACGCCGAGAGCTGGAGTTGTCTGCCAAAGGCCAGACTAGTCAGCCAACAAGCATCATTGCTCGTCTCCTCCCACCGCCTGCTTCCATCTCCTTTCCATCGCATTTGCTGCATTATATCATTATCGAAACACGAGACTCTTCTCCTGACGAGACGACAATCGCTATCAATCGGCATCGGCATCGGAATGGGGGAAATGTTGCATCAGCTAAACTGACCTCCCGTCAAGGTACGCTTGCTCATCGCGCCCTCCCCTGGCCGACGAATAATAACCTATTGCACTTCTATAGACACAGAACGAGACACCGGATATCTGCGAGACCTATGGTCTGATTTGGAGAAAAAGAAACAGCCGATTGACCCAAACGACGCCTGTCTTTGCACAGCCTTAACTACAACCCGGCGGGGAAGCCCCGGCCGCCTGCCTCATGGATGACGCCCAGGAATTGTCGACAAATTCTCATCATTCCGGCGGTTTGAAGAAGGTTTTCTCACGGTCGAATCGGAGCCAGACGACACATGAAACCGAGAGTACCCAGGGTTCCGCTCGAAGCAATGACCGCTCATCAGCCGACTCGACGCTAGACAAACGCCCAGCAACCGCCGGTGGTGGTGAGCTGACGGTGGAGGACTCGCCCAATCGGTTATCGAAACTTCTTACCTCTCGTAGGAAGAAGAAGAACAACAACAACAACAAAACTATAGAATCTATCCCATCTGCTGATTCCTTGGTGGAGGGCGACGATGACGAACCGGGTCCTTTTCCACCGCTACCCTCGGAGGAATTTGTCCCTTCTGAATCCCGTGGAAATACTGCCGGCTTTAACCAGAGTAATGTTAGCATCAACCTGTTGACCGATGATTCGGAAACCGACCAGTGAGTTGACAACCGGTCTCAAATAAGCATACTGTATTTTTTAGACCTCAAGGAAGCTAACGAATATGCTATGATAGCACGCCTCCTCTGACGTCACAAGATTCTCACGTTGGTTATTTGACTACATCGTCTCCATTGATAAAGACCACGCCAGTGGACGACACGGACGATACTCGTTCGGCCTCTTCGACATCGCCCTCGCGGCGCCATAGCATTTCTGCCCCAGAAGTCTCTTCCCCCGGCCATCTTGGATTCACGGCCACAATATCTGGCCCTCCATCAGATAGTTCCAGGAAACAAAGTGTCTCCCCCGGGAGACGATTGAAAGATGCATTCAAGCCTTCACAGAGTAAGAAGAGCCCAGGTGTGAGCCCCGACCGAGAATCATCCCAATCTAGCGAGAGTCAAGGAAGGAAATCACAAAGTATCTTCGCCAATAGTCGGCGAAGCAGCCTGTCCGAGAGACGAGCTGGGAAGCGTTCGCAAAGCCCACCACCTCCGCTACCAAAGCCGATCATCGTTGACTCTGTTCCGCCCCCGAAACCCCAGTCACCTGCTAGTACAAGTTCTGTCAAAACACCTACCGCAAGAGATGTTGCGAGAGTCGTAACTACTGTCACACCGCCTACACCAACTGATTCCAGCAATGGGTTTGCTCCTCAGCTGACAGATTCACCGGAATCTATCAAGTCCAAAGGTGCAGAATTCCCCCCTGGAACAGTGGTCAGTCCGTCGGGGAACATGATATCTCACCGTCGCGTAAGATCCGCCGGAGCTGTTTCTCATCCTCCGAGCAAGCTATCACAATCGACAATTCTGACGCCTATGATCGAAGAGACTAGGGCTATGGGTTCTCGCTCGCCGTCAGGCGCCCAGAATGGATTTTTCTCTTCGGTACTTTCGGCGGCCCAGAATGCTGCTTCCTCACTCAGCGGTAGTCTGGGTGGTCCAAATAAAAACCGCAGTGTCACCTCGCCAACCGATATGGATAAGGACCAGACTTCTACAGATGTGATTGCAGAGGGTGAAAAAGAAGCACATGCGGATCCAGCATCGCAAGATGCTAGCGAGGATGCGAAAAGGGAACTCGCGGTCAACACTCTTGGTACTGGGGATTTGGACTTTAGCCATTTGGATGTAGACTCCGCGGCTGGCGGTGTTGTGACAACAAAAGACGGAGTTGTGATTACCAAACCCGACACGTCAACAGATAGCCAAGCGACAAAGAGGGATCAGATGTCGGCTCGTATTGAAGATTTGCGAGCAGCTAGGGCCGTATCAATGGCATACGAGAAACCATCCGAGCTCGCATCCACCCCTGCAGGATCTACGCCGGAAGAGGGCGGTGAACAAAAGTCGATTGGACTTCCCTTGACCAAACAAACCAGCGGAGAGCACACACCGCCAGGGGGGAGCACAATTGAAGGCGAGACACCAAATAGCTTGAGACGTACCGGAAGTGTGCGCAGCCGGCTAGCTCGCCGTCATCGCCGTTCTTCAGGAGCGACCGGGTCCACTATAGGTGCTATCGGACTAAACGCAGTATCACTGGGATTGCCGAATGGAAACTCAACGGCGCCACGTTTGACTGGTTTTGCTGTTGCAAGCAAAAAGCGCAACCGTGAATACCACCAGCTCTTCCGAAGCGTCCCCGAGGACGATTTTTTGATAGAGGATTATAGCTGTGCGTTGCAGCGTGATATCATCCTTGCTGGTCGAATCTACATATCTGAAGGCCACATTTGTTTCTCGAGCAACATCCTGGGTTTTGTAACAACCTTAGTCATCAGCTTTGATGAGATTGTCGCCATTGAGAAGGAGAATACCGCCATGGTATTTCCAAATGCAATCGCCATTCAAACTCTACATTCTCGACATACCTTCCGCAGCTTGCTTAGCCGCGAAGCAACATACGACTTGATGGTCAACATATGGAAAATCAATCACCCTTCATTACGAAGCTATCTCAATGGTATGAGGATCGACGAAGGTCTTGGTGACAAGACTGAGAAGGCCAACGAAAGCGATGTTGCTAGTGATTTGGAGGATGAAGATGAAATTTACGATGAGGACGAGGACAACGAGGACGACAGCTCAGAAGATGGCGGTGAGGATACCATGACCGAAAACAAAAATGCCGAATCAGGTAAACAAGTGAGCCGAAAGGCTTCCGGTCTGACTACGAACGCACTGGGCCAGGGGGCAGCCTCAGCCCCCGCCCTAGCCACATTGGATGCAGGCGTCGCCGCGAATTCTGGGTCTTCTGAAGGCAATGGAAACGAGTTTCCTGGACCGTCTACACACCCCGCAACGGAATACAATGATGCCGGAGGTCGGTATGACAAAGTTGTCAAGGAAGATATTATCCCTGCACCCCTGGGTAAGGTGTACAGTCTGGTATTTGGGCCCGCGTCTGGAACCTTCATGACCAAGTTTATGGTGGAGGATCAGAAATCCCTCGAATTGCAACTTGAAGACGACAAGAAAGGATTGAACAATGCGAACAAGTCTCGCCAGTACTCATATATCAAGCCATTGAATGCACCCATCGGCCCCAAGCAGACGAAATGTATCAGCAACGAAATGCTTGATCTACTCGATCTAGAAAAGGCGGTCCTCGTGACTCTTTCAACCCAGACCCCTGACGTCCCTAGTGGCAACATCTTCACGGTCAAAACGAAATATCTTTTCACCTGGGCAGCAAACAACCAAACCAAGTTTTTCATGTCTTGCGCCATCGAATGGACAGGGAAGAGTTGGTTAAAAGGTAAGCCCCGGGAAATATTTGTCTTTTTCGAACTATTCTAACGGTATACATTAGGGCCAATTGAAAAAGCGGCTATCGATGGCCAGATGGGCTTCGGTAACGATCTCGTGAGGGCTCTGAAAACGGCAGTACAAAGCCGTGCCGTTGGTGCAAAAGGCGCCAAAACAAAAGGTCGCCGTAAGAAAGGCGCCGTCGACGCAGGCGAAAATGTGGCTGTGGCGGCTGCAGCTGCTAGCGCCGCTCTCGACGCCAACAAAAGGGATCATCAAGGATGGGGTTTACTGGAACCTCTTCGCGGTCCGTTGCAACCGGTTGTGAGCATTTTCAATCCACTCTGGAGCGCTCAGGTTGCGATTGGAATCATTGCATTTTTGTTGTTCACCATATACTCCAAGGGCCTGACTGGGCCATCAGTACTATCATCCGACATGACTCGCCTCAAACTGACTCCTCCACAGCGCCTCGCTGCTTATGAAGAGATGTGGCGCGCCGAGGAGAACGAGCTGTGGAAATGGCTCGAAGATCGGGTAGGGCTGGATGGGATCAGCTTCCCGGGCAGCAGTCAGAACCATGACTCCAAGCTACGGCCACAGAAACGTAGTCAAAAACCCTTTAGTCAATATCTGGCCTCAAAAATTGACGATGAACAAATATCGCAGCGTGAGATGAACTATGCGATCGGCGTTGTTCGAGATCGCCTCGAGAAACTTGAACAAGTGGTAGGCGAGCCAAATGATCAAGGTCCCCGATAGACAAAACGCAAAAATCTCTTGCATGAGCGTTTTCTTTAAAGAATCCGTTCTTTCCCTATACTCTACACTCCTTTTATGTTAAATATCCCGCTGTGGTCAATGACTGACAGCGTACCTCCATCCTTTTGCTACTGCTTTCCTTGTGTACACTCCAATCCCTTTTGAGGGAACTTCTTTTTCAGATATGGGGGCTTTGATGTCAGCGGTTTTCTTGTGTATACTTTTGATTGTTGTGCCTCTAAATGCCATGGCGAATTACGAAACTGTGGCTATCTTCTCCGTTGTTGACATTGTGAGCGTGTTTTTTTATATCACTAGTTTATTTTGTTGTTTGTGTTTTTATAGGAGTTTTATATCTTAACATCTTATCAAACATCTTGGAGAAATTTAGAATGACTTTGATCTTGCAGAACACGATTGCATCAATGTTTCTGATATCAGTTTTATTTAAAAGAGATATCTACTCGTTTTAGCAACTAATCCCTCTCAATATTATTTGATCTTGCACAAGCCTTCCAATATGGTCCTCTCGAATCAAGACACATAAAAGGTCGCATTTGCTCGAATATTCACCGAACTGCTACCTACATGGACAATGAAAGCCCCGGACTCGACGACGTACTTCATATTAGCATTCCACAAACCCAGATCACCAACTTGGATCGGGATTTTCACGGTGCGTGTCTCACCGGGCCCGAAGATGACCTTGTCGAAGCCTTTTAATTGCTGGTTTGGCACGACCACTGACGCATACTCGTCTGTGATGTACGCCTGAACAACCTCGGTTGCGTTGCGCGTCGTATCCTCGTTCTTGATGTCGATACTGATCGTGACCGTATCCGTGGCCGTGACTTTCGTTTTGTCTAGCTGTACGGCACTATACTGAAACGTCGAATAGCTCTTACCATATCCAAACTCGTACCATGGGAGCGGAGAACCAATGGCATATTGATGTCCAAAGACAATAGTATCATTTGCAGTAATGAATCCAGAATCTCCAATCGACCGACCGGAGTTGAGATAGTCGTAAAAGATGGGCAACGAACCGACTGACCGTGGGAAGCTGACTGACAGCTTGCCTGACGGATTATAGTCGCCGAAAAGCACATCTGCCAAAGCATTTCCACCTTGTTCTGATGGGTAGAACTGCTGGATTAATGCCGCTGTCGAGTTTGAGATCCATGGCTCTGTGACCGGTTTTCCGGAGGAAAAGACTACGACGGTGGGGACTCCTGTATCAGTAATCGCTTTGACAAGCGGAGCTTGGGCGCCAACTAGGCGCAAATCGTTCACATCGACATGCTCCCCAGTGCTTCATTTTTGTGTTAGAAACTTTCGTTCATCATAGTGTTATCTGTAAGATAAGATTACTCACGTTGCATTTAAGCCTTCCCAAAGCTCTTGCTGATCTCGAGACCATGTACCCACAACGACAACGGCTACATCAGACTTTTTTGCAGCCTCGATGGCTTCATCGAATCCGGATTGGTCGTTGCTCCAACGCTCGCATCCCTGGGCATAGTTGATGATTGTTGAATTTCCAACAGCATTTCTAATCCCATCAAGAGGAGTAACGCCTCGGTACTGGCTCTGGTATACTACATAGTCACCGTACTTTCAACAAAGCGTTAGTGTAATAATAATGACTATAGAACTATTTTTGTGGTGAACTCACATTCATAAAGCCATGAGCCATGGGCCCAATCACAGCTATACTTCCGTCTTTCTTCAATGGAAGAGTGTTGTTGTGGTTTTCAAGCAGCACTATTGACTCTCGATCCAAGTCCCTTGCTATGCTCAATGCCTCGGGTGTGTGAATGAGCTTACTCCATTGGCTAGAAGGTGCGCCAGGATACGGATTTTCGAAAAGACCCATTTCGAATTTTGCTCTCAAAAGTCTTGAAACCGCTGTGTCGACAGTTTTGATATCGAGTTTTCCAGATTTGACTAGCTCCGGTATCTTCTCAAAGTTGCTGTGACATTTTGTCATTAGAAAATAGGGTTTGGAAAAAAAAAAAAAAAAAAAAAGGCTTCTAAAATAAGGAATTCTTACAACGACCCGCCTCCCATTTCCACATCATTTCCTGCAGGAAGAGCAGCGAGGGTGATGGCTTCCGAATCAATGGGCGAACTTTGGCACAGCTTGAAAGCCGTACATAACCTGTCAGTTCCACCTGCGTCACTGATTACCCAGTAATCATATCCCCATTCTTCTCGCAGAATTTCTGTCAGCGTGTGATGATCAGATACAGCAGGAATTCCGTCATAGCTAGAGTCAATAGTTAGTATCCGTACGTGACTGTATAATAGGGGGATTACCTGTGATAGGCACTCATGATACTCCACGCTCCTGCATCAATGATCGCTCGTTTGAAGGGCGGGGCCCAACTGATATGCATAAGTTAAAAAAAAAGCATATCTTCCAGAGGACCGAAAGACTTACGTTGTTCTTAGTTCCCTCTCACCTCCATGGACCGGCCCAGTGTTCAGCCCTTGTTCGGGATTGCTGAATCCTATAAAGTGTTTGACTGTTGCAGATACATTCTGGCTTTGCAAACCCTTGATGTAATGATATGTAATTTCACCTGCTAGAAATGGGTCTTCCGAAGTTGTCTCTTCGACCTTTACAACTTCATTAGCCAGGTTCATCGAGAATTCAGCGGGTCTTATACTCGGCCATAACGCAGCTCTCGAGCCAAATCAGCAAGAGGGGCAAATAACTGAGTGACTCCCAAGGCACGTGCTTCCTGTCCGATAATTTGGCCCATTTTTTGCACCAACTGTGAATTTGCCATGTTAAGTTCAAGCGAGAGAAACAAGAGGTCTAGGAATGTGGATATAGGGATCACTTACATCTCGATTCCACGAAGACCCATAACCAATAGGGGAATTGAAAATGGTAGCATTTCCGATAAGAAAGCCATGGATGCCTTCGGTCTGAACCAGTGCTGGAATCCCCAGGGTTGTATTCTGAAGAAGATAGTCCTGTCCTTTTTGGATATTCGTTGTAAGCCATTCCCATGAAATAGGATATCCGACTAAAGGGCATAATTAGTAATTATCTTTGACTTGCTTTTTATAGTGAGAATAGATCTTCAGGAGATATTTCATACCGTAGAATGACCCCGCTTTCACCTGCATGTTTTCCACTAGCCCAGACTCATTAAATGCGCCTGAAGTAGAATTCATCCAGTTCGTTATATCCCCTAATGTCAAAATAAAGACAAAAAATATAAGTCTTCTGCCAGCTAACAAACTGGTCTTCCTCACAAATAGTACACACCTTGTATCAACTGCGCCGTTTTGTCTTCGATTGTCATCCGTCCGACCAAATCCGCGACTCGTTGGTCGACTGATAGATGAGGATTTTTATATGGGAGTGTGCCGTTTGCCCATACTCCCAAGTCCAGCGATAAAAGGCATAGGCCATAGGCTAGCCCTCTGATTGTAAACATTGATGTGGCGTTCCCCGGATTCTCTCTCCAAACGTCGTGAGTGGTAAATAAGAGTCACAGATATACAACGAGCTAGTTGAAGCAATAAAGCCCCAGAAAGTCGATCAAGTAAAAATAAAAGAAGAATGAATGGATAATTACCGAATCAGGGTCGGCAGAACGCCCGGGTTTCTTCGAGAGCTCCGTTCTTGAAAATTCCCCGAAACGGAAATTGGAAGCTAGGGTCCTAAAATAGGCAAAAAGTGTAAAATCGCCACACACTAGAACATTCTCTGTGTTGTTTACCACGATTTTATATGAAAGTCATATGAATGTGATCAACAATCTTGCGGAGTGTCGTTCTGGTTATAGTCCTTAAGAGGTGGGCTTCCTTTGACCCCCGCATTGGACTAATCGAGGATCGATTTTATCCTAAATTTCTATAATTTTACCGGTTAATTAAATATGCTGTAGTGCTAGCTAACTTGCGGGGTATTTAATGGGCTGTTAGTGTGAGTTGACTATTAATTGACATATCGCACTGTGCACATGCATCTGGATCTAAGGGCCATCGAATCGGAACATTAATTGATCACTACCTGTAGAATTTTTTACCGGTACAATGCTAACTGGAAGGAGAATTAGTCAAATTGCATATGTATACAAAGCAAAGAACTTGTATGACTTAAAATTAAGGAGCTCACCAAGTCTTGGCCTCTTTCCCCAGTCTGCGCCATAAATTGATTTTACTATTTAGTACGGCTTTGGATTTCCCACCAATCGCGTTTAACAATAATGGTGGATATAAGCAGGATATCAAATAATTTTATACAAGTAGAATAGGAGTACCTGCATATTTAACAGTAAAAGTAACAACTAATAAAGCTATTTTAATACTATTTCGACCCACTGTTTTAACAATTCACTTACCAATGTAACCTTTTAGTCGCTGTAGATACTAAGCCTTCTAGGTCGTCTCAATATTAATCATCTGAAAGGTAGCTTTTGTTTCTAAACATAATATAACCACTAGCAAAAATATTTTAACTACCTCCTATTCTAGCATGTTCACTCCCTAGACCCACGTTAATCACCCTATAAAACATCATCTGCGCCCACTTGTTCCCTACTACTTCTACTACTCTCCTTTTCTCCCTCTCTCTCAGGTCTGGGTAGAGGTGGTTAATATTGGGTCAAAATTGGTCCTAGGACTATGAACTTAAATCTACATATGTAGATATGTCCTAGGCTCGCGGTACTTAAGTTAGAGAAGTGTGACACTCTAGGCATGCCCGCGTTCTCGTCCCCCCAAGCCTAATATCCAGTTGGGCCATATAACCAACTTGGCCAACTAATTGTAGGAACTGAATGTGCCTCCCTTAAGTATGTTAACTAGTTTTTACTTCCAGACGATTTGTCTCAATCCAATTTTACATGTATAATCGAGCCTCGATATATTCCACCAGATGAGGATATTTGGAGACATCAAAGACTAGCCGCGCACATGGAAGCACCGCATACACCCGGGTTGAAAAGCGCCAAAGGAACGGGTGATGTGGAAATCTCAGTATATTGCTATTCTTCACGGTACGGCAATTTGTTTAGATTAAGATTTTCTAAGAGTTTGAAGCCACAAATAAAGTCTAATTCGCTATTCTATAATGCTAAAGGGGAAAAAAAAAGAGAAACTATAGAAGAGAGAATCTAAAAGCAGAAGAAAAAAAAGGAGGACTTGGAATATAGCATGTGGAATATAAACGCCAAAAGATATCAGACCTCCGAATAGCTAGTTGCAAGGGGCATGCTTCCCTCAAGATCCTTCGTCGGCTTTATATCGCTGGGATACCAAATGAAGAAAATAACCATGACAATCGCCATCGGCGCAGAGTCAAATATATAAAGCGTCCACTCGTGTGACAAGGGGTAGCCGTCGTTTCCAAGGACATATTCAATAATGCGGAAAACAGAGCGAATAATAATCAAAGCACTAACAGCGTATAGCATATTCAATGACTTCTTCCAGGGCATCCCGGGAAGGAGAGATTCGGGGGTAGGCGAGCGGTTGATGCGTTTCTCAAAGATTATGGCCGTGAGCCAAAAAATGGAAAATGAGATAAGTTGGATTGCTAATCCAGCAATGACTGCAACCTTTGCCCATGTAGTATACCCCAGGACCGAGAGAGATGAGGAATTGCCTTGGACGATGAAAGACAAAACGTCGCCCCAGACAAAAGTCTTTGTCAAACGCGAGACACGAATGACTGAAAGGTGCTCTCCTCCGATGCGACGAATAAGACGACCTAAGGTCATGTAAATGGAGGCGGCGAAGAGCGTAGGACCGAGTAGAATGAATATGTTTGCCAAGATATATGGCCCCATGCCGGTGGTATTACCATGTGAAACACAACGGCCTATGTATCCTAATATTTCAACTAAGCCATGTAAATTAGCATTTGGTCTTCAGGGGTTGAAAATGTAGAGTGTATACATACACAAGCCACCTAGAGTGAAAGAGATGCAAAACCATGTTCTCATCGTGAATAACTTCCAAGAATGAAGTCCAGTCAGGATCATGAATATAAGCATAAAGATGACGGCCGCAGGCAGTGACGGAACATAGTTCCAAAATTTATAGGAGCGTGAAATGATTTCATGCATGCTGGGCAATCACTTGACCTAGTTTAAAGCGAATGAAAGGAGGAGAGGAAAAGAAAAAGATGAAACCAAGAGGTAGTGGTGAGTATACAGCCATCGTGATGAATAGAAAATTTAAGAGATTTAAATACTTATCGTGAAAACATTTCGAGTCCAGTGTCTCCATAAATAAAATACATACGCGTATCTGAATAGTGGGGCATACCGGCCCACTTCCTCCCGAGATCTAGCGCCAACCTAAATTTACCCTGGTTCGAATACGCGTATAGAATTTTGCCTCCAAAAAAAGGCTGCCTGTGGGTGGAGCTTGATACTAAAACTAGCACATATGAATTTCCATGGCAGAATAGTCCTTTGATAACCGTTTTTGAAACGGGGAAGAGTTTAAAACTCGCCAAACACACAACATCCGTCTCGAGATAAAAATATGTGAAAGCGATCATCGACTAGGCGATAAATCAGGGTAAATTGAATATTGAGTAACCACCTAGGCGCGTTCAAGTTTATTGTAATGCTGGATATTTGGGCATGGCTGTGAACAGCTTCCCATCTGGATGAACGGATGAAGCCTTTCGTACACTTTTCAAATAGTATAAACCCAAGATGCACACCTCTTTCTGCATGTGGGATTATCGTCCTATGAGACACCATCCAGCTGCGATACTCTTTATTGTAAATAAATCTCTTTTAAGCGAAGGTAAGAAGTGCACACTCTTCCAGCTTGAAGATGCGACATTGGAAAGTAGACTTTATTGCGTGAATGAACAGAATTTAACTTTTTATGAAAGTGAACAGGAATTTGAATACGGTGATGACTGGCAAATCACTCTAGATATTGTAGATGCTTTTTATTATAGTCCTTTTCTAACATGTTTAAGAAATGGCCTGAATTGGCCAGGCCAGCCAGTCAGACCATTCATAACCTAGATGTTGACTTATGAGGTTCACCAAAAACGCGCCACCATCCCCACACATCCACATGTCAGTACGATAATGCACCACGACTCCAAAATATGCTAAAATAACCAAGGCATGTGGCTCTCTTCGTCTCAACAAGTCAGTGTATCCCTGGCATAATATCACAGGCCAAGCCAAGATAGAATGGATGCTGAGCTTTCCTTGCGTACCCGAAGGTGCTGAACTAAATACAGACTGCAATGATGAAATGGCTTGCTCACAACTGACAATATCTTCATGAGGGAGGTCGGCTGACTCGATCAGATTTTGCAGTGGCGAGCAGAGCTCTCCCAGAGGCGCACCCACAGGAAGAACAGATTCGCCTTGTTTTATAAGCGGGCTCAGAATGCTCTCACTCAGGATGTGCCATGAGCCACTGGTGATTGCTCTGACCCCTTGATGCAAGGAAAGATACCGAACAAACTTCTCCATGAACGGCTCGAATTCGGTCTCCCGGAAAATGAAAGTTTTGCACATCTCATGTAAGCCGAGAATTGAAGAGAAAAGAAAAAGTGGAACGCAGGTTTCGTCGTTGACTTGAGGTTTCATCGCGTTGAGTATGGATAAAGCGTGCGTCTGTAGCTCAGTCGCCTGGTGTAGATAAAAGGCTTCTTCGCTCGGGTCCAAGGTGCTCCGATGTATGGCAGCAAGAGCTAGGAGCTCGTTCATGAGATATGGAGCCGACACCGCCTCTTTTAAGAGCTTATGAAATGGGATGTGGACATCTCCAAAGTCCAATCGAAATGACTCATAAGTTTCTGTTGAGAGATGGTAGAAAAGACCAACGTGCTGCATATTCACTGGACGGTATTGTGTATCTAACTCTTGGTGATCGGACGGGCTAACTGCGGATGACTCGCTCCCAGCCACATATTGACAGTTTCGCTCTGAGCTTGTGCAGTTCGAACAGACGGGTCTTTTTTCATCGCACTTCCAGCCAGTCAGCATCCCCCCCCTTGGAAAAGAATGTATTTCGCGTGGAACTCAATACCTTCATATGACGTCGCTTGCATTCCATGCAGCCTTTGCGCGACTTGCGATGTGACCTACGAGGCATCTTTAAACATCCTAATCTGTCGCGAGCCACATCGTCTATCATTGGAAATAACGTGCGGAGTGCCAAAAGGCAAAAACGACCTTGTTCGGTCGACGTTCGACTGAATCTTTCGGAATTCAAGGTGCAGGATGCAAACAATGCAAACTGAAATTAGGGTTATGGAGATATGAGGATCCGAGAACTAAATACATAACAATTACAACAAATTATACTCAAAACATGCGTAATTAAGCTCACTAGAGTACCCAGTTGATTTATATAAGCTCTGTTATCTGTTCAATTTGGATGGTTAGGTGTCGACCCCAGTAAAATGATTGTTGGTGAAAACCATATAAAAAGGTTCGCTACACAACGGTTCTTGCCGGACAACTTCAATATTACACACTACACTGTACTACTCTACAGTAAGTTTACTATAAAATTTATAAATATCCTTATCATTCTCTACATCGTTCGCGCTCGCTGTTTAATGCCATTTTAATTAAAACGCTACTAGTGGGACTTGGGAAGTTATAGGTTATTCCTAAAACTTCGCGGCTTTCTGTAGTAGTAACATTGAATAACACAGGGAGTTTAAAAAAGTTTGACAATTGGGGACTGGTAAGTATTTACACTCTTATTGAGAGATATGTGTATACATATCCTGGAGACTGTCGAAATCCCGTCTTTCGCTATGCATATAGCAAGCGTTAGGTAGCATTTTCAGGTTGGCGATAGACAACTCCATCGACTGTAGTAGTCAGGGTGCCATTCGCGTAAAACTTGTTATTATTGATATCAATATCAAAGTAAAACCCACCAGGGCTCGTCAACTTGGAGCTCTTACTGATGCCGGTCGAGTGCAAGTCCGAGAACCAGTCCACGTGAATTAGAGTCATATTTGGGTATGACGTGGACACTTTCTCGGTACCCATGATGAAGTTGTCGCCATCATCAGAGTAATTATAATACGTGGCGAGGACAGTTTCAAGAGTAGTGCCAGCACTATTGGCAACAAAGGAAACCTTAGCGTGGCCGCTCACCTGGCCGGTCAAGGTAAAATTGCCATAGGGAACAAGCGCTTGATCCGGGGGTGCGCTTCCCGGAACATATGGCTGTCCCCAGGGCACAGTATCAGAAACCGGGTCCATAGGTGCCCATGGAATTGGCTCGCGGCTCGACAGCGTTGCCATCATGAGCCGTTCGGTGCGGTGGCCCGGCTCAGTGGAGTTTGGACACGGTAACGGGTTGCTTCCCCCGCAGTCAGGGGTTTGGACCAGAAGCTGAAAGTACGCAATCTTGGTCCCATCGAGAGAGAATCGAGGATCAGCGCCGCCGTTCCAGAGAGGGTCACTCACGCTACCCGGGTGGCTATCTCCACCGGCATTGATCTGCTGGCCTTGATAGTTGCGGCTATCTTTGTGATCACGGGCGCCGTAGCGTTCGAAAAGCCACGGCTGGAAGAATCGCCGATGGCCGTTGTTTCGGATAGAAGAGATGGCCCCCGTAATCAGAGTGTCGACAAGGGGTGGTACGCCTCGCATCCCCGCCAGAAACATCATCCGGTCAGAGGTCGTAGTATCCATAATTACCACCCACTTGCCATCCGAGGACGTGTCCATGGGGCCGACGTATTCTGGGCCGTAGGTCACTCGTGTCACCTCTCCGGTCTTGAGGTTGGCCCCGAAAATATCGACATTGCAAGATTCTGCAGGGAATCCGAGGTAGTCGATCTGATCGCCCAGGCCACTCAAGCCCCGTGCCTCCCCCACCGAGATTGACTGCCTGTTGATTGTCAAGTGGCTCCCATTAGCGGATAAAGGGGTTTCGCCTGTCGGATCATATAGCAGGGTGACATTGACTAGATCATAACGCGGTGTGAGGGGGGTTCCTGTCGTCGGCGCGGGATTGAACTGGAGTCGCGCAAAATAGGCATATTGAGCTATGGTGCCGGTGGTATAGGACATGGCGTTGAAGCTCAAATGGACGTCGTCGGGGTGCTTGCGCAACTCCCGAATGGCCCCTCCAGAGCCGTTGCCATTTGGAGTGATATTCCATCGGATAGGATAGATATGGACCTTGTCCGGCGTACACTTTGGGCTGGCGAGTTGCGCGGTGCCGCAATCGATGATATATGCTCCTGCGAGGACCCGGGTTCCATCAGTGAACGCCTGGGGGTACTGGTAGTCCATCGTCGAGGTGAGGCCGTATTGTTGATCAGCTGGAACCCCGCAGGTGATGCATTTCCATGGATCCCCATTAGGGAAATTTGTTCCATTAGCACGGATGATGATCAAGTGGAGGCCGTTATAGATGCTGGCCGGGTCGGGAGCGGCGGGCGCCCCTGTAAAGACCAAGGAGGCCGTGACATGATCCCCATCCGGTAGAAAGTTTCCGCTGAGTAGATTCGATGCTGTTGCACCTATGCAGCCCGTCCCATGTGGGTTGATCTTTCGTGTACAACCGCCTTCGGTTTCATCCGGAGTGACCGGGGGAAGGGGAAGCTCAATGATCTCAATGGGCTCGGGGTCAGGCGGGGATGGGACAGCAATGTTTTTCTGCTTGGTGGAAGTGTAGGGCACTCTCTGGGCTGTCACAGCCAGGAAGATGCCATATAGAAATGCTGCCTTTAAGCGCATCTTGATCCTTGTAAGAGATGGACTCTGCTGCTTCAACGTCGAGTTCTAGATACCCGTGGGCAAACGGTCAATTTAAGCAATAGCCCATACGCCAGAAGACCTGGAAGACCATTAGAATACGCCATGACGGGTTGATGTATGCCGCAGGATTTAGTCACTGCCTTGGTGAGGTTGGCAGCATCCGCAGGGGGATGTCCATGTACGTATACGCGTATTTGCTCGTTCCCACCCTGCTCCACAATTGATGATCAGCAAGAATGACCAACTCAGGAGGTAGTTTGGCACCACCTTGCACGGGCCAGCTGTTGGAATAGGTCAGAACTGGAAGTCTGGAACTTTATTCTGGTTGTGACAGCTGACCTGTGCATTAGTAGTTTACAACATTTCATTAAAAATTTCAGAAAAATTTCAATGTATAATATAAATTTATATAGTAAACTAAAACACTAGATAAATAATTTTTTGATTTTGAAATATTTCTGAAATAATTTTACAAGTATTATTTAAAATCCGCAATCCATAGACCTCTTGGTAGAATGGCTGGTGGAATAATAATCCGGTTCCAACACTTGGTCTGTGTATAGTCGCTGACAACTATACGCTCTGAGCGACTCTGTCGCACTTTGTGGAGCAAGGCTTAATACTCGGTTTGGACTTTGGAACCTGCAAGGTGCCAAATTTGTAAGAGGTGTCAAAAGGTCTGATTTGTTCTATCTGCCACTAATTTTCTTAGTTCTATTTATATGCAACTAATCCCGATTTGTTTACCCTGATCACTTGCCAAATCGGCAGTTGATTTCGGTAAATTTGCCTCTGATCAGTTGAGGATTAGTACAATTTGACGGTTGACAAACTCTGAATTATGGGTCCGAGGCCATCTACTTTTAGCATTTTTTGCAAATTGAATTTATTTCTCTTCTTCGATTGCGGTTATCTCAGACCTCAGACCCTCCTGCTGAGGATCTCGTGACACTGCCAGCCCTGTCGGACCGAGGTAGTTTGGTTTAAATTAGACACATACATCTATATCTATATAATAAGTTATCGAACCCTGTGTGCGGCCGGGTTACGCTAAGCCCTGTAACACACCCCCCCAAGTAACCCAGTTATTGAGCGAGATCGGCAGTCAAGCCATACAAATAACTAGGTTATTGATGCCTTGTGTGCCTTTGAGTTACTGTATAAGTTACATTCTGAGCATCTTAAATAGAAAGGTGGTAAGTAAGGCGGTCAAATAAAACTGGCATAATTTATATAAAAATTGAATAATTTAATATATTTAAGATATATAGTTCATATATTTCAATTAAAATAAAAGAAAAAATTAATTTATACTTTTAAATTAAATATATAAAGATAATACTGACAGAATTACTTAGTTAGCCCGTACAAAACCAGTTTTTAAAAATACCTTGGTAGTCTTGGGCGGGGAGGTGGTAAACAAGATAATCAGATAAAACCGACAGAATAACCAAAAAGGGTAAAAATTGCCTAGTCATCCTAGTATATCTGTATGGGAGTGGTTATTAATGGCTTGGCATTTTGTTACATAACCCACATACTAAAAGCGGGTAACTCACTTTGTAACACATACAAAGTCCCGCTCATATAACCCCTACATATAACCCCTAGTTATCATAAGTAGGATGTAATAATTCAACATTAAGAAATAAACGTATTTGACGTTTATTTTAATATTCTTAAATAGTTCAGAAAATGCTGGGTGAATAATAACCAAATAATAACAATAAAGCCACAACATCTGTAATATTAATACCATTAGTGGTTTTTTTTAATCAGGAACGGTATGAGCCCTAGGGCGGGGTTGTACATTTTACGACCCTCACTTGTAATTCTGCAGATACAAATACAACAGCCATGAGTGCAGACCATTCGATCTCTAGCCGCTTGCTCTTGCTACCTCTAGAACTACTCACATATATTTTTGACATCCTGCCAAACCGTGATCTCAAAAGTGCGCGTCTGACCTGTAGGGGTCTCGGCAACGCAATACGTTTGCGAATCGACCGCGTCTTCATATCAGCCAATCCACGTAACGTCGAAGTCGCTAGGGCCATTGCCGACGACGAAAATTACCGCAGAGGCGTCGTCGAAGTTATCTGGGACGACTCATTACTTCAGGACGACGGCAATGATAGCGCTGATTCTTCAGACGATTCTGACTCTCAAGACGACGGCAATGATGGGCCGCCAAGTTGGTGTGTCTGGATTCCACTCGTAGATTCTTCGCTCCAGTCCTCTCTTTGTGTTTTTGGTTTTTCTATTTTCTCTTTTTGAAGAGGGGGTTTCTCGGTTTACATCAACGAAAATCAAGACTGACCGGACTGTTTTTTTCCTATCAACTAGAAATCACCGATATTGTTGCCTCCACCGGTGCAACTCCGTATCTGGACACAAACGCTGGAGACAGATATCTCGTCTACAATAGAAATAGCTGGGTCTCGTGAGTTCTCTTCCACCTAGAGGTTGAAAACATGTTTAAATTATTAATTTAATTACCTATTCCAGCTACGACGATGCCATCACATTCTAGGCGAAGATTGAGTATGCTAATATCATGGGTCTCTCTGGAGTGATGATCTGGGCCATAGATCTCGATACCACAGCTCTGGATGCGCTCGATGCCGTGGTAGATGCTTCGGCTGTTAACGCTACGGACATGCCCTTTGACCTTGTTGATCTGTCATACCTGTTCCCTGAAGAGATGCTCCCACCATCTGACACCCCTACAAAATACGGGCTTGTAACTCTAGGTCATAGCATCAATCCGGCCGATGGCGGATTTGGTTTTATGCTTGTAACTGGCGACTCGTCCGCTGTCTCTTCGCTAAAGAAGCGTGACGGTGAAGCGGAGCCTTTTGTCTTCCTTAACTGCCCTCAAAGTATATATGATCAGTCTAGAGATAAAATGGCCCATACTGCCAGGGTGACCTGCCTAAGTGATGATGTTGTTGGATGTTTTGCCATTATGGAACAAGGCGTGGA
This sequence comes from Talaromyces rugulosus, assembly GCF_013368755.1. Classification (NCBI taxonomy): domain Eukaryota; kingdom Fungi; phylum Ascomycota; class Eurotiomycetes; order Eurotiales; family Trichocomaceae; genus Talaromyces; species Talaromyces rugulosus. The sequence goes on from NC_049564.1 coordinate 4,144,383, forward strand.
AGGAACCATAGTGGAGATGCCGGATAACTGTTCTCCCAAATCGTTTGCCCGAGCCATATCACTTGAGATTTCTGATGGTAAGTCTGTTTTGTTTACCACTGGTGGGTGAAATTTTAACTTTCTCCATGCTGAGTCCCTACAGATCAGAATTCCCCGGGCAGCCTTTCAGCCAGAAAGCTGTCTTCACCGGTTTACGACTTCACGTTCGACTTTGATATCGGGCTTGCCCGAAGAGACACAGGTAACGTTAGCGTCCGCATAGATTTGACCAACGTCCCCGGCTACTGGAAATACATTGTCGATCATCCTGGTATCCAATCGCAGGACCTTAAGAAGAGATTCTTTGCTCCAACAGCCGGAGACTGGGCGGATGAGTTTGGGGAGATTCTAGATAACAATGTTACCTATGACGAATCATTTTATTTCCAGCAAGATCTCACCAAGGTATATTTATGGGATACAGTTGACACTTGCGTTGTCGACGGTTATGACTTTATTGAGGGATTTGGGGCTTACGTCCAGGGTGCGATGACTTCTGACATTCTCTACGGCGTGACTTTCATAGTGGGTGTAACCCCGAACCCCCTTCTTTCATACTGGGTTCGGTCAACTGACAGCAAGCAAATGCTAGTATACGGCCGATGAAAATGGCCATCTTAGCCCGGAGAATCAGGGGAGCGGTTTCATGAAAATCACTGGCGATACCTACTTGACTTTCGGAATCGGGGGAGTTGCAGATGTCGACATTACGCGGGTGAACAAGGGCAATCCTGCCTGGAGCTCAGACATGCAACATACGCTGACAACCGGCTCCAATGTCGTCGTGACTGGGGGAAATCCCTCGGCTGTTGTTACCCCGTATTATGAGATCATCTATGAGACGGGTACGTATAACCCATCGGCTGATTCTGAGGGCACCGACTCCAGCTCGGTGGCTGGGTTCAACGGTCGTATGGAGGCTGTTATCATCAGCGATTTGGGAAATTCCACTGTCAGGTGGCCAATCCAATCTGATAGCACCCTATCACGCAAGGACAATATAATTGAAATCCCGACTAGTAACATTCTATACGACACTCCTGGTGGCGGTGGGGGCATCAGCTTGGGCGCCAAAGTCAACATTGGCCTAGAACTCCAACTTAGACATTTACCTCATTTCAACTGGCTTGAAGACGGCAAGGTAAATTATACATGTTGTGATTTTCCAAATAGATAACGGAACGCGTCGACTGATGCTATTTCCCTCAGATGTACATGTCCTACCAGACAGTCTCGCAATTCTCTTTTACTCCAGGAGATGACGAACAGGGAGGCACCGGTAATCCGTCATGCTCAAGCTATGAGATAGCGACAAGTATTACACAAGGTGTTGAAGGAGGGTGAGCACCTACTCATATACCACGTTCAAAACCCAGCCGAGTAATTACTAATGAGTGTCTAAACAGACTCAATTTGCTGGGCTTAGGCAGTGGGAAAGACTATGAATTGGTACTAGCACTGGATCGGAGATCGCCCGACCGGGGAGTATGCTATCCTAACCAGGTCGGTATTGTTGTCGGAGACGATAAACGCAGCGACAACGAGCTTCTCGCGACCAGAGCCAAAGATATGGATCATTATATGGCAGGGTTCGGCCTGGAGTCTGGTGAAATACCGAGACCAGATGATTTCCTAAAGGGTGGCATGATTGAAGGCCTCTCAAAGGTGTTTGATGGCGGCCAAAATGTGTGGGGTTGCTCAACCAAAGGCAGTTGTCTCACTTGCGGACAAGGAGAGTTTTCATCGCCACTATGTTGCGGCTGTTCTAGCATGCCATACCAGTTTCAAAATTTCCGCGATATGACGCCCTGCGATGAGTGCGATCAATATTCAGACGATGTTGATGGTATTTGGCCATCCGGTGGATCTGACAACGGCGAGGACGAGGAAAACAGTGACCAATTCCATCATCTATACAAGCGAAAAGATAGAACGGCGACCATGAGTTCGAAGGCGGTCAATGTCTGCGGTCGCCAAGTATCACTTGGAGGAGATTATCGGTATCCGTCATTCCCAAAAAATTACAACAACGCTTGGGACGGTATCCAACGCAGGAAATGGGACGTTATCCCAAGATATTATGGCAATACCTCTGACAATTGTCTCGTATGGAATGTTGGCAAATTAGCCACAGCCGATCAGACCTGGATCCCCAGCGAGGCTGATCCCAGAAAGATGAAAAAAGTCCGAACCGATTACCAAAGTGCGACATCCTCTTCCTCTTCCTGGTGAAATAAAAAGACAGGCTAAGCTAACAATATTCAATCACAGCTGAACATGTCCTTGAGGGCCAGCTGATTAGCGATTTCTTTACCTACTGGCTAGATCAAGGACATATAAAAGGAGAAACGCCGCCTAACGGTCAGGCCTTGACCAAGTTCTCATGTCAGAGCACAAAGAGGCACATTACGAGCGGCAATCCAAATTCCCCGTGGGCCGGACCAAACAATAAACCTTTCATCAAAGTTCTTTTATCAGAGTTGGGGAGCGTAGGCCATCTAGACCGCCTGACTATTTTTCTGGCGAGACCCAATGGCAAGAAAGGCCGTGTGAGTGTCTCTACGTCCCTTCATAATTGTTTCCTATCATGAGGCTGACGAGATGCCGGGGATCATTGGCTGTACAGTAATAAAGTAACAACAGTGATCAACAAGTTTGCACAAGAAATGAGTGCGGACGAACAGCTACAGGCAGCGAAGGATTAGGCAAGTTAAGATCTTTGGTTTTAAACTGCGTTGAGTCCAACATCTAACCATGTGCACATCTCAACAGGAATGATCTTCAATTATATGAACCTCCCAGAGGTGTGGAGCCAGTTCTGCGCAACCTATGAAGCCATCTATGACGACTTGCTGGATTTCGACAACTGGATCTCTGCAAATGGGCCCAACTTTAACTCACTGGCCTTTGAATGGCAATTTTTTATCACAAGAACCCTCAATTCTGTAAAACAAATTGCCAGGGGTGAATACGATTCCTACGTTGAAGCGGCGTAAGTTTGTTTCTATTTTCTTATCTTTCGCATAGCTGATCAGCCTCTTCAGGACTCCGAGTTTTCAGCAGGTGGTTTCCGACCCGCTAAATGCCCTTTATTTCAGCGCCAAATGGACGTATAACACCGCTAGCAATAGAGGCGTGTTTAAATTTCCTCGCTCGTGTCCTCCCTGCCACCAGTCGGGTAACAACCAGTCAAAATATCTAGATTTGAGTTCTTTTGAAGAACTTCATCTAGTGGCAGGTTTTAAGTACAGAGTGTATTTAGATCTATTATTAGACAATGTTATGTTCATTTAGGTCGGCAACCTCTCTGTCGTGTGCTAATTTTCACCCAACTAATAGTATTAATTAAATTGATATGTTGTGGGGTTATAGATTTAGTTTCTTATGGAGTTTGAAGAACTTTCTTTTATCTATTACCAGTCGACTTTTCGAGATAGCTACTATTTGCTGTTAATTATCAGTTGTTTTTGTGTATACTATTTAAGGTTCTTGTACTTCAGCCAGTTCTGTTGATGTTGCTTCCTGTTTTAAAGTGAAGGATTAATCTACTAGTATTTGCCCTTTATCCAATGATACTAGTGACAACTTTCTAGCCCCTGGAGACCAAAAAAAAGATTAATAATAAGTTGGAACTACTACACATTAACCCCTTATAAAGTCTAATCAATGACATGCTATGCTCTCAGAGAGCTTTTACCATTAATCCTTCCAACGAGCACATAAGTAGACATTAATATAAAAATCTATCCAAAGTAGTCAGGAGAATCACTAAGCAATAGGACCAGTATAAAATAACATCAACATTAATAAAACACATTCAATGTTCTAGACCTCACACTAAATTACCTAGAAGATTTCCGTTAGTCCGTTGGCTGCGGGACAACAGTGGACAATTACCTAATTAAGGCCCTCTGTCGCACTTTTCCAAAAACATTAATTAATTGCAATAATATTATCTACCATGTCGTGCAGACATACGTTGAAGTGCCGGAGACTCTCGGGTATTGCCGAGCCCATTCCTCAGGGGAGAAACCGAGGCGGCTGTCTTTTACTTTATTCTATTTCTTATCTAGTGCATCTTCAACGTTACGTTTCGGATCTTTGAAGCATAAAGGTAAACAAATCTTTTCCAGAAATGGAAGCTTCACGTTGGTAAGGTGTGATATTCAACGAGAATTATCAATATCTCAAATCTCAGCTCGACATGATGCTATCGACACTGCATTCTGGCAGGGTTCACCCGGACGAGTTGCGCACGTCTTTCGCGCTGGCCATGTCGCACATGTATAAAAACGAAGTGCCCCTATACGGCAATCTGGTGCACATTGTGCAGTCTGAAAACAACGAAATCCTTATGAGCAACAGTAATACTATGCCTCCTGATAGCCGCGAGCGCCTCACCCTCGAGCGCCACGGTGCGATCCGGCTGGGCAAGGCCGAGGAGCTGTACACAGTTCGACGCATCTTCGCCCTGCTGGGTATGCAGCCTGTTGGATACTACGATCTTTCGGTAGCAGGTCTGCCTGTGCATGCCACCTGCTTTCGCTCCATTGACACCAAATCGCTGGCCGTGAACCCGTTCCGCGTCTTCACCACACTGCTGCGGCCGGAGCTGATACGCTCCCCGGCAGCCCACGACCTGGCTCTCCAGCTTCTCCAGCGCCGGAATATCTTCAGCCAAGAGCTGCTGAGAATGCTGGACGTTGCAGAGGCCGTAGGTGGACAATTGAGGGTCGAACAGGCCGAGATCTTTATCTGTGAGGCTTTACGCACCTTCAGTTGGGCCCCACTGGCCGAGGCCTCCCAGACTGAGTACCAGTTGCTGCAGGCAGAGAATCCCATTCTGGCCGACATCGCCAGCTTCCGCACAGCTCACATCAATCACCTGACACCTCGCGCACTGGACATTGACGCAGCCAGGGCTGCCATGGCAGCCGAAGGTATGCCTGTGAAAGATCTAATCGAGGGCCCTCCTAGGCGGAAATGGCCTATCCTGTTGCGTCAGACGAGCTTTCTCGCCCTGGAAGAGAAGATACAGTTCAAATCAAGAGACACGCCACCACCTTTTGGTGAAGAGAATGCAAAGAAAAATGTCGGCAACCTAGTGGATGGCTCCCACAAGGCCCGTTTCGGCGAGATCGAGGAACGCGGGGCTGCCGTGACCCCTGCAGGGCGGGCTCTCTACGATAAATTGTTGGAGAGCAGTATGCACGAAGCGGGATGCCAGAGGACATCTCCCGAGGCTGTTGACGACACGTTTCGAGCGTACCCCGACACGTGGGATGAGCTACGTAAGCAAGAGCTCGTATATGTCAAGTATAGCTTTACCGGAAAATTGCCCTCGTCAGCGCTACTGGCCTCGGAGCTCGGTAAACCCGTCGTAAGTCCATCTATCATCGAGAGTCTAATTGAGGATGGCTATCTCGGGACTTCGCCCATCACATATGAGGATTTCCTACCTTTTTCAGCGGCGGGTATTTTCCAATCCAATTTAAGCCGAAACTCTAAACCGCTCCAAGTAGGTGAGTCGCAACAGGCTGCTCGGCAGGCTGACATGGTGGGCTTGGAACATGCCTTGGGGTGCTCTGTTATAGACCCGGATGTTCTGTATGCTCGAGCGCAGGAAGAGAGCTTGGAATCGAGTTTGTTGAATTTGAAATCTCTCCTCATTAGATAGTAAACCTAAGGGAAAATAAACATAATGAGGTGGTTACGGGCTGCGCAATGTGGCAACGTTACAGCATCAAGCTTTTGATCTGCTTCCCTCAAGTATCCTGCTAGAAGGCGTTCATAAGTGACTTATAATGGGCTATGTTCAGCCTGTAGTCATCAGACAATGTCTTGTACATAAATGAAGACTAGTAGAATTGTAAGCTTGTCAACAACTGCAGGTCGTATACCCTAGCAGCTTTTCTTTCTGCGAATATTGCATAAACATATTTCCTAGGACTTTTATTATACAAATGAAAATGCCATCCAGTCCAATAACTACAGTAGATACTGTCACTACATGATATTTCTTTCAACCATAGGACCCGTTCGCTGGCTGTCCAGGTCTTTCCAGTGGGCCTGGCGTCTCCTGACAACCCCCGAGTAAAACCAGCTCGCCATGGTGAAAACGTCATACACGGGCAGGTTGACTGCTTCTTGTACCGACTGGCCAAAGGGAGGCATCTGGGTGCACTCAAGCACAATGGCTCCGACGTCAGGGTGGTCCGCAACAAGGCTTTTTGCAGCATCGACTAATTCAGTCTCAATGGCATCGAAGCTGTACGGGCTCTGCATGCGTACCAGCCGCTGCAAGTGCCCTCCGTCAGGTGCACCGCGGATGTAGCAGCGCGCAGCATTTTGCTCAGGAATTCCGAGGCGCTCAAAGTGGAGTGGTCCGAGTTCAGCAGCATTATAGGTGATGATGCCGATCTTCTCATCCGGCGCAAGCCAGGCGAGGATGGAAGGGATTTGAAGCAGAGAGGAGGTGGCAACAGGGATGGGCAGTCTCGCCGCAAGCCTGTTTTACGGGGTTAGTTAACCTCAAAAGTTTCGCTTCTCAGGTGTTTGGAGAAGCTGGCAGCAAAAGTACACCTACAATGGTTGGACCATGGCGAGAAAGCCACAGCTGGTGATGATACCGCAAGCGCCTCTGTCGGCTAGTCTCTTGCCAGCAGCGACAAAACTCTCAATGAACTCGTCATTATAGTCGTCCTTGGACACAAGCGCGCCTTCCTTGGAGCCATTGGCGAGCTCTCGAATGATAGGGAAATTCCATGTGAGTTCACTGAAGGCATCACCAGCGGGTCGGTAGAAGAAACACTCTACGGCGATAAAGCCGATAGGGGGAAGGCCATCCCGATCCTCAGCTCTGTAGTCGGTCATTTTGTAGCTTGACAAAAGATAATATGGTGATCCCTGTTTAATTCCTGTGTTCACTGGGTTTATAATGTTGTATTTCCATTTATACGTTCTATTACCTTCATTTTTCTCTGTATCTTATCTCGGCCCCGGCTCCGAGCTCGGGAAATGCCGAGTTCTTTTGATAAGTAGCTTCTAGATTTTTTAGATTACTAGCCCGTTTTCTAAAAGAATGGGGTGTCGACCGAGCATTATTATAAACATTAAGAATATGTCGAATTGGTAGTCACTCTTTATCCAATTCTTCCGGCGGCAATAAACCAATATCAGTGTAATTCTGAGATGTTTGCAATCAGCACCGCAGCATTGGCCAATTATTTCGTGATATTTACGACACACATTTGAACTCATGCCATACATAGATCTGCTAATAGCCATAGGCGGGTAAAAGAACGTTTCAGAGGTTGTACATGCATCGCCACTTCTTCGACCACGGAAATTCCTTGTTTAATCACACCGCCATTGTAGAACAATTAATATTATAAAAGCCTGTACTTGATCTTGCTCGTAGATTTTCTATCATCTGTACGTAAACGAAATGTGTCTAAAGAATTAGCTTCATGTACGTTTCAATTTGGATTCAAAGTTTCTTTATATCGCGTAATCATGACCAGCCGAAATAGACATCACGCTTATAAAAGCATAATGACAATAGAGATGCCTCCACGACCAATTGCATAACCTTGGCTCTGCCTGAAAACTTCAACTATCCTAACCTTGAACCTGATGTATTTAATTGAATATATCCTGATTCTTCATTCTCGAATAGAACAACATAAAACCTGTCTGATCCACGCCCTTAGTCTTTCACAGCAACAGCCTTTCCAGTTGTAGCTTCGCTCTCGTGGTCACTACGTCGACTCAATACATGATCAGCCATCATATACCTAATTGCTCGGTTTGAGGATGGGAAAGAACGCCTTACCTTGTCTCCAAAGACTCGATGACTACTACTGCCTTGGTCCGCTTGTATTGATTCCACCAAGGACCCTCAAATAAATCATCCAGCTTTTCCAGATCCACACCAGCTGTCTCAGGAACGACCAAGAACGCGTAGATAAGGGCCAAGAAGCACCAGCCGGCAAAGAAGAGGAATCCTCCCCAGTTATCGGTCTTGGCAAGCAAAGATGGGACACCCTTGTTGACGCCGAAGAAAAACAGCCAGTGAAAGGTCTGAGTCAGGGCGGCACCGAATGAGCGGATCTGGTTTGGCCATAACTCTGAGACAAACACATAGGGCAATACTAAAAGGCCTGCGTTGGTTTTCAAGTTAGCCTTTATTTCTCGACTTGGGGAACGATTTCGACCAAAATGAAGACAATAGCACATACCTACGGCATAGCCGAAGCCATGAATAAAGATGGCGGCGATAGCAGCTTGACCCGCAGCGTTAGAAACAGGACCTGCTTGGTGGTACTTGATAAATACGCCAATGTAAATATCCGAAAACATCTGTATAGTAATGCCAATAAACAGACTGTTTCGACGGCCAAGTGCGTCGACAAAGAAAAAGCTGGCGATTATAGTGTAGAAGAATTTTCCTACACCATACATTGCAGCGACAAATAGACTGTAAGAGGAACCGCCTGTGACACCGACCATATTAAGTACTGGCACCAGATAAGTCGTTATGCTGTTTGCTCCGGATAGCTGGGCCAAGGCGTAAGAAATCAAGGCCTGTTGAGTACGTCGGAGGTTCGCTGGGACCAGAAACGTTTCCTTTAGAATAGCTCTTAAGCCCCGAAGGGAATACGACGTTCCATTCCCATAAGCGCTGCGCTCCTTGGCGAGGGACTTTTTGATATCCTGCAGCTCAGATTGCACGCGTGGATGATCAAGGGGCAAGCCTCGGATTTTCACGAGGGCCTCGGTAGCTTCTTCGTCGCGACCTGCCAGGAAGAGCCAACGGGGGCTCTCAGTGACGAAGAAACTGGCGACGATTACGAACGCCATGATAATGCACGGCACAAAAAAGGGAATCTGCCACTGCAGCGAACTGGCAGCCATGTGGACAAAACAGCCATAGACTGTGAATGCGGCTAAGAAAAGTGAAAGTAGGAGGACGACGGTGAACCAGGTAGTGAGCAGGCCACGGATCTCAGTCGGAGCGATTTCCACGAGCGATACAGGCCCGATTACCGTAAGGGGTCCAATGCCGAATCCAGCCACAATGCGTCCGGCGTATATGGTGGCGAGGTTTCCCTGAGAGCCGACGGCAATCATCTGGCCGAGGATCCAGATACAAGTATACAGGCGAAAAGACCATAGACGGCCCACACGGTCGTTGATGAAGAATGACAGAGCCGCCCCGACACCACATCCTATGTACACCAGGGATACAAAGTTGGAAACCTGGGCTGGATTGGACGCGGAAGTGATGCCGAATTCTGCTGAGAAGCCAGGCAGAGAGGGTATAGTAGCGCTTGAGCCTTGGTCCCAACCTGAGAGGCGGTTAGTTGATGTTCATCTTGACAAAATGACTAAACGAGTAAGGGGGATAAACTTACAAAGAGGTATTCCAGCAAGCGCATAGAGTGCCGACGACGTCAAGAGCGTGCGATTGACGATCAATGACCTTGGAGAAGTCTTGATGTTTTTAATGTACTTTGCGAGGGTTGAGTCTTTAAAAACCATCTTTGCTGATGTCTGTGATTTTGACTCCTATATTTTTTGTTGCTTCCCCTCAGTGAGAAGGTCTCGGGCCAGATAGTCAAGACTGCGGTTGAGGTCTTATGGAAACCCTGCGTTGGCTCGTCTGTTTATCTTGGTCCCTCATCATGGCAATATACGCCATGCTAAGAAGTAAGAAGTCTAGAGCAGCGATAAGCTCTTTCCTCTAACACAGAATGAGCGGCGCTGATTGAATATGAGCTGGGGAAGTATCCGGGCTGGATTTGAAAGTTAGAACTCGGTAGAAGCCGATGGGTCTCAACCACCTTAATTTCAAACTGCGAACTCCATGACTAGTAAACTTTGCTAGTAGTATGTAGCATGATGGACGCTACGTGAGAGGGGGACGCAATACCTAGGAACTATGTGGGGGGTGGCTTATCTTCTTAACCCACCTCATACTAGAGTCAGCACTATAAATGCTGTTATCGTTATCGCCATCCAATTATGGTCGGGAGAATCCGACTTTCGTTGGTGTTCACCCCTGCAACCCCAGATCAGATAGGGTGGTACATTCGCATTGCCACTCGCCCATGGTAGGCGCATTGAGCACATATCAAGATCTGCTTGCCGGCAGCATCACGGTGTTGTATAACCAAAAATGCCGCACCGAATTCCGACCAAGAATGAGCCGATTATCATCGTGGGTGCCGGAGCCTTTGGCCTAAGTACTGCTCTGCACCTTGCCCGTCGCGGCTATACCGACGTGACAGTATTTGATAAACAACCGTATGACAAGTCACTTTACTCATACTTCAACGGCTGTGATGCAGCGTCTGCAGGTAACCAAAAAAAGCCGGGTGGTGACTTCTAGTGAAGACAAGCTGACGCAAGAGACTCTCCAGATGTCAACAAGATCATAAGAGCAGGCTATGGCAAGGATGTTATTTACCAGGCCCTAACTCTTGAGGCTTTGGCAGGCTGGGATCAGTGGAATGCCGAGCTAGAGAGCGGCCAGACGGTGCCTACAGGAATGACTACCGCAGATCGTGTCTGGATCAACAACGGACATTTATCCATGACCGATGGTGCGGTGTTACCTCCTTTTGAGCAGGCCAGCCTCGAGTCCATGCCCAAGAACACTCAGCTCGTCGCCACAAACCCACATGATGTACAACTTGCAAAGTCGCTAGGTGTGAACCTCGAACCATTCAAGAGACAAAACCCTAGCCGGCCAAATGTGGCCATCTATGATCGTACGGGTGGTCTGACATATGCCGACAAAGCGTGTCGATTCGCGCTGCACAAGGCCCGCAGCTACGACGCAAAGTTCGTCCTCGACCCTGTAGCAGGCGAGCTCAAGGAACTACTACGCGGCTCCAATGGGGAAGTAACCGGCATTCGCACGGCGGACGGGAAATCTCATCAGGCTGTTATGGTCATACTGGCGTGTGGCGGTTGGACGCCGTCGATACTGCCGGCCCTGGACGGGTTGAACGAGGCTACAGCTGGCTCGGTGGCGCTGCTCAAGATCCCTTGGGAGTCGCCTCTCTTTGACCGGTTCGCACCCGAAAACTTCCCCAGCTGGATGCACAAGATGCGTGACGGCCACGCCGGGGGTCTATACGGCTTCCCTCGGACGGATGACGGCTGGTTGAAAATTGGCTACCGAGGCACCAAGTACACAAACCCGCAGGTGCAGAGCGATGGGCGCGAGCGCAGCGTGCCCATCACTCGGTGGTCCAAGGGGCAAACGATAAAGGGAATCCCAAAGCAAGCGTTGAGCGTGATTCAGACGTTCCTCGACGAGTATCTTCCGGAACTCGGAGAGGCGGGCATAAAAATATCCATGACCCGCATTTGCTGGTATAATGACAGCTTTGACAACCACCTCACAATTGACAGAGTTCCCGGCATGGCTGGAATGATGGTGGCCACCAGCGGGAGTGGCCACGCCTTCAAGTACTTTCCCAGTCTCGGGAACTGGATCGTTGACGTTATGGAAGGAGTTGGAATCGACAGACCAGCCATTCAGGCTTGGAGATGGAGGTCACTCGGGGGCCAGCAGACTCCTATCAATGAGATCATGCAGGGTTCGAAGGGACCCAGGGCTTTGAGTAATACAGCATTGATTACGGACTCTCGCCTTGATTCGAGTGCTAAATTATGAGCTCGGCGTGTCTGACTTCCAAGCACGCAGAACCAATTGGTCACCCTACATGTAGTTACGATGAAGCACATTTCATGGAGATTTTGACAATTTGACTGCTACAATGGTTGCAGAGAGATAATATAAATAGGATTTGGCAACACATAATTATATCACCTTGGTTGTGTACAGTTCATACAAATCCCAATCTAATGAGTAAATACTCAATTTTCCTTTTGTACTGTCCATACACGTGTATAATCTGGAGAGTTTGTTATGTTTTTCTCTGTTTCTACCTAAGAGAATCAAATTGTTGATGTTGTTTAGCACATTTCTTAAGAAAATAGTTGTATTGTCTATTCCGTTCCACCCAATGCAATAAAAATGAACATTCATTCCGCTCCTATGGCGCTTCATAACCCTAACCCTTGATTTCCCGGACGGGCGAGTTTGGCTTGCCCTTGGTGAAGAGCGCGCGGATGTTTTCAAAGCACTCCCGCTCAGCCTTCTTGAAGGCGACGTCCGTCAGGCCGCCCAGGTGAGGCTGGACAATGACCTTGTCGCTCTGCAAAAAGTACTGGTCAGGCTTGGGCTCGTTGACAAACACGTCGAGCCCTGCGCGAGCCACTTTGCCGCTCTCAAGCGCGGCGATGAAGCTGGGCTCGTGGATGACAGCACCGCGAGCCGTGTTGATTAGAAACACGCCGTCCTTCATGGCAGCAAACTCGGCTGCTCCGATCAGGTTCTCTGTCTCGGCGTTTAGTGGGCAGTTGAGCGACACTACGTCGGCAGCACCGAGAAGTTCGTGCAGCGTCGCACAGTATGTTGCATTGTACTTGGTCTCCTCATCAGCGGGCAGCTGCCGGCGGTTGTAGTACTTGATCTTCATGTTGAAGGCTAGAGCCTTTTTGGCCATGTACTAAATGTCTTTGAGTCAATACAAGTGCCAATAAATTTATTATTTTTTTTTTTTTGGAGTAGTACCTTTCCAATAGCTCCCATTCCTACGATGCCCAGCGTCAAACCCTCGGGATCGCGGCCAGGCACCAAGCCGGCCCCTGCTCTCCAGACACCGCTGCGCGCACTCTTCTCGGCATTGGTGGTGTTTCTGAGAGTGGCCAGGGTCAGAAATATGGCCATGTCGGCGGTAGCCTCTGCAACAGCGTTGACGGTGTTGCAAAACCAGATACCTTTCGAGGCCATCCAGTCAACATCGAACTCGTTGAAGCCGGCACTGGCCGACGTGATGATTTTGCAGTCAGGGACCAGGTCCTTGAGTAGGGCTTCATCGAAAGGCTCGTATGGCGGGGTGCCCATACGGATGATAAAAGCGTCAATTGGGCCGTTGTTTTTGATGTCCTCGGGGATCATCTGCTGCGTTTCAGCGCGGTTGGTGGCGGGCAGAACAGAGTATTGGAATTCGGTCTGGAAGTCCTCAAGGTAGTCCTGCCCTACGAACTTGGGCTCGCCTAGACAGACGACCCGCGGCTTGGAAGTTGGTACGATGGCCATGATATGATTATAATAGCCTTTGCTAAAGTGGCGGAATGAGGTAGCTGTGACTGGTCTAGATACGCTAGTGATATCAAGGAAAAGGAAGTAGTGCAAAGAAGAAAAAACTAGTAGATCAAACTTGGAGCAAGTGATATTTACGCTCCCGATATTTCACGACTTAAAAGGTATCCTGACATCGACGAAGGTAATTCCTAGTTACAAGTGGGACGCCACTAAAAAAATTAAACTTCCACTACATCCCTTGCACGGCTTCCCCCGAGATGCGGAAGATCCACAACGATAGTAAAGGCACGTTGGATTTCTTCCGCCTTTCAACTTATTATTTAATTTAAAATAAATTATTTGTTGGAGCATTTTTACTAATAGACTTGTGTCTTTATCATTCCTCTTGAAGTGCGTTTTCGTGTTTGTAACACTTCTCTCTGCATGCACGTTACTAGACATATGTTCGTTCGGCTTCTTCCGTACATTGCTGTAGCAGGTCTTGGTGGGTGCATACTAATGTCGGCAAGCTGATATCCTTCTCTGCTCCATGAGAAATAGTAAAGGATTTTTATTTGTTGAGGGGAATCCCAGTATTATTAAAAGGACATTCATGTTTGCACACTGGGTCTCAGCGACAAAGAATAGTAACATAGTTATATATAGAGCCTTCAAATTACGAGACTTATTATACGATATTTATTTAATATTTACATTGCGTCTATAAAAGAAAATCGCCCCCTGTTTCCTTTAAGATGCACTGATACTCGGGCGCAAATTGCATATACATGACCTCTGGTGTGCCGGTACCCTTCTTCGTATATTCGGCTTCCTCGCGGGAAACGAAGACTTTAGACAGGCCTGAAACAGCGCCTCCGATACTGGACGAAGCCGTCGCCGACTCGACCAATAACTGGGTGTGACAGGCGCGCTCGAGGGCGATGAAGAAGCCGGCAGCCTCGGCAATGGTGCCGCCACAGGTGAGAATGCCATGGTTCTGCAGGATGAGGTTCTTTTTCTGCGGGCCTAGGGCGTGGGCGATATTGACGCCCTCCTCGGGGGCTAGCACGACACCGCCAAAGGCTGTGTAGATGGCGAGGTCTTCGTAGAACATGCAGCTATCCTGGTTTAGCATGTCGATACCACGCCCAAACGTGCTCCAGGCTCTGCCATAAGGACTGTGCATGTGGCACGCCGCGTGCAGGTCCGGGCGTGCCTCGTGGATTGCTCGGTGGATGATGAAGCCTGCGCGGTTTACCATGGCGTCGGCTCCTCCGATGCGATTCCCTTCACGGTCGATGTGTACCATGTCCGAAATGGTAAGCACGCCAAAATGGACGCCGTACGGGTTGATCCAGAAGGTCTCGGGCTGGACAGGATCTGAGAAAATGTCAGTGTCTCGTAATATGTTATTGCTTTGCGTCCTTTTCTCACCTCGTAAGCTTATATGTCCGCTACCACCATCCGCGAATCCCAGCTTAGCAAAGACGCGAAACGCGCCAGCCATCTGCTCCAACTGCCATTTTCTCTGCTCTAGCGGGGTTTCCGGCCAAGGAATGCGATGGATGGGTCTTTCCGGCGTCCTTATGGGCTTGGGAGCTTGTGTCGCTTGGGCATCATTTGGAGGAGATGTCAACGTTGCTGTTTGTGACATTTTTAGGAGATCTGAACTGTGCGGTGTATAGTTTAGAGGTAGCTGTTATGAATTGTGACCAGCCTTGCCCGGAATACCATGAGGAGGACATTGGAATAAACAACAATAAACAATGCCCTTGGAGACCTTGCCCCCCTCATCCCACGAAACCAAAAATGGCACCATGCCGGATCAAGCCGAGTCACAGGACAGGAGATTCTCTATGGAAACTTCCGTGGTTCGTATGAGTGCGCTGTTCCCCACGTTCTTGGCCTGTCAATCTGTCACCGGTATGTCCCGAAGCCGTAATACCAGGGGAGCGGGAACCAGAGACTACAGACAAAAAAAAGTACAAAGTTTATTGCTCTTCCCCGCATACATCCTTTGCTTACTCACTCATATTGCTAGCTTCAGTTTAGCGAATTAACGTTCGTCTCCGCTTCGAAATCCTTAATGCCCTGAAGTAGCTCCTGAGCCAACCAATGCAAATCTCCTGGCGCAGTGACATCGTCCAACGCCATGATCCAGTCCTGTAAAGCCATGTCGGATCCTCCAACCTGTTCTGGGTCTGCTCTATCCCCATTAGCAGCTGTAGATGTGTCGTACGTATATCCAGAAGTATTCTCGCCGCCGCCACCGCCGCCGCCCATAAGAGTTGTCAGCGCCGTCAGCTCCAAGCTCTCGCCACGGCTCTCTGCTGCATCCCCGCCGTTGCCACAGATCATGGCAATCGTGCTCTCCGAAAGCAGCTCGAAGATGTCACGGTACGAGATCGCCTCGTTCCAGCGCTCGGCGATAATGATGAGGACTGTTGTGCATGCCATGCACGTGTTGATGACCGTGTTCAGCCGCGTGCGTCTTCGAACATGAGGGGACTTCCACAGGCAGTAGAGATACGTCAGGCCGCCCAGGAACAGGATGTGCAGGCTACCCCAGGTAAACTGGATCTGTGACTGCTGCGACTGATACAGCCGCCGGTACTGGAGGCACATTTGCCGCGCATGCGCTGAGCAGGTCTCAAAGGCGCGGTCACGGATGTCCTCCTGCTCACTATCTTCCTGCGTTAGTGAAACCGGCACCTGGGCGGCGGGTTTTGAGCTGTCGATGATGTAGTGCCGATACAGAAGTAAAATAGAATAGTTGTAAGCCAACTGAAACCAGTCGTTTGAGGCAAACACCGACAGTGGTCGAGCGTGAAGATTCTCCAGTTTATCCGGAGATGTAGCGCGCCAGTCTTCTAGTTCCTGGCGTAGAGCCTCAACCGAAATTATATTCGGATTCCTGCCGCTATCACTACCATGATGAGAGTTGACAGAATATAGATTGTCGCTGAACTTGGACCATAATTGCCGAAGTTTGATGGAATGGAGAGCCCCCGTTAGCTGGGTTGGCGGGTCGGAAGGGTTCTGCCTCGGCGGGCAGAGCAAGCCATCTGGTGTAATATATTCGTCGTCGATATCTAGGGGTAACTACTTCTTTTTAGTATAAAAAAAAATGGACAAATGGAAGGCTGTTCGGAAATGAAAAATGAAAGGAGCGCTGCAGTACCTCAACGTCAATGGCATTGTCCGATATGCTTGCTGGACGGCCAAGAATAAAGGATGCCACACGATCAATATCATATGCGACCCAGAAACAACGCTTGGAAATCTCCTTAGTAAGGGAATCGACCGAGTTGCGATACCTCTCAGTGCTACGGTGGTAGCCTAACTCGATACAATGCCGCATAGCCATTCCTGATATTTTCCTAGAAATACACATATAAGCTTGTAAAGAAAGAACGTGCTTGCTGCAAAAACGACATATGGAATATATTTCTTACCATAGACTGGCCCCAACCGGTGATCGAACAGAATATACAGCACAACAAAGCATTGCTTGTATGGATAGTAGGTTATCCATGTCGAGGAGGGGTGCTATTTGATCAAGGGCCATGGCGTAATATCCCTTTTTTGTTAACCATACCGTTCTGACAGAAACGGAAGAACCAAACTCACTTCTGCTGCGTCAAACTCGCTATGCCCAAGCGCCAGAGAGCCGATTGCGTAGACCTGAAGACAATATTAACACGCCACTCTATCGTTGGATACAATGTGAAACAAAGAAAGATTAGGCCGCACCATAAGCACGAAAAAGAGAGATGATCCCGGGGCAGCACCGAGGTCATTGCGCAGGCTAGCTTCTAAACACTGCTGCTCCATGAGCCGAAAGGTCGGTTGATGCAGGAAGGGATACTGCGGGTGGATGTTGCTGAAGTAGGCCTTGGAGAGCTTGGCCATGATGCCAGGGCCGGGGAACTCCTGGTAGCGACCCGTGGCATGGCTCGTGTTGCTATAATGCGAGCTTGCTGTGCCACCAGCGCCTCCGCGACGAGGCAAGCGCAGAGTGCTACTAACGATGCGCGAGAAGTGGACAGCCGACGAAGGCCCAAAGTACTGTGGCTCGCGCCCGGCGGCGCCGAGACAGAGAAGAGCGACCTCGTTGCTGAGAAGGTCACTTTCGTCAGCATCGTCACTGTCATTGACAGGCTGCTGTGTAGAAGCGCCAGGAGCAACATTCGCAGCACCAGCAGAGTCCGGTACGGCACCGTCGGCCTTTTGCGGCTGCTGAAAGAGACCTGCAAAGTGATCAATCGCCACCTCTGGCCGTGATTCTTGCAGAAGGCCCTCCAAGAAGGCCACGCGCGCTTCGAGAGATCGCACATAGTCACGCGGGCGGTGCAAACCCGTGGCCGGGTCTTCGACCAAGCAGTCTAGAAGGGTATGAGCCACCAGGAGGGGATGAGAGAGAAATAAAGAGACAAATACCTCGGTCACTTCTGGTGCAATTACTGCATTTGGGGCTTTGCCCATCGCACTGTATGCACAAGAATCGTTAGCCCAGCTATCTCCACCTCATCCCCCGTTAGCTAGCGTACCTTCAACTTGCGCTGCTTGCAGTTTGTACAAGCTAGCATCGTGCGCTCGCCGACTTTTGCCCGCTTTGCGGGGTGCGAGGCCCGGCGCGCTGTGCTCATGTTGAAAGGGCGTCAACCGGTGTCAGGATACAGTTTGAAGTGGTGTGTGTTGGTGAGGGAGCGAGATTGATAAGCTTTATGTAGAGCCTGTGGGTCAGCAGACTCTAGATTAAAAAGGGCCCACTCTTGTTACTATACGTTTACTTTTATATTTTATCTTTAAAAAGTAATTTAATTTACTCCTTATTTCGTATAAAAAAATCTATTTTTTATTTAACAGTTACTATATTAATTCTTTAATCCTATACCTTATACTTAATATCTTTTAACTATTGATTTTTGAATGCTGTGTGCACTGTAGTAAGGTGCAACGATCGTTGAGACAATAAGTTAAATCGGATTGTATATGTAGTAGCACTTGGCCTTTATTATCCACACTCACCACTACATGTAACGGCCATGCGTGCTTCTGCAGCATCAATTGATATATGAACTTTGAGTGAAATACGACCCAAGATTAGCAACTTTTTTATTGTCCAATAGCAAATTCTATTAGCAGATGAAGCACGATCAATTTAAGAGAAAGGTACGAAATACGAAATGTCCTATGACGAAGCCTCAATGTTCACTGATTGAATT
Organism: Talaromyces rugulosus; assembly: GCF_013368755.1. Lineage (NCBI taxonomy): Eukaryota > Fungi > Ascomycota > Eurotiomycetes > Eurotiales > Trichocomaceae > Talaromyces > Talaromyces rugulosus. Next base: position 4,162,815 of record NC_049564.1, read on the forward strand.
ATGAGCTTCGACTAAGCGCCATCTCGAATACTTGATTTTTAGCGTGCTTGACACGTACACACCGATTCCTCAGCACGTTCATGGTTAGTAACATTCATATGTCATTCTCTAAAAAAGAGGATGATATTTTAAAATGGCTGAAGAAGATACAGGAATTAACAACTACAAAGTAAGAAAAGAGCTTCAAACGAATAATATGAGAGATATCAAACAGTAGTCTCCCGTAAGCTTAGGCAATAGCAAAAGTCAATTCCGTAGTGCCTGGAGACCCGAGATCACAGCGAAAGGAAATCCCCTATTTCTTACGACTATCACTCTGATGTGGTGTTAGTAGTTGCACTAGAAGCTGGCCTAAGGGGGAAACTTACCAGAGCCTGCTCGTCTGCCTTATGAGTGACATGCTTCTTGCTTAGATGATTTCCATTCTCATCTTCATATACGATTCCGGCATGCTCATATTGGTCACTTGGGCTGTCGTGGAAAGGGTCTCTGCATGAAATCAGAAATGAATGGTACAAACTGGTATCAGCCAAACTTACTCAATAACGGCATCTACTGCCACTTTCCCTGTTTTTGCCTGGACTTGTGCCATATGCCGAGCACCCTCATCATCGACTCTATCACACCGACTGTTAAGGACAAGTACTCTTCATTGGTAGTTACCCGACGCCATGCTCCACCAACAGCGGTCGTACGATAGAAGAGATTTCGGCCACAAGGGAGTTTGCGAAGGAAAACTTTGGATCCAGACATTTTCGAGTGAAAGGTTGAAACAAGGATATGGACGTCTAAATAAATGGGAAATAGTAGAAGCAGGAGTAAAAGTATAAAGCTGGCTCTGTGACCTGTTTTATCTATACGAACTCCTGGGGATTTCATGGGGTTTATATGTTGATCCAGAGACAATATACTATCTCATTTCTAATGCTCGCTAAGCGCTGCCTTCAAATGCACATTTAATAAATGCGAAGGTTACGAAACTATTGGATAGCAGAGCTTGAATCACATTAACATTTAAGCACGAGCTGTAGCAAGGGGCTGTATGGCCGTTCTTAGCGCTGACTATTAGCATAGCGGCTTAATTATGATTCCATGGACGAAAAGAAAACCATATATCGCTATTTTTATCGCTCGAGAATGGTAAGAGACTAGTGGCCCGTGCGAAAGCGTGGGGCTATTAATAATTTAATATCCACCTAGACTGCGAAGCGTTTTGAGGACCACACGTGTCAAGATGAAAGCACTATTCCCACGTTCCACTTGCTTCTCCTTACCTCTTCACCTTATCGGACGCTGGTGCCCAGATTCTGCTTGAAATTTCCCTCTGCACCACTTTCTAGCATGGTATCCGCTGGTTAGATCTGCCACGGAGAACGGGGAACACGGTATCGGCTTGTCCGTCCTCTCGACCGCAAATACGCGGCAAAAGCCCCAATGTATGGCTTGCACTGGATGATTCCAAACCTAATGTCGAATATGTTGTCAAACGACCACCTGGAGACGATGATGACACGTCATCGTCTAATGCTCTCTCTGCCTTTAGGCACGAATTGGAGATGCAAAGGCTTTTTGCCAAAGATCCAATGATTCGAGCGCTCGTTGATTATATCCCCGACTCAGAGCCTAGTGGGCCGATGATGGTTCTTGAGGCATTCACAGACTCGCTCTGGGACGCTCGAAATGCGAGGCCGTTCACTACAAAGGAGATCAAATGGATCGTGAAGGGCATTCTTCTGGGTATCTTTACAGTGCATACGAAAGGCCTAGTTTATACTGGTAAGACCAAAGCAATAAAAGGTGCTGAAAGGAATAGTATTCAATACTAAGCATGGCATGTCTTAGATTTAAAGATGGAGAACGTTGCCCTAGGGGGGTTTGATCACTCCCAGCCGAATGAAAACGTTCGCGATCTCATTGTCAGACTTGCAGATTGCGGTTCTAGTAAGTAAGCTGCTATGTCGTTTTCTTATCAGAATTTCTAACCTCAACAGTCAGCAAACCATCTACCAGAGAAATCACGTCCCTTACATATCGGAGCCCCGAAGTCCATTTTGGGAAAGCATGGACCCAAAGTACAGATGTCTGGTCCTGGGGACTCATCGTTAGTAATTTTCTTCTGAGATAGATGCCTCGTATACGTACCCGCTAACTCTTATAACCTATAGTTGGCCCAACTGCTTCAGGCGCAAGTTGATTTCAAGTCACCGGGAATGTATGATTCAATATGCACTGGGACTCTTGCAGAAAAGGAAAAGGTCATCCGTGATCAACTAGCGATTGACTTTGACTTGGCATCTATACCATTGTATGCCGAGGATGAGCAATGCACCAAGATATTGCCTGCACCGCAACCAGAAGAAGCGTACATGTGGGCAAATAACATGATCAACAAAGGTGTTTCAGCTGAAGATATCCAGTTCTTAGTCGGAGTTTTAAATCCAGACCCAAATACTCGCCTCACGGTGCGTGAGATTCTCGAGAGTGGGTATTTAGAAGGCTAAGAGGTTCGATTCATACATTTTTAACGTCGTGACACTAGCCGTGACATATGCCGCGATCAGTGTCTATGAGCCTACACCACACGCCCCGTCATCAGTTCTAATATGCTATCTTCGGCTTTGGGATATCTGACAATGCCTATATTTTACTAGTTGGGCTCAAGATATGATGCTGGAACAAGTGATGAGATGTGAGACCATATGCACTCGATAATTTCAGCCTCATCACGGCAAGGAGGATGTGTGATGGCTCCACGCGATGAACCGAGTGCCAAGATGCACTGCCATCAATGAAAAGCCTATTATTATCCAAGCGTTTATGTGGCGGTCTTGTCAATATATGCCTGAAATATGTGCCTTGGAGCCTTGCACGTGGTCTCACTGATATATCAACACCGCTTGCACACTTTCGATCCTATTTCCCCTTCTTCATGCTTTGTATTCTAGTCAAGCTAAGCTAGGAATGTTGTTGAAAGTCCTCAAAGTAGCCTTTAAACCATGGAAAATGTATTTCAGATCCGAAATGAAGAGAAAATGGGGCCTACAGCTCATTGTGTTGGTACTAAAGAGTGTGATAGATTTCTAGGGGAGGGGCTGGGAAGCCATACTATTCATATTTCTTACAAAATACATGTGCTGATGGGGGTTATTAGATGTCACGGGTGGTTAAGTAGCAATTTGGGGAAGAGTCTATCCACAAGGCCCAATCATAGTTATATGGACTTCAGTAACCCCAATGGTTCGCCGGTTGTATAACGATCAACTAGCGGAGCTAACATTGAACATCTAGATCCGGTCAGTGTTGGCTGACTCTGATCTCGTTCAGCTAGGCCAGGAGCTTACGAAGGTGAACCAAGCCTTGTATCAAGCGTATACGTGGTAATTCTTTCGAGAGCGAGTTGAGTCATTTCATCGTCTTCTATCTTGTAGATTTAATAGAGCTCTATCAATCAAGGTTGAGGAATAAATCACTTTTCTCGATCCAAACATTAAAGGTGATAGAAAAGGAAATATATAGTGATCACAAACCCCAACCTCTTTTAGCGTAGCTTCATGTCTCTACATATGTATGTGATCCGTGACTATGGGTAATAGGAACTCCGAAATATTCTATTAGTGTCTATCTTCGCAAAAGAGCTGTTCGTCCTATATAGAAAAGAATTGTCGCCCAGTCGGTCATTTTCTGTGATAATTTCCTACCGGCTGGCGCCTATTCATACAAACATGTCCAATTATCTTCAAAAGCACACTTGTCCGATTCGGGACCATCCCCAAACATGCCAATGGGATTCAAGGTCTCATGCTGCTTAGCCCAATCATTAACCCGGTCGAAATTACGACACTCGTGTAAAACAGTGCCCCGTGCCATGATCTTGTTAACCTTGGAGCTGTATTGGTACACGTTGGGCGTGATGTCGGTATTGCACTGAGTGGACTGGCGCAACACATCGATCCAATTACCTACATGGTCGATGCTCATACCCTTTTCACCCCTCTTAAACAGAGCGTCCATTGGATTGTCAAAGAGGGTATATGGATTATAGGTGCTATTCCACTGCTCCTCTAGCAAGTACCATACTAAACGGCGAATGCTGTCCAGGCAGTGAAGGTCATGGAAGACGTTCAAGATGATGAGGTATCCACTGCCTTCGTACTCCGGCTCTGGTGCTGTCTTGTTGGGAAGTAACTTGTCCTCATCGGCTGATATATGCGAGTTCATGTGGCGGTAGAGATCCTTCCAGAGAGCATTGTTTTCTGACGTGGGCCGTCCTTGGTATGACGTTTTACCGTCCAGGACGGCACTGTCAAACTTGGTGAGTCTGGCCTCCAGCGAGCCCTGGGCCGGTGCTAACGATTTTATTAGATGGTATTTGACTCCTTGCGGGTGTGGGTAGATAACTTACAGTAAAGCCTTGGTTGTGGTTGGCATCTTTCATTCCGGTCTCTCCGAAGAGCATGCAATTCTGTGTACTTCAAATCTTGACCCCGCACTCCAGAATCTCGCCCCTCGGTTACGTTGCCTGTACAACTCCATTTGAGACGTGATCGTTGTAGTTCCGATTTTGCCGTACATTAAACAGCATACCACATCGTTTTTAGCATGTCAGACACGCACTATGCGCCGAGATATCAATGGTCGTACTACAAGAAGATGGCTCTAGCTTGACTATTATACGCCATTGAGATCCGATGAAATTGACTGCATAGATAGATAGCCCTAAGAAAAGCGGGTCCTTGAAATCCGCGAGATTGAGTTTGCTTGTCATTAGATCGCCCCATACATGTATACGACATCAGATGTAGTTTCATGCAGCCTAGGACTGCCCAACGGAGAACGGACTAGAATCAGACCCGGTGATTTGGATGCATTTTGGACATTTGAAGCAACAAGGAGCAATTAGCGGACCTTCTTCTGCTATAATAGAATAATGTTTTCAGTCATCTATAAACAAGAGACTAGGAATTCCATGTGTCTCATTACTACAACTACGGAAATCTCTCACAGGCAGTTCCATGTGAACCTAGAAGGGTCAAAACGTGGCGTTTGGGGGCGGAAGGTGTTGGCCTCTCTACCCCGGCCATGGTAGAGTTAGCTGGGTCTGATGAACCCGCCGGCTGTCGATGAGATGAGATTGTGCTTTTCCGCAGGAGAGCCAATTGGACCTGCAAATACAGGCCCACACGTCGAATAGTGCCATATCGCTGAAAACCTCCTGCGAAACGACCACGGTGCTCGGTGGAAGGAAAATACCGAGAACGGCTCTAAGTTGTGTGATAGAGTCGGTGGATACAACTGAGGAAAGCCACAGACCTGTACCATGTTTGCTTTGCGTTGGAAATCTGCAGCTACTCATAGGGGAGCGAGTCAAGAAATGCAAGAATTTGGGATATCTCCCCTGACAATATGTGGAACCTGCATGGACCAAGAAGGTTCTTATGAGCAGTAACACTGAAAGAATCTAGCATTGAACGGCCAATTATGCTATTTGCGCATCAGGTCATGTTCTGGGTTGCATTGTTCTCGTTCCACACATCAATGTCTTGGGGGAGCAAGAAAAGTCCTGCTTAGATATCTCCAAGGAGATCCCGGTCAGATGAGATGCTTGTTTATATCCTTCTACACTAACCCTAATTATAATAAAAAAGTACCCAAGATTTATGTCACCCATCTAGCCAAAGGCTCTTATCACGTTCCTATTGCCTCTTCTAGTACATACGACCATAGGGTGTGGAAAACAGGGCTTCCCGTCCGCTCAGCCGTACTTAAGCCACACGCCGGCTGGTTAGTAGTTGGGTGGGTGACCACCAGCGAATCCCAGCTGTTGTATGTATTTTTTATTTTTTATTTTTTGGCTTGAGAATTAAAAAAACTGAGTATTTCCTTGTTCTGGGATGCTTGTAGGTGTTTTTGCGTCTTGTTGGACCAAATGGTACATACACAAGGCAGTGATCACCAAAATTGCTTCTATACAGCTCAGCATCGCCTCTAGAAGTTAACCAACCTTTTATCTGACTATTCTCCATAGCCTCTCGCACACGTTATCGAGATCCTGGATGAATATGTTACTAATAATAGCTATCATTATTACTAATATAAGAGTATTCAAGTCATTTTCAAATCATAATATGCATGTAATATTCATATACAAACACTGAGCCTACTAAGTATTTCTTCCTTATCAATTGATGAGTCGTATTCTATGTCTCGTGGATAATGTGCCACTTCATCAGGGCAGCCAATTCAGTTTCCTCAGACGGAGCGGTTCGTTCAAACATTAACAGCCATCTGATACGTTATTAAATTCTGACATTTGGTAATCCCGTGTGGTTTTGGGGTATTGAACCACTTTACCAGGCTACCGATAGAGAGCAATGCCCTTGAGGTTTTCGACTTTGTGTATGGATCCCTGTCTTGTGGAACTCTCCCAGATATCTCTTCATGGCGATGCTATGTCCATGGTGATACATGCCGGGAAAGATATTTATGCGAATCTGCTTTTCTTATAAAATGTTCGCATAATTGCTAATCATCTACAGCCTCCAAACATTATAGAGTTGCTACTGCTGTTCTCAAATAGCTACTGGCCGCCGGGTAAACAGTATCTCCGCAACCCCGGATTTTTTTTAATATTTAAAGGAATAATTTTTCTGATTAGAGAATGTGTTCAAGTCTATTGGCATCTCCCAGGCTAATATTGAGAGATATGTTGGCAACGGCTAGTGATGGATGCGGCTTTAGGTGGAAGGGACAGCTAATGCAATATATACTCCATCGGTATAGATACTAGCCAACCAATGCTCGAGGAAAAGTTCCTTTTGTGGGAGAGTGAGATAGATTGCCTTATCGATCACATAAAGTTTTCAAGTTTACACAGTAAGTCTTTCCCCATAGACTAAAGTAGAAGCCAGCTTATCCACATAGAAGAAATGTTCGCCATTTGACGTTCAAGTTGCTTGTACTGGCTATACTTTGTCACTTGTATTAAATACATTAGAAATTTTAGTTTTCGGCAGATGTCAGGCAGCCATCAGAAAAACAAACCTTTTTATTCAAGTCCGTCTACGTGGTCTATAAGAAACGTTTCCCTGTGGTGGAACTGGTACCACGTTTGATAGGCTGGACAGCTGATTTGTACTAGGCACTTGGTGCTCAACTTGTAGTATTTATAGATTCCAATGTTTATTCACCGGCAGTTTTATGTGTTCTTCTCTGTCACAGAGAACAATTGTATTCGTTCGTTTGTCAGTGAAAGTATATCTAGATTCCTCGCCGGAACAAGCCCTTTCTTCTCTATATAAATATCGTTTGAGTATGGGTAACCCGATTATTCCAGGAGATGGTTGCTAGATTCTCGCTATCTCCTCATGCTCCAAGGACGCAGATAGAATTAGTTACTGATTAAAAACGTCATTAGGAGAATTTTAACGAGTAACTATGGAAACAGAGAGGTTGATAGAACCATGAAATGGTCATCAGGCGCTCCATAAATGCCTTTTTAAAGAGAGAGAGACACGATGCACTTGACAAGAAATTTCGAATTAATATAAACACCCTTGTTTGTACTTGACTTTTTCCATACAGGTTTTTAAATTGTCAGGAATAAAAGGATGTACTACTGTAGTACTTGATATAATGCATAATTGTACTCTCGTCTCGGGCCGAAAAAGGGACACATAATCCCCCCCTTTGCCGCTGGAAGGAAATTGCCTTGGTGCGACTCATTTCATTTTTCCTCACGATAATCGATTATCACATGTGATAGACAGCCTGTACAGTATATATCGCAAAAAAAAAAAAAAGACGCAATTGAAGATCACTAGTGGATGCTCGGACATATGTCGGCAAACTCTCGGAAGGCTAAATCAATTACCGGTATTTATCCAACGGAGCTCCTCCCTTTACCCTCACCAAATTCTATCAAACCTCGTCTTCTAGGACAGCATAATCATGAACACTGTGAGTTTGGCCTTTTCGTTCCTATACGTTCAAGGAAAATCAGAAAACTAATGACGTTTTATTTCTAGATACGATCCACCTGGTAAGGAACTATTGGCATACACTTACACCCAGCAAAGCTACTCAGAATAGCTCAGCGATGAGGCACAAAAGCGACTAATAAACAAACAGGCTAGGATGGGGCACCCTGTGTGTTGGTGAGAATATCACCTCTACGTGTGTTTTGTGGTAGCTGATATATATTTTTTTTTCTTTAGCTGGTGGGAGCGCATATGTTTTTGCTAAAAGATCCATCAATGCAGACCGAACTGCACGGGACGAAGAATCCGTGAGGCGTAAAACACAACTGGCTGCTATGGAATCTGAATACAAGAGGAAAGCTTCCTCGCCGCCTCCTCCGACATCCTCCTCTAGAGACGCAGACGCAAATTCTAGCTCTACAGACGCAAATGCTGCTGCTACACCTTCACCTTCATCGCAGCGATCGCCTAAAACGCGGCCAACAAATCCGGAAAATTCTACGTCAAATTCCACGGCTTCTTGACATGGTCATAGCAAGCCCTGTTATTGAATACGTCAACTACTATTATGTACCAATAATACGCTCTATAGACTTTAGATCAATACCATCATTACTCTACTATGTTCATGTATTTGTATCACTGAAATGACCAAGACATCTTCTATATATTACCCATTATTATGTTGCTCATTTAATATCTATACCAGTCTAGGAGTACATGTGAAAGAACCTTCTTTTCTAAATTCTGCGCTGGAAGGTATAATCGGAAAGAAATCTCTTATTGAGTTGATGAGGAGAAGTAACTATTCCTCTTTGGACGTCTCAGTCGCTCCAAAGAGCTATTATCTTGTTAGCTGGGACCATATAAATTCAATAAGAATTGCAGCTCACCCTTTTGATGTCGCTGTAGATGGCAAACTGGCCTGCAGTCATCCCGGACACCATGACCAACCGCGCTTGAATACCAGAATAGCTGCCACGAATGCCCAGATTCCGAGCAATGTTGTATAATCGACGGCAGATGCCTTCTCCAGGGCGGGCTGGTATTTTGTTTATTTGGCTCAACATGGTGTCGGCCGGTTGTGAAATAATAGCGGCCGCCATGCCAGCAACCAGGCCCGAGGCCATGTTTACCAAGGTGTGCATGGAATTCGACATCTTGGATGCATCGAGAGACTGATAGGCCAACTCAGTGGCCTTTTCGTACACGACAAATGTAGCCATGGTATATGGAACCCTGTGAAATCAGTGTTCAGCCCGAATCTCGCAGTTAAAAAAACAACCTCAGACCGAATATAACATACTGCTTCAGTAATATTGGCCCTAGACCAGAGTATAACCCACGCACTCCCTCCTGCATGGCCATTTTCTGGAAGCCACTTACGAGACCCCGTGCATACGTCGGCTCAGAAACAAGCCGGATACGGATAGCCTCAAACGGACAGAGTAATACATCCCCCAGAGCCTCGGCCGAGGCTGATGCAGCCAAGTATATAGCATTGCGGTTTCGAGATGCCGTCTCGTGTCCAACAAGATCAACAATGCGCCGCTTGAAGAACTCGTAACCCCCGAATTTGCAGGCACCTTGCAAGAAATATCCGGCAACGGTAGGGCCGAATCCGGTTGCTAGGGCCTTGGTTCCGTCACGGGCGACGACTTGTCGTACCCCTTGCCATATGCCGCGGTTATAAACAGAAGGTTCAAGTTGTATCCTTGTTTTGACTCTTCAGAACATCAGCATTCAACACAACATCAGTATTCAAGACTTCCAGCTATACAGGAAGTAAACCCAGTAAACTCACACATCGACTGGGGTGAGAACGGCGTGCGTCAGTGAGCAGCAAATGCCACCAGCAACGGCATATCTACTGTACAACGCAATGCCTGGGGATGCGCTATTCTGAGAATCATACAGCTTCTGTGCCGGGGAAGCGACTGGTAAATGCGACATTGCGATTTCATGTACCTTTCCATCTATGTAGGCTGCTCAGAAGTCCGCCATATCAATTAGCCAAGATGAATGCCGGAAATTTGACTTTATATCTTAGGGCATCGGGCCCTGACTTGGACATCCTTTGCAGCCCAGCCCTAAACGGGGATAATATTTCGTCGCCCATGATTCAAATAAATCTCTCAAGCTAAGATAATGATAGTTACAGGCAGTGATAAGCAAAAATAATTTTGTTTTCTGCCTAATATCCGACGCGTCCCGAGCCATAGCCGAGAAAAACCCGACGATGCTATATACCGGAAAGTTGTCCATCAACATCGCGGTTCTTGCCGAGCAATTGCTTTGTCCTCCGGTTTTAAACATCACTTTACAATTTGAGCGGTGAATCTTTGCATAACTGACTGTCGACTCTCCACATTCTCCACGACTTGTCCGAAGACAACCAACACAAAGATTGCATCGCCGATTTATTCTTGACAAACTTGCATATTGTCCTTTGCAGTAGGTATTCTGTTCGGCCTGATGCTGCGCGAGTCAACTGACAATAAACAGGCGTTCTCTCAAACTTCCCACCACCATGCTGTTCACTCGCGGAATCTCTCTTGTCAACTTCACAGTCGCTTCTTCGGCACTGGCATTCCAAGTTTTTGTTCTATATCCCTGGCACAACCAGCTGGACGACGAGTTTAAAGCCTTGAAAACAGAGCACCTGCGAGTTTTACGCCGCCTCGACCAAAGCAGTGCTCAGAAGCAGTGAAAAAAAAACAGCGCCCAGAAACAGTTGAACGACTATAGACTTTGCATAATAATACACTAAAGGGGTGTTTTGTCGGTTTTTTTATATCCTAGAGCTTTACATGTACGGTTTGGGGTGACGGTTGTTGAATGGTTTAGCTGAATCGCAATTATACCCTCTTCCGCTATTTTCAATTAACTGCACCGCATAAACATTTGAATTCACGAGTCTGGTCTCAGCTGTAACTGTAACATTGTACAGGACGTCAAAGTGCTATCTTTAGCACAGTTTAATATCGCATTTATGGTGGAACAATGTATACCCGGAGATTTATAGTTGTACTAGTATGAGCGATTATTATGCCGAGATATTGCCGAGATGCCAGGCATATGTAATTAATGCTTACTTCCTCTCCACGACCCCACCAGAAAACCTCTCCGAGTTTTCTCCGAGCAGCTATTTCTCCTTTCTAACCACATCCTGGCATTATGGCTTCACTACTGTGTTCTCTCTGCGATGCTCCTCCTGCGAGCTCAGGCTATAAACTGTCTGCGAGCGGATGTTCTAACGTGAGGAATCTGCCGTCCGAGCTTGTCCGCCATGGGCCAACGTCTATTTTCAGAATACAGTGTGGCGCCTGTACCCAGAAACTTGATTCCCAGTCTTGATCCATCAAAGCCACAGGTTCTGTGGCTTGGTTGTTGTGATAGTGGATATGACGAAACAACCACCCTGGATCTTTTCCCGGATGAGATGATTGTGGTTAGGAACATTGGAAACTTGGCCCTCGGCACTGACTTGACCTGGGCGAGTGCTGTCCAGCATGCAGTGGACAATCTCCAGGTACTTTTTCTCTTCTTGCCAAAGGAGAACGATACAGTAACTAACTTCAAGTGTTTATAGGTGGATCATATAATTGTCTGCGGACATTACGGATGTGGAATTATAAAGACCGACCCAGTTGTTGGTATACATTTCCCCTGGCAAAAGTAAGAACCACAGCTTCCACGTGCTTTTTTCGACACTAACCTTTTGAAGAGAGGTAGATAGCTTGCTATCCACACACCAAAAAGAACTTGAAAACCTCTCCGTCGACGACCGTAACCGCTACCTTGTGCAAGTGAACGTCGTGAAGCAAATGCAACTAGTGAGGGACCTTCTCGAAGTGATATATCCTGGAGAACACAGACGCATAGATATTCACGGTTTCTTGTATGACCGTGTGCGGGATCGAGCAGATAGGATACTGTTGAACCGGTGACGCATTTTATTCTCGTGCATATTGACAGGTCTCAATATTCACAGTTATAGAATGTCTGCGGTCTCAAGTACATATTCTAAGAATCTTAGAATGCAATTACCAGTATGCTTTAGATATCCTCACTTATGCAGATACAGTAAAAATGTATGACTTTCTAAATCAGAACTTCATAAATTGTTACTATTACTTCTCAGTAGTTTCAAAACTGCTTGTGTTGGAGGCATTTTTCAACGCACTGTCCCACCCTGTCTGCAAGACTCGATATCCTTACCCTTTTAGTTGCACAATGTCGATTGCTTTTCTCATAAAAACTTGCCCCGGACTTCACGGGCATACTTTGGCGAATTCTCCTAAAACTGGATAGCCAGGTATTTTGTGGATAATTGGTCACATGTTAAATAATAATAATATATCTATAAAAAGTAATTTTATATTACTGGTGAGTATATATTGCAGAGAATACATATGTAGAATAGATAAAAAAGAAAAGGGGGGAAAGAAAGAAAGGTAAATATTAGATAGTGGTTGAAACAGTAAAAGTCTAATCTTTACATTTAAAGAGTGAGCAGAACACTGTGTGGTAAGATGGCGTATGTGCCTTGTTCGCGGGAAGACTACGGATGTGTGTCGCTTTGCACCTATCCAGAGTAAGAGCTGAAACGAAGAATGGATATGAGGCGCACAACTTACGACCACGTACGGTTACATTCGTCTAGTACTGTATAATTTAAGCTTGTGAAGCTAAATAGTGTAAATGTAAAAGCGAGCAGGTACATAGCAATACTTCGAGTTTTACGTCTATAACAAACCCTCTATAAATGAAAAATTCACCTTTATATAACTTTTCTAATATACCACAATATATCAAGTTATTTCCCTGTTTCAGTCCCCACCCCACCTAAAACTCTCATTCGAAGGTCAGCCCTTTCAACTGCCCATCATCACTTCATCTGCGCCTTTGGCATATGTTCAAAACCCCCGACCCAGACCCTCGCAATATCCATTGTCGCTGAAATGTTCTGTAGTGGATTACTACCTGGTTTAAGTAAGAGTAAATCTGCACGATACCCCTCTCTGATAGATCCTCGCCTTGTCAAATTATGGATTATACTGGGCACAACCGTCGCAGCCCTGAGCACATCAACCTCACTCATACCCGCCTCTGTCAGATATTGCAGCTCTTCATGTAGAGTAATCCCTATTAGATCACCATTGAGAAATTTTGCAGCTTCGTCATTTGCATCAGTTCCGGCGAGTATGGTAACTCCCGCACGCATCAGCCGTTGTACACTGGCCACTCCAGCTTCGTAAGTCAAGCTTACTCCAGGAGAAATGATCGCTTCGATGCTCGCATTCTCGGTGACAATCTTTCCGATGTTCAGTGTCGGGGTCACATATTGCCCCTGTCGTTTGATGCGTTGTGTCATCTCTTCCGAGATCGGAATATCAAACGGCACATGCTGGAGACCATCGGTCCTCGAGCGGATTGCGACTTCATACGAGGCGAAATCCTGGCAATGGGTCATAGAGACCTCCCCCAAGGCATGTGTCGCTTTAACAAGCGCATCATGGGTCTCCTGGGAGAAACCATTGCCCTCTGCAATTAACTTCATATAATTCGACCCATTTCCAAAGACATTGGCCACAAACTCGGGTGCGTCAGATGGTGAAGATACGAAGCCTCTGGTACCAAACACCGCTGCATGCGTGCTGTTGGGTGCGACAGCGGATTCCCCAGCGGTGAAAAAGGATGTCAATCCGACTTGGTCGCGGAGGGCTGCGCATAACGTATAATTCGAGCAGCCCATGTTCATAGCAGTCGTAACACCGTAACTGCTCAATGTCTGGAGGCTAGCCAACGTGCTGAGGTGAATATGGCTATCGATCAACCCCGGGAGCAACACACCCCCCTTCCCATCGATGGTATTTTGTACGCCGTGGGAATCGAAGCTAATGCTGTCCCCGTCGATAACCACGGTGGTAGGTTCGTTAATGCCCCAGCCGTCAAAGACACGGACATTGGTAAGGGCTATCTTGCTTGTTGGTGGCGTTGGTGGAATACTCTCGCTCCGGGCTCGAAGTAATTTCAGTTGCGTCTCAGTGCGGAGGGTATCTGATTGATGCTCTGCATGGTAACTTGGGAGACAACCATTGGCTGACAGACATAGTAGAGCTGTGAGAAAGAGGTAGATAATTGACTGCATGATGATGTAGAATGGTGAACAAATATGCGAGCTTGTGTCGGACTCTCATAGCTTTCGTACCCTTGGTTTGGTATTTATAAGAGCGTGTCAGAATAGCAATGCATTTGTCTTTCCATTCCTAGTAACTTTCCTCTGTAACATTGCCTCGCTCTAGGCAGAAGGGAGTAATACCAGGATAGCCTCTCGCATAGCCATGAAACTATGCTGCGGAAAGGCGTCCCCACAGATTGCAGGGATGTACATACGAAACAGCCAATAAGATCCACTAATAAACCCCACCTCTTTTTTTAAATGAACGCTTATACGCCGGAAAAAGCCGACGCTAAACTAGTCTACAACCTTAAACCGTACTAAGTTCCACCTTATGCTCTATGTTTTTCTATCCCTTAAAGTCCTTGAGTTCTTATTTTGAATCTACGTGTTCTTGTTTAGTCACGATTACCAAGCTACGGAAAGTGTCTTCTCGGATCATACGGATGTACCTACGAAGAAGCCAATTAGAGCTACTGGATATAATGCCTAATTAAGGCTATAGGTCAGAGTACCCATATAGCGAGATTCTAGGGAGACCGCAGCGCTTGCGATTGTCTCTTTATACACACTGATATAATAATATTGTAGCCTTAGAATAGTACTAACTAAGGATTAGCGCGCATTTGATTTGCTAGTCAGCGTAATGGACATATATACCTCTCTTCTAGCCCCAGAACTTGGTCTCGACAGATTCCCAGCATATACTTTATTTCTGTATCGTTTCGTGATTACGCCGAACAATTTCTATCTTTCCAAATGTCTGCGAAATGCCCTGGTCAGTCATTATACACACAAGGTATCTAGAACCAAGCTTACACTTTTCCAGCCCTCGCAGATCCAGCACACACTGAGTGGTCATTGTGCCCTTCAACCCCAGCTGCAATTCTCTTCACCGTCCTGTTCGCTCTCACCACTGTTGTACATCTCTCGCAAGCTATATACTACAAGAAAATATACTGTTGGGTGATAGTTGGCTCCGCATTCGCCCAAACAATCAACTACATCTGCCGAATCATCAGCATCAAACACCCCAACACCCTCAGTCCTTATGCAGCTTGGTTTGTGATAATTCTGGCAAGTACTGATTATGCCATGTGCTCAGCCAATCCAATGGCTAACTCCACTCAGATAGCTCCGCTCTTTACAAATGCTTTCGTTTATATGGTGATGGGTGAGTCCCCTTTGCCCTTCGATGTCACTACTTGGCAAGACCATCTGATTTGTGATTCAGGAAGGATGGTCTGGAATTATATCCCAAATGCAAAGCTTTACAGAGTCACTGCATGGAGATTTTCTACCTATTTTGTGGTTTTCGATATCTTGTAAGACTACTTCCAGGTACCCCTTGAAGTGGCTGACTCTAATCACGACGCAGCGCTCTCCTGATTCAGGTTATTGGAGCATCTTCGAGCGGTGCTAGTAGACAGGCAAATCAAAAAGTGCTCAACGGTGAGTGGTAACCTGAATAAGTAGGAAAATATAGCTTACATCAATTTATCAGCAATTCACATTTACATGGGTGGCATTGCAGTCCAACAATTCTTCATTGTGGTATTTTTCTTCTTCGCCATCAAGTTTCACCGCATTATCCTCGAACAAGTTCGACAAGGCGTTCACGGAGTGTCAAGTGTTTTGCCATTATTGTATGCGGTGTACGCAGTACTACTACTCATTACGGTATATTAAATCGATGCCCCCTTCATAGAGGAAATAGGCACTAACGTGTTGGCGAAGACGAGAATTATCTTTCGTCTCATCGAGTACTCCCACGGGTTTAAAAGCAACATTCCAGATCATGAGGCCTACCAATACGCTCTAGACTCTGTCCCTATGCTATTTGCTCTTGTCATACTCAATTTCATCCACCCAGGTCGCATCATGCCAGGGAAAGAAAGTGACCTCCCTAGTCGAAAAGAGAGAAGAGCGGAGGGACTTTTATAACTAATCAGAAAAAGTTAAGCGGTATCTAGCTTGACAGGATAAAGTGCTTTTTTGTTAAAGTAATGTGACGGCAATTTCACCCTTCAGGGAGAAATTAGTGATGCATACATACTACGGATTACATAGGACAGCCTTTGTACGTCAATATCGGAGGGGATATTTCTATTCGATCACTATAGGGACCATCGATTAGGAAGATATTGGTGTGACCTATAACAATACTTTTGCTTTCTATAATCCAACTTTATTAGATGAAATAGTATTGGAGTTTTCTCTGTAAAGGCTTTTGTTGAAAACAAGATAGGCCAGCAGGTCTAATTGAAAAAATCAAGAGTTGTCATATGCTACCATTTCAGTTACCTCCTCTGTCGTCTGTCTAGTCAGATCGTGCTCACGTCTCAGCCGACTGTAGGTCAGAGTCACCCTCTGATTAATGGGATCAAAAGCCGCTGATATGTTCGATATGCGAGCCCAGCCTGGAACATCCTCGCATCTTTTGATGTTCTGTAACCCGGCTTCTTCAATATTTAGAACTCTTTGAGCGACTTTGGAAGTCGCAACAGCATTCCATTCCCCCTCCGTCCGACCACACTTTCGAAGAATCAAGATTGCTCTTCTGCGAATGATGGGATCTCTACACCGACAAGTGACCTGGAACATGTTAAAGTGAATACTTCCTCGTTGTGCTATTTCTCCAGATAAAACACGCATAGTCTCCCGATGAGATAATATGTCCGATGATAAACATACCTCAAATAAAGGTCTAACAAGAGCCATGTCAACGCAGTAGAGGGGCATCTCTGCGGCTGACTTTAGGTCAAGCTCCACGATATCATCCGCTAGGGACACAACATTGTGGAATATTGGGCAGAAGACGTCCCATTTCCTTTCGTCATAAATCACCGTGCGTGTAACCATCATCGCTGTAGCCCCGAGCTCCTTCAGGATGCGCAGAGTAGCAGTGCCTTTTCTTTTTGCATTTGTCAAGTTGTCACCCCGGATGTCTAAGTAGACATCATATGCCGAAGACCATCTCGCCAGAATGCTAGAGTATTTGTCCTGCCAGGTCCCAACCTGAGGAATCGTAGGAAGTATCTCGCTCGTAGGATCCAATATATCGCTTCTAGAGTAAGAAGTCACATGCCAGTGAGATATGAGCGAGTCTCGTGCCTTAAATAAGGCCGAGAATATCGTTGGGATCTTTCGTTTCTGCCCACTTACCATCTAAAATGGTCAAAACCCGAAATCTGTGCAAGCTGGAAGACTCACCTGGGTAATTTGATGGTCAAGACGCATGAACATCTCTTCTAGTAGTTTTATAGGTGCATATGGTACTTCAGATACCCTCAAGACATCATGTTGATGCCGACGGATTCTCTCATTGTACTTGACCTCGCACAGGACCTTCATACCACTTTGGATGTGTGTGATAGCGGAGCCGTAGCTACTTTGCATCGCCTACTACCAATGAGCAGGAACGGAGCTTGTATGTGATATCAACTCACCTCTATGCATGCAAAAAGTATAGAACATATCAGGCACACGTCGATTGCTTGTTTACTCTTCTGTGAGAGTGCTCCAACGAGGATACTGATTGCCTTGCCATAGTAGCTCCAAGAGTATCCATTAGTCCACCTGTCCGTGTTAGTTTGCATTATTAGATCATTTTCTTGATCGAACTTTGCGTGTAAGGATCCTAGAGCGAGGATTGCATGTCGAATTGAAGGCTCGTACAAAGCCGCTTGGAGCAGGAGCCTCTCCCAGAAATCACCTCCAAAAAATTCAGACAACTGGGGCGCAGTTTTCTGTTGAAAGAAGTAGAACGACTGACATTCCTTCTCAGTTCCAAGGAATCCAAAAGACGGAGAGTGGCTCAATGCGCCTTCCAGTGCGATCGGAGGCTCTAAAGGCGCTTTCATATTTGACACGTAACCATCACACTTTCTACCTGTAGAGACGCATGGTAAGCAAGAAGGTCTTGCCTCATCGCATTTCACCCGTCGTACTAGCGCCAGTAAGTTAATGTCATTCCGATGGTTCAATATCATGTAGCTCCTTCTCACTCCTGCCATATTGTTAGTACACCGCGATATACATTAGCTATCCGAAAAGACCCATTTAAGGCAAATATGAACAATGTTGGAGGAGTACACTTTTGCATGTTTGGCACCCAGTTCGTGTTTTTGGGTGATAGGAACGTTTTCTCTCGCCTGGACGAACACGGGGCATTTCAGGCAACAATTTTCGCTGCAGGGGTTCGCACAAGGAAAGGCTATGCGACATTACTTGCGTTAGTTGGCCTCCCGTTAATAAATTACAGCAGTCAACTTACTGAGCGAAAAAAATAGAGTAACTAGGGTCGATAATCAGATCAAGAGATGCTAGAGGCTAGAATCTAATAGTCTGTATTACAAGTAGCTGATGCAGGAGACGCTATCCTGATTAGTCAGGTACCTGCGCCACTCAACTAACGTGAGCATATAATCACATACTTACGCCACGAGATCCATAGCCTTCGACTAATAGACCCATAAAAGAGCTCGGAAAAATGGGATGCTTTGCATTTGTAAAATCCATGCAAGAGACTGCACATGGGACCGAGAGATACACTCCGAAGGCTGCATTGATAGAGTTTGTGAAACGACTATGAGATAGCTAATGTCAAGCCGAAGCATATGTAGCCAAATTACCCAAAATCAAAAAGAATTCTTCCAAAGATGTCAGTAGACTTAGGCCTTGATTTTGTTGAAAAGCGACCTGTCACCGTGCTGACCGGGGACGTAGGCGTAGCTGCCTAATTAGAGTTAGGGTTAGACTAGTTGCTGAACGGTACATATGTATCCCCGTTCTCCTAAAAACTGGTACTGTATTATATAGAAACCGGTTCCTTATTGAAACAGGGTTTAGACGGAAGAAGTCTTTATATAGAAGATCTACTGCCTGGAAGACCGGCTCGTAATGTCAGAGCCATCATAACCAGTTTTATATATATCGACTTTTGTAATAGTAAGGTATATGTAGCTTTCTTGTAACGTTGCAAAATCATACAACATTGCCGCAGCGTTGCAGAACGGTATCCATGTTCCTGCATTTTCCAGTATTGATTGTGAGCGTGATTATTGACCATAGTAACGGTGGTTAGTCTACTATGTGTTAAGACCATTCGTACTAGCTATATATTGTGAGGCTGAATACAGAGTCTTTATAGAGAGGATAGAGATGTGAAAGGTCCTGCACGGCTTTCAGGTTGATTCAATAAAGAATTATTCTAGCATCTAGATATGCATAGCATGGCAAACCAATTTAGAAAAAAAAAAAAAACAAAGGTACGACTTTTGACAGGATACAGTTTACAGTTCCACAACAGGGCCAGTGTAGACATGGCGGGCACGGAAAACGAAGTATATCATGGTCAAGAACATGGTGGCACCGACTCCGAGAATGGCCCAATTCATCTCTTCCACCGTTGGGTTCATAAGACTTGGCCAGAAGCTGAAAAATACCACAATGGTAATATATGCCACAGCGAGCGCGTTGACCACAATGCCGAGTACGCCGGGGCAATGAAACGGTCCCCATACTAACTTTGCTCCTGGTACATTGACGAGTTCGTCCTCGGAATCACTGGATTGGTAGATGTAGCCTTGGACTCGACGAATAAGGAGTAAGATGGTGACGACGAGATACGAAAGGTAGATGCCGGACACAGCCAACGACACGACGTCGTACATGGCAAGGGTTGAACCGAGGTTAATCAGGCCCAGAAGCGTCGAAATAGTCACTGAAAGGAGGATGGCATTGACAGGTAAATGTCTTGTAGTAGAAACCTGTTGATTGTATGTTGGTCAGCACTTTTCTCTCCCTCTCCTTCCTTTTCTTTCCCTCAGGGCAAAAGAATGAAATCTCACCTGTTTCCACCATCTCCATCCCGGTACCCCCCTGTCTCGCGAGAAAGACCAAAGCTGTCGAGATGCTGCGGCCAAAAGACCCATGACGGCACAGCCGTAGAAAATTATCACGATCGAACACATGGCTATTGTGCCGGAGAGGGAGTTTGTTGCTTCCATGAAGATGCCCATAAAGTTATAGCCAGTGATCTCGCCCAGCTTCCCACCAAGGTCAGGCCCAGCGCTGAACAACATAGCAACTATCATACCAAAGCCGAGGCAGCCATTGATTGCAACACTGAGCATTAGTGCCCTAGGAATTACTCTTTCGGGCTTTGCAATCTCTTCCGCCATCTGATTGGGATTGTTAAAAGAAAGATTTTTTGTAAAAATAAAACGTAAATAGCACCAAGGAAACAAGGAGGGAAAAAGGAGCAAACCTACATGCACAACACCATCTCCACCAGCAAACCCAAAAGCACTGCCTGTCATGCCTACGAACCATGATAATGCCTGGGTAGAAAAGCCTCCCCCATTTTTAAAGGTCGTAAACACCTCTTTTGCGGTGTTTGGTTCGGCCATGTACACGAGGGTAATCATGATGGCGAAGAAACCAAGGATATGAAGAACCAAAACGACCACCTCAATGCGGGGGAGAAGTTTGCCGCCAATCAAGTTGACAGTCAATGACAGACTCAAAGTAGCCCAGATAATAAATGTGCCTTGCCATGGTAGAGCATTGTAGAGTTGGTTTCCAAGGATGGCTAACGATTGGATCATCTGTCCTGTCATGAAGGAAGACGCGGCCAAAGCAGCCTGCCAGCCGATTACAGCAAGCCATCCTACAGGTTTCAGAGTCAGTCCAAATCTCGTCTGTGTGTGTATGTCTTCTATTTACCCGTTACAAAACTCAGAAGCTTCTGATGTTTGACTGGGGCAAGCATGGCTGCCCAGTGGTATTGGCCTCCGGAGGTCGGCGCCCTATATTGGATTGGTTAGATGGTGAGCTCGCGTTTAATCTACCTTTAGATAGATAAAGAAGGAAAAGATGACCTTACATTGAGGCCAATTCCGCGAAGACGATGAACATCAAAATGGTACCAACCCAGGCGAAAATAAACGAATAAATGGCACCGCCAGAGCCACCACTGTTGTTTGTCAGGGAAGGATTGCGAGAGAGAGATAGAGAGAGGATTACTTGTTAAGAGGTTCGGTAAATGTGCTGGACAATTGATCAGTGAATTCGTCAATTGAATTGCTGGAAAGCATAGTATAGCATTGGATATCTCTTACCCAAGAACTCCTTCCCAAGTTCCTAGCATAGTGCAACTAAAACCGAGAATGGAGAGAACATTAAAGTTTCTCTAATGTAGATGGCAGTAGATTTTTAGAGTGTAAACTACGTGGTGATGGGTTCAGGACAGGACAGGCGCACCTTCAAGACAGGCTTTTTGCCCATCCGCTGCAGATTCGCAGCGTCACGATCGTAGTCAGAGGCTGGAGCCACCCCGTCTTGACTAGAAATAGGCGTCTTGCTCTTCAATTCGTAGGCCATTGTTGTGTTTGAAGTCAGCGACGATAGGTGTCGGGACGTAAATCCTGCGAAGGACGCAGATCTTAGAAAATAAATTTCGACTAACTGCAAGCTGAAGAAGAGAAGGAAAGAAAGGAAAAGAAGAGGAAGGGGTGTTCCGCGTAGTGATTGGTTAGATGCAGGATGAACACTAGTCAATTTCCAAGGTTGTACTATGTAAACGTAGGGGACAGAATGTGGGGCATATTGTGTGACTTGGCCACGGAGTTCTGGGAAAGAGGCATTTGCGCGAGTATATTAGCGTTACATGCACTAGTTATGCATTCACAGCAATATCCGAGTCCAGAGCATCCAGAATGCTAGAGTTATGACGGGGATTATGGTGTATGTGTTAATCGAGATGTATGACTACGCATATCAACATACCAAACCTATATTTCCGTCCTCCCCTAGACAACTTTTTGGTGTATTTGGTTAACTTACTAGCACAAAGCTTAGTGTGTACCGTAAGGACTGCGAAGAAATTGATACCGGGTTGTTATGTTACAATACTTTACGTACTAGTTCAGACCATTCACCATTTTGTTCTTTTTCCGTCCACCAACACAGAAAGAAAGGCAAAAGGGAAAAAAAAAAGAAAATGGGCTCAACATCTACCACCAGTTCTCTCGTACTCGAGGAGGCAACCATCGAAGACGTCCCCGCCATCCGAGACATCTGGTTCGCAGCCTTCACACAGCCGGTGATTGGAGAGCTATTCCCCGACTCTCCGGCCATGCGCCAATGGGTGCTCAACGATTGGCACCTGAATGACTTCAAAACGAGGCCGTTCCAGAAGTACCTGCGCGTGGTTGACACCGCCTCCAGGGACGAACAAGGCCGCCCACGACTTGTTGCTTTTGGCAAATGGGACCTGTCCATGCCACAAGAACGCGGCCGTCGCTTTCCGCAGTGGCATCCCAGTTCACCTTATGAGCGCTGCGAGGAACTCATTAATGGCCTTGAGAAGGAGAGGATGCGTGTAATGGGTGATGAGAAACATTACTGTAAGGATGGCCCG
Source organism: Talaromyces rugulosus (assembly GCF_013368755.1). NCBI lineage: Eukaryota > Fungi > Ascomycota > Eurotiomycetes > Eurotiales > Trichocomaceae > Talaromyces > Talaromyces rugulosus. The sequence goes on from NC_049564.1 coordinate 4,185,400, forward strand.
GTCATTTAATAAAACGGAATAGTCCAACATTGACGTGAATAAATGAAAAAAAAAAAGACCTAGATACCGTCGGCACCCACCCCGATTATCAACGCCGTGGCGCTGGCTCGATGCTGGTTCAATGGGGTTGCGATCTCGCTGATCGAGATGACGTTTCTGCATACGTGGATGCCAGCAAGGAGGGTGCTCCGTTGTACCAGAAGCATGGTTTTGTAGATTACAGCCCACCGGGCTCTGATGTTGCGTCGATGGCTCGTCGGAAGAAGACTGCATGATCTTTCTTTCGCGTCTCGCGTGTCTGAATCTATATGTTCTATTCCTATTCGGCTATATACATTTAGCATTAGATCAATTGAGTTCGCATCACCATTTTGATTACAGCGCAATGCAAAAGACATATCCATATCCATCTAGTAGAGCTATACATATACATAACGAGAGTATCTAGCTGCTTCGGTCGCTTGAGCCCTGCATGGAACCGTGCGACAATTCATCTTCCTCTTCCCTGATTATGCGTGCAGCGCTCGATTGGCTTTGAACATCCCACTCCTGCGTGACGAGGATCTGATCTCGGCGCACCGTAGAAGCAAAGGCTCTGCGGCTTTTGCTCTTTCGGTCCTGCGAAATCGTCTGGATTTGCGATTGCACGGTCATATTGTACGACCATGAAGACTTCTCTTGGGCATTATTGAGCCGGAGCCCGTTGGATTGCATCCAGGAGAGAAAAGGCATCAGTTGGGGCCAGGATGCCGTCACAATACTGACACATTGGATGACGACGCTGATAATGGTGAGATCGTACATGCGGTACGTTTGGTCGTTCGTATACGTGGATTGCCTCAGGAGTATGAGCTCGACCATGGCTGCGATTACCACACTATAACATGTGGGATGAGCTTCATTTTGAACTCTGTCGGACGATCCACTTACAAAATCCTAGGCGCAAAGATACCGAAAAACGTCAGACGGCGCGAAATCGACGTTTGAATGTTGATAATCAGCACCAGTATCTGGGCAATGATGAGAAGATCGGTAGCGATGTTCGAGGCTGCAACAAAATAGCGCCATGCGAACTGTACAGGTGTTAATGAGTATGGTCTGGTGCGGCTTTGAAGGCGAGGCGGATTAAAAAAGCAGACGCACCAGGTTGAAGCATTGGCCATTCCAAATATCCCACGTGTGCGGCACGGAGCATTGGAACGCAGTGCCGAAGATGACCACAGTTGCCCAGGCCAGGAGAATGGCCTTGACCGCTCGAGCGATCCATTTATCTCTTATTGATGGCGTTACACTTTGGACGAACAGGACCAGGGATAGTTTTGAGAGCAGGAGGCTCAGGATATAGAAAAAGGAAGCTGCAAAGAGTTTCTGGCGGCGAGATTATTTAGTTTTGCGGAGAGGTGGGAGAGAGATGTGCACAAGTCCTACCTTCATTATTTGGTCCAAGTCACCATCGGAGACATCGGTCTGGTGATCTCCATAACCAGAATCCACCGCCAGAGCTATGCAGACATCCTGGAGGATGGCAAATAAAAGCGACGCGATGATGGCGAGATCATCATGGGTGAGCTTCCTGAATGATCCATATTTGGTCCCCAGTCGCGCCGAGACAGACAGGACGACCGAAACCAGAAGCACAAAAGTTGTTACCACAACGGCGGGTTTGTTGGTCTCGTAGTTGAAGCGCGACCCCATGGAGGCTTTGCTTGATTCGAGGAGTAAATTCGAAGATATTCTCGGTATTCTAGATGCAAGATGCCCATGTGCGGAGGTTGAAGACAAGATATTGACCAAACACTACATTTATGAAATCGCTTCTCTTTTTTGTATCTGTGTACGAAGTAGATACTCGTCTGCATTGTGACAGAACTAGCTAGCATTTTCCTATCTTTGATCATCCAGGGGTCTGGGTGGTCGGACCGTATTTGCAATTTGCAGGGTGAGATGTTGTATTGTTGTTTAAGGTTAGAAAGGAATCAGGGCTGTTCTCTGCTTCCGATTGCTGATTGCCACAACACAGTAGCTCTGCTCCTGTAATCGCGTTAAGCCCAACAAATTGGGGAGGAAATTGCTGGATATCAGGCGGTTTCTTTTCAATACTCGGCCATTACACAGGATTTCCGTATCCCGTCATGAAAACCGGCGGTATTGTCAACTAGTAAATTACTTTGCAGGGATGCAAACCTATCGGAAAACAGATTCGTGTTGTACCTAAGCAACAACGGGCTGAATCTCGCGTCGATCCCGGCCCAGAACGACACAACGTGCAGGGATTGGAGCCTTTATTCCGTTTGAACTGCGCCGCATGTACAAGCATTTACTCCGTACTACGTAGTACCTATGTTGTGTTGCGCTAGCGCAAGGTCGGTTTAGACAAAGAAAAGAAAAGAACTCGTACGACAACCCCAGTCCTTATCATGCCAGCTAGTGTGCATGCCATTTTCGAATGATATGCTTTGCATGGCAAAGTAGGGGTCCAGTAAGGATGAAACCAACCATCTATTGTGGAGGGTCGACATGAACAAGCCCGCTGAATGATAGAATCATACCATGTAAGCCCCGTAGATCCTTAATCATAGCAATTTCATTTCTGTAGGTGATGTGGTTCAAATCATTCAGAAAAACAAAAAAAGGAAAATAGAACAGGGAAAAATCTTGTCTCGGAGGGTCTTCTTAGCGCGCTGATAAGCAAATGGAAGACACCTCATCGCCCGCACTAGTTCTCTTAGCTCTTCGTAGTATTCCTGCGCCGCAAGAATCCTTGCTAGGTCTTCTCCCTCTTTGCAACACCCTTTCTTTACATTGGGTTATAGGCAAGGATGTTTCAGCTCAGAGCTCTACTATCTTAGTAGGCGTCACTAGGTGAAGGAATGGATACCCAGTGTTTTAATTTAATGGAATGAGAAATTGTAATATTGTTTATGACGGTAATGGTTGGAAATCATGGTACTACATGTAACTACTATGTATGCAGTTGTGGTTTTGGATATAATGGTATGTGATATACAGATGCAAGGATGATAATGTAAAAATTTAATTGGTGACTCCGTATGTTGCTAGAATAATCCGACTAAAGAATTTGGATATTTTATTTCAGTAGACTTTGACTCTGAATACTTTTATGTAATTTGTGTGCTGCTTCTGTAGATAACGAGAGAGGGTATAATTCAAGCGTGTTACTTAGCCTATACTCCACTCCGTACATGTTTCCGGGGACGATGATCCGCCTCCGCCATAGGGGAAAGAAGGCCGGTACAATTAGAATAATCTTATAAACTCAATGTACATAATGTTGATTTTGTAGGGACCTTTTGCTATGAGGGGTTGAAGTAGTGACTCCAGTGGGCTGCTTTACTCCTACGCTCCCTCCAACTTGGTTTGCACATCATCACCCCGTCCAATGAAGACATTATCCGCATGAATCTTCCCATCAAATAGTTCATCGACCTCTTCAAGGGCCAAGTTCCTAGTCTCGACGAAGAAGAACCAGATAATCATGCAAATAACAACATCCCACGCCGCATTGATTGCATAGTATCTCCATCCGATTTTGTCAATAGCAATAGGCGTAGTGTACTGGTTCACAAACCGAAAAGCATAACACGGCATTGGACCGACTGCAAGATGTATAATTTAGGACCTCCACCGGGTAGGCGAACGTCTACGCAAAGCTGTATGCGCAAAATAATAGCAGCCATGACCTTGCCAGCAGCCGCGTTGGATCCGTTTCCATAGGGTGCGGATAATATGACCATAAAGACTAACATGAGGGTCATGGCCATGCTAGTACCGAGAAGCATGCCCTTAGGACCAATGTATTCCATAGCAAAAGATCCGCCAAAGGCACAGTGAGCGCGCTCCGGGCTGCTCTAGGGTTCGACCAATCCTTGCGTGTAAACCAAGCGCGCATAAATGTTTTCTCTAGGTGGTTTTTCTATTCTATATTGAAGTCCTTCTGAGATACACTTTATTTTTTGTTTCTTGAATCAGCTTAGAAGCCTGTTAGAGACATATTGCGACAGGAGAGGTTGAAGTATACTAGATGTATGTTACAGAATGGTTTCTTTCGTATCCTTTAATATGCTTTGTATGCTTCTGGCGGCCTCTATATAGGGAACTCGTTTTGACTGTGATATGACTGCAGGTAATAGTATGCTCACCAAAACTACTTGGGCGTTGTCACATGATAAACAAAATATGAAGCTCTTTCATGGAATAAATGAAATATCCAGTAGAGCTACTATATCACTTTGTTTTCTCTATCGGGCAATGGTCATGTGGCTAGGCGTCTCGCTATCTCAGTCACCCAATGCGTTTCTTGTTGAGTATAAATACCCCCTTTCTCTCCTTCTTTCCTTCTATCTCTTCTTTCTCCCCTTTCTCTCTCTCTTACCAGCTATGTATTCGACTCACATCAACCATCGACAAGCTCTACAACACCAATTTCAACAACCAACAACCAACAACCAACAACCAGCAACCAGCAACCAGCAACCAGCAACCAGCAACCAGCAACCAGCAACCAGCAACCAGCAACAACAACATGTCGACCTCCTTCTCTGCATCCCAACACGCGCCCAGCCCCGCTGGCAACTATTGCGGGAGCGATCCCAACAGAGGACGCGGTGGTAGCGGTGGTAGTCGTGGTGGTGGTCGTGGAAGAAAGGAACCTCGACTAATCCTGTGCGACGACTGCCAGCGCAGGCACAAGCCTGGCCCTTGCCCTGAGTGATGGTTTTCTCCACGCCATCCGGACAATTCTCATGCACGACGGATTGAGAGACGTGCTGCGGAGAGAGAGCAGCGACGGCAGCAGCAACAGCAAAAAGCAGGAGCAACAGCAATACCCTGCTCTCGTGATACGGGAGTCCCTCAAACGACACCGAGAGAAATCACCAGGGTTAGATGTGTTGCTGATACCCATTGATAAATGGCGACCTCCGCTGAAAAGTGGTGACCCTGTTGGGAAACAGTGATTGTCATTGAGAAATGGCGATTCCCGTTGAAAAGTGGTGACCCCGTTGGAACAAACGGTTTCCCTGTTTTTTGAAACAGGGGCCCAGGTCTTAGGACCTGTGGCCACTAGTGATTTGAAGCTCACATCTCATCGTGGTGCTGGAGTCTAGTAGCCCTTTCAATTTTTAAATGGTGAAGCTAAGATGAGCTTCTTGTAGATAGATAGTCATGTTGATAGCCAATTGTGGAAATGTTTTAGTTTATGATGCTTTTATTTTTGTAGTGAACTTTTGCATAACTTCTCCTGATATCTTGTAACTTCAGATATAGCTTTTCGAGAGTCGTCAACTAATCAATATTTGCCAATTGTTAAGTACAATTAATTGCGAAGGAGTATGCCGCATGTGTGCATACATGCAATATTCAATTCTTATTGCCTATGTTTAACCTATTATTGGACAACTCATTACACACTAAAAACCACAACGCGGTTATTGAACGCCATCTATTGGACAATAAATGTCCATTCTTATGTATTTGATATCACTAGTCTGAGTCAATTTCGGGGATTTGAATGTCTTTATTGGATAGCGATAGGTCTCGACTGGGGGGTTATGCAGATGGTTGAGGCTTTGATGCTTGCTAGTCGAGCTTGTCTACTGAATTTGGTACGCTCCCACTCAACTACTCTATGGGCTACAATGACTACATCCTCATGAACATACAGGTCACGTTTCGCCAATATGTCATAATTATCGCTGGCTGCATCTTCGTTCGAATGGTCCTCAATCAGAGGCTCACTTTTCCCACAATCTTAACCTTCTTCTGTTCCTACGGACTCACAGGTATCCTTTCAAGTGTCGAAGAGGGAAACTGCGCGACAGCTTATCACGCTAGACGAATTCAGACCGACAAAAAGATAGAAGCACTATGCTTCATCTAGGAATACAGAGTCATCCCAGACCAAGTAAACAACAAGAAAGTGAAGTAGATCATCATTTCATAATACCAGCTTTGGTTTTGGTAGCCTTCGGAGGCCCATTCTCTTAGGGACTTCTCTCCTGTACTATAATATTTATTAGCAATAGCTTAACAGCGCTCAAAGAGTGATCAAAGTCACATTAATACAATCCTTAATTGTAGCCTCATCCAGTGTTTTAAAAGTCTTTTCATAATATAAACCTTTTAAACCCTCCAGTAGTTACCAAGGGAGGAATCCGCTTTCACAGAACCTTTGAAGTTTTCGTCAATCCAGTCAAAGAATGTCTTAATCTCAGCCGCTCTTAAATTCTGTATCACTGCTTCAGAATCCTCTTATAACTCATCAAGACAGAACCTAGACATATTTGTTAGATCCAGTCAGAGCAACGCTTTAAAAAAGGGATTATAATACCTATCCCACTTCCCTTAAACAGACTTCTTCGACACCTTGGTATTATCCACATCACTAGGAGAAGTTGGCCCTGCTGCAGTATATTACTTACAACGTTCGATAAAGAAACTAGGCGGTTTTCTACCATTCTCTTTTCTTTCAGCTTGGGTTTGAGTTTTAGGTAAGCCTCTATGACTAGGATTTTGCTACTTATGCTTAAATAAGACACTGGATTTAGTACTCTGCCGCTAAGGTTCGCTGAGAAACCGGAACAAGTCTGCGTTTTCTATTTCTTAATCAACGTAGCAAGAGTTTTAGGCTGCTAGAGACCTATGCATTATGCAATTTGTTAAGAGAAAGGGTCAACAAGCTGACATATGTTGAGATCGATCGTGGAGTAGAACACAGACATGAAAAAAACTCGAGGGTATTTATCCTATTTAAGTCTACAAAGAGCGCTAAACACCCATAGGAAACCAAAGCTAGGCCCTAGTCATATAGTAGATAGAGTTAGTGCAAGTTAAGCTGGAAAAGATAGCTAAAACAGCGAGTGGGAATCTCCAGGTTAGATAAAGTGAGCAGTGCCTAAGCGGTGCCGTCACTACGCGAACAGAGGTCCCAGAACCACCATTTTTGGTAGTTCCGGCACCTAAAGTTACATTGTATATGCAATATATAGCCCCAATCTATAGTTTAGCTAAGTCTATTCGACTCATTCGGCAGAATACTACCAACAAACACCATTCTGGTAAAGAACGGTTGATACGTTTTGACAAATATAAGTATTGTTACTGTTTTTAAATATTTCTTTAGATATATAGTTAAGGATTAGATACACCATAATATTAAGTATATTAATAAGACTGTATAATGTTCTTACGATCCTATTCAATATTAATAACACATCAAAAGATCTATACTATAAAAAGTATTATAAGCAGTCTGTTTTATATAAATATTTTATCATTTGATTTTGAATCTGTTTTATCTTAATTATAAATTATTACTAAGATCTCCACTTTACAGGCCTTAAGAGCAGACATCTTATTAATAAAAAATACTTTACAAAGCAAATTTCTCGATTTCTCAAACTAAATCTCAAGAAAACTTCCGAAGCATTTTCAGCTATGATTTTCGCTCGCAATACACGAAACCTTCATAAACTTCAACCTTCAATGCAGGTACTCAAGATATGCTCACACTGTATGCCGTAGTCGTCAGTGTAGCATCAGACCCAGTAAAAGGCTCAGTACCAGCCTGAATCGACAACAAGTACTGACTCGAGCTAAAGTCCTCATTCTCCTCCAGATACTGGAGAAAGTCGTTCAGATCAGCGGAAAAGTCGGTCTGTTCGCTGTTGGCCACGAAGCTGTAGACCGTGGTAGACCCGTTCGGCCCGCTGTACAGTGACCAGGAAACACCTCCAATTGTAACAGTAGCGACGGCGGAGCCAGTCGACGATATCGGGCCTGCGCCCCCGAGAGCCGCCAGCCAGATCATTATCTCGTACTCGTCAGTGCCATTGGCGCTGGAGCTGGTGAAGAGATCGTAGGCTACGTCGCCGTCAATGTCAGAGCCCGTGTAGCTAACAACGGTTATTTAGGGTTAGCCGGGCAATGGATTATGAAAGGATACTCGATAAGGAACAAAAAGAGAAAAAATGATATGTACCTCCATTGCCATGTAGTGGGAATACTTTCAATCGAGCTCACTTGCTGAGCCGTAAAAGTGTAGGCAGCGTTCGCGAAGCTTTTCACGTTCGACGGACCCCCAACCCAAGTCCATTCAGTCTCCCAAGCCAAAGTGTTGTCGCTAAGGGAGTTTATTGTCGTACACTGCGAGCCAGATGTTGCATCTGCCTCCCCCCAGAGATCATTGTACACAGTATAACTGCCGGTCACTTGCGAGTCCCATTGTCCGCAAAAACTGGCTCGTTTCTCTATCGATTTGGTTGGTGTTGCGGACGCAATGCCGGCCAATCCAAGGCTGATCAAGACTGTAGACTTCATATTGAGCGCCCAGAGACTTTCAGATTTAGTTTTTATTTAAATATATTCTTGTTCAAAAAATGTTTATTTTCGAGTAGGGTAAACGACCTATTTAAGTAATTATAATCCATGGTGATCTTGCACATGTGATTTTCAGGAATATTGAAGCGGGGTTCTTAATCAATGCATAACTTGCATGAAACATTATACGGCTTCAACATAACCGGTATGGAGGTAATTTTTCCCTCCAGTCGGGATATTAATCTTTTAATTACGCGGCGTGACCTGGTTAAAAGATGTAGCCAAGTGAAACACTGGTCGCCCCGACATTCCGCGTGGGAGAAATTGAATGCCGGGCACGTGTATTTTGTTAAAGAGAAAATAATAAACTAAAAGTGGCACATTTTCAAACACTAATTCTGTTTATAAAATAAGTTCTATATGGACTAGTCTATATATAACATGCTTTTTTGGTAAAAACTGTCCTGTAGTAACATTATTGTTCGTGCATCAATAGTATCGTTCCATGACCATTCCATACGTACTAGGCAATCTGTCAACAAAAATATTCTACATCTTTCATTCAATTATATTGTCACTAACTACCGCGATGTATATAAGGCTATCTATTATCAAGCAGAATCAATATAAGCTCATGATTGTGCTGCCAAAGAAACTCTATTTTGCTCGTTACCGTGCTTAGCTTCGTGGTGTTAGCCTTATTGGGCATGACTAGGTTCAGAGCCGCTGTTAACTTTTAAGCCTCAGGACACTGGTGCTTTGGGTCTGGCGGAAACCTGATCATTTATAATATTATGCCACCATTCCCCTAATTTTGCTGTTTTCAACCTGAGATGTGGCCAATAAAGTAGCGCCACGTCAAGGGAGTTAAGGCCCAGTTAGCAGCTGCTAACCTAATCTATCGTCCAGGTGCTGTGCCCTTTTTTTTTGTACTGTGGCTGTACTCCAAGAATGTCAATCATTTCGCAGAATTTCTAACATATCAGTCAAACAATCTCCTGCATATTTCTAGCTGTTCTATCCAGAAGATGGATCCACTTAGCATATCCGCGAGCGTTATTTCCGTCATACAGCTGTCATCCGAAGTTGTTAGCTATATAAGCGTGGCCGCTGGGGCGACGAAAGAGCGAATATATCTTCGCAATGAGATACTCCGATGTGAATCCATTCTTCAACAACTGAGAGATAACTCCGATAACGGAAATGAATGGTCTGAGATAATTTAAACCCTCGAGGCACCCGGCGCACCGCTTGGTCATTTATGGGCTACCCTAAGTATCCTTAAACTCAAGCTCCAGCTAAAGGAAGGCGTCAGGAAGGTACTCACAACCTTCAAATGGCCATTTTAAGAGAAGGAAGTAGGGAAGATTATTAGCGCGATTGAGCGTGAGAAGAATTTGCTAGGTTTGGCTTTGACAAATGACTGTCAGAGGCTAACCCTAGACATTAACAAGAGTGCTAAGGAGAATGCAAAACAAATCACACAGCTGACCATAGCTGTCACAGAGAACTTCAAGAAAAATCAGATCTGTTTTACCGAGTTAAAGGATGATATAGCACGTGTTCGCGATATACAGTCTGGCATAACTGACGAATTCGACCAACTGCACAGAATTCATCGCAATGAAAAGATCACTGCAGAGAGACTAGAAATTTCGAATTGGTTAACCTCGGTTGATTATGTCCTGCAGCAAGATGACTTTATCAGTCAACAACAAATGGGGACTGGCCAATGGTTTCTTGAATCCACAGAGTATCAGTCTTGGCTGAAATCCAATAAACAGACCTTATTCTGCCCTGGTATTCCTGGAGCTGGGAAAACAACCTTAGCATCGATCGTGATCAATGAACTATGCAGCCAAGCCCAAAATGATCCCACCATTGGGATTGCTTTTATTTATTGCAGCTTTCGACGACAGGGTGAACAGAAGTTCAATGATTTGCTAGCTAGCCTGCTGAAGCAACTGGCTCAAGGCCGATCATCACTTCCAGACATGGTGAAATACATCTATGATCAGCATAAGATTAGGGGGACACGGCCATCATCAGACGACCTATTAAGAGCTCTTCATCACACGGCTGGCTTGTATTCGAAATTCTTCATTATCGTGGATGCACTTGAATGTCAGGTTTCCGATGGTTGCCGTACCAAATTCATCTCAGAACTTTTCAACCTACAGGCTCAACAAGGTATTAGTCTTTTCGTGACTTCAAGACATATTCCAGAAATCACGGAGAAATTTCGCAATAGCGAGTCATTGGAGATTCGCGCAAGCAGTGAAGATGTGCGACAATACCTTGATGGCCATATTTCTCAACTACCAGGGTTTGTGCTTAGAAGCATGGAGCTTCAAGAACAAGTCAAGACAAAAATTACCGGTGCTGTTGACGGGATGTAGGGTGATAATTTCACTTCTTTACGAAAGCTTGCTAATTTTGTTAGGTTTTTGCTTGCACGGCTTCATCTCAATTCCTTGGTTGGGAAAAGGGCACCCAAGGCCGTACTTAATGCTTTGAATAATTTAGCCTCGGGATCTGATGCATATCACCATGCATACAAGGACGTGATTGAAAGGATCAAAAGCCAGGTAAAAGACCAGGAAGAGCTTGCCAGGGAGGCTCTATCGTGGATTACATGTGCCAGAAGACCGCTCTCTACGGCAGAACTGCAGCACGCTCTGGCAGTAGAACTCGGAGAACCGGAGCTCGATAAAGACGATATTCCATATGTCGAGGATATAGTTTCTGCATGTGCGGGATTGGTCATTGTGGATAAAGAGAGCGATGTTATCCGCTTAGTCCACTATACAGCGCAAGAATACTTTGAGCAGAGAGAAATGGCGTGGCTCTCCAATGCTCAATCCTACATTACGGAGATCTGTATCACATACCTGTCATTCGACATTTTTAAAACGGGCTACTGTACAACAGACGCGAAATTTGAGTCGCGTTTACAGTCTAACGCTCTTTATCAGTATGCGGCGAAAAATTGGGGATATCATGCTTACATTTCTTCGGCGAAGAAAGAATTGATTTTGGATTCCCTTATGCTTGACTCCAATGTTCGGCCGCTAGCCAAGCCATGGTCGTTTCGAAACGCTATGCGGACGACCCCATGTACAGCCAAAGAGCTCCAAACGGAATGACAGGCACACATATTGCGGCTTTCTTCGGATTGCAAGACATAGTAATCGTCGGGCATAACCTAGATGGTAAAGATAGCCACGGACGAACACCGCTGTCATACGCGGCACAGATGGGACATGATAGGCTGATTGAGGTATTGCTAAAGAATGACGGAGTTGATCCTGACTCCAAGGATCAATACGGGCGAACGCCATTGTCTTTTGCGGCAGGGTCGGGCAATGAACAGGCTGTTAGGTTGTTTCTAGCTACTGGTAAAATTAATCCAAACTCAAGAGTTACCAACGGACTCTATGAAGGATGGACTCCATTGTTATATACGGAACGGGCAAAGAGCGAAGCAGTGGTCGAGCTGCTGCTCACGAAGAATGAAGTCGACCTTTTGGGTGCAGATAAACCGGCATCTTCAAGCAATTACAATCCGTCAATGTGGGCATGCTGTTCCTGTGAACACTCCCCTTTGCCTGTTAGCGCCAGTAATGTTTGTACATGTTGCGCTCATGCCACCTGTAGCAATTGCTTTTGTGGTCCATATATCCTCGGGTTACCGAGAAGTTTTGGCGGAGTCGCATATGCGAACTCATGCTTCTCGGACTCGAAAACAGCGTGGGTTGTGACTCACGGATTGGTTGCACGCTGTACGAGGGATGGACACCGTTATGGTACGCAGTTGAAAGGGGTTACGAAGGGGCCGTCACATTACTACTCGAGAACGACCGTGTCTGTCCGGACTCTAAAGATAATAATGGCCTATCACCTTTATCATTGGCAATAGGAAATAGACACGAAAATGTATTCAGGCTACTGCTCGCAAGTGACAGGGTTAATCCAGACTTAAAAGTAGCCAGCGGGTATTATGAAGGACGGACTCCATTATTATTGGCAGCAGAGAACGGGTACGAAATGATGGTCAAGCTGTTACTCGAGAAGGGTGGAGTGGATATTAACTCCTGAGATAAGCACCAATGGACAGCATTGTCGTTTGCGGCAGCGGCAGGACACGATGGGGTGGTTAGATTATTACTCTCGAATGATGAACTGAATCCAATGTCTGCGGATAAGTTCGGACGTACGCCACTGATGTTGGCGGCGGGGAACGGGCACGAGTCTGTGGTAAATATTTTGCTCAATACACACCGAGTCGACCCGGAATTTCGGGATTGGAAATTTGGTTTGACGTCTTTGTCGTGGGCAGCAGGGCTCGGGTATGAAAATGTGGTCAAGCTGCTGCTCGCGACTGGGAAAGTCAATCCTGACTTCAAGAGTTTTGATGAGTTTCACAAAGGACGGACTCCGCTATCATGGGCATTGAGAGGTGGTCATAAAGAAGTAGTCGAATTGCTGTTAGCGACTGGTAAAGTCGATGCTGACTCAAAAACTACTATCTTTGTTAATGCTGGTCGGACATCCCTGTCATATGCCGCCGAAAGTGGACATGAAGACATTGTCAAGCTACTTCTGTCAACAGGGAAAGTCAATGCTGACTCAAAGACTACTGGAGGTGCTAATGCTGGTCGGACATATCTGTCATATTATGCTGAAAATGGGCATGAGGCCATTGTGAAGCTGCTGTTGGCAACCGATGAAGTTGATGTTGACTTCAAAGCTACTGGTCATATTAATAGAGGTCGGAATCCGCTATCTCACGCTGCTGAAAATGGGCATGAAACCATTTTCAAGCTGCTACTAGCAACCGGGAAAGTTGATGCTGATTCAAAGGACACTGACTTTGATTCTGGTCGAACGCCTCTGTCATATGCTGCTGAAAATGGGCATGAGGCTATCCTCAAGCTGCTAAGGACTTGCCTCGCAGATTCATGATCTCCATAGGACAATATTTTCTTGTTCAATTTGGTATGAATATATACAGTAAATACCTTTGTGTGTTAAAAACTTTCTTGGAAATAATATTCAAGCCCCACCTGATGTCTAGTGCTAACTAATAATGAAAATTGGAGTTTGTGGTCAATACCGGAAATGCAGGAACATGGATACTGCTTAGCAACGTTGTAGCGACATTATATAGGTTTACAACATATCAAAAAGATTATACAAGCATAACCATTATAAATATCACTATATATCCAATTTTCTAAGCGTAGTAACTTTTTGCGATATATCAACAATGTAGTGACATTGTAAAATATAAAATAATTATAAACTACTTTCTATGTTATAGAATTTGATATTTCTATATTCTTTACTATATCTATATTTCTTAATATATTACAAATTAATTATAATTTAAATAAAAGCCGCAGCGCAGCCTGCACCAAGCTCTACAGAACTAATATAACAGCGTACTCAGAAGGCTTATAAGGTAGCCTGTATGCACCGATTTGACTAAATTAAGAAGCCTGCAAGCTGGTTAGTAAGGTTATATAGGGGGGATTAATAACGTACCAAGGAAGCTTGCAGGGTAGCCTGCAGGCCTGCATACACTAATTTGATGCTCTGAAAAGTCTGTAAGCTGGTTATTAAGACCTTATAAAAGGAATTACAACGTACTAAGCTGTAGTGAGGCCTGCAGACCTGCGCGCACTAATTTGACTAAATTAGAAAGCCTGCAAGCTGGTTAGTGAGGCTTTGAGGGGGGAAGAAAAAAATGAATTTATATATATATATATTTAAGTGTGGTGTTGATATGAATATTTACAAGGATCAGGGTAAACGTATTGACGCGTCTGATTTATTTTATAGATCTATTAATTCAAAAAACCAGTTTTTATTGGTACTATATATAAATTATATGATTGTAGGATGGTTACAAGGTTCAAAACATATCAAGATTTTGATATGTTACAAAAATTCGGTAATATTGTAAAAATTAGTTAATATATCAAAATTAGATACGTTATGATTTTATAATATATAGAAAAATGTTATTACAGTTAATAAATTGGCAATGTATCAATAAGTTAACAGTATTAATACTATTTTTTAGTTATATAACTGTTACTAAGCCTATCAACGTTGCCGCGACGTTGCTGAACGGTATCCCCATTCCCCCAAAAACCGGTATTGGTACATTTTATCAGAATCGTAAATACAGGTTATATTATTTTACCAAAATAATTAAATAGTATTAATGGCAATGACACGTTCACCACCACGTTAGCTCCAGGTGAAGGTTAAAAGTATTATTGTAATAAATATTCTGATATGACGTGAGAATTGGGGTAGAGGATGTACATACTTAGTGTTTGTGGAGAACTAACAACCATTGACGAAAAGTGTCTAAACAATTCGTTATAAAACTTCTCCTTTATCACACCACCAGTTCTTGTGGGTATTTCTTCACTGCGGCAACAGGACCACCCACCGGGTCAAGGTATTGGAAGGTCGAACTTCAATGTTCGTATATGCTGGAAAACAAGTGGTAGGGTTTCTTAGATTATCATGCAACAGAGTGCAAAAAGAAGACATATGAGAAATAGTCCCACTGTCAACATGGGGCGAGTTCGAATGCATAGTATGTAATTTTTTGTGCTCAAAGCTAGATCTAGACCGATCAAGTACCGGGGAGGAAAAAAACGGGGCTCCTAACAGCCGGGCACCAATAGGGGCGCTTTGCGAGATGCAGGTGAGGAACGATAAAAGCGGGTCTTCCGCCTATGCATTCAGCCAATCAGATCCATGATATTTGTTGCTACTCGTGGTGTTGCAACGCATCTTCCAAGAGCTCAAGTGCAAGCCTCATACAATGCATCAAAGGCTGGTTTGAACCAGCTGGTAGTTTACGTGGCCACTGAATGGGTGAGCCGAGGAATTAACGTCAATATATTCAGTCTAGGATTGGAAACACCGCTCATGTCCGTTACCTTAACCGATCTACAACTGTAGTGGCCTAAGTAGATACCTACTTTAGTAAGTGCCTTTTATCATGTGGCCTGTCTCTGATTAGGAATGATAATATGGCCAATCGCAAGTCCTACAGTGCCGATTGGACCTGGCTTGTTTATAGCACACTGCACTGCACCTACATCGCGTGCATTGAGGCATATCTAAATTACGTCTTCAAAATAGTTGACATTTCACGTAATCGCTTCCAGTATTTAAGTAATGGAATGGCGCAGCTTGAGATCGAGGGTGGCTATCTGTCGTGGTTCCAGATGTCATCAAGTAGGAACTGTCGGAGATGAATCGCTGAACGTTACTATTTTATTTATGTAAGTTGCACGTATAATAATTGAAGATTTTAATTGATGTTAGTATTTGTTTGAATACCATGGCCATCTACAAACGCAGATTATACACCAGTCAACAGAGAACTACCCATTAAAACAATATAGTAATTAAAAAGTGTATAAACAATGAAATGTACTCGAATGCTGTGTGAATTACAGGGAAAAATCAATGAAATTGCCACCTAAGGGACATATTTATATGCAGACCGTGATAAACACCCTTATGCTATCACGAATCATGGTCTTGCGACGGCTCACTCTCATCTGGTTGTTCCGAGGAGGCTGTTTCTGGCTTCTTGGGTCGACGAAGTGTTCCTCCCAGCCATGCCAGGCCACCACTTAAAGAATCGCTGAAGCTACGCAGGCGTGTCGATGAAGAATCATCGTTATTAGCGTTCTTGTTGATTGTAATGCCGTCGGCAGTTGGTTGAAGGGCGTCTCTGGTGGAATTAACACGAGACGAGCTGGGGGTGGTTGTGACGGCTGTAGAACTCATATTATGGCTCTCGCCCGGTAATTCAGTGACAAGTAAAACCTCGCCGTTGTCGCCATTCGATTCACCAATGATCAGAGGAGCGGAACCCAGCCGCCGAACTCGGACAGACCTGCTGCGTTGGTGTCTTCCTGGGCTGCCTTCACCACGCCTGAGAGAATCTGCAACCACAGCAGACAGAGTGGAGGACAACGGGGTAATCAAAGGACCGGGTGTTAGTCGCAGAGTAACTGAATTCCTCGCGTTGGACTGTGGAGTGCGAGGAGTACTCCGACGTCGCTGCTCAGGCGTCCTCAGCTCCGCTGAAGGTTGAGCGGGGTGTGCTGAACCGTCCGAATTGGGTGGCTGCGCTACATCTTCCGAAGGAGCAGCTGGGAAATGAAAGAGGATTGGAGGTGTCTGTGATACGTGGGAGTTAAGTCCTGGAGGCGTTGCCGGCACGCTATTATGTACAATTGGATCTGATGTCGTAGCTTTGATGGCACCTTTGGGCGAGGCCCAAGGGTTGTCGATAAGAGATTGGGGGCGAGGAGGTGACGATGAAAATTCTTGGGATAGAGAATCCTCAGAAAATGAGCCTTCATGCTCTGATGTGGCAGGTGAAAGGAGACCTCTCGGCGTGTTCAAGGCATCTCCCTCCGAATTCATACTTTGTAACGAAGCTCTTGGCGATCGCGAGCGATTGTCGGCTTCAGTGCCAGTTTCACCTGGCTTACGCGTGCGTCTACCAGTGTCCCTAGGCTCATCCACAGAATCTCGGTACCGTCGGCCATTATCGAAGCCAACGCCGGCTTCTTCATCCTCTCCTTCCCCTTCTGAATACTCATCTTCGCGACGGACTCGACCGCTAGTGATGAAATAAACACCCAGAAAGGTTAAAAAGCATCCACCTACAAATTTCAAGGCTCGAGACCGCGTGGTGGATTCGAAATCTCGATATAAAACAGCACTTCCTGTGATGACGCAGAGGGTGAAGAGAACGAATTGAGTAGGGATGACCTGCGTGGAATCGAATCGTTGTAAAGCACGATTGATGTAGCGTATTTGCATCAAAGCACTAGAGACCAGTACCATACCAAGCAAATAAGAAATCGGAAAGGTAATGACATGCCAAAGCGTGAAAGACAGTAATGACGCAACACCTTTGGTTGAGAGCGCGGTATAGCCACCTGAAGAATCTGTAAGTTTTGAAAACAAAATAAGGAACAAGTTTTGTCGACATACCGAATAGGCCAACTAAGCCCACGTCAATCAAAATAGTACGACTACCGTACTTGTCACTCAAGCACATAAGAGCAACGATCAAAGCAGCTGTCAGCCCTAGATATAGCTCAAACTCCCATTTGGTGATCATGACCCAGATCTCATGTGGTCCAATTTTGGTTTCAGAGGTTTCTGCGCTTAGTACCACGACAACCGCACCGGCAATGGCAACAATAACGCCCCAGAAATCCCGTTGTCGAAATTGCTCCTTCAGCATAAAAGGAGCAATGACGCAATTAGAAATCAGTGCAACCACTCCCAAAGGCGAAACAATCGAAGCCGGCGCGAATCCGTAGGCCAGAAAGTTGCCCATTTCTCCTAGGGTCATCAAGATAATGCCTGCCCACCAATATGGCGAATGGAGATAATTCGCCCGGTCATTTTGTCCTATGTCTTTGTCCCCAGGTCTCAGAGTTTGATCGGAGAGAACTGACCGATCCATATTATCGTGGTCTTCTCCTTCGGTTTCATAATCGCGGTAGGGCCGGTCTTGACGATCCCGAGGCTCCCGTCTGTCCGTTGCTCCTCCACCAACATTATTGCTATTATCATTAGGATCGTCTCTGTATGGGGCGTCCATTGAGCCGTAAGTGCTTGTCGATACATGTCTCCGAGATCGCATGCGGACTCGTTGGCCTTCGGCTTCTTGCTCGATACGTACGTGAGCGTACCGCTGAATATTGAGCGCAAAGGATATCAGAATATTCCCGCATATCGCCACAATTATTCCAATAAAAGACGACCATCGTTGGGCCTGGTGTCCATTGTCTCCGTCGGCGTCTTGCGCTCCTATGAATAAGGATAGTAAGTTGAATGTGGTTGGAAGTAAGGATGGCGTGGAGAGAGCCGTGGTGTCGGGCACGGACAGCACCGTGGATGTCGGACCTATCGATGCCATACTCGATAGCATATCGTCCATTCTCTTCTAGCTAGGCTATCTGGAGGGGTTGCTTGCGTAAGAGCAACAGGATCGAAAGCTCAGTTGCTGACTCTCAGTACCACCTCGAAAGCTTAGTAGCAAGCGAAATATGACCCAGATAGTTTATTTAATAGTCGCATCGTGACTCAAGAAACATGATTTCGTCGCTTTGTCCGATGCAAGAGGCTTTGCTTTCCCTTGCGCGTCCGATGCGCTCCTTTTTCTGGTCGATGTTCGGAAGAACTGGGAACAAGGACTTTCTGAAGAGAGGAAAAAACCGAGTTAGAACTTGGATAGGTTAAAGATGGTCTAGCCACAGTCGCCTGTAATACAGCATCAGAACTCACGGATTGGAGGGTAGACGACAACGACAAGACGCAACGCGAAGCTGGGAGAAAGCGGGTTACGGCGGCCCTTGCGGCGTAGGCGTCAACGTGCAGGAAGCCAACTGACGCTAATCCCTCATCGGGTAAGGATGCAGCCCATTCTCGTGAGGATCGGCCACGCCGGCTGGGCGGGGGTTGCGCCTGTGTACTGTGAATATTGTTTGGCTATAGTGAGAAGAAGGACTAGATTTGCACTCTGCTCAAAATTTGCCTTTGCCAGCAACCTTACCGCCGGTTGGCAAAAGTTTCAGTACGGGCTTCATTAGTGTACTTGATTGGTCATTTGATGTTGATAAGTGGGCCCGAGTATATCTACCCCAAAAGAAGCATGAAAGAAGAACTAATGATTCAATTTCTAGATTTTCCAGTATCCCTCCCGTTTTCCTGATGTCTACCTAATACACAGATATCAATAACCTTTTCCCGTGCACCAGGCGCCTGTAGTATGTACAAATATGCGAACAGATATATGAATAATACGTCATAAGACGGAAAGTCTATCGCCTTGCTTTTTTCTTGTCAGGGCGCTCGTCCTCTTCATCACTGATTTCGGCATATATAGTCTTAGGCTGAGTCTTTTCCCAAGCCTTGGTGAAAATAGGATCCTTCTTGGCTTTGTCCGCATACTTCAGCAATGCTTCTCGAGGATCTTCGTCGCGCATGGAGCTGAGTGGAATGCTTTCGCGAATGTGCTTTGCATCAGGCTGCGACTTTGCAAACGGAGTTTGAGCAGGGAGATGCGGCCGACGAGGATCTCTTGAGCGCCCGGATACTGTGAGGCCAACTGTGGGATGGCGAGCAGACCAGCTTGCCGCCGCTGACTGAGGCATGCCGTTTGCCCCGACACCCATTGAGTCACCAGAGAAACCTTGCGATATATCCGTTGTGAAGTTGGGGTCATCATCAACATGCCGTCGCTTGGGAGCTTTGGACATAACAAGAGCCGCGCCCTTGGTGGACATTGTCGGGTTATAGAGCATGTGCATTTCGCCATTGACAGAACCCGTTAGGATTTGATTTAATTTATCGTGCCAAAGCACGGTGACCAAAGGAGACCCTGGTGTGACAGGCGTCACAAGCTCCGGTTTTAGTGTCGCTGGGTTCAAGATATGGAGATGGCCCGTGTCGGAGCCGGTGATGATGTTGGTACCAGTTGGCGAGAATTTGATGTTAGTCGTTGGATAATGATCTGAAGTTGACTGGTGGATGACGGTCGTGATGGGCTGCTTGAATTTCCGAGTATCCCACAGCTTGATAGTATTGTCGCCTCCCCTCGTCACTACCAACCGCCCATCAGCACTAATATCAACACCGCCGGTCCAAGTATCCCTGGTATGCGCGTCTCTGACCTCTGCAGCTGGTCTAGTATAAGGGCCATCGCCACTCCACATAGCTATACTGCCATCAAATCCCGCGGCAACGAGTACATTGGGCCCGCCCTGTTTTGGAGAAGCCCATGCAACAGCGGTTACCTTTGTCCTTCCCGCTGAACCAGCAGCCCTGGACTTGTGAACAATAACCTCTTTTTGATTTCGGCCGACATTTACGTCCCAAATCCTAATAGTACTGTCTGTACCGGCAGTGGCGCATAATTTATGGTCCGTAGGGCTCCAAGCACCTGACGTAACCTCCGAGACATGGCCTTTGGTATTGTGCATGTCCCGCAAATACATGTCACCCTTGACAAATTCGATGAGCACATTGCCATCCCGGTCGTAAATCTTCGGCTGGGGCGTGGCGGGAATAACCAACATTTGGCTAGGCGATATGGGGTTGAAGGCGACATAATTCACTGGGTGTGTCTCTTGTGCTGCCGACTGCTTCTTTGCACTCGGATCGACGGACTTGAAAGCTCGGATCGTAGAGGGCGTCATTGAGGAAAAGTCGTGAAGTTTTATTGTGCAGTCCGTAGAGCCAGAAACAAGTCGACCTCCAGCTACATCAAGGGACGCTGTCGTCACGGCGCGTTCGTGTGTCTTGAGCACGAGCTCATGCGATACGGGGAATTCGTCTTCATCGTCGTCGTCGTCGTCGTCATCATCATTGCTATCACTGTCTGAATCTTTTACCGAATCTTCTGCCTCTGCAGCCTTGGAGTCTTGTATTCTCAAGTCGCTTTGCGCATTTTGCGCGTCTTCGGATTTCGGCTTCACATCAGTTCGCTTTGATCGGTCGATTTGGGCGACGACATCGGTCTGCTTCTCTTGTTTCCCAAAACCGCTCGGAAAGAACTGTTTAAAAGCTTCCTCGTCGAAGCCGTCCATTTTGCCGACTTTTTATGTTGAATTAGGAATAACTTTTTGCTTTTGAAGATTGTCGGAGATGTTCGCATTCTAGTTAGTAATTTTGCAGTGTTTGCATTTACCTTGGGCTGTTGGCCAATCACATCCCGGCAAGCTCTAATCACATGGCAATGACGTCTATTAGTTTATGTATACTCTGTATATTGCAAGTTGCAGTAAAAGAGAAAATAACATGGAATTTTAACTTTCTTCTTTATAATATAACTGTCTGGACGACTAAATCACTGGATAGTTAAAGGCAAAATTTGAAACGTCCAATTTTAGAAAGCTATAGGACCAATTTTATTTCATGCTGAATATATTGATACAAGATTGCAATTATTAGCAAAAGTCATACTCATGTCTAACGCTTCCATGCCCACAAATCCCAACCCAAACTGAAAAAAAAAAAGCTCATTCCTGCGGTGCTCGACTTCGCTGTGTGACCAGTTCGCCTCCAAAGACATCTTTGCCCTCTCGTTCCCGCTTCTCACGCTCTAGTCGACGTTTCTTGGCTGTTCTGTCCATTTCACTTTCAGACGCTCCTTCTGCCCCGGGGACACGCTTCTGTCCGCTCTCTGGAGCGCCTGGGTCCAGCTTTTCAACCTGCTCGCACTGGTAAACTTTTTTGGCAATGGCTCTGAGACGTATCATCATGTCCGGGTTCGAAGCCAACGGGATATAAGACCCGAGAGTTTGTGAGCATTCGGATAGAGTATTCAACAGCTTTGTGCGTAGGATCACTAGTGGATTGTTGGCGTCTGCATAGCTGTTCTCAGGCCCTAATTTGGTATCGATATAGAACCGGGCCAATGGCTCATCGACAAGAAAGAAGGCCGAAAGCCATATCTGGGATGGTGTGTAGTGGAAATAAACGTCCGTCATTTGCGCGGCCGTTTTGAGAATTTCTCGAGCTTTCCCGTGTGCGTTCAATATTCGAGTCGATGCCGACGCCCTGTCTGAAGCCGAGAGCGGAGCAATCGAGTGTATCGCTTCTTTCATGCTCTCGGCTGTCTGGCCAATACTATGGGGCGCCGGTCTCCCTTCGCCTAGTGCGATAGCTTGAAGTTCCATGACTCCTCCTTCAAGGCCGCGGAAAGGATGGCGCACGTCGAACGTAAACCTGAGGCCTTGTGTCAGAGTATACTCAGGGGCGATAATGTCGTCCGGCTTTTCGATCTTGGGCACTTCTTTTGAGAATGAATTCAAAGATATAAAGTAATTATCGGTTTTTGTAGCAAGGAACAATGCACAAGGCATCATCGTTTTCGGATGGTAAGTCATCACGGAATTTGTAAGGTAAAATCGCCGAAGGAATTGTATCGCTGTCGCCTATCACCTCGCTAATATTAGCCTCGTTGAAATATCCTTAAAAAACAACCCCAAAACAAGCAACTCTTGTTTTTTTTTTTTTTTTTCTTTTCCTCTCACCTACCCTGATCATTGTCGGCAGAGCTGGCTTGTATTTATCCCCAAGTTCCAAAGCCTGCTCACAAAAGTATCTCAAAAAAGTCAACTCCTCTTCCGGAGTGAGACAGTCCACATCCCTTTCCAGCGCTGCTTCCCATTTTGTCTCGTTGTCGCTTGTTGGATTTGGAGTTGAATTGCCCGTAGTCGAAGGGGTGCCGGACCTGGGATCCTCGCGCGCTCGCTGTTGGGCAGCCCGGAGACGTTCGCATGCGGTAGCGTTGGTATCGGATCGCAGCTTGGCTAAGCTATCCTTTGAAAAGGACCATAACCGGAATTGCGTTGAGGATCTGTAGATCTCATCTTCGAGCATGGTGGAAGCGGGGAGTAGTCCGTTCGTCTATGCGCTGGTGGGTATTGTCAAATTTCTTTCTCCTAAGGGTTGTGATCAAAGTAGCCGCATTTTGTATTGTCGAGCTTTCGTTCTTTTCGGTGTGAATTTGAATGTGAGGGAAAGCGAGAGAAGAAAAGTTGGCGTCGTTGGTAGTTGTAGCTAAAGCCTTGATGGGAATCATGGGATGCGGCTTTATCGATGACATCGCGCCGGAAGCACTGACCGCCGCCGCGCCGCAGGCTGCTTGAACTTGTAGCTTACCAGTCTCACTCTATTATTTGAATTAGTTCAGGAACATTACTTTGGAAAATGCTACGTCCATATTGGTAACGAAATTTCTAAAAATCCAAGAGTTCATGTCATTGTCATTATTGATTCTACTTCCAACAAAGCGAGTATAGAAGAACCGTCCAAAAATTGCCAAAATGCGAAGATACCAAAAAAAGAAAAAAAAAAGGTCAGACGCCTGAGATGTAGGGCCATCATCATCCTATAGTCGATCTGTAACCAAATCGAAAAAAAGCGAGAGATATAAACAGACAAGAATCGAAATAATAGGATTCGCCAGGCTCCATACGCTCGTTCAACCAACGAACCACCACATAGGTCGCTTATGCAATAACTCTTCCATAAATGCGTAAATCATGGCTCACCTAGAAGGTGTGCAGTAATATCACCAAGATATTCTCCTTCAAGTTCGTAATCCTCGCCGTCGTTGCGGTCAATACCAACGTAGTTGAAAGCAGCTATAACGCGGTCGAGGTCGAATCCCATGCTACAGAACCGGTCGATGAGATCCTTGTTATATCCATCATACCTATTAAGGAAAAAAGTTAGCATGTTAGTCAGACGGTGAAAATCCGAGGTTAGATAGCCATACGCAGCAATTGCGTCGCGCTCTTCGTCTTCCTTGGCCTTGCGCTCTTGCTCCCTAATGGAGGCATCGGTTGCGCCCCCGCTGCCTTCAGCAACTTGTTTTTTAGGGGCACCGGCAAAGTTGATCGCCCATTCCCTAGCCAAACGTTCAAACTCTTTGGGCTTTCGCAACAGCATATTGGCAACCTCTGCATCTTGAGGATCCTTGGGTTCTGGTGTGCTGAGAAGGGACTGTAAAGATAGAAGGGCGGATTTTATCGTGAGGACTGGAGACCAGGCGGAGGATAGCGTATCGAGACAGATGGCGCCCTGGATCAACAGTTAGCAATTTGGATAATAAATAATCTCCGATAGACTTACCGTTTGGCTACTGATATTTGGGTGGTAGACCTTCGTCTCGAACTTCATCACAGGGGGTCGGAAAGGGTACTCGGTGGGTATCTTGATATCGACAAAAAATGTGCCATCCTCGTAGGGCGTGCCAGGCGGACCACGAAAGGACCCTCGAAGGTGTGTCAGATCATCATCAGCACCCACGGGCTCCGCGGTCACCTGGGAGTGAGAATCATTGTGTATGTCCGCGATTTCCTTCGCAATGCGGCGGTTTCGGTTCGAAGCCATTGTATCGGGAAGCTGGCCGATTCCTCGAGGTTGGACGTGATGGTGAAAGTTGCCTGGCTTGAGGCGAGAAGACTTCTGTAGAAGCAGTGACCTGGTCACGGAAGGCGGAGTATTGGAGCGGGGGGAGCTAGGCTGCAAAAGGTGGCCGGCGACCAGGCAACAGTAGCGACAAGGACGATGAGATCAACAAAACGATGGAGTTTCGGGCCGTTTGATAGACACGACTCAAGGGCTCCAGCTCACTGTCTGCGATGATGACGAGGTAGGTGTTCCCAAGGGCCAAGAGGGTCGATGTCACGAGTCCGGAACCTTGAGGGCACGACTAGCTTGGTTGTTTCTTGGTTGGGTCTAACGATGAATGGTCAAATTCTCTTGGTTGTTAATAGATTTGTAGCGTAGCGTCTGCAAGTGTCTTTGAGGTCTTTTGGATTATAACGTCAGACATGCCACCATTTTGTAAGTAATGACGATTCAATAGATCTCCAAGTTGGATGACGGATGGCCAAGTGATGACTAACCCAGGCGGGGTCTAGTCCAACCAGGTTAGTACCTGAATAATTAGACTAGCCTCATTAGGAATGGTTCAGAAATACCGGCCGATGACATAAGCGCTGGCCGGCCTAGTCCCGTGACCCGGCGGATGGCGAGTCGCGAGTCTCGACAGCTCCGGCCAGCTTCCCAACACCACAGAGCACATCGCTCAGCTATCATCCACTGCCATCTCGTCCTTTATCCCACCTTCCTCTATTCACCTTCCATCTATTGAGTGCTTGACTGCAAGCCTGGTCGCTTCTAGTAATCGGAAAGGACTCCCCAGCTGAGCTCTACAGCTCCCCATCATGGTAAGCCCTGGCGGCCGGTCGGAGGTTACGACATTAGCTTACCAATCTGTGATATACAGGGAAATCAGCAATCCAATATCGGCGGTGGCCCCGGAGGAGACGGAGGCGATGATAAGAGCAAGAAGGTATGACTATTTTCGATTCCGGATTGCGTGGGAAAGATGGAAACAACTAACGTCTGTCGTGTGATTAGAAGGATAAGCCCAAGTACGAACCACCGCCACAACCTACCACTCGTATCGGCCGCAAGAAGCGTAGAGCTGCTGGTCCGAATGCCGCCGCAAAGCTTCCCACTATCCTGCCGACGTCGAGGTGTAAATTACGGTATTTAAGGATGCAACGGATCCACGACCATCTACTTATGGAGGAGGAGTATGTTGAAAACCAAGAACGAATCCGCAAAGCCAAGGCCCAAGCCACCGCCCAACCCTCGGCAACGGGAGATTTGGATGCTTTGGACAGGAATGCCGATGAGAGAGGCCGTGTGGATGACATGAGAGGAAGCCCGATGAGTGTCGGTAATCTGGAAGAAATGATCGACGACGACCATGCCATCGTTTCCAGCGCCACCGGCCCGGAGTACTACGTTTCGATCATGTCCTTTGTCGATAAGGATCTCTTGGAACCGGGTGCCAGTCTTCTTTTGCACCAGAAGTCTGTATCCGTGGTTGGTGTTCTGACGGACGACGCTGATCCGTTGGTGTCTGTCATGAAACTGGATAAAGCTCCTACAGAGTCGTATGCAGATATCGGTGGTCTGGAGAATCAGATCCAAGAAGTGCGAGAGGCAGTGGAGTTGCCATTGCTGCACCCCGAGCTCTACGAGGAAATGGGAATCAAACCTCCCAAGGGTGTCATCCTCTACGGTAGCCCTGGAACGGGAAAGACTCTTCTCGCCAAGGCCGTAGCCAACCAAACGAGTGCCACCTTTTTGCGCATTGTTGGTAGTGAGCTGATTCAGAAATACCTGGGTGACGGTCCACGACTAGTGCGCCAAATCTTCCAAGTAGCCGCCGAGCACTCCCCATCAATTGTCTTCATCGACGAAATTGATGCTATCGGTACTAAGCGCTACGAGTCGACCTCTGGAGGTGAACGAGAAATCCAGCGAACCATGTTGGAGCTTCTGAACCAGCTAGATGGATTCGATGACCGTGGAGACGTCAAGGTGATCATGGCCACCAACAAGATCGAGAGTCTGGACCCTGCGTTGATCCGACCTGGTCGTATTGATCGTAAAATCCTCTTTGAGAATCCTGACCGTAAGTTTTCAACCTTTTGCATTGTTTTTGATGACTCGCTGACTAATAAATCTTCTAGAAAACACCAAGCGAAAGATCTTTACACTGCACACCGGCAAGATGTCTTTGAGCGAGGATGTCGAACTCGACGAATTCATCAACCAGAAAGACGACCTCTCTGGTGCCGATATCAAAGCCATTTGTTCCGAAGCCGGTCTCATGGCTCTGCGTGAGCGCCGAATGAGAGTCCAAATGGAAGACTTCCGAACTGCCAGGGAGCGGGTACTCAAGACCAAGAGCGAGAGCGAACCCGAGGGCTTGTACCTTTAAATTTCACTCTCTGTGTGTATGGAGAAAACCCTTTTTTTGACATACACTACTACGTTTTGATTACTTTTGATAAACTCTGTACTCTTAAATCTTAGACATGGCCATCCATCATCATTTATGTCGACAACATTATTATTTACCTAAATAAACGCGTATTTTTTACCGTGATTTTTGAATTTTGTAACAAAGAATCAATTTGATTGTAATAAGAAAAGACATCATCACTCTATATTTCTAGCCAAAAAAGAAGAGTCCCAGTAGCTGGTGTTTCCCTCTCTCCCTTTTGAACATGACATAGGAAAGGCAAGACAGGACAGGACACATGATATCAGAAAACGACCTGTTAAGTAGAAAAAGAAGAGAGGAAAAAGTCAAAAGGAGGTTTATAGATGCATGTCAATAGGATGAGAGAATAATGAAATCCAAATCATATACCCCCCTCCGGACTCTATCTCTCCCTCTCTCTCTCTCTCTTTTCACACAAGTCTAAAAAAAAAAAAGCAAAACAAAAGAGAAATATCTAATATGCATGAACTGATCTGGAGAGGCGGGAAATAACCTGATCTCCTTTTGCCCCAACCAGGCCTAACTGAGTGCCTTCTTCTTTAAAAAAAAATAAAATATCATCATTTCATTTGCTTTTTCCCCCTTCTCTTGTGACAAAACAGAAGAGGGTCTTGTATGTGGGTGAGAATCCACATAAAGGTGTTCTTTAAGGGGCAAGTTTTTTTACACAATCTAGACGGCACCTGATTGAAGCATTTTCTTGCGGAGATGGTCCTTGTACTCTCCAATGCTGCCATCCCATCGGCGGATGGTCTTGTGTTCACACACCATAATATCTTTGGCAATCTTGTCCAAAAGTCTGTGAAGTAAGTTAGTAAGAAAGCTTTATAAAATAAAATAAAAAGGTAATGAAAAACATACCGGAAATCGTGAGATACCACGACGACACCACCGTTGAAAGCTTTAATGGCATCTGCCAAACTGTCAATGGTAGGAATGTCGAGACCGTTGGTCGGCTCGTCGAGAAGAAGCATGTTTGGCGATTCAATAGCAAGCAAAGCGAAAACGATACGGCTCTTTTGTCCCTCAGACAGAGTGCCCATGAGCGCAGTCTGCGACTCACCAGATAGACCGTAACGGCCAAGCTGTTGACGCCAGAATTGATAGTCTTGACTCTTTGTGCTGAACTTGTCGCGCACGAAATCCAGGGCGGATTTGGTCAGGTCCAGCTGCTCGGCAGAGTGCTGGCTGTAGAGACCGAGCTTCAAGTGAGTGTGGCGGGTAACTCGGCCGCTGTTGGGGCTGAGCTTGCCGGTCATCAAACGAAGCAGGGTCGATTTGCCGACACCATTAGGACCGACCAATGCAGTTCGCGAGTCCATGTCGACACCAAGGTCGAGGTTCTCGTACAAGGTGTCGTTGGCATTGCCAGAGTACGAAAAGGTGACGTCGTCAAAGGACAGGACAGGGGGGGG
Source organism: Talaromyces rugulosus (assembly GCF_013368755.1). NCBI lineage: Eukaryota > Fungi > Ascomycota > Eurotiomycetes > Eurotiales > Trichocomaceae > Talaromyces > Talaromyces rugulosus. The sequence goes on from NC_049564.1 coordinate 4,213,603, forward strand.
AAGCTTCTCAACATCGGCAAAACGGAAAGTAAAGACTTTGTCGGGAATGACAGGCTGGATGAAACCGTCGGCCTCCATCTTGTCGAGAATCTTCTGGCGAGACTTGGCTTGACGAACCAAGTTGGCATAGGTACCGGCGGAGGCAATGAACTTTTTGATGTGGGAAATTTCTTCCTGTTGCTTATTGTAGGCCTTCGTCTGGTTTGTTTCCTGTTCGTCCCTTGTCTTGTGGTATGAGTCGTAGTTACCACCGTAGTAAATAAGCTTCTGCATGCGCATATCAATCATGGTTGTGCAGACACCGTTCAGGAAGTCCATCGAGTGAGACACCAACATGAGGGTGCGGTCCCACTTCTTAAGGTATTCTTCAAGCCACACACAGGCTTCAAGATCCAAGTGAGCGGTTGGGTCGTCGAGCAGCAGCAGGGAAGGCTTGACGAAGAGGGCCTTGCCCAGGGCGACACGCATTCGCCAACCACCGGACATGTCCTTGGTCTTCTTCAGGATGGTGGTCTTGTTGAATCCCAAACCAGTCAAAATCAAAGATGCACGGGTATGGAAGGTTGACGGGTCCATGGTTTCCATACGCTGCAGGACAGTTAGTAAATAAATCTGGCAATGTTGCTGTCAAAACTTACTTCATAAAGATCCTCGAGAATCGGGGCTTCAGGACCGTCGGACTCGAGAATATCTTCGGCCAGCTTCTCCAAGCGGGCCAATTCATTCTCGGCTTCGGTGACGACCCACTCCAAAGCACCAAGATCACTGGGGGGTGCACCCTCGTTCAAAAGGTAGATATCGATGTGCTCCGGAATAGGGAATTCGCGCTGGGCGATAGCCTTCAACAGTGTGGACTTGCCGCAACCGTTTTCACCCAACAGACCGTAACGGCGGCCATAGTTGACTTCAAGGGTACTGTCGTTGAAGAGAACCTTTCCGTGAAACACCAGGGAGGCCGATGTGACTTTGGCATCGCGGGACGATGCCATCGACGACAGGACACCGGTTGTGACTCGGTCGGAGAGACCGTGCTTGTCCATCTGGGAGGTCAGCTTGTCGACTTCCTTCATCTTGTCGGCGGTAGTGGCGGGCTGTTCGCTGGCTGGGACGGCATCACCATCGCCGTCCAAGAGCTCGGGGGTTTCGTCGCCCTTGCCCTTGCCGACCTTTTTTGATGCCAACTTGGAAGGCTTCTTGTCAGCACCGTCGGCGGCACGCTTGGCCTGGCGGGCGGCTTTGGAAGCAGAGACCATCTTGGAAGAGAGAAAAAAAGGATGAGTCGGTAAAAATGAGCCGAATGTATATTAAAAAAAGGAAGGAGGCTCAGTATCGACAGCCCAGGGTGCTAGCTGCTGAGAAAAGCGGAGGGACAAAGTCGGAATAAAAACTTCGAAGCCGGGTTGTTGGTGGTGGTGGGGGAGATTTCTTTCTGCCTTATCGATTACAGGGCCCCGCTAATCGAAGAAACACTGGGGGGTATCTAGAAAAGGAAAAGAAAAAAAGGAGATTGGACGAGGGAACGAGAACCGATGGCGACCCGTTTCGAAAGTGTTGCTAGCCTTCTTCTGCCTCCTGGTGCAGATGAGGGGGGAATTGCGAGATGGATGGAGAGGAGAGGAAGAAGCCTTGTTGATGAGGCACATACTATTATTTTTATCGCGTTGAAATTTTGTGGCCGGTGGAGCCCCGCCTGGCCCCTCGCGAGCCGTGACTGGCCCGCCCACGTCATTCATCTCCAAATGTGGCGAGACGGCAGCCTCGGGCAGGCAATACATCACAAATGGTGATTATTATGTATGTCCATTCATTATCATTTACATATAGCAACATCACAGCCGGTCGCTGAGCTCGACCAGAAAAGTCTTCTCCTCCGGGGTCAAGTACAGCTGGTCGGGCACTACCACACGCCCCCTCGTGATGACCACTTGCTCTTGGTCCACCGAGCCTTCAACCTGGGCCAAAGACGATTTGGACAGCTGGCCTTCGACGTCGGCGTTCAACGCGCTGTCCGAGTCCGTTACTGGCTTCGTTTTGGAGAGGTCTTCGGGCGTCCACCAGTACTGCGGGAACGTGCGCTGGATGTTGTTGATGACCATGGCGACGACCGTCATGAGGACGGCTCCCAGCAGAATCAAGGGGACCAGCCACCATCCCAGCACAAGCGAATCGTCGCTGACGACAGCTAGCAAGGCCGTTGCACCTGCAGGTGGATGCACCGTTTTAGTGAGAGCCATCAGCACCGTTGCTAGAGCACAGGCTAATGCACCACCCAGCCAGCGGATGGATTCAAAATGCGGGCTCAGCGCGAAGAGCTTGCATATGGCTACGCCGATGATGCTGGAAATCACTTGCCCGAGCACTGAGTTTCTCGGCTGGGCCAGGGGAGACTCGATGGCATAAAAGTTCAGCACTGAAGCAGCACCCTGCACACACAAGCACGGTTAGCTATGATCCTACCCACCAGAGATCTGCAGAGCGTTCAAAGGACATACGAAACTAGCGATGATGATGGGAGCCTTGTGATCCTGGAAGACGGCCACCTGCCTCGAGACGAGTTCAATCACAATGAGACCGACGAATATGCCCACAAACGCCCAGGCGGCAATGATGAGGCTCCCAATCGGCCTCTGTGGTGTCCTCCTGTGTCCCAGAAGGTAGGACACTGGATAGGGTAGCCACCGCCATGGCGGCGAGGGGACTAGAGGATTGAGCCATCGGTCGATGTCAAAATTCCACGCCGCAGGGTCTGAGATGCCCATGCTGGCGAGGCTTCGGTGCACGACACGACGCCTTTTGAGGGTGATGGTTGGGTTTGTTGCAGTGGCGATCTTCACCCAGCTGGCAAACGGTCCGATTCGACGGTCTTGTGTGACTGGGAACTAGTAGACGGAAGACAAAGGCTGATATATCGACATGCCCTTCGCGGCCAGGGACAGACAGCAGGCGAAATGCAAATTTAAGTACCACCACCAGCCCAACACATCCGGTCGACAGAACCATCTCCGCGGGGATTTGCGTGCTCCAAGTCATCCAGAGTCGTCGAGAAGTTCAAACAGGAAGTTCTTCCACTTGCGGAAGCTGCTTTGGGCCAATCACCGCCGTTGATGTTGGGTAATAGAAATTCCCAAAGAGGCTAGCGCGCACGGCATGCTGACGTGAGCAAATTGCAGACAAACAAGACAAACAGCTGCTCTTTCCTGCCTCGACCGAGTTTCTTTCAACGACAACAAAAAATACTTCTTTCACTGCATACGGAATGCTTCTCGGTGTTACTGACTTCTACCAATACAACAGTTTCAACATTCAATATTCAACATTCAACATTCAACCGCCTAGATCCCACATGCATCCAAATATTTACACCGCCAGCGTCTTGCCCTGCTTGGAGCTTTCCTTTGCCAGCTCGATCAACCGGATAACCCGGCTGGCCTCGGCGCCACTGGCTGGGAGCTCGCCTTCGCCCGCGAGCGCACGCGCAACCTTGCGGTAGTACTCCACCCATGTCGGCCCTTCCACTGTCGGGACAGTCTCTGCTACCGGCTTGCCATCTTGAATGGTAGTGAGAACACCTGTGTGGGACAGTCAGCTTGAAGTCTCCCTGCTATGCATCTGCATTTTCGACGTTCGCCCAGTCACATACCGTATCTATCACTCGGCTCCAGGCCGTACGCGCTGTTGCCAGGCAGGATGCCCTCCTTCAACTGATCTTCCTGGATATCCAGGTGATATTTCTTGAAGCTACCCTTGTCTCCTCTCACCCAGAAGCGGAGTTGCTTTTCTTCCGGGCTCACCACCGACGCCTTGGCGGTCACCAACAGGCCGTTGTCATAGTGGAAGAGAACCGTGAAGGCGTCGTCAAATCCACTAGGGTTGTTTTCACGCTGACTACCAATAAAGCCGGTGACACGCTGCGGCTCGCCGAACAGGTAAACAGCCTGGTCCAGCAGGTGCGTTCCCAAATCGTAAATCGCACCGCTTGCCGGGATCACCTTGGCCTTCCAAGATGCCGGGTCTGAGGGGCCATCAGGCCGATGACGGTCAAAATGAGTCTCGTATTCAACTACTCGGCCCAATGAGCCATTCTTGACAAGCTTTGATAGTGTGACAAAGTCGGCGTCCCAGCGACGATCTAAAGTCATGATTAGATAAGTTTGGTGATCCCAGGCATCTACCACGAAAGTACGTACTTTGGTATACGGCCAGCAGCTTCTTGTTACTGTCAGCCAATGCCACCAGCTCTTCCGCCTCTTTATGAGTCGGGACAAAGGGCTTCTCGACCACCACTACATAAGAAATTAGCAACGTAATTCTGGGACACAAAAAATCGGAGTTCATACCATGCTTGCCAGCACTCAGAGCCAGCTTGGCCAGGTCGTAATGAGAGTCAGGCGCCGTAGTAATCACAACAAGATCGACTTTGGGATCTTTCGCCAGGTCATCCGCAGAGTGATACAGCTTGATACCCGGGTGGTCCTTTTCGGCATTGTCGTCCGGCTTGGGCGTCCGCTGCACGATGGCGTGCAGTTTGAAGTCGGGAACGCTGGTGATGAAGGGAATATGAAAGACTTTGGCGCTAAAGCCGTAGCCAACAACACCTACGTTGAAGGTTTTTGAAGCCATGTTTTCTTTTTTAAGACGGGGTCAATTTCCGGAGCCGTTGAAGCAGGAGAATGATTCAAGCAACAAGAAACACGCGGGGAATTCTCCTCTTTTATATCTCGCTCTATGTTGAAATTTTTTTAAAACCTCTAGAGGCTCGCAAGAAAGCTACCTCTGAACCAGCCATTAATAATGGCCATCGTCATCGCTCAGTCCGGCGCGGGGCAGCTCAACCCGACGCTGGCTGTTTTGTCATTAGCCGTCCGCCGTTCTCTGGCGGGGCTCAATCTCCACCACTACGGGTACTAACTACCAACTACCAACTACGCAATTAGGTGAGTCAATCTCACAAAAATGGAAATGTAGCTTCGGTTTCAGCTACCTTGCACTATATACGTTGATTGTCACTGCTGAATCCTGAAGTCTAAGGGCTGGTTATCTCCATACTAGATGGTTCGATTGGAGAGTAGTGCGGAAACCCTTTCCCGGAACCATTTTTGTATGCATTTTCAATCTGATATTGCGTGCAATTGGAAAGTGATGTCGTTATTTGCAGAATGAAGCTTTTGAGATTTATGAGGTCATTGTAAAGCAAAGTTACCTCTATTCGCTGGTGTTTCTCAACAGACATTTCAGGCATTCGTATTAATAGCAGCCAGCAAACATATAGTAGTTGAGGCACTAAACAGATTATTTTCATGTATTGACTGCATGTGACAACTGTCAACCTGCTTAGAAAATCGCCACTGCATTTGGAGGACTTGCAACACCTCCTGGGACCTATACCGCGGCGTCAAGTAGTCAGACCAGAATGACAGCGAGCAAAAGGAAGAGGAGAAAAAACGTAATCACCTTGATAGGAACACTCGTCAAGAAAAACGAATACCTCCCCAATCTCCTCGCCGTGTCTGCCAATTCCTCCAAATCAAACATCTCACCCAGAGGCAATCCCCAACCCGCCAACGCCCACTGATGCACACTAACAGTCGGGTCATTATATGGTCCCGTCGTAGGCCCCCTCTCAAAACTAGGTGAATCACTCGCTACAGCCGAAAACCGAGATTCCCATAACCATCTCAGAGAATCTCGATTAGCTTCGAACCCGAGTAATCCCCCGGGTTGACGGTTTGGGTAACTTTGTTGTAGTTCTGATGTAAGTGCGTCGTATGCCTTTGTGAATCCGACTCGGATGAAGAGGATGTCGCCGGGACGAATCTCAATTTTTTGCTCGTGAATAATGGTTTGGAGATCGGATAAAGGGACGGCGCCTGATTGTAATGGTTTTACTTCTTTGCCATTGCGCTCGGCCCATTCGGCCCAGTCGAGGAGGACGCCGCGGCCGATTATACCGCCTCTATCTACCCATTCTGCAGTGGACTTTAGATGGTGGATAGGTATGAAGGAAAAACCAGAACCTACTGTCTATTCCAAGTGTATCTGGATTCTCAAAGTCCTCTTGTATATGCCCATTGAAGAATTGCCGTGTTGACCGAAACGCTACCTCGCAATTATTAGACCTTGAATCGAGACCGGGAAAAAAAAACACACCAAAATGCCGAAACCCATCCCACTGCGTACTACTCTGCGTATTAAAATGCACCTCATCATCATTCATCGGCGTCGTCTCCTCATGAACAATCCGATGTTCAAACTGTTTCCGCGTAAACGTTGGGAAAGAAGGCTTATTTAAAGGCCAATCGAGCGAGACTCTTAATCCCTGTTGGATTTCCTTTGCTGCTGCGGCGACGACGTCTGGGGTGAGGAGATTGAGCATGCCTAGTTGATCGTGCGGTCCAAAGAGACCCCATGCGTTGCCGGGAGGGCCATTAGGATCGAGGGGGAGAGAGTCGAAACTGGGCCACTTGTCTGGGGTCATTATTGCGTTGGGTTCGTGTAGAATATTATTGTGAATTATTGGATATCTGTTCTATATTGTTCGAACAAGTTGTACATTTTTTGCAGGAGCTGTTTCAATGTGTCATTCGCCAAGTCGATAATAGTAATACATCCCGCCCCGGCTTTCTCTCCTTCGGCTCATTACCGGCCCAGCGAAAAGCCGGGAAAGTCTGGGGAGAAACAGCTTCACCTGGGGAGGAAAAAAAAAAGTGAAAAAGAAAGAAAGAAAAGGTTTCATTATGTAGTCGAATGAACAATGGATTCACCCATATGCAGTTGCGTCCATTGCGGTAACGCCCACTTGACCATCCACTCCGACTGAAGAACCTCATCCACCGACAGACGCTCTTCAGGCCGAAAGACCAGCATTTTTCGCATCAGGTCGAGGATGGCAGCTGTTTCTTCGCTGTCAAACTCGCCCACCTTGTACTTGTTTCGATATTTTTGTACATAGTCGCCAAATACATCCTCAATCCGAGGCCAGACTTGCCTGCCTTCAAGGTGCTTGGGGCGTTCACCAGTGCTGGTAGTAGTGGTGGTGGCGGTGTCAAAAACTGACTACGTTCATCCCAGCGTTACCACCAGTCTAGAGGCATAGGCCCCAGAGTGTCGATTTGCTGAGCGGTGATTTCATCTGCAGTAATCCAATCATTGCTAAAGATTGACTTCATACCAATAATTTCCCATATAGCCACCGCTAGACTCCATATATCTGCCGAATATGAAAGTGGTCTCTGAGGGTCGAATCGAGATTCTGGAGGCCGCATAGCTAGTGGTGTATGACAGTCTTCTCCGCGGCGAACTTCTGAGTCTGGAGAAAATGCCTCGCCAAAGTCACTTAGAAGCACACGGCTATCAGAAAGTGAGAACTGTTTTGCAGGTTTGCCAAAATCGAGAGGGATCACGGCCTTTTTTGGAACGTTGGGAGGAAGAGGCATGCCATCCCGATGTGTAACAGGAACCACATCATGCTCGCCATATTCGTGATAAAATTGCGCAATTGAAAGATGATCAAAACTTGATGGTAGTTTGACCAACACGTTGCTAAGATGAATATCTAGTAATGCCAAAGTTAGATCAGATGATAGCCGCCAAAAAACTTCAATCTTCATTTACCAACCTCCGTGAACATATCCTCGAGAGTGATTATAGGACACAGCCTGAACAAGTCCTGCTGATAGCACACGTGCAACCCTGATGGGGAACATCCCAGTAAACACTGCTCTCCTAAGATTGCATTGAGCGGGTGCTACTGTGTAGCATGGGTGTGTTCCATTAGGGCCAGTCAAGTTGAACTCGTCCAGTAGACGAGGAACAGAATCACGCCCTGGGTGTGTGGATGATTCTGAAGCAGCAAAAGCTCGGAGAATCTTTGCATCACGTCCTATTGAGTCTGTTGCTATACCCACCTTGAGAGCAACATACTGCTTTTGGTGAATATCCCGGGCCAGCCAGACCGTAGAGTAGCCTCCGAAACCCAGCTTATCCACGATGGCATAGCGATCACGAAGAACGTCACCACTCATGACAGGATGATAGCCTCCAGGCTCATACATTTCCAGCTTCTCCACGCCATCAATCCAGTCGTAATCGTAGCAACAGGATTTTGCATCATTGCTGTGATCATCGCTATGCACAGCTGCTGATGAATGAAAAGCTGTGGAGCCAAGTCGGCTGACCACAAAATTTTCAAGATTCCGAGTGCGGCAAAAAGACAGCAGATGCAAAGATTGTGTTTGAGCAATCCCTTTAGAGAGACGCCTCATTGTCTTTTAATGTGAACATCTTTCTCGGTCATAAGCTTCGTTGTAAGGAGGTGAACCGCTCGGGCTAGGCCCGTTCTGGCAGGGGCCTTGCCAAGCCATCATATTATAGTAGATGCTGTTTTCATATTTACTGATCTAGAGCCAGTTAAACAACTCTAGTGAGGCAGATTATCATCTGAACATTACTAGTAATAACAATTCAAGTAAATAATGTGGACCGGAATTAGTTTGTTATCTTGTGAGGCCCAGGGTTGCTCTCTTCAATATTTTCTCCGAACCAACCCGCCCGACTTATATTATTAAATCAAACATGGGAGACTTGGTGATCAACTGAATATGAAAATACCGTAGGCAAAATGCCTGCATAAGCCGTAGAAACTGTCCTACAATTACTAGCAAGTCCTAACTCGCACCACTGTCTACATTAGAATACGAAAACATTATCGTGCGGGGGTCGTCTGGCCAGATTGAGCGCGACTAATCTTTTTTTTATCTGGATTAAATCTTGTTTAACAGTATATATATATATACTTAAGTAGATGCTAGAGATCTATATTTGAATACTTGATTACTGGGCTAAACACGACAAGTCGGGATAGAGGGCTCTTCCGGGCCATTGGCGGCCCAGAGAAAAGCCGGGTAAATCCCGGGGAGGGTTTGAGTAACAATCCTAGTTGAAACAGGCTTTGGCCATTACGATTCATGTCAATATCAAATTAGTAAGAGAAACACGGTATAATAATGTATGTCGACTTATCTTATTGATCAATTAAGATTAGATTCAGTATGTAACATCAAGATAGGAAAAGCAACATTTGAAGTCTGTCTAATAGCCAAGTGTATCTTTTACACACTTTTATTTTTTGCCTTCATGAGTTTGCTTAAAATTACTCCAGTGTCCTATTTCCTCCCCCACACTACTTGACAAATACATATCAACTGGTTCGTCCTGGGGTGCCCCGGAAATTCCCCGATCCGGCAGGGATGCTCTCCACAACGGCGGACTGTTTAGCCGTCTGCACGTCTTCCCCAACATTTGAAATCTCCATAAATCGTCAGGTTAAGTCTCACGCACACCCTTGAAAATTGTCTTCATCAATCACTATGAAGTTTAACTTTCGATTAAAACGAGCCCCTGATGGCGATGAGCCTGCCGAGATCTATGGCTACAGGCCGTACCTCTTGGCCTTTTCTGGTGCATGGGTGAGTGTTATTTTTTATAAAAAATTGATAATATTTTTCCTCCAAATGCCGTATCAAACAACTGCTAATGCTATCGAGGCCTCCGCCATGTACGGATACGACTCGGCCTTTATTGGAACCACGCTTACCTTGCCCTCGTTTGAACGCGCCTTTGGCCTAAACAAACCGGGGGGCGAGAGCGTAGACAATTTATCGTCAAACATTGTGTCTACTTTCCAAGGTGGTGCTTTTTTCGGGTCTCTATTTGGATTTTTCTTGGCCGAGCGATTCGGTCGTAAGCCAACAATGCTTGTGGCCGGCTTTTTGTTTTCCATCGGCGTGGCTCTGCAAATGGTCGGGCATATCGGCCTTCTTTACGGCGGACGAGTGCTCACAGGCCTTGGAGTGGGAGGTTCGGCTATGATTTTGCCTATTTATATTGCAGAATGCGCTCCAGCAACTATCCGAGGCCGGCTTGTCGGTATCTTTGAGGTTATGCTCCAGATTGCGCTAGTTTTTGGCTTTTGGGTCAACTATGGGGTGAACAAGAATATTTCTCCCTTGGGTGACACGCAATGGCGGATCCCCGTTGGTGTGCAGTTTATACCTGCTGGGATGCTGTTTCTATGTCTGAGCTTTATGCCCGAGTCTCCGCGTTGGCTAGCATCTAAATCAAAGAGAGTCAGCGCCTTGCGCTCTTTGTCTTGGATCAGAAATCTTCCAGAGACACATGAATATATTCAGCGAGAATTGACCGTCATGGAAGCTGGTTCCCAGCAAGATATTGAAGAATCTGGAGAAGGGTGGAGACACTGGGTACAGCTTCTCCGTGAGCTCAACCAGAAAGGTGTGCGCAACCGCATGATCATCAGTATCATGATGATGATGTTTCAAAATTTCACCGGGTATGTTTCCTCTTATATTCCCTCATTTTGGGCTATTTAACTAACTTTTTTTGAATACAGAATCAACGCCATTAATTACTACTCGCCCACTATTTTCAAATCAATCGGCTTCACTGGCACAAGTGTTCAACTGCTCGCAACAGGAGTATACGGCTTGGTCAAGATGGGATCAACATTTGTCTTCGTAGCGGTAATTGTCGATCATATCGGACGTCGACCGGCACTTCTAGTTGGCTCTATTGGGGCTGGATTTGCCATGTTCTATCTCGCCATCTACTCCAAAGTCAGCAACAGTCTGAATAAAGAGCCACCCCGTGATGCGGGGGCCAACTGTGCCGTGGCAATGGTCTATATTTACGCTATTTTCTACGGCTTTTCATGGAATGGAATTCCATGGTTATTCACTGCAGAGGTTCTCCCTACACGAGTACGGACGATGGGTATGGCTATATCCGTCTGCATGCAGTGGCTAGGACAGTTTATAGTCGTTTACTCCCTTCCTCATATGATCACTGGCATTGGGTACGGCACGTTCTTGTTCTTTGCATGCTGCACTGTTTTGGCATTTGTGTTTGCCTACTTATTTGTTCCAGAGACCAAGGGTGTATCTTTGGAAGATATGCACTTGATCTTTGGATCGGATGTCTCGCCCATCGCTACCAAGGCACGCAAGAATTATGATACGCACCGCGAGGACCGCCTCGAATCGGTTATTCGGCGCGGAAAGGAAGACGTCGAGCAGGTTGAAACGGCATAGTTTGATACTATCTATAAAAATGTATATATGATATTCCTTTCCAGGTTTTTTTTACAGTCCTATACCATACATAGGATTCTATATCTTGGTGTATTAAATACGGTCCAATACCCGATTATATACTAGCGTGTATTTTTGGCGCATAAACAACGCATTCGCTGGTCCGAGCTTTATGCAACAGTGAGATAAGCCAGACTCCCACAAAATGTCGATTAATTCATCTGCTATTGCACCTCAGGAATTTGGATAAAGCGAGTGGGATATTATTCTCGTGTCGTCTATTCCTGACACACGATTAAAAACGCCGGCCGGCCATCTTTGCCGTTTGTTTTACATGCCCGCTGCACCGATGACGTCGGCTTCCGGAAACAGCCAGCCAGCCACCTTCATTCACACTTCATTCTTGTTTATGAACTTCTGGGGAAACCTGCTATAAACTCAACTCACGCAGAGTCAAAAAAAATAATACATACGATGTATACAGTCAATTGACCGCTGGTCTCTGGACTCTTCAAACTTGCCGGAGAAAATGGCGCCACGCTCTTCCAACCGACCTGTTCGCGCGCTCAAGTCTGCGAGCGACAGGATGTTCCACTCCAGAATCACTCTGTCTGAACTATTTCGAGTTATATTCTACTTCTCTGTGTCGCTTTTTTTGCTTCCAATCAACACCTCGATACTCATTGCCGCGGCTGTGTTGGACCGCGCCCACCTTTATCCAAACCAAGATCGACGTCGGCGCAAGCATCTCCTACGGACTCCGTACTTTTACCCAAAGACCATTCTGATCACCGGTATTGGGACAGCCCGGGGCTTGGTGCTTGCCCGTCAGTTTCATTATGGCGGCCATCGAGTAATCGGTGTTGACGTCGGCGTACTGCCCGCTCGTTCCGGCGGGAGCATGTCTAATGCCGTTAGTTGCTATTACCCGGTTTCCAAAAAGCAGTATATCTGCAGCTTGCTTGATATTATCAACCGAGAAAAAGTCGATGTTTGGATCCCATGCTCCGATCGAGTCGTGCCACTGGAGGATGGCATGGCAAAGAGCATAATCGAAAGCCGCACATCCTGCAAATGCATACATTTCAATGCCGACTACACGTCTCTTTTAAGCCAAGATGAGAATTTCCTGCAACATGTTTCCGAAAGGGGTTTACCGGTGTTTGAGAGACATCATGTTCTGTCTCGTGATTCGGTCCATCGGATACTCAATCACTCGCCAAATAAGACATACGTTATTCAGACGCCTACCAAGGGGCTCTCACGGAATACTGTCATGTTGCCGAGACGGACTCCGAGTCAGACATACTCTGATGTCAGTGAACTGCAGATTTCAAAGGACCATCCTTGGGTTCTCAAACAACGTGCATGCCTGGGCAAGTACTGGGCCGATGTTCTTTTTGTTCACGGGCGTGTACAAGTTTTGAAAATCCGGCCCTCCCGTTACAAGGCCGACTGGCACAACTCCAGCCTGAAAAACGGTGTTCACGAGGTGACGAGACATATCATGGATAAATTTGCGGAGAAAGGAGCCTCTCGTATGAGTGGGCATTTATCAGTGAAACTGATGGTCGACGAAGAAATCGGAAACAATTCAGTCTGTTACACGGTTTATATTGCGGGCTGCAAGCAAGGAACTGCCGCATCTTCGCTGCTGGCCGATCCTCCTCCAGATCTTTACAGTCGCTACCTGGAAATTCTCCCGGTTACTACAAACGGAGTAAATGGAGACATCGACATTTTAAATGATCGATCCTCCTACAAACAAGGATTCTCCCTGATTAGTCGTGATTACTTATTTGGCCAGCGACAAAAACAATCCACATTGATTGCTGCTATAACATCAAAGGCTAACAGGGAACTGGAACGACTGAGTAATTTGGCCACTGTTGTAATCAGCCTTCTAAGTCAACAGTCGGATTTAGTCGAGCTGTGGAAGCAGTCTTTATTTTCCAGAATTGACCCCTTACCGTGGTGGTGGAATCTACACATCAGTCGACCCCTGAATGGACTGGTGCTGATGCTTGGTGGTGCGACAGAGGCACATGCGAAGAATTAGCGATGGTTAATCCCATGGTCGCCATGTCTCAAAAAGATCAATGCGCTCAAACTACAACATAATCCCGCCATAACCGGCTATCGCAAAAGCTTGGACGAACTATTCTATTGACGATTTATTTGAACATGTCTATTATATAGGTATATTTTCGGGATTAAACACTGTTTTTCCCTTTTTTTTTTCGTTGATTTCAATCTTTGCAGGCCGTTAAATGTTACTTTTGGCCAATGGCCTGACCTAATCGCTAGGCTCAAAATTTATTACTACATATCAGAACTACATTTATATGAATCCAATCACGCTTGATAATATCCAGGTTTCAAATTGTTTGCATGTAGCACTACATGTACTAACAGGGGGGTTCTACATGTAGCAGTCCGCCCGTAATCCCCACACCACAGTCTTCCGAAAGAGGAAACAGATCCCAAAAAGGAAAGAACTTAATAGTCACCAGATTACTCTTCCCACTACCGGTAGAATGTTACATTAGCAAATAGCAACACTGTGTTGAATATTTTGGGTTGGGCATTTATATCCAGAATAGGAAACAGAGAGCCGAGAAAGGAAGGCTCTGGTTCCTCAGTAACCTGGGTATTTAAATAAAAGGGGCTGGTTCCCGTTACTAGGGATGAAATCCTTATAATAAATGGATGCATGTGTATTCTGATTAGTTAATATCATACAATTCCCAACCGCTATCTATACTCAACAATGTCACCTGCAAATCCCGTGGACGAACCTGACTCAAGCCTTAATGGCATTGGCCATAAGCCGGTCAAGTCATCTAAATCACCATTACCCGAAGTAAAAGAATTCGAGAGCCCCCTCGCAACTGTGGGAGATATTGTCAATGCCCTCAAAATCACAGGCGGAGTTATTGTTCGCAACTTTTTGAGCTTGCAAGAGATAGACCGTATATTGGAAGATGTCAATCCATATTTGGACTCGGACAAGCCTTGGGATGGTAAACAAACGGAACATACCACGAATCCTTCTCGAAATCTGACGTGAATTCTATAGGTGACTTTTTCCCGCCAGAAACACGACGGGCTTTTGGCTTGATGGGTAAATCTTACACATTCGCTACGTCGATTGTGGGAAATCCTCTTTGGATGGAGGTCACCGATGCTCTGCTCACGAGTTACATCAAACATAACTGGGTATAAATCATCCATTCTCAAACTTGGATCCATGGGCTTAAAGTTCTACAGGTTGGCGAGAAGAACGAAGAGAGTATCAGTCTTCCTCAGCTCCATAACACCATCGCCTTCCGCATTGGACCTGGAGCACGAGCTCAGGTTCTTCACCGCGACGACCCTCCTCATCATCCCAACCGTGGTGCTGTTGCTGAGCATGTTATGGGAAGAGACTGCGGAATTGGCTTGTTTGTAGCTGCCACTCGAACTACAAGAGCGAATGGTGCGTTCCATATTCTACAATTGGTTTTAAGAACTTGCTTACTAAAACACTACTATAATTCAAAGGTGCAACTCGCTTCATTCCAGGATCTCATCTGTGGGACTACCGAGACGGCCCACCGAGAGAAGAGCAGACGGTATATGCCGAGCTTAACCCTGGAGATGCCTTTATGATGCTCTCGGGATGTTTTCATGGAGGGTCAGCAAACTCTACAACGGATGAAGACCGTGTTCTCTTGTCGACTTTTAATACCAGAGGCTGGCTGAGGCAGGAGGAAAATCAGTACCTGGCAAACAGTCTTGATTCTATTAGAAAGCTTCCTCGAGCCCTGCAGGAGCGTATAGGGTATGGACTGAGTCTGCCGTTTCTGGGCTGGGTGGATCTTCACAGTCCAATAGCAATACTGTATCCAGAAGAGTTCAAGAGCCAGAAAGATCTCTTGTGAACTATTAAGTCAGAGTTGAACAGTATATTATTCCGTGTTTTCGGGCCCCTAAAACTAGATGGCATTAAAGTCCAAGTTTAGTTTCATGTCTATCCAAAGCAAAACTGTAAAGGAGCTCCATGCGACTGATGGGCTTGTTGTTTCCTATCAATGACATCCCCCCACCAGACCGAATTACCACAAGGCCCAGCTTGCTCCATCCAAATCTCATCAAGCAATGAAGACGCTGTACTAAACAAATTATACCCACTGAACCTATCCCAATACTGACAGTACTCTCGAATACTCTGTCGCGAAAACTGATCCGTCATTTCACAGCCAGCGAGAAAAAGTGGGAAAAAGGCCTGTTTTTGGACTATACTAGTCCGACGGCAAGAATTGACATGGTCGAGAATCAATCTTCCGTAAATGGCAAGTCTCGAAGAAGAAGAAGGCTTCGTGTTCCGGTTCCACAGAAAGACTCGCGTGATATAGATTAACAGGCCATATCTCCACGCTTCGGTGCAATTCCATCGATCGCGCTGTCGGTGCATTTGCTCCTCGGATAAGCCGTCGTCGATTTCGAGGCTCGAATTCTTCCAATTGAGGATTGAGGTCTGAATCTCGTCGATAATGGTCAGGTCAAATTTGGCCCAGCGCATTGATAGAACCTTTTCATTTTCTTCGGCGAGGCTTGCTAGCTGCATTAGAGGAACAACAAGTTCTCTGGGGCAGCCGATGAGGTCATAGAAGCTCCAGTACCTGTCGTCCTCCAGGGCCAAGAGAGCTTCAAAATAGGAATATGGGAACAGACATCGTTGCCTTGAAAGCAAGGCTATAGTCGCGTCCCACCTTGGAGCAAGATCAGTGTATTTTCCTACCCTCATAGCTTTAGACATCACGTACCACAAAAGCAGGACAGCTTGTGCTTGGATTTTCCGGTTGTTTGCCCAAAAGTCCGGCCCTCCTGATAATTTGAGAAGACTCAAGGCATTGGAAATAGATGTTGCCCAATTACTAAAGGCAGATTTCGTTGCCTGGCCTAAGGTCAGTACATGGCTAGATAAAAGTGCGCTGGTCTACTTACCTTGAACATGAAAAATAACATTGTTGTGTCGAGGAGTTGTGGCCCTTTCGACAACGTAAAGTTGAGGATTTCTTCATCATATAGTTTAATAGCAGTGTTCTGATGGTCGACGATATTAACTGGTGAATAGTCGTCACTGCTAACTTGCCTGCTAGCATGGTATGAAGATACGGCTAAAATCGCATGCATCAAAGCATTGGGTTCATGGGATATCTCCAAACGACATCGAAAGGGGTTGCTCGGTATATCTCCACTCAGCGGAACAATACAGAAATTTTGATCATCTACAAATCTGGGTTAGCGGTAGAGAAAATACACGTGGCGTGGCATGGTCTTTACACATATTAAATAAGGCCTCGAATTTTCCAAACAAGCTTTCATGTCGAATAGGGCCCCCTAGGACCATCAAATGTTGCTGTTGGTCTTGGCATATTGGAATAGAAGAGTTGCCTATCACAGCAATATTCTCGATAGTAGACGGCATATCTACCGTGTTACAGTGGTTTTCCAGCTGGTCCAATGTGCAAGTATTCCCGATGTCCGTAGCATCGGATAGCCAATCTAGCCGATCAAGAGGATGAAGGAAAAGTTCCATTTGAGAGACATGTTCAAAAGGATCCGGAGTGCTACTTCTTTCATTAATGTGTCTTGGGGTGGTAGCTGCACCGTATTAGAATGGTTGATATAAGCATAGGTTGTCTCGTCCCACCGTAAATATCATCTAAAATCCCAGGTAAACAATCAATTTCTGCATGTTGGTTAACGGGATTTACCCGTGGCATGCTTGTTTGTTGAAACGAATCCCCTCTTTTGCACCCACCAGAGTCAGAACTCAGGTTGGATCTTTCATGTGATTCTGTAGAGGCTTGTTCCCGATTCAACGATTTTTCATTCGTAAATCTGAATCTTCGAGGTTTATGAGGCTTAGACAGTCTGCTCCTATCTCTGCCAACAAGAGAAGCTCGGAATGACAAAGGTTCGAGGTAGAATGGATCGTCCGAGACCACAGTAGTCCTTGGCAGTATTGGCTTCCTCTCAGACCATGTCAGCTGCATGGGGTAACCACCGCAGACAATACTCTTGTCTGAACAGGACGAGCATCTTGGCCGCTTCCTGTCACATCGACGCTTATTCGCGGTGCATGTATGACAATCGGTTTTGGCAAAGGCGAGAGAGTTTGTGCGAGATTTGGTCTGAGGCATAGCTTCTGTCCAGAGAGTAGTACTAAAAGAAGTACAGCATTAAAAATGCAGAGCCTCCCATAACTTGAAAGAAGAATACCGGTGAAGAAGGAGAGTCTCGAGAAGGAAAGATCGTGGCCAGTTGGTAAGGGTGGGTCTTACAGGTGGGGACTTCCAGATTCGTCTCTCCTACTATATTAGGTTAAGCTTACTTGGAACAACCAATGATGTTGTAGACACTGGAAACTCTCATGTGTATTTGTTGAATCGATTTACATGAGATTTTTCTAGAATTTATCAGATACTCTATTTACTATTTGAACTATGAAACCCAAAGTATTTGAATACATCGATTATATGAAAAAGATATATTTTTCTGACTGCAGTATTATTGTCGAAATGAGTTGCCTAAATGGTCGCTCCTACTATATCTGGTTAGGATTGTCCCAAAAAGGCAGCCAATAAAATATCGGGAACCCGGAATTTAAAATACACTGCTAATTCGTAGATCTTCCTCTATTTATTCGTCTCTTCCGCCAGTTTCGGATAAAATCACAGTGCAAAATATAACTTATAGCTAGAGATTGCCCTCGGCGTCATTTTTCCAAACAGTGCAGCGCGAGATGCAAAGAGTGATTTCAATTCCTCGACGAAAAGACGTTCATCCTAATTGCAAATCTTTAGGGCACCATGGCATGCACAGCGAAAAACGCCAAAGCTATTGCAATTGCCAAGGCACTCACCAATACACCATGGTGCGACGATTATGAGAAAATGATTTCTGGAATGGTGTCTGTACAGCTGTTCCACCTTTCTACCTATCTACTTACTGAAGAGAGAGCAGATATGACTCTTTTGTTCCCGAATTAGTGGCAGGTCGACTGCGGGCACGTAAGATGGTCAAAAAATTCAACGAGTATCTACCGGATGATGCCACCGACGAGTCCCTAGCAGAAGGGCAAAATGCTATCTTGAAGGAGCTCATCGGGCGTGTTGGCAAACGAGTCGCCATTGACCCTCCTTTTCGAGTCGACTATGGATGCAATATAATTATTGGAGATGACTTTTATGCAAATTTCAAGTACGTCTACATACTAAATAATTTCGAGATCAGAAGCTAATATCAGTATCGTATGCAGTATGGTGGTATTAGATTGTGCCCTTGTGACTATTGGAGACCGCACAAAATTCGGACCGGGTGTGAGTATTTACGCTGCAACACACCCGACAGCAGTACAGGAAAGACGAGACTTTCCCGACTATTCAAAAGAAGTCACCATCGGCAGCGATTGCTGGATTGGGGGGAATACTGTCATTTTGCCAGGCGTGACCATAGGCAACGGCACCACAGTCGGTGCTGGCTCTGTGGTGACCAAAGATATTCCAAGCTTCTCGATAGCTGTGGGGTCGCCAGCGAAGGTGATAAAGAAGGTTGAACCTGTTACATATCCAGACGGGCCTGGAAGTACATGTAATTGATATGTTGATATATTGATGTAAAGCTGAATGTATGCATATCCCAGATGTATCAAAGTCTGCATAGTGATTGGCTGGTCAGGTTGATCTGGACCGTGGCTGAGGTTCTATATTTAACCCAGACAGGAGTGGGTCCCCGATGCCAAGCCCCCAGCGCATTGATGATGCTCGACTGTAAGAAAGCGCAAATCAGCACGGAAAAGGGAAACCCCTGCGCCGAAGGAAGCAAGATACGCGAGCAATAGTGACGATGATGATGATGATGATTATGTAGAAACGCGCTGCCTGGAAAGCGTCGTGGGGCGCAGTGAGGTGGCTCGTGGCGCGGGTGGGGCCGGCATACGTGTGTAATTGGCAGCGCCAAGTCCCGATTAGGTAAGGCTGGATCCAGTGCAGTTGCCCGGGCGTCGCATCGGCTCAGCCGGGCTCAACACCTGCAAATATTCACCAGTTGATATTATTATTCTCTCTGCCTGAGACCGTTCGTTATTGCTATTCTCTACCCTGTCCTACCTCTGGCCGTGTATACTGTCTACCGTCGTTCTCCCTCTCTAGCTGTTATCTTCTCGCCTTCAGCAAGCATCCCCGTTTGACCAGTTGGGTAAACATTGAATCAACGTTTTTCCTGAAACGTTTTGAAACCGATCACCACTGTCCATATCTCGATTCCTCTCGATTCCATTTTGAACATATAACCGGAACATCATCGCATCCAGACAGGCGGCAGCCTTGTCTCGTTTCATCGTCACCCTTTCAAGCCTCTGCTGCCCAGCATGAGACTTCCGTCAGCGAGCCCGGCAAGGGTTAAGAACCTAATCCATGGCTTCCAGGCTGTTATGGTATTTTTTGCATGGGCTCTCACAATAGCCGTGTTCACTAGGGGCGATGGCATCGACGGTCGCTCTGGCTGGTTTTTTGGTCTGGTAAGAGCCATCTGTGCTGAATTCTGGCATCCTTTTTCCGCATACTCTTGAAACAATTTACTAACATTCGGGTTGTTTTTCCAGTGCTGGCTGTCGATCCCTGCGTTGGTCTATCTTGTCGCTGTTCCAACATTCCCTCGAGCCCGGCGATTTGGCAACGTGTACGCCTTTGCCACAATCGATGGTCTCATGGCGCTCCTGTGGTTCAGTGGCTGGATTGCAGTCGCGTCGTACGTAGCGCAAGGAAAGAGCAAAGGCGCATCGGAGCAAAAGGACTCCAAGGACAAGAAATCTGGCTGTGATGCTTTTGCTTATGGAAGCTCGTCCAAGTGCACCATTAGCACTGCTACCGTGATCTTTGGTGTGATTATCTTGTGAGTATTCACTCTTCGATCCAAAGAGTTAATTTTTTTTTCTAACTTTCAACAGCTTGTTATTTATTGCTACGAGTTATTTCTCCTTCCGCAACGTCATCTACTTCCGGAGAACTGGCACCATGCCTGATGCCGTTGCCGATCCCACGTTTGACGCTCAAACCAAAGCCGCCTTCTCTTCAAACACTGCCCACGATTTCGAGGAAGAGGATGAATTCCGATCCGGCCGCACTGCCGAAGGTCCGTCGAACTTTGGACATGAACGTGACGAGGATTATGCTCTTCTCCAGCAAAGCGAAGCAGATGACCTTGGTGGCTCATCACACCATGGAGGTGTGCAGGGCGCATACGACCCTACTTCGACGACACATCATGGAGGCGTGCAGGGCGCATACGATCCTACTTCGACGAATCCAGGCTCAGTGATGCATGACTATGACACGGGCTACAATAGCGGCTACACGCAGCCTTACCGTGAAGACCCCGCCAGCTACGACACCAGCTATAATTCGACCACTGGATATAATCGATGAATCGACCCATGCTGAAATATCAGCTTAGCCATTCTTGCAACGGAACTTCGATGGCTAGTTGTTCCTGCCAAGAGAACTATACATTCACCTCACGAAGACATGCACCATCTATATTCTTCTTTCACTATCGAGCCTTGTCAAAGGCGCGGTAGAAGCTTTTTGCAATCTGTGTTCTATACCATGCTTTTCTTTTTGTATTTTCTACATCTTTGTATCGCAGGTATCACTTCTTTTCGGCGCTGTAACTCGGTACTTTTGACATATGCTGTTGAGCTTCGTCTTTTGGGATTACTGGTACTACTCATTTGCAAGCGAAAAGTGCGTTAACTTCTTCATCTGTGTTATTGTAAATGTCATTCTGTTTTTATTAGTACCCTTGCTCTCAAGATGTGTAAATAATCACCGAGACCAACATAGTCTTCGCCATTGATCCGGGCTACTTTTAGATATACGACATGTTATGTGAATTTTATAAATCAATAAATAATTGCTGCCACAAAACGAGTGCCTATAATGATACCAAATACACAAACATTGAATACATACTTAATGTTTTCCTCTCTAATTATTTGTTTGAGATAACTAATTTAATAACAAATAAAGGTGATACTCGTACATGTGCATGTGGCTATACACGGGATGCGATTCTGCCACCGCCTTTGCTCCGGTTGAGGACAGCTAAGTCAAGACTCCAGTCACCATCCAGGCGACATTTATTACCACGTGCTTCCATAGACTTTTTCCGGCCCTTGTGAATTCTGCGCTCTCTGTGCATTACTTTGTTGTTGCCTTCTTGGTGAGTACTGCTTACACCCACTGCCGTATATCTGTCCTCTGTTCTAATGTTTACTAGAGAGAGTACCTTGCCATTCAAGTCGCTTTTACGAAAGCACACTACACAATCTTCAATATGACGTCCGACATCGATAGCTACACGCAACAGGCCCTCCACCTAGATCCCACGACCAAGAGCATATCCCTCGCCACAACCGAAGGCCAGACCCCCGCGCAAGTAGAAGCAATCAATGCCGAACTCACACAGTTGAACCTGCTTCACCGAAACCTGGTCAGCCTCGAGTCTCCCAACATCCCTCCTCCCCCACTGCCCGTCAACCCGAAACGCAGCGCGCAAATCACCAAGCTGCGCGATACTGCCAATACCGCGTTTCGCAAATCCAACTACGCCGAGGCCGTCAAGCTGTATGGCTACGCGATCGACATGGCCTACGCCCGGCTGGCGTGGGAGCCGGTCAACCTGGTCCGCGATGAACTCTCGGGGTTGTATGCAAACCGGTCGCAGGCGTACATGTCGCAGCAGATGTGGCCAGAGGCTTGGGTCGACTCCAAGTGCAGTGCCGAGTCCAAGCCCGTGGGCAACGTCAAAGCCTGGTGGCGCGGCGGGAAATGCTTGGCTGAGATGAACCGATGGGACGAGGCGCGCGCCTGGACTGAGCAGGCCCTTGGAATTGAGGGCCCTGCTAGTGAAGGCGGTAAAGAGCTGGTCGAGTTGCTGAAGGAGATTGAAGCTGGAAGCAAGAAGGCATAGTCTGATAAAGTTGGATGTTTGGGGTTGTTTCTTTTGATTTTCCAATATTGTCGGTTTTCGTATTTTTGATGCCTCTTTTCTTGTCTGTTTTATTCAGGGCGATATTTTATTCATATACATTACAGATATTGTGTCATTAGCGGCGTTTGGCGATGCTTCAGAGGTATAGGGCTATCAATTGATTCCGGTCAGTGAATACAAAGATTTACGAGTTCACTGCATTACTGCCATAGTAGTATATACCATTACATGATTGAATTATTGACATATCAATAATTACCATCACAGCAAGAAAACGACAAGGGTCGCATTGCCGCTTTCTGGAACTATTCGCGATCAAATATGAGCTAACCCCGTTTCGGCAACCGGATCCCGGCCAGTCAGAGCTAGCCGGGTTCCCCACACGAGGTTATCGCCTCGTTATCGCGCTGTAGCGTCATGGTCCCTGGTGCACCACCAGGAGGGGGCTCGCTGCACGCTGCTATTTAATACGCTTGCTGTCCCCGGGCGAGAGAGTTAGTTTTGTGTGATTATACACTTGTGCTTTTATTTTTACTTGGCTTCAACTTTTTGTACCAATTGTGTTCTACAACATTTGAATCTGCTATCCGCCGTTTTATACTTCTAAATACTATGGTCGACCGCCTCAAGCAGCTGTCCTTCCAGGTCAGCGCCACGACACCGCCTCCTCATCCTCTAGATCCCTTGAGCGCATCCGAAATTGACACGGTTGTGGCCCTCATTCGGGAAAAATATGCTCCAGTCAATTTCAATGCAGTGTCCTTGGACGAGCCTCGCAAAGCAGACATGCTCGCGTGGCTTGCAAACCCGGAAAATACCCCTCCCCCTGGCCGTCGGGCTGATGTCGTCTGCATTGCCCCGCAGGGAAAAGTGTACGATGGAGTTGTTGATTTGGACAAGAAAGAAGTCGTGGAATGGAAGCACACGCCAGGCGTACAGCCCATTATCACGATGGAAGAGCTCCAAGATGTTGAGCATATCTGTCGTCAGGATCCCAAAGTGATTGAGCAGTGCGGAATCCTGGGGATTCCACCAGAAGACATGAATAAAGTATACTGTGATCGTGAGTTGTATTTTTATATTGATGAGACCGGCTCTACTTTTGCTAATCTGCATATCGTTAGCATGGACAATTGGCTACGACGAACGCTTCGGGAGTAATGTCCGATTACAACAGGCATTGATGTACTACCGTCCACACGTCGACGACTCGCAATATGGCTATCCGCTTGACTTTTGCCCAATTTTCAACGCTGAGACCAAGAGCATCATTCACATTGACATCCCTCCCGTGCGCCGGCCGCTCAACAAAGCCCCTCCAAACAACTATCACGTCAAGTCTATTGAAGAATCAGGTGGATACCGCACAGATATCAAGCCCATTAACATCACACAACCTGAGGGAGTATCGTTTAAGATGAATGGTCGAGTCATTGATTGGCAAAAGTGGAATATCCACATTGGATTCAACTACCGCGAAGGCATTGTCCTAAACAACATTACATTCAACGACAAGGGAAACGTGCGCCCTGTCATGTACCGTTTGTCGTTGGCAGAGATGGTAGTTCCGTATGGAAACCCAGAGCACCCGCATCAACGCAAACATGCATTTGACTTGGGAGAATACGGTGGCGGGTACATGACCAACAGCCTGTCGCTAGGTTGCGACTGCAAGGGTGCTATCCATTATATGGACGCCGCTTTTGTAAACCGAGCGGGCGCAAGCACCGTCATCAAGAATGCTATCTGTATTCATGAAGAAGATGCCGGGATCCTATTCAAACACACCGATTTCCGTGATGATTCAACCATTGTCACCCGTGCTCGAAAACTCGTCATCTCCCATATCTTCACTGCAGCAAACTACGAGTACTGTGTGTACTGGATATTCCATCAGGATGGCACTATCCAGCTTGACATCAAGCTGACTGGTATTCTCAACACATATTCGTTGAACCCTGGCGAGGATACCCATGGCTGGGGCACCGAAGTCTACCCTGGAGTTAATGCCCACAACCACCAGCATTTGTTTTGCTTGCGTATCGATCCGCAAATCGATGGACAGGAAAACACCATCTTCCAAGTCGATGCCGTGCGGGGACCCGGTGAAGTCGGCAGTGCCGAAAACAAATACGGAAATGCGTTTTATGCTCAAAAGACCAAATTCACAACTCCCGTCGAGGCCATGTCGGATTATAATGGAGATACCAGCCGAACGTGGGAAATTGCCAACACGAACAAGCTGAACCCGTACAGCAAGAAACCGGTATGCTACAAGCTCGTCAGCCGCGAGGTTCCTAAACTGCTACCAAAGGAGGGAGGACTGGTGTGGAAGCGGGCTGGATTCGCTCGCCATGCGGTTCACGTCACAAAATGTAAGAACTATTCATCTTCCCCCCGCCTTAAACTTTAAACGATCAATAACTCTGACAAAAATACAAAAAAAAAATAGACGCCGACAGCCAACTCCATCCGGCCGGCCGTCACGTCCCACAAACCTCGGGCGAACCTTCAATGGGATTGCCCATGTGGATTCAAGAAACGAGCACCGAGTCCATTGACAACACCGATGTCGTCCTATGGCACACCTTTGGCCTCACACATTTCCCTTCTCCCGAAGATTTCCCTGTCATGCCCGCCGAGCCCATGACTGTGTTGCTGCGTCCAAGGAATTTTTTCGATCGTAATCCGGCTCTGGACGTGCCGCCGAGTTACGCTCGCACTCCATCACAGGTTGCTGCTGCTGCTGCGAAGTCTGGGTGTGGATGTGATCCGAAACCCAAGGGTGATGGGAGCAGTGTGCTTGTCAAGTAGTCAGTTGTTTAATCAGTGCTATTTCTCTTTTTTTTTTTTTTTTTCGGGGCTGTTGTTACCATTTCGAAAAGCATTGTATATATGATATATCATTAATCTAGCAAGAATTTGGACCAATCTGATACTTCAAATTGATTTTTTTCATAGTCGAAAAGCACTCCTGCTGGCGACGTACGTAGCAGCCCTAGCCTCTGTAAAGCTACATGTGAAAACGTCAACTGAACTACAACATTGAATATCAAATCCATCTAAACAAGGACATCATTCCACTACATACCTAAGCAACCAAGCAAAAACACCTATCCTTTAAGAACAGTAACACAGAAAAGAATAAGCACAAAAAAAAACTCGCCATCCATGCCATCCATATTGAAAACCAAGCAACACGGGAAAAAAGCCAAGTAATATAAGGTCACATGAGAAGACAATACACCTTGAAACCTTAAATGTTTCAATCGAACCGTCAAGTAGTAGTGCCACGTATACATAGCAAAATAACAATAGAGAAGAAAAAGAAAGAAATCCCTTCCGACAACACCAGCCAACCTGCGAGAGAGACGAGGAAATGGACCGACAGACCGACCGCAACCAAATGCCCGGTGTGTACATACATTTGAACAAAAAAGAAACAAAGACATTTATGAAAGGAAAAAAAGGGATCAAAATATTTCAATGATTAGTAATGCAAACTCCTTTTTCTTTAGGAAAGTGTGAAAGGTGTAAGCCATTTACATGATGCAAAATTCGTACAGCATTATTTTTTTTAAAAGTTTATGCGGTCATGACTTGCCCATTTGAAATGCCCCAAAGACGCCTCCGCCGCCTCCGGAAGCCAACGATCCCACTCCTAGCTGACTTTGTTGAGGCGTATGCGAGGTGTTTGCGGTCGATGCGTTGTTCGGGGTGCTAGGTGTTCCTGTATGAGAATAGATGGTTGCGCCGTTCAGATTTGGTGTCTGTTGTGCTTGATTTCCATAGTATGCCATCGCAGGTAGCTGTCCATTCAAGCCCCAGACTTGGCCCGAGTACTTGCTCTCATCTATTGCCCCATTGAAAACGACCTGGCGCATTTTCCAGTAAATCTCACCCGTCACCAAAGAATCAGAGCCGGCCTGGTGGGCGATTCCAACTCGTTTGACACCAAGCTCGTCGGCAATATCTTGCAGACCTGATTTTTGACCCAGGTTATTGATGATCTGGAGCGCCGCGGGTGTCAGTGGGGAATCATTGACAGCTTGGTTCCGTCCAGCGTGTTTCATGAGGTATTTGATGTCGTATAACGATGGGAAGAAGATATTCAGAAGCTTGTGAAACTCCTCTTCGTCATCCGGCAAAGCTTTGCAAAGCATGATCTTCATCAGGTAGCCAAAATCGTAGCCAGAATGGAATGATATCCAATGTACATCATCCAGCAACACCAGACCAGAACTCATCAGTAGCGAACCGAATTCAAAAGGATCAATGCCGTTCTTCTCGTGCATTGAAAAGTCGATCCCAGCCTTGGCCAGCATGCTTGTTGAGTCTTGGGCATACATGTCCTCTTCTAAGGAAAACCGGAAATTAAATTGCCATGTGCACGGCGCCGGGCCGTAATTGTTTGCATACCCTTGTCCATTCGCGTCTAGTGAAGTCGCCGGTGGGAGTTCGCCCTCTGATGAGAATAGCGTGATGCCCAGTTGGATCATTTTAAGAAGATCGACGTTACAGCGGAGAGTTTGGTAGTGGTAGTCGGCTTTTGTGGTGAAAGCTCCCATCGGTCGTGCAACGATACCTGGAAACTCGGTGTCCTAAAATGAACATCATCAGAGAAAATTCACTCAAAAAAAGGGCGTCCAAGACCTACCATGCTGATGTACGGATATCGGTCCACCAACTGCCTCAACGTAGCCATTTCTTGAGCCAGGTTATGCTTCCAGACATCGCGTATTCTCGATTTGATCGACCCGGCTTTCCCTTCTAAAACTAATCGGCCATCTTGTGTCTGATGCAGCTGCTGTTGCTGCTGCATTTGTGCTCCCCGAACAAACCCCATCTGTGCTGCATGGCTAGCAAGCCCAGTGCCGTTGCCGGCGTCACCAGCGCCGCCAAACCCGCCCATTGACACGCCATTTGTCACTGCCGATGTAGCAAGTCCAAATGGATTCAAGTTCGAGTTTGAACTGGCTGCGGCGAAGCCAGGGTGACCTAAAGAAGGAGGGGGAAGTCCAGGGTTGACGGATTGTGTGTGAGCGGCATGGTGTTGTGTCTGCTGTTGTTGTAACTGATGGGCTTGCTGGAGGTGGGCGAATGGCGCATTCAAGGCGGATGGCCCGTATCTGCCCACGGGCGGTGGCATTTTACTATCGGCAATCCAATCTTCTGTATACGGAGGGGTTGGCGAATGGATCGGGCATGAAGGCACTCGAGAGCAAGATTGACCACCTGGCCGCGCTGATAACTGGCAGCTGTAGAAGCTCGCAAAATGTTCAGATCGTCACTGTCTGTCAGGAAGGAAAAGAAAGTTGCCTTGTGGTTGTATGCAGTCGAAGAACTGGCTCAGCAACCTCGCCGAGTTCTGGTGCTTGAGCTTTGCGCAGGGTTGGTTGGTTGAGCTGGCGCCAGTCGGCGCTCGTAATCCTGAAAGCGTGCAGCGCCCGATCTGGTTTAGCCCGTGTTCACGTGCCCTGTGCGGCCAAATGCCAAGCCTCCTCCCAGCTTCAACCTTCCGCTTCGACTTAACGCTCGACGTCCAGCTTGGCTTCAAAACCAAAAAACAATAATCCAAGCTCCTGGGATACTCCGTCGCCTGCTGCAATTCTGGGCACAGGGCCTTTCCGGTCGCTTCCAACCTCTCGCTTTCAATTGGCTATCCCCATCACCACCAATCTGGTCCGCGCCGTACCGCATCATCTCCTTCAAAATGCCTTCCCGAAACCCCACCGGCTTTGATATCAACGAATTCAAGGCCGCGGCTAATCCGCGGTCTGTTTGGGCTAAGAAAGACCCATGGGCCCGACAGTCAGTATAATCATTTACAAAAACAATTGGCGTTACACGTTCTAACAACCGGACAGCGAGGCATGGCGATTCACAGGTCCCTTTTCGCGATGGAACCGCTTCAAGGGACTTTTCCCTGGTCTGGGAACTGCCACCGTCCTTTTCGCCGGATACTGCGTCTACGAGCACTATTTCATCCCCGCGGATCACGTTAGCCACAGCCATGGACACGCCGGTCACAGCCATGGAGAGTCTCACCACTAGTTTTGCTTTCGCTCAAGCATATCGACACAAGAGCATATTGTCAAGAACACGGCGCACGCCATTTACCGATTCATTATACACCCAGAGGCTCCATTTCAGTCGTGCTTGAGAAGCCGGCAGAACCAATTTCTTATGTGACCAGAAAAACTGGAAGACGGAGGAAACATGTACTGGTAGAAACATAAAAAATTGTCTAGGCGATGCGATTTTTTCTAGACTATATGTGAATAAGGCGCTGTGGGTGAATATTTTTCTGGGTGTCCGCTTGTGTATGTATATAGTTTCAAGGATTCTGTTCACCTCAATTCATTTCCTATTCTAGACTACATGTATGCCTGCGGCACGTCAAGCCATCAATTGATTGATGTAAAATGTAAAACTTTACATGTAAAAGCTGGAAAATGAATTTATTTATACGCGTCTAATGCACTTAATTTACTCTTCAAAAACAAGGGAGATGCCATCATCACCTGCAGTAACAATGCGTGTCCCACCGGCTGCGTCCTGAACAAATCCAAGGATACCACCGGATTGCTCCCCGCCTTCAGTTTCCACCAAACCAAGGTGGCCTTTCCATTCTCTGATGAATCCTTGACCAGCTGCAGTTGTGCCACCGCGAGCATCCCATCTTCGCACTACACCGTCCAAACCGGCCGAGGTAAGAATCCAAGGCCGCCCTTGAGCAGAAGAGCTGGCAGAAGACTGTCCACGGATGGGAGGCATAGCCGGCGCAGGCTGTTGGAGAAACTCAACCTTGACAACTGCAGCGCCTTCATGGGCTTCACGGATATGTCGGCGGACTGCGAATCGGTGTGCCATATCAAAGAGACAGATGGAGCCGTCTACAGCGCCAGACGCCAGCATTGTATGGGGCGGAGAAGAGAAAGACAAGGTCTCAATGCTTTCTGACTGGGCCTGTAGAG
Organism: Talaromyces rugulosus; assembly: GCF_013368755.1. Classification (NCBI taxonomy): domain Eukaryota; kingdom Fungi; phylum Ascomycota; class Eurotiomycetes; order Eurotiales; family Trichocomaceae; genus Talaromyces; species Talaromyces rugulosus. The sequence continues at coordinate 4,242,728 of NC_049564.1, forward strand.
AAGCGAGAAGGGCGCCAGCGCCCGTAGATTGCGAACCGCCAGCAGAAGACTTTGACTTGGTTTTCGTGTTATCGGATTGCAGTCGTGGTAGGCCGATGACTTTGATGTGACCCTCGGCACCACCGACAGCGACGACGGTGCCTGAAGGAGATACAGCCACAGAATACAGACCACCTTCGACGGCAAAGCGCTGGTCTTCCGCTGTGTACCCAACCACGGCACTGGTTCCTGCAGAGTAGGAGATACCTGCAGCTGCAGCCGCGCCGAACACATCGTAAACATAGAAACTGGCATCTTCAGACGCGGTAGCTAACAGGTTCCCATCTGGCGTCCAGGCTCCAGCGGTACAGGCCAAAGTGTGTTGAAAGAAGGTTTGAATGATCGAAATCGGTTGCGCCGAGTCCGTATGGTCGATTTTGAAGACCCAGGCACTTCCGTCACTGCCACCAATTGCAACAACGTTGCTCTTGTCCTCCTGTCCTGGATTAGATGGGCAAACAGCCATCCAGTTGATCTCCTCGACTTCCTGCGACTCAGCTACAAACTCCCATGCGAGCCCGGTCTTTTGTGGTGTTGTGTCGCGCCAGACGCGCAAACGCCCGTCGAGTCCTGCGGTCACGGCATATTCACCGCGAGGCTCCGTGAACGTAACAGCATTCACAGAGTCCGAATGACCATCGAGCTTCTTGACTTGTTCCAGGGACTTCCTCTCGCCTCTCGGTTGCGGATTCGATTCGTAACTTTGTGGGAGCAACGGACGTTCGTCCAGCGGCGTCGAGTCGAAGATGTAGCCAGTATCGTCTCCGGATCCAGTGATCACGATGGATTTGTGCACTGGATGCTGCGCGATGCAGAAGATCGAGTCGGAGTGGTGATCAAAATGCGCGGCGGAGTCGTTCTGCAGGGTGATCTCTTCTATCTGCTGGTATTCGTCGTCCGAGTCCATGTGATGGTCGTCATCTTGCTGAAAGACTTCTTCGGCGTCTCCCTCGTCCAGGTAAACTTCTTCCTCGCCCTCATCTTCCCGGGGGTGATCTTGAGAAGACGACATTTTTGTGAGGTGTTTGCGCGAAGAAAAGAGTGAGCGCAATGGAAAATCCTAAGGGACAAAAAAAAAAAAAAAAAAAAAAAAGAGGTTAAATTGAGCCGCGGGGTAAAGTTCAAGGATATCAACTTTTTCTCCCACGCTTTTCTGGTAAAACAGACAAGGCCCGGATCAGTGTTATAACAATAGGGATATCATAAAAACATCCGAATTTTAAAAAAAATATTTGCCAGTGACCTGCAGCGTTGTATATCATTCATCCATTACTAACCAACGAGCCCCTCCAAGCTTATAAATTGACCCGGTGGCGACCAATGAATGTGGAAATGTAGGTACCCGCATAGAAAGCCCAGCATAATTACTAATTACAGAATTCATCTTTTACACACTGCCATATAGTAGCTTTAATGCAAATACAGTCGAATATTCCTTCACGTTCCATTTTCTGAAGCTTGTAGTAATAACAAAAAAGTTCCTAGTGCCCTTTCGACCCTCACCATCTCATTTCTAACCGTCCCGGATTTCCACAGCCGAGTAGAAATGATATTTCGAACTTGTCATGGCGAAGAGCCTTCACATATAGAGAGTTTGTAGGAGAGCATTGATGCCCTACAATAATTCAGCAATAGAATGTTTCCATACGACCCACTGTAGCCTATTCATGACGCTAAACCCAAAATGGATGCGAGGGGTCAACAAGGTTATACAGATCTGTATAACATCACATCTAAGGGAGTCTGCAAATCAGAATCTTCTACTTCTACTTGATATACTTTGAGTGCTGCCAGAACGATGAACAGCTTCTTTGATCAACCCATATAATCGAAACAGTATTTCGCTAACGCCCCAGATGCACGCACGCGACGTGAAGCCACCCACTCCTACTTTAGGTGCAAAGTATTTGTCGAGCCAAAACCCCATTTAGACAGCTCCGAAAGAATTATTCACCAAATTTCACATCCTGCTTCTATTGATTTAATTACCGATCGACAGGTCGTTCTTCAAAGTGACAATAGAATTCGGAAGTCTGTGAGAACTCATCTCTCCGATCTCAAGTCAGAATGGGAAATATTGGAGATAGTAAGGGCAAACACATCAATCCCTGTCCCTCATGTATACGGCTATTACAAATCAGCCGAGTTTGAACACCTTATCCTGGAGAAGCTCCCTGGAGTAACGTTAGAGAAGACCTGGCCGGCGTTGGAAGCTCAAGAAAAGGCGAGGATAGCAGACGAGGTAGTCGCCCTTCTGGGGGAGATTCGAAAGCTGCATTCTCCGCACATTAAAACAGCCTTGCTTCATCGAAAAGCGCTTCGACCCCATATTAGAGACATTGCAGGGTTTAACCAAGAAAGGTTTGGCGAATTTTTGAACAATGAGCATATTTCTAAATATGTCTCGGCCAGAACTGATTGTTTACATTCCATGTCAAATGTGCTGTCTCATGGTGACTTGGACTGGAGCAATATACTAGTGGCTGACAAGACGGTCAGTGGTATCATTGATTGGGAATGTAGTGGCTACTTCCCAGAATATTGGGAGTGGGTAGGCATCAAACGGTTCTCAGAAACGCTAAAGTCAGATGATTCTTGGTTTCAATTATTGGAACGCAGGATGAGGCCGCCCAAATGCACACAAAGGGAGGGGATGTGGGAGCTAGAGAAGTTACACAAGGCCCTTGGACAATACAAGCAATGGGGATTAATACCAGAAGATCGACAGGCGAATCGCGCTCGTGGTTGGGATGAGGTTTGTAAGATAGTTGGACTTGGCTTTGAGTCTGCCCCTCCTATCGATTATGCGATCTCAACTGTACATCCATGGTGGATTGAGAACCGTGACGAGTAATATCAATTGGAAATGCCTTTAAGCTAAGAATATTTGTGAAAAATTTCCAAAAAATCCAAAACGAAATGAATCAATCTATACTGTATAAATCTCGTGTTATTTACATGCTCGATGGCTCATGGAACTGCCCTACTTTGCTGGCTGGGTTCGCACTTCTCTTTTTTATATAGGCCGCCTTGCCAGCAGGGCAACGAAAAGAGAGTATGCAAAACACTGAGGTGAAGGAGACAACATTTGAAACTCTTCTGTATTCTTCTTCGTGAAGTTATATACAGTATCTTCTAAAATTCTTCAATGTTGCCATCGACTTTGTATATTCCAGATCTAAAGCTTGCCACCAGCCTTCCTCCTCGCCTCCTTTTCCTTGTCTCGCAAAAGTCGCCGCAGAATCTTGCCACTGGGACTCTTGGGGATGATATCGAGAAACTCAACACCGCCCTTCAACCACTTGTGTCGGGCCTTGTGATCTTCGACATGCTTCTTAATCGCCTGCGTAACCGCGGAATCGTCGCCAGACGCCGCCGGAGCTTTCACCACAAATGCCTTGGGGATCTCCCCAGCAGCATCGTCGGGAATCCCGATCACCGCACAGTCGGCCACCATGGGATGTTCGAGCAAATGCGCCTCGAGCTCAGCTGGCGCAACTTGTAGACCCTATAAAAACCCCGTGTGTCAATGAGAGTTTCGTGTCGAGCTTGCTATTTTTAAACATACCTTGACCTTGATGAGTTCCTTGATTCGATCCACAATCCATACGTGCTCGGTGTTCTTAGGCCCAACTCGCAACATAGCCTCGTCTCCCGTGTACATCCAACCGTCTTTGAAGGTTTCCTTGGTTGCTTTTTCGTTATTCAAATAACCTAGGACCACACTTGGAGACCGCAAGAGCAGCTCGCCGGGGGTGTCGTATTCATGGATTTCTTTTCCCTCTGGAGTAAGGATCCTGGCTTCAACACCAGGAAGAATATTGCCGCTTGACCCGAACCAAATATCCAGCGGCGTGGTTGCGCATACGACAGTAGCGGTCTCGGTCAACCCTAGGTGATGTTAGCATTGCCGATTCTTTGGTAACCCATGGAAATTCTTACCATAGCCTTGTCTAATAGCCCAAGTGGGAAAGAGGTTTTGCAGTTCCTGAGCTGTTTCGGCACCCAAGGGTGCAGCCCCAGTGAAAATTGACCTGACACTTGACAGATCAAATTTCTTGAGTATGTCCTGGCTGCGTAGCATGGTGATGATAATCGGAGGAACCTGGTTTCGCCAACATTTAGCCAAAGCAACTTGGGTAAAACGCATTGGAATAAGAGACTCACTAGCGATAGCGAATTGATTTTAAATCTCTGGATGGCATTTAAATACGAGTTAATCTCGAATTTGGGCAAAATAATGATTTGGTCGCCCCGGTAAGGGCCGGAGTGGCAGATATAAACCAAGGCGTAGATATGGCTCTGTGGAAGCAAACCCAGCGACACATCAAATTTGGAAATGCGAGGATCTTCTGCCCTTAGTTGATCGCGGGATGGTTTCTCGAAAGTATTGATTTGTAAAGTATTCGCGATGACGTTGCGATGAGAGATCATGACTCCTTTCTATCTTTTCGTTAGCCCATTGTTGTTCAATACTTAAGACCAATTGCTTTGCTGTTGACATACAGGAAGGCCTGAGGTTCCACTCGAATAGCACAAAAACGCAGTCGTGCGTGATCCCTGTCCAGGACTCCATTTTAACTTTTCCAGCTGAGGCAATATTTTTCCTTGTTGGACGAGTTGATCCAATGTTTTAAATTCTGCGGGGGCTTTTGCGTTTCCAGTTATTTGAGAGGGGAGATCGATGAGATAAATGCGGTTTTTGGGAATTCCGGCCTTTGCCGCTGCCTCTAACGAAGTGTTGAGCAGAGGAAGACATGTAAATAGGGCTTTGGCTCCGGAGTCTTTCAACTGATGGGCTAATTCGGGAGCAGAGTATGCGGCATTGGCGGGGGTTGCGACACCAGACAGTCGGTGTATTGCCCAAAATAAAGGGAGGGTGTCAATCTAGAAATTCATGGATTAGAAACTTGGACTGATCAAAAATAAATAAATAAAATAACCAAACACTTACCGTGTTAAGAAGGAAGCAACCGACAACTTTATCCCATTCGGTACCCTGGTTTGGATTCCAACCAAACTCTTTTGCGAGAGCCCGGGCAAGAAATTCCACACGGTCTCTGACCTCAAACCATGAATATGTCTTGCCAGAAAACCCACAGGTGAAAGGGTGCAGGGAAGACGATAGAGGACTTCGTCCATAACTCTCGTCCAGCATAAACTCGCTAATCGGAATGTTGTCCGGGATAGGAGGGAGCGGCGGGTTGCTCCTTGGAGGATAGTAAACCATATTTTGTTTTTTCTCTGGTGACGAGTAGAGGATCCTTTCAGCAATTGATTCTTTCTGAAGCTCGTTGTTGGCAGAATTATTAATTCTAGGTTACAAAGAGTGAGCGATTGCTTTGCTTAGTACGTTTTAAATTAACTAACTACAGCCGGGATTGCCGCGGCTATGGGCTAGAGCTCGGCAATTACACCGTAGCTAGTTACGGATTTATGGTGGCGGTGGTTGGTTACGACATGCGATTTCAGACGATAAAAGTGGAGCTGGTGGAGACACGTTGGGGAACACGTGCGGGGAAAGCGGGGCAGAGTTCTCCCCGACTGGCTGCTTATTGGCCAGGGACCCCGGCTCTTTGACGCATGCAGTAAAGGCTGATCTATAAGATGACATAAATTGCCCTTTTTGGAATCTGTTTTGCAACAAAGGTCTGTGAAGCCATATCTAGACAACTGGGTTCAGTAGCTGAACAAGGCATTCATGGTAATACTGAAAGATGTAAATATGAACTGTAAGTAGCAACATTCAAAGTAATGCAATTCAGTAAGCTTCTTCATGCAAAATACATTCATACCCCATCTTTTGATCCTTCAACACCCCTCTCACTCCCAACTTCCCGACCAGTCCCATCCTTCTCGAGCCCAAAATCAGTCTCCAGCGTCTTCCTCAACCCAATCTCCTTCTCAAACAACGCCAGCAGAAACGCTACGCCCGCAAAAGCAATCGAAACCTGAAACACGCGCTGTATAGCCTGACTATAAACACTGCGAATCTCCAGCTGCAGCGACGCCGGAAACTGTTTCACAAAGGCCGCCGATGCCGCCTGATACGCACCACCGGCTGCGATGATCTTGGAGACCCGTGGGTCTGATATTGCGCCTTGATCGAGCAGTGTGTCGATGCGTTGGTTGAATATGGCTGCGGGGATGGCCACGCCCCAGATATGTCCGAATAGACGGATAAAGTACCATGCTGCTGTGCAGGCTGCAATGTCGCGTTCGCGGATAAAGGCCTGGAAGGCCGGGAGCATGGTGGTGAAGATCACGCCACCGCCAAAGGCGACGATGCATTGAAAGACGGCCCATTCAGCGACGCTGGTGTCCTCACGGAAAAGCGTGAATAGGCCTAGGCCAAGGGTTTGAAGCGCAAAGGCGAATATATGGATTGGTTTGTACCGACCCCAGCGGACTAGGGCGACGCCGCCGACGATGGAGCCTGGGATGCCGAGGAGAGAAATAGGGAGGAGGGCGACGCCAGCGCGGCGAGGAGAGTAGAGTTTGACGCTTTGGAAAAAGACTGGGAGGAAGAAGAGACACCAGTATAGTAGGGCGGAGTAGAGGAAGGTATTAATGGCAAGGATGATGGACGTGGGAGCGCGGAAGAACCGCGTTGGCATCAGGGGCTCGGCGGATATACCGGTGGTTTGGAGCCAGACGAAGATGAATAGGCCGAGAAAGCCAACGAGGAGGGGGACGAAGGTGTGCCATGATCGCCAGGGGTATCGTGTGCCGGCATAGCTGAGGGCGTACAGGATGGACACAGTACTTGCGATAAGGATGACGTTGCCGATGAGGTCGATACGCTTGATTTTCTGCCAGAACGTCATTTCCTTGTTGTACTTGACGCGCAGGAAGACGAAGAGAAGGACGAATGCGACCCCCCCAATGGGAAGATTTAGGTAGAAGACCCAACGCCAGCTGGTTGAGGAAACGATCGCGCCGCCAATCAAGGGACCGAGTGCAGAGCCGACGCCTAATATGGACATGAGGATAGCAGAGAAGTTTCCTCGCTGGCGGAGCGGCACTAGATCGCTGATGATAATGCTCGACAACATGATGATACCACCAGAGCCAACACCCTGGATTGCACGCCCACTGATCAGCATGGCGCCCGTGCTGGCACCACCACATATTCCGCTGCCGAGCACGAAGATGGCAACGGCCGCGAGCATGACATATCTTCGGCCGAAAATGTTGGAGAATTGGCCGAAGAGAGGGAGAATTGCAGTGCTGTGGTAAATGTCAGGATTTGGTAGCCACCTTGCTCATGCTAGAACACACGTACCTGGTTAGGAAAAAGGCATTGGTGACCCAAATAAAGTTGTCCCCGAGCTCTAGGTCTGTCAGGACTACGGGGGCTGCGATGGTCAGCACTGTATTCTCAAGTGCTGCTAGTAGATTTGTGATGCCAAGGCCAATGACAATGGCATACACCTGTAAACTGGGTTTGAAAGGCGCAGGCTCTACACTCTTTGGTGGTGACGAGCTCGAGGTCTCCATGTTTTGACCCAAGCCTGTGTCCGACTTGTAACTCAGCAGTTTTTCTCTCTTTTGGGGATTTGTATCAACTAAGTTATTAGGTTTGTAAACAGGACATGCAGCCGCAATTGATTTCTGGTTATATAATCTCCGGTATTAGAAGTGCCTTGGCAATTCCTTGTCCATGTCGCCAGCAATTGACATGTGCGCTGTCAATCGAATCTGCCTCGCTTGCCTATCTCACAAATAATACGTCTTCATTGGATCCCGGCAGTATAGACTGATACAGTAACAGAACAGCATTATTGTAATTTATGGTGGCGCTAAATAGACGAGTGCTAGTGCATTGATCGACACCAATCAAGCCATCGCATCAACAGCAATGGTCAGCCCCTCGTAAGTATGGCATGGAGTAATTTCAATCATGCAATACAGGGACTAGCTTGAAACTTGAATATTATCTTGATTTCGGTTGGATCAAAAATGTACGTATATGTAATCATTGATGATCTGAAGTTGGCTGCGCCGCTGCGGAGGGTTTAGCAAATAGAAAGACGCCCTAACATTATTAATTGTGATATACCTTACCAGGTATATACCAGCTAAGAGGCGATAACAAAACAATCAAAGTCATTAAAATAGGATATTGGTTTATTGAATAAATGCGAGAACCGGCTACTAAACAACAGCAACCAACTTCCTCGGATGCCCTCCACCAGCCAAAGCTTCCAACCCTTTAACAACACCCTCCAATCCTCCCTTGAGTTCTTCTGTCGGATGCGTTTTTAAACTTCCGGAATCTAACAAACGCTGAAACATGCCTATATGGCGCACCGCTAGCTGATACTTTTCCTTGCTGGCTGGTCGATCGTACTTTTCTTCTCCTAATACAATATCCGCTCCATACACCTCCGCCGACAAAACAAAATTCGGATGCACTGCCCGTCGTTGCGCTAATAGATCGTCAGCTATGTATTCCAGCGACACGTACCGGCCGCCTGGTCGTTGAATTGCGGCGTAACAGGTGGTGACGCTGGCTACATCGCTGATGCAGTCCAGTGCATATTTGAGTCGACCAGCTGTGTATGTCTTGATTTGGAGCGCAACATCTGAGCTTGAGTAGTCGAAAACAGCGGAAGCTCCTCTGCTGCGAACCAAGTCGAAACTTCGTGGCGAGCAGGTCGCGATGGGGTCGTAGCCGGATAGCTTTAGTAGTTGTATCGCGATTGTTCCCACAGATGTACTCCCGCCGTAGACAAGTATGGGGATGGGCTTCTCAGAAAGCAGGGGCTCTTCAGGCTTCCCTACAAGGTCGAGGGCGTCTGGAGACCATAATGACAGCAGGCAGGTTGGGATCGCGGTGCCAAGTGTCGCGGCCTTGAACAGGGTCAGACCACCACCACCATCATCATCTTGACTCTGGTGTACCGAAGAAGTCGGTATACGCAGCAGTAGATCAGCGCGCACGCGGACATACTCTGCAAAAGCACCGTTGGTTAGTCGATGTGTTGACGAGAAGGTGAACGCCGCGCCAAAGACTTCTGTTCCTGGTTTTACGGAGTCAACATCGTCCGCTACCTGGACTACAGTGCCGGAGAAATCGATCCCGACGTAGGCACCTGGAAGAGGGAAGTTTTTCTGAATCTTATAATCTGAAGGGTTGAGAGCGACGGCGTATGTTTTTACAAGCACGAAGCCTGGCAAAAGTGATGGGATAGCCGCCTCATTAGCAACGTGAAGCTTGCCATTTCCATCTTGCTGAATGGCTCGTTGAAAAGATGGGAGAGTTGTTGGTGTCATTAATGAATAATATTAACTGGACAATGATGGTTTCCTTCTGACCCTAGATGATTAACGATTTTGAGTCGAAATTCGAGTACAACGTTAAACTAACATGTGAAGATTTTCGTGCTCATTCCGCTCGATACGAACCTGTCTGGTTATAATCCCGGCCATGTATACAGCCATTGAAGACGTAATAATTAGGGCTAGTTGTGTCGGCACTAATCATTTGAACAACCTATAAATAACCACTAGCACTTTAGCAAATACGTAACTTGCTGTACAACCTAGAATTAGGTCGTATTTTAGAGCTAAAGAACACCTAACCAGGCTAACCGATGTGGCTGGGGTGGGACTGCGCTTGCCGATAGGACGTAGATCAATACTATCAGCTAATAAATTTAGGAGACCACTACTAGGCCACCCGAGAAGTTACACTGAGACTGAGGCTGAGTAGTGAGCATATCCACTATAGTAGTACTAGCCTAAAGTGGTACGGAGTACGTACATACTACATACTCAAGTAACCCCACCGTAAGTTAACAGCACCAACTGCTTAGCTGCAGCTGGCGGCTTTTGGCCGGAATCTCACGCGGATGTCTGGTTTCTGGTACATTCCCCACCCCCTCAAGTCCCTGTCCATGTCAATCTGTTGGCCTGACACCATTTCGAGGTCAAATGTCCACAAGACCTTGGCTAAGAACACCCTGCTCTGCCACCAAGCAATTTCCTTCCCCGCGCAAATACGAGGTCCCTGGCTGAACGGTTGAAAGCCCTTGCGGTTGTCATGTGCAAATTGTGCATCGTATAATGGGTGATCCTCCTGCAGCCACCTCTCAGGACGGAAGCTCAACGGGTGCCGGAAGTTACGTGCGCTCCGTGCCAAAGCAAAACTGCTAGATTGGCAAACCACCTAGGGTAGAGCAATAATAATTAGGAAAGATAGATATAACAATTAGGACACGTAGATAGCTTACTCCTTTTGGGATAAATGTTCCATCGACCATGGCGCCTGGGCTAACAACGGGCATTCCAGTAAGCACACCAGGCATGATGCGCAGTGACTCGTTCAAGCACGCCGTCAAATACGCCAATTGCGCTGCCGAGCCTGATACGATCTCATCGTAATTTTTGAATGCGCTCCTAATCTCCTTGGTTAATGTGTCCAGTGCATCTGGGTTTTTCAGAAGGTAGTAGATCGTAAAATAGAACCATAGCGCTGGAGGCTCGTATCCGGCTACCAACAGCTGTCCTGCGACTTGCTCTAGGTGCCGCATCTCTTTTCGATCATTGGGAGGTTCGCGATCTTCGGGAATAAGTTGCTCAAAGAAATCAAGGTGGTCAACTGCGCCCTTGCGGCGGATGCGCTGCTCGAGCTGAAAACGGCTATGACTTCGAATATGAGAATGCGACCGCAAAGCGGTGATTGCCAGAAATAGACCTTTCAGAGGACTGAGGAGGGGAAACCGCCATGACATCTGGATAACCACGACGGCTCTATTAAACCCAGAAAGGATTGATAAATAGGGTGGCTCTTTCACTGTCCAATGGTCAACATTTCGTCCTCAGAACAAGAGAGAGACATGAGACCTTACTGTCTTTGAGGGCATTCATCTCCCGATTATAGGCCATATCAGCAGAAATATCAACGCAGAGCCAGTTGATCCACGTAGGCAAACTAACACCACCAGTTTCGCCGCCTAGCTCTGTCATACGCTCAACAAAGAGGTCAATATACTTGTGCAAAGTCGCCTCTTTAGCCCTGAGAGCCCGACCGCTGAAAGCTGGAGACAATCGCTTGGCCACCTCGCGGTGTCGTGCCGGATCCCATTCCCAGATCAGACCACCATGCTCGTCATTTCCATGATTGTTGATCTGAGTTTTAGGGAATTTTTCTAGGTTCTTGTTATGGGAACCATAGATGTCTATATAGTTCTTACATAAGCCTGGATAGGGAAATTTCATGCTAATAGAAGCTTACCAGACAGAGCCTTTGGTGTTACAAATGCTATTTCGTTCGGTGCAATCCGTACAACATCACCTGGAGAAAGGAGTTAATGATTCCGAAAAAGAGAGCGATGACTTTTCACGTACCATATTTTTCGAGGGCATCTGCAACGGCCCAGGGCCATCGTCCAGCTAATCTAAACTTCAGGTTAGTTATAATACCAAGTATTAATTTCCAGAAACACTTACGCGTGGTATGCATACCAGACGTCGGAAATTGCAGCAATTTTCGGGCCTGGATATTTAGATAATGGATGGAAGTAGAGACGCCAGATCGACCTGATAGTTAGATAAAAAGTACCCTGTTATGGACATAATAGATAAGTCAAGAATTTTTTAGTAAAAAAGAGGCTGTGAATAGACAAACATACGCTGATAAAAATGAATGTAAGCAGCTGTTGAATTGTGAATATATCGAATGCCCTGTAATCGAGAAACGCCATGGCTGGGACCGACCAGGTGTTAAGAGGAAATTTTACCAAAGGAAGAGCAAGCTAGAATCATGAGGAATCGTAAATGATGATGATAACGATGTAGAATAGAGGAGTGGAGGGCGGATGCGGTGGGAAGGAGGAAGAGAGACTGGAGGGGATCCGTCTTGGCATGTGACAGTCGCCTTTCTTTGTTTCAATGTTCTTACAGGGACGTCGTAATATTTGGCATTTTCTCTGAACACAATTGTGATACTGTAATTAATTCAGACGATGCGTAAAGTTATGCAGGTTATTTCACGTACGTTACAGTCATTGCCCAATTGTTAGGTTTGTCATGCATCTGAACGGGCCGATTATTATAAATCATAAACTATATACAAATATCCGCACCAATTTATACCAGAACATTGCGCAGTTATCCCACTAGATCACGTCGAACTGCCTCTGTATATGTTTACTGTACACTTGTGGATGCGTAATTGGAGAAATGTCGCCTAGAACATGACTATTACCATAGGCGCCCGCGGGAGGCCCAGCAAGTCCCTTGGTGCCGTTATAATCAACCAGATTTTCCCAGTCCTGACTTGAACTTTGATCTGAATTGTTTGCACTGCGCTTTCCCGAGCCCTTGGCCGAAGTTCGTGATGACCGAGCGCGGGAGGTCCATTCAAGGATTGGGTGTTGCGAGAGTCGGTTCCAGAAACTGGCGGCCATCGGAAGAAAAGTGTTGTACATGGGGAGGGAACAACAGAGAAGAGCGGTGAACATTTGGACGCCTGTCCACAGGGAGACCATGCTGAACGCATCTGAGAGAGAGAGACGCAGTTAGTCGTGACTTCTATTAGAATGGTGAAAATCGAAGGCCACTTACATAGAATGCTCGTAGAATAAGTGACGGCAATCTTGACAAATCCGATTATTCCAACACTAAGGAAAAGAGTTAGATGGAGAACAAGATACCGGGATAAATAGCAGAGAAGAAACCCACATGAAACCGAGACCGAAAAGGACAGTTATCCTCAATTTATCATTGAACGACAAGTGGAGAGGTCGAATCATTATCATTGCCAAAATCACCATGGCGAAATCGATGATTGAATTGGGTAGTTCCCCGCCTAATATGACTGTTCCTTCATCTTTACATGTGCCTGGTACCGAAAGGTCGAAATATCTCTGAAACGGAACACACTGGAGGCCCTGGAAGATGCAAAAAGCAATGAATAGAATCGTTTGAGCGGATGCCAATATGTATATCCAAATCCTACAGGCGGTACTGCTGATTCCGAAAATACGGTGGTAGAAAGCTAGAATACTCAACTTCACACTAAGTACTTGTACAAAGTAGAAGTAGAGGCCGGATATATCCCACTGTGTTGGGAATGGTGAGCGTCTGAATGAAGAGTAGAAAGACAAACCCGTGAATAGGATAACATACCTTGCGCATACGAGCATAATCCGATGGGGTCTCAATAACCTCTTGGGTGATCTGGCGTCCATTAAGAATGCTAATTGCTAAGACACGTATCGCATTTCAGCAAGGCTGGCTGGAGGTATAGGATAGAGCTCTCCTGCTTACCCATCAACCCTGCAAGATTAGTCAAGACGAAGAAGATGGTGGCTATCACGGCCAGCCAATCCTCAACTCCGACTTTGCGCGTTACACGTCGGACACCAACGAAGCGCAGCGCCGTTACCGCAATCCCCAACGGCGTGAATATGATAAGTGTGACAAATTGGGCAAATTGTGTGGGATCCTTATTTATTTCGAAGGCCATTCTTGCCGTGGTGAGCGCTGCTGTGAGGTCGTAGATGACATCGAAGCATCTAGAGAACTAAACCGCCACATTTTTAGTCACAACCCTTCAAATTTTGAAAATATGCACGACAGAACTCTTGGCTTCTTTCTCTTTGCACGCTAAAGTTACGGAGAACATTGAACTTACAAGTTTTCTTCATTCTTGGCCGTTGGAATGACAGGGATGAGAATATTAAGTTGGCCGTGCTTTCAGTTGTTGCGAAATACCACTTTTATTTCTTTCTCGGGTACGCGCGGTAGTCTAATACGTTTGAAGAACGAGGGGAAATACGGCATTATTATCGTCCACGCAGGATGACTGGGTTTCTCATCTAGTAATCTACGTATTTAATTTTAGCCCGTGCATGACATGGCATTCTTAGCTTGATGCATCCCATCAAATTTGAGTTCGAAGGAAAGTGCTACCGGTAGTAAAACTAGTTCTATTTATACTCCGTAGGGTATATTGAGAAGAAAAACGCGATTGCAGACGAGTAGACTAGACCATGAGGTCCAGTAATTTACATCTACAATTAATTGATTTGGTTGTCCGAGTACGTGGTATAAATCGACGGAAGTGGATAGTCTAGAATAGCTCCTGGTATTGACTAAGTGCTGACTGCAGGATGCCTTTCAATACCGCTAAAGTACTACATGTAAAATTCACCATTGTGGGGATTCTTGGGCACCAGTTGACATCCTATTGAATGTTGATCTAATGTAGTAGACTTAGGCCCGCAACCATGCATACTCGGATACGTATTGTATTTGTTGTTGCTGCACTGAAACTCGTCGGTTACCAATTGATATAAATAACCCTTTGATCGACATGGGCTAGGCGCGAGATACGACAGGAAGCGTAGCCACGTCGAGCTATTGGTCTGTATTTTCACCGGGAATTTGCTTCTGCGTTTCATTGATACGTTGACATGCAAATTTCCGGGGCCTTTCCGCGTTTGGAGAATCATTCACCCACATGGTCAACGTGGCCACACTTGAGATTATAGGCGAATTTGTGGCCCCCTTGATAATAAGAAAGGCTTGCATGCGTCATTGTTGGTTCAAATTGGACGTGTTCTGTTTAACTATCTAATTAAAAAGATCTAGCTGAAATGGTCTGCCTCAATTACGAAGCTATTACAGTACAGTAAGTATTACCATGTTTAGCCCATCATAATTTGACGGAAGGCTTATTTCTTTTTCTAGCTACTCTCCACGTGCAATCGCAACTAAGTCGAAGTCCGGATTACTTCAGCCTCGTCAATAGAAAAACATTGAAGACTTCAGACCTGGCTCTATAAACTTTCTTAGAACAGCAAACTGACCCTACGATATGGTTAGTTGACGTAACGCGTCTACTGGATTTTCATCTTTACCTGGACATTCCTCACTATGGCTAGTGAGGGACAGGAGATCGCCATTATAGGCTCTGGGTGTCGGTTTCCTGGAAATGCCAACTCGCCGTCAAAGCTCTGGGCACTGTTACGAGATCCAACCTCCGTGGCAAGCAAAGTCCCAGCCCTTGGTGGATACTACCACGAGGACGCGCTGTATCATGGCCATGCCAACGTAAAGGAGGCATATCTGTTAGCCGGTGATGATACCCACCGACGCTTCGATGCCGCCTTCTTTGGCATCAAGCCCTCCGAGGCAAATGTACTGGATCCCCAGGTCCGATTACTTCTCGAGACCATTTACGAGGCCCTTGAGGATGGCGGACAGCCCATTGATTCACTGAGAGGCTCGGACACAGCCGTATATGCGGGGCAGATGGTGAACGATTACGAGCTGCTGATGTATCGAGACCATGAGAACCTGGGCAGATACCATGCCACTGGCACATCGCGGACCATGCTCTCAAACCGGGTCTCTTTTTTCTTCGACTGGCGCGGCCCATCAATGACAATTGACACGGCATGCAGCTCCAGTCTGGTTGCCCTGCATAATGCGGTCCAGCAACTGCAATCAGGGCACTCGCGTGTCGCAATCGTGGCTGGATCCAATCTTATATATGACGTGGGCTCCTTCATTGCCGAAACCAACCTGCAAATGCTCTCACCCAACGGTCAATCACGCATGTGGGATGCCGACGCCGACGGCTACGCCCGAGGAGAAGGCGTCTCTGCTGTCGTGCTCAAGACACGTGAGGCTGCTGAGGCCGATGGAGACCATATCGACTGTATTATCCGGGCCACGGCCGTAAATCAGGATGGCAAGACACCTGGTCAGACGATGTAAGCAACTAACTAATCTGTCTGTCTGTCTGGCAACTGACTGACAATCTTCTAGGCCAAGTGCATCTGCACAGGCACAACTCATCCGAGATTGTTATGCTCGTGCCGGGCTAGACTTGACAAATACTGCACACCATCCGCAGTATTTCGAGGCACACGGGACAGGCACGCCTGCGGGTGATCCGATTGAGGCCGAAGCCATCAGTTCCGCCTTCTTTCCAGGCGTGTCAAACCCATCGTCGATGTTTGTCGGTAGCATCAAGACCGTTATCGGCCACACTGAAGGGACAGCCGGCATCGCAGGACTACTCAAGGCATCACTCGCCCTGCAGAACAAGCAGATCCCGCCCAATCTTCTCTTTAAAAACCTCAACCCTCGCGTCAAGCCGTTCTACGACCATTTGCACATACCAACAACGCTGACACCATGGCCATTCGTTGCTAGCGACTACCCACGTCGAGCAAGCGTCAACAGGTAAGATTTTCTGGGGTAGTGTTAGTTTGTATATTCTGTTCTGTGAGCTAATGCCGTGCTAGCTTTGGTTTCGGAGGGACTAACGCTCACGCCATTCTCGAAAGCTATATCCCTTCGCTCCAATTTTCCCTTCAAAACCAGGTTCCATCAACCGTGTATATTCCCTTTGTTTTTTCTGCGTTCTCAGAAGCCTCTCTCAAGTCGTATCTGGCAATATTCAGTGCCTATCTGCGTGAAAACAAGACCACACATGACCTAAGGGATATTGCGTACTCATTAGACGTACGACGAACACGCCATCAGGTAGTCACTACTATAAGTGCATCCACTGCCGATGAGCTCTGTGACAAGATTGAGAAAAAGCTCGAGTTGTCACGCACAGACCCTGATCAGCGCGTTGGTATAAGAGCAATGCACCAAACACCAGAAACAAGGAAGCCTCGAGTGCTCGGAGTTTTTACGGGACAGGGAGCCCAATGGGCCCAGATGGGATTGGAGTTAATAACTACATCTGCCGTTGCAAAAGCCACTCTGGAAAGTCTTCAAAAACGACTTGACCAACTCCCCGACGCAGATCGCCCTACATGGTCACTTTTACAAGAGCTTGAGAGGGACTCTTCCTCCTCGCATGTAATGGAAGCTACCTTTTCACAGCCCCTCTGCACAGCGATACAAATCCTCCAAATAAACCTACTACGCGCTGCCGGCATCGAATTTACTGCTGTAGTTGGCCATTCTTCCGGCGAGATTGCGGCCGCCTACGCGGCCGGCCTAATCTCAGAAGAAGACGCTATCTGCATTGCTTATTACCGCGGGCTATCCTCGTCGCTTTCACAGGGCCTTAATAAAAAGTCGGGAGCTATGATGGCTGTGGGGACATCTTCCGAAGATGCTGAAGATCTTTTAGGGTATCCCGAGTTTGAGGGGCGTGCGTGTGTGGCAGCAGTCAATTCAGCAACGAGTGTGACCATTTCCGGAGATCGAGAAGCTCTCGAAGAATTGAAAGTTGTTTTCGAGGACGAACATAAGCAAGCAAGATTTCTCAAAGTGGACAAGGCTTATCATTCCCATCACATGAAGGAATACTCTGCCAAATACCTGGAATCTCTTCTAGCCTCGAACATTCAAGTAGGCCCTGGTAATCAAACATCTTGGTTCTCCAGTGTTTATGAATCAGAAATCAAGGGTCTGGATTCGCTGAAGGGGCCATACTGGGACGACAACATGGTCAAACCGGTGCTTTTTATGCAGGCTGTCGATAACGCGTGTGCTTCTATAGGAAATTTCGACCTAGCTATCGAATTAGGTCCACACCCGGCTCTCAAGGGACCTGCGCTTCAGACCATACAAGAAAGGCTTTCACAACAGATTCCTTATACCGGTCTTTTCACTCGCGGCGTCCCAGCCATCACCGCCTTTTCTGAAGGGCTTGGATACTGCTGGACTCACCTTGACCAAGGGGTCGTCAGTCTACAAAACTACGATAAATTTATATCCGAAAACTTAAGCTCCAAACTAGTCAAGGGGCTTCCTACGTACGCATGGGATCATGAAAACGAATATTGGCACGAGACGAGATACGGCAGAGCAATTCGCATGCGGCCCGGTCCAGTACACGATCTATTGGGTCACTTGACTCCAAATAGCACCGATCAGGATATGCGATGGCGCCACTTTTTGCGTCTGTCGGAGCTGAAGTGGGCGACAGGACACAGATTGCAGAATCTTACTGTCTTTCCTGCTGCCGGGTATATCGTCAGTGTCGTAGAAGCAGCCAGGTCGCTGTGCAACGATGCTTCCGCGACTTTGATTGAAATTCTCGATGTCGACATTGACTCAGCTTTAATATTCGACAATGATGATGTGAGTATTGAGATAATAATTTCTCTGACAGACATTACAAGACGTGGAAACAAGGCAATTGAAGCCAACTTCAAGTATCATGCTACATCGGGCAAAGACACCGAACCGCTGAAACTAAAAGCCAGTGGCCGTGTACAAATTCACTTGGGCCAGCCCAGTCGTACGGCCCTTCCTCCTCGTCCCCAAAAACGAGCAAACTTAATTTCTATCAGCGAGAAAAAGTTCTACGAGTCTATATCGGAACTTGGTTACCAGTATACTGGCCAGTTTGCGTCACTGGAGAGGATTGAAAGAAAGCTCGGCGCTGCAACGGGGTTCGTCTCCATCACAGAACCATCTAAATATCTAATTCATCCTGGAGCACTAGATGCCGCCTTTGTAGGTTGATTGCTGTACCATGTATTTCTCATGAAATACTGCTAATCAATGTCGCAGCAATCCACCCACCTGACGTATGCAGCTCCTGACGATGGCGCATCAAGGTCGATCTATATTCCAAAAAGGATCAAGCGTCTTACTTTCAATCCAGATCTCTGTGCACATGCGAGAAGCAAGCAGAAAGCTCTGGCTTTTGACGCAGCTCAACCAATCGAACTTCCCCATGCCAATAAGTTATGTGATATCAATTTGTATCCAGAAGATCTGGATAATGCCATGATCCGTGTTCAAGGATTGGAATGCGTTCCATTTTCCAGGCAGACAATTAAGGACGATAAAGAAGCCTTTTCTAATATTGTATGGGATGTTCTTGATCCCGACGCCCGGGCCATAGCCTGGGACCGGTCAAAAACATCTAGCTCGTTAGAACTCGCTGGTCTTCTTGAAAGGGTTGCGGGCTTTTACTTGCGAAGACTGGACAAAGAAGTACCAGAAGACCACCCATCAAGATACGAGGCGCCCTACAAAGGTTTACTGAAATACGTATCAAATATCTCTTCCCAGTCATGTACCGCGAGGTCACAGCTCACGCAAGCACATTGGGATCATGATACTCCGGAGGTCCTGGCTGCAGTGTGTAAACAATATGCTGATATTATTGACATGAAGCTGGTCTTTGATTGTGGAAAGAACCTGGCAAGCTCCGTTACGGCTGAAAAGTTTCCCGGAGATGTCTCCGGTTTGATGGAAGAATGGTATAGCAATGGTTCTGGAGTAAAGGATTTCACAACGCATCTGGCTGGAATATTGAAGCAGATGGTTCATCGATACCCTCAGATGCATATCCTCGAAGTTGGACAGGAAGTTGGTACCGCTACAAACGTAATATTGTCCGAGATAGGCCCAAGATTCGCTTCTTACACTATTGCCGCGCCTACAGAGACCTCATTTGATCCGGATCAAACTCTTCCCGATACATACAAGACCAAAGTTATTCCCAAAGTATTGAACCTCTCAAAGAATCCACGAGAACAAGGCTTCACGGAAAGATCCTTTGATGTGGTTGTGGCGTCTCTTATTCTACACCAAAGTCCAGAACTTGAGCAATCTCTGCGCAATGCACGCCGCCTGCTGAAGCCAGGTGGCCATCTCATCGTACTAGAGTTACGGCCCTCTCTCCCTTACTTCTTCAGTGTTGTCTTCGGTGCACACTCTCACCAGTGGTTCAATGCCGAAGAAGGCAGAACCTCATTCCCGGCTGTCACACTCTCGGAATGGGACAGTTTGCTACATAAAACTGGCTTTTCGGGGATTGACACCAGTACTGTGGAAGAGAATGACATAGGAGTGCCATTTGATATCTTTGTATCCCAAGCTATGGACGAGAAGATTGCCTTCCTTCGCGAGCCGCTTTCAACCCCTTTCCCCGTTTCATCGTCGGAACCAACAATACAAGACCTCTTGATACTGGGTGGAAATAGTTCAAAAACAGCTACGCTTATTACCCAACTCTCATCAGCTCTCCAAGGACATTGTGGCAGTCTCAGAACCGCACGCTCGATAGATTCGGTCAACGTCGACATTTCACCGAAAACTATCATTTTAAGCTTGGCCGATTTAGACGCAAGCGAATTTAAGGAGCTTGACGAATCGAAATGGGATGCCTTGAAAAAAATAGTTTCCCATACAGGGGCCCTAGTATGGGTCACCCATGGTCGCTTTGCGGATGATCCACATGCGAATATGATGCTGGGTTTGCTCCGTGGTGCTGCCCGCGATAATTCAACTCTTGATTACCTGCTATTGGACATTGAGGAATCTCACAGAATTGAACACAACTTCATCGCGGAAACTATTTTACGGCACAAGGCGGCTTCTCAGTGGCGAGAACGTGAAAGCATTATCAGCTATAGCGTTGAAAGCGAGTTAGTCCTAGACAAAACCGGCCGACTTTTGATCCCTCGTCTCATCATGAACGAAAGGATGAATGATCGTTACAATTCAAACTGGAGACAGATTCGTGAACCAGCTCGACCCAGCTTCGACAATATTGCTATATCAACATCTGACTCAGGGTGGGATGTCGTGTTGGAACCGTTACCCCCCTGTGACGGAGTGCAGTTGCGAACCACGCACTCACTACTATCACCCATTAGGGTTGCTAGTTCTGGCTGCATGTATGTAAGCCTCAGCAGTGGCAAACACTCTGGTGATAAAATAATAGCCTTATCATCCAAGAATAACTCTGTTGTGACCCCGCAAGAAGAGTTATCAATTCCCGTCAAGGTACCACCTGGCTCTGAAGCTCGCTTTTTGTGGTTGACAGCCCACTACTTACTGGCATCATCTATTTTGAAAGGTCTCTCTCAAGATGACCAAGTGTTGATCCATGAGCCTAGTCTAGAATTCTCTACAGCCATTGCCGAGGAAGCGTCAATTCTCGGTGTAGAGAGCACATTCACCACCACAAACAATGATACCCCGGACAATTGGGTAGCTCTTCACCCTTTTGCTTTGGAGCAGCCTATGTTATCACGTCTTGAAGACGAAAACTTTTCGGTATTCGTCGACATGACACCCCGGGAGGAAACCGAGTCCGTTGCAGACCTTGTCGCGACTGCACTTCCAGCTCCCTGTAGGAAAGAAAGCCTAAGGACGCTGTTTGGGAATAACGCTTGGACCCCCAAAGGCTCACACGTGAAAGAAATACAAACCCGTCTCCTGAGAGCAGTTTCGTGGGCTTCCGGTATGCTTAGCAGGTCTCATTGCGAGCATATGACAAGCTTTGCGATCGATGGCCTTCCGGAAACCGCCAGCCAACTAGAACCATTTGCCATTGTCGAATGGGATACAGTCCCCGAGGTCTCGGTTAAAGTTCAGCCTGTGGATACACTAGTATCATTTTCTAACAAGAAAACTTATTGGCTTGTCGGGCTCACTGGCGGGCTTGGCTTATCTCTGTGCGAGTGGATGGTGCAACGAGGTGCGCGATATTTTGCCATCTCTAGTCGTACACCCAATGTTGAAAAGGCTTGGTTGGATGAGATGAACAAAAAGGGAGTTCAAGTGAAGATTTCCGCCTGGTCAGTGAAACTTTCCGATAAAGAAAGCGGTTTGTTTTCTTTTTTTGGTTTTTTTAGCTGATTTGAACTAGTGACCTAACCAATAGAGACCAAGTACACGGGCTCTACTCTGAAATTTGCGAGGGTATGCCAGCTATTGCTGGTGTTGCTCAGGGTGCCATGGTTCTGGAAGATGTAGCTATTCAGAACATGACTCTCGAGCAACTATTACGGGTCACAAAACCAAAGGTCGAGGGTAGCATCCACTTAAACGACCTCTTCCAAGAGAACACATTGGACTTTTTCGTGTTTTTCTCGTCCGTGTCATCTGTAGTTGGAAATCATGGGCAAGCAAATTACGCGGCAGCCAACACATTCATGGCCAGTCTTGCCGAACTACGTAGACGACGAGGTCTTGCTGCATCAGTCATGGATATTGGCGCCGTTTTTGGCGTGGGCTACATTACCCGGTCCAAAAATGAAAAATTGATGGGAAAAGTAACAATGCAATCAGGAGGTTACGTTCGCACTTCTGAACGAGACTTCCATCAGCTTTTTGGAGAAGCTGTGCTTGCAGGGAAACCTGGATCCACTGGCCCTATCGAGCTCGTATCTGGGGTACGAAGGATTAGTCAACAAGAAGAAGACCGGCCTGTTTGGGAAACATGGCCACGCATGAGCCACTTTATCATAGACCATGAAGGACATGAGGATACGGCAGAGTCTAGCAATAAGGCTCATATCCCAGTCAAGGTACGACTTGCAGAGGCCCGAAACAACGAAGAAGCCTATGGAATTGTGTGGGATGCTTTTGTTCGCAAGCTCCAATCGCTATTTCAGATTGACATTACTGGTCTTACCAAGGCTGAGCTGGGTGCTATGCGTTTAGACCAAATGGGTATCGACTCTCTTGCAGCGGTTGAAATTCGCGGTTGGCTCATGAAAACGTTCGAAGCCAACCTCCCCGTTCTCAAAATTCTCAATGGCATATCTGTTGGCGAGCTGGTTGATGAAGCAACAGAAGCAATCCCATCACATCTTGTTCCAAACATAGCCGGGTGTTCTGTTGAGCAAACCAGCTCTCAAAATTCCGACTCTAGCCAGGATGTGCCTAGTAGTTCCGACACGGCCATTAATAGTCCATGTGATTCTGATCAAGGGACGTTGTCCAATTCAGAATTTTCATCGGACCAAGAATATGTGACTGCTATAGACTCTAAGGCGACAATCCTTAGGTCGATCCCGGTTTCTTTCACCCAAGCGAGGTTCTATCCTTCGGGTCTTTTCTTGGAGGATAAAGTCGGCCTCAATCATATTGCATGGGCTCGTTTTACTGGGGAAGTAAGCCCAGAAGGGCTACAACGGGCACTACATTCTCTAACCGAACAGCACGAAATCTTAAGGACCGCATTCTTTGACCAAGCCGGAAAGCAGATGCAGCACATATTGGATACCAGCCCCGTTTATGTGGAGCACAAACAGATTCAAACCGAAGATGAAGTGACCGAATTAGTCGTGTCTCTTCAAAAGGGATACGTTTATAATGTATCGAGAGGCGAAACTATGCGGGTTATTTTGCTCTCTCGCTCAGCGACCGAGAACTATCTCATATTAGGTGTACACCCTCTCGTCCTTGATGCAACGTCGTTTCAAATATACTTGAAATGGCTTGCGTTTCACTACGCTTCTCCGAATAAAATACGTCGGGTGAAGCAGTTTGCCGAGTCTTCTGAGCAGAGACACGCGGACTATGCCGCAGGGAAGTTTGAGGCTGAGCTACAGTTTTGGCGAAACGAATTTTCGACGCCAATAAAGCCGTTACCCCTGTTGACGTTGGCCAAAGTAAACGAGCGTCCAAAACTAAAGGCATACGAAAATATCCGATCTTCTTTGACCATTGATGTGGACACCAAAGCACGGATTCTCGAAATATGCCGTCGTGTTCGGGTAACGCCTTTCCATTTCTACCTAGCAGTTCTCCGCGTCTTATTACTTCGGTATACTGCTTATGGTGATAATAGTGAAGATGTTACAATTGCAGTTGCCGAGAATGGAAGAGGCTACGATGCCGAAGAGATGGATGTTATCGGGCCCCTTTATAATCTTGTGCTCGTGCGTCTTCTTACCCAACAATCTACAAGGTTTGAAGATTTGTTGGAAACAACAAGAAATAAAACATACGCTGCACTGTCAAACTCAAAGCTTCCATATCCGATGCTTGTGGAAGAGTAAGTTTTTTTTTTTTTCTATACCCTTCGCCGCTTCATTACATGCCAACTAATCCTTTCCCCTACAGGCTCAGTCTCCAGCGCACCGCCAAAGACTATCCTTTCGTCCAGGTTTTTGCCGACTACCGCGTGGGACAGCGCACGACCACGGAATTTGGCGAAAATAACGAACTTGTCATGATGGGGTTTGATTTTAAGGTCCCTTATGATGTTTTCCTTGACACGATCGACGTGCCGGAGGGCGAGTGCCTCCACGAGCTGTTCCTACGGAATGATCTTTTCGGGAAAGATGAAGCAGACCGCCTTGCTAGGAGCTATAAAAGCTTGGTGGTTGCATTTGCTAAGCATCCGGCAATGACTCTAGGTCAGGATCTCGAGTCTGGGGGGGAAGAGTGATTTAGTAACTATGTAGTATATAAGTTTTTTGATTGTTTGGCGAATTTTGTTATCCACTAGATCGACGTGTTCTCAATTCAACAATCCATGAATCTAATTAAATTGAATTTTAGAAGTGACATCCAGTTACATGTACAAGGATAAGGCACTGATTCTTTACATCCCTTGTCGATTTTAAAAGCCTGACCGAAACTACAAAGAAAACGGTTATATTAAATACAATAATACCGTATTATTCATGCAAGACAGTTACATTTTGGTTTAGCTCCCCGGACTGTATACAGTATATGCTCTGTAGATCCGGCGACTATGTAACCGGGC
Organism: Talaromyces rugulosus; assembly: GCF_013368755.1. NCBI lineage: Eukaryota > Fungi > Ascomycota > Eurotiomycetes > Eurotiales > Trichocomaceae > Talaromyces > Talaromyces rugulosus. Next base: position 4,267,221 of record NC_049564.1, read on the forward strand.
CGCTCGTGCTTCCCCATTTATGACCGAGGCTGTTGCAGGACGCTTATGAATGACGCCAACACCACCTTTTGTTAATAGTACTACTTACTTGTAGCTCTTCCTCCGCATCATTCAACAAACAGGCAGCTAGACTTAATTTCAGAACATTCAGTTCAGCTGAGCGTCATCATGGCCTCGGGTAAAGCAGGCGGAGCTGTTGCTCTTTTCTCCGAAGCTACCAAGGCTGAGCAACTCGACTCTCACACATACCGAGTTAATCTCAACGCCGCCTTCTGTATTGGCGCAGGTACTTGATCTCCTCCTTTTCAGTCGCTTTCAATTGTTACTTGAACAAATAAATAGGTCACCTCTCTAATCTGGACCCTTTTAGTCCCCAATGGCGGCTACACATCCGCATGCATGCTCGCAGCAGCAAGCAAACACCTCAGCCCACGCGGCCAGCCCGACACACTAACCGCACACTTTGAGTATCCAAACAGGACATCGACCGGGCCTGCTATTGTCGTAATTGAGGATGTCAAGCTCGGTCGCCAAATATCCACGCTCCATCTCACACTTTGGCAGGGTGGGCTTCTCTCACAAGCGCCGTGGATTGACCGCTCCGTTTCACGCCGCATTATCCTCGCCTACACAACCCACACAAATCTACGCGCATTCTCTGGAATCTCGATGCCTACGGGCTACGAAGTAACGCCAGCTGCCGAGCTCCCATCAGTATCTGATTTTGAAGCTCTAAAGACCCACGGCGCCGACAATGCCTGGGAGGAGTCAAAACTTCCCAAGGGATGGGCCAGAATGATGCCGTCCTTGGCCAAATGGCGCTTTTATGTCCCTCGCGGGGAACCTCTAAGCCCCGGAGTACTGGATATGTGGATCCGGTTGACCAGCGGAGAAAAAATCACGCAAGGCGCGCTGGCGTATGTGGTTGATTCATTTCCGCACAACATGCACACGTTCCTGGCAGCGCCAGCACTGCGTGAGCTTCTGAATGCGCCGCATGAACGATCTAGCGATTCCGAGGTCAAGGATGTCCGGGAAAAGAATCAGCAGCGCGCCGAAATGTGGTTTCCGACTGTGGTGATGAATATCGAAGCGAAGACGGCGCTTCCAGAGGAAGGTGTCGAGTGGCTATCTGTTCGGGTGTCGTCGAAGCAGATCAAAGACGGCAAGTTCGATCTCGAGGTGCTTGTACGCGATACTGATGGGGAGGTGGTTGCGTTGAGTAATCATGTTGCGATGATTCTGAGCGTTGAACGGAATACGGGCAAGAAGAGCAGTTCTTCAAAGGCTTCTTTGTAACGATTTTCTTTAGGAAAATCATTTTCAACGTAATACCAGACTTTTGCTAAAGGGTTACCATGTTTCCGAATTCATTATCAAAGAAGAGCATGTAACATTTGAACTCGAGTAGCATTACTCCGTGCTGAATAGCTGCATGGTGGTTAGTATTAAGAACAAAGCAGATTCCAAAAAGGGCATTATTTTTCACTTGATGCGTCAAAGAGCAGGGATCCCTGGCCAGTTTTCTCTGCAGGATCCAACGGGTCTTCAGCAGCTCCACCTTTTCTATATAACATTGTATCTACTCCGGGTGGCCAATACATCTATGTCATATGCCGTGGAAATTTCCAGCTTTATCGGGAGTCGGACTGCATTCCGGGTAACTAAGAGGCTTGAGCCGTCCGTGTCAGAAAGGAACAAAGAGTACGGCTCAGCAGGCAATCATTTGCACAAACATTAGTTGAGGAACATAGAAAACCAGAATATTCAAAGAACTGCTTTATGCTATAAATACCTCAATGTGTGAGGAAACAACGGGAGAGCACTGCGCCTGCCGTGGAGGTAATTTGATGGGAACATCCGCTCCTGCCTCGCGAAATGAAAGCCCCCGTCGACCAATTTATATCGTTACCAGTTGACCTCACCTTCTTCCTTATATATTTTTCCATTCGCAATCAACAACATTGTCATCTTCTCAGATTGCAGACAGTCTATTCTGTTGGTTCTTCCGTTGTATACCGATATACCATCAGAGTCGGAGATCGGACAGACACTATGCCAAAGCGAAAGGCAGTACAAGAAAGCGGTCCGGCCAAGCGCACCCGTCGCAGCAAAGGCAAGTTTATTCTTCATGTTCTGTTCTTCGCGTATCTTGTACTTGTACCAGGTGATTTCTCATTGAGAATACATCTACTGACCCCGAGAAGCGACAGATGCACATCCGGAGAATGAAATCACAACTCCGGTTTCCCAACTGATTATCGAAGACAGCCCAGTGAGAGGCAAACCACCCGTGTGGGCAGATGTATGAAGACATGGCCCTATTTTGAAGTGCAAGTGAGCTAATTAGTGAGGAAATAGAATCGGTCTACTCTGTGTGACACTTTGAGCTGGTTCCGATCTACCCAAGGAGGTTGCTATCAGTCAAACAAGGTGTGCCTTGGGGTTCTCCTGGATAAGGACAGTGGCTCACGGGCACACATTGACGATGAGATTATCATCACAAGAGTGTGAGTACTACCCCTATTTGTATGCCCTATACCTTTGTTTTTTAACTAATATAACAAGGGGTGGCGGTCAATCGATGGATGCAAAGGGCAACTTCTCCCAAGCGAAGGACCTAGACGAATCAACGAGGTCGATTGATGCGCTCTTGGCAAGCATGAGAATCGGAATTGCAGTCGGCTTGATAATCGGTTTGTCATCCTTCACTAGTAATGACTATTGCTTGGCTAATCTAATTATATACAGGAAACAAGAATACGGTTATTAGGAGACAACTGCCTTACCGATACAACGTCCTTGCATTCTTTCGCGTTGTCGATATTTGGTTCGAGCAGGTTAACGGCAAGGTCGGTGCACAGGTCCGGTTCCAGAAACTCAACCTGGAGGAACCCAGTTGGTGGGCTATCGAAGGATCTAGTAATCCTCCACCTGTAAGTGAGAGGGAGTTTACTCGTCCGCAGAGTAAGGAATGCAACAAATGTTCTACTGTTAGCAATCGAGTTTACGAGGAGGGCTGGATGTGTCTGGATCGCAAATGCTCTGCTTTCTGGCGTTTGGAAACTGGCGAGCCTCCTGAGGAACTCCACTATCATGCAGACTTTCTCAGTTCTCGCGAACCGGTCGACGACCAGATTCAGCCTGAATTTAACCTAGTCCCCGAGTTACTGGAGAGTTTATTGGAATGCCCAGATACCTCAACACAGAGGATCGCCTGGAGGGGGATTGTATGTCCAGACTGCCAAAAATGCGTTTCCCGGCGATACTGGAGTGGATGGGTTTGCTCCGACCCATCGGATGTCAAGAACAGACGTGGGTGTCAGTGGAAGAAGTTTCTAAAAATGCCTCCGATCTCGCTTCGGTCAGTTATATCTGATTTTGAAATAGGATCGACGAAGCGAGCTATTCGGATAGATGAAGGCCAACTTGTACGGCCGCAAGTCACGTTCACACGTGAATATCAGAAATTCATATATGAGATAGATGGGGTTGGCACTGTTGTCCATTATAGTGCTAATCGACCAGTACTGGGTCAACCTAACGGACCAAACGACCTTTTTCAAGGTCTACAGAGTGCTAACCTGGGTCTTCGTCGGTTTCCCCTACAGCAGTCCGTGGGTAAGTCGTTTTTAACCTCGATCCTATATTTCTTACTGCGTTGCTAACCAAATCAGTTGAGGGAACATTAACCGCGCATTTCGCTGTCAATTTCGTATGAATGCCCCAAATCCTTCCTAGAATACAGAGGCTAATTAATCTTGGAGTTTAGGGAATGCCGTACAAGTTTGTTGTGTCAGTTGATTCGAAAGGTTTCAGCGAAGCGCCACGCGAAATAAAGTATGCTCTTGGCCGTCTTACTTGGGCAACTCAACAGGTTGTTGGATCGAAAGCACAAGCACCCAACGAATTGCTGACGCTTGGGTATTTTGAGAAAATGGCCATAGGGGTACGTACATGATGAAATTCCGGTTTCTCGATCCGACACTGACAAAAATCATAGTATCATGACGACGGAGAATCGTCTCTTGGACCGACCATTGCGACTCTATCTCTGGGCGCAAAGTCGACAATGAAAATCCGTCTAAAGGATGAATACTTTCGTGGGTGTCGCACGCGTGGCAAAGTGCCCATCTCAGACGATGCGGTTCTGCCGGGCTGTTATAAATTCGAAGAACGCAAGGCATTACGAGAGCAGCACCAACGGGACGAGCTCACGGATGAAGAGTACAACGAAGGCCGCATGACACTGGCCAAAGAGGTCACACAGCGCGAAAGCAACGTTCTCATAAACATGGACCTACACCATGGCGATTTGGTAGTCATGCATGGAACGCGGCTACAAAAATATTATGAGCACACCGTTATTTCCGAGGACAAGCTTCGGTTTGCTCTGACAGCTCGTTATATCAAGCCAGACCAGGTGCCCGAAGAAGAACACCACAAGGGAGACTTTGAGCTAGAACCGGACCAAGTGTACGACGGCCGGTGAAAGTGAGCGCTGGCATGTACGACATTGGAAGTTGGAGGTCCCTGTCACCTCGGAATAATATTGAGCCAGAGTATCGTTCAGTTAGTACTATATAGAGCAATATGTATTAATATACACGAATTTAGTCATAGACCAGTCATAATTTAACTGCTTACTTGCATCAAAAAGGCATAATATACACAATAATTAACGAATACGAAGGCGCCCCTGCATGCCATTGGGCCGGGACGAAAACCACTGGGGAGCTGAACCAACTAATGACCAGCTAACATTGCAGCCTCAGTCAGCGGTTGCGCTTGCGCTTGCTTACTGCCACTACTTGCTGCCGACCGCTCCTGCAACTCTTCCAACACCAACACCCCCCAAGCAGTGTCTCCAGCCTGGTTTTCTCGCTTTCGGCCCTTGGTTTTCGCTGCTGCCAATCACGAATCTCTGCGGTCTATGAAGCGTTTATTCCAGCGCTGTCAAACTCGATAATAACAACAGTACTCGTGTTGACAGTGACGCACATGCGGGGATGCCAGATTCGGCACCCGCTAATAACAGGTGAATCGTGCACAGTCGCCTTGTCGAATGCCTTCTGCTCATAGCGGCCATCGATCATTATCATTATTATTATTATCATCCTCCTAGTCTCGTCTCTCCTCGGCTTTTTCATCGCTAGATGGTCTGCCCATCGCTCGTTTCCGCCGACTTCGACCCCACGAGTTGCTCTCGAATTGTTCGCTGCTCACACCGTCCGAGTCCGAGTCATATATAGCCGCCGTCATACGTCGAAGCAGATCCTACAATTGTCGTCGGACAATCGCTCAAAAACGTATTCGAAATGTCTCAGTACCAGTCGGGCCAGCAGGCCTATTACGGCCAGCAGAACCATCCCCCCGCATCCTCGCAGAATACGTCGCATCGCCCGTACGCAGCATACTCGCCCCAACCAGACCAGGCCACGCCGTTGAGACGAATGCCAAGCTACATTGCTGGCGACGATTCGAACTATGCTCCTCCGGGGGCCAATGGCGAGGGTGAACATGGAACCCCCCAAGGCCACGCGCCTCCCGGAACTGTTTACAATAACCTCAACCACACCGCGCAAGCCAACCTAGGCTCGAGACATTCTCAGTTCTCTGTCGGGAGCTCCCAGCAGTCAAACCCGAGTCGCGCTTCGTCGCATGGCTCGTCTGCGACTTCTACTTATCCTATACAGGCATACCACAACTCAGTGCCGCCGCCAACCTCGCCGAATGCCTACAATCCACAGCAATATGTCCGGCCGCACTCGCTATCTCAACCCCCGTCAATGGCCTACAACCCTCAGACATACACTGGGAATCCGCAGTACATGAACGCCCCATCTCCGTACCAACCCTACAATCCCGCTGCTTATCAACCGAACCCGGCCCTGAATCGACAGCCCACGAATCCTACCGCGCGCTATCAACAACCGGCTACGTATGGAATGCCGTCTCCCCAGACACAGGGGCCTCCGCTTCCCCCTCGTGGAGTAGACCACCCCTATGGCCCGCGTCAATCCCAGCTTTCTGCGGAGTCGTCTCCAAATCCAAACTACGGCCATTCCCCTACAAACCAACCTTCGCCCTCATTGAGCTACCATTCCTCGATACACCACGCTGGGCAGCCATCACCGGGCTTTGCAACGAACCAATCATACATGAGCTCGAGCCCCAATTCACAGCCTTCCCGTCAGCCTTCTCGTACGTCGCCGGCGTTACCACAACTTCCTCCCGTGATTTCTTCGCCCACGATTGAGGAGCACCCCCCGGCGCCACCCGCTCACCAGCCTCACGGTGATTTAGTATACGGAGACAATAACTCTGCAGCAGTTTCGAGGAATTCCGGATCGTCTCCCACGTACCAATCAACGGTTCCTCGGCGGACAGACACCCTGACTCGACACCCACAAGCTCGACCTCTCCCTGGCCCTCCTCCCGATGCCGAAGCGGAAACACAGAACGGTTCATTGAACACATATGACGATCTGATGAAACAGGTTGAAGCAGCCGTGCAAGGTCGATCAGAAATGAGGAATCCCAACCCTAGATGGTCGTCTCACACGGAAGGACGAACTACGGACGGCGAGCCTCGTCCTCTGTTTACGGAGGATACTACAGCATCCCAACTGTCTCCCGACGAGCAGCATACACACACAAACGGGAGTGTTGCAACCGGTACAGGGCAATATGTCAATTATGATGCGTATAGTGACGAAAGCGACGCCGAGGCTGCTGCTGGTATCGCAATGATGCAGATGGCGGATGAGGAAGAAAGGGTCGAAGCTGAGCGGCGAATGAGCAGAACCGGAACATCTGTTTCTCTCTTCGCCAGCCAGGAACCGCAACCGCAGCCGCCCACCCCTGGACTTTTCACCTCTTTCCAAGAAGCCAGCAGTGACAGTGACTATGCCCATTATGATTTGGCAGCGTACGGTGGGGGCTATGAGGCTCCAATGCACTATGGGGATACATTTGCCTCGGGTACCGAGATCAGGCTCCCTGGCGTGTCAAACTCTCTCCGAAACTCTGTTGATGCAAGCTATGCCGACGAAAACAGCCATACTTTTGGCAATCATGGATCGACACGCGGATACCCTGATCCCACCCCAGCGCGAGTTGATACCGGGGGCACTGGCGGCTTAGCACGGCCAGGCACCATGGGCCATCGTATGAGCTTCGATGATGCCGATGAAGATACTGTTCTACCAATGCCCGATATCGATACACCATCAGGAAGCCAAAGCCCGGAAAAGGGCGAACCAGCAGACCTCTTCTATCACCCGGGAATGCGTCCACTACCACCGGCACCCGTGGAGCCAGCAAACATTTTGTCTCATTTGATGCCCGCGGGCACTTATCGGAATGATCAATCAGGTGATCAGGACGAGACTGATCAATTTAGACCTCTTCCTCCCATTTCCACGAATACTTACGACCAGTCACAGTCCAACCTGCCCCAAGTTCCGCGATCATCATCCTTGTCGAGTCATAGTAGCACACCACGTACCGAGGCTCCCATTAGATCCAAGACCGACGCAGATCGTGCGAAATACAAGCAGCAACAGGAGTTTTTACGTCAACAAGCACAGGACCCCACTGGTGCTCTTGGGTACAGTGCAAGCCCAGAGCCTTCTGCGATAACTCTCGATCTCCCAACCCTCCCCGCAAACAGACGGAAGAGGTTCAATCCAGCGAAACTGTCGTCGGAGCAATTCCGCAAGTGTTCTGAGCCATGGGCGCTTAGCTCAATTGTAGCATGGGTGAAAGATTTGAGTGAAGATGAAACCGATCTTAAAAAACATGTGGTTGTCGATGCCATTGTCGCCTTGTTCACACATAAAGTTCCCACGATGAACACGGCTGACGCGGAAACACTCGGAGCCTCGGTCGTTAATAGCATGTTGAACGCAGGGGCACTGATTAGGGATGAAGAATGGGTTAAATTCAGCAACAGGTCGCTATCCGGTGTTTTGTTCCAGATAACGGGCAGTGGATGTTATTCTTCACGACTTCACGTCCAAGAGACTGATGGGTTTGGCCGCTGTTACTCGCACCATTGCATGAGAACGCTGAAGAAGATCAATCTCAAGGCGCAAGTAATGGGGCCTCAAAAGAAGGCACAGGATTGGGTTACGTTCTACGGTATCCCTAAAGAAGTCTGGGAAACCCACCCCAAGAAAGAGATTGATCGTCAAAACAACCTACATGAAATTGTCACGACTGAAGATTCCTTCATTGCGCAGTTGGATGTGCTGAGAGAACTTTATCGTGATCAGCTGGCCAAAATGCAGCCTTCTATCATCACGCCGAAACGCCTCGAGAAATTTCTACGAGATGTTTTTGGCAAGGTTGATCAGGTTAAAAAAGTTAATGAAGATTATCTTCTCGCACAGCTCAAGTATCGGCAGAAGGAACAGGGACCTTTTATTGCTGGTTTCAGTGACATTTTTCGGGAATGGATACGAAAAGCCAAGGCAGCATATATAGACTACGCTGCAACTTTCCCCAATGCCAATTATCTAGTGCGCAAGGAATCTGAGCGCAATACACTCTTCAAGCAATTCTTGAACCAAGCCCGCGACAACAAGCTTTCAAATCGGTTAAGTTGGGATACCTATCTCAAGGCCCCCATTACTCGAATTCAACGATACACGTTGTTGCTATCGACAGTGCACAAGAACATGACCAAGGACTCGGAAGAGAAGCACAATTTGGCGCTGGCTATTGAAGAAATCAAGGTTGTTGCGCTCGAATGTGACAATAAAGTTGGCGAGATGTCAAAGAAAGTCGATCTCATGGAACTCTCCGCCAGACTCCAACTCCGACCAGAGATGAGAAATGAAGTTGAACTGAATCTTGAACACCTAGGAAGAGAGATTATCTTCCAGGGCGACCTTCAACGACCTGGTACGCGAACAAGATTCAATCTGGTTGATACCCATGCGGTGCTTTTCGATCACTATCTTGTCTTGGCCAAGGCTATGCAAGGCCGCGATGTATCCAGGACTGGGAAATTCGAAATATACGATGTGTCAAAGTTACCGATTCCTATGGATCTACTGGTCTTGGAAAGTACGAATGATGATCCGGTGGTCAAGTCCTCGGTGAAAGGAATCTCAACAGTAGCGCCTCCTTCAGGTGCTGCTGCTCGTGGCCCTGGCACAGGTCCTTTAACACATACAAATAGTTCCACCTCGACGACTTTGACTACTACATCATCTGGAAAGTCTTTCGTAGCAACGACTGTTCTCGAAAACTCCAAGGATGACAAGATTTTGTACCCTTTCAAGGTTAAACACCTGGGTAAAACTGGCACCTATACGCTCTTTGCACCATCTGCACAAAACAGACAAGATTGGTGCGAAAAGATCATCGAAGCCAAGACGAAACATGCTTCCTCTCTGTTCGCGCAAAATGCCGAGCCCTTCCGGCTGCGAGTTTTGGCCGATGCTGCCTTTACTTACTCGGAAACACCAGGAGCTAAACCCGTGATGATCAACGGTACTCCTCTTGATCGAGCTATACAAGATGTCGAAGCAAAGTTTGCCAATATAGGTATCCGGCCCAATCCGGTCTCCCGGGCGGCCGTCAATTGTGCCACGGTATTCCAACAGCAAAGCGGGCAATTGATGTGTGCTATTGGCACAGATGCCGGGGTTTTCATCTCTCGATACGATGATCCTCGTGGCTGGACTAGAACGATTACGATCTCCCGAGTAACCCAGATTGCGATTTTTGAGGAATTCAATTTGATGATCCTTATTGCCGACAAATCTTTGATTGCATATCACCTGGATGTAGTGTGCCCAAACAGCGGCATGCCTTCTCAGACGTCTCAACATGATTCTGCGCGCCGAGCACCGCAAAAGATTTCAGGAAACCGTGAGGTTGGCTTCTTCTCTATAGGTAGAATGAAGGATCGTGTGTTGGTGTTTTACAAGAAGCGAGACGGTATCTCATCTACTTTCAAGGTTTGTCATTTCTTGTCTTTATCAAGTTAAAAAAAGGGAGTAATGCTTACACAATTCACAGGTCATCGAGCCAGTTCTACACAAGTCAACTACTAGTCGATCACGCCTTTTCTCCTCTCGTCGTGGCCAAACCGAATTCTTCCGCGACTATGATGAATTCTACATCCCCACGGAAAGTTACCACATCAATTTATTCCATACATCCCTTGCCATATCGACACAGCGCGGAATCGAGGTCTTGACACTTGATAAGAAGCAGCCCTGGTCTGTGCCAAACCTTAGTTCTGGCGCACCAGAGGCACAGCCCTATTTGACAAGTATCGCGACCCGTATCAAAGATCTTCGGCCACTGGGTATGTTCCGACTGAGTGACAGCGAGTTCCTGCTAGCATACAGCGAATGCGCAGTATATGTCAACAAGCTCGGCGATGTGTCGCGGAGCGTTGTTATGGAGTTTGTCGGACGAGCTCATACAGCTTGCCTGTACGGCAAATTCCTCATTTTGCTAAATGAGGATTTCATTGAAGTCCGCAATGCAATGAACGGCCGCTTGAGACAGGTCATTCCAGGTCGTAATGTTGTCTGCCTTGATGATGGTGGCAACATGGAAGGAAACGCGCCTGTCAATTCTAGCAGTTTTGCTGAATCCGGTGCCAATGGGCAGACTTCGTTGACAAGGGACCTTGCCCGTGTGGGTCGTACTATCAAGATTTGCATGCAGCATCCGCAGTACGATCGCAGTCAAGTTGTGGTTGAGCTGATTGAAAATGAGGGGCAAAAGGATTGATTGGTTACTATTCACAAGTAATATCAATAATCCTCCTCCCCTGGACAATAATTACCTTTTTTTTCCCGCAAGCGTTGCTTCTTTTGACATTTTCTCAAAGTATCGCATTTTGAATAACTTCTCATTTGAACGGCGATTGGTGGATCTCTTCTTTTTTTTTTTTCTTCTGGCATTTTCACTAGTATTCCCTTTCCATACCTCATTTCTAACGATAATGCCTCTTTTTTTATTCATTGAATCTCCTTGTGACGAATTCGATGAAAGATGGATGCCCATGAACTTTTTGTTATATTGGGCTCATATTTGAGGGAGTTCGGTTACTTATTCCTTTTTTAATTTATATACGGTGTATCTGTATGACTCAAGATGGCCTTTCTAAAACAGAGGGGGTTCAAGAGTCTTTGTATATAGATAGTGAGCATTGGGATGATCAATTGTGTTTGTTGATACAATGCAATCATATATATGTTATCCTTGACTGAATTATGATTCGACATTGAATATTGAAAATCTGCATATAACATTGAAATACCTATTATAATTGAAGGGGAAAACACGAATACATCTTGATATATTCGTTCAAATTACATATATGTAAATAAAACCAGAGGTATTTCTCATAATCATATCAAACGAAGTCATTAAAACCACATCAACATAATAACAAATAGCTGGTATCAATAATTAAAAGATCGTCACACATTAGTATCTGCACTCGGCTTCTTCCTCCTCACCAGCTCTCTGGTAACCAGACCTGGACCGCCAACAGCTAATTCAAATGGCGGCGTCAGTCCTTCTTTTCGAGATCGAGCATCGCCTGACACGTCTTTATATATGGGGCCCTCGGACGGTGGCGAGTGCTGTTCAGACTTATTATCCCCCCCTTGATCACTACCATTCTGTCCCGTTGGTATCTCGCTTCTACCCTCAGCGACAACACCAACCAGGCCATCCACATCCTTGAGAGACTTCAAATCCTCGTTGTCCGTATCACGAATCCCAGGCAGATGATCCACATGACCAAACCTCTGCAGCTGGGCGCCAACACGCACCATCGCAAACGCATCCAGGGTATCAGTCCATCTCGGCGAAAAATAAGTATGCGCCATGAGCGCACACAGAGCGAGAATCTGGATTCCAATCAAAATAGAAACCGTGACGATAGCAGCTAAGCTCCATTTCGGCTTGATCAGCACGGCACCCGCGGAAGAAAAAATGGGACGCGAATTGCCCCCATTGAATGCGGCTGTATTCAAGAGGCCCTCGTTGGCAAAGTACGTGGCCATGGAGAGAACTGACTTTCCAACATGGGTATAGTTGAAAATGGCTGCCAAGTTAAACGCGGCGCCGGCGAGGTGTTGGTAGAGGAGGCCATCCCTGTCTTGGTATTTCATTAGATACTGGTATGTATCGTAATTGCATATCGATCCTGTGCCACGAGAATCAAGTCCGTAATTCAATCTATCTTTAGAGACATGGGCAAACGGAATAACATTCAGTTGGCAGAGAAGAGTGATCGTTTGGGCAGCGGTGTCGTTGTTAACTTTGCTGACTGCATTGAAGAAGGTCATGTTACCAAATAGAGCCAGGGCGCTCGTCATAAGTGGTCCAGGCGCGTATATATTGTTTTTCACATTGGATGTGAATGGATCATTAGGCGCATTCATGGACGAAATGGTACGACTTGGGTTGTTGTCACCACTGAGCCACTTGTTAGTAATTTTATCATGCTATTTGTCTTTGGGCGTGGGGAGGGAGGGGGTTATGATTGGTGAAAAGTATCAGGAGACTTACGAAGTCGTCGGAATACCATAGCGCTGTTCAGGACCAAGGAAATCGTTATATTCGGTCGCCATTTCTTCAGGGCCGGGCCATTTTTCCAACAACGGCCCTGGGTTTCCTCCATTCCAGTCGTTGTTGACCTCAAAGTAGCCCCGTGTGGAACGAACAGTGCAATGTAGTGTAGAGCTGACCGCGTTGTGGAAACTGTCTGTATAAGACGCCAGCATAAACGAGTTGTGAATACCAAAATCAATCCACAATTCTTCGGATAGATCCTGTCGATCTCTGGTGAGGTTCCACGGTGTACTTCCAGACGCTCCGGGCACACAGATGCGAATATCAAAGGTTTCGGGGGCTGAAAAGTTGGTCACAAATGGCTGGTCCCCCGGGCAGACCTGCGGAAAGGCAGATGACGGGGTGATCTCGCAGTCTATGGAGGAGTTGAGGCGCATGGCATGCTCTCGTAGAATGCCTGTGTTGGATCCGTTCTTGATGGAGGAGACAAAATACCTATCATTATACCGAACTCCTAGGCCATCCAATGTGTACCAATCAAAAGTGCTGCGCAATTGGTTGTTGGGTACGTCGAGAAATCGGAGTGGCGAATCCGGCCACATATATGGCTGCTCGTCGTAGTTGGACAGCTGCTGAAGCTTTTTGGTAACGTACTAGACGACCGCGTTTTGGGGCACATGTTGCAAATCCGAGGGCGAAGGATCCAACCCGACTGCTGACGGTATATTCCCATCCGAGCACGCGTTGATTGGCGCCTCACGCAGTCGACAATATGGATGCTCTCAAGCTGTACCAGAACAGCCTGGATAGCAGGTGTGAAGGTTACCAGCAAAATGAGCAGCCCGCCAAAGGCAACAAACCGACTCCGGGAGAAACACCGGAACCACGAAATCACACCAGTCCAAGGACGGTTGGCAAGAGTGATCAGATCTGGTAACGAGAGTTTTTGCTTGGGCGACTGGCGCTGCGCGTAGACTGCGGCTGCTTGGGCAAGAAGACCAGACACAATTGGGATAGCCAGGACAACCTGGATTTGGGAGAAGAATTCAATAGCATACCACCCGTGGCGAACACTGTTGATCACTTTGACGGGCAACCCGTAGACCTGATTGAGATATGAGGATGCGTTCACTGGTCGACTCATCAGAATACCCGTGATAACCCATGATATCAACAGGATGCTAATGTATAGCACTAGCAGGAATATTGAAGCAGTTCTGTAGCGAAGGGGCCTAAGGACTGGGCTTTTAGCTGGCGGGCCCTTGGCCTTTTTCTGTGCCTGATTGTTTGTCATTGTTGAGTCGGATAATTGATGTGTGTGCATCAACTACACAGACATGGATACTTCAATGTTGAGCAATATCCGTCCAAGGCAGCCCGCGAGTGCTCATGAGGGCAGGGTTATTTATATACAGCCTCATCAGAGATCCCAATTTGAACCAGCATGAATTAGTGAGGAACGCCTTACCATACGCGAAGGAAAGGGCATCTACGACATGCCAAGAAAAATATCGTGACCTAGAAATAGAGCCGAAGGATATCGGCGGCTAAACTTCCAGGTAACTGTCTCATATCGTAGGTGAGATAGGGCTAGTATTCAATAAAAGACCCGCTGCACGTAGTACAAATAAGAGCCTCCGCGTCGAATAAGCCAGATACAGCCACAGATGAAATAAATGACATAATAGAGCCCTCCTGTAATGTCGGTGCTGGTGAGACTCTAAAGACAAATTCTCTGTATCATGTTTAAATATAGATTATAGATTAATTGCCCGATTGGAACAGGGCGGAACTGCCAAGACCAATTTAGATTGCCCGGCCAATCAGAGGCTCTGATAGCCTGCCAAGACCGGGCGGGCGGCGGATACGTGCTGTCATTTCCAGTCCCATGCAGCGGGTCCATACTATATTTAGCATTCAATGTTGGCAGTATTTATTTGATAGATCTTATTTCATTTTCTACAATGGCTCTGGGGCAGCAATATTATGTTGTACGGTCTGCTCCCAACATTGCAAGTCTCACAATGTTGATCGTCTTTTTGGAATAGTTAATCTGTATCATATCACGTAACATTAAATATGTGTAACCGAATACGACTACGGAGTACCACGTATAGAATCCTAGCGCCATGGGCTCCTCGCTTATTTGTTTTCTTTTGTGTTTCTGACACTTTCTGTGTTAATCTGGCGTAGCGTAGATACGAAAGTGGTTTAGCACTTGACCACATCTCACGTCGTATCAGAACCGCCAACCTTAATTAAGTTAATAATGTAAAAAGCTGACCCGTTATCCCGCACTCGAAGCTTCGAAGTTTCCAAGACCCTATTATTATCCTTCAATAAAAGTTGACTATTTAATCACTTGGGGTCTAGCTTACTAGATGTCCTACTGATGACAGGATTAGAGATGATCTGCGGCTTAATTACAAGGGCGTGACTATAGGGCGGGGTGTTAGGCTGTTACATTTCTTCTTTCCAATACATGAAGGTGACTGCATTGGAGGATTTCAGGTACGGGATCTATATAAGGAGGTCTTCCCCCTATGCAAAAATAATAATATACATTTCCACATTCTTTCCAACTTTCAGTTCTGTGTACATTTCATATGAATTTTCACTTTCAAAATGAAGGTCCTCAGTGCAGCTACAGTTCTAACGCTCTCCACCCTCTCGCTGGCCGCACCGGCGAGCGAAAAGCGTGAGATCAGCACAGAGGTTCACACCACTCCCCCGCAATTTTTGATCGAGGAGACCAGTGCTAGTACTGCCGACGTGCCCGAGTACCATTCTCAACTGACCACCAACTGGGCTGGAGCCGTCATCAACAAAGGCGGCTACACTCAGGCGACCGGAAAGTTCAAAGTCCCCGCCGCGCAAATGCCCCCCGGCGGAGATCCCAACACAAACTATTGCGCTTCCATGTGGGTTGGGATTCAGAGCGACTGCAATTCCCTTTTGCAGGCTGGTGTTGATGCATGCATTAAGAATGGCGAGAATACGTACCGCGCGTGGTATGAATGGTTCCCGAAAGGATCGGTAGCGTACGAGGGTCTCGAAGTTAAAGAGGGTGACGAGATTGAAGTCTGGATTGAGACTACTTCCGATACCGACGGCACGACTACCCTCAATAATCTGTCGAGTAAGAAGGTGATGACACAAAGCTTCACAGGTGAGGCGCCCCTATGCAACAGGTCGGCCGAGTGGATTGTCGAGGACTTTATGTCCGGTGGATCCGTTCCTTTCTCGAACTTTGGCACCGTGGAATTCACCGATGCCTATGCTGATCAGAACGGTCAAACGGTCACTACCGATGGAGGATTCCTGATGGATATTAAGCAGAGCGACAAGCAATTGACCCAAAGCACCAACTCTGGCCAATATGTTACTGTCCAGTACATAGCGGCATAGATCTAAGCCGCATTTGACCTGTGCAGTTTTCAACCTTTCGACTTTATAGAAATATAGAAATAAATAAGGTTATATACGTTGAGAGCTTGTAAAATACATTAAGATTGATGTATTGATGATGATTATTGAAGATAGACGAGGTCCAGAGGTTTCTACCGACGAGCCGAGGCTTAAAAGCTCTGGCGGGGGCCGTGGGGCCAGGCCGCCAATCAGAGCGATACTCAATACGGCCGTAAAATGCTACCCCAGAGTTCTGCGGTCGTTATTTGCTCCGCAACGTCCACTTTAACAAATTATTATTAAAGCACACGTCTTGCAGGAATCTGGTTGAAGCGACATATATTCGATTTATTTGTGTCCTCGTTGATATTGTGAAACCTGTTCCGCAACTCGATAATGTCGCTCCCAAAGTCGGAATACATCAGTGACGTCTGGAAAGATGGCCTGTTCAGTACGCCCACATCTGCTCCCTTCTCTCTCACGCGCGCCCATATCAACACACTAACAATATCGTCCTTTAGAGAACAAAGTGGTATTTTGCACTGGTGGAGGCGGGACAATCTGCAGTGCCCAGGTCCGCGCCCTCGTCCACCTAGGCGCCGATGCTTGCATTGTCGGCCGAAATGTCGAAAAGACGGAGAAGATGGCCAAGAGCATTGCGACTGCACGCAGCGGAGCTAAAGTTATTGGTATTGGAAATGTGGACGTGCGCAAGTATGAGCACTTGGAGGCTGCCGTGGAGCGTTGCGCCAAAGAGTTGGGTGGTGTTGATTTTGTGATGTGTGTATATGCCTTTTTTTCTCTTTTTTTTTTCTGTCTCTGTTTCTAACTTTTGCTATTTTGTCAGTGCCGGTGCTGCTGGAAACTTTCTTGCCTCGATCAATCAACTGTCGGTCAACGCCTTCAAGTCGGTAATGGACATTGATGTGTTGGGCTCTTACCACACGGCCAAGGCGACACTCCCATACTTGAAGGAATCAGCGGCAAAACATCGTGTGGACTCGAATTCATGTGAGTAGCCGCCTTTACGATTGATTATATCGGCTATTAACTATCGGCCGTAGTGCAAGCCTCTCCGCTAGGCACAGGTGGCAGGATTATATTCATCAGTGCTACGATCCACTACACCGGTATCCCATTTCAAACACACGTGGCTGTTGCCAAAGCCGGAATCGATGCCTTGTCACACAATATAGCCCTGGAATTCGGTCCTCTGGGAATCACGTCTAATATCATTGCCCCCGGGCCCATCGCCAACACCGAGGTGAGTGCATCGACTAGAAGGCGTTATAACTAAGGCTGTTTACTAATATTTGATATAAAAATACAGGGTGTCGATCGACTCCTTCCCAGTGATGTCAAACAGGAGGCTATCAAATCGCAGCCTCTCGGACGATTCGGATCAGTAAGAGATATTGCCGATGCCACAGTCTATCTGTTCTCCGACAGTGGAAGCTATGTTTCTGGACAGGTGCTGGTTGGTATGTTTTCAGAGGCCTCTGCTTATGGAATCTTTTTTTTTTTTTCGAACATTACTGACCTAGTCGCGCAGTGGATGGTGCTTCATGGCGCATGCCAAGTGGGTCGATTGGATCCAGCCTCAAATACCCTGACTTTCTGCTTTCGGGCGAGGCTGTGGCCAATGTTAAGGGAAATAAGTCCAAGCTGTGAGAGTTTTGGCAAAAATGATATATCTTGTGATTAGATGTTGGCTGGTCTATGCCGCTCTCAGTGCCTACATAGGAGGTATGGCGATGTAAATAGCCTGTATTTAGATTTCTTCATGCTTGATGCTGCATTATGTTTCTTCATTTATTTCTCCTGTTTTTCTCTCTCCATGCAAATAATCAAATACTAAAGAACGCTACAAACCTATCGCAGATTTATTTATTGTCATACGTGAAACACCTCGTCACCAGGCTTACGTCACGGGCACACGATGATATTCCGTATTGGGCGATGGCGCCTTGCCGCTTTATGGTTCCGCCACTGTAGTGACCGGGCCGCCCGCCTTGCCGCCAGACTCAATGCAGTTCTTAGAGCAGCGTGTCTTTGCTTCCCAATAAGAACTAGTCTGTCTCCACTAGGCCAATTAGACAATACAGGGCGGGGGCCTTGGCGCCAATAGGGCTGCCAGCCGTGTATCAATAATCATAATGGGCGGGCTTACGTATGTCCCTCCGCCCCCTTCCATAGTCATATTTAGGTACTCGCCTGCCTTACCCGCGCTTCAACCTCACATCACCAACCCATAAACCAACCATCACGACGTCCCCTTCATTTCAAGGGTCCCTTTTTCTCATACCAAAGTCTCTCTCTACCGTTATTTTTCATTGTTTCTATCTCGTCCATAGCGATCAGCTGCCATGTATGCCCGGTCGCTGTTGGCCGTCAGTGCCTTGTCACTAAACGCTGCTGCCTTCTTGGTTGTGCCCGAAGTCCTCCCACCTCTCGAAGGCGAGAACGCCCCTTTGCCTCACATTTCCCATGCGGTCGACACACAACATGCCCATACTGAGCAAATCCAACTTGCCTGTGATGAATGTCCCTTCCCAACGGCCAGCTCCGATGGTCTAGTCAGCTGGTCTTCTGACACCAAATCGTCGTTGGTAAGTCCCCTGGAAACCTTCATGAAGAGGAAGATTCAAACTAACATGCAATGCTAGGAATTCGACTTCTCTACTGAAGATGGCAAGCTTTTCGTGAACGATGCCCTCGTCTTCCCCCCACTCCCTAACGTCCCGGTTGATGTGAAGGCTGTGCAGCGGAGGGACGCGGATGGCGAGACCACCGAGCCTCTGAACCTAGGATTCGCTCTCGTGGCTGTCCCTCTGGCTCCTCCACAGGACGACATGGAGCTGATGCAAATCCGATTTTCGCCGCTCGACATTGAAGGACATCCAGTGCCCCTTGATACAATCAGCCTTACCGTCGTCAAGACAGGATCCGGCGACCTTTTGATCGCACGAACTGAGATTGAGCCCCCGGCTGGCCAAGATGATCACGAGTCGTGGGAGCAGTGCAACGGCGAGGCCCGATGCCTGAGACGCCTGGTCTTTGTCCGTATCCAAGCCTTGGTCCAGTCGGCCAAAGCACACATGATGAACTTGAAGGCAAAGCTCATGTTCGGCGGCAAGGGCTGCCACGGAAAGTCTCGCCCCGGTCACATGAAGCATGGCCACCATGATCTCGAAAACGCCAGCAGCGAACATAACCACCCTCACCACATGGGCCCCAACGGCCACGCCCACCACCATCGCCATGGTTGGCACCGCACCTTCTTGCGTATTGTTCGTTTCATCGTGGTTCCTGCCATTCTGGGTGTTCTCGCTGGTCTTGCTGCTAGCGCCGTCGGAATGATCGTCGGCCAGCTCATCGTTTTCGTCTGGGCGCGCTTCCGCCGCAACACCACTACCCAATCTACCTCGACTCTCGAGCAAGGAACTGTCTCGGAGAAGGAAATTCTCATGGCCCAAGATGCCCAGGCTGATGATCTTCCACCATACAGCGACGAAGAGCAGACTCCTCCCGCAGACACCAAGTGAGAGGATATATAATTGCATTGGGCGACCTGTGAAGACGCCATCTATACTGTTCAATAAGCTATTCCAAGCATGGATTATTATATGTGGGGTTTTTTCTGGATTAGGAGCACTTGGGATAGGCGAAAACTTTGTCTAGTCATTCACTTTCATTTTATTGGTTTTCTATAATCTCGGTAGCTACACGGTTGTCTGGTAACCGCCATAGCTGCTGGGACACATGTCATTAGTTGTACTATTTCATAAGACTGCAATCAATCTATTTTCAGTGAAACCACTAGACGGACTGTGAAGCAGCTAACTTTAATAGTAAGTTGATAGTTAAAAGAGTTAAGAGGCTTAGACCTGAGTCACTCACTGTCCAGTGTTGATATTCAGGGCCAAGAAAGTGCACGTGACTGTACAGAGTGTCCAATCAACGCCCGTCCCGGGGGGCGTGGGACCCACCCTGGTGCAGCATGACTGGCGCTGGTTGGCTTGTCGACCTTCACCTGCTGACGGCGTGTAATGTTGCTCGCTCTCCTCCACCAAGAACCGGCCAGAAGGAAGCATGTCGGCACTGTCCACAGAATCATGAATTGACGTTTCCGCCTCGCATTATTGATTGTAACATACCGGGCTATATTCCTTGCTCCTGTCGCGCCCAAGAGGGCTCGTCCTAGTCAGGCCCTTCTCCGCTCCCCGGGAACCTGTTGAACCACACCTATTTCGCCGGACAACCACCAGCTCGGTGATACGTCCAGACAGAGTACAACTACCCACACACTTTTACGAATCATGTTCCAATTCTCGTCCTTTGTCCAAAAGGCTCAGTCGTTCATTGACCCCGCGAATTTCAGCCTCCCGACGATATCGTCCTCCGATCGCAACCCCTCCAAAGCCTCTCTCTTCCGCCAGCAGTTTCGCCTTCCAGATTCCCAAAACCCGCTACAAGAGATTACTGCAGACTTGATCCTTCCGATTCCCAGGCCGCCTGCAACAAGTACCCATGGAGAACGCTCTCGGGAAGCAGACCGGGCTGGCAACCGCTATACCGGTCGCCTGCATTTGAGTGAGCGCTTCCTCTGTTTTTCCACCCAGCCAACCAGTTTTATACCCTCTGCCAGTCACAGTTTGTCGACGACATTTACTGGGCAAACTCATGGCACCGGCCCGTCTGGAAATGGCTTCACAATTCCGCTGTGTTCCATTCGCCGTGTGGAACGATTGAATAGTCTCAGCCATGTCTTTTCTCTCGCTTTAACAACTTGGAACGGGGCTTTGGGGAAACATTCCACTAAAGATGGTTCCTTCGTCGCCCAACGATTCACTCTTCAGTTGGTTGGTAGCAGGCAGGCCTGCGAGCGTTTTTGCGATGGGTTGAAGAAGGTGCTGAGAGAGAGTATCAAGGAGATCGACCAGCTTCGTGCTGTGGTTCTCGAGGAGTACTCTGAGTACCTCCTCACAATGCCTCCCAAGGGCAAAGAGGATACCGAAAGTGAAGCAAGACAGCCACCTGACGCCGGTCTTGGTATGGTTTTCCGGTATCCCGGAGATGCTCGCAAGCTTAGAGATCGGAGCAAGATGCGCTTGTGGGCTGAATACTTTAGGGGTGAGTTTTCCCCAGTAGTAGTTTCCATGGTCAGCGGTAAATATTAATTATACACAGAGAATGGACGCAATGCGACCCTGATCCGACAACCGACGTTTCATAAGCTAATCCGCGTCGGCTTGCCCAATCGGTTGAGAGGAGAGGTCTGGGAAGTGGCTTCTGGGTCTCTTTACCTTCGACTGAGATCCCCGAAGCTCTTCGAAGAGACCCTGGCTAAATTTGCTGGCCGGGAATCTCTAGCCATCGACGAGATTGAGAAGGATCTGAATCGCAGTCTCCCAGAGTACCCCGGCTTTCAGAGCGAGGAGGGCATTGGACGCTTGCGAAGAGTATTGACTGCATATAGCTGGACTAATGAGTCAGTAGGCTACTGTCAAGCAATGAACATAGTGGTTGCAGCCTTATTAATGTAAGTTTGGCACCCTAGGTATCATATGATATCACATGGACTGGAACTAACACATCCTAGATACATGTCAGAGTCACAAGCGTTCTTTTTGTTATCGGTGCTTTGTGACCGTCTTCTTCCTGGTTACTACTCAACAACCATGTATGGAACACTCTTGGACCAGAAAGTGTTTGAATCTTTGGTTGAAAAGACGATGCCGGTCCTCTGGGAACACCTAGTCAAATCCGACGTACAGCTATCCGTCGTATCTCTACCATGGTTCCTTTCTCTTTATATAAACTCCATGCCTTTGGTATTTGCTTTCCGGGTGCTAGATGTGTTCTTCCTCGAGGGCCCGAAAGTGCTGTTTCAAGTCGGCCTGGCTATCCTGCGTATCAATGGCGAAGAACTATTGGATGTGCAGGATGATGGCTCTTTCATATCGATTCTCAAGTCGTACTTTTCTCGCTTGGACGAATCAGCTCACCCCCGCTCTGAGAACCCGAAGCTTAGAGCCATTACTCGTTTTCAGGAACTGATGGTGGTGGCTTTCAAGGAGTTCTCGGGGATTACTCACAATGAGATTACTGAGCACCGTACGAAACATAAAGATGCGGTATTGGAGAACATCGAGAACTTTGCCAAACGCACATCGATAAGAAACCTCGGTCCCGAGAGTAAAAAGTTGAGCACGGAAGACCTCGGGGCAATCTACGATCGTTTCTACGAGGTTCTTTATGATCGTGAACAGAGACAAAAGCTCCTGTCTGACGAGCAAAAGAAGTTGGAGAAGAAAAAGGTTGAACGGTACTCGATTCTTGGGCCTCCGGTTGATGCTGAAGTTGGCCGGGTTGGGCTTGGCCCGAGTCCCACGCATATGGACTACGATGCTTTCCGGGAATTCCTGGCTGAAACTGCGCGCTGGGCAATAGCAGATTCCCCGGGACAGTCGAGAAAGCAATCCATGTCTGACCGCAGTATGGCTAACAATGGAAGTATTCGTGGTCGAAGTTCATCAACCTCCAAATGGGGCGAGAAAATCGAGCCGGCTGATCATGAGTTCATGGAACGGCTGTACCGCAAATGGAACACGGACGGTGCGGAAAGCCTGAGTCTTCAAAATGTTGCTGTCGGATTGGCAAAGCTAAAGGGTACGCGTGATATCATGAACTCGATCAACTACTTTTTTGATTTGTACGATGATAGTGGAAACGGCCAGGTTGACCGAGAGGGTATCCTGAGGATTTCCGAAGCTTTACTCTTTCTGTCGCGAAGGGGTTTCGACGGCGCTATCACTCCCAGTGAAACAGACGATGTATTGGATGCTAGCCTTCCACTTGAACAGCGGGATAGAGTGAAACTTAGCGTCGACGAGCGATTCCTTGGAAGTGTTAGTTCTTTCATCCGACGATGCTTTGAATATGCCGACCCGAGCCATCCCCAAAATCAAGGTCAAAGTACCAGTACAGCCAACGAGGAGGATGTCGATAGTGCCGCCACCAAGTTGGACGCATTTGAGATTGGGGATGACGATGACGACGAAGACCTTATCGAGGTGAATGAAGAGAAGGAAGAAACAGAGACCGAAAAGGGCTCCCCTCCATCGACTCCTCTTCATAAACCCACCCGTGACTCGGTTGCCTCGCATTCTTCTCGCCCAGAAGCGGCGAACGCTGCTCTTGATCCAAACAATCCTCTACACATCACGCTCCCTACGTTTAGAATGGTGGTCCTAGCGGATGAGCTGCTGGAACAGTTCTTCGAGACGTTTTTCCCTCAGTCATTCCGCTTGTCCGATCGTCCTCACCCTGCTTCTCTGGCACCGTCCTCGTCTCTTTCATCCAACCTCACGACATTCTCTAACCTTGGAGCTGCACGTTCCACATTCGGCTCGATTTCTGGCGCAACGGCGGCTGGTGCATCTGGCGGCATCGTTCCTCCTACCAGAGGGCTACGCGGAGTGCTAGACAATATTGTGTCGGACGGAATGCGGATGGCAACCGAAGTGCGAAAGAGAATGGAAGAAGCCCAACGAGATATGGAACGAAATGCACTCAACCGTGGCGACGAGGAGGAAGAAGAGGACGACGACGATGGCCGCAGTCTAGCTTCTTCAAGCGCAATGGTTGGCGGCATTTCGAGCTGGGGGGCCGGTGCATATGGCATTGATTCTGAACAGCGCGGCGTTCGCGACCGTGATCGAGATCTGTTGGAAGGCGCCGAGGCAGAGTCTGTGCCAGATGACAAAGACACTCATCAACCATCCTCGCAGCCTAGCGAGTCGACAGAACCACCGTTGTTGTTCTCGTCGTCGTCGGCATCGTCTGCTCCGAAACAGTCGGGCGAAGGTAATGTGGCCAAGGTTGAATTTGACTCTTAGGCGATATATTATTATACCATCTCTTCGCTCCTTTTATTTTTTGGTGGTTGGAATTAATAGTGTTTTGTTTTGATGGCCTGATTCTGGTTTCCTATAATGATTTGTTTATACAGCTTTGATGTACATATTTGTCATTTAGGTTGCGAGCGTATATTGAATGACGAACCATTGGTTGATTAATTTGAATATTAGTAGATTAATTATCAGAAGCATATTGATCTATCGAAATACTGTCAAAAGATGTTGATCAGCAGCCAGTATGGAGAACGGTCAGAAGCCAATTATAGCTTTTCAAGTGGGGTCGCGGGCTACGTCACTCCAACTGCGAGAATCGAGCTGGAGAGCTTCAAATATATCTCTACGCGCTGCTTTGGTCCATAGGCGGCGATTTAAACCATGGACGAACTGTCTCTATATATTGTCACGTTCAACTGCGCGCGCAATGTGATCCCCCGAGACCAGTTTGCCGCTCATCTGCTCGACGTGCTCCCACTTTCCAGGACCACTGCCCCGGAGCTCTTGGTGCTAAATCTCCAAGAAGTCGCGCCCATAGCTTATGCATTTCTGGGCGGATCCTTTTTGGTTCCGTACTTTGACGCACTCAATGCTGCTGTCAATGATGCTGCCCAGAACCGGTGGCCAGATGTCAAATATGTCAACTTGGTGACACACAACTGCGGTCTGACGGCGTTGCTCGTGTTTGCGCGTGCCGATATTGTCGAGGATATAGCATGGTCTGATACTGCAGAGGTTGGTGTTGGTGTCCATGAGACGGGGAATAAAGGTGCTGTTGGCGCGCGATTGGGATATACGACGAGGGGGAATGAGACTGTGGATCTTACCTTTGTCGCGGCACATATCGCCCCTATGGAAGATGCGTATGATCAGAGGAATCAGGATTGGAAGAGTATCGTTGAGCGTCTAGTGTTTACCAAGTCGGGAAACAACAACAACAGCAGCAACAACAGTACCCAGGGAGTGGATGCTCAAGAAGGCCGAGATGATGATGCAGACGAGGGTGCTAGCCTTCTTCTACGAGAAGAAAGCAGTCGCCAGTCAAACATGTTCACTCCTAGATCGCATCTTTTCTTTGCAGGGGACCTGAACTATCGCACGTCAGATGCACCGCCATCACCAGAAGACTATGCGCGATTCCCTCAGCCTGACGCGCCTCTTGACGACCCAGCCCATCATTCTCAATTATTTGCCAAGGATCAGTTAACCCGGGAGCTACGTGCCCAAAACACCCTCCATGGGCTCTCGGAAGCACCCATAAAGTTTCCTCCGACTTACAAATACTCCAGCAAGGCTCAAAGGGCTGCTGCCCTAGTGGAAGATGAGCCCAAGGTCTGGCAGTGGGCGAGACATCGCTGGCCGAGTTGGTGTGATCGAATCTTGTATCTGGATCTTCCGCCTTGGATGAAGGATAGCGGACGTGTAGAGGTCCATGGCTATGATGCACTACCTCTCTTTTCTACGTCAGACCACCGTGCAGTAGCATTAGCGGTATCAGTTCCGCTAAAGCCGATTCCTCAACCACCACCGTCGTCGTCAACTGACGATGTTCGCCTACACCCGCCATTTTCCATTGATCCACACTGGAAGGCTAAGAGGGAGACAGCGAGAACCAAAGAGATTGTTGTTGGCGGGCTTTCATATCTCGCCTTGACACGAGAAGGAAACGGCTTCTTGCTGGCGGGCACAATCGGTCTGATTGGCTGCTGGTTTGTGCTTCAATCACTTCTCCTAGGTGATATCTGAAACTTGTGTCCCCCCGGGTTTGCGAAATTTGGCCAGATTTTTTTTTTGTTTTGGTTGGGCATTGTCATACTCGACTCTTGAAACTGAAACTGACTCCGCTTCGGGCTGGGACATTTTGTGGTATCCATTTTTGTAGGCAACCTTTTTTTCTTTCTTTTTTTTGCGTTACGAAGAGGATTTCACCGCTTCTCTTGCACACCGCGGCTGAAAATTAAAAGAGAGGCGGTCAACATAGTAGCCCGGGTTACATGACGTGGTCGTATTATTTGGGCTGTGTTGTGGCTAAGATGAGTATCAAAATAGGTCTTGCGGTGATACCATATACACAGCCTTGTTGCCCAAATGTTATACCGAGGCGCAAGGCTCTGTATCGTCTTTTTTTTTTGAAACGCGGCGCGGACAGAGAGTTGGGTCCGATACATACAACAAGCACAGCCCCAGGTTATAGTTCAGGCTTTTTGCTAGCCATTAATATTTAATGTGATCTGAGGTGAGAAATCGAAAGTGTGTTGGATTGGCATGAACAGGATTAGCAGGGCTGTGCATCTTGCCAACCAAGTGGGGGCACCCAACACTCCAGTCACTATAGGGCTATCCATATAGTCGAATCAGAATCTCTTTTTTTTTTCCTTCTCTCGGTAATAATAAAAATATTTTGTTTGGTGCATCGTGTGTTGGTTCATTGCGGCCTTACTGGAGCCAACAGTCTAGATCGTAATGTGGACCAGACACGGCATCGTCGGAGGTGAAGTTAACTCTTCGGTCCCTAATTTACTACAGGTTTTTTTGTATTTTGGGTTGAGTTTTTGACTGTGACAGGGATTGCCATGTATTAATAGCATTAATATATTACTGTTGGTTTTTGTAGTAGTAACTTGGTATTCTCGAGATTCGCTGTTGTTCGGCTCGATGTTCCGGGGCTGCTGATTGGGCAGGAATCGTGCATCATGCAAACTATGGATTTGTCGGAAGTATGTAGGTTGGAATTTTATTATTATCGAGGTGATATCAGATGAAATGAAAATCATGCAAGGAGTGTAGAATGGCAAATATCACCTCTATCTATGGTGATTATATTATACTTTCATGCAGCACAACATGCGGTTGAATCAAACATGCTGAAACAACGCAGTGCAAGGGTTGACGTTTGACACGCGGGATCTCGATAATAGTACTAGTAGTATCTTAATCACCGACTAGGCAATTGGCATACAAGTGGGGCGGCGGCTTTTGGGCTTTTGGGTTCTAGATGCATCAATGGAAACACGTACGTACATCCCTGGTTAGGTATATTATTTGGTGGTATTATTTGGGTGTTGGGAATTGATGATGCTGGGGGCCGGGGACTCAGCCCTGTACATGTACCACTACAGTTTTGTTTCGTATTGTCTTGTTTTGGATTTTCCGGCAACCCGGGTCATATGATTGCCAACAGTGGTAGAAGCCAGAATCCGAGTCCTGTCAGGCTGACTTCAAATAATGGCGGCCATGGCTTGTACCAATGAAGAAATGCATCGGCGAGATCCGGGAGCCGAGGCAGTCTCAAGTAGGTAGCTAAGCTGGTCAAACCCTGCTGGTGTCGGGCTGTTGAGAATAATAAGTGAGATGGGCCGAAATCCGAGATTACCTTGACAGGACTGACTCATTTGTGGCTATTATTGTTATATTACAGGTTAACGCCTTACGTTAGTGATTCCGCTGTCCCGGGCCGCTAACTTTTATGGCGGTTCCAGAGTCGCAGGGGTGTGTGTGGTAACTTGGTTTTGTACCGCATCGTACGGGACCCAAGGTACTCCCAAGTACTCCGCCGCTACTGCAGTGTAATCATACCGCGTACCGTATCGTACCGATACACGATCTAGACCAGTCTCGCGATCGGGCGGGATGTTAGGTTAGTGGCCGTTTTTTTTCTGCAAGCCTCACTATTATTCCTTTCCTCTTCTTCTTCCACTTCTTCCACTTCCTCTTCGCTCGTTTTTAAAACCCCTGCTGCTGCTGCTGCTCGACGTCATTCATTTTTCATCCCGGTTGATTTAATTATCCACGCTCACGCTCCTTTATTTTCTTCGTCTGGTCCTGTCTCTTCGCTCTTTCTTTCGTGTCAGCTATTCACCTGTCTCGCTATCGCAATACGATTTACACTACGTCGCAAGACTCAACACTTTACATAATTCAAAGCAGAACTACCACTGCAACTGCCACTACAAATACATCCGTACCAAACAAACACACCGCCATGTACTCGTGCGCCAACTACCCCCGAGGCTGCCGTGGCCGCTGCAACACCCAAGGCGGGAAATGCAGCGATTGCACCGTGAGTCTTGTCTTACCCTGCATCTTCTTGCAACACACATATATATATGGACATGCTAACTGTCAACAGGTCCTCAACCTACGGCGACCCTACAACTCCTTCTCCCCCTTTGCGCCGAACCGCGACTTCCGCCGTCCCGTGCGGTCTGTCTTTGCGCCTCAGGAGGTGCCCGACAAGGCCAACGAGATCTAAACTGATGAATCTCCTTCTCTTTTTCTTGCATCCAGCAACTACTGAAAAAAAGCATGCATGGGAGGTTCTTTTGATTGGCATTTTACGGTATCAGCGCGGCGTTTCTACTACTATGACCTCTACCTTTTTACAACACACACACACAGGAAGCCGGCTTCCTTGGAAATTCTCTACAGAAGAAAACAATGGAGAATCGACAACGACGCCCCGATCTTGCATCTATCCGAATGAGGATAACTGAATTTGCGATTGTTTATTTTTACTTTTTTTGTTTTTATGTTTATTTGCGTGCAGTCTTTGAAACAAAGTAACCCTCTCTCTCTCTCTCTCTCTCTCTCTCTATGTTTTTTTTTTTATAAAAATCCCCGGCTGGTCCGCCTCACGTCCGAGCACCAGGGGACTCGCTTTGTTTCAGAGCAAGATACCCCTGGCGGATCGTGCCGAGTATGATCTCTTTCTTGACAGCCCGCTGAGCGGACAAGAAAGAAACCGGAAATAGGCGGAGCACTTAGAGTTCAACCTGTTCTTTGTTGTCTGTTTTCCGATTTGCTTGCTTACATCTCCTCATCACCTTCCCTCTCGAATATGTTTTTCCCTCCCTGAACCCTATCCCTATGAGACCTGTATTAATCTTCATCTTCTTTTTTCTCTCTCTTCACGACACCCATTCGCTCTACATATACCCCGGTTTTGAAATATATGCCCATTGATTTGTATAGTCTGCAGTTTGAATAAATGCATTTCTCCATCCTTGATAATAACAACATATTATGTGATTATTACCTAACATCAATTGATTTAAACAAAGAGCAGTCCCAGGCAGCCACGTTTATTATTAATAATATCAATTATTATTATTGGTAATCCGAGTTTTTGCCGGGAATTTTCTAGAAAACCCTAAATCGGGTCCCGCATTCATGCATATTTACCACATGTGCATCTATACATACTCACATACTCTGTATGTATATATGTGCACATATACACATGGATATATATATACATATATATATCCTGTCAAATATTGCGATACTACTACCCCTATTTTTCACCCCCTATTGATCCTCCTAATTTCATGACTTGCATCGATCGGCTGGCCTGAAACGCGGCTCTCGAGACTGGCTCCAATCACAGGCCGGCTGGCGATCGATCGGGGATCGGATCTTGGCGGCGCGCCGCTTTACCCGTTTTTCACATTCCGATGTGGGGATGACTATATTATTATTATTATGTACCATGTACTCAGTGTACAGGGGATATACGAGTTTCAAATTATGATTAAAAACAATTCTCCGATTGGTCGGCCTGTTTCACGGGATGTATACCTGTTTGACCCGCCGCGGTTCAAAAGGTTGTAATTAGGTATTTATAGACCTGAACTTAAATATATGCAAAGGCAATCTTGATGAAACGCCGGTTCCTTTGCCGAAATTAAGGCGCTATTGATATTAAATCCCATGTCCAGTCTTCTGGTATTATTATTATTATTGTTACTAGCTATAAGCTGGCCTGCTCTGGAATAATCTAGCTACGAGGATGGTTTCACATGTTAATAATACCAGCACTGTCTTGAAGAAATGTCATCAAATCCAAGCTCGACTCGTCGTGGCCCGCCGGAACTAGGTCTGGAAGATCGGGCAGGATCCACGGTGAGTTTCCAGGCATCTCGCTGCGCTGGATTGTTACTTCTCCGAGGCAAGGGATGTAGATGTGCAGCGTGCTGTTGTCGTCGTCACTCAATCGGCCGCCGCAGCCAACTACCCTGTCGCACACTGTGCCCGGCTGCACCATGGTGGTATACTTGCAAAAACAGCTCGTTACATCTGAATTAATCTCAAGTAGTCGCTCCAGTGTGACAAGCATCTGCGCACTGACATGGTTGCGCTCTCGGCGGCGCAGGTCGTCAACCAACCACCCAACCATCGCCCGGTCTCCGTACCGCTGATGCCCGAAGCCGTATGAAGAATCCTGGATCGAATACCTGATATGCACCCAACAAAGACAGACACTAGAGACAAAGGCCAGAGAGTCGAGAGACGAGCAGTAGCGTTGATCCTCTCCTTTAGACGCCTTTTTGACGGCAATGTACCGCAGCATAACCTCCCGGCTGGCGTTTATGGCTGATAGCGTACTGTGCGAGCAGTCGTCGTTTCCTTCGCTCATGGCTCGCGGAAGATGTAATTGTACGATGAGATGATAGTGTGTCATTTGGTCCATCATGCGCGGTATCTCTTCGAGGGTCTCGTCTGCGCCGTCGTCGAGATTGGGGACTAGCCACCACTGCGCGGGAACACATTCCGCGGCAGTTTGTAATAGTCTGTCGGTTTCTCGTACATCAATAGCACTATTCCGGCCCTTTTGTCGTTGGAGAAGACGTCCTGCTGCAGTACAGTGGATGCGCTGTAGGCGTTGGACCGGAGAGCAAGGTTGCAGGGCCTCGGCGTCTGTGAAGGTGTCTGTGCTTGACCCCTGAGGAAGGCCGGACATGAGCGACAGAAAGCGATCTGTTTGTATAAGCCGGAACCACATGTGCTTCGGGTCAATAGACGGCTCGGACGTGCAGCGCTCAAAACTTGCAGTAGTAGACGGCATGGCTCTTTCTTCAAGTCCTATTATCTGTGCCATCGCCATCGCTCGGCGAGCGGCCAGCCATGCGCGGCGGAGATTTCCAGCGTTGTTCTCAAACGTTGCTTCCATCATAAGACACTCAATGCCCTC
Organism: Talaromyces rugulosus; assembly: GCF_013368755.1. Classification (NCBI taxonomy): domain Eukaryota; kingdom Fungi; phylum Ascomycota; class Eurotiomycetes; order Eurotiales; family Trichocomaceae; genus Talaromyces; species Talaromyces rugulosus. Next base: position 4,298,073 of record NC_049564.1, read on the forward strand.
TATAGAACCTACCAGATCGTCGCGGCTTGTTACGAGATATCGGGCCGCTTCGACAGCACGAGTCATGATGCCGTGGAATCTAGCCGTCGATGGCCGCGCACATTGAAGAAATAAAGCCAGAGTCAACAGTTTTCGCGCAACGATAACAGGATGAGTGCCCTCTGGTGGCAGCTGGAGCGCTTTTCCTGGTGCCACGGATATTGTCTGGTCTTGATATGAAGGTTGAAAATCTCTTGCGCAGTTGATCGCACGTATAACTTGGAATGGGTGTACTTTTAGTTGGATAATGCTGTCAACATCTATTTTCTCTGGCCAGGCACTAGCAAGCGCTCGTTCTACTTCCAATTGGCTGGATGGTGCTAGACGGAGACTGTCTCCACGAAGATCCTGTGTTGAGCGTTACTTGTGTCTCTGAAAAAAGCAAAGAACCATCCCTACCAGTGGGGTATAAGATGAGACCAAAGCAGGCCTAACCAAACTCTTTGGGCTAGGACATTGACCGTTATGCTCCACCGCCCCTCCTCCACGAGCAAACATTCTGGTACACTGCTCCAACAGCTCACCAATACGGCTCAACTTCTCTTCAATTGGCTGACCGCCGCCGCCGCCGACCGGCGGTTCTTTCTCAGCAACCTCCTGACTAACGCATAAAGTACCGCGTCGCTCGCATGCTACGCAGATCGTGTCCGAAGGGGACGCAAACGCGCAGCGCATCTTTCGTCGCTTGCATTCCCAGCAACTCTGCGTGCCCTTGCGCAGCTTTTTTGATTTGGTTTCTAGAGCGTTATTGTTTTGAGAGTGAGTTCTTTTCATGGTGGCTTAATGCGACCAGTCGTGCAAATATCTCTGTGGTTGACATGTAGTTGCTGGTAGGACGGAAGATCGCCCCCACACCAGTTCTATGCACTTTGTTAAGGCAATGCTCCGCCGGCCGGCGGAGCCAAGTCTTGTCCTTAAAACTATATAAACAATCAATGTAACAATCATCAACATACGGTGGTGGTATTCAATTGGGGACTCGATATAAAATTTTCAAATTGTCAATATGGTCAAGATTGCTGTAGCTGGCGGTTCTGGCGGTATGTTTGCTTGATACTACATATATTGTATTGTGCTGACAATGGTAGCCGTCGCCCAGGAGGTCATCGAAGCGCTAATTGCAACCAAGAAACACGAAATCCTGATATTATCAAGACAGGTAGCCATTCCTCTTCAGCTGCGTCGTTCTCCTCATTGAAATATGGGTTTAGGAACCTCCGACAAGATCCCAGTCTGAAGTGTCGTGGGCTCATGTAGACTACAACAGCGTCGACCAGTTGGTGACAGTTTTGAATGGATTTGATGTTCTTCTTTCCTTTATTGTCGTCTTGACAGACCCGGGCAACGTGGCGCAAAAAAATCTCATCCATGCCGCCATCCAGGCGGGCATAAAACGATTTGCTCCTAGCGAATGGGCAACGTAAGATGTTGTCCTTATGGTACTAGAAGTCTTGAAGCTAACCTCATCCCCAGATCTAGCGTTGATTATATGCCCTGGTACGGCGGCAAAGCCGAGGTTCATGATTACCTGGTGGAATTGAACAAGACGGAAAAAGGTGGCATTTTACTAAAACTCTGAAATTAGTTGGGTGTGATGTTGATGTTGACGTTGGAATACAGTGCTAGAGTACTGCCTCTTCCAGCCGGGAATGTTTACGGATTACTTGGTACACCCATACAACTCAGCCAAGCACTTTCGTTCCTTCGAGACACAGTTCGACTTTTACAATCGCCGCGTGCTTGTGCGAGAGGAGGGATTGGGTGATGTCGTCACGTTTACCACCTTGGAGGATTTTGCGAATATCGTGGTCAAGGCCGTCGAGTATCAAGGCGAATGGCCCACTGTGGGTGGAATCCGAGGCACAGATATCTCCATCGGGGAGCTCATTGCTCTGGGTGAGAAGGTCCGAGGTGAGCATAGTCGGCGTCTGGATTGAGTTTATTCGTTTTATTCACTTTAACCCAGGTGCGCCATTCAACGTGGAGACATTAAGTACCCAGGATCTCAAGGTCGAGAAAATACAGAGCACCTGGAGGCCCAAGGTCGACCATCCATCAATGCCCCCGGAGCAGACTGATGCTCTCGCCGGTAAGCTCTTGTCTGGTGTGCTGCTGGCGATCTCGGCTGGCGCTTTCCAGGTGTCGGACGAGTGGAATCGACTGCTACCCGACTATCAGTTCACCGGGGCCGACGACTTTCTATCTCGATTCTGGCAGGACAAGCTGTAGATAGATAGGTAGCTCTCGATGACGTCGCCTAAGAGAGGGACTTGACACTAGGGTAAGGGCTAGGGCTAAGACTGTATATTGTTGAGAGCTGAAGAATTCTATATTCCTATTTCGGTTAATTCACCTTAATTGTTTCCCTTTTGGGCGTGATGATATTGGAACTAATCCATATATGGAAGCTGATTGTTCCGCATTCTCGGGTAGTCAGAACTGTGATTGGACAGAATCGATTTAGTCTCATTTTAGCGTCGGTTAGCGTGCGGGCTGCGCTATCATGCATAAAAGTGAGAGTCTTGCAGACTCCAGAGTAGTACGTACTACAACCATATGGCCCCTTCGCAGGCTTTTGGCCCGGCGCGCGCCATCCAGCCCGTTGGAGAACAGCGAATCCCGACAGCTCAAACCCACCTCTAGCCTCTAACTAGCCTTTCGTACCAGGTTGATCCTGCTCGACCCCTCACCGGGTCCAATAAGAGAACCTATTTCATTCTATTAATGGCCGGGACGCCGATCACCAACACATGGCTGCAGCCCACACGTGTTTTGCAGCGTTTAAAGCTGCCGTCGCTCGCTCTGTCAGCGAACATGTTCCTTCGAAGCTTGGACAGTTTACAAAACCACATGTTGTCACGCTTTTTGAGCGTTTCTTCTCCAGTGTGCTGTGGTCTGTCTGTCCATGGCCATTGAGAAATCGCATCCATGGCCTCACAACTGCCGCCGGGGGCCAACCTCTGCGATTACCCTGCTTCGACGCCACCAGATGGAGTGTCTTCCAATTTAGTCGACCCGTATTCTCTTGCGCCGGTAGTCATCGCCATCTCGGTGCTGACCTTTTTGATTGCGATTCTTTTCACAATTGCTAGGCTGTATTTCTATTTCCCCAAATGGAAACTGTCAGACTGTAGGCATTCGACCCCATTTACCATGCCGAGAAGATTGAATCGTTTCTAAACTCTGCCAGATTTTGTTATTATCGCTATTGTTTTCTCTGGAGGATACATGGGCCTTGTTTTCTCGCGTGGGTGCACTAATACCTCGATGATTATGCTGGTGGTTATTGACGAAAACCAGTGAGCAGATATCATCGCCATGAATGGAATGTGCCCGCCTGCTGGTTCGATGCCACATATATGAAGGTAAAGAGGGGCCTCTACTGGTTTGTTGACTGTGTTCACAGGCTAATCAAGGTGCTATCTACAGATGTTATACAGCCAGGGTATTCTGGCCGGTCCGATGTTCTTCTTCTCCAAAGTATCCGTCTTTCTACTCTATCTTTCCATTTTCAGTGTCGATCGGCCTATGCAGATTGCCATTTACGTTGGCATAATCTTCACCACTTGCTTGAATTGGACCGCCATCCCGCTCGAGTCTTACTATTCGGCGCCACATATAGGAGATACGTGGGAAAGCCTGCTCGTAACTCAGCAAGCAAATCACAACATCACGTATGGCATCATCCACGGCGCGTTGTCTGTCGTTCTCGATGTGTATATTTTTCTCTTGCCGATGCCGATCATCTTGTCGTTGCAGATGACAACGCGGAAACGCCTGCAGGTGCTTGGAGTTTTTTTAACGGCGTTAATGTGAGTTTTTGTTCTTCCTCAAATTTTTTTCATTTCTAGCAGACGGCCCTAATGTGATATACTAGGGGTATTGTTGCTAGTGTCGTTTCGTTGGTATACCGCATTCGTCTCCGAAATCTCCAAGATAATACATGGGCTCAAGCCTGTGTCTACACTTGCGTGTAAGTGCACACAATACCATGTTAGTGTACGTTGATGTACTAAACAAATACGACAGCCTCGTCGAAACCAACGTCGCAATTATGGTGAGCTCGATGCCTGCCGCATCGGGCATAATGCGAAGACATTTCCGCCAATCCTCATTATATCGCTCCTTTCACAAGTCGAACTTTTCGTCGAATGACGATGGCTCGACAAACCGACAGACATACTTTCAGAACAACAACCCCCCAAGCAGTCTCCTTTACGCGCATAATAATTCGCGCTCGGTCAAGTCTAAATTTGACAGAACATTGTCCTCGGAAAGTTTACGTCGGCCTAGTGATTTGGAGATGGAGATGGGGGAACAACAGCAGTATCGCATGGAAAATATAGGTCTTGGTCCCCCCGGAGAAGGGATTATTCGGACGATTCAGATCGATCAAGCGTCATTTAATGATACGGCGATCAAATGATTTGTGTGTGTCAAGCTATGAATGAAAAGGAGTTCTTGTTTTATAATGGAAGGCGTTTTCCGGGTGGGTTTGCTGGCGCAATGGAACATTTGAAGCCAGCGTTTAAATATGATTTATGATTCTCTATACACGATGAAGAAATATTGATACCTCCAGCCTCTCAACTGGTATGTCACATTATCAATTGATCAAAGGACAATTACGGTTCAGGTAACGTGCATTGAGTAATTTTACCAACATAAATTCACACCTTTGACCTAGGAACAAGCTTTTTTTTTTGTAAAAATGTTGCCTCTTTAGTCACCTCCCCATATACCCTCCCCTAGTATCTGCTCACACACCCATCGCGCTGTGCGGGTATGTAAACTCCAGTACCGTTCGTCTTCTTCATTCGCAACAGCTCCGACCGGACGGTCTCCGGCTTTCTCTCGCTGGAGTTCGAAAGAGCCCAAGGCATCGAAGATGACCAGCTGGTCGCGCATGTTCACATCGACGCAAGGCCGATGCTTGTTGTCGTTGTTGCTGCTCTCTGGCCCGGGCTTGTCGGAATTCCCACTAAGCTCCTGGATAAAATCGTTCACGCAATTCTCTACCAAGTCGTCTAGAGTTGATATCGTGTTGTTTTCTCCTCTTTCCCCTCGCTGTTTTTTATTGTGACGGTTGTTGCTGCGACTTTTGAATCCATTGAAGAGGGCATCGGTTCCAATAGTCAACCCCGTGGACATGTGTGCCACGAGTAGAATGTACAGGTGCGTACTATGGTGGGTGGCTTTTGAGGAATATAGGCTGATTGGAACAATTTCGTCGTCATCTTCATGTTCCACAGCGGGAAACAGCGACTGTTTATCTGCAATCCGTCTTAGCGCCCGACGTAGGTGAGTGTAGGTCGTCTCTTCGAGGTATTCGCGTATGGTTAGTTTGGGGTTGAACATCTCGTAGTCATAACCATGTTGGCTCCCTTCGCGACCTGCTTGGCGTCTATCTTTGCGATTTCCCTGTGCCTGCTGGTCCCCAAATTCCGTGTCTGGCGCGAGAATGGTCATGTCAATCTTTGTAATAGTTGACCTTCTGAATTTACTAAGGTTAAGCGCAGGGAAACCACTTGGTATTGAGCCACCAGCTCCATGTGTCAAAGCATCCAAGTCTGATGCTTGTAATGGATGGATTAGAAAAGTCACCGCGCCCAACTCGTTCGGCCCTGTGGACCATCCTCGCCCATTTAATCTGACCGACAACTTTGGCAATCCGATTTTTCCTAGGTTGGGGACTAGGACTTGGTCGATGTATTCAAATGACGGGGCACAGCTGACGTTGGTACCGCCAGTGACATGCAACCGCACCGGTTTCCCGGTCAGGCTGCTAGCGTAAACCAGATAGGGATATAGAGCCTGGAAAATGAGAAAGATTGACCCGACAGTAGACTGACGTATAGTATATTCAGGCTTGATTTTTGGCAGTTCTCCGTTTGCTAATGTAAGATCTAATAGAGTTTTGGCCGATTCGCGAGCTTTTTTCTCTGTTCGTGTTTCCCGTTCGTCGCCGTGTAGACGGCCGCGAGGGTAAAATGTAAGCGCCTTGGATCCAACCTCCCCACCGACGACCTCCCCTTGGCAAATCTCAGAAAGAAATTTGATCGCGGCTGCATGTGAGCCCTTCAACCCCGTCCTTCCTTGACGTTTTCCGCGAATGTCGGTGATGGTGATGGGCTTGCCGGTGAGGGCAGACAGGGCAACGGCATTGCGAACCAGTTGGCCGCCGCCTTCGAGCATTCTACCATCGAGATGGATTATTTCTTCTTCTGTGTAAGGCTGTGTGCCGTTGTTTTCTGCTCCTGCCATGGTTGCTGGGATTGTCGAACTGGACGAAGCAGGTTAGATAGATACTAAGGCTCTGGATCGCCCGCATGAGACAGCTTTGCTTGATGAAAATAAACTGAATTGACTGTGTGTAAGGATAAGTACAGGATTTTATTACCAAACTCGTTCGCCGACTATGACGATTTGTGTATGACTCAGGATGAGTCCGGAGGCTGAGCCCGCTAAAACTAAACATAGTCAAACATGAATTAGATAAGCAGCACCAAGTATTGGGATTAAAAGAACATTAAATAGATTTGTATTGATTAGTATTTTTTAATATTTCCTTTTAAATTATAATACCTCTATCTAAATCTTATTTATATATGAACTAAGAAATTTAAATATATTCTATTCATAGCTGGTACGTTTACTTTAAAAATTAAAATTTTAATTAGGAACTAAGGAGTGCTAGCTTTATCTAACTTTTTTAGATAGAAGAGTTAGAGGGTCAATACGATTGTATATTTGGAATAATCAAGATAAATACCAGCTGACACTTGTTACTTTCAATGTTTTATCAAGACATAACATGAGATGGACTGCAAAACACACCTTCACTTGATATGAAACCGTCATATGCCGGGACAAGTACAAGATTTTCAACGCCACTTGAAATTAACTTACTCCAAATAACCAGTCTACTGTTAAGCTGCTGCTAATTGAGAAGCAATCTCCAGAATATTGGAGTCGATAATTACATGGGCAGCACTTGAAGGCACTTTGCCAGCATGCATGGTTCCCACATTAGAGAGCACGCTGATTACACAGTCGCCCTCCTCTTTCCACCATAATGCCCCCGTGAAGCCTAAAACACCGCCAAAGTGTCCCAGCCATGCGTTGGTTCCATGGTCCCTCCGTCTGAAAATACCGTGACCCATCTCGGATGAGTCCGTGGCAGGCCTCCACGTAGTCATGATATCCAGGGACTCTGAGCTCAACAGCCTCCCATCGCGAAGGGCGACAGCAAATTTGGTGAGGTCCGAAGCAGAGGAAACCATGCCGCCTGCAACCCACTCGACAGACAAATTGGACTTGGTGCAGTCAATAAGCCTACCATCTCGTGCGCCGGGAAAGGACGGACATATTCCCGCTGTGTCGCGAAATGTGTCCGTAGCCCACTGGTACCGGTGGGCCAGTTTCCCTTGGTTTGGAGGCTCGAATCCCTCAAGAAACGTGTGTTCCATGGCCAATGGCTCGAGGATCCGTCGACGAATTTCCGCCTCTGCAGTGCTCTGGGTGATCTTTTCTATCATCAAACCGAGCAGCGTGTAGTTGGTGTTGGCGTAGTACCAATCGCCCCTGCTCGGGGCAGTAATCTTTGGCCGACGAATGTAGCCCAGAGGCTCAACCTTGTCCCATATATGCGTTGGATCCAGCTTACTACCACGCCCTTCTCGGATCCATAAAGAGTCGTCTTCCCAGCTGTCTATGCCCGCCGTGTGACTCAACAGCTGCGCGACGGTCGCTTCTGCGGCATCATCAATGTCACGGTATATCTCGCTGCCTAGAATCCTGCAGACGGTGTCCGACAAATGCAACTTGCCCTCCTCTATAAGCTGGAAGATGACAACAGCAGTAAATACCTTGGTGATGCTGCCGATGCCGAAGACGTGAGTGGGCTCGATGGCCTGGAGGCCGTCCGACACACCGGCCGTCAAGGTCCAATGCCCCCGCGATGAGGCTATTTCGACCGAGAGCCCAGGCACTCCAGCTGCGATACTTTCCTCAAGTATCGCATTGAGCTTGGCGAGGCAATCTGCCTGATGAGTAGTGCACATGCTAGCCATGAGATTTGAGAACACCTATATAACATTTAAATTGATGTGGATGGCTGCTGACCAAGAGCGATTGTCCCGGGTGGGGATTGTGGACACAGCTAGTGGGACTGGCCTGGTTGGTGGTTACACTTCTCCAGTGATGTTTTTTTGTTTACGATAGTATCCTGGGAGAATAAATAACTCTTAATACTCACTAGATAGTATTGTCTAATAGCCCATCTCTTAATAAAAGGCACGTATATATTAACCATGGATATATTACTATAGATAGGCAGCTAGACGTATAGATCTAGGTTAATATAGCTATAGTCTAAAATCCTATTAGGCTATATAGCTGGGGCCATAAGGTCTATCCAGTTAGATGATTAATGATCAATGTCACTGCAAGCTATACAGTCTAGAAAGCCTCTAATATATAGTTTTCTAATCTGATAGGCTATAAGATTTATAGCTATTAAGATATCTATTATAAGAGATGGTATATATTTTGATTAATAAAATTTACAGCAGCTTATTTTATTATCTCTATTCTATAATGGTCTTATGCTTAGAAAATATTATAGAGACTAAGTTGCTCTTATTATTCTAAGCTAACTAGAGATATTCTGAAGGATCAATTACCGCCAGGATAGGATGGTCATATCAGGAATTAGGATAGAACAGGAAATTAAGACTGACTTAATCTACTGGGACGGGACGGTCCCATCTGGAATCGGGACGAGACGGGAAATTAGGACTGATTTAGTCCTGAATCAGGAGAGTAATGTAAGACAAGATATCTTGATATAGGACCTAGAAGTTCCAATAGGAGTTCTAATTAATTAATTAGATTAGTTTATATATTTGCTTAGTAGTTTGATCCAATGATATAAATCCAAATAATTAAGTGGGATCAGTGATTTCATCCCCAAGCAGAATAAGCTGCCAAGTGACGAATTGGGCCCGATTTGGTTAGTAACGGTAGATCTCGCTGTGGGGATGATCCACGTCGTTCCCTGCATATCTACTTGATGTACAGGAGTAGGTCAATGTTGCATACGAGATTACTACACTAAATGATCGATATAAACACGTCTCGCTCAGACACTACCACAATCCTAAGCAAACGATACTTCAATCTGTTCAAAAGACCTATGGATCAAGTATATTACCTTTGCCAGTCCTTCTATTCTCTGAAAAGATGCCGGATTAATTATCTTCAGTCTTCCATCAAAAATAAGACTGCAGTTATAACTGGAGCTGGTGATAATCTTGAAGATGTGCGACAAAAACACGTGGTCAGCTATCGTTCTAGTCCTTCACATGTCTTATTTACTAATCCAACTAGTTCGTCGGGTCATTTCTCGACACGCAAGCGTTTGCAAATGCAATGGCTCGCAAACATAAACGCCTCGGCTCACCTGCCAATGGACAATAGAACTCCATAAGCTACATAGTATATAGTCTTTATCGGAAGTGTCGCATCGCACATAAACACGGCCGCTCAGAATATCAGCGAGTACCTAGCTTCAAATCAGCGGTGCGCGGATTGGGTAGGATTTTCCAGTAAACAGTGGAGTAGTATGGTAGAATCTATAGTCTTTGTTAGAAATATTCACGATATAAAACCTCCGGGTGTCCCATGATTGGCTGTTTCTTCGCGGCGGCAGCTGACCAATCAGCAGCCACCAATTACGCTATTTTTGATCCGCGCCCGACGTCACTATTTCGATCTTCCTTTCTTCTCGTTCTTTTTCCTCTGGCAATCACCGTCAAGAAGCGCCACAAAAGTGTACTATCTGTGATTTCACGCCACTGCAATATATACTTGATTCTCGATCTCGTCTCTGGCCAGTCCAGTCACGCCTCTTTTGCGTTTTCGGTTTCCCGGCTCCGTCGTCTGTATACCTTCAACATGCTGTGCCCGATTACAATCACCAAGTTCATTGGGACTGTTTCTTTGGGGCTATTGACGGTAAGTTGCTTAATATTCTTTCGCCGCGTAACACCTGCGCGCCGTTTTCAGTTCAAGGCTAATGGCTTCTGGCGCATAGGGCGTTTCTTATTCCACGGCATTCGTCACTCTACCAGCCCTAAAAGCCCTCCCAACGGCATCGCATGCTACTCGAGCCTTGAAAGATGTCAAGCGTCGCTCGCGAAAACACGCTATCCGGCTGTCGAATCTAGCGACCTCTTGTCTCTTCTTCGCCTGGTTTGTCGTGCCGAAACGCAAGAAGCACCCATACCTGCTTTGGGTGTGCCTGACCTCCACCATCGGCTCTCTCGGGGTGGATTTCTGGTTTAATCGGTCTTTGGGATTAGGCGGCTGGCTCCGCACTGTGGTTGAAGACATTGATTTCCCATCGCTAAGTGTTCGCCAACGGCCGGCGTCGAAGAAAGACGATGATCTCGTCGTTGTGGAATCCGATGCCGACTTCAACGGTGAAAGCGTGCAGCGCGATATGGACAGAGAACGCAGACTGCAATTCACGCGCTCCTGGTTTTCTGGCGCCGCGCTGGCCATGGCAATCGTCGGCTTGTGGGGTGATGGTGCTTGAATGGTGAATTGTTCACGAAAACAAATAATGAATACGAGTGATTTATTCTGTGCGCTTTCGAAGGCTGGATTTTCGACGGCTTTGGTGTATAGCAGCAACCCTCCGCTTCGATTGTATAATCTGCTGTCTGTTATTTTTTCCCCTCTCCTGGCAAATTCACTGTCTCACCTCATGCTGTATAATGTCTCTTTTTCTTCTTCTACAAAATCTACTATGGCGATAATGTGGTATAAATAGCAATGGCACAAGTGGTTTTTTTTTAACTTCAATATGTTGCCCCTGTGTCTCTTGCGTCATAACTCACGCGAGGAAGGAGCCCTGCTCTCCTGTGCTCCTTCCTGTTGCTGCCATCCGGCTCGACTTCTTCTGTTGACGTTTGCAACGAGCATTGTTTGTCTCTTCTCCATCCTCATGTTTTCATATTAACAGTACTGTGTATGATTGTTGCACCTTTTAAACGGCCACCTTCAACCATGCTATCGGACTCGGCACATCGAATGAGACGCTCAAAGTCGGCTCCATCTGTTCGCAGACGTCATCCAGCTACCTCAGTCCCCGAACCTCTAGATGCAGAGACCGCCCGGCATCACGCTACCAAGGCTGCATCTCTGGCTATGACTCAAGCTAAAGACAAAAGCCATGTCTCTCACGAAGAAAGAAAATCCAGAAGCGAGGATGTCACGCCGGCCCCTGCAACTACTACCATCCGCCGTAGTTCCAGCATCCGTTTCACCCAAGAAGCCGGTCTTCCCAAATATCACAATACCACTACTTCTAATAATCCTACAAGAGTGCCGCGTGAAACAAAAGGTTCCAATGAGCAGCAACTGCCGGTCGATACACGTACAGACAATGGATTTCAGGGCTTCGGAAACGAGGAATTTTTTACTCCATCATCCTACCGACGGCTCCGAAAAGCCCGATCCATGTTTTCGACGAAATCACTTAGGAACAACCGTGGCAGTGAAACTGCACCCCCGACTGAGACTTCCCGTACAGACTGTCCTTCGCGTCAGAAAAGTACTGAGCCTGCTGCCGATACGCACAGATCTCTTCGACATTCTCTATCATTCTTCAACGGGAACTCGCAGGCAATCCGCCGGGTGAAAAGTCAGCATGCACTGGGCGGTGCTCGGTCACGCGTTTCTGAGGAAGAAGATTGCCCTATTCCTCGAAGCCATCCATCACTGCAGTCGTGGGAAGGTCGACTCGCTCAAAAGTCACTTAGACCTACGCCCAGACCAATGAGAGAGCTAAGTCCTGATGACGACGTAGTTCCGGTTACAAATGGTCTTCACAAGAAAGCTCGAACCTTTTCCCTCAATATCAAAAAGCGTTTGAAACGGGTCTTTGGCCGACCGGGCTATGTTGAAGACGAGCTTCCAGAAGAACCAGCCTTTGGATCTCCGTACCAAGATAACTCGGTATTTGATAGGTGAGCACCAGCACAACCCATGTTTTGCTCTGATTGAAATTATAGTACTAACTCGAATGTAGCCCGACGACTATTGGTGGAACATCGCCGCCAATACTTCATCCCAAGCAAAGCTTTGAGAGCATTGCTACATCAGCATCTCGGGTCACAAGCTGGACCAATTCCACTGCAGGAAATACTGTCAAAGGAAAACCTCATCTTGGCCGCAATCATCTTTCAACCATTGCAGAAAGTGGCGATTCTTTCATTGGACGGCGCTCTGGAGTGCCTGAGACGCATGGGCCAGAACAGGACGAATATCAACAGGGGAAACAAATCGATTCGCAACGAGTTTACTCGGCTTTGATGAAGCATATTGGCGAGACAGCATCCAAGGATGGGGAGAGGGTGCTGTCAAGTGGCACCATTAGAGGATATCCGGTCATCACAGAACGCTCTTCATCTGTCCAGTCTCAACGAGAGGGTCGCAGCATTCGGCAAATGGCGAGCGACATGTCAATGAAAACTGCTCGAACGTCTCTTCCTGTGGATTCTCGACCGGAGAGCCCCCAAAGCCATTCATCTTATTCCCGCTACCTAGAAACCAGCAGACCCGTTATCCCTACGAAGACCTTGATGCACGGCGGGCTGCCTTCCAAAAAATCCTCAAGTTCTCTTCGAGAGTCTGAGTCGCCCTTTTTCCCTTCAAGCGCATCGGTGAAACCGAAAACCCCAAGTCCATATAGAGTGGCAATGAATTCGATACGTGAAATCGAAGATTCTGATAATGACGCTGCCAGTGTCATAACCAAGCAGGCCGCGAATACGAGACGCGTTTCAACATCACCCAGTATTTATTCCAGAACGCCAAGCGGATGTGCCGTAAGTCGAGAGGATCTTCCGCACGAAGTCGAAGATCCTATGCGGTCGGGTATGGTGACGATTTTTGATAGCCAAGTTCTGTACAGGTCTCCCAAGAAAAACGCCTCGCCAGCAGCAAATCTCAGATCAAAGAATAGCGCGGAATGGAAGAAATGGATGGATTCTCAGATCAAAAACAGTGCCGTCTTCGATGCGCCTAGATTGTCTAGCCCATCAGATGCAAGAAAACACCACCGAGAAGATGCTGAGTGTGGTGAAGAGCCACTACGAATAGGGGATGGAACTGGTGGTAAAAGCTCCGAATATACAGAAAGGTTGCGACCAAAAAGTTCCTTGAGTGGGCTGCATAGCTTGAACGAGTCCCAGGAATTCCGCCTCCCAACTCCGATAACAGAGAGAAAATTGTCAGGGCAAAGTAATTTCTCTCGCCCCCTCAGCCGTCAGTCAATAGGATCATTCAAGACGGTAGATCGGCATGGAAATACGATGAGTCGTTTATACGAAGATTCCAGCAGTGTCAAGCTTTTCAATCGACAGGATACACGGGCGTCACCTGCCGAACCCACAAAGTCAACACGGTCCATTGATCTTTCCAATTCTCCAAACCGCAGATTGGCGATCAAAACAGCACGCGAAGCAAGACTCAACCGCAGCCCCGGTAACCTGAGTACATTTCAACAGGTTGATGGATTGAAAGATGTGAAAGATATTCAATTTCGATCAATCCGAGGAGGTTCGCCCTACTCTGCACGCAACAAAGAGAATGAAACGTCTCCAGCAATGCACAAGAAGGACAATTTGTCAGAGCTGCATACAACTATAGATAGCAAACGCATGGTAGATATATTTTTGCATAGCCGACGTGAGAGGGAGGATACACCTGATCGTGATGCTGATGTGCCGGCCTTTATCTGAGAGAGAACCAACGTTGACCCAGTTTCCCTCCCCCCTTTTAGCAAAAAAGTTTTCTTATTGTGTATTCAATGGTTACCTGTGATTATCAGTATATAGTGAGAAGGTGGATAGCATACGCATACCTCTCCATCCCCGCAGTGCTTGGATCAAATGACCAGTTACTGTAAGAATTAGTTAGTCGAATCAACTGATCAGTCATTACTCTACATCCTCATTCTGCTCAAGTTACATATGTAACATTTGAAGCCTCCAAGAATCGAAAATTTTAATTAAAAATATTTAGAAATCAGTGTTTCTCCTTTGATCCACCCATGTAGTCACACACTTTTTTTTTGCTTTTCACAAATAGGGTGATCCGATCCAACTTTGCGTGGCACAACATTTTTTTTCCTGGGTATTTCAAAATTTACCTGTGGCATAATGATATATAAAAATATAGGTATAGATATACAGAGATGTGTATTTCAGCGGCAGTAATTTGCAGGAAAACTACCCTTGACGCCATTAAGCTCGCCCTGCCACCACTCATCAGTGCTCTCCGTTTTCTTGATGACGCGGATTCGATCGCCTTCGCGGAATGACAGGTCTCCAGCTCCCTGGCCACCAAAGTCGTACAGTGCAGTCACGAACGTTGCGCGTGTGGATGAGGAGGCACGCGGTGGTGGCGGTGGTGGAGGAGGCTTTTTCTTTGCTGCTGCTGCTACTGCTGCTCCGATACCACTAATGCCAGGTGTTGTCGGTTTTGATGATGATGATGACGGCTGGCTGCTGAAATAATCACCTCGCGGACCAGGGGAAGCGTGGCGTCCAGGAGTGATTGCTGGTGAAGGGTAGGAACTGTTGGATGCGTAATCGGACGCGCCTGGAGAGGACGATCTAATCCGGGAGTTGTAGCTATTTGAGTGTGAAGATGGCGAGGTAGACAGGTAATCTCCAATCCGTGGCTTTGTGTCCAGGTTTGGAGCCGGGGGAGCAAGGCCGCGAGTCGGCGAAGCAGTAGCTGATATCTGTCGATTGTAGCTGGGGCGTCGCGAGCCAAGCCCAGTGCCGTTGCTTCCATTGCGTCGTTCTTCGCTGGTACGAGGGCCCTTGCCGCTTGAAATACACGCCATCCCGTCTGTCTCCTGTTGAATGGGAGAAACCTGACTTTGCCACGTCTGGATAACTTGCTCCATTGGCGGCGGCGGAGACGGGAACTGTTCTTGCTCCGAGTAGGTATGGAGGACAGTGTAGTAGTTGGCCAGAAGCGTGTACTGTATTTGGATTTGTGCTTCGAGTAGAAACGGTAAGAGGGAAAAAATTGCCGAAAGCAGCGGTGGCATGCTTTGTCGCAGGTGATCGTCTGCGCCGTTGTACTCCTAGATTGAGGAAAGCAATTCTTGTCAGTCATTTAAAAGCATGGTTTTTACCGGATCAAGAAAAAAAAAAGAAATTCACCTCTTTCGCTCTTGCTAAATCGCTCTCGGCTTTGGCTAGGGCGGCATTGTCTCGATCTGATCGTTTAGCTTTTTTCAAATAGTTATCAACCCGATTTTGAAAGTGTTCAAAATCCAACTGAAAAGGGTAAAAGTTAGTTGGAATAGCTAAAACTTTTGAAAACCTGGGCGACTGACTTTTTTGTCTTCTCGTTTCTTGATTGTTTTCTTAAGAGGCGCTATCATATCCTTGGCCTTCTGAGCTGGGTTGATTATTCGATCATCAACGGCACGGACTTCGTCTGACAAGTCCGTTCGAAGGGATTCATATTCTTCGTAAAGGCGGTTGGTTCTTGAAATAAGGGTTTTCGATGTCAGTTTCGGGGTTGGCGATCGCTCGCTAGGCGACTCTGAAGAGCCGATAATGGGCGCGTATATTTCTTCGAATTCGTGGACAAGTCGGCCTTGATAGGTCAATATTGATACCCAGGCATCACGCCAGGCTTTTGTGGATTCGATTATCTACCCAAGAAGCAGGTTAGTGATCATCGCTTCGCATAAGGGAACGTCCATTGTCATATCCTCGTACCTTGGCCAGAAGTTTATCGGCTTCGTCAAAGTCTTTTAGCATCACCGAGACCTGGCTGTCATCGGCACTCCGCTTCATAAGCCTTCCAAACTGTCTGTGTACGGACTGCATTGCGACGGGTGATTTCGAGCTACGTGCTCTTATGCGATTATCGTAGTGGAATAATCTAGTTGGTTTCACCGAATTGTCGGCCGTTTGCTCCCTCGGTTCAGGGGGGAATGGTCGCGCGAAAGCGTGAGCTTCGAAGAGCGCATGAAAATGTCAGTTCTAGAACACAAGGTTTGATGACAGCGGGCAACCCCGCGGGGATGCGGGCAAGGGCGATTCAGGTGACAGTAAACAAAGGGGAAAGAAGCGACAAGCACCCAATGCAAGCAGAAGCAGAAACCAGAGCAAACAAAATGATGCGAAAGAAAGAAGGGATCCTGGATGGCGGGGACGGCGCATCAGATAAAAAGGGAACGAGGAATGGTAAATTACCAGCTACGCGTGTTCAGCCACGATCGCTGCGAGGGCCTGGACCCACGTGTGTTTCAGGCCGAGCTATCAGTTAATGAATCCTGTTTGGCCGTCATGTGCAGGTCGCCCATTTCGGCCAAGAATGACCGATAGTTAATAATGCAGCGCGAATTGTTGCGATATCTATGTCGCTAGCCTTGCTTGCAGCGCCGAAGGGGGGGAGCACAGGCGTGGGGCTTGTCTGTCTAGCTCCTGGCTTGTTGGCGCTATTCCCGAGTTGAGGCTGAGTAGCAACTTGCATGCATCGATAGCCTTGTTATTGCGTATGCCTGTGCCAAGTATATTGCTGTTTTCTTCAGCGACCCAAGGACGATTCAAGCATTATCGCGGTGATTGAGCGATGTTTGTTGTGAGGGGAAAGAAGGCAGGAGCCTAGATTTGGCTCCGCACTATTAAGTATTAACTGTTAGCTCCTTCCTCCCGTTCTAGGCCTCAACGGTCAACCTTGTCTACCGTCAACACGCGTCTCAACACGTCCCCCGCAATACCCTCAGAGACTTCAATTTCAACTCAACCAGCCACCGCTACCGCTTCGAATACCCCCGAGATTCTGGTACGAGGAGAATGAAGCTCTATACGGGCTGATGCCATGTCTGTCCGCGGAACCCCCAGCGCCAGCGTGCCGGCCAGCCAGAATACAGCCCCGGTGATCAAATTTCGTTGTCTATTCACCCACGATGTCCGTCGCAAGGCCAAGCGCTGGCAGGATGGCTACCTCAAGTTCCACACCTTCAATAAGCGCGCCATGGTCTATGACGATACTGGCAACTTTATAGGCGATCATCACTGGCGCGACAGCAACGACATCCAGGATGGCGATGAATTGGAGCTGGACAAGGGTGTTCTCATCCAGGTGAGCGAGTGCATGGAAACCACCCAGGCCGATCTGTCCGCCCTGTTCGAAAAGCGAAAGGCCAGCCAGGGGTCTCCCCAGCAAGAGAAATCGTCGGCGCCGCCGCCGCCTTCCTCACGCACTCCACTGCCCCCGCGGACAGGGCCGCCCAAGTCTCTCAACGATCTCTTGGGCATCAAACGACCGACTACCGGCCGTGCCGTTCCTCTTCAATCGCCTTATGAGCAACGCCATTCGTCGCCGGCAAGACCAGAAATCAACAAGCAAGACGGGCCCCCGGCAAAGCGACAGAGACAACAGCCCAGCACCGGACCCTCGCAACGAGAAAGCGTTCGGAAAGAAATTCAAATATCGTCTGAAATAATCGAGTTGGAAGATCCAACCCCACAAGCACAGCAGGCGAGGCCGATGCCAAGCAAGCCTTCGGTGACGAGTAGGTCAAAAGATGTAAACAGACATCAGAAGAAGTCCAATGTCTCGAAAGCTGCCATCCCCGAGCCAGCTTCGAACTGTCCAACTATTGATCAGCAGAAGCAATCACATGCCCCGGGAAAAGCAGTGCGTTCGGTGGCTGCAGCACATGATGGCCCACACCCGGAGCATGACGAACTTCCTTCAAGAGCTTCTGTATCCACAAACACGAATCAAGTATCTCATGAAAGGGGGGAGCCTGACGTCCGCAGGCCCAATACCCCGATCAATCCTCTACGCATGTCTATTCAAGAACCTCGTCAAAAGCTCATGTATAGAGCACGTCCGCCGAAAGCCGCGAGCAGTTCCACCACAGAAACTGTACAGGCGAGCTCCAAGTCAGTACACATCTCTCGAAAGTGATTGGCCCTCATTGACGGAATATCCTTAGTCAATTTATTGATGGGTCACTTTCCGCGCAGCTCAATCCTGCCTTTGACATCTCGGCTTCGACCCTTGCAGTCCTCGAAGATATAGACGACAATGGTTCTTTGAGGGACGTGAGGGACACACGTCTCTTGAGGGGAGATAATACCCTTCCTAAAGAATCAACATCACAATCACTTCGAAGAACTGCACTTTATAATATTCCTTCCCACTCAACAATTCACGGTTCTGCTGCTTCCCCTGGTGGCATATATGTATCAAGCGATGATAGCCCCTCACTTCCGAGAGCGAATATTGAACCCAGTGATGAGAGCGCTCATGCGGAAAAGCATACACTAATGCGAAGCCATTCCGATCTATCTTCTATGCTTCCTGATTCTCATCCGGCAGTATCGGCTCCTGATACCCGTATTCCGGAGCTTGTGGGAGACGCGAATCCCGCGCCTCCTGCCAGGCGAAACGAACCCAAACTGTTCCGAAAATCCCACTCTGATACAACCGCTCTGCGTAATGCGGACTATCACCGTCATGGGCCATCTTTACCCGTTGCCACCAGTCGACCGGCGAGAATGGAGCCGATCCATGAAACCGACAAAGGTCCATGGACGGCTGAAGCTTGGGATTTCTTTGACTGGTGGCCACCGGGACGCCCGAAGCCTTGTTGAGATTGATTTACAGCATTGAACTAACGATTTATGACGTGCCATGTTCTAAACCTTACGGCTTTATTAGTATATATATTCCCCTGTATAGATTAATCAAAAGCGGAGCATATCTTAGAGACATAACATAATCATAACAAATATGGCTGGAAATGGATACAATGCAGGTAAACAAACGCCACACAGGTTACACAAAACAGCCCTTCCTATCTATTGGATGCGACATCTGGATCCTCCTGTCTTTTCACCAAGGTCCCTGAGATATAAGGCATGGTTGACCACGTAAAATTCTCCTGCAAGTCAACATTTTCCCATCCACCATCGTGATCTGCCGCGTTGCAAAGATACGTCATAGTGTCTCGATCGAGACGACAGCTGCCGACAAAGAAACTGTAGCCCATCCACATATACACAGACTGCATAAACCTCGCAAGCAAACTACCGCCTGTCTTTCTCGGAAATCGGTTAGCAACATGCTCAACAACGACCATTTGTCCCCCAGGGCGTAGCAGCGAATACAAATCCGCGATTGTCTTGTCAGGCTCCGGCACTGAGCAGAGAACACGAACACACACGATCGTGTCAAAAATACCCTTTTGGGCGACGACTTCATCATCATCATCATCATCATCATCATCGATCTGCACGCCTTGCCTTTGAAGCGCGCTGATTAGTTCCTGTTTCTCGACGCTAGCCGGGACGATGTGATATTTCCCATCGAGCTCGTTTGAAACCACCCGCTTCTGGAGCTGGGCATGCAACCCCGTACATGGTTCTGCGCCGTAGATTTCCGAGATATTCGCGGCTGCAGCTGGCGCGGCGAAATACGGCATTTGCGAGCCTGTTCCCGGTCCAATATCCAGCACGACGCCGCGACATTTGGCGAGCAAAGGCGGGATCAAGGTCGAAGAGCCGACGAGCTGCTCAGGAACAACCTGCTTGTTGTTTTCGTTCTCGTTTGGTGGCACAGAGAGATTGACCCAGAATCGACCAAAGGCTTCATCTTGAATCTCGCTGGAGCGGAGTATCGGTGCTAGCGGTTGTTTATGCCTGAAGACTGTTTCGTATACTACGATTGCGTAGTCTTTGGGTTTCGTTATAGTGTTAGCTAAATTTTCCATGATTGAAATCAAAACACTTTAGGTAAGAGATCAAATACATTTGGATGCCGAAAGGAGTAAAAGACCAGGTATTAAAAGGCCGTCAAAGTACTCTTGGTATGTGCATGTCGGGGATCCACCGGATTCGGCCATTTTGAGAAGAAAAAAAATTGTCTGGGTTTCAAAAGTTGGTGAAGTGTAAGTGTAAGTTGTGGCTCTCATAGTTCCATGAACAATAAACGACGAGCCGTGGGCCGCTATGCCGTTCTAGGAACTAGATCCAAAGTCAATCAAACACGTCACTTGATGTTGGAATAACTGGAATGTAATAATTTACCTAGACAGTTGTACTATATCATCATGGATTGGAAGTGCTTTTCAAATTTCATGAAAATCAGTTGGTATCAGTTGGTAAAATCCGGGTTTGTAAGCTGGAGCTTTCTTCCTTGACCAAGTAAAAAAACCATGAATTACATCAATATGTATACAAACTCTCTTAACCCTTAGCAAAGACATTTGAAGAAAACAGATTACATCGATGGTATTGATAAGTAGTGGTATATACGCCGACTCAATGGGGGATGTTCCAAATTCAAATCGAACCAGGCGTATATTGCCCCAGACTGAATAATATGATGTGTCTGTCGGCTTTCTGTACAATTCCTCGTTGCCAAATTTGCGCAAAAGACAACAAGAGAAAAAAACACGAGGAAATAGAATCTTAATTTGACACAAGATTAAAAGTAACAAAACGAATAGTAGTAGTAGGAGATTTTGATGAGCGAGTGACGGCCGTTTCCAAAGTATGAGACAGTCTTGAATATGAAACCAGGTTCCCAACAGTCTTTCAAATTTCCACATTGAAAAGCAACTTTGCAGAATATTGACGGCCAGGAAGAACGTATAAAGTTCAGAATTGGCGGTTCTAGGATCTCTAGAACATTGTGAAAAGAAGGGCAAGACATATTAATAGTACCGATATGAAAAAAGAATGATAAGACATGAGATCTAAAAAAAAATAAAAGAAGGAAGCATAACTTATTATGCTGTAAACGGTCCAACTCCCAAGCAAGACGACCAGAGCTGCGAATGATGCCAAAGTAGGACCAAAATAACACAAAGGGAACTCGTTGACCAATATAACGGATTGGTCTAGCGCTGAGGCTTTTTGTCGAAACTGAAGGAATAGTAGGATTTTAGTACACTATGGCTTTAGGTGTCGAATCGAGAGGTCAATGATGGTGATGGATGTGGTCATGCGAATGTGATAATCGTTTGAAACCGGGGCTAAAACGGCTAGTTCTCGATAGGGAACCAACGTCGTGCTTGCCTATGGAAATTATCAGATATAAACATTTGAGTTTTAAGGGATTTGCAGTTAAACTTACCATCGCAACACGCACGAACGTTCTCTAAGCGATCTGCCTCACGTTCCTGACGCTCAATGACCTGTCGTAGGTCCTCCGCGCTATCGTGTTCCGCATTGTAACTAGCGAAGGCTTCCTCGCTAGGAATCGGAGCACGTTTGCCTCTGATACTTGCAAAGGATCCTCGAACAGTAGCATTCAGGACGCTACTCAAACGAGACGATGTACTCTGGTGGCGAAAAGTTGAGTTTTGCTGTGAGCTTGGTGCGGGCGACACGCGGCCAGGTGTTACTGGAGGGCGGATTGACAACGACGATGTCGCCCGTGCTTTAGATGTGTTTGTTCTGACGCTGTGATAAGAAGACACGGACATTCTCGGGCCCGTTTGGCGTGAATGGCTTCGAATACCAGGATTGAATTCTTCCACATCCTCTGCGGTCATCTCATGCTCTCCTGTTTGTCGCTCATCCTCGGTCCGTAGAAGAAGGTATGACAAGGCGTTGAACCATGTTTCGTGTCTTTGACTTGTGGCAGCTGTAAACCGTATACGACGTCCAGGGGTAAGGACTTCGAGACTCTTGCGGTGCAAACCAGGGGGATAAGGGTTGTCATCAGTGATTACGCGAACAGCTTCAATAGCAACACTCTTCGCTCGGCTTTCATTCTTTCCACCGTTGGACGGGTCCTGGTCGCTCCAGTAGAGTGTGCGAGTATAAGGGTGGACCCAGAAGTAGCGACGATGTCTAGTGTTAGACATATCACCCGTCACAGTCCTGCGCGTGTATTTCCAGAGATATTCTCCAATCATAGTCTGAGTAATTGCCTGGATCATGCGTGGGTCTGTTCCACTTGGTATACCTTGAGGTAAGTCGTCTGGATGCATGTTAAACCTGACATCGAGCTCGGAGACAAACGAAGACAAAGACGAGCGTGCAGTCGATGTTTGGCTTTCACGTCTTGATCTAGACCGAATCGAGGTAGCACCTTCGTTTGGCGTTCGGGGACGCCTGCTCGTTTTGTAAGCCGACGCTGGTGCAAGAGGAGGTCCCATTATGCCCGCAGGGCTCTGAGAGTTTTGTGCTGCTGCAATGACTTGCTTGTGGTCTGGCGGGAGAGGTGGGTGTTGACTCCCAGCAGAGCCTATTCTCACACTATTGGCACTTCCAGGTCGTTTGAGGGTAGATTCCATCGTCGGAACAGAACTGATTTCGACAATGGGAGTTTTAGCTTTGGGAGTGGCACCAGGAGAATTTATAGTTGAATCAAACCCAGACACCGATCGTGGCTCGGATGGCGTAAATGGACGGGCTGCCATACGGTCCATAAGCAGTTGGTCGATTTGCTTGGAGGACAGAATAGTTTGAGCAGATTGGTCAGTATTCTCAACCACGATATTCTTGGCTTCCCGGGAAGTGCCATTGCCAGAAATGTCACTCAAAGGCAAGTTCGACTCAGCGGGCTCATTTTCGAGCTCTAATTCACGAGAAGCCTGGCTAGTGGCGTCTTCCGAAATAAAGATAGTTGAGGGTTTCTTGTGAGGAGCGAGATCAAAATCACGGTCAGTTCGGCGTACAGCAGATACAGGCCGGGATAATGACTCGTCCACAATAGGGACTGGCACAACTTCAGGCTTTATGATAACAGGCTCCTCGGGCAACGTCTCTATAGATTGGATATAAGAAAAGAATAGTGGGGTGGGAACTGGGGAGGGCGGTTTTTGGATTGGAATAGGCTCTGTTTGTGCAGAATAGATCGACGAGATAGACAATTGGGTCGTCGATTTGATGGAAGGCTCGTGTACTGGCTCAACGACAACAGGTTCCGGCACCGGTAGTTTGAAAGGAACTGGTTCAGTCTGTTCGCTAAGAATCGAGGACAAGGTAAGGTCTGCCGATTTGGGTTTTGTATCTTGGTCGACAGCAACAACCACTTCACGCTCTGGCAACTTCGGTGCTACTGGCTCTATCTCTTGAGCGAATACAGTAGACAGTGCTAACTCACGAACTGCAGGGGCAATTGGCGTTGTCTCTTCCGCTTGGATTATAGAAACATCTAGGTGGCGTTTGACTGGAGTTTGGAACCCGTTGGTCATGTCCTTCTCGCGAACTGCAGTTGATTCGTCCCATATTGTCTTTGGCGGTGTTGGGACAGCTGCCACGTGCTCAGAATTATGTCCAGTGGAAAGCTTGGTAGGCGTATACTGGGTTGATGAGTCCACAGAATCTGGTAATGCTGTGCCAGTTGCCGAATCATTTTCGGGCGTCTGTCCTGGTGTGGCTGCAACGACGACTTCAGGTGCCCAAGGTTCCGTCATTGTAGAAGAGTCCACCATCGTCGACTGCCGCGAAGATATAGGCGTCTGAGAAATTTCCCTATCCAAAATCACTGAATTTTGAAGTGGGGTTGATGGCTGTGAAAACATATGAGTGGACCGCGTGGGCGTGCCAAATTCGCCATCACTGCTAGGACTTCCGAGTTCCTCTAGCTCTGCAAAGAGACTTTGACCCATGGGCGCCGGATTCTCGTGCTGGAAGGAGCTGACCGGGGAGTTTTGAGTACTAGAAGTGTCATTGATCGAGGATGCCATAGGCGCCTCTCCAGAGGGACGTATGCGTCTGTAGCCAGGCCTATTATTGACTTTCACACGGTGGCGTTGAGGCTGAGATTGCACGGGAGTGTGGACTTCAGGGGCCTCATCGTCGGAAGTAGACGCTGTGCTTAAGTAAGAAGTTCTATTGCCAGCCTTCGCCATAACCAGTTGAGACGGGACTCTTCGACGGCCGAGCGTGCCTTGGCGAGGTGTTCCTCTATCCTCAGTTTCGGTAAGGTCACCATTGCTATCCTCAGCCAGACTCTCAGCACCGGTCTGGAAAGCTTCGCTTTCAGTTGCAGTTTCCCGTTCATTGGCGGTTTCGAAAGCGTCTTCAGCTTCGGTAGCGGTTTGGTAAATATCACTGGCATCAGTGGTCTCTCGGGAAGGAAGGACTCGTTGGGACCCTTTCGATCGGACCGTCCTGGTCGGGCTTGCTTCGCTGGTGTGATCTTCCCAATCCGGCTCCTCCAAAGAGATTTCTGTGCGACCTCTTCGACCGGGGCCAAGGAGATCTGACCGAGGAAGAGGCTTTTTGAAGGTGTCTGGCTTGATCTTTTGGCGCTTCGCTCCACTTCCAGGTGGATTGTTGTCACGTCGACGTGTCTCGAGTTCGTCCCTGGCTTCTTGTAACATGCGTTTGAGCTCGATCTTTTCCGTTTTCTCTCGGTGAATGTTGCTCTTCAAGTTCTGAATCATTCGATGAGCATGGCCTAGAGAGCTGCGGATTGTCTCTGTTTCAAGATGGCCGTGTCTTGGGGTCTGTTTGTTGGGCGACGGAGGCGGTGAGTTATCTGGGGTATCACGCTCTGACTCTGTATCTTCGGACTGAAAGCGAACGGGCCGTGGCGTTTCTGCTTCTAAATGGCGACTTCGCATTGATGCAACGGCCTTGGCAAGTTCTTGGTTCTGGCTTGTCAGTTCTTCAACTTTGGCGTTGAGAGTAAGTCGTTCTGCATCTCCACTGTTCAAGTTTCTGCGGAGCATGTGAGTCTCGGAATCATGTGCTTTTTGGGCAGCAGCTTGGTCCTCCAAGAGCTTTCCATTGTTCTGCTTCAATTCTTCCAATTCCCGTTCAATTTTGCTCTTTTCAGCGGACAGGGAACTTAGAGCACTATTAAGCTTAGTCTCACGGTCTTGGGAATCCTTGGCAGCATTTATGAGCTCGTGGGTTTGGGTTTCCAGGTTCCAGTTTTCGTCTTTGTAGCGTTGTTCACTTTCATCCAGAGCGCGGATTCTTTGCGAAAACCCCTCTGCCTCGAGCTCGAGTCTTGAACTTTCCAAATTTGCAGCTTTTAGCGATTCTTCCCGTTCGGCTAGAAGTCCTTGCAATTGGCGTACTTGAGCAAGAAGAGATGTCGAAATCTCGGTTGCAAACTCGATGTCATGAACACGGCCAGTGGGCTGGTTTCTTTGCTTTCGCGAAGGAACGCTGACTTTTGATGGTGATGCGCTGGCTTGGCTGGTGAATACGGCAGATGCGGCTGGTGACTGGAAAGATTAGTTAGCATAAGCCCAATCGTTAATTGATATACAGAATGTTCGCAGGGTATCCTTACGCGCAAATCAACTATTGGCGTTCCCTCTCCGCCACTGACAGCTCGCTTCGGGGCTAGAAAGGCTCGAGCGCTTTCACGTCCGATTTCATTATATTCCTTTTCCAACTCGATGAGCTTTTGTCGCAGTTCGGGTCCGACTTCTCCTTCATCGCGCTGTTGTTCGACTTCTTGCAGTTTCTCGGAGAGTTCTTTCTGCTGGTTGATGAGTGCAGTTCCCAGTTTGGAAGCCTCCTGGAGTCTGCGCTCGGTTTCGGCGAGATGCGCCTCAAGGGCTCGCTTAGCTTGAGAGGGCGACGATGCGTTCAAACTGAAGAGTTGTGTGTCGAAGGAAGAATACCGGTGAGGTTCGCGAGAACCTGCAGGCCCTTCCGGGCTCGAAACGAAAGGATCCTCCATGGTGAATGGGGTGGGGGTGGTGTTCACGTTCAGCAACCAGCGCGATATTAATCAGTCGCTAGTTCCTGACGTGAAACGGTAGCCGAAAACTTGGTGCTAACAAGTCGCGGCAGAGATAGTAATATGGTATGCACCTGGTGTACGAGTAAATATTTTTTTCTGTTTTTCTTTTTTCTTCTTTTCTTGTGTTTGATCTTCGAAAAGTGGTGATCAGGTCGCGCGCATCATCCGGTCCCGCAGGAAGGTCGATGGTCGGCGGTAGGGTAAGCGGCTACCGGTCTTGGCGCAAAGGACAACTCATACAAGAAAAAAAGGCGAATAGTAGTAAGGAGTGAACGAAAGGACGATTGTTGTGGGAGGGGTTGAACACCGCGATAGACAAGACTGTTATCGGTTTGTTGACACAGGACTCTGGACCATCAACAAAAGGCGGATTGATTTTATGGAACGCGTTGTGGTTGGCCGTTTAGAGTGGGCGCGCACACGGGTCGAAGTCAGATCACAACAGTGACTGCACTAACAACTGGCCACGCCGGGACGCGATGGGGGAGCTGTCGCGGTGGTAATACAATGGATGAACGAAAAGGAAAATGAAGAAAACACACAAGAGAGTGACAAAAGAGAGAGGACTCTGCTGCAACGAAGTCGAAAACACCTAAGATCCGACTTCGCCGGGCGGGGGACACACGGGGAAGAGAAGAAGAAGAGAAAGGAAGCCAGGCAAGGCAGGCACGCAGGCAAGACTCAGGGCCAGCAGAGCCCTTCTTGCCCATCCTTGCAGGGGCCGTGCGGGTATTGCAAACTGGCCGTATGTATTCTGTGTACGGCCGCCTTATGAATTACGCTGCCTGAACCATCCCATGTTTTTTTGTTTTTGTTTTTTTGCCTTAGCAGATCAGCACGTTCAAACGCCATCTGTTATTCTCAGGCGATGGCACTGCTTGTTTTTATTTATGCCTGGACGTATTACGCTCCTGAGTGTCGCGCTGCGTAAAATTGTAAACAATAATGTTGCTGCCGAAATAGTAAAATACCACGTCCTGACAGGCGGGAGTAAGCACTGGCCGCTCTGATTCGCTGCGGCGCGCTGATAAAACAGCGGTAAACAGCGCTTTACCCAAAAGGGGAATCAGCGGCAGGCGAGAAATTGCAGGATTGACCGCTAGTCCCAATTCGGCAATGGCCGCGATCGCTGTCTCGGCCCAATCATGTGACGTCACGAGTCTGCTAAGTAATCACTTCTAGCGCTAACCAAATAAGGCTAGCCCGAATCTATCTTCGTTGCTCTTGATGCTTCTAGAATCGAGAATCGCCACGACGATATAACATTACCACTCACCTTCTGTACAACTAATTTTTTTCCTGTCGCAGCAAACAATGGCGGGCGAGAACACAGAAGCGGCGCTAGCCGACGCTCCTCCTCAAGTGACTTTCAAAAAGCGTTCTGCCAAAGCCAAGACAAGCCTGCGCAAGAAAGCCGCGACGCCGCCACCAACAGGCGATTCCGATTCCGATTTCACCTCCTCAGACGATGACGAGGGCCGGCGCATAAAACGACGCCGGAAGAATGCGACAGTGACAGCTTCGTCAGCATCAAACAATCTTGCCGCCCATCGAAAGGCAGATGGTGACAGCGCCGTCTACGCAGCTGCGGCACCGCTCGTTTCCTCAAACGATGCTACGAAACAGTCGAATTGGTACGACGAAGGAGAAAACAATGGCCTCAGCGCAAAGGAATTGCTGGGCAAAACAAGAGCTACAACAAATACCGCTCCATCCGCCGATGGCACATATAGAGGCACGGGAAACTATCAATCTTTTGTTCGCAAAAACCCAGATGCGCCGAGCAAGCAGTTCGGTCCCACGAAGGCGTCGACCAATGTACGCACCATAACACTTACCGACATGGCTCCTGATGTATGCGTGGATTACAAAAAAAGTGGATTCTGTGGATTGTTCGTATTCCCCCCTTGGAGTTTCAAAAAGTGCATCTAACTAACATTCATTTATAGTGGCGATTCGTGTAAATTTGCCCATATGCGGGAAGACTACCAACATGGATGGGAACTCGACCGAGATTGGGAAATCAAGACCAAGGGCAAAAAAGTTGTCGGGCAAACCGTGTCCTCGCGAGAGAATAGGGACAAGGCAGCGGGAGACGACGATGACGAAAACGACGACAAGTTGCTTGAGAGCATCCCCTTTGCCTGCATCATTTGCAAGAATTCTTATAAAAACCCTATCATCACCAAATGTGGGCACTACTTTTGCGAGTCATGTGCTCTACAGCGATATCGAAAAAACCCATCGTGCGCTGCTTGCGGCGCGGGCACAGGGGGCGTGTTTAATATGTCTAAGAAGCTCAACCATCTTTTAGAGAAGAAACGAGATAGGGCTAGGAAGCGTCGGGAAGAGGCTATTGCCAACGGCGAGGAAGTGGAAAGTGGCGAAGAGGAGCCTATTGGGACAGAGTCCTAATTGGATTGCATTATGTAAATAGCATTTGCCTGCAATGCAAAAAGTTAATAAAGACACGCGCCTTATTACATATGTAGTATCCAGCAGCTTTAACTAGTAGGAAGACGAATGCATATTCTCCATCTATCTAGCTAAGATAAACAGCACTCCCGAGCTATCCCTTTTTATCAAAGTACTCCTCTACCCTCTCTATCAAATCCGCCTTCTTTCCAGTAGTAGATAGTGATTTAGAGGTCAGGAATTCCTTAAGCACCGGAAGTGTCAGCTTTGACAAATTCCCACCGTGGTAAAGTTTCAGCACGTTCGCAGTCTGATCACTATCCTCAGTCTTGACCTTTTTCGAAGGTTTTTCAGCCAGGGGCTCCGTCGCCTTTGGTCCTCTCTTAGCTAGCGTTGAGGTTTTGGGCTGTTCGGCAAACAGTTTGCGATGCTGTGCTTCGAGTTCCTCGCCCCATTCCACAACATAGTCACCCGCTCGCTTGTCGATTTGTCTATACTTGGGAATGGTTTTGTCCTCTGGCTGTTCTGGCAGATCTTCGTCTAATGCGAGTGCCTGCAGGATACGATAATGCCACTGTAAAGATGGATTAGGGTATTTGTGAGGATCGTACTGGGCTTTGGGAAGTTGTAGCTGTTGTACTATCGTCCTCATGTGATCAATCAGTGGCTCCGGAGCGACTACCAGGTTTGTCTCGGGATTTTGCCGGATATCATCTGCAAAGGGCAAAGGTAAAAGCCACATGCCTGGTGGAGTTACCTGAACATTGTTTTCGTCCAGTTTTTCTGGGCCAGGGAGCATGGCGGCCAAGACAGGCGCCGCATTCCGTCGAGGAATAAACCATACGATCCCAATCTTTTGGTCTTGCAGTAGCTTCTGTTGAAGAGCCGAGAATACTCGGGTCGACCCTACATAGTCTTCTTCAGATGGGTATATGAATGTAGGATGTTTGGTAGAAGCCCAGATTGGAAGCGACGATATCGGCTTAAACCCTACGATGCGAATCACGGGGTCGCCAAAATTGCGTAGCGCCTGTTGTTCTTCGATGGTGAAGGAGACTTGCTCCCCACCAAATTTATACGCCTTGCGAATCTCTCCTTTTTCAACAGTCCGTGCGGTGTCCTCTGCCAGCTGAGTTGTCGTGCCCTGTGCAATCTGGGGCTTTTCGCCGCCAAGCCAGATATAGCAGCTTCTGGATGGCTCCTGCTTTTTGAAAATGAGGTATCCAGTGACGGATATCTTAAAATCTGGACTAAATTCCAATGGGACATTTGAGAAAAGAGCCCGACGAGGAACAGACTTCGAATTCACAGAAGACAAGAGGGAATTCAGCAGCGAAATGCCATCGCCACCGGAGGTCGGAACTTGTGACAAGGCTGGCAGCAAGCCAGAAGTTTCCGGGTCGCTAGGGGTTGTTTTGTAAATTATGTCCTGGTTACTGTTAGCAACCTCCTCTCGGCAATTATTATAACCCGGCTTACATCATAGAATTTCGACCTGTCAAAGTCGTGATCTAGCTTGGAGATAGGGAACAACTCAATGATCACTCCAAGATCGTACAAGTCCTTAGCTCGAACTGTGGCAGCGGAACGCATGGCACGGTCGGTTCCATGTGGGTTGTCATTGTCTGTGATTATGAAAAGTCTCCGAGAAAGAAAGTTGGAGGCCTTGGATGTAAAGATTTGATTGGCACAGAAGAGCACATTAGCCATCGTAACTTGGTCTTTCGAAGGGACAAGAATTTCGTTGGCCGCATCCTCCTCGTCTTCAGCCATTGCACGTAGCTTTTTTACGTCGTCTGCATCGGGAATGTCCAGGTCCGTAAATAGGTAACAATGGGGGTAGGCAAGGTCCCCTCGGCTTTCTTCGTTCTCCGTGTAAAATTTTGACGCTTCCGTTCCAAAGAATAGCACGCCCATCATATCTTTTGGGTGAGAGATTATGCGCTGCTGCATCAAGCTGTAGGCGCATTTGATGGCGGCTTTTACTGGAGACTCTGGAGCATGTTTGTCCGATGATGCCGGCCGGGCCTCCAGCATGGAATCGCTGATCTCGATAGCGAAAAGAACGGCATCTTTGACAGATTTATAGCCCTAGAGGGGAAAATGCAATTAGCGGTGGACTTTCTTTCTTAGACATTGTGTACGGGCATACGGCATCATCAACCTCCTCCTCTTCTTGAAAGGCATCTTCGTCCTGTGGCGGGTAGTTCTCAGCCATCGTGAGGGCCTTATGGCATCGTTTCTTCGTGAATCATGAAACCTGGCAGTGGGCGAAAGAAGTAATGGAGGATTCCCCTCTGTTGCCTCGTCTGCTGCCTGGAG
The DNA here is from genome assembly GCF_013368755.1 of Talaromyces rugulosus. Lineage (NCBI taxonomy): Eukaryota > Fungi > Ascomycota > Eurotiomycetes > Eurotiales > Trichocomaceae > Talaromyces > Talaromyces rugulosus. The sequence goes on from NC_049564.1 coordinate 4,328,631, forward strand.
CTCCTGCTGCACGTGCTCTCTTATGACGCGAGACCCGCCGCCGCCGGACGCGAAGTCACGTGAAGAAGCTTTATCTCCGACCCACAATTTGGGGTAGGACTGTTCCGATTCGCTGCAGCCTTGCAGGTACTTGCCAGGCAGCCTTGTGGGGCCGCTACTATATGTATTCCCTCTTTCCCTTGATGTAGAATATTAAAACTGGCAAGAGCGACCAAAACAAGATAATTAATAATGTTAGACGGTCGGTGCAGTCGAGGTCATGTGACCCACACTAGTCAGATATGCCCCTCCTCCACCTTACCTCCTCGATCTCGGTGAGCTTATATTGGCACGTACCAAAAATTACCACCCTGCCAAAAACGGACCCCTTGGTTGGGATTATAGTATTCTGGTCATATTTTTATAGCGACAATTAATCACTCGAACCACACTCAGCCGTATGATTCATGCTCCCTCCGTACCTGAGACCACCCACTAAAACTGGCAGACAGCGGACAGAACTTGTTGGCGCGTGCGGATAAACCATAGATTGACGTCTTTTGGTGCAGCTTTCAATAGAACTTCGCAAGCCCGACTCAGTCAGTAATATATCCAGTCGATCAATAACATCCACCGTTGCTACAAGGACTAGCGTTATAGCAATGTGTGACGAGTGCCGGGCGAACCCCCATATCGCACAAATAGTTGTCTAGGATGACAGACAGGTTTGTTGCATATACTCCATCCAGTTGCTAATACATGTATACTATACTAATTGTTACTGACCATAGTCCCATCTTTGGCAAGAAATGGGGCTAGTTGATTTCGACTTAACCAGTCGACTATACGACACTATCAAAGCCACTCACTCAGTTGGCATGGAGCACCCCTGGCCAGCCTACGGCGAACATTTCTTATTCTTGGTAATGTTCGAGTAGGTGTCTTAGATAAAGACACCCTTAAAAAACTAGAAACGCTTCGGGATCTATACTTTTTCGATGAAGAGGAGGGACCTGAGAAAGCAGGTCAACAGCCAGGCTCTTCAGCAATAGATCTTCAGCATGAAAAAAAGACAAGGGCAACAAGGAAATCCTCGCGGCAGAAGAAACGAAAGCTAAACGAAGACAAAGAGAACAGACAGCCGTTAGCTGACAAAACAACAACGCATTGTCCTATTCTCGACCGAGAGGTGGCAGCCTACTGGACCTTAGGCCCAGACATGTCCACAGAGGACACAGTTCGACAACTTGCTCCGTGGCTTTAGGACTTCATGTCAATTGATTGTGGGGGCGATCCTAGGTGTGTGTTTCCAAATCAATCATTCAATGTTGTATCGTTATTTGCTACATATAAATAGAAAGTATCCTCGAAGCAGATATATAATACAGACTTGCCAGTTCCTGAAATTACTCTTTCTTCCTTCCTAATCAAACATCATACCAAGAGCTAATCGGCTCCTCTCCCTCTACTACACCAGTTGTGTATTCGGTGAAAAACACCTGCGAGAGGTCGTCGGGCAGAGAAAATCCCGGACTGAACAAGTGCTCCCAATTGTTGAATTCCCGAGACTCACTGTTTGGCATAAATTCATTGCCTGGGATGCTGGCGACAGAGGTGTCTGGAGGGAATGTCACAACGCTGGGCATCCCTCTATCCGTTGTATGCCCGGCGGTGGTTTGGTCTTGGGCCGGGTGCTGATTCGTATCATTCTGCCTGGTAGTTGAGTTGTCGTTTCCCTTGTTGATGAGGATGCTTTGTGCACGATCGAACAGTCGATACATGACTCCCGCGCTCCAATAAGTGTCGCGCAAGCTGGCCAAGAGCAACAAGCAAAGCTGAAGCCTATTTTGGCCCAGGCTAGCTTGTAGCGGACTGCGTGATTTGCAGTCAAACAGATGGATTTGCATGGCTGGGATCAATGAGGTGATGCTGATGGGCCGTTAGTCACATTCTCTCAACTCGCTTTGCATAACATACACCATGGGCTTGATAAACTTAACGGCGTCCATCTCGACTATTTTCTCGACAACGTTGTTGGTCGCCGACGCCGCCGTTCGCACTCGGCTACGCACCATTTGCTGCCACGCGGCTGACGAGTTTCCAGGGAACGAACCAGGTGCATTTAGAAAATACGGTCGGTAGAGAACGGTTACGCTGGCTCTGGACACATTATAAGTATAAAAAGATACAAATCCAGGGGCAAGACAGACGCACTGGTAGAAGAGCTGCAGGTGGTATTCATGCAGCAGCAGGACATCACTCGTTCCCTGTATACCTACTGCTGCACCTGGCTGGCAGTCATCCAGATCGGCAGCCAGCTCATCAATGTCTTCAACGCCAGGTTTGGGACCTTTGAGTCGGTAATGCGTACGCATAATGCGGCCGAGAGTAACGCTGACTCTGACAAGCTGCACCCACATGTCGGCGAGACCGTCGACCCCACGAGGGATGAATTCACGTGTTGCGTGAGCAGAAAGCACCTCGAACTCGTCTAGAAGATCTTTTGTACACGGGAGAGCCACGTCGCAGTCTTCATCGTGGATCCGCATCGGACGTCCTTTTGCGAGCGAGAGCCATCGGTCGCGGACCACACACGTCCACCACAGACGACGTGTGAGGCGATGTCGTTCCTCGGACAGAATCAGATTCGGATGCCGTGATTGAGCATTAGTACAGCGGTGAATTCCCATTCCCTGCGCCAACGTCACGGCGATGCCAACCCAATACCAGGCGCCGGTGTGATCTTGGGCATCCGAATACCAGAAGCTCATCAGGAGGACTGACTGAATCAAGATGATCTTGTCTGTACCGTGGTCAAGATCGTAGAAGCACTTTTTATCAATCAGAAACTACTAGTCCACCGTTTTAACAAAGCACGCACCTTTGCCCTCGTGTACATGGCTTTCTTCATAACCTTCCGCGACGGAAATCCTGCTCGATGCAAAACATCCACGTCGACGAACTATCCCAACATGAGCATATACAACAGCATTATATAAAATAAACTTACATTGGTAGCCGCCAGAAACATGCTCCACAATAACAAGGAATTGACATTCTGACATCGGTTCTCAACGTACTCGTTCAGAAATGTCGAAGCTTCCACAACTGGCAGGAAGAAATGCACATGGCAAAAGTAGCAGCGGACCAGCTCGTCACAGACATCTGGAGGAAGCGAGGAAAACCCGCCTTGGTGACGAATATAGTCCAGCTCGTGCGGCTTATACGCAGTACTTGTGTTGGATGGGCTACATGGAGCAATGCTGGTGGGTGGCCGGTATGCCTCTTGCGGCACTCCAGGATGACACAGCTCGTACACGGTTTCCCGGGGGCCGCGCGTGTCGCCTTACAATGTTACTATCTTTACACCCTAGAGATAGATAACCATTACTTACCAATATAAGAGCAGGCACTATCGTCCGGCAAAACGCCTTCTGCGTCCGTCGTCGCTGCGTCCGCAGTATCGGCAATATCGGCTGCCTCTGGCCGCGAACTCGTCTCTCGCACGCCCCGTCTCGGCACACGCGGTCTTCATCTGAATCAGCTTTGTCCGGAGCATCCAGCTGGGGTATGGGGATTTGGATGGGGGACTTTCTTCACTCACCGATGCTTTTTCCGTGCCCGGATCTCACACACGGCGGCCTCGTGCCGGCAATTGGTACATGGCGTACCTGTCTGGGTCACGTCGCACCGCACCTTGCGGCTGTTGCAACTGCTGCATGCAACACGCGAACGACGCGGCTTTTTGGAAGCGTTATCGTGGACCATTATGGCGGTAGTACATTACTGCGTACATGCATGGTTGACGGTGAGTGAAATTGCCGCGGGAGAAATGCGTAGCTTTGGGGTCGTCCCCGCATCGGCTCTCTCGGCAAATTCGGCATTTCTGCTTCCCCCGCAAAAGGCAAGTTAAAAAAAATCTGGGGAAAGTAAAAATGCAATCAGGTTGACTTTACCGGAGCAAGACCTCGCGATGACAGCTGCCTATAAAAGCCGGCATAATGCCAGCTGTTGACTTAGTTGTCCTAGTGGTCAACTGACTGACTGATTGATTAATTGACCTACATCTACATCTGGCACCAGCATGGACGACTCTATCCGACGCGTCGAAAAACTCGACGTGGAAGAGGCCGAAAAGGCTGAAGAGATTGACAAGAAAGACGAGATGGATTACTCGCCTCAAGAAGAGAGACGCCTTGTCCGCAAGCTGGACCTTTGGTTAGCCCCCCGGCCCCCTGTCTTACTAGCTAGCAAAAACTGACCGACATGAAACAGGATTGTCCCACTGATGATGGTCACGTACACGCTGCAAAGCTACGATAAAGGTATTCTCAGCGCTGCCACACAGTTCAACCTCAACACCGATCTGGGTCTGACGACCGTGGTCGGATACGATGCCGACGGGACGCCAATCACGAATAACCGGCGGTACTCAAATGCATCAATGATTTTCTACATTGGTTACCTGGTCGGTACCTATCCGATGGTGTACCTGGCACAGCACTACCCGACCTCGCGCGTGATATCGCTGTCCACTATGCTTTGGGGCGCCGTGGTCATGTCTACTGCCGGATGCTCCAACTATGCTGGGATCATGGTCAATCGCTTCATGCTGGGCCTGCTCGAGTCTGCCGTCGCGCCTACTTTTACCGTCTTGGTGACCTTCTGGTGGACGCGTGAAGAGCAGGCTCTGCGCATGGGGCTGTGGTATTGCTGTGTCGGTGTTGCCACCACGATCTCGCCCTTGATCAACTATGGGCTCGGTCAGATCCCTAGCTCGCTCCTCCCATGGAAGCCCATGTTCTTGATCCTCGGTGCCGTCACCACCCTGTGGTCCGTCGTTCTTTTCCTCGCTCTTCCGGACAGCCCCCTCACGACAAAAGGATTGAGTGAATCGGAACGCGGAATCGCCATCCGCCGTTTGCAGAAAAACCAGGCTGGTACAATCAGCACTGTCTTTGAGAAGAGCCAATGTTTCGAGGCATTTCGCGACTATAAAACGTACAGCTGTACCTTGATCGTTCTTTTGACGGGCGTTCCTTCAGGGGCTATCGGCACTTTCGGCACAATCGTGATCAACGGCTTTGGATTCAATCATTTCGACTCCTTGGCTCTGACTTGTCCAATTGGCGCTATTACCGCGCTATCTATCCTTCTTGTCGGATATATAACTCGCAAATGGGCTGGTACCCGCTACATATGCATTGCGGTGTGTGCACTGATCTCCATCGCAGGAACTCTGATCTGCTGGTTGGGACCGCGCAGCAATAGGGGTCTTTTATTCGCAGGCATATTTCTTATTGCCGTTCAGGTCGCTTCTGGGGGGTTAGCTGTTTCTCTAGCTGCGTCCAACATCGCCGGCCACACCAGTGAGTCTTCCACTTTCTTTCGCTGTGAATAATTACGTGTAAGCTAACGATCTGCAGAAAAAACTACTACCAGCGCATCGACCTTTGCTGGCTACTGCGTCGGCAACATTATTGGGCCGTTAATATTCGGCGCGTCACCAGGACCGCTATACCGGGCTGGGTTCATCGGCAGCTTTGTGTGTCTGTGTGGTGTGGTTGTCGTTGCCACCGTCACTTATATTGCCTTGCGCAGGGAAAACGCAAAGAGGGACAAGACGTCAAGAAGCAGAGAGACTGGCCTGACTCACTCAATTGATGAGAACTTGACGGACATGCAGAACGAAGAGTTTCGATATGTACTGTAGGAAGTTTACAGTTCCGAACGATCTCATGACTCAATTTTTTATTATTTTTTCGCCGTTGAGAAACTGTTCATGTTAATTATTGCTTTCAGTCGGTCTAAAACGTATACATATGTAGTGTTCAATGTTGACAACTACAACAAACGACCGAAGCTAGTCTCTTGAGGAGTCAATCAATGGTATATGCAGGCGCCAACATATAGTCATACTTGTAACCAATCATTGATAGACTAAATGACGTATCTGACGAAATTTATTGGGTCCTCATTTCTAGCCATACAGGTAGAGCAGCAAGATGTTAGCCATTTCGGTAGTTTCGGTAATTTCGACAATGTCGGCAATATCAGCTTTGCTGTGGATCAAGGAAGTATTTAAATAATATTCGGTGCCTTGGCGTAAGCCGCTTTAATCCTTGCTGCATGAACTCTTTCATAATATACTTAATTATTGAATCCTTTCTAAAAGAACTATGAAAATGCAACCATTCAGGGTGCTTGTCAGTATGCTCATAGGCTTGGCCGGCGTAAATGCAGCAGCATGCAGGTATACCGGTCTACCCTTTAGACAATCAATTGGACACGTCTCCAATGTCTCCATCGAAAGCAACGGCCTCAATCGCAGTTATCTTGTCTCGATCCCGCCTCTGTATAGGCCGTATATTCCAGCCGGCGTCATCTTCTCCTTCCACGGTGGTGCTCGCACCTCCACGGACCAGTTGCGGCTGGACCAGTTGACAAATCCGGAATTCAATACCAGACATATTGTTGTGTATCCACAGGGCGTAAATGCATGTTAGACCTTTTTGCTGTTTCTCCTTTTTATACAATATCATTGTGCTGATTATTGTAAAGAATAAGTGGCAAGGCGTACCTGGCGACGAGATCGACGACGTTAAATTCACCGCCGACATTCTAGAAAAGATCGAATCAAGCTACTGCATTAACAAGGATCGTATTTGGGCTACTGGAAAGTCCGATGGTGGCGGTTTCACCAACGTCCTTGCCTGCGATGCTGGCATGTCCAAACGTTTTGCAGCCTTTGCTCCAGTTTCAGGAGCATACTATGTGGATACATTGCCCTGTGCGCCGTCGACAGTGAACATTCCCTGCCATGCAGCACGATCGAATATCCCGTTTCTGGCTTTTCATGGTGGAAACGACACCACCATTTCATACTCGGGCGGGGAACGCAAGGAAGAATGCCTGCCCAGTATTCCACATTTCATTCAAGAGTGGGCAGCACGAGACAAGCTCGACAGTAGCAAGAACTTCACAACCTGGGTAGCTTCAAACACGGTAGCTTATTCATTTGGTCTTACTGGGCTTGTCCGTCTAATATATGACTCTGTGATCGGGCACGACTGGCCCAGCACAATCCCGAATGCCGATAACCAGAAGCCGGGTCATCATCCGGCAAGTTTCAATGCGACTCCGATTGTACTGGACTTTTTTGACCGGCATCCCTTGGCGTTGGACTACTGGACTAGTTAGTAGTTAGGTGGAATTACTGTCTTCATTATTGCCGAGTAGTGCCGATGTCGTAGCGGGTCCGGTAATTATCTTGTTTAGCCGAGTCGGCCGTTTTGCCGGCCATCTCAACATTGTAATAGCTATAAATGTATTTCTCTTAAGTCAGTAACTCTTAAGCTCGAAATGTTTAAACCTTAAACAAAATAATAAAAAATGACGACACAAACTATCGACGGCCTAGAGCCTCGATTCTCTCTCCCACCAAGCACTCCCCTCTCAAGCAAGACCGAGCTGGTCATCGGCGGGCTCAAAGTCTACATCTATGGACTAGATGAAGTGAATCTTAACAGGTCTCCCGATCGTAATGGAGACATCGCGGTGCTTTATATGGCGCATAACCGAACCCGCACGTATCGTGTCATGGAAGACATGGCCCATGAAATCTTGCATCGATACCGAATGGATACGAGGAAGGGTAAACGACTGGGGCTAATTGCCCTGACGATGAATATGAGGAATCATGGAGATCGAGAGGTAGGTATTTAATTTGATGCCGGTTCATCCTTTCTAACTGTTGGGTCAGATTTTCCCTCAAGCAAATACGACTTGGAAAGAGGGCAACGAGAATCACGCGTACGTTTATCCTTACCTGTATGTCAGGAAGCTCTAGTTATACTGATAAACATGTATAGAATGGACTTGACATCCATGATCTCCGGGTGTGCGCAAGACTTTAAGCTTGTGGTGGACTACCTTCCCTGTTATCTCCCCCAGTTTAGTCGGTTTTATAATATCATGGCTGGCGTATCCCTCGGAGGACACACTGCCTGGCGTATTGCTTCCTTGGCAGCCCCCGGCCAGTTCTGTGCATACACAATGATTGTTGGATGCCCTAACTTGACGCCCTTGTTGCTCAGTCGACTAGGAATTGATACGGAAGACACGTTGAAGTACGACGATTTGGAACCGATCATGACACCAGAGCAACAGCGCCGATGGCCGCGCGCTCTGGCCGAGATGATTTATCGGGATGACGTCAAAGTCACAGACCACTTTCCCACAAATGTGCCCTTGTTGTTATGCAATGGTGTGCACGACAAGCTAGTGCCGGCAAAGTATACAGCTGCGTGGCTAGAGGAGAGACGGCGCAAGGAGGTACCAGGTAGTGAGCAGGATATCACTTTTTATGTACAGGAGAATACGGGTCACAGCTGTACTAAGGAGATGATTGCCATGTTGGCGGGGTGGTTAGGAGATATCCTTAATCCTCACACTCCTCGGTCGACATTATAGTACCTGTTGCTTATAATAAAGAGCAAAAATACTGTCTACGCTTTGGTTTTAAGTAGATGGCGTTGTCTATTGGCTTAAGGCCAATTGCTCTCATGGCCATCGAATTGTTCAAACTGCATGTACCATTCTTCAGCGCTTTCAATGTTACATAGTAGTCAATAATAGAAAGCCTTTAAAACATTTGAATACAACCAGTTATCATACATTTCTTATCTAAGACATCTATTGCATACATGTACATATATATAAGCACATTAATCATGCGCTATCAAACTTGAATCAGCCCAAACATTATTTTACGACCTTATCAAATCATGATAAGTATCCTAGCTACTGACAGTGTACAGGGTTAAGCACTGATGACGGGAATGTTCCGATTCAGATGGTCAGCCCATGTTGGTAGGGTTCGCTTCCAAGGGGTATTGGAAGATATTTGCAGGTCCTCAATAGCACTAGCGTACTTGACGAGAGTCGCCTCCGAGAATGCGGTTCCCATGAGGGCGAGACCATATGGCATCTTCGACTCCTTGTTTGTTCCAGCAGGAAGCGTAATAACTGGATATCCTGCCTGAGCTGCGATCTCATACGTAGGACCAAAGTCGGGAGGCACCAACAAAGCGGTCAAGTTGTGCCCGTTAAAGTGCAGTGCTGCGTCGATGCCATCCTCCCGGCTGGTACGTTGGCAGTAACTCAGAGATTGCCAGTACGTCTCATTCATGATACCTTCAGATGCCAGCGATGCGAGGAATCCATCTTGGCCGGATGCAAAACCCGGGTTCACATCGGGATGACCACCCTCGCTTCCAACGTTGTCGAGGTTGTACCGGACCAAGTCTTCGAGTGAGCGCATGTTCGTGTTGTTCAGTTCAGAGAGGTAGCTCTTGATGTTGTTGTAGAAGTCTACCTTGACGTACGTATATTCTGATTCGTTGGGGTAGCCGCGATGTGTTCCATAATCCCAGTCCCATCCATCGGGATTAACGATATCTTTATAGTACGGAAGCTCGGTTCCGTTGATGATGGTGGCCCCGGCCGAACGAATTAGATCCAAAAGCTCCAAGAGCTGAGAGTTCTGTGCCGGGTGGTTGTATTGCCAAAAGGACAACCACGGGAGTCCGAATACAGCGCCCTTGAGCGCAGACTTATCTGTTAGAAATTGGGTGTAACCTCCTTGGGGAGTTTTGCCCTCCTGGGCGAAGGTATAGTTGTCACGCTGGTCAATTCCGTAAATGGCATCTAAGACGTACGTCGCATCACGGACAGTCTTTCCAAAGCAGCCGACAGAATCCTGGTGGGTTGACTCGGGAATGACACCATCTCGAGACGTCAGACCAACAGTAGGTTTGATCCCGACAACAGCATTTCTTTCAGCGGGGCTGATCACTGCACACAAGTTAGTTCCAACCCGGTAAAACAGTTCAATTAGGAGACTCACCACTGCCATCAGTCTCAGTCCCAAGTGCAAAAGGCACCTGGTTCGAGGCGACTGCAACGCCGGAACCCGAGCTACTCCCCCCGGGGTTGAGAGTTAAATTGTAAGGATTCCGGCACTGGCCACCCCGTCCGGAATAACCTTCAGAATAGCCGTTTGAACGCATGTCCGCCCACTCACTGAGAGCGGCCTTGCCCAAAAGCACCGCACCGGCCTCACGTAGACGATACACAACATGGGCGTCACGAGGGACCACAGAACCGATCAAAGCCCAACTACCGGCAGTGGTTTCCATCTTGTCCTTGCTGGCAATATTGTCTTTGACCAGAAAGGGAATTCCGTGCAGAGGGCCTCGGAAAATTCCCCGCTGGCGCTCCGCATCCAGAGATTTCGCAATCTCCATTGCATCAGGATTGTATTGTAGGACAGCACTATAGTCGTCAGAAACAAAATACCGTCTGGATAAGATAAGTGGCTTACCTCAGATACGGCTGCAGTTGGTAGATTCGTTCAGAGTAACACTCGAGCAGTTGGACACCAGTCAGTTTGCCCGACTTCAGTTCCGCCTGGATTTCATCGATGCTGGCTTCTTCCAATTTAAAGCCATTACAGAGGCGCATGGGGAAGAGATCAGCGCCAGTAGTATTCAGATAAGGGAAATCAAACGGATATGGTTTGTTGTCGATTTGCTGGGTGACTAGGGTATCGGTATTGTTGTTACTGTCAAATGCACTGGCCGGGGACACCAAACCCCAAGCAGCTGCGACCGCAGCCAGGAGGAAAGATGCAACCGATGGCATCATTAAACCTTGACAGATACCTGTCACTTGGGAACAAAAAATAGAAAAAGGAAGACAACGAACGACAGTTTAAAAAGAAAGAAAGGAATCAAGGTACAGAGTACATAGACATGAGTGCGAGGCACGCGACGGATGCACGTATCCAGGACTAGCTTCGGAAATTTCGGATAGTTAAGGCGTTTCACAAGCAATCCGCAAAGCAATGCATATGAAATAGAGATTTAAGCGTCTCAATATTTTAATAAAATTCTACGTAAAAAATTATCTACGCCTTATTATAAATTTCACACCCATTTTATGATAAGAAATATCACGATTTTATCGGTTATGAAGATGTTAAAGACATATATTTAATACTATGTATTGTATTGTATAGGGGAACGCTAACAGGTGCCTTACTGATTGAGGAAGTGATATTGCGGCGTCGAGGGCTTTTGGTTGCGGCCCCACTTGGCGATCACCCCACTAAAATGATCCGATTGGTGATAGTTTACGCTCCGATAAACCAATGATGATGTGCCACTTGATCCACCTACTTAAACTCTAATTTCAGTTGTGTTCATTGGTTGGTAAGATAAAGCAGGTATAAATATGTTTTCATTCGGGGATTTTATGCTAAGTCTGATATGAATGGACAAAGAAAATATAAGTACATACTCAATAAAGGTTCACTGCACAGGTGGAAATCTGCCTCGAATTGTTAAGGACCCCATTTTCTCATGTTTTCCACTTTCGCATTTCCTTCGTAGATAATGGCAATTCACCCGCAATCAGGGCAAAGTGGTCGAGCAGACTATTTTACATATACGGTAGTGCCTAAAACCATGACAACTATTCCCGCCGATATAGAGTCTGCCCAGGCGGCTGGGCAGATTCCCTCCGGTATCAGCATGGAGTATCTCGCCCAGTCGCGAGATCAGCCGGCAAAAATCGCCATCATATCTGTCGGTGCCTTGACATTTGTGCTCGTCATTGCTCGGTGTTATGCCAGACTATTTGTAGTCAAGCAGGCTGGTTTGGATGATGCGTTGGCTGTTTTCACCATGGTAGGTTATTTTTGCATACACAGCGGTGGGCGTATCCGTTAGTAACCTACATATGCACGCGCACGCAGCTCATATATATTGCAATCATCGGGGTCTGTATTTGCCTTATTGACCTCGGCAGTGGTCGACATATCGAATATATCAAATACGTCCTGAGCCAGCCTCAGGTGAACCAGAGCGAAGTCCTCGACTTTGTCGTGCATCTCCTCTACACGACAGCTCTCTTCGTATGCCGTCTTTCAGGGCTAGCATTCTACGAACGTCTCGCATCTCATCGTGTTCAAATGTCGGTAACCATCAAAGCCGCCTACGGATTTCTAGTGATCGCATATCTAGTTCAATTTTTCCTCATTCTGTTCCACTGCATGCCTGTTACTGGTCTCTGGCCTTATGCCTGGCAGCCAGAAATCAACAACTACAGGTGTATTACCTGGGGTGAGGTATATTCGGTCAATTCGGGCTTGTCACTGATCTGTGACCTGATCATGTTGATCATCCCCTCCATGTTGATATACATGTTGCAGGCGTCGCCGAAGAAGCGGCTCCAGCTGTCTCTCATCTTATTACCTGGCGTTCCGTTAGTCCACTGGACCCCTCCCCTCCCTTGTTTCTCAGTTTCGGAATTAACATTATGCCATTTATTAGTGTACTGGTCATCTCCTCCATCCGCGTGTATCTCGTGGAAGTCGGGCAGTGGACCACCGACGGCAGTTGGGCTTATGATCCGATGCTGGCAATCGAAACTTCTGAGATTGGCAGCACCCTCATTGCCCTTTCCATTCCAGCCCTCAAGCCTCTCTTTGGATCGTGGTTCTCGCATATCAAGGCATACCCATTGAGTCACAGTAGCCAGAGCCGAAAGTTGAATAGAGTTCATCAAAGAGACCATTACCACAAATCAGATGACAGTATGCAACTTGGAGCTTTGAGCCGTAACTGCCACCGGGATGTTGAATCCGACTTGTACCATGTGAGTATCGCCGTCGGCCGGAACCATGCTGTTTCTATTCAGACATCAAATATGAACGGTACGTTAAGAGATCATGGGTCCTCTGACTACTTTCGCATAAACGAGGATTCAGTCGACAAAAGAGGCAATCTAAGAGTTAATAATGGGATCCACTTGACAAAGGAGGTTTATATGTCGTCGGCGAGGATATAAAACCCATATGAATGACCATGGCAACCATAGCTTTTCTTCTTCTTGATTAACGTCTAGATCCCAAATGTTTTTCTACATTTATAGTGAAAAGAAGCGATTTTATATTTTAGGCACATGCAATTACCATTTGCGTTCTTTTTCTCATTTAGGGACTGGAGGGCTCATTTCGCTCCGTTCAAATGTCCCGATATCGGCCTACGAAAGCCAAACACCCGCGCTTCTATTTAGGTTGTTACGACTATACTAATATATATGAGACTTTCCCATAATTGATAGTAAAAACAAACCGATTATTATCTGGCCATTATTTATTGATTTTGCCGGTGGAAGCATTAGGGCTTCATGTCAATTAGTTGTGGGGGCGGTCCTAGTTTCAAATGGCAGGATCCGGTGGCATTTTCAAGTTTGCCACTTCCGGTGGAATGTCGATTGTTTAGGGCCAAGCCACGCTAGTTATCCTACAAGGAGGGTTGTATCAATAAATTCCAGCATGGCTGAATCCGGGGTAAGAAGAGCGGGGAGTGTGGGGTGCTTATGCGAAGTGCGGAGTAGCGAGAATAATAGCTGAAGATATGTAGTTGGCATGGTTCTTATAAACAAGCTAGTCCCCGGTCCTTGTAACCAGTATTGTCTATTAACAAATCTTCGTCTTCCGAGGGAGTTTAGGACAAAATAGTTGCAGTAAAGATGGACCCGGAAAAAACCCAGCAAAAGCTGGAATATGACGACGAAATTGACAAGGAGGCTATTGAACATTGTGAAAACATTGCCGGGTTCACCCCGGAGGAGCAGAAGCAAATAATACGACGTGTTGACCGCCGGCTGGTTGTTATCCTTGGATGTCTTTATTTCATCAGTCTCCTGGATAGAGCCAATCTTGGAGCTGCATCTGTTGCTGGGTTTGTTGTTCAACCCTTGACCTCAGTATCGTTCTAACACGAAGGTCAGCATGCAGGATGAGCTCCATATGAATGCGAGTAATAACGCATACTCACTTGTCACCCTTGTGTTCTTTATACCTTATACCATCTTCCAAATTCCCGCTACTGCTATTATCCGCAAGATCGGGCCCCGTTTATTCCTTGCCGCTATTGTTCTGGCCTGGGGTGCCACCATGATCGTGAGCTACTACTATTCTTGTAAGAATTTCTTTACTAACTATTTCTCGATATTAGGGATTTGGGTTCGCTCCAAATTGGTCCGTATTAGCAGGTCTACGCGTCATTCTAGGGTCTCTGGAGGCTGGCTTTTATCCAGGCTGTATATTCCTGCTGAGTGTATGGTACTGCCGGTATGAACTACACAAACGCAATGCTGGATTTTACCTTATCGGCAATTTTGCATCTGGCTTTGGGGGTATCCTAGCCTATGGATTTATGCAAATGGACGGTCTTGCTAGAATATCCGGGTGGCGATGGATTTTCATTGTGAGTACTCTCAGCAAAAAAAATAAACCGAAAACGAGGAAGAAAGAAGTTAATATAATATTAGATCGAGGGAGCACTTACCTGTCTCTTCGGGATTATATCATATTTTATTTTAGTTGACTTTCCGGAAAAGTCTCCTCAATCATGGAACTTTCTGAACGAACGCGAAACCGCCTTCATAGTTACGCGGATTGAAAACGATCGCTCAGACGTCTTTGCCGAGCCATTTTCGCTGCAAGAATATCTCAAAGTCGGTTTGGATCTTAAGGTATGGGGCTACTCTGCTCTATATGTGCTAACATGCACGAATACTTACGCTATCGGCTACTTCATTCCTATCATTCTCGAAGATAGTATGAATTTCGGTGTAGTCAAGGCGCAGTGCCTTGTGGCACCACCATATGTTGCTGCTAGCATTATTATGTATTTTCAGGCAATTTATTCCGACAAATGGCACATGCGAGGCCCTCTGGTGCTAGGAAATTCCGCACTGGCTATGATTGGCATGGCCCTTTTAGGCTACTTGGAAAACCCAGCACCACGCTACTTTGGAATATTTCTAGCCACCATTTGCAGTAAGACTATTTGCTCCTTGAATTCCACGAGAAATCCCGGAACTAATGTTATTTTTGTCCAGGCAACTCTAATTGTCCAGCATTGGTATCCTGGCAAAGGTAAACACAATTCTTAAAGTTGTATCCAGGCGGCCTATTGCCTATGACAGAGAGAGTAAATTTTCTGACAGTTACTAATTTAGCAACAATATTCGAGGACAATGGAGACGTGCTTTTACATCTGCTACTCTCATCGGCGGAGGAAGTATAGGGGGCATCATCGCCTCGACTGTTTTCCGCGCTCAAGATGCACCAGGCTATCGCCCTGGTCTACTTGCAGCAATTTTGGCCAATGCGCTGATGATTATTATCACTATCGGTCTTGAGATCAAGTTTTACAGAGCCAACAAACGAGCAGAGGGTGGAGGAAAACAGATTGAGGGGTTGGAGGGGTTTCGCTATACATACTAACTGTACCAAAAAAACATCAGCCAGGTTACTAAGTGCTTCAGTCCGTGTACTTGGGATGCTTTCTGACTGGTGGCCAATGTTTGCTTGAAGTACAAGTCGATGAGCTATTCATCTATAGAGAAATTCAGATGCTACACTCACTCCGTTAACAACAATGTCATAATAATAACATGGGCTAAGATATGAAAACAACAGATCAATTGATATTTCTTGTAGATATTTTGAAAAAATAAAATACATATAGTCCACGAGGTAGAATATAAAAGCAGAGAAGCGGGAAAACCAGGGGAAATTCGGCTAGAATAATACATAGAGAACTATCATATCAAAGAAGCCCTCTAGCCACTAAATTAAAAGTTTATAACAGATTGCTACCACTAAATACGATTTAATAGTAGTAACAATTTACAGTTTGCATCGTTTGTCTCCCCTATTTAAGCGCTCTGATTGGCAACGTTAGTCCCACTTCCCCGGTTAACCCCGGTGTTGTCCCCGGACGCAGAGCTTACTGCATGCAATGTGCATATATGTATCATTTACCCTGCATTTTGCACTGCTGAATATTTCAGTCCTCCATGCAAGGAGATACTCGAAATGCCTCTCGGAGGCTTCGGAACTCAAAGGCTTGTGACCGTTGCCGTCGGCAGAAACTCAAGGTAAGCCCGACCCATGCAATATATAGAGTGTCGAGTTAAAGAGGAAGGAGAGGGAAAAGAAAAGAGCTTGGTTTATTTCTTTGGTTATTTAGAGTCTAAAATTGTTCTTTTTCTTGTCAATAGTGTGATACTACCCGACCATGCGTCCTTTGTACTCGGTCAGGGAGCAAATGCGAGACGTCTGGCCAAACACCTCGACGGACCAGCAAGCGCCAGTCACGAGTGGTAGATAATGGTTCGTCGTCAAGACCAGGATACTCTCCTACTCATGGGGTTGACACAGGCGAGACTCGCGTTTCCCAGAACTGCTCTTTTTCGCCAAGCAACAGTAGTTTCACCTCAGGGCAACGTCAGTTCAACTCCAGCACTTCGACAATTGATTTTGCAAGACGAGTTTTCAATGAAGAGGAAACCGGCCGGACATTTACAGGGGCTTCTGTCCCCGGTGACAGTGGAGTCTCTAGTGCAGACCACTCCCTTTGGGGGTTAAAAGAAATGCAATTTCCGCCCTTGCCAGTGATGTTAGCCTTGATTGACGCCTATTTCCATCGAATGCAGTGGTTCATGCTGCTATTCCACGAAACTTCGTTTCGAGAAACAGCTGATAGTCTAATCTCAAAGCAAGTCTGGAGCCGACAGGAACTAAGTGCCGTTATTAGTGTTCTCTCAGTGAGTCTTATCGGTCTGCAGTCAGTCTTACCAGATCGAAAATGGTCCGGGCATGAACTCTTACAAACGTACGGACTGGATGCGCATGTTTTATTGAATGGATTTCTCGCCGAAATCCGACTTCGTTTTGTCGACGTTCTCGAAGACTGTCGAATTGAGGGAGTCCAGTCATGTATACTCTTGTCCAGTTACTATGTTTTTCACAACTCTCCGAGCCTTGCCTGGACCATGTTCGGCATGGCAATGAGGATTGCGTACGCCCTTGATATGCAGATACCGCCATCGGGAAAAATTCTCATAGCTGATGAGATTCGGTCTCGTTGTTGGAATAGCATCATTGTGTCCGATACTTTCTCTTCGGTCGTATACGGACGCCCGGTTTCAATCGACTCCGCGTTTGCCAGTTTGCATCCCCTGGAATTTTCGGATGACTTGGCGATCCATCCATGGCTGCTAAATCATCCGTTAGTAGCAGATACGGATCATGGGATAACTTCGATGATCCCTTTCCATCTCTTGAAGACAGAAATCTACAGCCTTAATCGGGATATCATTTTGCGGTTTCGTGGACTGCCCCTGAAAACAGAGAGCGGAGTGGGAGAGGTCGACCTAAGGGCGATTGCTCAAATCGCCCAAGAGGCTGATGAGGTTCTGACTCACTGGCGCAGAGGACTGCCGAAATTTTTCGACTTTGATTATTGGACTCGTGACGGGAAATGGAACATGATTGAACGAGAACTTAGTTCGCCCTATGCTCACAAAATCCGAAAAAAAGTCGAGATAATCTACTTTCAAGCCGCTATACTTCAGCTGACCTACGATGCTGCTGTGATTCAGACACAACGACCACTTCTCGAACAGAAGTTTCACAATTCTACCTCTTCCGTATCTGTGCTTGACACTATGCATAAATCTTTAGGAGTAGCAACAGCAGCAGCACTCCGGATATCACGAATCCCCGTTCACAAGTTGAACAACCATTTCGCTGCATCTTTTGCATCTATGCAGCAGTTCACTGCTGGAGTTATTCTTTGCATTCAACCTACTAGTCAACCTTTCACCGCTGCTGCTCATGAAGCCAAAGAGGGGGTAATGAGGATTATCCACAGTAGCAGGGGTTTCAGTCCTTATAACCGAATAGCAAAACAAACAGACGAGCTCTTGACGGAGCTACTGAAAGTTACCATTGAGAGGGAGACGTCACGCGCGTTGAGGGGAACCCGGCCGTCTAGCCCAGATAGGAGCATTGCTCTCGATGAGCAAGCCGGGGGTGCACGGTTTATGGATAGGTCGTCTGAAATTGTATCCTCTGTCCGAGATCCCGCAGCAGAGTGTCCGAATCCGACGGATGAGGCAATGCAACGCCAACCGCCTTCAGAAACTGCGATATTGGAATCTGATTTCAACGATTCTGTCGGGAATTCAGAGCCGTTTGAATTTCCCTCGGCCCATCTATTTGAGCATCTGGACACTATATTTGGGGCATTTGGAGACCGTAAGCACGAGCCACTCCTCGTATGTGTTTCGCGCCGCTAACTATTGGGTAGCAATGTTTAATTTGATCCCCGAGGATCAGAACAGCTCCTGGAATTGGGGTCGAAGGGCTCCTTAGCTTGGTGATTTTTATATCAATTGATTCATGCAGTCTATCCTCTGTTGACTGGTGATATACTGAAATATAGTCCACGTGCCGGTGGAGTTTGCCTATATATTTATATATGTGTATAGTTTATGGCTGCAAAAACACTAGAAGGATCATAAAACCTGTAAAATTCAAGGGTTATTAATTCTATATACAATTTAATTGATTCATTCTTTCCATAGTCGGTCGAGAGTTGATGACGTCTAGCACCGCTCTAATTGGCTCGATCGCAGCTCCAGTTCCGTCGGCGGGTCTGGGCAGCGCCGATGACTTCCAAATGTTCGGCCTCGGCCTCTGCTCAAGCTCAACACAACATTCCTTTTCCTGCTGGAAGAAAAAAAAGGAGGCATATTCGACCATGGCATTGTGCAATCCGTACGCGCTGCCAACGCGCATCCTTTCCAGCAGCTTTCACAGCACTGTCAGGCCGACCGTCCGAGTTTTTGGTTGTCAATGGAGCCACAAGCATGGGCTCGCAACGGCCACCTCGGCACCGGCAAAGGGCTCAAAGGGACCTACAGCGATGGTGTTTCTGAACATGGGCGGTCCTTCGAAGACTGAGGACGTGGAAGATTTCCTTAGCCGCCTTTTTGTATGTCTAATTGGTGTCCCAACGAGGAGAATGAATGGTGTCCTACTAACACAAGCGCATGGCAGGCTGATGGCGACTTGATCCCTCTGGGACCCCTTCAAAAATACATCGGACCTCTCCTCTCACGTCGTCGAACGCCCAAAATCCAAAAGCAATACTCAGAAATTGGTGGAGGATCGCCCATTCGCAAATGGTCGGAACATCAATGTGAAGAAATGTGCAAGCTTCTCGACCAAATATCCCCCGAAACTGCTCCACACAAACCATACGTGGCATTCCGGTACGCGGCACCATTGACGGAGGAGATGTACAATAGACTACTGGATGACGGGTTTGGGCGAGGAAACGGCGGCCGCGCTGTTGCTTTCACGCAATATCCTCAATATTCATGTTCCACCACCGGGAGCTCTCTCAATGAGCTGTGGAAGTGGCGGAATCGGTTAGAAGGACCACGTTCAGGTCAAGATGCCGAGGGTGCTATCCAATGGAGTGTAATTGACCGCTGGCCTACGCATCCTGGCCTCGTGGAAGCGTTCGCAAACCTCATCGAGGATCAACTTGCTACATATCCAGAGGATAAGAGGTCAGAGGTCTTACTTCTCTTCTCCGCCCATAGTCTCCCGATGAGCGTTGTCAACCGCGGTTAGTTTTACTTCATATATGCTCCTCCATATGTCTGAGGATGATGTCTGACTATTACAGGGGACCCATACACGGCCGAAGTGGCCGCCACAGTACATGCAGTCATGCAGCGTCTTGGATTCAAAAACCCTTACAGACTCTGCTGGCAGTCACAGGTTGGACCGTCTGCATGGCAAGGTGCACAAACAAGCCACACTGTCGAAAACTACGTCAAGAAGGGCTTTACCGACATGGTACTCGTCCCCATCGCCTTCACCAGCGACCACATCGAGACTCTGTACGAGCTCGACCGGGAAGTGATTCATGAGGCGGGGCATCCTGGTGTGAAACGAGCAGAGAGTCTGAACGGAAACAGGACCTTTATCAAGGCTCTGGCCGACATTGCTCAGGCCCATTTAAAATCGGGGCAGGCGTGTTCCAAACAGATGACTTTGCGCTGCCAGGGCTGCACCAGCGAGCGGTGTTTGGAGCAGAAGAAATTCTTTGCCGGCGATGAGCTCCGGCCTCTTGTACGATAGAAAGTCCGGACGCTGTAGTAAATAGCAGATAATTATTATATCACCGTCAAGATACATAGTGCCAAAATAATAGTGATAGGCGATAACGCTAGCGCATGCGGAGATAACTTTGACCCTGACGTCGACAAATGATGAATCATTATTAATCTGCAGCCCCGGCTTAAAATCGGCCGGCGGCTTATCGCGCCGTTGTTATTTGCGCCGGTTCCTTGCTGCCAACAGGTTTTTGGGCAGAGTCGTTATTCTTGTATCCGCGTGTTCCGGACCCCGAGGGCGTTTTCGTGCGTTGGGCTAAACAGTCACTGCTGACGCTCTTCAGCGGGTCTGAAAGTGGTACCAAAGACGCTAGCGACATCGTCATCCTGGCTTATTCCATCTTCAGCACACCTTTGCTTTCATCTACACAGGTGTAGGCATGGCTTTTAGTCCTCATCCGAGAAACACACATCGATAAACCTGCTTTCCGGGCCGTAAATGTCATGGAGAGCCAGGCACCCTTCGCGATCGAGGCAGACGAAGATGCGCGCGTGCGGTATCAAGCACGCACGACGATCGACGACCCCAGCATCGCTGAAACTGCCCCATTGCTGGCAGAGACCTCTCCAGAGTCGTTACTGAACGAACCTGACGGCTCCGATGACCATGAGAGACCGTGGTTAGGGTCAGACGAGTTCTCCCGGAAGCCGCCATGGAGGCGCCCTTCTGTATGATAACTCTACAGCCGTTGTATCCTGATGAACTCTAACATAACATGCGCAGATCTTGTGGATTCTTATCCCGCTGTTTCTATTCACCACTGCCTTTGGTGGCATCGTCGTTCCGAGAATCGATCTCATCCTGAACCTCGTGTGTCGAGACTACTTCGCCAAGCAAGCGTCCCAAGAGCCAGGTTTCACCTATCTGCCAGTCGTGTTCGGAAAAGAGAATGATCAATGCAATATACCAGTAGTGTCGGCGGGCACTTCACAGTTCATGCTGTACCTCAGTCTCATATCAGGACTGCTATCGGCAATCGCCAGCCCGCGCCTAGGCGATCTGTCTGATCGGTATGGACGCACACCGCTATTGGCGCTCTGTATTTTTGGTACCCTCGCTATGGAGGCAGTTACTACGTTTGTCGCAGCGAATTACGAAACCGTGTCGATCAATTGGCTTTTAGTGGGAGCCTTCCTGGACGGCCTTTGTGGCTCGTTTACCTTGGCCATTGCTTTGGCACACTCGTACGGAGCCGACTGCTCGTCTCCAGAGCGAAGAAACGTTATTTTTGGTCTATTCCACGCAACTTTGTTTAGCGGAATCGCAATCGGCCCGTTCTTATTCGGCCTCTTGATCAAGCTGACCGGGAGCATCCTTGTGATGTTCTATACCGTCATGTGTTTCCACTCCATTCCCTTTCTCATGCTTTTGTTTGTGATTCCCGAGTCCGTTTCCAAAGAACGTCAAATGGTCGCGAGGGAAAAATACCACAAAAAGCAATCGGAAACCGATATCACTGTTCTGCGGTCCTTTTTGCGTGATATCAACCCTATCAATATTATCAAACCTCTGGCAATACTATTCCCCAAACCCGACAGGGAGCAAACATACACGCTCGAACAGCGGGCCATGTTCGGCCCTCTACGGAAAAACTTGATCCTTTTAGCTTCTATCGATACCTTGATGTTCGGCGTAGCCATGGGTACGATGCAAATCGTCGTCATCTACGCCAAATTCGTGTTTCAATGGGACGACTACCAGTCCAGCATTTTTGTTTCCGTTACCAACACTGGTCGTGTCATCACTCTACTTGTCATATTTCCGACTATCACACGATATCTACGGGGACCACAGCAAAACGTACAAGCCAACTCAGGGTCTGATTGGTTGGACATCGCCTCCATCCGACTGGCCATTTTGTTTGAGCTTGCGGGCTATATTGGATATTCTCTCGCGAGCACCGGCAGTGTGTTTTTATTTTCTGCGGTGATAGCTTCAATTGGAGGAGTGGGTTCGCCTGCTCTGCAATCGTCAATCACGAAACATGTGCCTCCAAGTCGCACAGGTCAGATCCTGGGCGCAATGGGCCTCCTTCACGCCCTCGCCCGAGTCGTCTCTCCTATCATCTTTAATCTTATATACAGTGCTACTGTCGGAAAGTTCACGCAAACAGTGTTTGTTTGTCTAGCGTCGGTCTTTGGAATATCCTCCATTTTGAGCTGGTTTATTATGCCCGGTAGTATGTTTGATCGACTCACAAGTTATTCTTTTATTGTTCGATTTGCTGACTCGCCTCTAGTTTATCTACCAGTGACCCCACCGCCCAGTCGTCATCCGGAATATGCAGATGATGATGTTTCAGAAGACTAAGTTACTGTTTTTGATCAGCTGTTTTGGGCGTTTAACATTGGTTTCTTTACGGGACATGCGTAACCAGTCATATGCAATAACATTGGAGCAATTATACATGAATATAGACAGCAAATACGAAATCTACAAATTTGCACCATAAATATTTCACAATTCTCGGGAGGGTGTAGTTTTGGCCTGTAATGTATGGTAATTAAAATAAGGCTTGGCATCCGGCGGCTCAGGCGCGGCCCGAGAAAAACTTCCCAGCAGCGACGGAACTGTTTACTGTCAACGTCGAGCTAGCATCGCCGTTCCTTTGGCGTGATCTTCTTCTCGCGTCCTGTCTCTTTTTCTTTTATTGCCAAAAAGTTTTTGATCCTTTTTTTCCATGCCAATTGACTGCATCTCAGTCATTCGAGACCACCTGGGCCATGCTGCCTCAAACTCCGGCCGCGCCGTCGAAAAATGCCCTGCGAGTTCTACGACAGCTGGCATTAGCTGGCTCAACACTTGGGAGCGTGTGTGCGGTCGCTGTACTCACTTATGATACCAATCGACGTGTCGGAGTCGCGCAGCAAATTCTCCAGAACAAACGGGCCTTCCAAACCTCCGCTCCCTATTACGATGCGACCTCTACCGCGCGACAGTTGTCTCGGATTCTAGAAGCTGCCGAAGCTGGGAGACTTGATGGCTTTGAGTTCTTGCACGATGGAAGCCAGAATAAGAGTCGCCAATCGCCCGAGGCCGTCACCACCGACAGTACTGGCACCGAAAAAACCGAAAATGGCACCGAGAGCGCTTCACAAAGCAGTCAGGACCGTTCGGCAGAGCTTGGTAGGGATAGTGCAGTCAATAATACATTGAATGAAGTCAAGTCTTGGCTAAAGCAACGGCCAATCGATTTGCCTACGCTCAACTGGCCCGGACCCAACGGTTCTGCGCCAACTGGGGAAGCGGGCGATAACCGGCGCCTGCAATCACAAGGTCTTGAAAACGTCCATGCACTCTTTGAGCGTGGGAAAACCATCGAGGCGGCGGAAATACTTCTTGAAAAACACTTGCTAAAGGGGCGAGAGCCGGACCCCTATGTGAGGAGCCTCGGAATTACTCTCTTCTACTCCAATTGCCGCGACAAAAACGTATTTATAGCAAGACAGCTGTTCAGGCGTCTGGATATGATGGATGCCGTATCGCCGCGCATGTGGGAAGTGCTGATCCTCGCCTTGGCAAAATCGGGCTACACAGAATCCGCCGCACGACTCTACTTGGATCACTGCGATAAGATGGAACTGTCTAGCTTCCTTGAAGAGGTTGTGTTGCGATGCTTGTTGGAGTCACAAAGATTAGGACAAGCATCACGTTTGATGTATAGGTGTGTCCGGAATGATCGCAACTGCGGGTTGAGCGGCCTTTTCTTGAGCACCCTCTGGAAGAAGACGAGGAGTATCGATGGTCTCACTCAGCAATTCGAAAAGTTGATGATGCTTTTACCCCGGTTTGGAAAACAACCCACTGAAAAGCTTTTCAACCCCATGATTCGAGCCTACATCCAATTCGGTCGGTTCGCAGACGCACAAGCCTTGGCAGAAGACATGGAGAAAGTCTATCACATCCCATTGAGCTGTCGAACAAAGGGTCTGTTGCTGTATGCGTCCGCACTGAACTGCAACTGGACCGATGTCGAAAATGGCCTCCAAGAGATGCATACTCTGGGGCTGACATCCGACACCTCCAACTTTGGGCGAATATTTGACAGCATATTCTTGGAATACTGGCCTACTCATGATTTCGAGGATATTTTGACCTTCTTTGTCAACGCGGTAGAAAAGTACAATCTCGTTCCCGATCGTGTCCTCTTTAAACACGTTGTCCAGGCCTTTGTGGAAAAGGGTGGTCCGCAACAGATTGAAAAACTACTTGGGCTCGCGATTCATTATAAGTGGGACATTGAATTTGATGAAAACAGTTTTATGAAGATGCTACAACATCAACGGCACGCTCTCCAACATAGCCCGGTTGGCTTCTGGCAAATGCTCAATGCAGCGAGAATAAAGCACGGCCAGGCAGCATTCTCCCGGCAGATTCTGGGACATGACCAACGCTCAGTTCCTCACCCGTTGGTGAATCAGATTCCCCATAAAGACAGCCATCCGAACTGGTATCGTAGAATTGTGGACGAAACTCCGACAGAAAGACCTATCGACCAATTCATGTTTCTTGACAAGCAGATGGCTCAAAGTCTGCATACCGGTAATACGAACTTGGCTTTGGACGCATTTCATAGAGCTCACAAGGCGGGCTATGTTTTCAAAGTATTCCACGTCGAGCTAGCGGCTATTGCGACTCTCGTGGAAGAAAGGGGCCTCGCCGGAGCTCAGAAGTTGGTCAAAGACCATTGGGAAACTAGGCGTCCGGTCGTTCCCAAGTTCTTTTCCCAACTTGAAGAGTGTGACCCCTCGATTTCAGAGGTTGAGATCTACAAAATGGCTCTTTTCCGCTTCTACAATATCTGCTGGGAAGAACCATCTTTACAACTGAAACACCACTTTATGAACTCTTTAGTTTCCAGGATGCTTCGTCGCGATGAGGTTTCAGATGCACTAGACATAATGCTTACAACCTACCAGTCGCGATGGGCACGCCAGTTGCAATTCAACGGCACCTGCATGAAGCTGCTCATCCGACTATTCGCGATCCTCGGGAACCTCAAGGGGGTGCGGTGGTGCATCTTGACAGCCATATCGCGAGAGTCAGCCTGCAATGACGCTTTTATGGCTGAGATGCGGCGATCCATCGCCCGCCTGCGCATCCGGATCAAGCAAGGATTCCGTGAACAGTACCTAAAGCGGAGATTGTTCCACGACCACCTTGACGTTCTCGCCGATATCCTCGAGAAGAAAGTGAAAGGTGACCCCCAACTAGCATCGCTCCAGACCAAGAATATACGGAAGAGATTCGACAGTACTTTCCAACCACAGCTACACAAGTGGCAAGATACTGACGTGGAGAGTATCCAACGGATCGTGGAGGACTGGGATGAGGAGCTCGAGATGGACAATCTCCTCAAACCCCCGGGTGTCGCGCTCGGGAAAAAGGCTAAGGGGCAGTGGGATGAGAGGAATGTCGTCCAAGAGGGAGACGAGTATTATGTCGACTAAATAGATAGATGTATTATATTATTTTTGTAATATTTAGATGATTATATTAGGGGGGGAATTGTAAGACTATCATACCGGTTTATGGGGGAGCGGGGATACCATCCAGCATGGTATGGGTTATATAACCAAAAATTGTATTAATACCGTTACACCACTGACATATTGCCAATCTATTAACGTTAATGTGTTTTGATGCGTAATAGAAAACTGCAGTGTAGCTAATTTTGATATCTTATTTTTTGAATTGATAGAGTTGACCCACAAAACAACATTGAAACTCTAACCACACAGACCAGTCGACGCGTCGGCGCTTTTATCCCAGGCCCAAGGGGGTTGACCCTTCAATGTTATAAATCAATGTATTGGATTCCTGCAACTTGCAAGCGGGTTGTAACTGTTTATATTTTGCAACGTTAGTATATCGCCGATACCAGTATGGTGCCTAATATTTGAAGTCTTTGAGGCTTTTTGTCATATGACATCTATAGATGACAATGTTACACTCCTAGCCAAGTGTTCGAAGTAGCGCTAATAATTAACATTTGAACGTTCTTCTCTATTTTACTTACTAAAATGTCTTTTTCCTTGCTACTTTATTACTTGAATTATATGTTATTTCCTTTTTTACAAAACGTTTTAATATATAGAAATTTAGAATCTTAAATCTTAAAATCAAATAAAGATTACTAATTAGGTACGAAGTAAGGTTAAACCAGCCAGGGACTTTCTATTATTAGATTAATTTGCTTTTATGTTGGTCACTGTTTTAGCGTTACTTCAAACTACTAATGGGCTACTGTATATGGCGAGCTTGTGGAAGCTTAATAATGTTGGTTTTTTTTAACCTTATTGGTAAGAGAGATAAGCCCTATTTTACAGGCTAAGAGTTTCTAGTGGTCCCAACACCGAACCTGAGGCTGCGTACCAGAAATAAGCACTGGTGCGGTCAGCAGCCAGCCACGTTAATTGGTAGAAGGGGGGGGCCTTACGGTGCTAGGATCCAAGCCTCCGTACCCTGAATTCCAAGTCAGGCCTACCCTAACGTAACCCTCAAGTTTCATTTTCTGCAAGTGTACAAAGGAGAACGCTAATGGTTGTTTTCAGCTAAACGGCCCCTCCCTTATAAAGGTGTGCCTGCCCTCGGATCGGATTGCTTGTACGAACATCTTCATAGCTGGTTTTGACTGCCCTTACTGTTGCCCTGTCTATTGCATTGCCCAGGCTTGCCCGGGAGAGTATTTTGGTTGTATTGACGAGGTTGTCAATCACCAGTCACCATGAAGCTGCTCACATCGCGGGCGTTGATGCTCGGAGGGCTTGTCGCTACTCCGCAAATGGTAGCTGCTTTCGCGCAGGGCGACGCAGATGCCATGTTCGATGCTTTCAACACCGCCCTTCTGACAACATCTGGCTCTGACGTCTTTTATAAGAAGTCGTTGGATTCAGGGGATCCCGACGGGTCATGGTCCGGGTCGCTCGATATCCTCGCAGCCGAGGACGCCTATGAGCGAACCGGAGACCCAGACACGAAGAACTTGGTGTACAACCTGTTGACTACGTGGCTGAATAAAAACCCGCCACCGTGGGACTGGGATGGCTGGAATGACGATATTGGCTGGTTCACCCTGGCACTCAGTCGTGGGTATTTGATAACCCGCACCGATGACTTCCTCACCCAGGCAGAATACGGCTTCAACTATGCGTTTGGCCGCGGCTGGGATACGCAATACAATGGCGGTGGCATTTGGGAGGAAAACCCGGAATACATCAGTGAGCTCCCAACAAAGGAGGCTCTGTCTACCGACAGTCTCGGCAAGGTGTCCTGTCTTCTCTATAAGGGCACGCACAATGGAACCTATTTGGATACGTGCAAGATGATTTATGCCTGGACCCGGTCCACTCTCTTCAACGCCGATACTGGCGAGCTATATACGGGTGTCAACGAGACTGGATATGTCAATACTGCATCAGCAGCCTACAACCAGGGCACATTTCTGGACTTTGCCAATCTCCTCTACGGAATCACCCTCGACAACTCCTATTATGACGATGCGAAGTTAGCCCTCGACTTTGGCAAAAACAGCCTCACCGTCAATGGTATTTTCAGCAACAGTGCTAGTTATCTGAACACCTGGGCGGATGAGATGGCGCGCGGCGTTGGGAACTTTGTGCGCGATAACCGACTGTGGGGGGATTATTACACATGGATGGTGCAAAATGCAGATTCGATTCTCCAGAACCGACGGACTGACCGGAACATCACTTGGAATGCATGGGATCAAGCCACACCGGAAGACGACACACTGATCGCAAACCAATTCGCCAGCGCAGTGGCCTGGCTCCAGTACACGCCTGTAACCAAGCCCGGCGAGATTGGAGGCATCCGTTCCTTCGTCAACAATAAGACTGGTCTGGCAATCGACAACGGCGGTACCTATGGCAATGGCAACCCGGTTAGCCAGTGGGGACTCAATCCTTCGCTCAACCAGAAATGGCAGCTCACCCAAAACTCGGACGATTCCTGGAACTTTCTCAGCCTTTCAACTTGGCTGTCGCTGGACTGCCCCGGCGGAAGCGATGAGGATGGCCTTCAAATGATTGAATGGGAAACTAACCGTGATTCCAACCAGCGCTGGGTGCTTACCCAGCAGTCGGACGGCACCTATAAAATCGAGAACCAGCAGACTGGTAAGGTCTTGGATGGCGGTTCGAACTCAACCGACGGCGCTCCATTGCTTCAGAATGATTGGAACTCCGGGGCTGAACAGCGGTGGATTCTTTGGTAGTTGCTTTTACGTCCTCCACTATCTTGGTGCCGGCTTGGTCAATCTTATCAGGTCAATTGATTGGGTCCTTGATTCATTGTATATATTTTTTAAGATAGCTTACGGGGTTGCCTAAAGCTTCAAGAATGGAACAACCAAAATTGATTGAATTACTTGGAGAATATAAAGCTATCCAGGAAAGAGAAATTATTATATATCAAATGATGTGTAAACGGAAAGCAGTGCTATTTAGAGCAGTGTCCATATAACTGTCAGGATTTACGCCAGATTAGCAAGGAATATACCTTGTCAATAAAAATCAAGGATATTAAATCTATTGTTTTTTTCTGTGGCCTCACAATAAACTAATTCTAAATGACAACTATTAATATACCCCTAGATCTAGACATACAACTATTTGCACTACATATAACAATTAAGAAAACCCGGGGCCCGGGGGAACGATTCAATGCTGGTTCTAGTTAATTCTATCTATATTAATTTATTTTTTTTTTACCAAAGATATCCTAGATATCCCATCTTAAGATCAGTGTACCACATAGTGTGTAATCAGGGGCCGGCTTGGCGGCGGCGGCGGCGGTCAGGCAACCTTTCACATGTCACGCCACGCAGCGGTTCTTTCTCGGGCTCTAGAAAATCTTCTATCTCAAACCACCACGCAACAACTTTTTACAGCTCTCTCCTCCGCTGATGTAAGCAGCATCGCTAGGCGCCATTGCCTCCTGCTGCTCAGTTCAGTCAATCGTTTTGCGATCTTTTCAATCACTCGTTTTTTCTCCCTCGCCCATCATGTCAGCCGTCGTTGCCACCGCCACCTCCACCTCCACCGCGAGCACTACCACGACTACCACGGTCAAAAAGCAGCCATCGATATCAGTGACCGCCGTCGACAGTGAACTGGGTGCGCCAGAACAGCAGGCTGATATCGTTATTATTGGTGCTGGAATTGCTGGGTGTGCTCTTGCAGTTGCCCTGGGGAAACAAGGCCGCAAGGTTCTCCTACTTGAGAAATCCTTGAAAGAGCCCGATCGTATCGTCGGAGAGCTGCTGCAGCCCGGAGGTGTCCAAGCGCTGGAGCAATTGGGACTTTCGGACTGCCTGGAAGGGATTGACGCTATTGAGGTTGATGGATACAATGTGGTTTTGCGCGGTACTCAGATGAAGATTCCGTACCCCGTCGACAAGCAAACAGGTTCAGCGCCCCAGGGTAGAAGTTTCCACCATGGTCGTTTTATCATGAAACTACGCGAGGCTGCAAAAGCCACGTCCAATGTTACCATTGTCGAAGCCACGGCTACATCTCTTATCAAGTCTGCCTTCGACGTGATTGGTGTGCAGGCTACAGTCGGTGATTTTCCCGCTCATTTCTTTGCGCCTTTGACCGTTGTCGCCGATGGCTACGCCTCGAAATTTCGAAAGGAGTACCACCCACATACCCCTGTGGTGAAATCCAAGTTTTGGGGACTCGAATTGATCGATGTCAAACTCCCCATGCCGAACCACGGCCATGTCTTTATCGGCGATGGACCCCCGATACTTATGTACCAGATTGGAGAGCACGAAACTCGTGCCTTGATCGATATCCCTGACAATTTACCCTCGGCTTCCGTCCAAAATGGAGGAGTCAAGGGCCACATGCGGAATACCGTTTTACCGTCGCTTCCCAAGAGCATTCAACCCAACTTTCTCGCTGCCCTCGATAAGGGAGGGCTTCGATCGATGCCGAACTCATTCCTCCCATCCGCCACGAACACCACTCGCGGGCTAATCATTCTCGGCGACGCATCGAATATGCGACATCCACTTACTGGTGGTGGTATGACGGTCGCTTTCAGCGACGTTGTGGTACTACGAAACTTGTTGAGCCCGGAAAAAGTACCGACTTTTGCAGACACGCCACATATCGCGAAGATAATGAAAGATTTCCACTGGCAGAGGAAGAATACTGCATCGGTGATCAATATCCTCGCCCAGGCATTATACTCTGTCTTTTCTGGAGACGGTAAGAAACCCCCCCTCTCCTTTTTATAGTCTTTCGTTATCTAATCCCCCAAATCGCCAGGCCCTAACCTCGCTGTTCTACAACGCGGTTGCTTCCGCTATTTCGAACTCGGCATGAGTGCACAACCGGCCGGTTTGCTGGCTGGTATTATCAAACAACCTTCCACTCTAGTGCGACACTTTTTCTCCGTCGCATTCCTTGGAATTTGGGTCAACATTGTCGAGACGCCTTTTTACCTTTTCCCTGTGGCGCTCTACAGGGGTGTTGCCGTTCTCTACACTGCGTGTGTTGTGATTATGCCTTATGTATTTGCCGAGTTGCAGAGGTGAAAACAAAAGATCCTAAAAAAAGGACCTCCTCTTTTCCTTTCTTCTACGATAATATCTTAGGAAGAGCAGGGCTTTTTCATATCATTCCTATCATCTTGCATATATATGTATACATAACCCCCCCCCCTCCCCCTCCCTTATTTTCATGCATTATTATCATTATTATCATTACTTTAATTGCAGGTTGATGAAGAAGCCTTTTTTTCAAATTTTTTTTTCTGTTTCCCTGTATATAGATATCCTGGCAACATGAGCAATACAAAACTAATAACCTACACAATGAAATCTAGAACAAATCGCTATCAGTGCTATCCGCAGTGGATTATGAAAAAAAAAAATCTATCATCCCACGTTCATGGCAGTCGCTATCATACCAAAAATAGGTACATTGTTGAAAAGCTCAACGGAACTGGTATAAAAAAAATAACAGACACACGCACGCACACGCACACCAGTTCGGACAGGGGTCAAACATCATCTCTTCGCTCGCCTGCGATGCAAAATATCCTAAATGCGGCCCAGAACGCCATGGTTACCGTCCAACAATATGCAGCGGTAAAATGATAACAAAAACAAAAACCTCTCAAATCCTCGCATTGCCAGAGGGGGAACAAGTCGCAATCACACTTAACATAGTAACGAAAACCAATTTTGCAAATCAGGAAATCAGGAGGTGGTATATTTTGCATTAAACCGCCAATGAAATTCATCACCCGCTCAATCTGGGTCGTCGTAACACCATGTTGAAAGGCCACCAAACTCGAGAGATTGCGAGAATTCTATTACCATCATTTCGTAAGCTTTGAAAATGATGGCGGAATATTTTCGCTCTTCAGTCCTCGTCTTCACCCTCCCTTTCGAAGAGATTCATCCAAAGGTAGAGACTCCCCCGCGTTCGTATGTTGAACTTCCGCCAAGGATTTTGTGCTACGCTTGGTTTTCTTCTTGGTCGTTTGCCAGGACCCGTTCGTATTTGAATGTCCCATGTTTGAATGCCCCGTATTTGAAAGTCCCGCATTTGAATATCCCATAACCGGGGGTAACCCATCAGGCTTACGTGGAAGCGAAGCGGGGTGACTCTCTCTCCGGCTCAACGAGTTTGACGTTGTAGGTTGTGTTTCCTGATTTGGTCTCGTTTTACCTTTGTGGTGGACACCGTTTGCCTTTTCAAATTCCACCCCGTTCGTACGGGGTTTCGTAGTTGGGGAAACAGAGGAAGACTCCTTGTTCGGACGCGCATTCCCTGCTGAAAGTTTCTCCGATGGTTTGGGATGGCGGTTATTTGCAGAGGATTTCGTAGGCGAATCCCCATTGAGCTGTCCGGACTTTGTGCCTTTCCGATCAGTAACAGGTCGCGAATCCTCGCTACTGTTTGAATTCAACACACGCAATCCTTGCAACTGGGTACTGAGGACTGTATCCGAGCTCCCCACTATGTGCTGAGCACTTCCAGGCTGAGCATTGTTGTCGTTCGTCGACGAGAATACGTCCATCTCAAAGGTAGTAGGCTCTTGTGTTCCGTTCGAGAAAGCATCCGAGGCTCTGGATGGTGATTCCCAGCCTACTTCCACATCGCTTGGTACAGACGCAGCCAGGTTCGAATATTCACTCTGACTCGGCGTCCTATGATCGGGAACAGGGACTGACCCGTCTATAATTAAAGGACCCCGGTCTCGGGGGGTAATGTGACGTGGCGTTGAAATAGTAGGCGTCGTTTGCCCATTGTATCCGTTATCTGAAAATGCACCAAAAGGATCAGGGTAAGCCAGGGTTGCCGGACGATAGTCGGGATTTGTTTGTGCATAGTGTGCTGCAGGGAGTGACATCGCCATCAGGCTCTGCTGGTAATGCTGAGGAGTCACATAATAACCGACATAATCCGAGGGTCGATGCTCTTCCAGATAGGTGGGAGTCTGGATAGCCGACGCTTGAGTAGATTGTAAAGACGAATCCGTTTCGGTTGCGGATCGGCTTGGGGATGCCGGGGGAAAACGCCCTCTCGAAGTCTGAGAACTATCGTTATTTCGAGGCGGTGAACATAGTGAGGCCAAATTCTGCGTAACAGGAGAGTGTACAGGCCTCGCAGGTTGAGAGTGGGACCGTAGCCCGCCAGGGGAGCCATTCGCGACCGACGAACGACGAGGATTTCGACGAAGGTCCGGGACTGCGGAGGACAGAGATGGAGATGGAGGGTTTGTGTTGCTCCCCTGGACACCCTGCGCAGCTAGTGGCAAGTATGCTGGACTATAGAACATTCCTGGACGAATTTGACCTAATGGCGCTTGGTTCACTGTGCCAGCTCGGGATCGTGAGCTATCATCGGTGGGCGCGTCTTGCTGCGGAAATGAGAATTGAATCAGAGGCTGACGAATGAGGACAGGAGGAGGCCTGCCAGTCAAGAGGGACTGATTATGTAGCTGCATTCGCAACTCTTGTTCTTGTGCCTGCAATATCTGAATCTGCTGATACAGCTGATCATGAAGCATATACTGTGCCTGCTGCGCTTGGATATTCAGTTCCGGATTAAGCTGAACATGATGAGGACGGAAAGTGGTGGAGTTGCTCGTGCGATTCGTTGCACTGGACGAACGGCGTGCAGAATTGCCCCCTCCGCGACTGTACTGATTTGAAAACCTGGCACCACGGCCACCGCCTCTGCCACCTCGCGAAGACGAGTGTGACAAGGTAGGAGTCAAGATCGGTCGAGGTTGTGGGGGAGGCCGTTCCCAGACACGCTCTTCCTCGGGAGGAAAGACATATTGCTCACAGCATTTCTCCAGTTTAGCTTCCGAAATAGCTTTAAATGCCTGTCGCAACTCTATATGCAGGCCACGGAATGATGTGTCGTCTGCCGTATTACCCAAGTTGCGGGTCGTATTGAATGGCTCTTCCACACACAGTCGATTGTTCTGTAGTAAGTGCCACCCTTTGCCTTCCTTGGATATCAGCTGGCCTTCTCGAACTGAAATCACGAGTTTTTCGTAGTCCACCTCGTGGCCATAATAGCGAAAGAACTGGAAGAGGAGCTGTCCAAGAGTCTGCTTATTGTTGCTACCAAAGTTTCGTAATGACTCCAAGTCATCGTCAAATGACACTTGCACACCATCAATAACTTTTTTCGTTTGGTGTGGTCGGTTCTGGAGGCTGGGTAGTATGGGTGGATCTCTGGTCTGCAAGAAGTTGATAATGAGGCAAATCCATGTGTAGGAGCTGAGGGTTCCGCCAAGCGCTAGATGAAACTATTAGAAGGGAGGGTATTGGCATGAGATAAAACACTAACCTGCGTCATTGAGCACTCTTTGCTTTGTCCAGTGTTTGACTATCATAGCCAAAGGACGGACCCGATCATCCACACCTACATAGGTGCGGATCATGCGTGTGTTCTCCAGGGCTAATGTGTTATTGACGTTCATATCACATGCCATTTTCAACTGGGGGTCCCATATCTTAACAATGGGAACTTTTGCGTGAGAAACACAAACAACTCGCTCCATCCCATCTAATTCCTCATGTCAGTGGTAGCTCAGTCAAAAATGTGAGACACAAGAATCTTCTTACGGTTTGCCAGCACCTCAGCCAATGAACAGACATTCTCCAGTTCTTTATAAGATGTCGTGATGCAGATGTCAACTGTGACAGCGGTGTCAGTAGGGGTAGGAAATTCCATTTTCGAGTTGTATGGGCGGGGGCGCAGTACCATCTGAGTCACTTGAGCAGAGTTTGTTCCCTGATGAGCCAAAGACATGAACTTTGATATTATTTCCGGGCCACTGCTCATTAAAAAGCGTTTCCAATTTTTGAACAAGCTGCCTTCGGCGATCGTCACTTTCGGCAGATGGTAAGAGTTGGGTATAAAGCGTTTGCATGTCTGCGCTTAACCGTTCCTCTTCCGTAGGCTCAAGTTTCGTTTTCAATCCAACTCTATCTTCGGGCAACAGATCACCCCCAAGACTATATGGCATCCTTCGCCGGAAAAATGCCATTCCCGTTTCATATTTGCATCCTCCGGGTGGTTTCCTAAAGGACGGCAGAGGATTCGTTTCCGAATGCGTGGATCGAGGCGAGGTACTTCGACGACGTGGAGACGGCGATCTCGAATGAAAGGACAAACCCCGCGTGTGCTGATACGGGGTTGAGGGAAGGGAATTCGATTGATGTGAGTTAAGCGGTGGGCGTGAAGGTATGTCGGAATTTGAGGTCGACGACTCCGTCGGCAAACGCCATTCCATGTTGGACGGTGATTGTTGTGCTATCGATGGTCTCGCACCTGACCTCTGTAAGAGTTTTTGATTCCCATCAGTATTTTTTGAAGACATCCAGAGAATCCAACGCTACGTTGGGCCCTCGAAGAGGGGGGTGGTTTGAGGTGACCACGAAGGCGGCGGGTGTGAGTCAGGTTCGAGCGTATGACAAGAGGTCAGCGTGAGTTGAATGTGAGTAATTTCGGTTCGGTTATGACTGAGTATCGGGTTGTTCGTGCGAGGGAATGTTTCCACAATCACTTCGACGTTCCAGTAGTCCGGGCGACGGCCGGCAGCAAGAATCGGCCACACTGCGAGGAGATCCGGGAATAGCGTTGGACGAAAAAAAAAAAAAAAAGACAGAGAAAGAACAAAAGTAAGGAATGAAGTATGTGCGTTGAAGCGAAGGGGAAAAAAAAATCTATCCAGTAGACAAGGCGCAGGAAATGTGGGAATCCGGTGGATTATGGAAAGAATGTCGCCATGCGAAGCGAACTGTACGATCGGCAGCAGCGAGAGAGAACTGGTCGGATGAAAAGTGTCAGTAATCCGAACTTATCAAGGGAAAACTACCGGTCTCCCACGAGAAGTCAAGAAGAGAGCGATTAGCAGATCGCCAAGCCCCCTCTTCATCTGATGATCTCCGGGGACGGAATCCTATAAAAAAGGACGGACGTACCTGAAAAGGCAAAGGAGCAACCCGCAACCAGGCGAATGTCAAGAGCCCCAGCAATATATAGAGTAACGGTGAGGAGTCTGAGGAAGTGGTGTATGGTAGCAGGTAATGCAGAATGAGGGAGTTGTCAGGTTGAGGCAACGGTGGTGGTGGTGATTTGCCCCGTGGGAAGTAGCGTCAACCAAACACAGTGAGTGACAAGACGCCGCCCGCCTCTGAAGAGTCACAATTGGTCACAGGACAGGTGGGAGCAAACACAGCACAGAAGGGCCCTTTGTTCTGGAGAAGAGGTGGTAGCAAAAGGCCGTTGGGCAGTTCTGAGCAGTCTCCTGAGGGGGGGGGGATGGAGACTTGCTGACCTCCGCTGTTGATGGTCGCCCGTTCATATTATGCATGGGGCAGGCGCGGACCACCATGATCGCCTGCTGCCTCAGGCACCCACGGCCACCGAACGCTGATCGCTTCCTCATTAGACAGAACACTCTACTTCTGCACTGTATGATTATTATTACTATTACTACTAAATTCTTATTATTGGCGATACAGACTCTCGATCCCTGAGAGGCGAGTTTAAGGTTGTTTCTGCTAAAAATAACCTGTTGGTTACCAGTATTGCTGTGTCCCACTCCATCATGACTCGATAAACGCTAGAAATACACGTACACATGTATCAATCGATACCTCGGGTGTCTCTAGTCGAAGACCATCTTGATAAATTGATTATTCTATGTCGCTGGTCAATCAGATAAGTCTGAGGCTACTGCTGGTTGGCTTGTATAGCTCCCTGGTAGCGCGGGGATTTATTTGAATAAGCTCAACTCTAAATTAGCAATAGATACTGGATAGTGTAAAGCGATGTAGAGTCATGCGGAGGAACTGCCTTAGTATTGTCCATCCTACTGTGACTCATGTTGGCCGGCCCAACTCAGTGAGTCAGATATTCCCTGCAATATTTGACTCAATATCTACCATATATCGGTTGTATATAGAGTCGTCTCAATTTCGAATCCATACATTCTATGCCGCAAATACAACCAACTGTAGCCACATGGGGGTACATGGTATTTTAGATCCTGTTGGAATTAGGGGCTGGTCCACCAAAACCCTCCGCGGTATATGACAAACAGCTGCATACTTGTATAGTTAGT
Organism: Talaromyces rugulosus; assembly: GCF_013368755.1. Classification (NCBI taxonomy): domain Eukaryota; kingdom Fungi; phylum Ascomycota; class Eurotiomycetes; order Eurotiales; family Trichocomaceae; genus Talaromyces; species Talaromyces rugulosus. The sequence goes on from NC_049564.1 coordinate 4,365,361, forward strand.
ACAACACGTGTATGTAACGAATCAGTACAATTAATTGACATTTAGACAACAAACCTCTACATACCTATGCAGAAAGTAAAATAAATCATTGCTACTTAGAAGTTAGTACTACCTGAATTCCGGTTTTTCTAGAAATCGTCCAATCGAAACGTCCATCCCCTAGAATTAACTGGTCTGGCCCTAGTGAGCCTAGTTAACTTGTCCCACTCTTGCTGATCAACTTCGAAGATCCGCGGCTTTCCCTTTCTCCTATCTTTCTCTCCTGATGGGCGGAAGTATTTTTTGTCCCAGGAAAATTTCTGAGATTTTAATTAATTGTGATTTATCGTCGGTGGCTTGGAAATTCCTAGTAGCCTCGGTTAGCTTGCATATCAGCGCCATGGTTTGCTCCGCGGGTTATTATGATCACTGCCATGGATTTTTAATCTAGAAGGCGTGTTTTCTAGCTAAATCATTAGCTTGTTCGTGGATGGAACATCGCAGTACTTTGATCATACCCTTCTTATTAATAATAAGTATCACGCGCCCAACGGGAACCTTGGGGAAACCCTAACCCTAAGCATAGGGTAGTAGAGACTAGTGGCTAGGCTTCAGGACAACCCAGCCATCGTCCGATCATAATAAATCTTTTAAAGTAGTGGTTTTATTTAATATTGACAATTAAACGGTTGTGTGGCGAATATAGTGGTTTAGTGCGTACTAACGTCTCTAATATGCCGTCAGTAGGTATATCCAGGCCTCTCGACTCCATACTTACATATATGAATAAATCATTGAGACATTTTAGTTACTGACAGTGCAGAATAAGTTTATATTTCTTATTATAACACAAAATATCATCTATTTTCTAAAGGCAAAAAAATCAAGTCTTATATCGACCCTTCACCATTTGAAATTGTAGCAAAGCAAGTCTACTCTCTATTTAGAAATATACTAGACTCCATTCAAAAAGAAAGAACAATGTCCTTCAACTCCTCAAAGTCAGGTGTTTCCCAACCCCGTCACTGGGTCCCATCCATCTGTCGCATTCCAACTCGCCCAGGGAATAATCGCACCCCCAGTGACATTCTGGCCGATCTGACCATTAACTCCAGTGCAACCGACAGACCCACCCTTGATGATATCACTCAGTCCCTTGGATCCAAGACTATAAAATAAAGGGTTCAAGGCATTTCATAGTTTGGGGTCAAACTGTGAGCGGATAGGTCGGAAAATCCGCGCCCCTCGAAGTTTGTAAAGTTTGTGTAGTAGACCGTGGTCGCTAGATCGACGTGGCCGAGATAGGTCGAGATGGCATCTTCCTTGTACCAGGTTCGTGGGAAATAGTGACTAAAACCACCAGATCCAGAGGACCAAGCAATCTCGGGCGAGACACCCTGTGTGCCGCCAACAGAGAGCACATAGGGGCATGTAGATGGAAAGAAGACGTCGAATCGGGGCTTTTTCTTTCCGTCATTGCTCAAACATCCACTTCCAACCCCGACATCTGCGCTATATTCGACGACTGTTATGCATCTGTTGTAGTATAAAAGTCAGTATTCCCAACAGGCAAATTTGGAGTTCTTAATGAACCTCAATACCATCATCCCAATTAGGTTACAAGTTCCAGAGGCATCTTTAAAAGGAACTGTCTGCTCGTCATCGCTGTAGGAGTTCGAAATAACATGGGGCAGGTCTTTATTCTGTTGGGGCAATAGGTATTCGAAATACGGCAAGTAAAGCTCGTTGTATCTGTCGGTGAGCCGGCACTTGGAATAAATGGACTACTACACGTCAGACTTCATTTCGTGCCAGATTTCTGCCAGCTGAGTTGACAGGAGGCCAGCAGCCAGGAAAAAGTTTCTGAGCACCTTGTCGGTGAGAATCAAGTGGAAGCGACTGCGACTTGACAAAGGCGAATTGTTAAGACGGGAAAGGGTTTCAACTTGGTAATTGCAGACCGGCGACTTATTTATTGCTCTATCAACTGATAAGCTTAAATATCGTCTTGCCTGTTTTGTTCTCATAATGCGCCGGATGCTAACAATATAGGCGGTACGTATTGCCTAAAAGGGAAATAAATTCTATAATTGCCAGAAAAACTGTTAAGCTTATATTTTAGCTCTTTAAATCACTTCTTTTCAATATAAACCAATTCAGCTAGTACGTATACCAGTTGACTATATTCGGCTATATATATGTATCAATGCATCAATGCATCAATAGCACTGTACTTCAATTGATTCAAGTAGAATTCAAATTTTGACATACAAATCTCCGTTATTACGAATTCAACATTGAAATATTACTATATAGAGATCTTACTACATTAGTATCAATTGATACATTACAGGAACTAAAATAAACAATATTTAAATTTCAATACATATGCACTACATATCAATGTATATATGTAAAGAAAGATGGCCTAACATAAACTCAGATATCGTCTGTGTACGAGAGAAAACTATAGAGGTAATTCATTGTGAAAAAAGAAAACTATTAGTTGCTTTTGTATGTTGACACAACTCAAAGTACCCATTGGTCTGTTATTTTTATAACCTGGGTTTCTTAAGTTGAGAACGCTAGACGTATTCAAAAACTTCTACCAATTGATGATATCAATTAATATAATTGCTAGAATGCTAAAGACAAACTTCAAGCTAGAAGCCTTCGAGAACATCACCAAGGCGGTGGCAGAATTAATGCAAGGAAAAAAGACTAATAATACTTCTAGAAAGCCGATAGATCATTGCAAAAAAATAGATGGGATGGTGATGTTTAGAATTAATGAACAAGGAGCGAGTCCTCTTGTGACCCCTGAAAATACGACACCATGAAGGATCATATTATTGGCCCCCTCGTGGTAGATGACAAGAATGGTTATATATTAATGCTACTCTGTACCATTGATTAGCCGGACATGGATAAGCCCGGGGAGAAAGACATTACTGCCCAATGCCTATATGTGCGGAGTATATTAAAACAAGAATAGATTGTCAAGAAGTCAAGAAAAATCCAGAGTAACGGGACAAACAACTGCTAATTTCCGGTAACCGAGCACAAATGAACATTATTAAATAAAGTAATAATTACACACCCCACCTGCTTACGTCCTCCCCCACTGTAACATGGCCTGTGTGCACCGTGTCTATTGACTCGATTTGGCGTGGAGCGGTTGGGCTGTGGATGGGGATGCATGAGAATTGCAACAATATGTAACTAATGATTAATTATTCTGGATGCAAATTAATACATGAATAATTCCAACTTCCAAGAAAATAATAGTAGAATGTATTGCCGTACCGGTCTGTATCCGCCTGATCCGCTTTCGTTACAAGTTACCGGCTCTGTCCGGTAATTTGTAGCGCGCGTACCGTACCATTTCAACGCGCAGCCACGTGATCTGCGGCGAAACAGCAATTCTTGCAAGAATTGACAACGAACAAAATAAATATAGCAAAATAAATAAATAACTAACTATACGGTAAGTCTAGGCAAACACACAAAACCCCCCAAAATAAAGTAGGCAGACAAGCAGCGCCGGAAGCCTTGGGCCGGCCAAGCAGGCTAACGCACACCTTTTGTGGCCTCAGGTCGACTACACCAGTCGTAGTTAGCATCCTGACCTCCTGACGGACCCTCTGACCCTCTCTGTTAACTCACTAGTAACAAATTATTCTTCGCTCGTTCGCTCGCTCACTAACGACTCTCTCTCTCGCTCTCTCGCTCACGGCTCCGCGGCCAAACCAAGCCTGCCCTTCCTCTCTTCTCCGCCGACTTCTTCCTCTCTCCGTCTCGCCATCGACTCGCGACCCCGTCTCCCCCCTCCTCTTCTTTCGACCACAGGGAAATTCTGCGTCTTTTCCCTTTTTATCATTTGTTATTTTCTTCTCATTTTTCCCTCTGCACGCCAATTTCCCGGTCCTTCTTGAGCCGAGGGTTTTTCTCCTTTCGGGTTCCGGCGCACCCCCCTCGGTCTATCGCGACAGCGCCTGGCTCTTGTTTCCGCCAAGGTGAGTGAGCACAACCACCCCCTTCGCTTTCATCGCACAATCCTGTCTATTTTGCTCTGTGATCGAATCGGCTCTCGTCCAATGCCGGCCCGTTAGGCGTGGTGTTCAACATCGGGGAAGTCTACTGGAAGGGAAAAAAAAAAAATCGAGTGTTCTCAGCCGCCCTCACTGTTTTTTTTTAACACCTATGTCATCGCTTTCGCCATTGCCATCCGCCTGCGCCCACAAATCGGAGTCGCATTTCACTGCTGCCCAAAAACACTTGTCACCGTTTCCGATGATAAATGCATCTTATGTGTTGGGCTTACAGCTAATCAACCCGCCTGTGATACAGTAGAGATATTTCGGCCCCTCGAACGGATTGCCCCGTCTGCTTATCCGGTGGTTCTCGTCCACGCCCGTACCGACGTCGACGCCTAAAGACATAGGAAACAACATATTCTCGGCCAGAGACCATGTCTGCCTCGTACTACGAGCCTCAGGGATGGCAAGCCCCTGTTCGTCAGGCTTCATGGGAGCAGCCCGCTCCTCCGTCGCGATCAGGTAACCCGAACCGGTGCTATTTTATCTATCTGCCGGAAACGAATCTCATTTTTTGCTCTTTTTTTCAGGAACAAGTTCGGTTTCCCAACGAGACGAGCCCTCGGCGTTTTCCTCCCAGTTCGACGAGGTTGACCGGGCTATCGACAACCTGGCCAAGAGCGGAAAACTCTTCAGCGGCTCGAGGAGAGAATCTATGCCCATGATGATGATGGGTCGTCACTTCCCAGAATACGGTACAACCTCGCCGATGACGATCAGGACATAGAATAATATCATCTAACGCACACTCTCTCTACAGACTCTCGCCCGATGAGCAGCGGCCTGCCTCCGCAAAGACATCACTCGGTCAGCGATTTCGACCCATCTCGCGCCCACTCGGGGTCTGCCCTACAAGGCTTCTATGCCTCGCAGCGCTTCCAAGGTCGTCAGTCGGAGCCAGAACAAATGATGCAGGCAAAACGTCGGATGGCAGCGCAACGCGAACGGGAGCTCCGTAACTACCACCAGGAGCAGCAGTACAATCGCAGTATGTGATGAGCATTATCTTTTTTTGCATTCATATACCCTTACCATTTCCAACTTCTGCTTCTTTTGCTTTTTTTCTGTCTATGCTTATCGAGGTAGCCGTTCCTGCATTGTATATTACAAAATTTTAACATATTTTTGATTTCTTCAAAGGCCTTCTTTCTGAGATGTCCGGATCCAAATCCGAGCGCTCTTCGAGCCCCGCGGCGATGAGCGAAGAAAGCCGCCGCGAACTGATCGCACGCCAACACCGCGCTCTATACGGAAACGAGAGTCCCGCCTTCTTCCCACCAGGTTCTCTGGGCGACGATGCCCACAGCACTCGCACCGATAACCCTAATAGCGCTACACCGACTTCGAGCAGTGGTGGAGTTCGTGGAGCGTCCCCCCGAGCAGTCGATCCCTTCGGTTTGGGTCAATCGCAACCTGATGGTCTCGTGCAGGGAGGGGCCCCCAGCGCAGGACGCCAGTCCCCAGCGCGCGCCAACAGTACTCACTCTCCCAGCTCTGGAGCCAATGCTTCGTACGGTCTCTACGACAGCAACGTCGAACAGTCAACCACATCGACCTCGTCTCCCGGCGGAGCCGAGTCGCCATCGTCTCGCCAGCTGTCGTCTAAACCTAGTGCTGCCATCGGTTCTGTTGGGCCCATCGGTTCTGTTGGGCCCATCGGATCACGGCCCTCCCAGCCAGCCACCAGCCAGGCCGCCAACCCAGCTTTGAATAAGCGTTCTACCACCCCGTTGCCCTCGCCACTAGGCCTGGGTTTTACCCCCAGCGAGAGCGCTGCCGTAAATGAGCGATCGGCCTCCGCGACGTCCAACCATGCCAATGTCAATAACAAGGAGAATGCCTTTGCTTCCGGATGGGGCGCCAACAGCGGTGTCTGGGGCTCGAAGAACCTTGGAGTCCAGGCATCTGTTTGGGGTTGAACATGATTTCAATTGCACTTTATTTCTTGGGATTTTTGTTTTTAATTTATTGCCTCTGTACGAAGCACCATGGCGTTGTGAGTGTCGCATTGTCCATTCTTCTTTCAACAGGTGGAAAGCGAAGTACATACTTTACGACAACTGAAGGGGTCTTTTTTCATTGTTTTAAGGGTTCCGGTCATGGGAAGTTGTGTTTTTGGATTCCTGGAGCACGGTATTGGTTTACATACACGCTGGCTTGAACTGGTCTGGTTTGGTCTTGGGGGTTGAACGTTTTGATATTCTGCTATTTTTGTTGGGTTCTGTGAAGGAGTTGCTATCCCCATCTCGATCAATCTCTTGCATTTGTCTCGCGCGTCACTCTTCTCGGATCCTCGCATTCTTTTTTTTTGGTTTTGGTTTTGGTTTTGTCTCGGTGTCTCCATTCGTCAGCTTATATTCTGAGCGTTCTGATGCCTTCTGGTGAACGGGATCTCTGTCGCAGGGGCGTGTCTTATGTGTATCTATCTATTTGGGGCCTTGTGGTACAAGGTTGCCTATTTTTTTTTTACCCCCCCTATCTGTTTCGTATATTTTTTCTTTTGGGTCAAAAATATTTTTGGTAGGAGAGGTACAGGGACAAAAGGACATAGGATGTTTTTTCTTCTTTCTATTTGAGTTGGAAAGGACTGGAGTTTTTTCTTCTGTTGCCTCTCTGTTCATGTCTATTATTAACTAGTTGCAGGATTTATTCCCCCCGCCCCTTCATACATAATGCCCACTGTGTATTGTCACGTTTTTTTTCTTCTTTTCTATTCACTGCATATGTATTTTGTGTCTAGTAAATGGTGGACTGGAAATGTCATCGATATCTTCCGTGTATACACTCTCGTATCCACGTCGTATCCAAGAAATATGCATAGTTGTATCGTCTCTTAGGCTGGCTGTGCAGGCAGCGGGGTGTAAAAAAAAAACACGCCATAATCTTTGAAAGCGTTGTTGCATCATCCTGCATCTCAGCCCACCAATTATTTTGCAGTCGACAAAAAAACAGGGAAAAAAACAAGCCTCCACCCTCCCAAAAGAGGGGGTTCACGTAGTATGGGGGGAAACGCCACGGGCTCTGCTTTCAACCAATAGTGTTGACAAAGTTGGTCATTTTTATTGGTAAATTGATCAGGCAGATAGACCAGTAAGCAATTTTGACCAAAAAAAAAGGAAAAAAGAGTAGCCTGACGTAGGTTTGCATGTGAATTATTTACTAAAAGCGTGGCGGGGTAAATGCATGCATGACCGGCATATGTAATAATATTTAGTTCAGCCTTGTCCTACGAGACCTTGAGATGTAATTAATTAATTCATTCATTTTTACAGTTGAAAAACTAGTATTACGTACGGATACGTACATGTTTTGTATTGATGATTTGAAATAAATGAATGTTTTCTATATTTCTTATATTAGTTGATTTTGATACTTGGACTTTCCAAGAAATCAAACATTGCATTGGTTGTTTCCCGATCCCTTGTCACAAGTGAAGATGGTATTTTATTTTTTAAAAAGAAAAGAAAAAGCCCTTCTGCTGGTTGAGAAATAGGCTTTTTCTGTGTTCACTCCTAACTACAAGTATATTGCCTAAATAGGACTTAGGGCTTAACTTTGTTAGGAGTCCTTTGAACTTCCCGCCTTGCAACAGAACATTAAATTTTGACAGCATTTTAATTAGAATTTATTACTATTGGCCAACAACTGTTAGAAGTAACTGTCTGATCTATGTATCTTGATATTCCAGGTCACGCCTATTTAGCCGCTGATCGTTTACGAAAACCGGGTATAATATTCAAAAATCTTTTTATACACATATACATGTCGCTGATTATGTACCACACCTCATTTGTAGTTTATGTCCTAGGAGTGCTGTCTTCCCAACAACGACGCATCCTCCTCGCCGTCATCGTGTTGCGCGGCATTTGCCTGCTCCAGTCTTCTCCTGGCGGTGAAAAGACCAGATACGCCCCCTTCCTGGTCATGGCCCAGCCATGGCTTACGCGCCTCTTCGAGCCCCGCCTGGCCCAGGTAGTAGACAAAGTGTCCAAGGATAATAAGCAAAAATGCAATTGGGTACATCCAGTGCACGTGCAGATGGAGCACGTGCAGACCGATGATGACGCCCCAAAAGTTGCTGGTCAGCATGGAGATATTCATAAACGCTGCAGAAGCCAGACGGTAGACTAAGGGAACAGTTGCGTAGAAAAGCACAAGGCATACGGTATACCCAACCATGTAAGTGGCTACATGTCCGTTCCAGGTGGCAGACTCAAAGGACGAACGGTCGAAAATATAGGCTTGAATGCCATTGATAAATGTGGCCCAGAAGCCTAGCTGGCCAACGACCTCGTACACCGGGCGCTTGGTCACAAAGTATTCCTCGACGACATTCGAGAATCCGTAAAAGGTGGCGGATAGCAGGGCGAACAAATCGCCTAGCACGGCATCTGTGGCCTGGCCCCCGTTGGAGCCAGTGATGTGATCGGATCCCATCAGGACACCCATACCCCCGATACAAACAAGGATCCCTAGAATTTGCATGTAGTGGTATCGTACGCCCAGAACAAAGTAAGATACTGTAACTACCACGACAATGGCCCAGAAGTTGATCAACTGTGCACTCAGAATGGTCGTGTACCGGAAAGCTAGGATGACAAAATAGTTGCCCTGCACGTCACAAAAGGCGAACAAAAAATCTGCAGTATCCATTTAGCGCATTTGAAGTAAGAGAGAAAAGAAAAAACTCATACACTTCCACCCATCTTGCCGTACAATGTGCAGCCATCGCTTGAAGCCGTACTTGGAGATGGTTACCGATGTGAAAATGATATTCAACACGGCATAAAAGAAAAAGGTCTGAAATGCCGGTATCGAGGTCCCCTCTCGAGCCAAAAGAGCGGAGAATGTGCTGTCGGACACGTTCAGGATGGATAGTGCTTGTCTATATGTGCGTTAGAGATGTCTTGTGTTTCGTCCTTCGGCGCAACACACCCCAGGACCAAGACAATCCAGAAGTCTTTGGTGCGGATAAATGAAAAGAGGCTTTTCTTTTCGGTAATTTCCAAGTCGTCTGACATCAAAGGTGCTTGTTCTCCATTGGCGGTGAATGATTCCGAGTAATAATCGTCGTGTAAATTCCCTGCACCAGACGGAGCGGCATCGTGCTGTGGGCTTTTTGGAGTGGAAAGCTCTGGCTCGGGAGTAGCCATACTGGTATATATACAGCTATGCTGTCTTTTCGCAGCACAGAAATAAGCCCCGCTCACTCGCGGGTCAAAAGAACTGATATCGACCTATAAACCGAACGCGTCGCATAGATTATTGCGAATCAGTTGTGCATCATATTGGCGACACTAGGGTTATCGATTAATCTGGCGCAGCTCCTAGAAAATCACGATACAGTGTCGCACTGGCATGACATGCGGTCGCGAGGATGGTGAGTGAGATCGTTAGAGGATATCAGTTGTTGGTGATAAGCGGTGGAGGGTGCAAACGATGCAAACCGGCAGCGTGCTGAAGATCGACTGACGATCGCGAGTCATGCGCGCCTCGGCTTCTGGAACATTTTTTTAGCTACAGCTCTACAGTTCTACACAGGACATATGGGGGGATATATGGGGTAGTTCATTAAGGCTACGCCGTCAAGGCTTGTTCTTGTATATCCTTATTTCTTGTCAACACTGAAATATTCATAAATAATGCTCTGTACTACTCATGTTATCAATCGAAGCTTTGTTTATGCATACCAACGGGGCCGGCCACATTCCAACGCAGGACTGGCTCGCAATGATTACGGAGTTATGTACGTAGTATCAGTTGCTCTCTCGTGGCAGCAGTGAGTCTAAATTCGTGAATCGTGACACCTGATTGTTGATCCCCTCAACCTTAAGGCGATTAAGCCACCGGAGGTTACTAGCCACTCGGACAATGCTGTCAAACGTAAACATGCCCAACTATTTCTCCACATGGGTCTATGCTTGTCGAGGGTGCTTCCGTTCTCACCGAGGATATTTGTTCACTCATTCAGTAAGGCATTGGCGAGAGACAACGAACGGGCTGTCAATGGCGTTGTTTCTCGAGGGAACACGGCCTGCTCAGGGCCTGGGAGTTGCGCAGTCGATGCGTATCGACTGGGCGTCGGAGCGGTCAAACTCGTAGTAAACCGTAGAATGATAACAATAATAACAAACTACCCCTTGGGCAGGGTGTCTGCTCCTAAACCCCCTTCTTCGGACGTCATCGTCTCTGCTGTCACTGTCGCGATTCGCCTCGACGGTGCTGAGTACCAGCTGCCAGCGCGGGTTCCCCGCACTCGCGCCACGACGCTTGAAGCAGCAGCATGAATAGTAGTAAAAACCCCGTATGAAGAAGCCAGTTGTTGTAGTCTGTATGCGCTGGCTCTTCCCCCGCTGAGCGCAGGCGGCGCTAACCCGAAGCCGCGGGCGGGAAGTCGCGTGCGAACTGCCAGTCACGCACTAGTCAGCGCCTCCGCCCTCTCTCCTTCCCGCCCGGCCTGTCCGCCTGCTCGCCCGCGCCTAAAAAGTCGGTTGTCCATCTTCCGAACCCAGACCTTGAGCGATCTTCATCTCCATCACCCTCATCATCACCCACGATCACCCTCCGACTGCCACCACGCCCATCGCCCGCCCATCGCCTTCGCCTCTGCTGTCGCTTCTTGTCCTCTTGGCCAGTCCCGAGAACCGTTCTCTCTCGCCCCGACCCGACCGCCTCGGCCGCCACAGCACTCCACCCAAAACAACACGAACCACGAACGCCATCACCCTCCCTGCCTGCCACTGCTTTGCCGCAATCCTGGCGGAATCATCTTAAGAAGCCACCTTGCGGCCCTCATCACTGCCCGGAAACACTCGCGCAGTGACGGCACGCCTCTGTCACCCGGGCCGAGATGGCGCTGGCCGTTAAGCCACCGCAAGACCGCAAGCGTGTGAAAGTGTACGAATTACGAGACAATGACTGGTATGACCGGGGAACGGGTTTTTGCACGGGGGCGGTTGTCGAGGTAAGCCTGCTTGGAGTTTTTCGACTTGCACTCGCCAGTCGCGCGACCGCTAGAATGCGCATCACATGTCTGCTGCGCCGTGCCTTGCGAAGTCGCAAAACCTTCTTTGTCGAGCCCCGATTTCGCTGACTGCGTGTGTTTTGGAAATGTGTGTAGGATGTCCCGAGAATATATGTCGAATCCGAAGACGAAAAAGGACGCTGTCTACTCGACACGAGTATCGGCAAAGATGAAGGCTATCAAAAGCAGCAAGGTTGGTTTTTTCTCCCTCTTACTCGACATGGGATCGCTCACAGAAACTAATCACTCTGCAGAAACACTAATAGTGTGGACCGAGACCAATGGAACCGATATGGCGCTGAGTTTTCAAGAAGCCGACGGATGCGCCGCAATTTGGTTCGTGACCGAGTCCGATTCGACACCCGCGTTCGCACATCCTTCTAACACGTGAGGTTACTCTAGGGAATATGTCAGCAGTGTACAGCATCAGTTATTGGCGCTAGCTGGAGGTGCGGAATTTCCCATGGCTGCCCTTTTGGCCCTTTCAATGCTGACTTTTTGTTAAAAAATAGACGATGCCTTGTCAGATGATGCCATTGAGGCGTATCAGCATCCCATAATGCTCCCCCCGCCGGAGCTGGGAAATCTCCCGGAAATCGAACAGGCAGTGCGATCCGCTAGCCTCACGCAAGTCGGCCGCGACGCTCTGGGCAAATTCGTGCTGGGTGACAACTACATCGATAAATTGATTCCTCTGGTCGAGACGGCCGAGGATCTCGAAAGCTTGCCCGACCTCCACCGCTTATGCAATATCATGAAGTCTCTTATTTTGTTGAATGATAACATTATCATTGAACATGTCGTCACCGATCCCATCATCATTGGTGTCGTCGGCGCACTGGAATGTATGAAGATACACCGCTCCAGTCATTCAAACCTATACTGACTATCGCAGATGATCCCGATTTCCCAACACACAAGGCCAACCACCGCCAATATCTCCAAGACCAGTCCAGATACAAAGAAGTCGTGCCGATGAAAGACCCCGTCATTCAGAAGAAGATTCGCCAGACATGGCGACTACAGTACTTGAAAGATGTCGTGCTCGCGCGCATTCTCGACGATCCCACCTTTTCCGTTCTCAACTCTCTCATATTCTTCAATCAAGTCGACATAATCAATCATATCCAAACCAATGCTCCCTTTCTCAATGATCTCTTTCGCATCTTCGCTCAAAATAACGCCAACTTTCAGCGGAAAGACGATGCCGTCTGTTTCATCCACCAGTGTGCTTCTATCGCAAAGAATCTCCAGGCCCCCGCGCGAGCTACTCTTTTCGCCAACTTGATTAACCACGGTCTATTTGCTGTTATTGCTTTTGCTGTGAAACATCCCAAACCGGCAATGCGCACCACCGGAATAGACATTCTCGTTGCGCTCCTGGACCACGATCCTATCATGATGCGCAGCTACATGCTGAAGGCTGTGACAGAGAAGAAGACGCCATTGACCGATACGTTGATTGACCTTTTGCACACCGAAGACGATCTGGGCGTCAAGAACCAGCTCTCCGACGCCATTAAAGTGCTCCTCGATCCTCAGATCCCTTTACAGGAAACTGTGGGCAGAATGGGCGGGGATTTTACGGCCAAGATCCGCTCTACAAATCAGCTTCCAGATGCTTTTGTGCAAAATCACTTTGATGAATCCGCCAGAAGACTTTTTACTCCTCTTAAAGCTTTGGAAAATCGAGCCTCTCGTATGTCCTGTTTTTATCCCTCTGCTTCTTTGTTGGTGATCGAACCTACAGTACTAATGACATTTATCTGCAGTTAACGACTTTACCTTCCAAGATGTTTCGCTTTATGCACACCTTGTCGACATTCTGACCTTCTTCGTTCGCCAGCATCTGTTCCGAAGTCGCAGTGTCATACACACCGAGTCGCTAGCTCCCCGAGTAGCACAACTATTGAAAGTGCCTCAAAAGCATCTCAAGCTCAGTAAGAAATATCAGATGAAAATTGTTTTAGCAATTTACTTACAAAACTAGCTGCCCTCAAATTCTTCCGCACCTTGGTCAGCCTTCAGGATACATTTTATCTTGCCCAATTAACGCACAACAACATCTTTGGGCTCATTCTTGATATCGTATATGAAACTATGCCTCGTGACAATCTGCTCAATTCTGCGTGCCTCGAACTGTTTGAATACATCAAACGCGAGAACATAAAGCCGATTATAACGCATGTGGTAGAGAAATGCCGCGACAAGTTGAAGGCGGTTACATATGTCGACACTTTTGAAAATTTGATCCAGCGTTATGACCAATTGCAGGGCTACGAAATGGAGGGCGATGCGACTCTTTATAGTCAGCAAGAGGCTGCACTACCTCAACGGGGTCCAGTCAATGGACAATGGCAGGGTGTTCGGGGATTGGATGCTGCAGAAGAGGAGTACTTTAATACCTCGGATGATGAGGAAGAGGTGTGTATTCGCATGCATGGTCACGTCGAGGGCGAGCTAATCATGACCTCTTTGCAGTGGCCTCCCGAAGCCCAACAAGATGAATTGGCGACACAGAACCAGCCGCCAGCGAATATCAAGCTGGTTGACTATCCTGATGACGATGAGGATGAGGTGATGGACGCCAAATCCGAGGTCGCCATCGAGAAGCAAGAAATCGAATTACCGGAACGTGGCTTAGAGACAGACACCCCCTCGACACCAACCTCGACACAACCACAGATCCCGCCAGAACGCCTTTCCGAGAAACGTCGCCGTAATGACGAAGATGACGATGAGCTTGTGCGGCTTTCCCAGAACGGACCGAAACGACGGAGCTCTAATGCTAGCTCTACCGGGTCATCCTACTTGCGCCGTCGACGGAATTCTGTTGAGCAGTCGATAACGAACAAAAAGGCAGCGGGCGGAGATATCTCTAAAACGGCGCCTAAGAAGATCGCTATCAACTTGAGTCCGTCTTTGAAGTCGTCTGTCACTGTCGAGGCCGAAGCAATCCAAATCAGCGACATAGAGAACCCGGGTAACGACGAACCAAAAGACGATACACAAAACGAGAAAAGCGCTTGATCACTTTGATTAGTTGCTTATATCGTCAAATATATAGATTTTTTGGAGTTTGCGCCTACCTCCTTTATTTTTTGCATTTTTACGGTTATTTTTGATACCACAATGGATTGCATTTGTTTATGCGGTCACAACTCATGTCAGGGGCTATTTATAATTCTACGACAAACTCGATTTTGCCAATTACTATTTCGCTTCATGGTGTATGGATAGCAAATTGCCTTTGAATTTGCAACTTGACGCCACACTTACGGCTTTCAGAGTGATATCTCCGCTTTTATATTACATTGGCTTGTGGGATTTTTCTTCTTATTTCTCTTTCTTTCAGAAGCTAGCATTTATGGCGTCGGAGTTGTGAGAAAGCTATCTCGCGGGATGACGGAACCCGAACTATTTTTTTTCTTTCGTGCTGGTCGTTGATTGTTCATCATTTGCAATGAGGGTCTTCAAGCATGGGCTCTACGAGGATTAAGGAATCGGTCTCTTGTGAGCGATTGACGTGGAGTTTTTATCGTTTGCCTTTTGTTTTTCTTCTTCTCTTTTATTTTTTCAGATGTGAATAAATTTTTGGCCTGTGTGGGATCGATCATGATTTTTAATGGTTATTGTCCTAATATCAGATCAGTTGTGTCTATAAACTGGTGAATGAAACTGGAGATCCTTCTCCACGGTCTCGACCTTGAATCTCCATTTCTTTTCTTCCGGAACTCTCTAAGTAGATAACCAGAACTAACGAACAATCAAGTTGAAAGGGTATATATGTATATCCATCACGCAGCAGGACCACCTGAAACTCCGGCCGAAAATAACGTGTCACCGCTAATGTATGCAATAATGTTAACGAAATTTCCCTCCCTCATAGATTTTGTTGACCTAGACCGGCTCTCCGAAACAAATCCCCAAGAACATCACCGCCAGCAGCAGCAGGAGGAGGAGGAGGAGGAGGAGCAGGAGGCTGAGCCGGCTGCTGAAAACCATTATGCTGTTCGGCGGCCATTTTCTCACGTGCCAGAAGCTGACTTTGGCCTGCATGGATTGCGCATTCTTTGATCACTTGGGCATTGATTTTCCGAGTCTCGGCGGTCGAGTTCGGTGGCGGCTCAGAGTAAATCCACAAGCCGTATATTTTCCCCGCCTCGGCGTTGTTGTTGTTGTTGTTGTCGTCTGAGTTGAAGCCGGCCGTCTTCGCGTCAGACTTTAAAATGACAAACTCGTCTGTGATTTCCACGTTATTCTCGTCGGTCAGGTGGAGGTCAAAATTGTTGAGGCCGCGGCGGTTCAGGACAAAGACGCTGTAGCGTTCTTGGCCATAGGCTTCTGGAACCAGCTGGCAGACGAACATGCTGCCTTCCATCCCGGTTTTCTCCCATCCCTGAGACTCCAGGTTGAAAGCGTAGACTACCACATAAGGGGATAGGGATAGGATAGAGGCGATTTCGGGGTTGTGGCGGCGGAGGACGGCGTTGTTGAGGTCTTCGTTGGTGCGGGACGACTGTTGCTGTTGTAGTTGTTGCTGTTGCTGTTGCAGTTGTTGCTGCTGTAGTTGTAATTGCTGTATCTGCTGCTGGGCGTCAGGGAAGGAATAGTAATTGTCTGATTCGTAGTCAGATACTCCGACAGGGTATTGCTGTAGATACTGGCTATTGTTGATGTTGTTGTTGGGGCGGCCGCCTCGGCCTTTGCGAGGAGGGGTCATTGTGAAAGCCACTTCTGGCGCGCGGGAGATAGTGCAGCAGTACGAGTCAGTGATTTGAGTGGTCTGCAATTTAGCGACTCAGGTCGGTGTGGCGCGTTTAGAAGTGAAAGAGAGCGTTGTAGAGATGATGAATATGACTGCAGAATGATGCTGGAGGAAGAAAGCGCGGGAATGATGTCGCAGGCCGGGCTTGGCGCCCTGGCGGCGGATCGGCGGGCGAGCTTGCTCGAGTTGTTCTTCCTCCCCACCGCGTCCCGCTGGTCTGGACTCGCTCTGCTCGCAGCACCCTCGATGGACTGTTGGCCGCTTATGGCTGCTAGCGCGAACACTCTCGCTGTGGCATGAGTCGCTATGCTGTCGATCAGTCGCTGGGTTTGTGTGCGGTGCGTGGCTGGACTGCGGTCGATGCGTTCTGCTGCTGCCCTCTCCTCACTCTGCTGAGTGCTCATCCCACATTCCTCGCTCCTTGACCTGATCTAGCCCCAGTCATTTGCGAGAGCCGAGCCAAAATAAAAAAGTCAAAAAGAAGCACCCCCGCGACGGTGTTCTCCACTAGTCTCATCTCGCATTGTTTGCCTCCTCTGCTTCTTGCGATTTTGACGCTCTAAACACTCGCCTCTTTTGCCTCCTCTTCGCCTCACCACTGTCGTCTTCGCTCTTTGTCGTCGGATGGCTTTATCCCCGTGATGTTCGACTGCCGCGCGAACTGCTTCTGACATACTCCTAGCGTTCGGTCTACGTTCACGGGCCTCTGGCGATGGCTATTACCCCCTCTCGGCTTGATCAGACGGTTCTACAACGCGTGTGCTGAGGGCCCCGGTTCGGAGGACTATAGCAGGTATCTGGCTGCCGCTTCATAAGACGGACGTTACGGCATCTTACAGTAATACACCATAGGAGGAATTTGGTGTAGGGTCAATAGCTGGCGAAATAGCTATGCGGATGACTTGAAGAGTCCGATTGACCAAGCTTTTTTTTTCCCCGACAGGATGGCGCCCTCTAAAGAGGACTATCCTAGTAAACAGAGCATGAGTGACTCGGAGGCTTACC
This sequence comes from Talaromyces rugulosus, assembly GCF_013368755.1. Classification (NCBI taxonomy): domain Eukaryota; kingdom Fungi; phylum Ascomycota; class Eurotiomycetes; order Eurotiales; family Trichocomaceae; genus Talaromyces; species Talaromyces rugulosus. The sequence continues at coordinate 4,382,234 of NC_049564.1, forward strand.
ACGATGACGGACAGGCTCCTCCCGACGACGCGTCGGCATCGGAAACCGGAGACGTATTGACCCTGAAACAGGCAGTGAAGGCGCGCAGAGGCGAATACACCCGGTCTCGCACCATTCGCATCAAGGTGGGCACCTGGAATGTCGCTGCCATTTCGGGCACTGAAAGAGACATTGGAAAATGGTTTGTGGAGGGGAAAGAAACCACACGCCATGCTCTCGAACAGGAGGCGTCATCATTATCCTCATCATCATCCTCATCGACCGAGAATCAACCTGAGCTAGCGCAGAAAGAACATAAAAAGCCTGAGTCGACACGGGGAAACCCTGAAGGCTATTCGCCGGCTGATATCGGAATATATGTGCTTGGGTTGCAGGAAATCGTCGACGTTGCGTCGGCTTCTACGACACTGAGCCCCTTTACGGATGTTGGGCCTGTTACTCGCTGGAAAGATGCAGCACAGAAGAACCTTCCTGCTGGCTACCAATTGGTTGCCGAGTCGCATTTAGTAGGGTTGCTTCTCCTGATTTATGCAGCTCCAAATGTTACGCCAACGATATCCTCTGTTAGCTCTTCTACCACGGGGACGGGGCTAATGGGATATATGGGGAATAAGGGGGCTACAGTAACCCGTCTCGTACTAGGCGAGACTACGCGCCTGGTGTTTGTCAACTGTCACTTGGCTGCTGGCGCCGACAAAGGAAGCCTTGAGAGGCGGAATTGGGACGCGGCTCAGATTGTCAGTCGCACAAAATTTAGCGCTGTTGACCCGGACAATGAGATTTCCGACGAAGTCAACGATAGCATCGGCAATGAGGAATTTGCTTTCTGGTTTGGTGATCTGAACTATCGGCTGGAGGATATCCCGGGCGACGATGTCCGGCGTCTCCTTACGCTGCATACCCAGAATGATTACGATGCGAGGCACATGTTCCGGTCACAGCATACTGGAGACCTCCCGTCGCCTGTTCTAGTTGCAGAATCCGATTCTGACGAGCCTTTAAGTGACGAAGAGGCGAGCGATGTAAAGACGCAGGTTTCTTCGAAATCTTCTCAGAATACAAGCGACTCGTCTTCGCACGATACCCCGAACCAGCAGCCTAGTGTGCCAACGGCCATGGTGGAAACCATGGATCCGTCTGTTGACCCGTCGTCTCTTTTGACGACCCTGAGGTCTTTGCTACCTCACGATCAGCTGCACAGCCAACAGCGAGAGGGGAAAGCATTCCATGAAGGATGGAGAGAAGGAGAAATAAGATTCCTACCGACTTATAAGTATGATGTTGGGAGTATCGCAATGTTCGATACGAGTGAAAAACAAAGAGGCCCGAGCTGGTGCGACCGAATACTTTATAGATCAAGAGATGACCGTTTGAAGTACAATAGACAAGTTAGAGAAACAGAGGAAGCACGAAAGAGAGACGAGGAGATGAAGGCACGAGGGGTGGATAAGGCTGCAGATGACGAAAATGTCTTGTTCGACTATAACCCCGACACAGATGGCGCAAATGAGGAGGAATACAGAGAGGATGAAGATGGCTCAGAGGCACCATCGCACGACGAATCGAAAGAGGATCCTATAAAATTAACACATTATACCTCACATCAGGGAGTCCTTTCTTCCGACCACAAACCTTTGGATGCTGCTTTTACACTGACCTATGAAGCTGTCATCCCGGAGCTCAAGAGAAAGATATATCAGGATGTCGTGAGAGAACTTGATAAAGCCGAGAACGAAGCCAGACCGGATCTGACTGTGATTGTTGACAGCCACCCTGACGAATCCGAGGAAGCGCCTCAAGACATTGCATATGACCAGAATGCCATCTACTTTGGTAGTGTGCCATTCGGTGTCCCTGTGAGCAGGACTGTGACTGTTGCCAACACCGGCGCCGTACCTGCTACCTTTTATTTTACATCGAGACTCGTTTCTGATCCTGTACGATCAAAGGAGAATCCGCCACCATGGCTCGAAGTGAGAGTTGATTGGCCTGAAGACGAAAGGAAAAAGGACGACAAGAAAAAGGACGAAAAGGAGCAGCGGTATCAACAGACATACACAATTGCACCGGGAGATTCGGCCGTCGTGGAAGTGACAGCTTGTGTAAGGCAATTGGAGTATGTGCGGGCGTTAAATGACAGCACCGCCAAGGTCGAAGACATTCTAGTGTTTCGCGTCGCCGGGGGGCGGGACCAGTTTATTCCAGTCTACGGCCGATGGCTGCCAACGTGTTTTGGTCGATCACTCGATGAACTGACGCATATCCCTGAGGCTGGAGTTCGCAGCCTGGGAACTGCACATCCGTCAGAAGCTGAAAGAACCGGGAAAAACATCAGGTTATCGGCCCCGCGGGAATTATTTCGTTTGACAGAAGCAATCTCGCGTCTAAGTGAAAGAGCCGTTGCTGAATGGGGCATGATGAAAGGAGATTCTGACGACGAAACGCCACCTTGGTTATCCGAGCCACACGGGCTTGGATGGCCATTCGACCCTGAATCGTGGACGTTTCAAGGCGACGATCAACGAGCTTCGCTTCTGTTTAGTGTTCGTGAAGCTTTGGATACCGGGAGCCCCCTGAGCTCAATCTTCCCGCCAGAGGTGGCATCGCTGCCACGGCTAGAAATCCTTGCAGAAACACTAGTGTTCTTTTTGAAATCTCTCAAGGATGGCATCATCCAAGCCGAGACTTGGAAGACGCTGGAGCAGCAATTGACGGCTCGAGAAAAGTCGAAAACCCCTTGGCACTCCTCGGAGGAGATCCAAGCCTGGGTCCTGGACACTCTGGCTCCGTCGCCTGTACACAGCGTCTCCTTTACATTCCTGACCTTCATGTTGACTCAAATAATCAACGAAGTTGCACCTGCGACAAACCCTGCTGCTCTACCTGCGTCACTAGATCGACCCGCTCCACCGTCACAAACCGATCCCAACACCACGCCAGAGCAATCTGCCCCGAGGTTTTTGGCCCAAATACGGCAAAAACGAGGCACACTCACATCATCAGAATGGTCCGAAGCCAAGGACAAAAGGGATGTCACCGCTGACAAGAGCAAAGACACCACCACCCCTACCACCCATCTTGATAACCCGACAGACCGACGGCGCGACGCGGTCGAATTGGCGCTGTCGACCTTGTTCGCAGATCTGATGGTCTCGTCATCTGTACCCACGCCATCCAAAGAGAAAGAACGCCTTGCATCCGAGGAGCGGAAACGGGTGATTATACAGGCCTTTTTGCAGCCTGCGACAACACCTAATCCTGACACGGGCATTGCCGGAGAGCCTGCTGAGGAACGGAAGCAGGAGCAACCACAAGAACAACACGAACAACAACAAGAAGAAGAACAGAAATAGTCGTAGCGATGTTGGAGGAATAGATCCGAGTGATTCCTTCAGACTATATATACATATTAAGGGTGAGACAATGGATGTCTGCCCTAATCTCGCGGCCGCGTGCGGTTAGGATAAGACGCGTATTAGTTATTTGCACAACGTTTTATGATTGGATATCTGGAAATGCGCTGGTATTAGTAAACTTGTCTTCTTGTATTAAATATAATATAGATCTATTTTTTATCAACTATTTTCTTTAAAAATTTATCGGATATCCAAAGTTGAATTGCTTCTTACATGTAGCCGCTGAGAGATGATATCAGCTTCAATGTTAATCAAAGGTTACCATTGTTGAGTTTTAACACGTGCAAGCTGGAGAACTCCAATTAAAGAACATATATATTAGATATAGACAGTATTTCAACGTTGAACCACCCAGATAAGGATAGAACGGTTTCAGTATGTATCAAGATAGCCAATTGACATATATATTGGGAACAATGATCAATCTCAATCAGTTTTGAATACGACAAAAAAATAAATAAAAAAAACGAATATTTTCGTAACTCAGTAAATTATATAGCACTCTCCTTTGTCATCGGAGCAGTGCGTCGGCGGCTGGACTCTGTTCGAGTCACGGGTTTTTTCCCCTTATTGGTTTTGCGCGGTTTTTTATGACCGATGACGAGCACTTTGACGTTATAAAGACACCACGAGACGGCCCGAGTTGGCAGATTCAGAAGCTGAATCATCACCTGGGTCGGTATAACAACAATCGCAGCTATCCAATCCAGCAGAACAAAGGCAAAAGTTTGATGTCGGTCAGAAACCGAGCGCTGAGTGGCTGCGGCCAGGGCCATCGCATCGCCGACTTGTGTTTCTAGTTGATTCAATCGAGTATCTGTTTGCACGGAAATAAGGGTTGTCCGCTTCTCGTAACGTCTGATGGCTCGGCTGAGAGCGTCGAGTTCTGGCTGGATCGCTTTGCGGACGTCTGCCACGGCCTGTGCGACTGCATCTTGCGAGTCGGCCTGGCCCTGGGATGTAATGCCACCCGAATTGTTGTGCGATGAACCGGCAATGGCTTTGTCGGCCACGTGTGCTTCGAGCTCTTCAAGGCGTCTGGTTAGATCTAGAATTTGGCGCTCATTGATTTTCTCGTCGTCCTCGGACGCAGGCGCGGCCACCACCCGTTGCAAGTAGAGGGTTCGGCCTTGAACCATGCGCAGCAGGTGCGCAAAGGGGCGGATTTCAGCCGCGAGAAGAAAGATTGTCAGGTTGTAGTTGGACACCAGTCCTTCAGATGGACGCGAGAGGGCGCCTCGGATCGTGTGCAACAGCCACGCCCCGATTAGCGGAAACACGAAGCATGAAACCAGAGCAGCCAGTTCGTGTCGATGTAGCTCCTTTGTGGCTGCGTGAGACGCAGAAGATATCTTATTTCGAGCCGAGGTTTTCGGTTCCTCTGATTTTGAGTTCTCGTCTCCTTCGTTTTCTTCCTCGTTGATATCCTCGAGGTATTCATCCGTAGACTGTCGGTAGACTTCCTGGGCGGATCGATACCAATTCCTGTTTGTCTTTGAGTTAGCGCAAGCCGGATCGATGACCCGCAGCTCTTGGATATCTTCTCACCATGGTAATCGAACCGACCAGTTCAGGAAAATGGCGGCTAGAATCAGCAGTGTCGCATCGGTCACAAAGGCGCTTCCATTCTGGAAAAATAGCCCACCCACTGCAGGTAACAACGCTAGGGCCAGAGGCGCCGATTCCCAGTTGGAGTCGTCATGGTGCGGTACTACATTCTCTCCCTTGCTCGCGCGTGGGAAGAGGATGTCGTCGGTGGAGTCTCGAAGGGACTGTCTGGCTTCGGAGACTGTATCGGAGAGGGCAGAAGAATTGCGCCGGAAATTGAGAGGACTTCCGGTGTCAGCAAGCGTCGCAGCTCGTCCCAGCGGCCTCTGTCGCAGATAAGATGAGCCGGAAGGGTTCAGGTTGACGCCGCTCTGGAACGAGGCGTGTTGGGAGACTGAAGGGCGTTGTGGTTGTGGTTGTTCGGACATGACGTATTTCACATGTCTGGCGGGTGCAAAAATAACGTGACTTCAACAGGGGGCGAGACAGCAGATTAGCGCATGGCAGTTAGCCGTAAATACGATAATCAGCAACCATTCAGAGTGCTGTCATTCCTCGTGTGGTGAACAGAAGAAGGAAACGACGCGGGGGGTGAACCGTGACACGGATGCCGAGGCCTGCAGCAAACTAGCGGGCGCCATTTCCGTTCCCCGGATCGGATCGCCCAGCTCCACCGAGTTAATCTATAGACATGATGTCAATTGATCTATAGAGGTGTGATGATTGAATTGTGGCCCGCTCTGCGAGTCCTGTCGGCAAACCTTTTATTCAGCATGCATCAATAAGGCATGCGTGGGCTGTTGTCTATTGACACAGCTTTAACTTATTGGTTACTCTCGCACTGCGTCTCCACTTCCTATTGAGACCCAAAAGAGGCAAAGTGTGCCAAACCTTCAGATTTTCCACCCTGAATTGGTCTATTGCATACCCTGTTTGTTCATGAGACTGACCCGTCCAATGTCTTCAATAGTTGCTTTTTTGGGCTGGCCATGCCTGGAGAATGGTGGGGTTGACCATCGTGGCCCTCTCCTTTTCTCGTGCTCGTCAAGAGCATCTTCTTCTAGTTCCTACTACCCGACAAAGATCTTGTAATCCTATCTTGTGTCTGCTGGTTTCTTGACTATCCAGCAACCCATCACGTTCCTCTTATCTCATCATTCCCAGCGTGTTTGAGGCTGTCCTGTGGAAAATCGTGGAGAGATCTTTCTACTGCGCACCCTATTAAACCGCCATGGAGCCATTTATCGACAATTCATACGTGTCTGCGCAGGGTATAGCTGCCCCGATACTGTCGTTTCTCGCCTTGTTGCTTTGCGTCCCGCCTCTCATCTGGCATTCCTCCAATAGAAACCTGGCAGCTTCGTTTCTGACTGTATTCGTCATAATGAGCGACCTATTCACCATCATCAACGCAATGATATGGCCTACAGACGACGTCAACTCTTGGTGGGACGGCTCAGTACTCTGCGATATCCAGGTCAAACTGAACATTGGTATCCAAGTCGGCATGCCGGGAGCGTTGGTGTGCATCTTTCGAAGCCTCGCCTTGGTAATGGACACGGAAAACACAGTCCTGGTTCCAAGTAAAGCTCAAAGACGTCGTGCACTTGCTATTGAGATTTTCTTCTGCGTTGGGATACCTGTTCTTGCCATGGTAGCTCATTTCATTGTCCAGCCAAACCGTTACTACATCTTTGCCATTTCAGGCTGCAACGTGTCCTACGATGACAGCTGGCCGACAATTCTGCTGTCGATAACATGGCCTCCAGTTACCTGTCTGATTGCTGCTTTCTACTGCGGTATGTTGTCATCTTTTTCACCTCCTTACACACGCGTTGTGTTATGATGCTTTGACTAACTTCAACCTAGGCCTAGTCGTGATCCGTTTGACAAGATACACATCAGAGTTTTCGAATATGCTGGGATCCTCAGGGAGCAACCTGACCACCCAGCGATTTATCAGATTGTTCTGTCTCGCCTTGATCATGATTCTGTTCGTCTTGCCTCTGCAAATGTATGTTTTCTACACCAACATCATTCCCATGCTCCCACCCCAGCCGTATTCTTGGAGCAACGTACACGGTCCAGATTTTGGCGAAATCATCAAAATACCGACTGGTGGCGTCTTGAAACCAGACCGATGGATTCCTATCGGACTCAGTGTGCTGTTGTTTGTCTTCTTTGGTCTGGGTCAGGATGCGATGAAGATGTACCGCTCGTTCTTCAAAAGTATTGGTCTTGGCCGCCCTGCTGCATTAATGGGCATCTCTGGATCGTCTCGTGGAGAGAAAAAGGGATCTTGGTACGAAGCATTGTTGTCGAAGGACAGCAGCTTGCTTGGGTCAAAACAAAGGTATGCAAATCCTCATCTGCCAAAGAATATTGATACTCTAGGATACTGACCGAAAAATATAGCAGCGAAGGGTCTAATTTCACGAACGAAGGTTCATTCTTAGACACGACTGGATGTAGCAACGTCGAATTAGACAAACCATTGCCTTGTCGTCCATCCGAGCATGTCGTCCTACCACACGAAAGGATTTTCATCATCGATGCCACTGAAATTACTCGCAAAGATCATACCATGGTCTAGATATGGCCGTTTGATTTATCGTTCCTTCTTCGTCCTTTTATCGGCTTAAAAAAAACACAGTTTCATCGCAATTTTCAACTGATGGCTTCTTTTCACGACACCTGGAGTGTACTACCATATGCGGTAATTATTCCACCGGTTTCAACTCGCAGTCTTGTTTCGTTTTTTTGACTTTCAACACAATGCAAGAAAAACAGATCTGGTACAGTTCCAATGTTATTTATGCACATAGTAATATTTATTCGAGAGAATTCACACATCCTTCCATGATACAGTTTAATTAGTCGTATACACGCGGAATATCCAGTTACACAGAGAAGAGATCTGTCTATCAAACGAGCTCGCTCCTATTTAAATTACTTCCACAGGGTATAATTTCCTCATCCTTCAGCTCATACAAAATAGCAATAATTATAATAATAACACACGCATCAGGGAACACGCAAGGCCTTTGACAGAGCTCTATCGCTTTCGGAAGAAATTCTGCAAAGTCTAACATTGGATATTTTGACAATAATGTAGACCTGACGCTAGAGAAAGAATCGCATTCAGTGACACATCTATTCGGACTGCTCTTCGCTAGGGGTGCCGCGCTTCAGGACCTCGATGTTTCCTATTGGGAAGTAGACCTAGGTTAGCGCTTGACCATGTTCAATGCTCGGTGGACGTCAAACTCACTCTGGACGATGCTCAGGGTCGAATGTCTCTTGCCCTCGGTGTCTTCATAATTGCGGATAGTGGCATCGCCTTCCACGAGAACGAGGGAACTATCAAGATTCAATCAGTATAACCAATCGGACACAAGAAAAGACAACGGAACTCACCCTTTGGGCAATCCCAAGAGATAGGCTCTGGAAGGGCCGTCCGGCACGAAGCTAGCGATACGGAACCAGCTCGTTTGGCGGTTGTCCTTTGGACCAGAGCTGGTGGCGACAGCATACTTGACAATTTCCCCAGTGGAAGTGGACGAGAGCTCGGGCTCGGCGGCGAGACGTCCAGTGATGGTCAGGCGCGCGAGAGAATGCGCGGGCGAGGAGCTGAAGGACCGCGCAGTGAGGGCGGGGACAGCGGCGCGAGAGCGCAGAGTTGAGCGAATTGCCTGCATTATATATGGGAGATTTGATTTGAAGATGGTAGGGTTAGATGTGACGCGTGCGCAAATCGATAATCCGGGGTTCAGTCTGCGTTCAGGGTGACACCGCGATCATTGACGCGGAACGAAACGTAATCACGTTCACGTGATGCGTGTCCGGCGCGCTGGGCTGGTGGTAAGGTGCTAAATCGTAACAGGCTAGTGCAATATTTGTCCTTACCGCATTCGGGACAGACCGAGAGCTAGTTTGTATCTGGTTAAGCTTATTACTCCGCTTTACATACTGGAAAGCCAATCGGGAGACCGCGTCTCATCTCCTCCAAACTTTACTCCTAGCACACTCGAAGAAGTTGGGAGGGGTGCGAGCTGGCGAACAACGCAAGGGGCGTTGGCCCGTCAAATCATCATCTCTAAGCCCCTGTTTCTTCACCGGACATTGACACGGTCCATGTAGGTTACACGTCTGATGCCAGGTCAGCCACGTCTTCAGAGTCTAGACATAAATAGACCGCCCAGTACCTGGCTATAGACCGCCTGTTTTATCACCATGACTTGTTCTGTCTGTCGTTATAAAACTACACCGCCACCTATCTTTGACAGCAGGCTGCTCCCGTTATGCACAGACTACATGCATCAGACTTAATAATACCGATATTGACTGATACCTCACCTTTCGCAGTGCGCGGCCCACATTTCGGCTAGTCAGGAACTGCTCGATCGAACCAGTCCAACTCCGATCCACCATGAAGACTAAGTTAGCTTAGTGGCTACTAGTATCTCAATCGGTACCAGATTCCAATGGCAACTTTTCCACCTTTTCCAGCGCCATTATCTGTCTGTCCGCATCGCAGCCAATCAACCCCTCTTAGTATTGACGCAATAATAAGCCCTTTCCGTCCTACACTAAGTAACTACCGTAGTCATTCGGACTGGACTAGCCACGAGCTCAGGGACGCCAATGCGTGTGACAACTGTATTTGATATCATTTCGTCCACTAATGCGCAAGATCACTTCTTGTGATGCAACCTCCACTGTCTCCACCTCGAGAGCCACAATGCTATTCATTGGCGCTTTTCCTCGTTTACTCTCCAGCTGTTAATTGTTTCTAATAACACTTGTTTTTTTCTCCTTGCCTAGTCGAATCTGCCACCCTTTTTAGTGGCGCATCGATCGGAATATTTAGCCCAGTCGGGCCACTTTTGGCCAGTCACAATGGCTGAATGCAACAGCTGGCAAATAACATGCATGCCGATCAAGAGTCAAGACTTGAGCTACGTGCCCTGATTTTTATCCAATCTCGAATGCTCTGACTCCCCAAAGACTCGGTTCTGCAACCCAATTCTGTAATTTCCAGGGGGGATGGATGCCCGCAATCCAGAGTCTAAAGAGCCGACTGCTCGATGATCAATTAGCGATCGACGCCATGTTCGTGCCCTTACTTGGCATCGGACAGGTGCTACTAGTGGAAAAAAAATAATAAGAATCGTCACTAGCCCAGCTGTAGTGGCGTGGACAGTGGAGGTATTCAATCTCGCTGGGCGCCTGGAGGCTTTGCGCGATACACTTTTTTCTCTCGTACTTACTTTCGGATTTATCCAATTCATTGTCTCCAAAGCTTTTTCCAAAAAAAATTTCTTGTTGGAATATGAGCTTCTACCCAGACTTCCAGGTTCTCATGTGAAAAAAAAGGAATCCGGCTTTCTTCACCACAAGTCGCGCATGGTAAGAGCGCAATAGCAGCGCACTCTATGATTTTGCTGCTGGGCTATTTTTGACACCGACTGTGCGACATCTTTTTATCATTTTAATATTTGATACCCGAGGCGATTTTCAACGAAGATGCGGTTTAACACTAAACTTTTCTTCTGTCTTGTTTCGCTGGGCTCTTTAGTGAGCGCTAGCGACGATACTCTTATCAAGAGACAAGATGTCACGACGACGAGCATACCGGATACACATGTCACCACACATACAAACACGCATTCTGAATTGACTACGTCGGTTTCTACTACTACGACAGTACTTCCAGCTGTCTCGACATCGATGATTGATATCCACACCGACATAGTTTCGGGTGCTGCGCCGACTTCAGCATCTTCATTGAATTCCACCAGCGGTATGTTCTTATATTAATAAAGTGAAAATCACTGTTGTTCATCTTTTATTTTGAGATAGATACGTTCGATGGGGTTGGCCTTCCCATTCACCCGACAATCACCCCGGCGATTGCCATTTCCGGCGTCGTATTGATCATAACGGGCATCGCTTACAACTTGATTGGCATCAAGAATTTATGGTATGGGTAACCTTTTTAGTGACATTTGGGAAAATTTTCTCACATCTCTTAGGATCCATGTCTTTCTATCTGCTGCGTTTCTAACGAGTCTATCAATCGTAGTAAGTTGATACAATCTGATCCAAATATACCCCCATCTTTCTAACAACCAAATCTAGGTCTTGATTGAATACGTCATGAATCCTCCCGTGTCCGATGGGGTTCAAGGGGCGTACTTTGTCGCCGTCTTTTTCCCCGGACTCATTTTCGGCGGCGTTTCTCTAGTTTTCAAAGAATTGACAGAAGGCCTCGGCTGTCTCCTGGGCGGATTCTGTCTCAGCATGTGGTTTCTGTCACTGAAGGAAGGGGGTCTATTGACCAGTACAACCGGCAAGGGTGCTTTTATCGGCGCCTTTTGTGTGGTCGCATATGCCTTTTCGTTTACCTCTTATACAAGGCCGTATGCACTGATAGTCTCCACTGCTTTTGCTGGGAGTACTGCGGCTATTTTGGGTATTGATTGCTTCAGTCGGGCAGGGCTGAAGGAATTCTGGCTGTATAATTGGGGTAAGACTTTCCATAAAACGACTGCTTCATATTAACATTTGAAATGTTAACGTGATCTTCCAGGATTGAACGACGACGTATTCCCCCTAAACACAACAACATACCCCCTTACAAGAGGCATACGCGTCGAGCTAGCCGCCATTATCGTCGTCTGTTTACTAGGCCTGCTCTCACAATTCCGACTGTGGAAAGTCATCCGCGAAAAAAGGGAGAAGAAGGAAGCCGCACTTGCAGAAGAACAGCAAAAGAACCACGAAGCCGAGCTCGAGCTGGGCCGTACGCTCGAGGAAAAGAAACTGCACGATTTGGCCCGCTGGGAGGCGGTTTATGGAGAGCCATCATCATCCAAGCAGCGTGAGTCGACGATTGCAGAAAATTCATCAGTCACTGTTTCGCCTGGATTGCATCGGATGCATTCGGCGCCGAATATTCTGCACAAGGACTCGGAGGCTGGAGTGGAAATTGTTGGATTGTCTGTGCGAGGAGGGAATAAGGGTTCTCTTGCGGAAAGACATGAAGGGAATGCCAAAGAGGCTAACATGATTGATGAAGAAGAGGACACGAAGGAGACGGAAGAATCAAAGTACTCCGAAAAGCCCGAAACACATGATGTCGATGAAGGTGAAGAGCGTGAAAACGTGGATGAAACAGCAGAAAGGGCTCCTGTCCGAGTTCCAACGCCACTTCAATGCCCCCAGTCGCCCCCCTTTAAAATCCCAAACCCCAACGACACAAATAATGAAGATGATGTTCATTCAATCCAAGCTATCGTAGATGACGGCGACTCGACCGCCAATCGCTTATCGAGGAGACTATCGGGGCTGTCTATACTACGGCGAATGTCACTCAGAAATAGTTCACGCAGAAACAGTCGTCAGATCACGTCTGAGTCACAGGAAATGCTTGTTCCCCAGTCTCCGTCGAACCTGCCTAGTCCGGCATCGTCAGTGGAGGGAATTCCCGATAATATTTCTTTTGAAATGCAGAACACAGAAGCTCATGCAAATCTTGATGCAGAAACTAACCAGGGAATCCATGAGGATCGTGATAATGCATTGAAGGAATCCACACCCGGTGACTCAGACGCAAAACTCGACGCAGCTGTCGAAGATCAAAACAACACACCAACAGCTCATGAAGATGGTCAAACTCAACCAGACCAAACTGCAATTCAAAACACTACAGAGAAAGGGACAGACGAAAAACAAAATGAGGAGCAACCTCACGGCCTGGGTCTTTCTTCCGCAAAACGCCGTCATACATTTGATGGCGGTGCATCCCCCTTCCTAGAAGTCGCTCCAGCAACAGCCAGGAGTCAGGTCACTAGCACAGCAGAGTCGGGCTTTGGGAAAGATAAGCTAGCCAAGAGTCCCAAACTGTCTCAAAAAGGCCAGCTTCAACCTCAATCTAGCTCCAACTCCCGGCCGAGTACTGGGAAGAAAGAGAGTCTTACGGCCGGGGCTGTCGAGCATCTGCCTAGTCATGTTTCCCCGCTCATCATGTCCTATCGTACGAATGAATGGGCAAAGCACTTGTCCGGTGCGGAGACCCCTGCCCTTGAAGAGATTGAACTGAGTTCGACGCTCGGAAATTCGAACGAAGAGACCACTGTGCCGGTCAAGGTCGAGGAGTTGACACAGACTGCCACAACTGCCGCGCCACCTCCTGCAAATGACAGACGTGCGTCTCTTCCGGAGAAGCTCGATACTGTTCATCGGACTCCATCAAATATCAGCAAACGGTCGGCGCGAGAAGGCACGCCTCCACGGTCACCCACCATCTACTTGGACAATGCAGCCATTCATCCGGCAAATGCTCACGCAGCATCTAGCCCAAATCTCTTACTTGTAAATACAAACCTTTCTCCTCCATCCACTGGTATTCCGGGCGGTTTCCGCAGCTCATCCACTCCATTCTTGGGGACATCACTGGCCACGTCACCTATAGATGAAAGCCAGGAGGTGAATTATGACAGCCGGCCGGTGGAACGGTCAATGTCACTTATGGCACAGCGAGAACATATGGTCCAGTCTCGCCTATCGTCTCTGTCCCTCACTCGTCATTCCTGGATACCACCGCGGTCTCAATCTCGACAGTCTGGAGACGAGGATCTTCGTTCGCCCACAGGCAGTCAACTAAGCTTGGCAGACGACGGCGACGATATGCCTCTTGCACAGCGACGTGCTTTGCTACGGCAGCAAAGCATTCCCCCGGTGAACATGCCTGCAACGACAGAGGATCCAGGTAGATCGGCAGTGGACGTTTACCCAGCCACTGCTCGACTCTCTCGGGACTCGAGAGGAATAGTGCCGTCCAAGTCGATGAAAATGGCTGCCTGGCGCGAGTCCCTTCAGGAAGACCTCAGTCGGTCTCAGACGCCGCTCGACGACGTGCATGCTGCTCGACAGGGGATGATGGACCAACAACGCAAAGCCCAGATTGCAAACACGCAACGGGTGTTGGCGTCTGAGAATCTGAACAATTCTATCGCCGAGCGTATGCGACGAGGAGAAATGCAGGACGTCCACCGGGAGGCGATGAGACGCATGCAAGCCACGGCTAACCGGAAAGCACAGGACGGTGCATAGCGAGGGAAATTGTCATTGACCTTATTGAACATTGAATGCAAGCCCGGGCTATATCTATATCTATTTACTAATCCACCGAAAGATACCCATGTTCGTCTGTATATAGATTGACGATTTCATGACCTCAACTAATTAATATAATCTCTATTGGGCTTTTTACGTAGGAATTCTTTAAAACTGGTCTTAAGGATAGATTAATAACATCTGTATTATAATTGTGATGATTAATAAGATGATAGTTCTTCTACAGAACGTTTATTTGTAGGTTCTACGACTGCATTGTCTCGTTTCAACCCGAACGACTCCAACGAGAAGGCACAATGGCTCCGTACGGAGTACATCGGATAGAATGACTCCCCCTTTTCCAAGTTCTAAGCTATGGCCAACTAATAATAGATCCACAGCGGCTTAGACCGTGTCCATGATCCAGCGCGTTGGTCCTGGGGCCCCGGGACGTTGGCTCCGGATCCTGGGCTGGCCTGGCTAACTCGTTGAAGTCGAGGATCGCTGGTACTTAGCAGCACTAAATCGTCCCGAGTCCCCAGCGGTGGAACTGGATAGTGGAAGCTAGAAAAGTAAAAGGCCGGAGGGCAGTTCGGGACTTAGTTCCCCGGTTCATGGTCTGCCGGCCAGTTATCGTTGAAGATTCTGTATGGCCATTGTTGGGAGTTGCCATGCTTTGTTCTTCGTTTACGCGATGACGCCGTGGCTTTGGGACTAGATTACTGTTTACGTACTGTAGACAGTAGAACTAAGTTAGTAACTATTGATATTTTCTCGGACGGTCTGGCGCTGGCGTCTTGTTTCAAATATAGTAGAGTCAAATCCGTCAATTGATGCATTTATTTCTCTCCCTTGCTTCCCTGCATGCTGTCTTTCCAATCATCCTGCCATCATTCGCTCTGCGGCTGCCCAACTCATCAATCCAAGACCTGGCCCAGAGCGTCTGCCCCTTGGCTGCTGTCCTATAGGATCAGTGGCATTGGTATACTAAGGCAAGAGGCTTGATTTGGCGGAGCCATCGATCGTTTCGCGCTGTTAAAAGAACTGCAGGCCGCTAGACTTTTTTCTCTTCTTGCTTTTCTCTCTTCAAGTCTGATTATTATTATTATTTTTCTGGTTCTTTGCGCACACCTTCGCTGTGTCAGGCATCGGAAGTTGTGTGTAGAGAGCAAGTACAGTACCAGAGGGCATGGGTCCCGACTCGCCCCTTTCCCGCCGCCGCCGCCCCGAGACTTCTGCTTCTGCTTCTGCCGCGCTCTCGTCCTCCCGATCCTCCTCTCCACCCCCCCGTTCGCCCTCATTTCGCGTCTCGAGACTGCTGTCTTCGATTCTCGCGTTCGGTGCGCTTCTACAAACACGGCTTCCCCCGCCCGCCACGAGTTTTCTCACAACCTATCACCGCTGGCGGCGAAAAACTCCCATCGCGATCTCGATCTAAACATCCAAATTGCTACACCACAACCGGTACATCACGCTCCAGACACTCATGTCCGCGGCCATCGCCGACTGTCCTCTCGAAACCGCGGCTCTTTTTCGTGCAAGAACAATCCCCAACCCAAGGCTGTTCCCGCTGAAAGCGCAGTAACATACGCCTCTCGCCTGTGGAATCCCATCAACCACGTTCCCCGGACCACTGTTGTCACCTCACCGCATCTCGCACACGCTTCCGACGAAGACGTCCGAACCGCCCGTGACGCATATCCGCTGCTGTCGATCCCCGAACAGCGCCGAAGTCGCCAGACGCCTTCACCGACGGTCGAACACAGTGCAGCCGAGTCCGAAAGTGGCCGTACAAGTATTGCTCTGCCACGTAGTCGGCGGCGTAGCGTTCAGCTGAACGTGGAGGAATCGGCCGAGATGGCTGAAGGCCAGGAGAGCCAGGCGGCTGGGCAAAAGTTGCAGCCGGACGACGGAGTTACGCATGCTCCGCGCCACGTACAGTCCAATTCGTCTCTTCGGAATTCGACCTATGCTGCGTACCCAGCCCAGGGGAACCAGAATGCCGGCGGCGGCAGTCAGGCAGAGGTTGCAGAAGAGTTGGCCTGGGGACCCGCGCATCCATGCTATCCACACCTGAATCCGCATGTGCCTTTGCACTCGGACGAATTCACGGCGACGCGGATTATCCGCATTCGTCGCGACTGGATGATCAAGGGCGACCTTGCGCCGACTTTTTCCAACCTCTACCCCGAAATCCTCGACCCTCTGGTGTCTGAGCAGGAATTCCGCCGTATAGTTTCAAAGATCAACACCGAGCTGGTCAGGGCCTTTGACCCGTTCTCATTACGGAATTGGTTAGATGGTGCTATTGGGCTGATAACAGGCTGGGTGTGGGATGACCTGAATTTGCCGGGCATCAAAAGCAATTTACGCCGTGTAGAAGATTGGCTCGACAAGTGGAATCGCGAAGTCGGATCCAAGGAGGGTGTACAGATATGGAGTCTGCGTCGAACGGCCTACATGTCGATAGACATACAGATTCCCGACCCGAAAATCGGTCTGGTGAATAGCGAAGCGCCTTCAGCGCCTGGCACCCGGCCGAACACTGGACCTACCGTCCGGACTCCTACTGCTACTGAAGAGATCCAAGTGCGATGACAGGGAGGTTTATTGTGATTTGTGATTGTTCCAGAGATGTCTCTGTTTGCTGCACCTGAGCGATTGATTTGCTTTTCGACTCATTCTGATACCATTAATGACTTTGGAAATACCTTTTATTAATATTGTTGCCTGTGGCGTGTATGTTGAATGTGAATTTTATATCAATTGGTCGTTGTACCATGCTAAAACAATAGCTAGATAGAGTAATGATGCCTGAGGTGTCGACACCCCGCAGAGTCTAACTGCAACGGATCAGCTGTTATGTAAGCGAGTGCTGAGCACCGCAAAGTAGTGAACAACAACATTTAGGAAACAAGCTCACAGAACTCGCCCAAACCGCACGACGAACCCGGTCACGATGATTTCCGGCATTCTGGTCTTCAACCAGAAGGGCGAGAACCTGATTTTCCGCGCCTTTCGCAACGACTGTCGCCCGCGCCTAGCCGACATCTTCCGCATCCAAGTCATCTCCAACCCGCAGGTGCGCTCGCCCATTCTGACCCTCGGGTCGACGACGTTTAGCCATGTCAAACACGAGAACATATACCTGGTCGTGGTGACCAAGAGCAATGCCAATGCGGCGCTTGTCTTTGAGTTTCTGTACCGCTTGATTCTGCTGGGAAAGGGGTACTTTGGCAAGCTGGACGAGGAGGCCGTCAAGAACAACTTTGTGCTGATCTACGAGCTTTTGGATGGTATATTCCTCCTTACGTTTACTGTCTTTATATCTACCCATTGTCAGCAATACTGATTGATGTATTAGAAATCCTCGATTTCGGCTATCCGCAAAACACCGAGACCGACACCCTCAAAATGTACATCACCACCGAAGGCGTCAAATCGGCAATTGCCAACTCGGCCTCGGATTCCAGCCGGATCACGATGCAGGCGACAGGAGCGCTTTCATGGCGACGGGCGGACGTGAAATACCGAAAGAACGAGGCCTTTGTCGACGTGATTGAGGACGTCAACCTGCTCATGTCGGCGACAGGCACGGTGCTACGAGCCGACGTCAACGGGCAGATTGTCATGCGAGCATACCTGACGGGCACGCCCGAGTGCAAATTCGGACTGAACGATCGATTACTGCTGGACGGCGACAACAACTCGGCCCCATCGGGCAACCGAGACGGCCGCACAAAGGCCACGCGAGCCGCAGCTGGATCCGTCTCGCTGGAGGACTGCCAGTTCCATCAGTGCGTCAAGCTGGGCCGGTTCGACGCAGACCGAACAATCTCGTTTGTGCCGCCGGACGGCGAGTTCGAGTTGATGCGGTACCGGGCGACGGAAAACGTCAACTTGCCATTCAAAGTGCACCCGATAGTGCGCGAGGTGGGCACGACCAAGGTGGAGTACAGCGTGGCCATCAAGGCCAACTACGGCCAGAAACTGTTTGCCACCAACGTAGTCGTGCGCATCCCGACGCCGCTCAACACAGCCAAGATTACGGAGCGCACAACGAATGGGAAAGCCAAGTACGAGCCGGAGCATAACAACATTGTGTGGAAGATTGCGCGCTTCACGGGCCAGAGCGAGTTTGTGTTGACGGCCGAGGCGACGCTGACGAGCATGACGCATCAGAAGGCGTGGAGTCGGCCGCCGCTGAGTCTGTCGTTTAACCTGTTGATGTTTACGAGCAGCGGGCTGCTGGTGCGCTATCTAAAGGTGTTTGAGAAGAGTAATTACAGCAGTGTCAAATGGGTGCGATACATGACTCGAGCGGGGAGCTATGAGATTCGGTCTGTTTTCTCTTTTTTTTTTTTTACTCTGGTCCTTTTCTAACTGCTGCGGAATTAGGTTTTGATCCTCGAGGATATATGAATATTACCGTTTACGAGCGTCATGGAGTACAGGGTAGGGTTCTTTTCTTGTTGTATGTATTGTGTAGCATACCCAGTTGCATTTATTTATTTATTTTTTTCTAAACATCAATCGATCAATTGAATATAGAGTAGATCTAATTATTCTACAAGCTGTAGCACCAGTTGAACGTTCCATCTTAATTGACATCATGTATATAATAATACACCCCTCGTTCAGTATCATCACGTCAGTATCATCACGTCAGTATCATCACGACTAGTAGTAGCATCAACTAGCCGAGAACAGTGCGTCGACGCGGCCAAACCACATTCCGAGGACCCATCCAGCGATAAGACTGGACAGTGCGCATGACTTTGTAGTGGACTGACTGAAGAGGGGTAACTCTGTTCGTGGGTCTCTCTCAAACATCGTTGCCGTTTCTTGACCGCCAGATGTAGCGCTACAGCGTATGGAAAAACCTGAGTACAGAGTACGCAGTAATACGAAGGAAAAGAGAATCGATAGATAGAGGCTGAGAAATAAAGCTTAAACAAGCACGCATATATGCCCACTGCACAAAACCGAGATCGATGGATGGATCGATGCAATAGCAACTATGACCAGGACCTGCTCACAGCTCAGTCGACCCGACCCAAACATTTTGCGCGGCACAAATGAGACAGCTGACTCGGGCCCGTAAATACAACGTTGACGCGACTAAGGGGAGAACCGTTGAACAGGGGGGTGGCAGACTAGGCAACCACTAAAATATTTAGTAACTTTGGTGGTGACAAGACTGAAGGTTTTTGTTCAGGGCTCAGGAGACACGTGGGGTCCGGGTGCAGGATCTGCTGTGCATTGCATTGCATTGCATGCGTTTCTTTTTTTGTATATATATATATTTGGTGCAGGTAAATACTACAGAGTACTAAATGAGAGTATGTATCATATCAGTACAAGATCAAGAAAGGGGGAATTAGTCATTCCTGAGTACTCCATAATACGAGAGATTAAGGAGGTACGCCAACGGGACGCGGACGGGCCGGCGCGACAGGCGGGTGGAGACGTCAGGTTGTATGATTGTATCAGATGATGCACTATTATGTATTGCGAGAAATAGAATAGACAGACGCACAAGTATTAGAATACAGTATCAATAATAATGACAAAGAAATTATGACAAAAAATGGTATCGAAACAAAACACCTTCCCAGGGTATCTGAAAAACAATGTCCCTCCTGATGTATATGAAACTCCACAGGATATGCATGCACAAATGAAAAAAAAAAATGGATAGAGTAGAGAGTAGTAAAATAGATTCAAGACTGGTCAAAACAGCCGTCCAGCCGGCCGCGCACAAACTGCCCTGAGCCGCGGCGAAGCCCAACGTTGCCTTCGCCCACAAGAGCCTGCCAACGCTTGCCAACACTGGTATTATCCTTGCCCAGCTGCCGAGCGCACTCTTCCCACTCCCGTTTCGAGAGTTTGAGTTTGTTCAGCACGACCGAGACGAGCATCTGGTCGTCTTCTGCAGTCCAGGCAGCCGGTTGCTGCTGTTGTTGCTCTGTGTCTTCTACTTCAATCGACGGGATGACAACGTCAGGAAGCGGTTCGTCGGCGGCAGTGACGGCGGGAGGGGGGATGGTTCGGTGCGGAAGCGAGATGGGCTCTTCGAGGGCTTCGAAATCGGAAATACCGAGCCCGAGTGGCATGTGGTATGGAAAACGTTTCTGGCGTTTTGGGGTTGAGTAGCGATTGCGCGGGCGACCGGAAGCCTGTTCAGTTTCGCTGTCGCTGTTGCCGTCTTCATAAATACTGCGACTGCGCTTGTGACGACCGCGAGGAGGCTGAGGAGAAGGTGTCTTGGGTTTGTTGGGTGTGGCCGACTTGGGCGTCGTCCTGCGCGACCGGCGCAACGGCGATTTGGTCGGTTTCGCTTCGTCTAGACAGAAAGGACTCGCCAGGCGCAAAGAGCGCCGCGGGGCTGGCGATGCAGGGCCCGGTGGCACATTCAACAGCGTTTGTAGTTTGCGACTAACGCCCATCAGGCTGCCGCTGATTCCGTCGCATGGAGGCGGCGTGGGCGAAAGCGCGCGGTAGAGGGGACCGGACAGGTATTTCCTGCTGTCGCAGGAGAGCGCAGATTGCATCAACATGCTGGGCGGGTTTGTATGCGGGAAAAAAGATCGATAGGTTGAGGCAAGTCCAGCGGCGGTCCTCAGCGACCCTGAGATGGCTGGGAGCTGGCCGTTGCGCCGGAGCGGGTGGAACGGCAGAGGCGGACGAGCACGAGAAAAATATTGCACTGGACGACGAGGCGCAGCGAGCGATATGGGCGAGACGGGTTTGCGAATCGATGCGACGTGGGTGGTGGTGGTGGGCGCGCGCGTTGTGGTTGAGAGAGAGAGTCTCAGGGAACTTTGCGAGAAGGAAAGTGGAAAAAGGACCTCAGATGTGCGGGCGGGGGCGGAACGTTGAGCGATAAAATAGCCTTGGGCGGGTGGGCCCGGCGCCGTATTGCGTATCGTTACCGTACGATACGGTGTTCTGTACGCACTCGTGCAGTCTATGACTTTGTACTCTCGACACTACCACCTGCAAGGACGACTTATCGATTTCTCCGGTCTCCCCTGGCAACTATCCTGCTCTCCTCGTTCTCTTTCTTGCTCCTGCGCGCTCTTTTGTCCGACCTGCAAGTCATCAATTCTCCCGCCCAGCGCCTTGCGTCTGGCAGCCAGCGAGAGGCTGACCTGCCCTCGTTGCCGACCTGCAGCAGCCTGCTCGTGCCATGGCTGATTAGAAGCATATCGCAAGAGTGGAAGGAGTAGCTACACTACTACTGACTAGCCAGCAACCAGCAACCAACAACAGAGTCGAGGTTCGATGCTCTCTTCTCTTAGTCTCAACTTACGCGCAAATCCTGAGGCGCGCGCGACGCGTCGATACGCGTTGCCGATGACGTCGGGTGGCTTTTGGCCTGAGCCTGCAGGCAGCAACCCAATATAACCGCATTGGGAAGGCTAGCCAGATGATCCCATTCAATACTGCTAGTACATACTACTAGAAACAGAGCTAACTAGTAGGACGGAGGGACTACGGAATAGTTCTACCTTGCTAGTTAGCTCTACTCCGTACCTTGCTAGCAATTGGGGCAATCGGAGCTATTCTTGCACGTGCGAATCTCTCGTCGCTCGCCCTCCCCTCGTTTCTCTGGCGGATCTGGTGACCTGGTGACCAAGCAATTCAAAACCAGGCCAGTACTATCGCGCCTGTTCGGGCCCTCCTTGCTTGATACTCCGCGAATCCTCCTTTGCTCTGCTACTCGTGAGGTTTGGTTAGCGCGAAAAGATTCGACGAGTTCAACTGAAACGAACAGAACACTTGTTGCTAACAAAAACACACAACCAAAAAAAAAAAAAAAGAGTAGGTCAATATTACAAGCACGTACGGAGTACTACAATGATCACCCGTCGGCGATGATGTAGATCTAATATTTTATCGCCCTCCTAAACGCTGCCCTGGAGATTGCATAAGCCATCCCCATCACTCTACCCAATGCCCAAGGGGTTAGACTCCAGAACATATCTGATTCGTGCTCTTCATCCTGTGGCAAAGAACTAGTTTACTACGTATGTATTGACAGTGACGTAGAAAAAAACCTACTTGTCGCAAGCAGGATTTGATTTCTAGCTATCCCTGCCGGTCATCGTCAAAGATAGACAACGTGCCGAGTTGATGGCCTCTCTGCATGCAGGGAACAAATGGCTTAGTTATCCCTCTGACTGGATGTTCCTGTTAACCTGCTCCTAGCTAGTTTTACGACTGTCAAAGAGTTTGGTTAGCATACAATACGTGGTGGTTACTATTATCCACCGGGTCACGAAACCAGCCCCTCGCCAAGGGGTTTATTTTAGGACAGAGAGGACAAAGGTGTAAAGTCTAGCTAAAAGCAACAACTACTAAAATAAACTTATAATACGTACGAACATAAAATAAATAGTAAAAGTGCTTGCTGGTGGCTGGTTCATATAGTCTCATGTAGCAACCCGTCCGATGCATATGCGCATACCAGCAGGTGGCTGCTGTCACAAAGAAAAAACATGTGTACATGTACAGCAGAGTGCAGTGCAGTGCAGTGCCTCGCATTGCATCACACAAACCTATTTACCGATTTGCCCATTGACTGCTGCAGTAAGAACGTTGATGTGGTAACTAGTTTGTTTTGTTTTTTATCAAGTAAGGATTCTTAGCCAGCCACATCTAGGAACTTTATCTGGTAATCCTTTTTTGCACGAGCGACAACATTTGAACCCTATCTTTCCCAGTGCGGAAATAAAAAAAGGGAGGACCTGCACTCCAGACACCACTTAACCCATCCTGGTTAAACGTTGATCTCTGCCTTGACTCCGAGGTCGGAGTGTTTTCTATCTGCTTCCTTGACTTTCCTGTCTGAAAAAGCGGCGACAGTGTATGTAGTGTGTAGTGTAGTGTAGAATCTGTCCCGGCGCTGCTCAGCAAGGGATACAGACCGTGCGATCGGCAAAAAGGCCGACCTCGTAGATCTGACCTTGATGTATGTTTTTGTGAGGAAACGTTCAGAAAGAAGAACGTCAAGCAGCGTGTCCATTCATAAGACACAAAGTTTGGTTGTTTATAATAGCCACCCTCCAACCTCTATAAGTCCTCCATGCCAGCCTTCAATGTTGCTAAACTACCCACTCACTCATCGTATATAGCCCTAATCAATCCTAATCGCATGACTCGTGCTGCCCAAACAAGGGATACAAGTTACCCCGACAACCATCCATCGAAGCAGCAGCTCCAGCCTTCCAGGAATGAACCCTCTCCCCACGCAGGATGGATATTATTACCCCGATCGGGGATTTATTCTGACCCTTGATACGTTTTCCGGAGAACGGAGAACGTAGAAAGTCAAGGCATTGAAATGCTTTTGAAAGGTTAGGTTTGATTTTCAAGTAACCCTTATGAACGATATTTACACCTACAAATACATTGATGTAAACAGGTTCTATGCAGACTAGCAGGCACGTACGTCCTGCGCGAACCGACTGCGTCCGTCCACCCGTGTGGCTTCTGCATTGCATACCTACGAGCGGCTGGGGTCGGCATAATCGATAGGAAATTAAACAACCTCCGATAATCAAGCCACACCATCTTATCGAGCCCGTTTTCATGCAAGTAATCGGCGATGCAAGGTGATCTAACTGGTGGGTCCGTCCCCAGCCTCCTTGCGTGCCCCATTTGCTGCCGAGTCTGCCGCTTTTATATTTCCTATTTGGGAAGTCTATCCCAAATTCGGATCGTATACTTGCCAAACATGAATCAGTTTACACTTCAAAGGCTGTTGGGTTTTGGTTTGATGTTCTGGTTTGATTGGTCCAGTGGTGATTGATCGACATTGGCCTTCGTTGACCGGGAAGAGCCTTTTTATTAATGTAATTTCAATATTGACTGGCTGCTAGAAGCTATTTACCAGTTGACATCTGGACAATGAATAATAGATATCCGTATAAATTGATAATTCAATGTTAAAGTCTCTTCATTTGGAAACGATTGTCTGGTCAAATCTAACCCTATCAACCTCATAACCCATAGCGAATGACAGTTGGTCGATATCAATAGTCTATATCGCAGGATAGATCACCTGTCCCTCTCTTACCCTTGATATCCACAAGACGCCATCAAGGGTGTGGGCATTACAGCCGTCGCTTCTCGCCGTACAGAATTCGCTGTATTTTGCCCGTCACCTTGTTCTCCACTTCCTCATACACTTCGCCTCCTTCCTGTGACTCGCCCGACCAAGAGCCGAGAGCGCTGCTGATATCTCTTTTTGCTCCAGTTGTGCAAATCAGCAAGGGCTCTGTTGTAGAAGCGTCGCTGTGATCGTTTGCCTCTTGCAAAACTTCCAACCCTGATGGCTCTCCTTGCTTCACTCCCATCACAGCACCTTTGACGCCCACACTCTGGTCTCTCTTGCATCGAGTGGATTTCGTAGGGTCATAGGAAGTAGACTTTTCCATCAATGCACTCCATGCGTGTGGGCTGAATGGTCGGCGGAGATTGTGGTCTACTGACGTAGGCATGACCCGGGAATAAGCCGCACTCGTTTGCAAGTGTCCAGCCTCTTTGGTACGTTCCGACGAGTTCTCACTCCCTATTGACGTTTCCAACGTTATTGAACCTTGCAAAGCAGAGTAAGTATCTTTTCTTGGAGGAAATGCCAGCTTCTCTTCACCTGCTGATAACCACTGCTTTGCATGGCAAGCGACACTAGGCAATTCCCCCGATCCGAACCTTCCCCTGATAGAAGAACCATTCTTTGGAACCGAATTATCCTTTCTCCTCTTTCTCACATTAATGACAGAACGACGCGATGAAGAAGCACCGGACCTGACAGTTTGAGGACGCCAGTCGCCAATAGCTGCTTGGTAGTCGCGATCCAATCTCCATTTGTACTCCGGATTGGTGAACCAACAATGCCCAAGAGCTTCTTTTGCACTCAGTCTTCTCTTCTCGTCTAGAACAAGCAATGCAAGAACAAAGTTTTGCGCCAATGCACTCGCCTCAGCCCACCTAGGTTGTTTGAAAACCTCATCCATGTCACCGGGTTCGTTACCCTCGATCTGCCCGGAGGGTGAAAATGGAAACGGAGGAGACCCCGTCAAAAGAACAACCGTTATACACCCAACTGACCAGAGGTCTACTGACTTGGTGTATCCTTGTGCTGCGGACTTTTTATAAACTTCACTGCTAAATTGTTAGACCCTCACATTCCCTAAGCTATCAAAGCCTCCACTAATAACAGAGAACCTACGGCGCAGTGTAGTCCCACGTTCCGACAACTGAAGACATGCGCTTGATGTCTGATAGAACAACCTGAGCGCATCCAAAGTCCGCAAGCACCACCCGGCGCCCGTCCGCGTGAGACGTCATGAGAATGTTCTCAGGCTTCAAATCACGGTGCACAATGTTGCTATCGTGTAGGTAATCCAGAGCAATTAGAATTTGTTGCATTATTGAGGCCGCATCGAAGTCTTTGATATCGCCACCCATCGATTCAACGAATGCGAAAAGGTCACCAGCCGCGATGAGGTCTTCGAAAATGTATCTATAAAGGTCAGTATTGTCTCTGCTGGACTTGCTGTGGAACTAACAATGAATCCTCTGTACGAATCACTTTCTCAACTCTGATGATGTTGGGCTAGTCACGTTAGGATAATCTTGACACAGTAGGTTTGTACATACATGGCATAGCTTTTGAAGGATGTCGACTTCTCGTTTCTGAAGTTCTAAAAGACTCGTTCCTTTCAATTCGCCGTGACGCATTTTCTTTTCCACCACCTTCTTCACAGCTCTGAGATCGACGACTTTGCATGCGACTTGGCTTGCGCTTCGCATACTCACTGCCATACGTACTTGACCGAAACTCCCTTCTCCTAGGAGACGGTTCGTGATCAAATAATCGCCCGCAAAATCCTGGCCCCTGTCAGCAAATTCCAACAAAAGATTCGAAGACAAACATTTGCTTCCTTCCTTTGAACTGGAGGCAAGAGTTTATCGGCCAGCTCACACCGAAACTCAAGGTAGCTCTCCGGAGACAATCGCAGAATATCGCCGTCACTTAGCAGGACCGCCCCTCCGTTTTGCTTATCAATTGGCAGCCCATTCCAAAACGTTCCGTTCAAAGATAGATCCTGCGCATACACCAAAGGGGGGATGTCTAAAGGGTTCTCAAAGTCGTAGACGATCGTATAGATTCGAAGATGTTGTGCTGATACGCGGAGGTCGTCAAATGTGTACTCACTGGATGTTGAATCGTCGTCAACGACATAACCACCAATAGGGAGAGTAACATACCAGAGCTTCCGATCTCTTCCAACATAAAGAGGACTGTAAGCGGAGATGTGCTGGGCATCAGCCACCCCTTTTGTCTCTGGGTTCCAACGGTAGATCGTCCCGACACGACGTAACGGGTCTTGGGTGTCTGAGACCATGATGGCCGCACAGAATCCCGTTTTAAAACGATTCACCCAGGACAGAAGAAGGGGAAGTCCGCCAAAGATGGCTCTAAATCCACTTGCACTGGAGATGCCACGGCTAGCGTTTTCTCACCTTGCACAACAAAGCCCATGTAAGTGTATGAATATATTACCGTAGACACGAGCAGGGAATGACGGATGAAGAGAGAGAGAGAGAGAGAGAGAGAGAGAGAGAGGAGATAGCGAGTGTGCCCTCTGTTGCTACATGTACGGAAGGCGGTACCCGCTGCCACCCAAAACGGAAGGTGCAAGTCTACGCAGCGTCAGATGACCTTGGTACAACATTTGAATGCAATGTTCATCGCTTGTCTATAATATTTTGCTACATATGGCTTCATCAAGTGTCTTTATAGCCAGGAATCCCAGAAAGACACAGTTCTAACACATTCACTTTCCCTGCAACCTCCGGATGCGCTCTTCGGCAGCCCTGGCGCGACGCTCTCGTTCCAGCCTCGTTCTCATCTCCGGCGTCATTCCTCGCATTTCATCTTCTCGCTTTTCTGCAGCAGTCTTCTCCAAAGACGCCAGTTTTCGACCGCCCGCATTTCTCTTTGTTTCTGTAGCGGTCGCCTTGGCAGCTTCCTCTGCTTTCAAACGATCCAACTCAGCCTTGCGCCGGGTTGCCTCTTCCTTTGCAGCTTCCTCCTTCTCCTGAACCTGGCGGCGATCCACGTCTGCACGGGCTATGGGAGGGGGGACATGTGCTGCTTCCCAGTCCCAAGCTGATTCGCCTAGTTCATGCCTGGCGACTCTAAAGGCATCGCGTGTGGCGCGGTCTCTGGTGAGATCAAAGGGTGTCCTACCCTCGTCGTTCTGGACAGTTGGGTCAAACTTCGCTTTTGTTAAAAGCGAAGATACAAGCGCGGGAGAGTCTGAGTTCGCTGCAAGATGCAGAGGGGTAGGAGCATGATGATGTTGGGATGCGTCCGCAGGGAAGAACTTGAAAGACAGATCAATAGCATTGTTTGAAATATATGAAAGGAGAGCCGGCGCTTTCGAGCGGCGGATAAGAGCCTGAATCTGTGACGTGTGGAGCATCGCTGCCTCTTCTTCTTCGGTCAGCTTCGGCTTCTTTGGTTGTTGAGCGGGCTTCGGTGATTTTGAAACTGCTTCATGTTGTTTGGCCTCGGCAGCAGCCAAGGCAGCCTCGTCAATTTGGCTGATCTTAACTCTTGTCATTTCCTTGAAACATCTCATCAGCTCTGCCTGGGTCGCACGGCGGGTGCTGAACGGAAAGTTTCGGAGTCTTGGGTCATTATGCTTCAGGATCTGCCCTTCGTATGGCCCAAATAGAGTTCTGCGGTTTGTATTACCCGTGGCACGAACAAAGACAAGCTGCGAAGTGTCGATCATGCTTTTCCAATCCCGCAGCAGATCACGAATGTCCTTTTCCAGTGCGGCTTCGTTGTACCTTCGTAAGCTGGATCCGGCAGAATGCGCTGCTCCTCTCGAGGCATCACTTGCCGATTGTGAGCCACCTTGCTTTCGGCGAGTTGTATATCGATGGAATGTCTTGTGGGCTATCACTCGAGCTTGTCTTTCCTCAATACCTCCTCGTTTTTGTATTTCAGGAGCGAGCGCAACGATCATGGCAGCAAAGTGGCCACCGCCAATCATACACATAAAGATATGCGGCCCAGAATTCGAAGCCGTAGCCGCAGAATTGTTTACACGCTTAAATGGCTCGAGTTGCTTCTTGCGCAGGGAGTCCACCATATGGCCGGGCTCGTCTTGTTCCTCGTTCGTGAAAAGCCCTCTATATATTCCGACAGAAGTATTCGAAGGGAGCTTTGGGCTAGAAAACCAAACGAGAGGCTGCCTTCCAGTGCTTCCTTGTTTCCGCGACTCTTCATTGTCTTCGGCCCCTTGCGAGATTTTTGCCTGCTTCTTCAACAGCGCCACCAACGTCGAATCTGCCGATCGAGGATCGTCCTCCTCTGATTCCGACTCGGAGCTTTCCGAGCCCGAGATTGACTCGTCGATCTCGCCGATTGCTTTTGTAAATTCGGTCTCGGTCAGGAGCGGGTTGCCACGGAGCTGAGCCTTGATGTTATATCTGTGGTGATCGGACCGGGCATGGTCGCGTAGTTCCTGCACGGTTTGGAAGGTTACCTGGCATAGGCCACAGGTTTTTGTTGTTGGGATGCCATTATCCTTCTCTGATGACTCTGACAAAGCTGGGGTTGCGGTTCCTGTGGTCGCAACGGAGGTGGGCTGGGCGTCGGATTTTATCGTCAAAGTCGACAAGAGCTCCGCTGGAAGGTCGTACACTGGGTGATTCCGAAATGTTACCTTTTTGCGATCACAAAACAATAGCGTCAACAGTACTCACCATAAAGAGGCCTCTTCAAAAAGTCGTCCGGCTGGGTCCCCGGGGTCGCCATGACGTAGAATGAAATTGCAGTTGACAGGTTAAAATGGCGGAGCGGGTGGCGGGCAGATCTTTATCGCTGCCCCTCCGTGAGTCCGATAAGCTCTTTATCTGCTGTTGATTTCCAGATTCACGACGTTGGGCTGCAGGAATGAGCAGTATATAAACAAGGCTTTGGACAAAAAGATTGTAATAAATGTATACATGCAGTGTGATTACATATACTTGTAAAGCAATTTATGAGTCATGATGAGTGACTGCGTGCTCCGCCCTGAGGCTGAGCTTATAGATCTACCAAGCTTTTTAAATACAAAAATCGGGTTTTTTCAATGTCACAACTAATAATGACTCCTTGACTTCTTCCTGTTACTATTTAATACAAAAAAAAAACCACAAAAAAATACGAGACAGTAGTTGTATCAATTAGTTAGGAAACAATACACGCTCTCTAAGCAAAAGATTACCATTATTGATCACAAACGCCTATGAAACATACTTTTCTTTTGAGCATTTGAAAAGTCACTATGTCGTCCATAGATGATGACCAATTCACTATTAATAATAGGCTTTTTTCGTTTTAAAGATTGAACCAAGAATAAACAAGAAAGCAACACGATTGGCTGTCTCGTCGTCGCTCAAAGCAGGACCAAAGCGGTTAGCGCAGAGAGGCCCCAGTCCAGAAGCGGATTCCCGATCGCCTAATTTCCCAAAATGGAAATGATAATAGTATCAACTGCCAAACGGGAAGACACCCGATGTCTTGTTTAAAATAAAAGCCCTTTGTTTCTTTCTTTCTAAATTTATTTTTGAAGTTTTGAAAAACAAAGGAACTTTTTTCTTACCTCTCCAGACCTCCGAGAAAAAGAGCAAAAATGGGATCCATTGGCAAATCATACCCTCCCGGAATCCACGTCCCCAGCTTGACATGGTTCCGGTCTGATGATACACAGTCGATAGACTGGGAGCTCCAAGAGCGTCATCTCGAGTTCCTCGTAGGCAGCGGGCTACACGGTGTTGTAATCGCTGGCACCAACGGCGAAGCCGCAACTCTCACACCAGACGAAAAGTCAAGATTAGTGAGTCTCACACGCTCCGTCGCAACAAGACTGGGCCGAGCAGATCTCGCAATCACCTGCGGCACATTCGGAGGCTGCACGCATGCCATCATTGAAGATACCAAGCTTGCCTCCAAGGCCGGCGCGGACTATGTCCTCGTCTTGGTCCCGTCGTTTTTCCACTTTGCGCTCGACTCGGATGCCATTGTCGCATTCTTTCAGGAGGTCGCCTCCGCGTCACCGATTCCTATCGTCATCTACAATTTCCCGGGTGTGGTGAGCGGGTTGAATGTGAACTCGGAGATGTTGCAGACTCTCGGCGACCACCCGAACATCGTCGCTGTCAAGCTCACATGCGGCACAATTGCGTCGGTCTCGCGCACGGCGGCCAAGTTTGGCCCTGGGCTGGCTAAATCTGGGGCCCAGCCTTCGTTTGTCGCTCTTGCTGGCCAGAGTGACTGGCTTGTTCCGTGTCTGAGCGTTGGTGGAACAGGATGTATCACCGGTCTTGCCAACCTCTACCCCAAGGTTGGTCTTTTTCCCTCTCTCTCTCGGTAAAATTTGATTGGAACTAATATATAATTGAAGGCATGCATCGAGATCTTCAACCTTTATACTTCTGGCAAAAAAGCCGAAGCCGAAGAGCTACAGATCAAACTAGCCAGCGTCGAATGGGGCTTCGGAAAAGGTGGCATCAACGGCACAAAATGGGTTGTTGGAAAGTATCGTGAATACCCAGAGGACAGCACTTGGTGCCGAAGGCCGTATCCGAAGTTCTTGGATCAAGGGAAAAGAGAATGGATTACGGAGACTGTGAAGCCGCTTCAAAAGATCGAGGCAGCACTTTAGCGCGATGCATGATACCAAAGTCGGGACTGGGGAAGTTATGTTTAACAAACCAAAGGTTTAGTATTACTTGAATATTCAACTGCATGTGAAAAATAGACTGGTTTCAGGTTATATAGTTTATAGATACATACATACATATACATACATGATTATACAATAGCAAAAGCCCGAGTGAAAGTGTCGTGCATAACTTGCCTAATATCAACTCTCTGCCCCGTCTCATCTTGTCGCCTGATAACTTCCTCCAAAACATCCGCGGTGATTTTTGCATTCGACACGATGCTTTCCATACTCTTCATCGAGGCCACCACCCACGTTCGCTGAGTCTGATCGTCAGACTCAACGCCAAGCATCAGTAGCGGCCAGAGCATGTTACTCGGTAGCGGAGATCCAGACGTGAACGTGAAAACAGGCTCACTGGGATCAGCGTCGGGGGGGAGCTGGATTACGTTTTCTATTACTTCGCGAATGGCCGAGAGCGCGTTTTTCACATCTGGTGTGCGAGGGAGGTCTATCATGTAGTCAGCCTCAATGAAACAAGGGCAGAGAGAGAGAGAGATTCATACTTTTATAAGCCACCCGATGTAAATGGACAAAACTAGCATGGTAGTTTGCATAACACACCATCAACGCGCGCGTTATGGTATTCGCCAGTGAAGGTGCTAGTAAAGGAGGAGCTAGTTTCTGCGCAATCGCCTGGTCCATGAGAGGCGGTCGTTGCTGCCAAAGAGCTTTAATATCTTTGCTGATCTTTTGCGCGATAATCATGACTTCTGTTTCGTCTTCGACAGTTCCGCGAGATCGATGCCACGGATCGATTCGTGAGATACGGCCCATGAAAGACTGCACTTTTTGGAAGAAGGAAAAAGCCGGGCGGGTGAGGATGTCTTCTAATACGGTCTCCGCGTTTTCCATGCTGTCATCGGCGGCTTCAGTGGGTGTTTCGATGTCGTCTGTGATATTGATCTCGTCCTCGTTAAGGAAGAGGCCTTCTCCACCAGCGCTCACGGCGCGGCCGTCGAGAAGTCGAAGCCAGGATAAAAAGCACTTCTCTATTAGTTTAAATCAAATTAGCAAAGCTGTATTACTTACTACAAAGTAATAAAAGAACAAACCCGTAATGCCCAGTGTCCCGCTCTTAATCAACTGCAAAGCATCATAGGCTTCTCTCAGGTTCGCATGCGCCTTAAAGACATCGTCGGCCAAAAGATCAATATAAGTCAATAAAAAGACCACGGCCAAAATATGTTTGAGTTCAGTTGTCAACACCCTCTGGTCCTTTCTAATTTCAGCAAGGACTTCAATCAACTTCTCTCTAGACGAGTCGTAGTATTTGGAATAGATGGTTGGATTTTGGTCCGACGGTGAATGCGTCTGTAGCGCGGCAAATGCCATGACCGCGTTTTTGACCATTGTTGACTTGCCGCACATGTATATCAGCATCTTCCTCATGCGAGACCAGCGTGAACTCGTCTCAACCGGAGCCAGGATCGGCGGCGCGTTGGATTGTGCGAAGAAGTCTGCTAACTGGGACTCATTGAACGTTGTGAAGTAGGCTGACTTGGACATGTGGTCACCAATCCCTCCTAGTTCCCTTGGATCAAAAAACTGTTCATGTACTGTTGTTCTCTTGCTCGTTTCGTGCGATGTGATTGAGAATGGTAATTGCAATTGATCGTGTGGCACAATCGCATCGCCATTCAGGGGAGGCGACGACCCAGTTGGCCATTCAGAGGATAATGTCGGCGAAGAATCGTCCCATAAAAAGCTCGCATAGTTGAATAGCTCACTGAATTCGACGTCAGGTAGAATATGCTGCTGTGGCTGCTGTTGTGACTGCGGTGGCGATTGCGGCTGCGATTGCAATTGCGATTGCGCCTGGGAATGTGCCTGGAATTGTTGTTGCTGTTGCTGCTGTCTTTGCTGTAATCGCTGCAGTCGCTTATGACCTCCTTCTAGCTTCGTCTTCACCTTGCCTATCTTGGCGATTGGCGCATACCCATCCTGCGGCCAAGAACATGACAGATGCAGGCGACTACAATGGCCGCACTCTGGCCGCTGCTCATTACAGCGGACTTTTCTCCGTCTAAATGATATTCGTCGCCGTCAGTCTTTCGGACAAAAAAAACCCCCTTTTCTTCATAACTTGGGACTATGAGAGTAGCTTCTTTGACTCACCGGCAAGTCAGACACCCAGTACGCGTCCTCGCGAGACGAGGTCGCTTGTCGGGGTCGTGCTGTTGCCACTGATGGAACATTGATGGCTATTATCAGTAGAAAAGAAGACAACGGCAACGATGATAACCCTTGCAGCCAAATCTCTCGGCAGAGATGTTTTTCTTGTTGGTTTGGTTAGAATGAAAAGACGAAGTCTTTGCCCCTCTGCTCCGAGTCCGGGGTATCTCCGCACTTCATCCTCGGCTACTTGCCTCTTCGGGCGCGTGTGGGGGAACCCCGATTAACGCCCTGAAGGATATACGGTATATAGAGGGGTGCTTCAAATCAATATGTAAACTTTTGAATTAAATAATCACTGCAATATATAAACAAATATTACCTCCCAGCTCATCTGGCAAACACCACGCTTCGTCAGTCATTAATTGCCATTCATTCGTCATCGCCATGCCTCTTTTTTCTTTTTTTCTTTTTTCCCGAAAAGCATTTATCAACCACGCGAGCAACGAAAACATAACGAAAAGCAATAGTCAAACGTAAAAACGTCAAGCAAGAGTACTGGTAAAGAAAAACAAAGGAAATAGTCTCCCAGAACACCTGGGACGTTTTTTGGCGGTTGCTGGTTGTCAAGACCAGTACTCCACCATGTAACTGTCGGATAAATCGGTAGGGTTTCCAAAAGGCAAGTATATACATGAGGTCGATTTGTATGTATATGACAAAGGTGAGGAAGATAAAAGCTGACCCCCCCACCGCCCCCCCAACACAGTGTAAAGTTGTGTAATGTTCAAAGAAGCAAAAATGATGTCGCTGGGAATTTTCAGTAAATAGTCAGTGTCCGCCAACGCCCTCTAGAGTGAGATTCGCTCGTAAATTTTCATCAAATGGTATTTTCGCGTATTCGTCGTAATGTCGTTAGGGCCGTCTGTTGTCTCAACATCGTTCACATTTGTGGGACACCAGCGCCGTCAGGGCGTGGCAGGAGGTTGGGGTGATTCAAAGAGCCGGTGCGAAAAGGTAAACTTCCCATATTCATCATGTGGAATTGAGAACGGTCAACGTCAGGAATTGTGTGAGGAGACGGGACTTGGTGAGCTGGAGGTGTAGGACAAACGGTGTATGCTGGGTAGCCCATCTGTTGGCGGTTTACCCCGGTATAGTCAACAGGAGTAAACATGCTTTGGTTGAAAGCAGGTGACCATGCTGAGAATGAACTTTGCGTGTTCATTTGCGGCTGTATTGGGTGGTGGATGGATTGCATTTGCTCTTGAGATGTTGGAGAGGGAAAGGGGGAGGAGTGGTGCATGAATTGATTTGCTGTCGGGGTCATGACTGGAGCTGGAATAGGGGTGCTGGCTGTTGCTAAGCACTGATGTCCAATATCTGGTTGCGAGGATTGGAATTGTATTTGTCCGTCTGGACTTCCAAAGTTCAGATCCGGGGGCATTTGGAAAATATCTACTGGGGAAGTATCATGCGAGGCCTGAATGTGTGGCGTCCCAGGGGGGGTTTTCGAATCCTCTACTTCCTCCTCGAACTCGTCTTCGCAGTCAGATCCGGGCTCTTTCTTCTTGGCTCCTTCGTGATCGACGACATAAATAACGGTGGTTGCATCTATACCGAAATCAATTCTCATCCTATACCAACAAAATTCGAGTTTTTTTTTTTTTTTGGAAAGCTTACCAACTTCTTGTCGCACAAAACTTTCTTCTAATTTTCGGACGCGGAACAGTTCGTCCAGCATCCCAACCTTCGAGGGAGGCTTGATGAGCCTCCTACTATCGTTTGCAACTTCCTCGAGTTTGTCCGCAGTGATTCCCATTGGCAAAAGTTGTTGGATGATATGGACAAGAAGTTTCAGACGCACTAGTCTTTGTTCAGCTAGATGATTCTCGGCAGGGTTTCGGGAATGGTGAAGAGGACAAAACTTACACTCTTTTCTGAGATGATCAGGCTCCTTATGAATAACATCACGGGGCCACCAATCGGGCTTCGTCATTTCTGGGTCACCTCTTTCACCAGGCGCAGAGCCCCGGCCACCATTGTACGGATGTCTGACTTGCTTACGAGGTTCGATGAGCTTGATGAATGATTTGGCCAACATCCGACAATTGAGCTGTTGTAATCTCTTGAAGACACTTTCGTAATAAGCCGACACTTTGTCCGTATCGCCAATCTTGAGAGGTACAAGATCCATTTCGTCGTCGAAAGAGTCTATGCACTCAACAGCGAGCGGTTCCTCACGAACATTGCCTCTGCGGCGCTTGAATCGACTGGAGCGCCGCGATGGCCCGACTCTTAAGGCGGTAGAAACGGGCAGCATCGATAATTGCTGGTCTCGTTGTCCAGCTAGTTCGCTGGCATTTCTGAAATCCTGGTATTGCTCCTCTGTGAAGAAATTCGACGGGAGATTCGAAGTCTCTCCTACGTTTCCGTTGTTGTCCATATAAATCACGGCCCAAAATGAAGGAACGTCACCGGTAAATACCACAGTCTGCAGAAATTGGTTAGTCAGCGTTCTGCATGATCAGACAGCTCATCAAAACACGAACCGATCTAGGAGTCTCAAAAGGCCTATTATCCTGCGCGTGAGAAGCATTAGAAGGCGACCCCTTCATCTCAGTGCCCTGTGAAATTGGCCTTAGAACCATCCTGACTGTAGTGATAAATTGGATATGTCGAGGAGAAGTGATAGGTCGTCACTTCAAGATGTTGAAAATGGTATTCGAAATTCACACAATCGCCAGTCTCTGGTTTGTGATTCTTTGGAGGGACAATATAGGTAGGGCAAATATCTTGTTTTTGGTGACAACCACACGCAGAGATCAATGTGTTCTTTGGTGGCGGATGATTGACAAGCACAAACAAAGATCAAGTACGAATAATCAAAAGGCCGCCGAGGTAATAAATCTTGAGAAAGGGCAAGTAGCACTTGGGGAGGATGTCACAAAAAAAGTATAAACCGTGTATATACCCAGACAAGGAAGCAGGTTGTATCAATAGATTTCAAGTAGATGTGAGTGTAGAGCAAAAGCCTTGTGTGTATGAGCAATTGAGTGTTGAGGCAAACACTTCGAGAATGTAAGGCTTTGCAAAGAGATGTTTAGAATGAATGTTGTGAATCAATGTCCAAGGGGGGAGGTGGCATGGGGTTGATATAGATGTGCCATCTGTCAGAGCGGCAATGACCTTCTCCTCTCTACGGTTCGGCCCTCTTGGCCAGCGCGACAATACAGTGGAGATAAGAGAAGCGTATTTCCTAAAACAGAGTCATTAAAAAGCAGATCCATTAATTCTACCACCGAGAGGGTACACTAAAGTTAGTGGTAGGGGCAGATCCATCTAACTTTGTCGGAAGCTAAGTGCGTGATCCGGTCGACCAGGATCTTGCGTCTTGGGTGCTAACGAGGTGGATATGGCGGGAGAACAAGTGAGTCACGGTAATACGGTACATAGATACTAGACGACGGTTGTAAGTTAAGAAAAAGAAAAGAGAGGGTCATTGGGGAAGAGAAACGACGATCGGGAGTCTTGCATGCTTCGTTGGTTGGTGGAGCGATGCACAGGCGCCATGCCATGTAGACTACATGCAGCGCTCGAAGCGAGGGATATCAGACTTGAATATGCGATGGCACTAATGTAATAGTCTGCTCAACCATTGACGTTATTTCGAGATTTGCGTATACAATTGGCTACGCGGAGGTTGAATCATGGAATGAAAAGAGCGAGCACTAGTTGTCCATTTGACCGAGGGTGTGTGGTGTTCTACCCTTTAATTTCCTTGTAATTCTTCATCTTTAGTATTACAAAGGCTTGAGCGAGGAACCTGGGCGATCGAAGGAAAAATAGGGACCTGGTAAGGTGGTCACGTCTGGCGGCACGTCTTGCGATCTCAATCTGGTTTCTGTCAGCATGCCAGCGGAGCGATGCAATCCTTGGCTGAGTGTGGCGCACTATTTCGAGAGTTTTGAGCGTTCCAAGAGTCCCATGACGTCCCCGCTTGTCAACCCCTTTAGCCCCGCATCTAATTAGGGAATGCTTTGACATGACAGCCATTGATGGAGTTGGACAATTAAGTTGTTCGTGATATTCCTTCCCGAAGCCAATGAGAATGTTAGAATCTCCAGTGCAATAACATCACGATTTCAGTTTCTTTCTTCCTTTATTTTTGCTTCTGCGAGCATCTGGGCCCGAGGGCATGGCGTTTGGATAGCTCATCCACTATAGTTTAGTAGTGCCAGGTGGGCAAATGCCACCGGGGTCTCCCTGTCGCGCAAGTTGTACTTGCATTCCAGGCCTACAGCAATTCGTGCTGTGATTACTTGGTATAATGCAAAGGAGAAATGCAATTCTGCTGGTACTGGTGGAAGCTAGCCGTTGGATGAGGCTGATGGGCTGCCCTCGTAGTGGAGAAGACAGCGTAGTGCTGGAAGGTCGACTCGCTATGAAGTAACACACGGGGACCTAGGTCGTACAGAGGTTTGAGCGGCAGCATGCCAACAGCTTAATTCGATATCGGGAGACGTGAAGAATTATCCCCGAGGACGGTGACTGGCCAGAATCGTGCATGCAGCCCGGTGCCACTGGCGACGTGGCGATAAGATCCCTGGAAGGCTCAAGCATCGCTGGTGAAGGCATTCATTGTCTGAGCTTCGGCGGGGGTTGTTTTCGGTATACGAAGAAATGAGCTGCTAGTGCGACGATCTCTGGCTGCAAGACTCGGGAAAAGAGAGTAACGTAGTAGCAACTGGAATGGTCGTAGTGCTGTTGGGAGGAGAAAGGTTCGGGGACCATGAGGTATAGCTAACGACGCCATGTGGACGCCGACGTCGCGGATGTTGTGCGTGCGGGACGACGGGAAGGAGCGACGGGAGCCCGCACCTTCCCTTTTTCCCAGCATTATTATTTCTTTCTTTCATCCTTCGTTTCTCTCCGTATACAACTACTGGACACTACTGCAGCCCGTCAGATACCAACAACTTGGCTTATGGTGAGACAAAGGAGACAAAGGACGCGTGAGACAAAAAGCAACGATTGCGAAAACAAAAACAAAGAAGCAAGAAAAAGAAAGGCGATGGCGCTTGGCCAAAAAAGACCATGACATTGTTCTAGTCCGGCAGACTAGATCCATGATCCAACTGCAACAGTGCGCTAGCTCTACACTTCTTTTTCGGTTCTGGCCAATGACCGAAAATGGAGAGGCGCCAATGCAGGCAAATCACTCGCCAGTATCCAGGACGAGGTTGGCCATATCTCCGAGTTATACCGAGCTACGCCAATGCCAACTATAGCTTTGTATGGGCTACCATCACTGTATCCCGCGAATAGTCATGGAGGCTAGATGTTTCGCACAGACCGGCAAATGACAGCTGAAACCGTCGCCTTTCTTACACTGGATGACAGCTGTCCTGGACATCACGTGCGTCGACTTCCACGTCGGACACAGTGATTGATGCGCGACAGTATCTACATGCACTAACAGGATACACGACAAAGCCACGGACACGGCAAAAAGTGCGATTGTCGCCACACTGGGTATAATGGTCAGGATCTTGAACTGGTGCAATTCCATTCGGTCTCTGCTGAAACAGTGATTCAGGGTACATGATTGATCTGCAAAAGACCGGACGGGCCTAGGCAAGGAAATGTGTAACCCTAGAACGTCCGTGAGGCGCCGTCGAAAATAGACACACACTTGGCGGCAGCACAGACCGTTAACAAGGGCTAGTGTCCCAGTGAGCATCCGCAAAAACTATGGACCATCGCGATCCGGCCCTATTGTTACTGGCAATGCTAGTATTGGTGATGATCTCCAATGGGAAGCGATCTCCAGGTTGATTTTCTTCCGAGGCTCACCCGCACTGTTATACTATTTATGTATGGGGTACAGCTATTTACATTGTCAATTGAGGTTCATGGTGCGTATTGTTATAAATTTGTTGCTTAGCGATTACGTATTATTGAGTCACAACAGGGCAAACACTAAACACGAACGGTCCAGCCCTGCGCGTACGTACTACGGGGTCACGTAGGGAGACGGCAAGGATCGCCCCCCTCCCAACATTGAAAGCGTGGTTGGCGCTCCAATCCGATTGATGGGAAGCTTGAAGCCGCCTCGGACGCCTTAAAAGTATGATTGGCTGCTATAAACTGTTGTTCATATACCCGCGGTTATATGGTACATGCCTTTAGGCAAATTTGATGTGCAGTCATCTGCTAAGGGGCAAGAGATAATAAAAGGTAATTGGTGCAGCTCAGTTCATGGACACACTATTTTCTGCAGTTAGTCTCAACACCAAACTCAATCGCTCAGAAAGCGGATCCGATACAACCACCGAGAGTTCACCTTGTCGGGGCTCTTGTTGCAGTCTTTGATCGATTCCCTAGCTGACCGAAATGCCTGGCTGTGCAGATTGTGCACAGGTACATGTTGCGTCTATTTTGCGCAGAGTACCAGTTGGTGGCACTCGCAATACGTGTTACGGCATGCTCTAGCCTCTATAAGGCGATAATGCGCCCACATGTATGTCCCTTGCGTTTCATGACGTTCGCCTCACAGTCCGCGTCTTGGTCGGTAGATTTATCGCCATTAGTCTATCATGCTGCCGTCAATCCATTGTTACGTCCCTGGACACATGATCACAATGAAAACAGTCTAAAGAAACAATAAATTTTCGGAAGATATCTAATGCTAGTAGATTGGGTATTTTTGGGTATCGCCTAGTAGCCGCTGTGGCGGGCCGGGGATTATGATGTTAGTACAACGTCAAAAAGCGATTGGGAGCAATTTGCTTTGGCAAGACACTCGTACTAGCTGGGTCTTTCTAACCATCAGCCAAAGGGGCAATCGTAATCCTTGGGGGGCGATTGGCCCGAAGATATAGTCATGTTCGGCGGAACGCTCCCGTATGGATCGCCTCTATGGGGAACCGGAAAAAAAACCGCGAACGTCTTGGGAATCTCATTTTTTGGTTCCCGCTTTGACAGCGCTGAATCATAGGCCCCAACCATAAGGTTATCACGAGGGAGAAGGGGTCCGAGAGGTCGCATACCAGCCCCCCGGGACACCCGTAGGTCTGAACGCGGGCCAGACCAATCTCGCTTCCAAACACGCCGGATATCACTCTCGGAGAATGGGCTTTTCCCAGTAAAGATGTTCGAGGTTATTCCCAAGAAGGGTGCCAAGCTGCTTGTGTGTCGTGGTATCTCAGGTTGGCTTTGTTGTTGATCAGAAGTAATAAGGGACCGAACAAAGCCGCAACCTTTACAACGACCTTGCTAATGTGATTTCACGATCGACCCACATTGATTTTGGGATAGTATCACCAAGTCCAATGACTCGAGTCGTATGGCGACTATGAAGCGGTCGCTATATTTGATTCTCTTTCGAGGCACCCAGAACAAATCCAAAGTGGTACAGCAATTTTGCTGATTTTTCTCTTGATCTATTGGGTTTGTTTGCAGGACTGCAGCAGTGCGCTGCTGTTCTTCTGCGGCCCTCACAGCCCAATTTCTCACCGACTTGGGGCCTGAGACACACTATCGAACGGCGTCCATGTGGCCCAATAGAAAGGTTTTTTTTTTTTTTTTTTTTTTTTTTTTTTTTGCATTAATAAGTAACTGAAAGCAAAGAGAGTCATCGACCGCATGATCAGTGCGCTTCATGACGACGTCTCCGCGATTTAGCTGGCTGCGGATAGACTATATCAAGTTGATAAAAAAAAACGATCGACTGTGTAATCGCTTACTAGATTCGCTGGGGTATCGTCGATCAATATCCCGAGGGTATTATGCAGCTATCCATCCACGACAACAACCAGCTGCATCAGCCCTGGGTTTGAGCGCTGACGAAAACAAAATGACATCACATGCCGAAGGTTTTCTGCTGCCCCCCCTGTGAAGAGTTGTATCGGGAGGATACTGCGAGTTTTCAATGTAGCTACGAGCCTAGCTAGGCATGCGAAACTATAGAGAATAAACATGCGGGCGAAACAAACGAGAAAATGAATGGAGACAAGATAGGCCAGATAAGGAATCATCTCCGAGGCCGTATCCCAACGATCAACGGGTCCGCCATGTCATCGATTACGTTGCAAGTGGTCTTGCTCAAACGTTTAATTCTCCTGGCCGGAAGATTAATCGCCAAAGCCTGTTTGTTCCTAGCCGCGGCGTCCACGCGATCAAGCCAGGTGCGTACAGCGTACGTACATACATATGCAAGATTTGCAGCTTGACTAGGGCGGGAGGAGCTGGCCGGTGTTTGATATTTAGCTGCATGGTTGGTCCTGAGGATTAGAGAGGAGGGCTTTATTGAAGCCATATCGCTTCGACCTGCATACGCTTGTCGACCAGGATCCCCTGGCTTGGTTAGATGGGTCAGTGCGCACAGAAGCAAGCATCTTCCCAGCCTGTACGTTTTTTTTCCCTCCTTTTTTCCCCCATATTCGAGGTGCTGGGATTTACCGACATATCCTACTTATCCGAAGTGTATTGAGATGCTCGAGAGCTGGGAGTTTGTCGTTGACAGGAAAGAAAGGAAGCAGTGTGGAGTTGTTTGGGCTGTAGTTGCTGCAGTAGTGCAGCCACCGCAGAAGATCGTCCGCCAATTAACGAGCTTAGTCACCAGCAAGCTCGCTAGGCAGTGGCCGACTCTCTTCCTGATCGGGCTAAATCCCGCTGCGGCCGCTCGCAGATCCCGCGATCTCAAGCGATCCGGACCGTCAACAAACCATGGATCAGCCCATCGATCAGCCCACCCACCTTTGGACGTCCCTTTTGGCCCTCGATCGGCTGTCCCGGCGCCCAAGTATGCACACTGTAGCAATTGTCTGCATAGACGTGGGTCAGGCAGACAGGCATGCTGTCTGTCTGTCTGTGTCTCAAACAATGCTGCCTTGCCGTTGACAATCGGCCCGCAGAAGAGCACCCAATAGCAGTTCTCTCTTGGCAATATGTCATTCGGCTCCAGACTCTTTTCGGTTCCTTGTTTAGAGTTCGTTGTCTGGTGTCATAGCCACGGCACCCAGTGTAACCACCCCGTCGGCTCGTCTATTCCAGAAACCGGGTTCGCAACTCGCAGCTAACACTGATTTAGCTCTGCCCGGTCGATACATGGTCATCACAGAATGCGCAAGGGCTCTTGTATTATGCAAGACGGTATCTACGGGCTTTGCAGCATCGTAAAATACTGCTCATTAGGGAGGGTGGCCAAACCGACATTAGAAGCCACATGGGTGGCTAGAACGGTGAGGGGTGAGGGGTGCGGGGAAGAGGGAAGAAGAAAGGAGGCGGTCGAAGCAAAAATAAGTTATTACTACTACGTAATTGGGTATTTTTCGTGCTACTTCGGGGTTTGCCATAGAGTAACATCGCATGTCCGCATATAGAAAGCATCGACAGGGTGGGAATCCTAGCAGCCATTTAGAATTAGTTCATGCTGAGAGAGTTTCTCGCACAGATACTAGCTACACAGATCCCGATGGATCCGAGCTCGATCTGAGCTGGGCTAGGCTCAAGGTGTGGGCCATTCTTCAGGTCGAAAGAAGATCGATGTTAGATAAAGCTCCAGCTTCAAGGACCTTGCTAGTGGATAACTAGCTAACTGCTAACTAATTCATAAGCAAACCCCGGCCGTGTTAGTGTGTGTGCGCTGTTACACTACAGAGTACATATCGCTCCTGGGCCATTCAGCAGAAGCAATGCCAAGCACCTTCGTGCAAGCTGCTGGACAAGTCATGCAGCTTGCCGCCTCACGGCCCCTTCGCCTAAGCCGGGAGGGCTTCCCCGAAGTATATACATATGTACGGGGAGCCCTGCTACATATATGTATGGACGTGCCAGCTGGCGGAATACACGGGGTACGCGGCATGGCGTCGAAGCACCACGACTAACTCGCTAATGCACTGCATGCAGAAATTACAGTACGCCTGTTTTGTTTTGTTTTTGTTTTTCTGTATCTTTCTTATTTTTCTTTCGGTATTCTATGCGATGGTGGCATAAAATATAGTGGCTGTGCGATGCGTGATTTTGATCGCATGTCTTTCTCAAGTGTCAGGAATGTGTCGAGAATTCGACAATTTGTAGATAAAAAAAACCCACCCAATGCATCCAGTAATATAGTAATACATATACTTGACGCTATCCTGGTAGAGAGCTCATATTAATTTGCCTTGGCGTGAAATCTAAAGCATTTATCAATCTGTCTACGTCAAAACATCTGAATTATAATAATAATAATACGAATACAAGATTCGTATACCCGGAAAATGCCCACACCACACGGACAATTCCCACGCCACACCATTGATCTTGCCCTGTTAGCATCTGCATATCTAGCGCAACAATAACTATTTATGACCACCAACTATAGATGCCCGTCGCCACACAAGCTACATAAGTATCCCTCCTTAAGAGGGTCTATAATAATAGGTGTGTGGACTATCTCCGATCATCCCTTACACCGAAAAAAAAAAAAACAAGAAGAAGGGCAGCTGCATTGGCGTGTAGATAACCCCCATTAATTTCCGATTTTGGTAAAAGGTCGACCACAGAGTAAAATTTCTGGAACATCCTTCCGAGTCAATCAGCGGGAGTCGCGCTATAAAGAGGGGGGCGATAGGTGTATCGATTAGCAAGATCGATTGATAACTTCTCCCATTTCCGTATCCGGTAAAAGGTTGAGGGCGGGGTACTTACTGTACGTATCTAGGGGTTTTCCCTCTAAACCAAAACTCATTAAGCTTGGGGAGAAAAAGAAAGGAAGAAAAAAACCACGCATACTATCTGCTAATGGTGTTGATCGCTTTTCTCTCTCTCTATTGACTGGTGGGTTTTCTCCATCATCGATCCTTCTAATCCACATGTACAAACACACTACGAACGGGTATACCCGGAGTAAGTCTGGATAAAAGTATCCATACTTGATCAACATTATTAGCTGTTTTTTTCCTTGTGTACTAAGTAATGTTCCGTGTGCCTTAGTGTAATCGTCTAGCTACGCAAGTACTATTCTTAGCCCCTCTAGCCAGACTAACACGCGCTTAAACGCCCCTTGATATGTTTTACATACCCACCGTCAAAACCGCAAAAAATAAGCCAAGAAATAGGGAGAGAGAAAAACTTTCGGGGAATTTACTCGATAAGGCTAGAAATACGGAGTAAGTATCCATTGTTGATAATCCAGTTTCAATTTT
This sequence comes from Talaromyces rugulosus, assembly GCF_013368755.1. Taxonomy (NCBI): domain Eukaryota; kingdom Fungi; phylum Ascomycota; class Eurotiomycetes; order Eurotiales; family Trichocomaceae; genus Talaromyces; species Talaromyces rugulosus. The sequence goes on from NC_049564.1 coordinate 4,426,424, forward strand.
TCTATCTCCAACTTTCGTCGCCCCCGCCCCCCCCCTAAAAAACATCTTCAAACAAAAAACAAACTCGTCTAACTAGTCAAAATTACTTCATCACGACGAACAGCAAGATAGCGCTGCGCATCAATAGAGTGATGGGGTGAGAAGATCGACATGCATTAGCGTCATCCCTGTTATCTACAGCAATTGTTCAATTGATTATGTAGACAAGATGGGTCTTCAGGTAAGGATCAGAAACAAGGTCATTTTACGTTACGGGCTAAAGAGCTTCAACATTCGGAGTGTTCAAATATTCTTGAATGTTGTAGAGCAACGTTGACATAGCCGTTGAGACATCAATTATAATTTTCATATTTCAATCTTATTTGCTATTGGCTAAGCACAGAAAAACACCAAAAAAATTGGAAGCAAAATCCCCGACTTTTCTTTATATACAATGACCAAAATTTTGGAAATAGCCAATCGTCGCAGATCCAGCAAAAAATATGGGAACTATTCACCCAATCCTTACTATATAGAAGCAGCATGACCCTCAGGCATATGCTATGCACCGTTTTGGGACTTCCCCCTAATAGCCATCCTACAAAAATTCCACAGTTGGCGAGTAAAAAAGGGCGCATATTTGTGTTTTTGTCCCCGTCGGTAAAAAAACACCTTCCGGATTAGGGTGTTTCCGCTCATGCACCTGGTCACAATTGTTCTCAAAGGGGGACGGTTGATCACCCGGACTAAGCCAAGACCGTGAGGCGAGCTAGTAGGACGAGGGCGAGGACCTATTTTGTCTGCCGTTTGCTATAATGATACTATTTGTTACCCAGAAGGGTTGCAACCGCATCGCTCTCCAAAAGACCGGACTCTTTGACGAGTTCGTGAAATTTGCCACCATTTCGGATGAGCTCCGCCGGCGTGTCGAATTCGGCCACAGAGCCGTGGTCCAAAACAACGATACGGTCAGAGTCGATAATAGTGTTAATGCGGTGTGCAATGGTGATTATCGTCCGGTCTTTGAAGATACTGCTGCGCAAAGTCTTTTGAAGAAGGGCATCAGTCTCCACATCGACAGCGGCCTGGATTCATATTAGGTAGTGTTCTTATTCAAAAGGGCTTGGGTCGTTTACCGTTGCTTCATCAAGCACTAAGATATTGCTTGGAGTTAGCAAAGCTCGCGCCAAAGAAATGAGCTGTCGCTGCCCTTGACTAAGATTTGATCCTGCCAGTTACAACCGTTGTCAGTATCCTATAAAAAAAGAGTAGCGTAGTTCTTAGACTTACCTCCTTCTTGAATCGCGGCATCGAGTTGACCGTCCATACTGGCAATATGTTCCTTGAGGCGCGCATGGCCAAGTACACTCCACAGCTCGGTATCATCATGAACATGTCGAGGGTCCAAGTTGTCTCGAACGGTTCCTTCGAACATTGCCGGATCTTGGGGGATGATCGCGAGGCGGCCACGAAGATCAAGAAGTCCAATAGATGACACATTTAATCCATCGATACTATATCAAATTAGCCCACCTGCAGAGAAACCTGTGTTTATAATTGCTTTTTTTTCTTACTCTATAGCACCCTCTGATGCTTCAATGATACGGAAGAGAGCCAAAGTAAGAGAACTCTTCCCGGCGCCTGTACGCCCAACAACACCAATTTTCTCGTGTGGCTTGATATCAAGGTTGATGTCCTTGAGAACCAAATCAAGTTCAGGGCGATAACGAGTGCTGTAGTTTTTAAATGAGACACCGCCATTTGCTGGCCATCCAATAGTTGGCCTGCTCTTGAATATCACGTCCGGGGCTTCACTCGGTAGATTGGCGTATTCCAGTACTCGTTCCACTGACACGATGTTGGTCTCGACTTCTACAGTCTGTCTTACTATCCAATTCAAGGATTGTGTAATTTGCAAAGCGTAAGACATTGCCAAACCCACCATACCAGCTGACAGACCGCTGCCGGTGGCAACCGAAACGATGGCAAAAGTAGCAGCGGCAAAAATAATGATTGAACCGATAAATTCGAGTCGAACGGCGAGCCATCTATTAGTACTGATAGACGGGAAGTAGGCTCGGTTATTGGCATCCATACGCCATTCGTTTTCCAGTGTAAATCGCTGGCTTTGCCTGTACGCACGAATAGTGGACACACCACCTAGAGACTCCTGAAAGTGTGCATAAATAGGGCTGCGACTCACACTGTCCAGTCGTTTGAGCTCACGGGATGTTCGCAGGTAGTATTTCTGGTAGGAAATGTACACAAAGCCCAGGGGAAAGATGACGGCTAGGAATGCGGGGGTGGATATGCAAATAACGCCCATGGTAAAGAGAGCTCGAGCACTATTGACAAAGAGCTAGAATGTGTCAGAAGACTTTGTTATCAAATGTCATTGCTTTAGCTTACCATGTTGAAAGTTCGGGCCAGCACCTCATCCACTTTGTAAATATCGCTCGAAAACCGATTGAGAACCCGACCAGAAGGAGTTGTCTCGAAAAAGTTCATGGGTGATCTGAAAATTGCGTAGGCCATACGTTCGTGAAATTTTCGAGATGCCTGGCTCACAAGTTAGATAAGTTTTGTTGCGCGATATGTAGAGTTAATACGCACCTCAATAGAGCAGAAAATCCATAAAATAAGTGTTTGTAAAACAACTAGAGCGGATGAACCCAGGCCAAAAGCAAAGTAAATACCAATGTATTTCCCGACCTGGGGGTTCCCGCCTTCAACTTCGTTAAATTCCGCCCAATTCTTCAGCCAGAAACCCCCGGCTATTTGGGCTGACTGGGATGCCAGAAGTGCGAGAAGGTAGAAAGTGACAGCATACAAGTTACTTTCCTTAGCGTACTCCTTGTAGACAGTCCACCTAACTTTACCCTGTTCGGATACCTCCTTCGACTGTTTCGTTTTGATACCATTTTCTTCATCTGTAGTGTCTCTGCGCGGGCCATGCCAGCTTGCAGTACTGGCCCGTCGCAGCGTAGCCATACTAGACTTTCTACCACGGGGTTTGATCGGTTCCAGAACACCAACTGCGTCATTAGATTCTTCGACTTCCGAAAAGTCAGACTCATCAGTAACCGTCGAGTCAAGGCTAATAGGGCTCTTATCGTCGCCTTTGCTAGCCTCAGAGCTTCCTTCGTCGTCATCAGTAGACGATGTGCGAATGAGATTGGCTATTTCGCCTTTCATCGCCAGTAGCTGTTCATAAGTGCCTTTCTCGATCAATGTCCGATCACGAAGTAAACCGATGAAGTCAGCTTCCGGTAAAACGGTAATGGCATTTGTGGCAAGAATGCGAGTTTTGCCGTTTAGTACACCATTGGGTCCTAGAACTCTGTTGATCAAGTGGCGTCCGACATGAGAGTCCACAGCAGAAAGAATGTCATCCAGCAGATAAATATCAGCACGAGCATAGACGGCTCGTGCTAGTGTTAACCTAGCTTTTTGACCTCCGGAAAGGGATATGCCTCGCTCGCCGACTTCTGTCTGGTCTCCATCGGGAAGCGTCTTGAAGTCGGAAACAAGAGCACAGGCTTCGACGGTCAGCTCATAGAACTGAGGATCCCAACGGTGCCCAAAGACGATGTTTTCTCTGACACTAGCGTTCATAACCCACGGTTGTTGCGCAACGTAAGCGATTCGGCCACGAACGACAACTTCTCCGTGCTCCTTCCACAGGTCACCAAGAATAGACTGCAGAAGTGATGACTTTCCTGCTCCCACACGGCCAAGAATACAGGTAAGCTCTCCCTTTCGGGCGCTGAGATTGATATTCTCCAAGACGTTTCCTGCCTGGTACTTGTTCCAAGTAAAAGACGCGTCCCTAATTCGAATAGACTCATCCCCATTATGCGTGGCGGCTTCCTGGAAAAGAACAGCATCTGACTGGAGTTCGTCTGCAGTAAAGTAATCGGTCAGACGATTGACAGCTACTGATGCCTCGATAATGGCGGTGATGAGCATGGGGAATATGGTGAGAGGGAAGGTCAACAGGTTGAACAGGGTTAATGCAGGGAAAACAATTTCCGTGGTCAGAGCCCGATCATTGGTGAGCACAAACACTGTGAATGTACAACAGGAGACGAGAAACGGAGTTGACGACCAAGTAAAATTGGCAACCGCCTGCGTTGCTCCTATTTTTCGAAGGGTATTCAACTCAAGGTCGTTACGAATATGATTGAGTTTAGCCATGAAAGCCTTATTCCAAGCATAAAGTTTGATGCTCTTCATATTATTCAATATTTCGGTCATGAGTCGTGTCCGAGAGTCTTTGTTCTTCATTTGAATAATTTGCAGCTTTTTCATCATGCGGGCAATGACACCATTCAAGGGAACCATGAGAATCATGACTCCAATACCAGCCCACATGCTGTTCCCGATGAGCTGGTGGAGGGAGACCATGCAAAGTACAATCTGGAATGGCGCCGACCAAAGCTGTGTTCCAAATTGAGTCAGGTCAGCAAGACGTTGCTGATCAATGGCCATGTGGTTGACAATATCGCCGGTGGTTTTAGCGGCACGGCCCTCGTTGGATAATCTCAGGGCTTTTGCATAGATCATGGTCGTAAGCGACGACTTCACACGCATTCCAGACTCGAATGCTCGCTGGAAATACTGGTGTAGACATATGGTTTGGAAGACAGAGACGAGAAACATGCCTAGGGCAATAGCAACGCCTCGCATAACCGGCTGTGGCTCGTCTCCACGATAGGAGTCAACAAACGATATCAGGATACGTAGTAATTGAGGCTGCACAAAGGCGAGAACATCGCTGCCGCATTTTATGATGGCACCACGCAGATATGGGCCTCCAAAGGCTCGAATGAGAGCAATCCACAAAGACGGTTTCTTCTTTCTCAGCTCTCTCTGCCATGCGTCTTCTAGAGCACCACCTGTGGCTTTAGTGGTGTCTCGTTGGCGCAGGTTCCACAGGTCATCCTGAGTAAGATAGTTTTTGTAACCGTACTTCATCAACGGTGTCAACCAGCCAAAGGTCAAGACCGAAAAAATGTCGGCATATTCATAAGGACACTCGTCCTCCGTCCCCAAGGCGTCGTACGCGCTCTTCTTCTTCGGGATAAAGTATTCCAAGATAAACTCTAGTATGGCAAGACCCAGGCTGATATTGAACACAATGAAGTACGGGAGATTAGTGCGGAACAATTCGCGGGCAACGAGCGATCGCAACTTCACAGCGTAGGTAGCGATGAAGAGGACCCAATAGAAGAGGGCCACCCCGTTGGGCTGTCTGCTTCGCCAGTGCTCGTGATACTGCACGGCAAAGATTACACCCAGCGAAGCGATGGTCAGCACAGACGTCCAGAATTGAAAATCCGATGCCCAAAGCCCAGGGTTGGATTCCAATTGGATGCAGGCTTGGAGGGCAGAGGTCACGATCAAAGCGGCAAGGACAGTCTAGAGGTTACACACACACACACACACACGGTCAGTTTGATTTCGCGTGTCGTAATCTCGACTATGAGCACTCACCAACTTGGCATAGAAATGCCAGTTCTTCGTCACTGGCTGTGCCTCACGCTTGGTGAATAGAAACCACAATGCGCCGGCGCCCAGCAGAATACCCCATGCGGCAGTGATGGCGACCCAGACATCCAGAAAGCAGGGCGTCAGGTCGAACCTGATGGAGCTGAGAGGGCCCCATCCTTCAACATCAGCACAAAAGGGCTGACGCGAAGTCGGGTTGTGCAACGGGTGGGAGGTGTTGTGGGTGACGGCGGCGAGACCGCTAGCTAGGACGGCCTGCGCATTGCCATCGACCATTTTCCGTCGCGATCAAAGGACAGCGCAGGAGAGTCGAGTCTAGCAATGAGATGGAACAGGAGCAGGCGGGATAGAGCTTGCTCGAAGGACCTGTCTTTTTGTCGATTGTCAGATGAAAGTCGTCAGCAAGGAGGAATGACTGCCGCCGTGAACGATGGGTTATTTTGCTGGGTGGAGACCGCTGCCGCGCACGACTGGCTGGCCCAGGCAGCAGGGAGCTTGGACCAGACAGGAAGGCGGGTTTCGGCGATAACTGGCCGAATCCGATGCGCAGCTTATTAATGCGCATTCTCTCGAATTTGCTAGTCGGCAAGAGAGAGGTGCATTTCGACCATGTTTGGCGACGTGCACGAGGTGGAAGCAGTACAGGACAGGGCCAGATAGTAGAAGGATACGCGCTTGGCGGCGTCTGCAACGAGGCTCTGGCTGAACAAGTGGGGAGCTCGGTGACGTTATGCTTGGCAAATCAGTCCTCATCGCCTACTACTGCCGCGCCATCTCACTATCATCCTTGTTTGCGAGCTGCGAGCACTGTTGTTACCGTTATTTAGCTGCAATTGATCTGAGATCTCGGGCTTAGGGTTATCGTTTCTGAGTCTTGGTAATCAAGGCTCGGTGATTGGCTCCTTCCCGCCTAGTTTGTTTGTTGATACGGCATTTCGCTCCACTACGAAATACTGTTTTCAAGTTATCCTTGAAAACAACCAGTAAATATATCGTTTGATGCAATTCTTCGACTGCTCAAACCGCCGGTGTTCAGCATTTTTGAGCGCTACCCAATATTTGAAACGACAGTGTGAACGTGTCCGATTATATATATATATCACGATGCCCCGCTTGATGATGGTTGGCGCATGCTATGTTGACACCATTTTGAGGTGAGAACCATGACGTTTATTTTCGTCGTCTACTATCTTTCAAAAACCTATCCAACTGTTCAATGTTATGCCCTAGTGTTGATCATTATCCCTCAGAAGATGAGAAGCTCCGCGCCTCAAAGCTCAGTCGACGACGCGGCGGAAATTGCCCTAATTCACTCGAAGTCCTCCAGCAGCTCGTGGAAGTTTCTCAGTCAGACCTGTCACTGGGACTCATGACGGTGCTCCCAAAACGCCAGTCACACAGCACGGCCTTCATCCGGGATTCGCTAGGCCCAAGCGTTGACTGCGACAATTGCGTTTACCGCGAGGACACCTCTGAACCGGCCTCGTGCTATGTCATCCAGAGCCAGCAGACGGGGAGCAGGACTATTGTTAATTATAACGGGTTGTCCGAGATGACCTTTGAAGAATTCAAAACTTGTGTCGGACAAACAGAGCTGGAAAATTGTTGGTTTCATTTTGAGGTATGCCTCTCTTTCTTTCTTTCCTTGTGCTTGAGAGCTTGCGCGCTGACGAGATAGCTGCTTGTAGGGAAGAATCCCAGATACTACCCTGAAATGCCTCCAATTTCTACGCAGAACGCAGCCGTCCGTCCAGATCAGCGTCGAGCTCGAAAAACCAGGCCGCGCTGGACTTGACAAGCTTGCTGCCGAAGCCGATCTGGTTTTTTATGCCAAAGGCTGGGCCCAGGCATGCGGCTATAAATCAATGGAAGAGTGTTTAAGATCACAGTCTCGAGTCACACCGAAAGCGTATGCTCAAGCCTGTCTATAACAAAGAAAGATGCTCATATGCTATTATCTATATACAGGAAATATCTATTTTGCACCTGGGGAGAGGATGGTGCTGCACTCTTGACACGATCAGATAGCACTTGCATATCCGTCCCTGCGTTGAAAATCGCAGATTCAGAGGTGGTCGAGTATGTTGAACACACCAGCTATAACAAAGATCAGTCTCCTAATATTTATAACAGTACAATAGGCGCAGGCGACACATTTATTGCCGGTATCTTTTTTGGTCTTCTATGCCACTATGATGAATGGGAATGGGCTCGCAAACTGCGTTTTGCCAATGAGCTTGCCGGCCGGAAAGTTGTCCAGGAAGGATTCCAAGGTCTAGGACAGGTCATGACTCGTCAGATGAGATGACTGTCTGTAGCAACAGGAGAGATGCTGGGGTTCGAATGTTGCGCTGCAAGAGTATCCAGTAAATTAGCCGCGGTTGGACGACGACGAGTGTACAGCTCATCCTGCCCGGTGATTGGCAGTAAGCCAAAAAAAAAAAAGAATGGCTTAGTTTCATGACTCAAAAACAATACTAGTATAAGCAAATTTAAGTAGACATGATACCAGTGGAAAGAATTCTTAAATGCTTATACTACGTAGTAATACGTACATAGATGGTCCGTGCACAACAGCCGCCCGTAAGCGCCGACCGCGCTTGGCCCACTTGGCACGTCTTCGCGGCTTCTGGACAAAGGCGACATCGAAAGTTGAAACAACACGGGTGACTCTTCCAGGCAACGTCGCCAGCCTAGGTATGGTTTGAAGTCGGCATTCATCGCATCGATCATACAATTTACGGCCTTATCTACCGAGACCCTGTCACGACCGAAATCCAACCAGGCAGCACGCACGTTCTCGTCGTGTCTCTTCCGCGGAAACTTCATGAACAAGCCGACTCATGCCTAAGTCTGGGAGCGTTTTGGGCGCGACCCACACAGGCCAAAACGATGCGACAGCTCCAGGGCGTGGAAGAGGCCGAGGGCGCGCCGCCAACGGGATGAAACCATTTGCGAGCCGTCGAGGAGGAGTTCCTGCGCGTGGGAGAGGTCGGGGCCAGCAGCCATCACAACCTGCAGGTAATAACGCTGGAACCAAGCTGGGGACAGAGCCATTTGCTGGTACGGCCTCATCGAACTCGCCCTTTGCTCAGATCAAGAACAACAATTCTTTTCTATCTGCGAATGGGTCGAGCGCGCCTCTCATGTTCGGAAAACCGTCCCCTACCCCAGAAAGCACAACTGTGACTGGATTTGGCGCCCCTTCCGTTGTGTCTACAGCGATGGAGAATAATGTGGACCATGCGAGAGATCCTCGTCCTGGCGCTGCTTCTAAACGACTAGCCCACAGCAAACCTACCCCAGCTCCGCGCAGCAACGGAGGTGGCAAGACAGTAGATTATCAAGAACGCTATGAAAAGGTGCCTGCACATTGTCCGTGACAAACAACAACTTCGCTAACAGTTACAAGCTCAAAGCTGCACGGAATAAGCAAAGAGAAACCCCTGTCAAGCCAGGCACGGCCGATCCCAGCCAAGCGCAGAACAAAACCCCGGTTGGCACATGTACAGCTATGTGTCCAGAGTTTGAGAGAGTGGAAAGGATGGTCCAAAAAATGATTGATAAATGCGAGAAAGTAAGTCTGGATGCAGGCAGCTTTTGGTTTCTATCTTCTTACATGCTACACCCAGTCAATAGATCCTTCGACAGATACCCTTGAGACACGAGAGTTGAAGATGGTGAAAAGGTTCAGAAGATCCGCTGCGGGCTACGACGAGCAGCTACCCTCCGATATTCGCACCCCGTCCACGCTTCTTCAAACAATGAACTACCTCATCCGGTATATTCTTAGCGGCCCTGAGCCTCTAGGCTTGATCCATAAATTTGTCTGGGACAGGACTCGGTCGATAAGAAACGATTTCTCCGTGCAACAGTTGACTAAGATCGAGGATGTGAAAATAGCAGCGAAATGTCTGGAACGGATAGCGCGCTTCCATATCGTTTCTTTGCATTTACTTTCTAGCCCGGACAACGAGGAACAATTTGATCACCACCAAGAGCGGGAACAACTCAACAACACCATGCTTTCTTTGATGCATTATTATGAAGACAACAGAGACCGTATAGATTTCCCCAACGAGGCCGAGTTCCGCGCATATTACATTGTCTTGGCTATCCACGACCAGCGCCACGACATTGAAGATCGAGTCCAAAGATGGCCGCAGGAAATTCTTGAACACCCCAAAGTCCAAGTCGCCTTGGACCTCTTAGCAGCCTCTGGCAACGCTTGGGATTATCAAAGTGTGCTAGATGACTTGCGACCTAATGCCATAGCGCAAGGGTTCTACGAGAGGTTCTTCAGTCTAGTGGATTCTCCAGCTGTGTCTTATCTGATGGGCTGCGTTGCAGAGATTTACTTCAGCAGTGTTAGGCAGACGGCTATCAGATCAATTTGGAAGGCTTGCTGCCGTGTACCAATCTCTCAGCAGCACAAAAACGAAGACTGGACATTAGACGAACTCACCCGAACACTCTACTTTGACGATCATATGCAAACCGAGGAGTTTTTGGAAGAGCAAGGGCTTCAGTTGATGGAAAGGGATGATGGAGTGCCGTACTTGAACTGGGGCAGTAGCTCTATCGATACTGTTGGTATGTTCAATAGCCCAAACCTGATCTTAACCCCCGCCTAATTGGTTGTGTGAATAGACTTCAACCCTTCTTCACGGCACACCTTTTCGAGAAGTTACGTCGAAACGAAACGTGGTTGTAGAACTCTTGCCGCCATCATTCTTGGGTTGAATGTACAGCAAGCAGCATCTCGAGGCATGGTTGATCTCTCTTTGGTTGAGTTACCAGATTCACCCATCGAAAATGAAGAAGACAATGAGCTTTTCGTCCGCCAAGATGAGCCCAACGATACTGAAATGTCCGCAATGCAAAACGATCAACCTTCAAATCCTTTCTTCCCTCCTCCTGCACCTTTGGAGAAGCCAGAGGTACTCTCTTCACAACCTTCATTGTCTATTTTTGGGAGTAGCACGGAACCCAAGGCTCCTCACAACCCTTTCGCGTCCAATATTCCTCCCATAACTTCCTCCACTGAGCAGCCAAAATCCGTGTTCTCATTCCCTTCTCCATTTCAAAATACAAATACCACGTCGACGTCAGAGTCTTCGTCAACTATCACTTCCGCAGCAGCACCGCCTGGTCCATTTTCTTCATGGCCATTGTCCTCTCAAGGCCCTTCGTTTTCAGCGACTCCTGCTCCGGTCACGTCTGCTGAACCATCAAACCCGCGGCCTTCATGGCTACCAGCGTTTCCGAGCTCAACCACCTCGCAAGCCTCTCCATCTACGTCAGTCCTACAGACATCGAAGCCACTCTTTGGATCAACGCCACCTTCTTTCATCTCGCCTTTCACAAGCCAGCCGAAATTCGGAGATACTTCCACAACTGCCGTGTCAACAGAAACATCTAATACGTTGTCATTTGGGCCATCGGCACCAGCTAGTTCATTTGCCATACCTGCGCCTTCGGCGAACCAATTTTCGAGCATAGTCCCAGAACCCTCGACCATAGCGCAACCGGAACCGGTGGCTGCGGAAAATCCTCAACCATCATTTGCAGCACAGTCATCGATCTTCTCAAATCAACCGTTGGTACAAGACACTTCGTTGCTATCTTCCATCCCACCAGCGCAAGATAGCGTGGAGCCGATTCCAAGTGTAGAAGAAGTCGAATCTCCCTCAAACACTCCTCCCATGGAAGAACAAGAGCCAATCGTCGAGTCTCCACCGATATCAGAAGCATCTGCGGAGGAGAACCAAGAATTTCGCAATTCGTGGATAGAAACTTTGAGACAAGCGGCAATGTCTAAGCGGAAAATCCCGCCCAATCGAAAGCGTCCCTTCGAGGCAGAGCCACAGGTGCCGCGAGCTCGGAAGCCTAATGCACTGCCTTTGCAGGTCCAGGATGCACCTAATCAAGCTGTTCCCAAACCTGCGCCTGCACGGCCTAAACCGAAAAAGGCGTCCCTTGCTCTTGCTTCGATTGCACCTCTTCCAACACTCCCAATTCTTGAACAGGTAAAGAAAATGACGCAGATCAGAAAGCAAGAAGACGAAGTCGAAAGCACTAGATCATCGCAAATAGATGAGGACGAACTACTGCTTTCTGCCGCTCGAATTGCAGCGGAACAGTTGAAGAACGGGCCAAGACTTCTAGAACACACGCCCGATTATTCTTATCTCGACCCACTCCGATCTTCTACATATCTAGGGCGGAGTACGAGCTCGGCAAGAAGTTCACTCAACACGCCATCGCCTTATGCCCGCATTAATGGTTACGAAGTCGCCTTGGCACCAGAGACTCCCCTTGGCCTTGGCCGCACGTTGTCGCGAACTGAACAGCGTTTAAGGCTCACCGGAGGAAAAGGACTGGCATATAAACCCCTCCAGCGCACGCCCGATCAAGAGACGGAAACGGGCAAGAAAGCAAAACGAAAGAAACTAAAAAACGGATCTTGAAGATGATGTACCACTGTCTTGAAATTTGTTGTTATTTTTATTCTCAGCGCAGTTGTCCCCATTACGACTATGGATCGCTTGGTTGTATTTAGACATCTCTCTCAGATCTTACCACATGTCTGTGTACATATTATGCGGCTTGTTGGCTACTTATGGAGTTGGGGATTCATTAGGCATGGCGTTAGTGATATGTGTAACTGAGATACCAACGTACTTGAACAATGAAACATGTATCATTATTATCCTTCTGAAAGATATTATTGTCATCGTATTTACTACCGATAGCCTAAAGTATTAGTTAAGCTTCAGGTCTCACCGCGATTATGATGCTGCTGATATCACATGACTGCCGCCCGCCGCGGCCTGCGAGTCGATGACCGTACATACAGTACAGCCTAACCCGAAGGTAACCCTCCACACTTTCAACCACTGAGACTTGTATCCATTTGGCATCAATGCACGGGTCAACCTTGCATACTAGGGGGGCCTTGTGTAAGCCCTAAAGAGAACGAGAGAGAGAAAAAAAAAAGCTTCGGAGTTCATGCAAGACGAATAGCACAGACCCCGCCCCAGATGTTTCCCCTCGACATCGGATGTCTCTCGTCGAAGAGATTTGATTGAGCAACCTGAAATGTTGTGGTGTAATTATTATTATCGCCGACCAGTCTACATCGCCGCCAGATATTATTACGATCTGCCTCAGCTTGCAAGTCGGATTGCATCAAGAGCGCTTTGTGGCCGAAGTGGGGCGCCCAATCTCTCTTTTATTTCTGCCATTTTCTCTTTGTTTTCCAAAAGAATCTTTTGACAACTCACTAACGAGGCTGCTCGAACTGCGACAGGACGACATCTTTCCAGTCTATCGAGAATGAGGATTGCTACGCTGCAATTTGCACCCCAGCTGGGAAATGTGGAGGCAAACATTCGACGAGCAGACCAGCTGTTGAAGCTGACGTCCAGGGATATCTCCGATGGTCCGGGAATTGAAGAATTGCGACCAGATATTCTGGTCTTGCCGGAAATGGCATTCTCTGGTAGGCGGTCGTCTAGTTAATGCTTTACTGATTGACTGTTTTCTTTTTTTCGCTAACGCTCCGCCTTAGGATATAATTTCTCATCTATAGAGGCTATTAGGCCGTATCTGGAAGTTCAGAATGAAGGACCATCTGCCCAGTGGGCGAGGAGAACTGCCTCGCGGCTGAAATGTAAAGTCTGTATAGGCTATCCAGAGGTGTCCAGGAATGATACATCGACCACAGAAAGTGACGCTGAAAAAACAGAGACATTTTACAACTCGATGATCCTCTTTGACGAGACCGGGAAGTTCGTCCACAATTATCGCAAACGTTTTCTTTATTACACCGACGAGATCTGGGCGTCTGAAGGCGAACCGGAATGGAGCTTCAAATCACTCGAGTTCAACACAGATCCGACCAAGATGGATGGATTAAAATTACACGTTCCGACCACGTTTGGGATCTGCATGGATATCAACCCGTATAAATTCGAAGCACCGTTCACGGAATGGGAATTTGCGAATCGGGTTCTTGATTCGCAATCTCATCTGGTTATTCTTCCGACATCCTGGCTCGTGGCTGATGCGGCTATCGTCGATAGCATGCCTGGGCAGCTACCTGACATGGATACGTTCAATTACTGGATTCGCAGATTCTGGCCCTTGATTGATAAAAAGATAAACTATAGTAGGCCACTAGAAGGATTTTCAACGCCAACGGAAAAGAATATAGTCCTCATCTTTGCAAATCGAACCGGCTTTGAGAGTGGAGCTGATATTGTCCGTGATGCTACGTATGCAGGCACCAGCACGATTGTTACGATTACACAAAAGATAATTTCTGGCTCTCAAACGGAACCAGAGGACTCACAACAGGACGAGAATGCGGGATCATTCGAAGTCAAGATACATTGCTGGGACATCAAAGGCGCGCGAGAAGAAGGCATATGCTTTGCCGACACTACGACAGAGCCGAAAATGACCTTTGTCACGAAGACACGCTCAGATGACGGCAATTATGATAGTGAATAGACACATGTTTTTTATTGATACTATTTGCGGTTATACTCATTTGGACGATATGATGAAGCTTGTGCACTATATCAAAAGTTGAAATAATGCGTTCTCCACTTGCAAAAGAACTCCTGTACGATGCAGTCACAAATGCAGGTATATTCCACAATCTTGATGCGGGGGGTTTTTTTAACACTTGGACATTGTAAACGCCACTGATGAAACCAGACCCGAGATCATAATGATAATAAAGCCACGTACTTTCTCTCAGTTGCCAATATCTTAGACCAATAGCGTAGGCGAGTTGAACTTTGGTCGATACTCATATCATGTTTCATTCAAGTTTCAGGTGGTCTCCTGGCGTGGGATACTGTCCGAAATAGGATGTCCCTGGGTCGAGGGATACCTCTTACGGATCAACTTACGGCCAAATGCATAGAGGAGAAAAGGAACGAAAAAAATAAATAATAACATTATATTCTCGCCCATAGGGCCACGCGCAGAGCGTTGCCGACATCCGTTGACTCATTAAAGCCAACTTCACCGGGGGTAGTCCCAATCTCGCAAGTGTTTATCGAATAATTCAGCTATCCCGGAGGCATTAAGGATCTTCGCTAGGCGCCAGTGCTTCTTAAGGAGTGATGGAGAGGCGGAATTTCTCCGTCATCACCCTGTGAAAGTGTGATGGTGTCGTCCATGTTGGATAATAAGGACTGACCAAACAGCCAAAGGTTTTTTTGGTTAGCATATATTTTTATTTTGTAAACATCCTCAGTGTCCTGTTACACACACCTCTCGATCAGTAAATAGAAAAATAGCTAGGATGGTTTATAATTTTTTGAGACTCACAGTCGGTTGAAACGCGACATTGAATTCCTCAAACGTGTTATGAATGTAGTCTTCTAGGCATATCTCACTGAAGGGGTTGTTGATATTATCGACACTCATCCCAATTTGGCGCACACTTGGAAAAAGACGGAAAAGGACTGCCCAGATTTTTTCTGGTCCCTCCTATAGCAAGTTAGTATCTATTGGTTATGTATATAGAAGCTTCAATACCGAGACGTCCAATTTGCATTGGCAAATGGAATTATGTGTGCGACTTCAAGGTCTGCAAAGACAATGGCACTTGGCTTCCCCTCCTTCCAGTCGTGAACGTCTATTGCACCTGTCACAACATATCG
This sequence comes from Talaromyces rugulosus, assembly GCF_013368755.1. Taxonomy (NCBI): domain Eukaryota; kingdom Fungi; phylum Ascomycota; class Eurotiomycetes; order Eurotiales; family Trichocomaceae; genus Talaromyces; species Talaromyces rugulosus. The sequence continues at coordinate 4,441,597 of NC_049564.1, forward strand.
ACCATCTGGCTACATTTGGCGAATCTTAGGGTGATTTCATCGATCGAGACGTCCTGTATGATGAGGTTTACCGTGGACGCTAACTTCCTGGTGTGATGATCGCACATTAGCACGGGCGTGGTCTTTTTGGATCGGGCCATAACCCGAAGCTTCGGCGCTAGGTTCTGGAAGACCTGAATAGCCTCTAGTTCCTTGTCCGGCTTATGCTTGCTGTATCGTTTTACGTCTCGTTTCATATCTGGTACTCGTCAATCCTCCGGATTGCTCTTTGTCGTTCTGGCGGTCGACTTTCTAATGCCTCGGTATCAGTAGAGAGAACCGATAAGTTGCTCGACAGAGTATATAAGGTGGACTGTCTGAATTTGCAGCCTCCCTCGAGTCGAGTGACGGAGGGCCGCCACACGTTGCTTTCTTCTTGGCCATATTACTTTAAACTGCAGAATTATTTCATCCTAGCGATGGCTGGCACGGATGACCCAAAAATCGGATTTTTAACAATGATTAGCCCTATCTCATGACGTCGGCCACGCAGTGTCCAGTGTCGAAATAGGCAGTCGCATATACGCCCGAAATAGCATAGGATTTATGATCAGTGGTAGGTCCTCCTAGAAGGTAGATAAGCCCATAGGCTGTCGCTATAATCCATGTGACATTGACTTATAGCATACACAGGTATAGTTGGCGGTGGATACACAGATGGCTGATATGCAGATCACTCCAACATTAAAAAAATATTAATATTGTATCAATATATTGATAATATGTATCATTTGCATGTATATACTAGGTAAGAATTGAAAAATTTCACAGCACGATTACATCAAGTATATACTATTGATATATTAAATACATTTTCCTACAAAAAAATCGTCCCTGGAAAGCTGAAGAGGCTTCTGGCAGACTAGGGGTGCACCACCACACACTACTAGTAGTGCACACCACGGCGATAAGGTAGGGTGGGCCGCATGTCATCTGCCTGGCTCAAGCAGCGAGGCTCGAACACTCTGCGACGCTCGATCGTGGCTGATGCCTCAGGATGGTTACTCGCTCAGCTGCTGATGGAGGGCTACGGTTGGCACGTGCAGCCAGGATTTCCCTTTTGGGCGATTCCGGCCAGAACCACCGCCACCACGGGATCGTCACACATGATCACGCTGGCGCCCGCAACACCACCACGGACACGGCAAGAAGAAAACCAGACCGGTAAAAATCGAGGAGATCGCTAAAAACAAAACGCACGCAGTAAAAAAAAAGGGAGAAGGGGGTAAAATGATAACAATCATAACAAGAGAGACGCGCCGAGAACAGGGTAGACGGGTTGTGGGGCCCGGGGCGGGCTCCCATTGGCCAGGCGCGCGGGGTGGTCAGGTGACGCCCTCCTACGTTCAATGTTCTGCCTTCGCCCACGTGAGCAGCCCGCCCTCTCTTGCTGCGACTTCGCGACTCTGAAGCTATTGACCACGCTCCAGACAAAAGACTGTATTGTTCTTTTTTGATCGGCTTGTCCGTACAGATCAAATTATCGTCCACATCCCAAATCCATCGCACATCTTTTTTTTCCCGTGCTGTTTTTACTCCATTTCTCGAAACTGCCCGATTCGGATTCGAGATACTCCATACACTCACCTGATTTCCCGTGACTTCTCGTCAGGTGATATCATCAACCAGCAATCCCTCCACAAGGTACGCTTCAAAGCTCTCCACCTACATCCATCATGCCGTCATTCCCAGCATCACCATGCCACCAGCCTGCCAGCCAAGTTTCCTGCAAATGCTGTCGCATCCAGACTGCAGCCTGTCGCGACCTTGTTGTCGTGTCGTGTTTTTGCCTCGGTCGCATCCATGACGCGGTCGCTGAAGACCAAAAAAAACACATGACAGGTCGATAATGCTCCAGTTTTGGTAGCATTTGTTTCCTATCTGGGCATCTATCCTTCCAGGATCTGATAGCACTCGACTGCAGTCCCCCGAAATACTTGCTGCTTGCTGTTGACGTGTGTGTGCTTCACTCGCGTTTTTCGCGTTTTCTTCCCTGTTCCTATTAGTACCCCGCAGTCGCCTTCTAAATCTTCAAGAAAAACCAAGGCTGTCGCGTGTTTTCATTGTTCATTACTTTGACTGCGAGGCTTTAACTAATACCTGTTTTTTCTCGAGTCGCTGACATGGTGACCAGCTCCCCAGAAATAGCAAGACAGACCAACCAAGCTACGGACCCAACATTACTTTTTTCTAGTCAGTATGTTATTGGTATTGTTGAATCGAACCAGTTCGTTTTACTAACGACGACTAACAGGAAGACTACAACATCCTTTCTTCATGTCCGACTCCGGCATCACTGTCGATAACAACGGCAGCAACAAGCGAAAGCGCGAGGAAGACAGCCTCGGTCCAGACCCCCAGCGTCTGGCGACCTCCCACAGCGGCAGCAATGGAAACGTGCCTGGCCTGAATGGCCCAAATGATGCCCACGCATATACTCACCCGAGCCTGGGTCACTACGATGGGACCGACCTCAACATCGACGAACAACTCCTCACTCATGTGGCCCAGTCTAACGGCCTAACGGATGATAGCGCACTCACCGCAAATGCAAAGGCTGCCCTGGCTGCAAACCCCCAGAATAAATTTTCTTCGCCGCCTGACGGTGGTTTTGATGGTCAAATTTCCCATGGGCTCCCATTTGGTGATCAGCTTGGGCAGTCGGCTGGTCTTCCTGGGCATACACAGGCACACACCTCGACTGCCGCTGCTGTCTATGCCGCTCGTGAGGCTCAGAGCATGAATGCGAAGCCCACTGTCGGATCTCCAGAGTGGCATGCTCTACGCAAAAATAATCACAAAGAAGGTTAGTTTGTTACTATCGACTTTAAACCACCAGCTACTAAACTATTATAGTTGAACGACGTCGGCGTGAGACTATCAACGAAGGAATCAACCAGATCGCACAGTTAGTTCCCAACTGCGACAAAAACAAAGGAGCAATCTTGCAGCGTGCGATTGAGTACATTGCTCAGCTGCAAGAAGACAAAAAGCAAATGAACACGCGTTGGGAACACACAAACCTCACAACCCAACAAGCCCTTACCGAGATCAACACACAGAATTCCAAGTGGAAGGCTGAGGTAAATCGGCGCGGCGATATTGCACTCAAGTGGATTCAACGTGCTCGCGACGCAGGTCTCGAATTTGATGATTACGATGATGAAAAAGACCTGGGCCAGTTAGACACTGACCATACCCAGACTGCATAAAATGACCTCTTTCTTCTACCCCCAGCAATCAATTTGATTTATTTTCAGTATTATGCAGCCTCGGTATTACTATGGCGGCTCTTTGTTTAAGACTCAACTGCATTTATGACTCATCTCGGAAAACCCATGTCATCGTCCGTGCGCTTACTGTATGAATTCATTCGCTGGTCTGCTTTTGTTGTGTCAAGTATGACGTGGATTTTTGTCTTATGAACCTGTGAATTATTGAAGCAATTTTGCCCATGGCTTTTGCACTTCTCTGGCTTAGCAGCTAGCTTCTGTTGGCATGACTCACGGCTTCTGGTTCTGCAAAGCAATTCCTCACTCATGAGATGACTGCTCTGATTTCCATTGCTACCCATTTGTGTCGATGCAGTTGACGTTCCTTGTCCGCCTTTATTCATGTTTTTTGTTCTTGTTTATTTTCCTTTTTTTTGAGCTCAGTCCAGTCTTTTATTGCCTATTATACTCGGAAATGGATGGCGAACCAGGTGCACCGGTCTTTCACTTCACTTGCTGTTTTCTTAAGATGATTACCTCGATGCGTATATGCGGTTTGGTTATTCTTGTTTTCTTTGAACGAAATTCTATATTCAAGTGATGTATGTGATCTCTTTTCTAGTTTTATAGCCCAGCTAGGCAAGTTATGAATAATTAGTTATACTCTCAATATAGTTTATAGAATGGTCTCACAAGCTATCAGCCCTCGTACATTATTTGTTGTACTGTGTAACGTCGGATAATTTCTACTTAAATAGGAATTCCGACTCACTAGCTGATTGAGAACTCCGGCTTATCCCAAACCCGATCTCCGGAGAATTATTAAAAGCGTAACGAAACCCGATTGATTCGTTACCTCGTAGCGAGGGTAGAGCCTAAAAGCTTATCAACACGATTCGCATTTCGGTCAACAGTAGTAGTATCGCCCGTATTATTATTGTGACTCACGAAGATGGCCCATTCTCGACCGGTCCCGAGACGCCTCGATGCCCGCTGAGAAGGCGCTATCCTTAATCAAGCATTCTCGGGCCCGGCGCGGTCCCCGCTAGTCCGTTCATGCGTAACTTTCCAGTGTTGAGGAAGCGTTCTTCGGGCACGCTTGACGCCCGAGCTCGGGTCCGAAAGATCCGTTTGAGGAAAAAAACAAGTCTTATTTGCAAGGCTTTTCTAGTTTAATTATTATTGTTATTATTAATGGAGTAGTAGTAGCAAATAGCATAATAGTTCAAAATCAGCTTTGAAAACGTGGGGCGGATAGCAGCCTAGAAGTTTGCTCTTCTTACTTCGAACTATTATTATTAAATTATATTCCGTTCCATTCTCGATCTCTTTTTTTCTTCTTTTTTAATTTCTACATTTGCTTGATGTTTCTTTTTTTCAGCTAAGCCAGTTTTCCGGACAATCATGCTGCCTATTAATCTGCGAGTATAAGAGCTTGTCGACAGCTACATACTAGGTAACCCGCGAGGGTGGTTCCGGGGGAATTTCATCAACACTAATCAATCGATATAAGCTTGGCTTGACAATCAATATTATTGATACAAGGCAAAAAATGTCAGAGTCCAAAGAAGAGGGCATATCTGCCCAGCCCGCCAGATCATGGCTTTCACGAATCAATCCCATCAGACCAAGGCGAACCTACCAGATCCCAGAGAAGCGTGTCGAATCTCCAGAGCACAAGGCCGGTTTTCTCAGTTTGCTTACTTTTGAGTGGATGACACACATTATTTTTGTATGATGCCCCCCCCCCCCTTTTTTTTTTTTTTTTTTTATCCCAATGGAAAAAAATGTCTATGAACTAACCCTTAACTTGTGTACAGGTTGGTTACCAGCGGCCATTAGAAGAAAACGATCTGCCCCAGGTCAATCCAGCTCGCACGGTCTCATTGCTTTCGACAAATCTACAAGATACCTTTGAGAGAAATGCAAAAGCAGGCACAAAACGGCCTTTACTCACAGCTCTCTATCAGACGTATCGCACCGATATCCTGGTCGGGGCCGTTTGCTGCCTGTTGGGCAATCTGGTTCTCATCATGGTTCCCTATGTCTTGAAATATCTGATTGCTTTCGCTACAGAGGCATACATAGCCGACTCGACGGGTCAGCCTGCGCCTGCGGTACGTACCGGAATCGGCTACGTGATCGGCCTTACGTGCATGCAGATCCTGGGCAGCATCGGCAATAACCATTTCATGTATCGAGGCATGGTTGTCGGTGGCGAGGCTCGGTCCGCTTTGATATCTATCATCTTCAAAAAGGCCATGACTATTTCCGGACGAGCAAAGGCCGGGTGGAAATCGCCCAAGAGTCTTCCGCCGGATATCAAGCCTGATAGCGACGAAGAAAAACAGTGGTTTGCCGAGCAACTCAAAGAAACCAAGACTGAAGGTTGGAGCAACGGCCGCATTATCAATCTCATGTCAACCGATACCAACCGTATCGACAAGGCGGCGGGCTGGATGCACTTGGCATGGGTGTCACCTCTGACGCTGATTGTCACCATTGCTCTTCTGCTTATCAATCTTACGTACAGCGCCCTTCCAGGAATTGGTCTTTTCTTCATGTCAATCCCTATGATGGGCTGGGCTGTGCGCCGCATGTTTACCATTCGTTCCAAGGTCAACGCACTCACCGATAAAAGAGTCAGCTTGACGCAGGAAGTTCTTCAAGCAATTCGATTCGTCAAGTACTATGCATGGGAACCCGACTTTTTAGACCGCATTGGGAAGCAGCGTCACGGCGAAATCCGCTCTGTGCAGCTTCTTTATGCGATCAAGAATGGTATGACCGCTGTGGGAATCTCGATACCCATGTTTGCATCCATGCTAGCTTTTATCACCTATTCCTTGACAAACCACGCCTTGGATCCCGCTCCTATTTTCTCTTCGTTAACTCTTTTCAACCAGCTTCGACTGCCCCTGATGATGTTTCCCATGGTTGTCGGTCTAGTGACGGATGCTTTGGCTGCTATTAATCGAATTGAAGATTTCCTGCTCACCGAAGACATGCAGACAGACGTGGAACCTGTCGGGAACGCACCAGATGCCGTTTCACTCGTCGATGCAGCATTTACATGGGAAAGCATCATTGAAGGAAGCGGCCCTGGGAAAACAAAAACCGACAAAAAGGCCGCTAAAATGAATGCCAAAAAGGCAAAGAAGGAGAAAAAGGCAAAGAAAAAGGCCGCAGATGTGGAGAAAAATTCAGACGCAAATTCAGACGAAACGAAGATTGCTGAAACTCCTCCTGAGATTGGCTCAGTGTTGACCCCGTTCAAGATTGAAAACCTCAATATCCACGTCGGCTATCAAGAATTCCTGGGTATCGTCGGAGGCGTAGGTTCCGGTAAAACTTCCCTTATAGCAGCACTGGCCGGTGAAATGCGGAAAATCGATGGTGATACTGTCATCAGTGGATCCAAAGCCTACTGTCCTCAAAGCGCATGGATCCAGAACGCCACGGTTCAAGATAACATCATCTTTGGCCGTGAACTGGACGAGGAGAGGTTCCAACGAGTCATTGACGCATGCTCTCTTCGACCAGATCTCGAAATGCTTCCGCGCGGTCGCTATTCACAAATCGGTGAGCGCGGAATCAATCTCTCAGGAGGACAGAAAGCTCGTATCAGCTTGGCGCGATCGATTTACTCGGATGCAGATATAATTCTCTTGGATGACCCTCTTTCAGCCGTGGATGCTCATGTCGGTCGACATATCATGGATAATGCCATCTGCGGGCTTCTCAAGAACAAATGTCGAATCCTTGCCACGCACCAGCTCCATATCCTCAACAAATGTGACAGAATCATCATGATGGACGATGGCAAAGTGATTGCAAATGACACTTTCGACAATCTTGCGGCAAATAATGAGAAATTCCAGGCAATGATTGCAACTGTCGAGTATGAAAAAGAGGAGGAAGACACCGAACAGCCCGTTGCCCGTGAGGTTGTAGAAACTGCCACAAATGCCCCTGAATTAGTAAAGGAAAGCTCGGCTCAAGAAGAAGAAGAGGATGGTCCAGAACAAGTCTCAGGCAACATGTATTTCCAATATTTTGCTGCTGCAGGTTCGCCTTTTATATTACCGGTCGTGGCGTTATTGTTGGTATTGTCTCAAGGTGGCGCCATCGTCACCAATTTGTGGCTGTCTTGGTGGACGTCCAACAAGTTTGGCTTCAACAGCGGAACATACGTAAGTAGCCTTCCTTTATTTTAGCCTCATCACTGACTCCTCCAGATTGGTGCGTATGCTGGCCTCGCTGTCGGCCAAGCCTTGCTGCTCTTCGTGTATTCGACCGCCCTAGCTATGGCTGGCACAATTGCGAGTAAACATCTTCTCCAGCTGGCCATCAAGAGAGTTCTCCAGGCCCCGATGTCCTTCTTCGACACAACTCCTCTCGGGCGCATCATGAATCGTTTCTCCAAAGACGTCGACACTCTAGATAACAACATGATGGACTCGATGCGTCAGGCGACAATGACGATTGCTCAAATATTTGGCGTGTTCATTCTCATAATTGCCTACTACTATTACTTTGCAGCTGCTGTGGTGCCTCTGTTCCTGATCTATGTGTTGCTTGCACTCTACTACAACGCGTCCGCAAGAGAAATCCAGAAACACGAGTCTCGGCTTCGAGGTCGGGTTTTTGCGCGTTTCAATGAGGCCATATTTGGAACTGCAACCATCAGGGCATATGGACTAACAAACACGTTTATTGAATCGCTTAACAACTCAATCGATCACATGGGCAGTGCCTACTTCTTGACATTCGCCAACCAACGTTGGCTTGCTGTTCGGCTCGACGCCATTGGTGTCGTTCTAGTATGCGTGACTATGATCTTGGTTGTCACTTCCCGATTTAATGTCTCGCCGAGTACGAGTGGATTGGTCTTGTCATATCTCTTGTCGAGTATCCAAATGCTTCAGTTCACAGTACGACAAGCGGCTGATGTTGACAACAATATGAACTCTGTCGAGAGAATCAATTACTACGGAAAACACATCGAACAGGAGGCCCCTGCCCATACCGTTCCTGTACCAGAAGAATGGCCCAGCAAAGGAGAGATTACCTTCCGTGATGTACATCTAAGGTACCGTCCGGGTCTCCCATATGCCCTCCAGAAGCTCGACCTCCATGTTCGTCCTGGCGAGAGAATTGGCGTCGTTGGTCGTACTGGCGCCGGAAAGTCTACCATTATCATGGCACTTTTCCGAATGGTGGAGCTCGCGCAAGGAAATATCGAGTTAGACGGCCTGGATATTAGCACGATAGGCCTGAATGATTTACGTTCTCGTATGGCAATTATTCCACAAGACCCAACGCTATTCGCTGGCACTGTTCGGTCGAATCTTGACCCATTCCAAACTCGGACAGACCTGGAGCTTTGGTCGGCACTACGACAGGCCCATCTTGTCGAAGAAGAAACTTCTTCAAAAGTAGAGGCTGGCCCTCAAACTGGCCAAAACCACGTCACCCTCGACACAACTGTTGAAGAAGGTGGCTCTAACTTTTCGCTTGGTCAAAGACAACTACTTGCACTGGCTCGTGCACTTGTTCGCAATAGCAGAATCATCATTTGTGACGAAGCTACCAGTTCGATTGACTTTGAGACGGACCTTAAAATCCAAAAGGCCATATCGGATGGGTTCCAGGGCCGGACACTCTTCTGTATTGCTCACAGACTGAAGACCATTATAGGATATGATCGCATCTGTGTCATGGATCGTGGAATGGTGGCCGAATTAGCCACCCCACTGGAGCTGTATGATGCAGGCGGGATCTTCAGGAGCATGTGTGAGCAAAGTTCCATCACTCGAGACACCATACTGGCATCGAGAACAAGCGCATAAAGACTGTATATAGAAATTTCTGTGGAGGCGCGTTTTGCCTTCCACCATATCATCTTGATAGTAATATAGAATATCTCCATTTAAATGTGATCAAGGTCCAATGTTATAGCCTAACATCTCTTGTCCATAACTACCAAACTCGGGGTCGGCCAGTAGACCATCCCAAAAGGTCCAGTCCGCTTCAGGGGTATCCAACGGAATTCCTACAGTCGGAGTAGCAACAAGAGACGCAGACGCGGTATGGTGTTGGTCTTTTTGAAATGATGGAGCCCCTGAGAAATCTGCAGATGTGTTGTGAGGTTCTGTTGTGATAGCATGTCGGTTGCTCCTTTTATGCAATAGTCTCGATATGAAGTCAGGCCTTGTCTGCGAGAGTGCAGAAGATGCTCGTGTTTGCCACGCTTTGAGAGCTAAATCCCCCATTGCCTTGTACAACGTATTTTCGGTGTCATCCACAAGTGATATGTGATCACGATAGAATATGTCGATCTGCTTCCATGCATTTTCCACCAACTCTCCTACCGTTCGCCGCTGCAATCCGGTCAAGACGCAGATCAGTGCATCAAGCTGCGTCTTGGCGATGAGATGCCTAAGCAGCTGTTGAGCGAATTTAGTATGCCGTATGCAGTTATCGTATTCTATCAAACGAACGCTGTGAAGAAATACTAGTTCACTTTCTTGTGGAGCCGAGTGTTCTGGATTATTTCGAGGATGATGGGCACGAAATATCATTCGAGAAATGGCCGCTTTGGCCAAATGTAGAGCCAGGTTGTGGAGAGGAATTTTAGGATCGCAATGTTGTACATACTTCTCCTGGTATAACTTTTCGACCATATTGGTCAACTTATCTTTCTCAGAAAGAGGCATTTGGAAGTCTACCCATCTTCGTATGTGGGCTGGAAAAACCTTAGATTGCCGCATGAGGCGATGGGCATCGAATTTCATGATACAGCAAACCATATCAGTGATCCTTCCATTTTCTAGAGGAGGCTCGGACATTTCGGGATATAGTTCCGAATCGTTCACGTTATAAGGAAGCCTAACCGTGTCCATTTCAGCAGCCGTTACATTGACGGAAATGTTAGGCCTGGCCATTGCAGCGCGGGCGTCCAGGAAAACTATTTGCCACCATACTCTATTGCGCATTTCATTTTCGAAAAAAGACAGCTCCGGGTTGTCTTTCCCAAGAACACCGAGTCGTTCGGCCAATCTCACACTAACTGTGGATAAAATGAAGCTTTCCTCGGAGTTAGGGTCACACAGCTGGCAAGGGTTAATGTCACTGCAATAAAATAATCAAGAAACGGGGCGCATACCATAAAAAGAAGAAGAGCTTGCAAGACTTGAAAATCCGTGGTACGGAGAAAGTCTGCATCGACGAGAGCTTGCTGAGTCGCGGTTCGAAATTGAGCTAGAAGAGGGGCTCTTTCGCACGCAAACATAGACAAACAGTCTGTGGTTGATACGGACGCGATTACAATGGTATATATGGAAAACAAAAGTGCTTCGAGAGGTTTGTCAACTTCTTCCAAATTGTCCATGGCCTTCAAAATCTCTCGCTGCATTGTGGGGGGGTGGATGACTTTGATGAGCGGGTTGACGTAGTCGACAAAGAATTGCCAGAATTTGAAAATCATGGCAGGGAGCGGATGGGATTTTGCATATCTAGAGCCTCTCTGCATCCCGAAAAGCAAAGCCGCAGTTTCAGGGGAAGTAGGTACAGAAGATTCTACCGACGGTGGATCCTCATGAGTCCGGGGCGGCGGGAGCTGCTCTGTGGGATTTTTCAGCTGTGATGGATTAATATCTTGACCGGCAACATTTGACAAGAGGATTTCCAACCTCTTCGCTTAACTCAGCCCACCAGTTCCTAGAAGACGTCAGTATAAGAACACCCTCGGTGCTCACCAGTGCTTACTGTTGTGCATTTGTGTGTTTTAGAACAGTCGAGGTGCTATTTGATGTCGTCTGAAGGGTATATGAAGAATCATCTTGCTGCTTAACAGTGGTATGAATCCAGTCCTCCGAAGAGTCAAAGTCGATGTTGTTTTTCTGAAGCAATTCTTCATAGCGATGAAGACGGGCATGTACACTCTCATCTGCAGGTCTTTTGCGGCTTCTCACGGGAGTCACACGAAGAGAGAAATCGCATGATATGCTTGACTTGACGCAATTGGAACAAGGGTCTTGGCGATCGCATTTGATCTTACGCCGAGCACAGCTCGCACAGGCATTCTTCTGCGGGGTTTTGCTGTCTGGATTATTCGGCGTCGAGTCGTCCATGTGGGCTGATCAGACTGCCAAAATATTTACAAGATTAACCGCATGCGACAGAAAGCCCAAGGCATTCTCGTGTGTGCTCAAAACATGGGTGGACATGTATTTGTTTCATGGTGAAGCGTCACTTGGCAGGAGCGGATAGGATGAGGTCACATGACCAGTGCCTTCCGTATCCACACAAACCCATTTCTTTCTTCTTTTGACCTCACAATTGCTGTCGCTCTATGTTCTGCTCACGATTCTAACCGTTCCTTTCTATTCGTATACGTATGCGCATTTATATGTGAGAGACACAATCTGGACAGACTGGAAGTTACATTGGGAGAATCCTCAGAAGCTTTGGTTTTACAAGACGGGCCGTTGCTACACCGAGATTGCCATGTGGACCACGGAGCCAGGAACAAATGAACCGAGCGTCAGGAATCCCTGCCAAGCAGCCGATTGTTCTTGTCAGTCCTCATGACCTGCGATCTCACACTATGACGCACCCACGTTACATTCAAATTCTTCGCTTCGTGCCAGACAGATGAGAAACTCGGACAAACTGAATCGATTGAGTTTGAAAGCTCCGGTGGGAATCTAAGGGGCACGGTTGACAACTTAGCACACGGTCCACACGGGTATGGATTCAGCCGATGTTTGTTGTTTGTGGTTTGTGAGTTGATATTTTGTGTGTTGTGATGTTGCCTACGGAGTAACTATATACAGTGTATTATTGACGGTTAAAAATAACGCAGGCGCAGCAGGGTATGCGTCAACTACCGATTTGCGGGGTCCGGGGATCTCTCCCGTTGCTGTCAAGTTTCAACCCACAACACCCTCATTTTGAATCCTCCGACCAATGGCTGAGTTGATCCGAGTCGAAGAGCCGCGGCATTTTGACAAAAGTCAAATGCATGAACGTGATTCTCGTTTATTTGTAACCGTTAGCAAGCATGGCACGATGGATTAGATCTAAACTGCCGATGATCAGCCGGGCATATGCATACGTCGCACCGCAGTGATTGGTCTAAGTATGTTAAACACGCGTATCCAATGCATTAGGTTAAACTCATAAGATTTTCCAGATCAAGGATTGGCGGACAATCAGGTAGCTATGGGTTACATCCGGCGCTTCTTCTTTTTAGGGTTCATCGAACAGGAACCGAGACGTGGCACTTTTGAAACTGCCAACAAGAAGCTATCTATCTCTGACATCCATTTATGGAAAGTATCCCGGCATCCATCATCCCGTGATTGGCAAATCGTCGTCAGCAACAAGTTGCATCCGATTTGCACTCACACCGCTATGCAGAAGTCCCCGAACACGGACCACACTCTGTTAGGCAAATCGCAATGTCCATCGGGTCAGAGCTTTTGCCCTAGCGAAGGAAGCCAGGAACTTGAGATAATCCTACAGATCCTACACGAGATGAGACATTGCACCCCGCACCGTAGGGTATGATGGCTTGTATGAATAGCGCTCATTAGTCTAATAGAGGTATAGGCCAAGAATATGCCGAATACGCCCCCAACATGGCGTGAAGAAAGGTTGTTTTTCTTTTTATATTTATTTTTGAATACGACGGTCTATATAAACAATGGGAAACCCGTGCCAATTTTCTTTTTTCTTCTTCTCAGATTTGTCTGATTCCCTGTTGACCAGCTCCAGTCGTCCTTGTATCCAGTCCAGGTCTCAAATTCATTGAGCAATAGCCCAGAAGTCACGATGCGTTTCTCATCTGCCCTGACTTATTCTTCCTTGGCCGTCCTCGGACTCGGACTACCACTGGCCCTCCGAAACACGTTGCTCAATGAATTCCTGACAGTGCTTCTCCAAAACCTGCCAGACATCAACGAGGACCTCAACGATGGCACCACCATAATCACAGATCTGGACACAGTGCTCGGCAAAATCACCGGCGCCACGACAACATACAACGATCTCGACAGCGGATCATGTGCCGAATACACACTCATCTTTGCACGAGGAACAGCCGAGCCGGGCAACTTTGGGGTACTCGTCGGACCTCCGTTTGTCTGGGCTTTGCAGGATATTGTTGGCACGGACGGGTTGACGATCCAGGGAGTCAACGACTACTCTGCCTCGGTGGCGGGCTATCTGGCCGGCGGTGACGCTGATGGAAGTGCCAATATGTACGTTTATATTTTTTTTCTTTTCCTTCCAACTTGTTGTGAAATCCTTTTTATCTAACGGGCTGGGATATACAGGGCCTCTCTCATCAACCAAGCACACTCCTCGTGCCCCGACACCAAGGTCATCGCTTCCGGATACTCGCAAGGATGCCAGATCGTGCACAATGCCATTGGGCAACTCGACGCCGACACTGCCTCGTGGATCAGCAAGGTTGTGCTTTTCGGCGACCCAGGTATGTCTCTTTCCCTCGCCCCCCAAAATGACAGAAAGAAAGAAAGAGTTACTAATTGACTGAAATAAATAGACAACGGCACTGCCCTCGACAATGTCGACTCTGCCAATGTCCTGACCTACTGCAACACAGACGACAACATCTGCGTCAACGGCGACCTTATTCTGCCGGCGCATTTGATTTATGCTAAGAATGTGGTTACTGCTGCGACGTTTGCTACGTCTTGATTTTGTTGTTTCTCGGGAGAAATGAAAAATTAGGGCATAGTAGTATATATATATATATATAACATTAGTATATTAAGTATTATAAATATTCATGGGAAATGAAAATGACATATTATGACAAATGTGATTCAAGTGACACCTATAACATACATGTATTATTAGTGTTGACATTGTACAAAGCTGTCAACTGTAAATAACATTTGATGCTACTTGAAATAAATAAGCATTAACATTCAACACTTGTGGACAGCTTCAAGTAAACCCCGGCTAAGAGTAGTTAACTATTCAATGTTATGATCTACCTTTTACACGAAACAGATAAATAATTATTCGTTTCAAGTACTACTCTATAATAATCTATATCACAAGAAGACGAAAAGTGGTATGTATGATACACGCAAACCTCATCAACACGCCAAAACTCGAGAAGGAACAACAAGGAACAAGCCCGATCAGGGCAGGGGAAAAAAAAGAAGAGACAACGCCCACCTAGACAAGACAAGATAGAGATAATGAGACAAGAGGAATTAAGAAGGTATTGGAAGAACAGAACAGCCGCTGGACAATATGTATAACGCTAGATGCGGTTATGTGTATGCTCATAGCAGATGGGAGAGCTGGAAGAATATATAGTCCGGGGGGAAGGGACTATATTTCTTTTTTTTTTGCGTTGGGTTTTGGACGTGAATATCATTGTGAATATCATTAAGTTGGAAGGTCGTAGTGCGTGCTGTCGGAGTCGGGAGTTACATCCTTGATTGGATGGAAAAACATGGCTGGTAGGACGACTCGTCCATGTTGTTTCTCATACTATTGATTGTTAGTGTCACTGTTTTTATATCAAGTGTCAGAGAGAAATACCTTTTCTCCTCCTGTGGATTCCTTCTCCCATCCCAGGAGATTCCAGTATAACCGACCAGGCAGATTGCATCGATAGTACCAGGACAGATCTTTAAAGCGTTGCTCACGCCCCCACGAAAATGGGCTGTCCTTGGTGCTACCAGACTTTCCATTCACTCCAGAGTTGAACCAGCGATCCATGCGGGTTGCACTCAGCGGCTTGTCCGACCAAATCGGGTGCGGCGCATAGGTGACTTTGTACCCGTGCAAGAGCGCGATGGTCTGGGGCGCCATTTCGGAGCCAATGTGGCGACCGTTGAGATTCTCGTCGTCCATGGTCAGAATGACGCGTCGCGAAATGCGAGAGTGCGTGATAATGGTAGACCGTCGCGGCGTTTCCTTTCCGAGGTATCCAAACACATCATCTCGCAAAATCCAGTCGGTGTTTTGTGGGTTAAAAACAGGGAGAAAGCCGACCCAGTCGGCCTCTTCGCCAACACCCCATTTATAATCGTCCATCTCAGGTCGTGGGACAGGCGGGACTGGACCCTTGGGCTTGGGTAGCTTGTCTTCGTCTGCTTCGTATCCTAAATGTCCCCAGATGCCTGGTCCCCCGTTCTTGGCAACATGGTTCCTGAAACCGTTGTCGAAATCGCCGTGGAGTTCTGGAATATAAAAACGCTCAGCGCGCTCCCAGATGCCGCGGCGAGGCTGCTTGCGGCCAAACGAGGCAATCGCTTCGGCAAACTCATAGTGATGGCCGATGTAGCGGGTGTCAATTTCCCAGTTCCAGACAAAGTCGAATTCGGGGTATTCCAAAACAAAATGCTGGATAGGAAGCCACTGCGATTGATGGACGCTACAACAGTCAGCAAAGAAGTCGGCCAGTTTTTTGAGGTAAAAACTTACTTCATCACCTTTGGGTCGAGCTTATTGTATCGCTCCGAGACCATAGGCATGCTCCATAGGATTGTCATGTTCCAGAATTCTTGGGGGATGTTGTCGTTAAGGACCTTTTCATAGACCTCCTTTTGGTAGATAGGGACGTTGTCATCTTTGACGTGGACGAGCAAAAAGACTTCGTACTCGCCACCAGATTGCAGCGACAGCTCCTGCACCATGGAGCGAATGACCTGCTTATCGTTTTCCGAGTACACTTTGTCGGTGTAGCTTCGAATGAGGATTGCGGTGCGCGTCTCGGGTCTAATGTCCTGGTTCAAAAGGTTGGAAGGTTTGGCTTTGTGCTGAAACCAAGCTGCGAGACCGCTGCCTTCGTTGGGAGCTGTCGTGTTGAAACGGCCGGCATTTGCGTGGACGCATTCTTGCTGCAGCTGACCCCAGTTCACCTTATTCCAGTCCACTTTGGCCGGGCGAATCCAGTCCTGGTTAGGGTCGTCCTCTCCGAAGCCATAGGCTGAGTATCTCCCGTATCGATCGTAGGACAGCTGGCCGTCAAGGCCGACGGCCTCGTAGGAGCCGAAACTGGGGGCGGGGAAGCCTGGACAGATTAGTCTGTGTATTGACTTTGGAAAAAAATTAAAAAAATAAGCATACCTGCAGGCGCGCCGAGGTAGACGCTGACGCTGTCATCCAGACTCTGATCTAGTTTCTTGCCGCGAGGCCCGACACAAGGCACGAATGCGCCGCGGTGGGTGCGCTTCCATTCATCCGAGTTGTATCTAGGGTAAGGACGGTAGATTTTGCTTGACTTTGCGATTTCGCTCTGCTGGATCGAGGTGCGAGGGTCTTCGAACAGGTACGGACTGGTGTAGTTGTCGGCGAGTTTGAGAGTTGGGAAGGTAGACTTGACGTCTTTGAACTGGCTGCGAGAGGGGGTTAGTCATGGCAGTCGCATTTTTGTAATTTCGTCATTTCGCATCAGGAGAGACCGACCTAGAGACCTTTTTGGCTTCTTCGAGGTATCGCTGTTGAGGGGATTTGTAGCCTACTTTGATATCCTGCGTGTCCGGCCATGGTCAGCGACAGCTCAAGCAACAACAACCAAAAAAAAAAAAAAGAACTCACGGCGAAAGAATGTTGATCGTTCTCCTGCTCGCGCAGCTCGTCGTCCTTGAGCTTCCAAAATTCCCAGCCCAGGCGGTCGCCTTCGGCCGAGTCCAACTCGGCGTAGGCAACAACAAAGATCACGAAGAAGATAGCGAGCGAGAGAAAGGACCGGAGACCCGTCCGAGCCGACATGGTGCTGGCAAGACCGCTGGCAGATGCATTGATGAAGGTGCCGATGCGAGTGACAAAAGTCATTCCGCAAGGGAAAAAGCAGCAGAGGCGGACAGGACAGGGAGGGGGGAGGGAGAAAAAGGTGGCCAAAGGCAAAAAAAAAAGCAAAGGGAGAAAAAGAATAGCAGAGCGGGCCTGGCTGGGTGGACCACACCAGACCAGACACAGACAAGACACACAAGCACAGAGCGACACAAAAAGGGAAAGAAATTACTCAGATCCCAGACAACAAACGCGACAATAATAATCTCAAGAGGAGAATGGAGAATGCGGCCAGGGGGGGGAGGAGAGCAAGTGGACACGGCCGGTAAGGGCAGCGAGCGAGGGCTTGATCCTGAGGGAAGAAAAAAGGGTCAGACCGCGACAGGCATAGCGCACACACTGTAGAATGTGGGTTGGAAGCTTGGAATGGATCGATTGATTGTGATTTTGGTGTTGGTCTGAAAGTGAGTTTGTGACGCTTCCGGAAGAGAAAAAGCCGCTCATCGCCCGAGCCTCAGGCGGCCCTAACTCCACGTAGATTAAGCCAGCAATCAAGCATTGCGACTATGCGCTCAGGGGCCGCACTAAAAGCTGTTTTTTTCACCAATTTACTATTAGTTTATGTTTATGCCGCTCTTGTCGACAGATCTGACCCACGCCGGCTCCAGTAACGCGTCACGAAGGGGTGAAGATCTCATATTCTACTCCATACATGATATTAGTATCTACAGAGATGTACAACTTAGGACTATGTGCCATCCCTGGCGTCCCAGGATAGCACCTCTCTTTGTATGAAGTATTGTATTTCCGTAATTACCGCATTACACGTACCACACGCGGCTGAACAAAGAATACACCAATGTAAGACACGGAAAGAGGCTGTAAGCTGGCCTTGTTTTATTGCCTCATTATTGGCCAAGTTCTTGCTCAGCCCCACTGATCTCCGGAAGCGCCGGCCGTAATCCATACGACGTCGTTACCAAACTTACCTGCGCGGGGATTCATCGCGCACGCCATAATTAATAAATACTCCGTGCCGATTACATGGCCAATACATTAAGTCATTACCCAAGACCCTGTTCACGCTAATCCCGCCGATAGTGCCAACAAAGCAAACAAAATGTCTTACTACCAGTGGCCAATTATTTTATTATTCTTATCGGCAAAAAAGATACAGTAGCATTGCATGGCGTAAATTGTAAATTGTGCAAAGCTGCGCGCAAATGGGCGCAAACCAGGCAGCACCGTGGGTGTCTCAGACCGTTGGCGTCGTCGCTGGGGCCTCGGAATATCGCAATTTGAGTGTGGCTATGCAGATATAAGTACTAGTAGTAATTAATACAGAGTGTAGTCTAGACCATCACGTGGAAGGCCAAGCTTTCTCGGTCCCCCGTTAATCTCTTGGCGCCATCCACTTAGAGTCACTACGTACATACACTACATCGATGATCGCAGAGTATACAACGTCAAGCCATTCTCGTTTTTTTTTGTCTATGGACACTTCATTTTTTTTGTCTTTGCGTGTCCATAGTCGGAAATTTTTTGTTTTTGAATCAGAAATTAGACGAGGCAAAGGTCACACCCGACCCCACCGACACTTTCTCAAAAGCGATGCTCGAGCCCGTCACGTCCGTCACACGAATATCCACCGTGTTACTACCAACACCACCAGCCTTGGGGAAGTAATTATCCTCAGTGCGACTGAGAGCCTGCCAGTTCCCGGCCCCCGTCGCGCTCACTTCGCATTTGCCAATGGGTTTGTTGTGGTTGCGCACCTGTAGCGAAAACCAGTCGGCGTCCGATCCATCCTTGAACGAGACTTGCACCGGCGTGCTGAGGCCGCAGTCGACCAGCTGCCAGTCAACCGACAAGTGGCCAGCTGCTGTTGATGCAATCTGACTGAATGTGCTCTCGAACAGATCTAGTCCTCCACTGGGACACCCGGGACACGAGTCGACAATCTACCCAATTTACTTGCATTAGATATCGCATTATCAACAGACAGAAAGAAAAAAAACTCACCATCGCTTTCACTTTAGCCCCCGTACTCGGATTCGTCACCTCGACACACGATCCGCACTGCGAAGCGCCATCCCAGCTTTGCACCGAAAGAGCCGTGCCAAAGATGCCTGCGGGAAGCGTGTAGCCCGTGAACGAGCAGTGGCCCTGCCCGATCCCGTCCTCGGTGTAGTAAGTTGCGCGCACGTCGGATTCATCGGCGGGTATATCTGAGTTGTTGATGATGGCGGCTGTGGCGGCAGAAGACTGTATCGTAGAGGGCGGCGGAATAACTGGTGCGACCGAAGTAGCTGAAGTAGCTGAAGTAACAGCTGGAGGAGGTGCTACTGGAGGAATTGAAGGCGACTCAACCGCAGGAGGAGGAGGAGGAGGAGGAGGAGGAGGAGGAGGAGGAGGAGGAGAGGAGGAGGAGGAGGAGGAGGAGCTGCAGGAGGAACCGAAGTAGCTGACGTAGCTGAAATGACTGAAGTAACAGCTGGAGGAGGTGCTACTGGAGGAATTGAGGGTGACTCAACCGCAGCAGCAGGAGGAGCTGCAGGAGGGACCGAAGCACCAGTAGACACAGGCGTAGGCGTAGGCGTAACATGCTTAGTCGTAGTCGACGTTGCCGTGATCGTCACCGTTGTCGTCGACGAGATTGCCGTAGATGCTGCAACAGAGGCAGGCCATGTCGTTGGCGAGAGCGTGATTGTCGAGAGATACGTGGTCTGCACGGCGCCAGCTGGACATCCATTATCGCGCTGGCCCAGAGCATGGCGATGGAGATGTCTGTGATGCAGACTGCTGGCGCTGACGCAGACAGAGGCTGCCACAAGCATGGAGGCTGTCAACACTCTCATTTTTTTTCTTTTCTTCTTCTTCCTGCGTTGCTAGAAATCTGACGACAATTGTCGAGCGGGTGTTAAAGAATCAATCGTGCTTTTAACACTGACAGCACTTGGATGATAGGGGGTTCGACAGCCCGGTGAGCGTCAACAAAGAGCGACGCTGCTCAAAAAGGGAACCGCCGCCTCCCTGTCCTTCCCAAACGGGGATACCGCTAGCAGCATCCTGTCAAAGAAAATGAAATGAAATAGTCCCGTCAAGGGTTGCGTTCCAGCCACTTTAATATTATTTGCTTTGTCAATTATCACTTCTCTAGCAGAAAGAGAATGTAGAGGAAATTGAAATAATCATGGTACTATTCACCAACTGTACACGAGTAAATAGTTTATAAAAAAGAAAAAAAAATCTATTCATCACAGATCATTTAGAATCCCACATCACCTCGCTCAGCCTCAACATCGCATCCCCATTATTCCGCTTCGCTGCCATGAAATCCTCGCGGTTCTGCTCTCCGCGCGGTCCTCGCATGATCTCCGAGAAGCAGAGCTCGACGAGCACGCGTAGCTCCTCGTATGTAAAGGGCTCGCCGTTGCCCGCCGCGAGAGCCTTGTCGCCCTGCGACGCGAACAGCTCTTTTTCTTCCTTGGCGTAGTCGAGTGCCTTTTGGGGGCCTTCCATGAACCAGTCGAGGAATTTGGCGCTGCGCGGGAGGGCGACGACCTCGGGTGGTGGTTGGGGCGTTGTTACATCTTGATCGCTGGCGCGCTCTTCGACAATGATGTTTTTGAGATTTTGCTGCAGCACGAGCACGTCCAGCTGTAGTCGCAGAGCGCCATTGTGGTTCATCACCCCAATGTAACGAGTGCAAGAGACAAAGACTTGGTCAATGAACCTCGCCAGTCCCGATGTCATGAAACGCCGCTCGTCTGGAGACAGGTACGAGCCAACCTGCGTGTCGAACGTGACCAGCTCGTTATTCAGTTCAATAACCAATGGAGACGCCGCTGTGGGAGTGTTGGGGATAATCAAATGCCAGTTTTTGGAATAGTTCTCGCCCGATGCCTGAGGGCCGCGGGGCCCGGCCATTGTCTTGGTCAAGACATGAATCACGTTGCATCGGATATCAATGTGCAGCGCGAGAAGCGCGTTAGAAGCCAAGCTCCTCAATGATTGCAGCGTGTTGTCAAAGATGATCACTGTTTCATTGTTCATGGGGAGGTACACGGGCTGGCTGACGCTGTCGCGTCGCGGCTTCATTGAGCTAATCAACGTCCATCGCCGGGCGTGCGTCATGCGCTTGGACTCGCTGCGGCTCGAGTCGACTGATGTTTTTGTGATGAATCTGAGTTTGTGAAGATGGCTTGCTAGCCATTGCTGCGTCGCTTATTAGACTTTGTTCTTGTCCGTCTTACAGATCCACTCACCAAACTGTTATGTAGCAACGACAGGGCCACCACGTTCTTTGGGTCCGATATCAAATCATACTTGTCCAGAGGCACTGCATTCGTTTCTTGAATCAATAGCTGGGTCTCCTGTTATTGTTAAAAGTTATTAGCAAATCTCAATAAATTACAAAGTATACACACCTTATCAATAAGCTGCTTCTTATCCCCCGCGCCAGTCAATAGCTTCCTCGCGGTCTCGTGAATATCCCCAGCGTCTGCAAATGACGCAGAGGCTTTCAGTCGCATGCCCCCAGTAAGCTCTGTTGAAACTCGTGTGACCAGTGCTAGTCTTTGTTAGTATACTTGAAAAAAGATCCACTATGCACTGTAGCTCACCTTTGTACCAGCCACAGCACTTGTCATAGTATGTAACAATTTGACTGAGCACCATTTGAGTGAACATTTGATCATGGGGGATGCTGTCGAGCATTTTACTGAATGCTTTGACCAGTAGCATAAAGTTGATGGTTCCCTGTTAGAATCATCATATTAGAAAGTGACACGGCAATCTAACCAAGAATATTTACCTTGAAAATAGGCTTGGGAGACACTGCAGCCCAGTTTGGATCCTCTGAGAAAGCATCATGCGCAATAAATGTCAATGCGCAAAGATCCGTAACAGCCTCGTCCAGTTGTGGCTGAAACACATTGACCAAGAAATCGTCCAAGAAAGAAGTCAGAGTGCTCATCACAATATCCGATTCCTTGGGAACAATTTCTTTGAGCCGTTGAATAAAAGACAGCGCAGGCGGTAGCAACAGCCCCATGTTGAACACGCTTGGCTCGATGAGAAGCTTATGACCCGTGCCCGAGTTTCCTTGTTTTGACTGAGACGTCCCATCCGCCGCGGATCGCTGCGATGATTTCGTGACAAGACCAGGGACTGAAGCCCTCAGAATCTCGTCCAGCTCTTCTCGCTCCGTCTTCATGTCGCTGGACTTTTGATCAACGTCGGACATTTTGAAGATTTTCTACACTAGTGTTAGACCAAATCAACCCAAAGTTGAGAAAAGAAAACATACCCTCGTTCGATCTCTCTGGGTTAGAGAAACGTTTCGTCTCATATCCGCCTGTCGCGGAATTGTTCGATATGAATCGTGGCTGTCTGTGGCCAAGTAGTCGTGTAAAAGAGAGCGGATCTTATCATGTTAGCCAGTATCAACCAACTCGAGTTTCCGATGTGACTTACTTCACTCTGATATAGCTTCCACAGTTCCTTGAAACCATTGGCTAGGTTGTCCCCATGAAAGTCTTCGCGCTCGACGATTCCAATAATGATATCATGAACCACACGGTGGCCTTCTGCTATAGCTTCAAACTTGGCGTAGAGATTCCACAGGAACTCGGTTAATACGTGCCCACGCTGTTCGTTAATTTCAGTTGGTAGCCCAGTCTTGCTGTCCCGGGACAAAAGACCCCGTGCCAGGTTGGGATGGCGAGCATCCACTTCAGCATTTGTCTTGTCGACCACCGCAAACAATTCCACGGGGAGTCTCTGCTCGATTCGATGTACGGCAACTTCTAGGTTGCCCATCCGATTCAAAGCTTCGATGATGACTCGAATATAGTAGAATGTATCCGCCTCGGGGTTGCGAGATGCATCTTCCACCATGGGAGTTGACGCATCCAGGTTTGTTAGGAAGCCATGTACCGGTCGTTCCCAGCCGGTAGCATTTCCGCTGCTCTTTGAGGCTGCATCGCCCTCGGTAGCGGGAGACTTCCAACGGTCTTGGCAATACGGAGACTTGAGGTACAAGTGATCGTGAAGCTCCTCAATTAGAATTTCGGTGAGAGACGTCTCCTGGTTTGAGAAATAGGAGCGCAAGTCGGAAAGGGAGCCGATATTTTCAAAATCAGACCGACGCATCAAGCGCAACCCTTCGTGGAGAATGTCAACGGCCGCCAGGAACCGCTTGTCTGATATCCTCTGCTCCAGTTTTTCCGGGAGCAATCGAATTTCTTGAATGTGGTTGAACAGTTGCAGTATATCGTCATAGTCCTGCGATGATGTTGCGAGTCCTTGCAGCTCTGGTTTTGTCGTAATCAGGCCGGACTTGGCCTCCTCGAGCGAATGTCGAAGCGTGCGGACACGGCCCTGCGAACTGTGGATGCTCGACTGGATTTTGTGATATGTACCGATGGAACTGTTGAAGCCTTGGTGGTGCTCTAATCAAAGCCATAGATTAGCGAGGGCAACCCCAAACATTAATAAATGAACATACCGTTGACAATGCTCTTCAATGTCTTTTGAATCTGCTTTTGCGTCTGGAGAAAATCCGGCTCTCGGTCTGCTTTGCCGAGGGTACTGTTGTCCATCAACTGCAGAGCTACTTGCACGGGCGTACAGTCATCGGATGCCATAAAGTCCCAGCTGCGTTGAATTTTCTGCAGAATATCTTCACCAGTCCATTAGAATCGATTCCTTGAAGCAAAGTAAGAGAGGGGGAAAACACCCACCTTCAATCGACTGAGGCGCGCGTCCTCCTCCTCCATTCACAACCTCTGGGCGACTTGGCTGCGGCATTTCAGGAAGGCTGGGCTGCGTCGGTCTGAGATAGTCGCCCTCACCAGCTTCAGCGCGCCGTCTGGGGGGCGGCCCCGTATTCGCCGCATTCGCATCTCGCGGCCGCGACCGCGACGCAGAAGTATTGGCGCCTCGATCCCAGTCTGGCCAATTGCGTCCGTATTCTCGATCTCTATCTCTGTCTCCATCTCTTCCGCGAGATCCAGGCGACGTCCCGGTAGTAGTAGCCAGAGGCTGCGGCGGTTCGTCGTTGTAGAATCCACCATATCCACCAGGACGACGGTCGCGATCCCTGTCTCTATCTCTTTCTCTGCCTCCGCTTCCCCCTCCATAGCCATTCACGCCGTGTCTGTCCGGGCTGTCGCCGTATCCTGCTCCTGCTCCTCCTCCATTTCCCCCATTTCCCCCGCGGCCGCCGTGATCGGACGGATATCCGTATCCGTTTGCGTAGGGATTGCGACCACTCATAACAATTCTCGGTCAATCGAGTTTCTTTGTGGAAGTTATTATTTGCGCCCGAGGCGAGCGTCGAGTTGAGAGGTAGTCGGTTTGGTAGCGAGCCTACTTAGGTCCGAGGAATCGAATGACTGCGCATGTTCTCAGCGGCGGGGGTTTTGAGAACGTGGGGCCGTGAGCTTCAAGTAGATTCAAACAAGCGCTCTTTTGCAGTGATATATGATTCTTTATTTGACGGGGACAGAATTGCTTCAGAATGTTAAAAGTTGTGTTGTCGTGTTGTTAGCCTGACAAGAAGGAAGGAGGAGCCCGCCAGATGTTGCGGAACCAACGGCTCCACACGAGCTTGTCTCCCGCACGCTGTCATTGGCCGTTACATCTAATGTCTGTACAATCTATAATAATCAACCTGTATATTCAAATGCCATCGTATGTATGTATCTTCTTTTGTTTTACAAGCGTTTATTTCAAAGGCTGCGTTTCTCTTTTCAGCCAGGCCGAGGTCACCTCATCCTGCGTGAAGAATCCATTCGTCTTCTCCCACACCTCGGTGTGATAGTCGTTCACCCATTTGACTTCGGACTCGCTCAAAAGAGACTTCTCAATCAGGTTCTGTCCAATCGGGGTCATGGTAACATGCTCAAATCCTAGCCAAGGCTTGTCGCCAAATTTATGTGCCGTTTCAACCTCACGAGCCATGATGATGTCTAGGAAATGCATCAGTACGGGAAGCTGTATTTAGCGTAATATGTTTTAAGGCTAAACTCACTTTCGATACGGATGCCAAACTTGCCGTCTTCGTAGTATCCAGGCTCTGTCGAACAAATTAGTAAACTAGAGTACAAATACTGGTTGTGCACTTACCGTCAGAGATCACGTTTCCGGCAGACAAGGGGACTTCAGAGTACTGGACACGGGTGCCAACTCCAATAGGCCCTTCGTGAACATTCTGCATATAATGTCAATAATTTAGATCGTCACATGCGCCACGGGAAGATCGGGAGAGAGAAACGTACCAAGTATGCACCCACGCCGTGGCCAGTGCCATGAAGATAGTCAAGACCGTGGTGCCACAAATGCTGACGTGCCAATGCGTCAAGAGCAAACCCGCTTGTGCCTTTGGGGAACACGGCCGTGTCCAGGGCAATGAGGCCCTTGAGTACCAAAGTAAAAGCCTTCTTTTCCAATTCGGTAGGGTTGCCAAAGTGAAACGTCCGTGTGGTATCGGTTGTGCCATCCAGGTATTGAGCACCTGAATCGCAGAGGTAGATAGCAGTGGGATCAATTATTGAGCAGTAACCTTTCTCTGGCTTGTAGTGAATGACGGCTGCATTAGGCCCAGTGGATGAGATGGTGTCAAAGGAAAGACCGACGAATCTGTCGTGTTTCGAGCGGATCTGCTCGAGTTTATCGGCACCGTCGACTTCGTCTAGGGTAGATTTCTTGTTGATCAGCTCGTTCTCCAACCATGCAAAGTACTCAGTCAGTGCTGCGCCATCCCGAACGTGACAGTCTCTCATGCCTTTCAACTCGACTTCGTTTTTAATGGCCTTGGCATCGGAAATTGAGCTGCGAATCTCGTCCGCCTTGCCCTCGCCACCCAAGCTAAGGCTAAGTGCCCATGAGGCTTTGTTCGAGAGAAGATACTTGGTGGTGGCTCCACTGTCTGTTGTCGAAGCTTTGGCCGCAAGTGTTTTTGCGTCGGCGAAAATCGAGTCATAGGGTTTAATGACCACGTCCGAGCCGAGATGAGCCTTCACCTCCGGGGTCAACTTCTCCTCATCAACATAAAGTTCTGCTGTATCGGGAGTGATGACTGCGTATGAGAAGAACACGGGGTTGTACGGGATGCTTTAAGATAATTTAGCCAGCAGAACGGAGAAGTTTGAGGGGATAGTTGGTCATACTCATTTCCTCGTAAATTGAAAAGCCACGCGATTTCATCGAGAACGGCTGCAGCCCTGCGTTAGCAATTGAGAAAGAGAAACGACAAAAGTCTGCTCACAGATAATGAAAGCGGCACGCTTCTTTGTTTTCAGCTCCTTCCGGATATCTGCAATCTTCTCCTGGAAAGGCTTGCCAGCATAGTTGTCGGGGTGCACCTTGACCTTTTCGCGTGGCCGCGACGGACGTTCCTCTCCCCAGATTTGGTCAACCAGGTTCTGCTCAATGCCTACCAGCTTTGCGCCGTTCTTGCCGAGAGAGTCGGAAAGTTTGCGCGCACTAGCTAAGAGTTCTCCATTAGTCTGACAACTACTTGATGCGGACAAAGATCTCCTGGTCTTACCAGCAGTGATGACTGCGGGGTCGACACCCACGGATTTTCCTCCCTCGGCCTGTTCTGCGATCCTGTATCCGCCTTTGTTAACAATATGCGACGCGAGCTTTTGTTAAGACGCGTGTCCAATTACCATTCCTGCCATGTGAGAACACCCTCCAGCCCCCTCTTGAGAAGAGTCCAGTTGCTATCGAGCTGTTTCGCAGCTTGGTTGAAATACCGGCCGTCGGTGGAGAGGGCGGCGGCGCTGGTCGATATGACGGCAGTTCCAGCGGAACCTGTGAAGCCAGAAATGAATTCTATTGTGAAAATAATAAGCGAGTGTACTTGTACGCGATCTGTAGATCGAGGAAATATTACCACGGCGCGCGTCGCAATGAGCGATGTATTCGGACTGGTGGCTGTCTTCAGAGGGCACAACTAGATTCCGGCGCATTTAGTTTTAGTCAATGACGACAACAAAGAAGCATCAGGAATGACGGCGTACTGTACACATCCACTTGATGCTGCTTCATCAACTCTCTGAGCCTCACCAGGCGCTTCGACGTATCGATTGTCTCCATGTCGACGGCACGGAGTATGGTGGTGTTGGAAAAAGCCCTCCTCGGAGCAGACGAGACGAAGCGCAAAGACGATGAAAGCGACGCAGCAGACTGCAGACGACACAGAGAGCGACTGAAGAGCATGGGACCGGAAAAGACGAGCACAAGCGGGGAGGCAAAGGAGCAGTGGCAGTAGTGGTGGGGGTTGTCTGCTGGTCTCGTGCTTGCGTGCTGGCTGGCGGTGGCTAACACTGGCTACCATCGGGCCTCACCTCCAGCGTTGGCGCTAGCGGCGTACATATGTAGATCCTGCCAAGACCTTCTATATATTATTATTATTATTTAATCATATTTAACGTCTATACCGAGCCCTAGGCTATGACAGACAGTGACCTTCTATATAGATAATAGCATAACTACTGCTTTCCATGAAAAATACGAGAAACTGCTCGACTTATCGTTTCGTATAGTGGAATTCTCCCTAATTATTGTATGCCTCATGGACATGTATGCTAACGTTAACTGGTCTCGCTGCCTTGTAGTGTCTCTAAGGACATCTCGTCCAGGATAGCAATGATAATAAGCCGAGAGAGTATGGTAGAAGCCAGTAAACACGAATAGTTGAGTACACGGCAGGGATATAATATAAAGGATAGTAGTATTGCAAGCTGCAAACCTGTCCCACATGATAATCTCCCTACGAGTCCACTTGCCTTCTCAAACATCAGTCAGCCATCGTTATATCTACATCTATCTGCTCAGCCGTGACGCCTAGGATCTGATGCTGTCCAGCTACCTCGGAAAGCTCGTCTGCAAACCGAGTCGCACAAAAAGCACGCTCTTGTTGATTATATTCAATCCAGCATTTCACCTACACCGCACAGTCAGAAACTACATTTACTCGTACAACCGAGCAACTCACCTTGGCAATCTGAAGACCCAACCAGAGGCACCGTCGCGTCCGTGGCACAATCGCCGATGGAAGCTCAATAGACCGCTCCTCGTAGTCGGCTGTTTCATTGAAGAAGTCTACTGGATAATAAAGCTGGCTCCATGCTAAACCTCGAATCAAAAAGTCTTCTGGCAGTTGTCGTGCAGAGCCTGTCTCGTGTACAGGGAATTCCTCGCAGGAAATTTTTGTCATATCTGTCTCCGGCTTGATGAGCGAGTTTAAAAAGGTAGCAATTCGCTTCCAGGGCACGTCTGCTTGTATAAATTCCATACTTTTCGGGACTAGAGCTGTGCACCAAAGGAATGCTAAAGAAAGATGAGCAGATGGTAAAACTTTCCGATCACCCACTCGTTGAAGAATGGCATCCAAAGTGACAAACGCTAGATGAGAAGCAAAGGAGACTGTCTGGTCGCTGCTCTCAAATTTTACTTCGGCGCTGTTTGGAGCCCTTCGAAGCTTTGTTATACTCTCTTCACGTGGCTGGGTTTTCCAATGCTGACAAGCAGCATCTATGATTTCGGATTTTGGTTTTTGAAGGTATTTGCTTTCAAACATTGGGAAAAGACGTGCGTCTGTATGACCAAAGTCGAATATGGCAGCATAATTTGCAGACATGATATAAACGGCCTGTTCTCGGAATACCGTCCCAGCAGACTCAATATGAGCATCAAGCTGACTGAGAAATTCGTCGGCCAATGAGAGACATTGGGCGATTTCACCCCGGGTGAAAAACAGCCCATGCACTTTAACGAATGTTGCTAAAACCGGTGGATTTGATGGATTCACTGGTCTGCTGGCGTCTAAAAGAGGCCCAAACACTAGTGATATACTATCTCGTGTATTGGTGAATGGCTCAGTGCTGGTCAAAGCCTTGGAATAATAAAATAATTGCTGGAGCAAGTTTGGTCGTGCCAAAACAGCATGATGATGTTGAAGACGTCCAACTTCAGGGGTCTTATCAGCTGCTCTACCATACCAATATCTGGAAACAGCGCTCCATGTATCCCTATCACGCATATCTACCTCTTCAACAGCCATTCTATAGCGGGCTAGATCACCCAAGCATTCAATCCACGTTCCTTCAAACGCAGGAATGCTTTCTAAAAGCAAACTCATCATAGAATACGCCATGTAAATAAACGTGAGCATATGTTCGAGAGACCCAGGAAGTCTTTTCCGCAGCAATTCAAGAAATGAATGAATACCATATCGCCACATCCGAGAAGGCATTGAATACTTCTCGGCCAATTTCTTGAGCACTGTGCTCGCCAGAGGGTGGTTGGAGGCAAGAAAGAAATCATAATGTTCGTGTAAGAGTGTTCTGTGGAGTGCAATGAGAGCTTGCCATTGCACGTGTTTCAACTCGTCGGGGTTTTCAGTTTGCTGCTTATCAATGTCGATGCATTTTTTCTCGACCATGACAAGGCCAGCATAAATAGCCCGGACCTCGTTAATCAGCTGGTCTTCAGTGATAATATGAGCCTCAGGCTGCAAAAAGATGCCGCTGGATCTGTATGTTTCACAAGAGGGTGGTTTTGATTTTGCTCGATAGCTTGATAGTGACGGGCGAGGTTTCTCCGCGTCAACAACATGCTGAAAACCTTGTGGCTGCAAGTCGCCTTGATTGGATTGTTTAACACCGGCAGATTGAGAGTGTGCCGGTGAACTACCGTCGGTGTCGTGTAAACTTCCGCGAGCGACGTTGCTCAGTGCGTCTGCATCATGAGATGCTCTATGTGATCGAGTTTGACCGGACTCTGTCGGAATAGGAGCTTCTAGCGCCTTTTGCGTTGTCGCATGATTGTAACTCTCCGCCAAAAGACCAGAGAGTTCCGGAGCCGGTTGGTGTTTAGTTGAAGACGCAGATGCTGGGGTGTGGATGGGACTGTCATTCTCGGATGAACTGGAGCTTCCAGTACGAATATGAAGCTCTCCGAAGCGATCCGCGCCGGGAGAAGTGGCAGCCGAAGGAGGATCGGCTGTCGCTCCAGACAAGTATGCGAGAGTTGAGACTCCCTGCGTCTCATTTTCGTGCTGTCGGTGTTTGTCTTTCAAGACGCTGATGTGCCTTGCGAATCTTAGCTGCATGCAATAAAAACAAAGAGCTTATGTGGTCTCACCTCTGGTTGTCCATTATTAGTCTTGGAGACGCTGCCCGCAAATGATTCTTCTCGAGTATTGACCAGACACGTACAATATTGTAGGTTACACATTATCACACAGAACAATGGCGGAAAAAGCGTGGTGACTGATGGAAGAGTTAGCGGTGATTAAGAGAGCTCGGAGCTGGCTGGAGCGTGAAAGAGCCGCTTACAAAGGTTCGCATAATCATATAGAGGCGAATCTAAAAGCTGAAAATAAAAACCCGGGTGTTGTCCGAGAGAGGGAGGTCAGCAAGTTCAAATAGCCGAAAACGTCACGATGTTGAGGTTCCGATATTGTCAGTTGTCCGCGGACCACGATGAGGCTCTACGTCCTCCTGCAAGGCAGCGGCTAGGAGGTGCGGCCGGTGTGGGGGTCGGGTCACATGCCGCTGTGGTAGTAGGCAGCCTCGCCATGGGCACTTTGAATCCCGAGTTATAATAATGACTTGGTTTTAATCTGTCTTTGATTTCTCGCTGAATTACCCAGAGCTCTTCGTAATCTCATGGCCGTGTGTCGCTTTCCACCCTTCAAAGAGCGGGAATATGTCACCACCGGTCAGTATTTGTGCGACTCGCGTCTAGATGCGAGGCTGAACTTGTCTTTGTGATACGTACTTGCAAACTAGTCTGATCTCATGTTGCGATTCTAAATCGAAGCATCAGCCTAGGGCATTTTTCAAGCCCCGAACAACTAGACACCATTAAAAAGAGATTAATGCATGACACACGTCAACTGTGGTTGTCTGGTTGTACCCGGGTGATTTTGTTGCAGTTTAAAGAAACAGCATTGATGACACCATGTGAGCTATTTTAAAATCCGCTGACCTATTGATCAATGTGATACTACATATGCATAAGGAGCTGAAACTGGTTACACCAAGAATGTAGAATATTTCATGTTAGGACATACATACATGTGTAACGATACATGTATGTTCGACTTTCCAAATGTGGTCTTTTCCATGTTATAGATGCAGCAGCCCAAACAGGCACTACAATTAATTGATGTTAATATTTTTCATTAAGGCCAGAATTGGCCATGTTTTCCCCCTAGTGAGTGCTAGCTAGGATATCAATTTATATTGCTTATTGTATACGCTGACACCAGGCTGACATCCACGCACTAGTTGACGTAAATGCCATCGCTCGGCTGATGACATCAATTGATTAATAGGCATAAATTCTATTGACCGAAGTGTGCATGGAGCACACTTCGGCCTCCGAACCTCATTTTTGAGATATAAATACATCCATGCCTGGCGCAAGGCTGAGGTCACTTTCCCCCCAAAAAAATGGTTCATTAACTCATGCTCAGCTGGGTCACGAACAAGGCTGAGATATGTTGGTCAGCACGTTGCATAAATTTATAACATTGAGTCGACCACTAAAATCCAACGCCATCTGCTACACTGAGACACGTAACATTACTATTTATGTCTCCATGTCTGAGTAATACCCCATTTGGCTTATACATGTACCTAATGTTTCAATGTTTTCTAATACCGATTCCAGAATCCATTGATAATATAAATATTGAGCATTTGAATACTGACAAGGCTGGCTACATAGTGATATAGCGAACAAAAAACCTGGTGTATCATTGTACCATCCAATGGCTTCAAATGTTAGCCCTAACCGGCTAGGGACTTGTTGCCCTTCAATCTCCGGTTTCACTTTACAAGTTCCTTGCCCCATCTGAAAACGACGGTTTGTTTTCTATGCTGGTCATAGCGGATAGTCGGCAATCCTTCACGATGAAAAAATGCCTCAGAAAATACGAGCCTCGAAAGAGCGGTCAGCGAACAGCGGAAACGCGCATAATCGATCCGGAATAA
Source organism: Talaromyces rugulosus (assembly GCF_013368755.1). NCBI lineage: Eukaryota > Fungi > Ascomycota > Eurotiomycetes > Eurotiales > Trichocomaceae > Talaromyces > Talaromyces rugulosus. Next base: position 4,473,656 of record NC_049564.1, read on the forward strand.
AATCAACCCAAGAATGCTTTCTATGGCAAACGACCACGAAGTTATCAAATATAACTTTTCTTGACGGCAAGTTTGAGTCGGTTTCAAAATGTTCCGGGAGTAATATCCTTGCACGTTTGGAAATTCCGTTTGGTTGCTATAATAGTAACCGGCTATTGCCCACCTCCCATTGCTAGTGGACGAATCTACGCCTGAGATTTTTTTTCTTTTCAAAAAAAGAAAAAGGAAGAAAAGAAGAAAAAAAAAACCAGTGAGATACCAATGTGCTGGCCTGCTCCGCTCAGGTTCTGCGCGGCACAGACTCCGGTAAAGCCTGATGGGGGTTTTTGTTTTTGCATTACGCAGTAGGGCTATACCGAGGACACGTGTGCATTTAGCTCAGAAACTTGGTTACTGATCACAAAAAGGCTAACCAACTAGTTAGTTAAAATTATCTGGAATGCCTTCTCATACTAGCTGTACTGCCACTGCCAGAAAGGCCCAGTCAACAATGTGTGGACTCTCTTGCCCGGGCATTCAGATGTCTCGGAAATTACTCAAGGCACCCAAACAAACAAACAAATGTGGAGTGATGCCGGTTGCCTTGCTTAATCTTGGGGCCTAGACCAAAGCTTTTGAGTGAATTTGCCTCATGTTGGGCACAAGCCGGCAGGCTGTATCCAGCTGATATGTCAAAACAAGCCGGGGGGGGGGAGGGGGGGGGGGGGGGGGGGGCAAAAGCCGGAAAGACAACCCGGCCATTACTTCTCCGATATTTGCATGTCTTATATTTTGGAAAGAACTGGGATCGGGTGTCTGTGTAAAGAGGCGAGACAAGAAACCTAGCCAAGGACATCTAGAGGCCGGGGGTGCAAACATTGCCACATTACTTGAAAGCGGAGCGATTTGAAATGTTTTTAACAAATAATATGGCTACAGTCGTGCATTTCCGGTTGATTGGTGAAGAATTAAATTGACATTGTGACCAGAGAAATTGAACAGAGGCCTGTGTCGCCAATGATACTTATTCCATGGTCCGGGCAATGTTGGACAGGGGCTTATAAACTGATGTCGCCTTGCGATCATTCCCGAGAGGCCATATAGAAGAGAATAAACCGGACTGTTCATTCATTACCCCAGAAAAAATGAGCCGAATCTATACAAAAGGGTTAAGAGCACTATTCTAGAACAGCACGCGCGATATAGTTAGGGCAGGAGCAACAAGCTCTTCACCTCACCACACCACACCAGTCTCCTCAGACTAGTTGCATACTACTTAACATCGGAACGCACATAGAAACTTGTTTTGGTGGAGGCAATTATGACGTCGGGCTCCTCTGGGAGCGACAGGGCGACGCATCCGGCAGTGTTCGATCCAATAAGATACAGGAATGTGTCGAGATGGAATGCGGGCTGCTCTATGGAGCCCATTCCCCGTGGGGAGAAAGGGTAGATCGATCGTCAAGAAGCACAATAGTAAACAGTTGAGCCTGGAGTAACTATATGTAGTACTGGGCCATTAACCTCGGCTCCGGACAACCCCCCCAGTTACTCCTCCTTTTTCCGTCTCGTCCGTTGCTTGCAGAGACCTCAGTCGGTTATGTACACGTAACGATGCCAAGTTTGTGCGCTTCATGATAGCTGTCTGCTAGCGCTGCATATTATACACCAACAGCTCCAGTCAGGCCGAGTTGGTCGAGCTGGTCAGGCACAAGCGAGATTGATTGATAGCCGATGCGGGTCCCGGTCCGGCCATTTCATCCTTTAACCACACCTCGACCGCCCCGATTATCCGATTATCCAGTTCTCCTCGCTTCACTATTATTCGCAGTATCGATACAACACGGCTATCTAGCTCCACGGTCATGATCACTAATAGCTCATAACTGTGTGCGCCACGATCCGAAACCCTCGTTCTTGCCGACACGTCGTGGCCCCCGCCGCAGTCACGAGTCGGAGTGCTCGGTGACGAGTCATACTCGAACCTCATATCCTTACTCCCATTATCACACGACTGATTACGACTATATATATCCAACATGAAGCCCTCGGCGCCCTCCTTCTGCGAGCCCCAACAGCACAAAGAAGTCCGCTTCGAGCAGCCTCTGGTGCGGGTGCGCCGCGCTCGATCTGTCGCTTCGAGCAATCCCCTCTTGGACCCGGTACACCGCAGCTCGCGCGCGGCCAAAAAGTCGTCGGACGAATATGGCGCCTACCTCGAACAGTCGAGATCGATTCTCGAGAACCAGCGCCTTAACTTTGAGCGCGAGCGACTCGTCTTTGCCCAAGAACGGAAGCTATGGGAGATCGAACGGACAATGTTAAAGTCGAGGATCGTCGAGTTGGAGTCGGCCGGCAGCGGTGCTTTTCAAACCTCGTTTCGCAATCCGGATTTTGGCTTGAAAGGAGATTCTATGAGTCACACCCAACAACATCCTGTGTGGGAGGGCCCTATTCCAGGTTCGAGGCGGCCGACTCGAGTGTTCCCTGAAGAGACCGGCAAACCCGACCTGTACATCCCCCCTACTGAAGCAAATGGATTCGGTTTCCGCTCGTCGCTAGATGCCGCTTTGTCGCCGCTATTGTTCCGGCCAGCTGATGAGACCAGCGTGCCCGTGCCGATCGAGAAAGTCGACAGCCAGCTGGACGGCATCACGCTCAAGTCGACTGCTCTGCCCCCGGATGTCGTGGCCAAGGTCATGACTCCTCCGACATCGATCTCTCCGACATCATCCCCGCCGAAGACTGAGACTGAGTCGTCGAAACAAGCAGCCGACGGCAAATCGCCGCTGCGCCTGGAGCTCTCTAGTCTGGGCCCGCCTGCTGAGAACCTGACCCGCAACGCAGGACACACACCCATGGCAATTCTCGGCACTGAGACAGAGATCAGTACGCGGACGCCATCCGAGATGGGAGACGACGAGGTTACCCTAGCGCCCGTAGTTACCAAACAGCCGATAGAGAATTCCGAGTCTTACTTCCCGCCGCCCGACGATGATCCTGCCCTGACGGGTCCCCTTTCTCTGCGAAATGAAGCAGAGTCAGACAACAGCTTCTTTTCTTTACTCGATAAAAAGCTATTGGACGAGGCTAAAAAGGCCGTCTCAGGCCCTTCAGACGCAGACGCAGACGATGCAGATGAAAGCAAGGGAGGAGAGGAGCCCGATCCAGAGCTTAAGCTCAAAGCTTCGACCAATTTTGGCACCGTGTTTGGCCAAGTCGAATAAGGCTTTCTCTTTTCTTTTCTTTTATTTTTTTTAACTTGCTATTTGTGGCTACATGTTTTGATTTCTTTTGATTTATGATTTTGGTGCATGATGGACGCAATTATGATGGTGGCATGTCTCAATCTATACCCGGCGGGAAAAGCTAGCCTGCCAACTCCCTTTCTTTTTGTTATATACATGTAAAAACGGCTGGATTTGATGCAGATACACGGACATGGAGTTGATGTGTTTTCCCTATTATTTCACTTGTTTCAGCATATAATATCTAGATTTATACCTGCAGCTATACGGATTGGATAACTATATTATACTAGGTATATAGTCTAGAGTAAATGAAGATCGACTTGTCCCTTGCTACTTGGCCATTAAACTGCTGCAGTCAGCCGTCTTTTGCTGTTAGGATTCAGGTTTAGGGCGCTTAATGGTGCGTTTCCCCCCTGCATGATGAGATCTCGACTATCCGCTGCACCCTTGCATCAATTGATCTGTCCAGATGTCACAACAGAGTTTGTTTACTTCTTCAGCCTAGCTCATATTCAAATTTTTTTTTTTTTTTTTTTTTTTAAAACGAAGGAAAATAGATCGGCAAAGCTATTGAAATGACAGGGTTGACGCGGGGGGAGCTTCTTTCTGCTTCATCCAATGCAGCCCGCCCTGAACCCTAATCTTGTTCATCTGGCTCGAGGGAATATACAGCGCTAGGTAATTATTGCTCGAAAATTTGTGAAATCACGATCGGCTCAGATTCGCATTTTGCCTTGCATGTCGCCTGCGATGAATGATATTGCATGCTGTCGATGCGCAGTGAAAATGGCTAGTCTCGGCAACACGGATTTCCCGTTTGGGAAATTTAATATCATGGTTGATTATACATAGCACTAGTGGTATACTGTCTGTCCCAAACATAAAAGGGCCAAGATATCCCCTTGACTGTTGATGTTTCATTCTATCAATCAATCCATCATTAGCCAGCGCTTTCTTCTCATCCAACTCAAAGTCACTCTTTTGATACAACTCTTTGCAGATACACCAATTTCTTGCTCCCACATTTTTTTTTGGACGGATTTGTGCATATCAAAAAAACACGAAAAACAAACACACCAAAATGAAGTACAGCACTGCCCTGACCCTCTTCCTCGCCTGTGGCCCTTCGGCTATCATGGCTGCCCCTGTCGCCCAGGACGCCACTCCAGCGCTCGCTCTTCGCGGCGATGGTCCCCAGCCTCAGGCTAGCCCTCAGACGGCTCCCCAGGGCTCAGCTGCCACTGGCCAAAAGGGCCAAAAGTCCGGAAACGAGGGTATTCTCGACAAAGTTGAGAAGATTCTCAAGGATGTCCTCGGCGGGGTATGTTCAATCCATTATACTTTTAAAAAGAACGCTGGCTGATTTTGTAACGCGAATAGCTTCGCAAGCGTGGCCTCGTTGAGGAAGTCGGTGATGCTGCCAAGAAGGCCTTGGACGGAGTGAGTCTTGACCAAAACATTCCAGACATGTGTTTCTTTTTGAGTATCTCGCTAACAGAAAATAGACTAGCAAGCTTGTCAACGGCGAACAGTCTGGCAGCCAGAGCGGCTTCTCCTCGCAATCCTCCAACCCGGATGCCGCTCCTCAGCAACAGTCTAAGCCAAAGGAAAAGGACGATGGTGATGATGATGACAAAAAAGATGACAGCAAGGATGGCGGCGAAGGTGGTGTCGGCAAGTTCCTCGGCGGCCGTGGCAGTCCTATCGACCCTGTTACCAGCCAGGTCGAGTCTCTGCCCAAGGATATTCCAGCTGCTGCCCCTGTCAAGAAATCTTACACCAATGACCGCGACGACGATGACGAGCACCGCCACCACTCCAGCCCAGAATCCAGCAGCGGCAAGTCCGGCAATAGCTCGTCTTCCAGCGACGGCCAGCTCTCTCCTGAGCAAATCGCTGCCATTGTCGGTATCCTTAACGGTGGTGGAGCTCAGAAGAAGCCTCAGATCCCTGGTCAGGATGACTAGATATGAGTCGGCCTGTGGAGATCCTTATTTTCTTCTTGATTCTGGCCACTTCCAACATAACTTGAAGTTATGTCTCCTTCAACGCAGTGGCAGGGTCTACGATACTTCTTTTCTCAGTATTCTTTGCCCAAGACTTCAACTGTTTGTTGAGTCTTCGGTTCTTTTTTTATTCTTCGACTACATTTGTATTTAAATTTGATAGAACATGAAGAGCATTACAGACATGTTAGCATAACACAATATTTCCAACCACAGTGTTTTCAATCACATCGTATATGGCTTATAATAAATGATCTCTCCTAAGAGCTTTGATTAAATTTCTAATATACCGCTATCATCACTCGTCAATCCGTCCACATTGTGTCTGAGATCAAGACAAGAAAAAGTTGACATTTCGTGCACCAAAAACGTGAATAAAAATAAAGATAAAGAAAACACCAAGATATAACAAAAGAAACAAAGTTACACCCCCATCGTAAAATCATGCTCTATTCCCGGCGTAACGCTCGCAATAAACTTAAGAAACACAATCAGATATTGATCAACGCGAATCGCCGACTGCAATTCATCCTCTTCACCATTCTCTTCATGCTGCAGCACTTCCCACTCATCACCTGCAGTTCCACCTGATGATGCTGCATGTGGTCCTCGCTGCCGCTCCGCAAGCGAAAGTTTACTCGTGTCATCGACTAAACCTTCAAGGCCACTATCCACTTTAATATTAGACGCTTCTCCAGCAGATTGTGCTTCACGTAGCTTTGCTCGTCGCAGTTTGAGCGCTGCATCTGCACGGTCGAGGAGAATTTTCATCACTGATGCGTGTTGACAAGGGTGGACCGTGGCCATGGGCAGGCTTGTGTCAAACCATGGGAAATCTTCTAGTGTCACTGTTTTATCTTTATAGTCGCCGACAATATCCTCCATCATCAGGTGTGGCGGTAGTGGCTCCGAGGGTGAGAGATATCCCGATAAATATAGTCGCGGCGTTCGGTAGTAGTTGGCATAGGTGATATACAAATTATACGTCCGGAGGGGTCTGTTAATGATGGTCAGTTGCTAATATTTGATTTGCATGAGAATAAAAGTAAAACTCACGCTGTCGTGCCCGATTTGCCCGACGGGTCTCGTATGATTGCCTCCTCATCGTCATCGTCGTCTTCCATGTCAGGAATCTCGTCGTCGTCCTCTACCTGGTCGCCTACGTTACCCGCTTCATCGACAGTGCGGATATCCTTCCTCTTGGCCTCTTGCGAATCGGCATACTCGCGTTTACCGCCAGTTTGCAACCATCCGTCATCATCTCCATCGCCGCTCCCCGAAGCTCCGGCGCGGAGCATATCTTGGATGATGACATCATCCTGTAAATCACCGGCGAAATTATCGTTCAGTCGACGATGACAAGGCACCCCTCTAGTTACCAGGTACTGCTTGTTCGGTGGGAGGAACGGCACTTGCTGAGCGGGTGTCGACGCTTCAGACCATTGCCACGATGGGAACTTGTAGACGAGGTAGTCGCCGGCTGCGGCAAATTCCTCCGGTGTGATCTTGCCCGTCTCTCGGAAGGTGGAGGTGTGAGAGACTGGGGTTATCCAGTCTCGCCACGTCGACCATGTCTGATGGATGAGGTTTTTCGACATCGTGAGAGCTTTGTAATTATATCAACGCGTGCCGAGTGCGGGGTAGGCTATTGTACGTCTAAACCTTCTTGATAAAAGGCTTCGAGTTATAATGGGATGCTGAGATGCGGGTAACAATGATATAAGCCAGAGAAACTAGAATAGAGACGACAAAGCCAAAAGCCTCGAGTCGTAATCACACTGTTTGCCGCGTGGAAGACTTGTGAGACCCGCAAGGACGAGGGGAAAGCAGCTGATAACGGTATCGCAGAATACGACTAAACCGGATACGGAAATCACATGCCACTTCGAGTCACGGCAGCCTGGTCATGTTTGGTTTGCCTTGTATAGAGGTGCGCAGTATTTTTCACAGCGTGACTGGCAGTAGACTTTCACTGTAAAGAAGGTCAGTTGAAAGTAAAATACTATCACTGGTTGGTATACAAAATGCAAGACTGACTTTGGCAACTTTGCGAAGAAATCCCATCCATAATAGGCAATTAGTGGACCCACTAATTTTTTTCAATTCACCACGTCCGCGGCCGCTCGGAGCTTGTTCAGGACAACAATAATAAACATGTCGCCAACACCATGACTGCTGCCGACGGTTTGGAGGGCCTCGCTAATCTCTTGGCTACGCCTGCTCAGCTATCGAGCTCATCGTCGTCTCTTGATGGCATCCCTGCTGACCTAGAAACTTCGATTCGCTTTGCGGGTGCTCTCTTGACGCAAGCAGCTGGGGTACTGCTGCGACTGCCTCAGGATGTGGTCGCTCAAGCTATCGTGATCTTTACTCGGTTCTGGATCGGACCTGATGGTGGTAGCCTTGCCATCCATTCCGCAAAGGTAAAGAATACGCGACTAGGGACAAGCTACGTTAGGCTAATTACTCTTCATACAGGATGTCTCCGCAGCCTCAATTTACCTGATGGCCAAGCTATCATTCCATCCTACATCTCCCCGCTCTGTGCTCAATGTATATTCCTATCTCTTGTCGAAAGAAGCCTCGCCTTTGTGGTTCATCAACCCGTCCGAGGAGCTCGAAGATAATCCCAAACCGGAATCATACTATTTGTCCGAAGGCGGATATCAAACTCAGCGGTTATCGCTCTTGAAGATGGAGACGATCATCCTTCGTACTCTTGGATTCAATACCCACGTCGTCATTCCCCACACCATTGCTCTTACATATCTACAAACCATAAACACGACAGGAAGCGCCCTTGCCAAGCGGGTTTTTGAGCACCTCAACGCGTCCCTTCTATCGCCCCAGCTTTTATACGTGACACATCAACCAAACGCGCTAGCCGTGGCTTCCATCTACCTCGCTGCCCGAGAAGTTGGCGTGAAGATGGTAGAAGAAGAGTGGTGGGAGGTGTTTGATGTCGACCGCGAGGAACTGGGTTTTTTGGTGGTTGCAATGAATAGCATGGAAGTATTCTCCAAATCTGAAAGGGATGTATGGTCTGGAACGCCAATACCGTTAACCGTCGAGAGCTTAGAGGCTGAGTTGGCGAAACGGAAAAAGGCCCAGGATGGCGAATGAACATATGACTTCGGCTGGACCTACCTAGTCAGTAACTACAGATGGCTGGTAGCATCTCCTATAGGTCTGAAAGGCTGGCCAAGTCGCCTATTGAATAATGCTAGGCTGGAGCATTCCGATACTAGCTCATACAAGGCGAAACCATCAACCAACCCAGGCTCATCTCACTTCGGGGACCGAGATAACGTCGGGACATATAATTCTTTGGCCTCCATAAATGGAAAGCAATTCTTTGACGCCTCGGAGAACACATCAAACTTACTTTTGCGTGCCGATGCTGGATATTTATCTGGATTTTACTGGCCTGTAGTGACTAGGAAGTAGCCCGGATCTAATATATATTAATCAGCGCTAACTGAAGCTTGTAAGCTCACCTATGTATTAATAATGTCCAATTCGAAAGAAAAGGGTAGTTATTGTAACTACATGCACCTACTAGTCAACTGGTATACCTATACATTCTGCAGGCCAACCCTCCAAGTCCTAGGGCTAGCAGGCCCACCATGGCTTCTCGCTAACCCAAAACAAGCAACGGTTCCAATCGTTTTGATTGGCTCTATGGTTGTATAGCTGATGATTGCTACTCTTTTCATAGCTGAACTAGTTGCATTAGAGCCGAGGCTCGAACACCTGGGGCGTCTTGAAGACTGATTATAAAAGGAAGCTGAATTTCCAAGGATGAAACACATCACAGATCCAACTCGTTCACTAAAAATATTCATAACACTTCATTCACAAGCCCTACACTCAAATATGGATGCCATTATCGAGCAGATAAAGTCATTAGCCAAAGATGCAGATGACATAACCCGAAAAACAATCATTGATCAGCTCCGCGAGGTTTTCATATCTCTTGAGACTGCCCAAGATGCTATGCAGCGGATATCCTATTCAGTACGCCTACTTTCATTTGACAAGTCTTAACTTTTCATTGGATTAGGAGGGCTGTTTTCTTACACAAAGTTAGCACCTTCAATCAATCCTTGTTCGCGTGGGCTGTGACCTGAAACTTTTCGACCTTCTCACAGAGAGCAAAGAGCCTGTCACCGTGGACCAGCTAGCTAAGAAGACAGGGGCAGCCCCGATACTCCTTGGTAGGTTGTAGGAAGATAAAAGCTATTTGTGTCATGTTACTAGCCTGACCATATTGTAGGACGGATTCTTCGCTACTTGGCATCCGTGGGAACGGTGAAAGAGACTGGAAAAGACACTTTTGCTGCCAACAACATTACTATTTACCTGACTAACCCCGGCATTCAGAGTGCCGTTTACCATAAGTTCGTTCCTCACAAGTTTTCTCTTTCGGCATGCCATGCATTCTGACCAACAAAATGTGTATTAGTGTTGACACCCTCGGCCCGGCCATGGCTGTGCTGCCAGATTTCCTTGCAGAAATCAAGTATCAGGACTTCACGGATTCATCCAACACGCCTATGAACAAGGCATGGAAAACGGACCTTCCCCCATTTCTCTGGCTGCAAACAAAACCAGAAAACCATGCGCATTTCAACCGCTTCATGGAGGCGCAGCATCAGGGCATGCGTCAATGGTTGGATGTTTACCCTATTGAAGAACGGTTTCAGAATATGGGACCAGAGCAGGTCGCATTCGTCGATGTCGGCGGTGGCATCGGGCATCAAGCCATTGCGCTGCGCCAGCGTCTGCCTCATCTCAAGAACAGGATTATTGTTCAGGATGTGGAGGCGGTCATCGCCCACGCTATTCCGCATGAAGGTGTAGAAGCCACGGCTTATGACTTCTACCAACCGCAGGCCGTCCAAGGTATGAATACCAGTTGACTACGAATTGATATCCATAAACTAACTAGTGGAAAGGCGCCCGAGTGTATTATTTTCGAAACATCATGCACGATTATTCCGACGACAAAGCAATCTTGATCCTAAAAAACACGATCGCAGCTCTCGGACACGATTCCGTGATTCTCATCGACGACATGGTTCTTCCAGACTCTGGCGTCCACCGGCACGCGACTCAGGTTGATCTGACCATGATGGCGGTGATGGCCTCGCGCGAACGCACGGCACAAGCATGGTATGAGCTGATGGAGAAGGCCGGGCTCAAAATACAGTGTATTTATACGTACACGCAGAGTTTACGCGATAGTATTTTGGAATGTGTCCCCGTCCGAGCAATGTAGTTAATGGATCATATAGTATAGCCCGGCTGCAGCCAATCAGAAACGAAGTTACCTTTTCCTAAAGAAGACTAGCGTCTGAGGCTGAAAAAAGCTTTGTGGGGCTGGGAGGAACCCCGATTAAGGCTGCATATTACGTATATAACTACATATAGTACTTCGTTATCATTAGAGAATTGTTGAAGATATGGAGAAGAAAATCCAGGCTGCCAACCAAAATACCAGCGACTTTGCAAATGCCGGAAATACGGGCTGCAGATATTTTCTGGGTGAGCACTCAGGACGACGAGCACCGCGCTAAGCACGCATTCATCAAGAGAAACAGCCATCGATTAAGAAAGGAGAAACGGCTGCATGAGTTGCAGAACTCGATGCAGCCATTTCCTCCAAAGAGGCTGCTGTCACTCGTGCAGACAAAGTCCACCGAGATGGTCGACGAACACGGACATCAGGAGTCCAGGGGCTTATTCATTGCACCGGCCATAAGTCGAGCTTTTGATCCGGGCTTTCCGGATTCATTTTCTTCGATGGCAGCCCCGATGACTCGCAAGATGAATCACTATTTTCAGTATTGTAAGTGCCGTTTTAACCTTTTATTCTGGCCTCTCCCTCATCCAGAACTAGACCAGACCTCATTTTGCAAGTCAAGCTATCCATTCAACTCTACTGAGATGGGCACCTGGTGGTGGCAGAAAGCACTTGATCAACCGGCCCTAGTATACATAATACTGGCTACTAGTGCACGTCACAGAGCGAGTATTGGGCTGGGTCCTGACTCCACGGAGATGGACCAACACTCTCTGTGCCATTCTCTTCAATTTCGGAATCAAACCATCAAGTTACTACGCCAGACTATCCTGGAGACATCTAGAGCCAATCTAGAACTGGTGATCCTGATCATTATAAATCTAATTTGTGTCGAGGTTAGTGGATTATTCATTCGTGGAATTCGTATCTTATTACCTTCAATTTAAAACGGCTGTTACTAACAGCTGATACTAGAGCGCTGACGCCAACGTAGTTGCAATTGAGGCGCATATGGAAGGCGTTAGAAAATTAGTCTACTTGCTCGGAGGGCTAGAAAATCTAGATCACTCGACTTTATCTGCTGTTTACTGGTATGTCATAAAAGATTCCGAATGACGGCCCTCTACTCACATTGTAATTTCCTCACATACAGCGCTGAATACATGCGTGGCGTGGCAACTATTTCCTCGCCAGTTTTTCCTGTGGTTATATCGTGGAAAAGCAAAGTCCTCGAGGCGTCAAAGATATATCATCAGGATTACAATGCCCGGAGTCGTCGCAAGTTTGGAAAGGGGTTCTCAGATTCTCCGTGGTCTACAAATTTTCATCCGCAGATGAAATTAGTTCTCCAAAATTTCAAGCAAATCGCCTTCCGTTGCGAGAGTATTCTTGAAGGATCTACGGCATCGCTGCCGATGGAATGCGACTTCTTGCTCCTCTGGGGCCATCAATTATTGACGCTTTCAAAAGAAACCAGAGACAGCGCCGGCTTCCAGGAGCCTTTACGACTTACCCTTCTGATATATGCATCCATTCGAATCTGGAATTTTCACGGGTTGACATGCACCGAGAGACTTGTTCATGCTCTGAAAACCAGTTTGGAAAGCAATCTCTCCCTGCTTCAGAAAACTGCACCTAGTCTACTTCTCTGGATTGTTTCTATAGGAACGTTGGCATCATCACGGACAGAATCGCGCCAACACTATGAATTTTTTACGTCTGGGTTTCTAGATGTTACTCGAAAATTGTCCCTGCAGGACTGGGACAGCCTGCTGTTAGTTTTGGAAGAGTTTTGCTTTGTATATAGGCCTACAGACAAGGCTGTAAAGGATGTTTGGGATAAGGCCCTGCATATTCAGGATGGAGAAGCAAAATATGCGACTTAATAAGCGGTCTTTTTATAACAAATGTATATTATTCAATTGTAAATATAGTAAGTAATATGAAACCGTACGTGTGACTTGCCTGAGTGAAAATATGTCAGATACCAATTGATGGCTACGTCAATGATAACATAGAAAGTTTCAATAAATTCCTGACTTGGACTTTACATACAAACTCATAGAGTGTACCGGAAGAACCGACTCTCATTAGTATCTGCAGCATTATTCAATTCCTGCTACTTTTGCGTTCCCGACTAGGAATAAAGTGAGTCAGTAGAGCCCCCTAAGCTATAATGGATAAAGGGACAAAGGCGTACTATTACTGCGATCCAAGAATTAAATAATGTACAGCATCTTTAAGGGCGGAATCAATCGAAAGTCGATTGTCCTCATGGTCTGTTTCTCTTCATTCTCATTATATTGACACACATACGCAGTACCGATGTTAGGCTCATGCCTGACCTCGCTTTTTTCGATATCCATGACTATTATTCTCCTAGTTAGTTCCTAGGCTGGCATATTCACAGACCGCACAACAAGCAGAGCAGCAATTATCCTTCGGTATTTGGTTTATCTTGCAGCATCTTATAGGGCCTATATGAGATGTGTCTCGCTACAACCAACGATTTTGCTGAAATCGGCGCGAAATAAATACCTAGTAAACCGTGTCATGCGGGAAATGTACATAATTAAACTGATAAGGCAAAAATACCTCATGGTCAGTAAAGAAGTAAAGAGAGCAGTAAGTATAAATATACAGTCTAACCACATTCTCTCTAGCGCATATCACAACACCGCTTATGTAATTCACACTGTGGAGTCCGCGATATCGGGCCTAAATGCACCACTGGATCAGAAAAACCACGCAGGAAACCTCTCATACCATTGCAGCTGTGGGTTGAGTTTTATATTTGAAAGCTGGGTGGCTCTGTGTTTCTTATTGACGACATTGACGCATCTCAGGAGTTATAAAAAAAGCCACTGGCCCCAGAGCAACGACAAAACCGAAGCTCCAAACTCAACTGATAATCTTCCAACTTCATTTACTTGGCAGGAAATAATAGGGCAGGACTTGTTTGATATCTAGAAACCTGTGCTTGACCGTTATATTTCCAATTGACTCGCTTTCAATCTGCTACATCGTTTGCTTCTTCGACAGAGTGTGTTGCCCAGAGCCAAGGCTGGTAGCCAGTGACCCACCAAATCAGTGACTCACTGAGCTACACCAACAAAGCCATTCGAATATTTCACTACTTCATATATTCCACACACACGCGCAAAATCGCAATATGTTTGCAATTTCCAAATCCAAACCGCCGTCCCTGGTGACGTCGTATATCGGGATTGCAACATCGCGAAATCAAATCCGCTTCTACAATGTTCTCCATGATACCTCGATTCCAGAGCCGAAACGGAAACACATACCTTCGTCTGGAACGTATCCCAAGGGATTCCGAGTATCCGGCACTCATGTCGGTGTCAAAGCTTCAAACACAAAGTTCCCAGATCTAGCCTTGATTTCGTCCGATGTGCCTTGCAATGCAGCTGCCGTGTTTACTACAAACAAGTTCCAGGCCGCGCCGGTCCAGGTTAGCAGAGCCACATTGAATGACCGAAAGGGAAAAGGCGTACAGTCTGTTGTTATCAACTCTGGATGCGCCAACGCTGTTACTGGGAAAGGCGGACTTGAGGATGCGCAGAGGATGGGCGCAACGGTGGATAAGTGCGCTGGCCTTTCTGAACCAAGCACAATTGTGATGAGCACTGGTGTTATTGGACAGCGGTATGAACTCCTGGATTCTCCTCTCATGATATCAACTGTGTAGGTTCTATTCTAATATCAAACAATTACAGACTTCCCATCGCCAAAATCCTCGACAAAATCCCCACAGCGCACTCCAACCTTGCCAGCACTCACAATGCCTGGCTAGCCACAGCTCGATCCATCTGCACAACCGATACATTTCCAAAGCTCATTTCGCAAACATTCACACTCCCATCTTCACCTGGAATTACCTACAGCCTTGCCGGAATGACCAAGGGAGCCGGCATGATCCATCCGAACATGGCCACCCTTCTCGGCGTGGTGTGCACAGATGCGCCCATCGAAGCCGCAGCCATGAAGAACCTGTTACTCCAGGCCGTTTCACGCTCCTTCAATTCCATCTCTATCGACGGCGACACAAGCACCAACGACACCATCGCCCTGCTCGCCAACGGCGCTGCAGGCGGCTCCCCTGTACCCGCATCGCCCTCGTCACCAGACTACATCGCGATGCAAGAAGTGCTCACATCCTTTACGCAATCCCTGTCACAATTAGTCGTCCGCGACGGTGAAGGCGCCACCAAATTCGTAACTGTACGCGTGCAAAACTCTCCATGCTACGACTCTGCGCGCCGCATCGCCTCGACCATTGCGCGCTCCCCTCTCGTGAAAACAGCTCTGTACGGCCGCGACGCAAACTGGGGGCGCATATTGTGCGCTATCGGGTACACCGAGGGCGTCCCCGACGGGGTTGTGGTTCCCGAACGCACCAGCGTCAGCTTCAAGCCCGTGGACAACTCGCCCATTTTGAAACTGTTGGTTAACGGTGAGCCCGAGGCTGTCGATGAGACCCGCGCTAGCGCTATTTTGCAAAATGAGGATTTGGAGATAGTTGTTGATCTTGGGGGTGGCGCAAAGGGCGAGGTTGGCGGCGAAGAGGCCGTGTATTGGTTCTGTGACTTTAGTCACGAGTATGTCACTATCAACGGTGATTATCGAACATGATGTTCCAAATAATCCAGAGAACTGGCCTAGGTATATAGAAAAATATCAATGTTGCAACGCTAGATTGCTTATTTTACCTTCGCGTCAAACATATTTAATAGTACAACAGATGGGCAATATAAATAATATACAATTGCGGCATGAGACTTTTTCTTCACATCCCTCGAGATACTCCAACAATTCCTATGCAAGGGCATATGAATCAATTGTTTAGCATTCCCCCAACACCGATTTGACAAAAAAACGCGTAGCCACAACGGTAGACAATCCGCCAATCTGTAATGTAAACTTAAAAAGGAGAATCAAGTATATAGAAAAAAATGCAACCTCATTCCCATGAAGATTCATTAATAAACAAGGGTGGTTGTAGTCAGGTGGCTACCTAGTTGCCAGGGACAAGGCCCTTGAGACCTGAACCAAAGTCACCTTCTCGGGCAGCAATTTCAAAGTAGCCATAGATGATACTAGATAAAATTATTAGCAAAGATCAATATTGAGGAGCCAAGATAACTTACGTAACGGCGAGCAAGATACCAGTACCGCTGCCCAGGGCACCGAGAAGATCGGAAGCGACAGACAGACCACCAATGCAGGCACCACCGAAAGCAGCGGCAGTGGGGATAACACGCTTGAGCTCCCGGTACATGCTCTGGTCACGGTGACCGGCCATGACGAGTCCCTGGTCCTTGAGCTGCTTAGCGACATCACGGGGGGCGGAGCCAGACACCTCAATCCAGGTCTTGGAGAAGAGAGCGCAAGCGACCAGCATGAAAACGACGTAGATGGCAGTGTGAACAGGGTCCAGAAGAGCCTCCTTGAAGTTGAGAGGGGGAGACATGTAGTAGGCAATACCAGAAGCAGCATAGAGCTGGGCAGAGCCCTCACGTGGTTCCCAGACACCCAAAAGACGGACCAAGAGGTTGTCAGAGAAACGAGAGTACAGCATCTGGCTGATCAAGAAGACGTTCGAGCAGAGAGCAGACTGGAGCATGATAGGCATGTTCGAAGTGTAGAACAGACGAACGGGGTAAGATCCGCGCATGCCACGCTGGCGGGAAGACTTGACAGGAATCTCAACGCGGAAGCCCTGGAGGTAGATAACAGCGGCAAAAACCAGGAGAGTGGCAAGGAGGTTCATGACGTTGGGCAAGTTCTGGCGGTAGAAAGCCTCTTGCAATGCGCGCTGCTTGTCGGGCCAAGTCAAGAGCAGGTGGAAGAGAGCGATGATGGCGCCCTCGAACTCAGGGCCACGACCAGTGTTGATGGTAGTGGGAGAGAAAGCCTTCCAGACGATGGACTCGCAGATGTTGGTGGCAATGAAGAGAGAGATACCGCTGCCGAGACCGTAGCCCTTCTGCAGCAATTCATCGAGAAGAATGACAACCAAGCCGGCAACGACCAATTGCACGATCAAGAGGACACAGATACCAGCACCGAGGTCACTTGGCTGGCCATAGAGACCAGTGAGCACGTACACACAGGCTTGACCGAAGGACAAGATGATGGCGAAAAGCTTCTGGGCGGTTTGGTACAATTCACGGTCGGTCTTGAGGTCGAGGTTGACATCAATCAAGTGAGTTCCGGCGAGAAGCTAGTGAGTGGAAAAAGCGACCAGTCAGTTGAACCCATTGCGCTATTATATGTGAATCGGCGAAGCGACATACCTGGAAGACCATGCCGGAAGAGATGATGGGTGTAATACCCAGTTCCATCAGAGTACCACGGTTACTGGCCAGCATCATACGAAGCCAGTAAAGGGGATCAGAGGTATCCGAGGACACAATACCATACAATGGCATTTGGCTCATGACCAAGAAGATCAGGAGGGTCAACTAGTTAGGAAAACGTCAGCGACTGATTGTTTATACGCTTGCGCACCGGCTGGCGCTGAAATGAAGAATTTATCGTACCCCAGTCCACATGAGCTTCTGGTTGAACGGCACCTTGGTCTCCGGCGCGGCCACCTCCGGAAGGAGGGGCGTGAAGGGCTTGATCAAGTCAAGAAAGCGTACTGTTTTTTAACATTAGCACAAGCTGAATTGAGTGATGGGCGAGACACAGGCATGGTGATCGCGTGCAGATTTGGGGCAACTCACATCCGCTCATAATGACACTCGGCTCAATGCAATCAAGGAAAGAAAAAATAATAAAACAAAATGCTGGAGTCTCAACCCGAGCTGAAGGATTGAAACTGCAATGAAGCAAGAAGGAAAGGGCAGGAGGGGGGGGGAGGGAGGAAGAGAGTGTGTCGAGAAAGCGATGGGGAGAAGAACAGGGAGACTTGAAGTGTGCTTGCTGGCCAGTTCCTCCGCGATCTACGCTAGCCCACTTTGGGCGTGTGCGGGCCCACATGCGCCGCCAATCAGCGCGCGGCTCCAAGAAGACACCTGGTCGTCTATACATGGAATTCGCCAGAACGCCAGGCGCTTCTGCGCGATGAGTCACGGTATATTTGGCTTTTCGTGGTGTAATTGGCAATACATTATAGTCTGAATCAGGTGTATCGATCATATGAGAAGAGAAACGTTTTTAATATAATTATTACAAATCCGACACCTAAACCAAGCTGGGATATTACTATTTGAGGAACGTAGAGCATAATTATCATCCAACAGAGACATCTATAGCATTAGCTACATTTGGTCGTCCCTTGATATCCCCAATAGGCTTGTTGATCGTCTTCACGCCAGGTGCTTGGTTTTCCGTAGCTTTGGAGTTGGGCTCTAGCTGCTTTGGCGAGTCCGTGTCGGTTCCGTGAGATTCATCAGAGGCCTTTTCTTGTTTCTCAACGTGTTCATTGTGTAGATCGCCCTTTTCGTCTAGCCTTCTGAGATAATGAGAGGTCCAGTCGGAGCTCAGCCTAGTCAGTTGCTCAGCGTCGCCCGCCCCAAAACGCCTAACGATCAAGTACGCGCTCCAAGCCCAGAACCACACTCCGACACCCAAAAACGTAGTGACAAATAGAGTTGGGAGGAGGAACAAAAGAGCAACGCCTACGCAGAAGACCGTGAACAGCAATGCACCGAGGAGCGCGATCACGAGAGCTGCAACTAGACTGAAGACGAGCACGCCGACAGTGAGCAGGACGAAAAGAATGAGCGGGAATCCGGAAAATGCGACCTGCGATAGTACTAGAGTAGCCAGCACTGGATGGGTCGTTGCGAAGCTGGTGAGATGCTGTTGCGCATTCTCCAGACGTCCAGGCGGGAGGACGCGATTCACAACAGCCTTAGTCCGGTTTGTCAACACAACGAAGATATTTGTTATCGTCGATGTGGCTGTTGAAATTAATTCCATTTTCGTGTCTTGTGTAGCTCGTGGCTCTGACGCTCAAGAGCGTGGATGTCTTTTTTCTTCTTAGAGATTGGATTGTGGTTGTGACACAAGTTGCCGAACTGTTTAGTCTTGAGAGAAGAAATCGTAAGACTTTGCCGCAGCAGAAATTTCCAATCGACTATCTCAAAAGCACTGGAGTCGCGTAAAAGGTGGCGAAACAGCAGAAACCTAGGATCTCGACAGAAACAACATTGAATTAAACAACGACGCTCTGGTAATAATGGTGTGGCTTGACACGCGGTCCCGCATCCGATGACGTCAAAATCGCCTGAACTATGCTGGCTATATTTATAGGTTTTCTACTATTACACGAGAATGCACAGAATGAAATAAAAAAAGTTTCTATATGCAACTATCATCAGTGGGTCATCACGCTCAAACACACAATGCATGGAGCCTAACAGCTCAAACTGGAGACGCCGCGACATGCTAATTATAAATACATCACTCGTGTCGTTCACCCCAAGAAACCCATCGACGGACACACTCGTCTACTAATCTTAGTGCCTCTTTGGTTGCCTCGAACTCAAACCATTCTCTGTGCCCTTTTCCACATTCAGGACACGGCCCTTGACCCTTCACTCGTTGGTCTGCTAACTCAATGTGAATGAGTCTTTCCACCCTGTGCACATGAGGCGTGCGGCGACCGTGGTCTTGCGATGCACTGCTTCCAGGGGTCCGAGCTGGCGAGGGAGACGGTGAAGACGCAGTGTACGGATAATATCGAACAAGAGTCAGATCATGAGAGCACTGCTTGGACCATTCGTTTAGACGCCGGTGGACGTTGCTTGTGCGCCCGATTTTGAGTCTAATAGTTCCTGGTTGATTGTCACTTCCCCTCGAGCGTGGGTCGACGCTCTTTGCAGCACGCAAAGCATCACTTGTCCGGCGGGAATGTGGTGAGGGCAATAGATTCGATGCGATTTCCCACGGTGGTAAATTATCTGTTGCATTGGTGCTTTGCGGAGTCACCCAGAATATGTAGATGTAGCCTTCTTCATCTGCATCTGAAATTGGCTTGGTCAACTCTGTAAGTAGGAGTGCCGTTGTTTGAGGACTCAGATGAGGCGGTATTAGTGATAAAAGTGGCTTGGTTTGCGATGACGATGACGCCGGGGTACTCGGGAGCGAGGGCCTAGGAGGAGTTCTGCCGTATCCTGGCTTTGTTGGAGTTTGATAAGGGGATAGAGAGTGCCGTGAGGATGGGGGCGAAGAGGCATTGGGCCACCGCTCGGGAGTCACGGGAATCGGACGATTTTGAATGATATGAGAGCCTCCTGAGTTTGAGGCTCGGATGAAGACAGGTCGCTGCTGGTTCATTGGTGGTCGAGGAGCAGTCGGTTGCTTTCCTTGTGCATTATACCTTGAGCTTGAGACTGGGCGCGAGGGAGGTAAGCTCTCCGGGGCATCCACTACCACCCGAAAACAACAAAACGACCCCGACTTCCTAGGAGGGGGCCTGTTGATTTCATGATACTGCTTTTTTTGCCGTTTAGCCGGAGCTTGTTTCCTTGGGACTCGCTGACTAGTATCGATATTGAGAATACCAAGTCGCTCGACCAAGGTGTCAATACTGGTCCTTTCTGACAGAAGCACAGGAGCTGCCTGGTGTCTTTTGGCGACATCATGGACATCCTGAGGTGCTTGGTCCTTGTGCTGCCAGCAATAAAGAGCCTCTGCGTCCAGACGTTGACCAGCCTCACCCTTGAGCATTGTTGCTACTCGTCCAGAGGGAGCTGCTGCCAGTGAACGGCGACATGGCTTGCCACTGATAGTGATGCCCGAACATGTTGAGGCTGGATTCCGCGAGTCTGATCGAGGAAGAATCGATTCTGGGGTGTTGTTGTAATGCGGCATGCCAGATGGCCTTTATTATGCAGCAGTGTACTAGTAGTTATAAACAGACAATCTGGCTAGTTTCCAAGAGTCAACAAGGAAATAATACCGGGGTCAAGTTCAGGAGTATTAGTGCAAACACGACCATATTATTGCTACAACTGTGCCATGAAACCGCGAAACTCGTGATGTAGTGCGTTGGCCAAGTCACAAGAGGCTGAGCGGTGTGCTGTGTATTTAGCACCGCCACACATCATCATCCGGAATGGTGGCGGTGTAGCTAGCGGTTATTAACAGCTACACCAACACTTTTTTTACTATTTTCATCTTATGTGTTCTTTAACTAACATTCAAATTTTCTTTCGCTCTTGCATATTCTGAAAGAACTCGCCTTTTATATCTCGCAAAATCCTCACCATGCAACCTCGACTCTTCAATTCATCACTCTGCAACAATTTTTCGAGTCGGGGATAGAAAAAGTCCCATCTCACACACTTCTTTATATCACCCATCATCTTCTTGGAGTTCCCAAATCATCCCTCTTGGCCGAATACGAGACATCCAGTATATATATGGAATTTGTCATTCTAGAAACTGCCGCAGTTTTTGAATCTCATCTGTGGTGAGAAAATCTAATATCATATATTGGATTTCCACCGGGAGACGTATTAAACGGTGTCTTTGGATACGACATAGCTTGGATTTGGCTTCTCGAGGCTGGGCTTTGTTTCTTTTTCGCCAAATGCTCTTTTTGATTAATGTTCGAAGCGGTCGGAATTTTGTAGAATCTGAAAAAGTCCACTCAATATCAATTTTGTCGTTTACTAGATGGATATAAAATGCGACAATAGAGAGGGAAAGACTACCAGTGTTCATCCAGCGGTAAAACTCGCCACCCAACGGTTGTTTCACTCTCTTCGACAGGATTTTAACGAAGGATTCCAAGTTCATCTCCGCCTGAGGCCCAATGAACCGGCGAACCAATATCCAACAACTGAAATGCACAGGAAACCCATAAGGGACTCCTTCTTTCTCAGTGTTATCAATGAGGTCAGAATAAAGCCATTCGTATTGTTTGGGATTTTTGGCTGTGATGATATTCACTTCGTGATTAATATTATTATCATGTTGACCAGCAACCACAGCTAAGTTCGTATTCCAAGGGACACTTGACACCTCCCCGACCATTTCCAACAAGCGTTTGAAGATTCCGGAAATGTGAAATTCCTTTTTGAGCGGATCCCAGAAGACTAGTGCGAATGGTTAGTTCTAAGGAACGGTCTTTAGGTAATTATAAATCAGGTTAAACCTAACTTAAGCGTGTGAGACTGTCAAAGGCACTTCCAGGCTGATATTTGTTCTCCAGGTCAGAGTCTTTACAAGAGAGAAGGGTTGGATTGTCCTCCGAGTAATTTTTCCAGTCATCCTTGATCTGGATCCCGTTGAGGTTCGCGTCTTCTGTCTCACATAAATAGGATAGACAGACATAGCAAAAGTGGCCATAGATGGCTACGAATCGCATGGTTTATTAAATAATTGCTGGCCAAAGCTCCAGTAATTTCCAAGACTATTTTCGGGGTTCCTGGGGTTTATATTGTTGATTTTTGTGGTGATGTCATTATTCATGGCTCATTTTATCATCATTTGCAAAGTTTCTTTAAGTAGTAGTAGACTGAACTTAAGAAAAGAAAAGAAAAAAACAGAAAAAAACAACCGTACTTAGCAAATAAGGAAATTTGCACGTGAAGTAACATATTGGTATTCAATTTGAATTAAGAAGCGGCCCCCCAGCGATTATATATATATATATATTGAGAAAAACACCGTACTCTGCAAATAAGGAAATTTGCACGTGTAGTAACATATCGATATTCAATTTTGAATGAAGAAGCGTTCTCTTCCCTCTTATACAAAACCCGCTAGCCCCAAACAGGAAAGGTGTTTTCTTGACCAAAGCGGCTAGACCGATCGCAGCTCCCTTGCAGCGTGCTTCGTCCCTTCTTCCAAGCTCCACCCAAACGAGCTCTTCAATTGGAATTCAATTATTCTACGGCATTATTGAGCTTATGCAGCCATGGTACGCGCCGTATCTCCCTTTCTTGTCTTCCCGCTTCAAAATATTTGTCGAAGTCTGCCTCTCACACTAAATAAACTATGAAGCGCAAAGCAGCAGATCTTTCTTCGAACAACGACGATGACGAAGGCGACGACTGGCCGACAGTATCGACTCCAAAGAGACAGAGGACAGGGCCTGGACTGCAAGTGTCAAATAACAACAACATAATCGACAACGGGGATGCCGTTGCCACCACACCTTCGAAGCGCGCTCGAGCAACCCCGAGGAAAGTTGCGACGCCGAATCCGACCGGATTGAAGACGCCGACACACAAGTCCAAAGCGACATCGCTATTCGTGACCCCGAAGAAGAACACGCCGTCCAGAGCCAAAAACGCCGACCGGTCTGCCAAGAGAAAGAGTGCCAAGCTACTATTAGAGCAGGATGAAGATGATGTTTGGGATGGTGCCGACAGACTAGCCGAGGAGATCTTGGACGACGAAGAAGCTACCAACGGAGCAGAAGACCCAAATGTGCTGGAAACGACGGAGAAAGATGGCGAGAAGACTACAACAAATACAGAGTCACAACCCAAACGTCGAGCCGGTCGACCAAAGGGTGCAAAGAACAAAAGATCACCAACTCCAGAAGGAGAGATTCCGCCACACGAGAGATACTTCTTCCAGAACCGTTCGGGGCCGCCAAAAACATCCAATAATACACTGAACAAGGTCTCGTTATTAACTCACGAGGAATATTTTGAGTTGCTTGGTCGATATCAAGATCCATTTTCTGAAGAGAAGGACTTGCTACTGGCAATACATCAACGTTCTTTTCCTCAATGGAATTTTGAGTTCCGTGAGAATCTCAACATCTGTCTCTACGGATACGGGTCGAAGCGACGGTTAGTGCAGCAATTTGCTGACTGGCTGTATAAACGATCCATATCCCAGCCAATTATTATAGTCAACGGGCATACCCCGAATATAACTGCCCGTTCTATTCTCAACACTATACTCACCTCTGTATGTGGTGAGGAAGTTCCGGCAAAGTTGGGCACGATGCCAAGTGAAGTTCTCGAGTTTCTTCATTCGGCTCTACAATCGCGCGAGACGCCCGTGACTGTGCTAATCAACTCGATTGACGCGCCGCCTCTGCGGCGAACAATTCATCAGGCGCATCTAGCTCGCCTGGCCGCCATTCCCAATATCAATGTTCTAGCAACGATCGATACCCCCAATTTTTCGACCATGTGGGATGTCAGTCTGCGGGACCAATTTAGATTCGTGTTCCATGATTGCACTACTTTTGCATCGTACGACTCGGAACTTAACGTCGTCGATGAGGTGCACACCCTCCTTGGCAAGAAGGGCCGACGAGTTGGTGGCAGAGAAGGCGTCACTTTTGTGCTGAAAAGTTTGCCCGAGAATGCCCGCAACCTGTATCGATTACTCTTGACAGAGCTGCTGACGCTTGAGCTGGGCGATGGCAACGGTGGGGCTAGTGATGACGAAGAAAATAAAGGGGACAGTCGAAAAGCAGGCCGGAATGAGGAAGTTGGCATTGAATTCAGGGCCCTGTACCAGAAGGCTTCGGAGGAATTTATCGCCTCGTCTGAAATGATGTTCCGGACTCTGCTGAAGGAATTCCATGACCATCAAATGGTTACCTCTCGCATGGATGCGACTGGTGCAGAGACGCTCGGGGTGCCGTTGTCTCGAGAGGATATGGAGGGGGTGCTGGAAGAGTTGGTGTTGAGTTAATAAAAGACAATATTTTAATACCCATGTATCCTACTTTCGATATATTTACACAGTTGATACATTGATATTCAAATATAGACCAATACTTTTTAGACTGGATGTTTGAACAATCAAAACTTGGCTAACTGTAATCGGAGAAATTGGCAAAGGCGGCCATGGCCATGGTTGTCCCGAAGCTCACTTTGAGGGGGAAGTTTTTCCTGGCGGCCTCGCGAAGGTTGATTTTGACGTGTTTTTGTAGGAAGTTGACAGGGATGATATTATATCCTTTGGACGCGGCCCACTAATTGAAGTTAATTGAAATCAGCATGTCCCTAGGGAGGGATAGAATGAAAGAGAGAGGGGAGGAAAATCATACCTCAACAAGTACAATCCCAACACCCAAGAAAAACACCAAAGCCTTCGAAAACACCCTCAGCCCCAACCCGGTCGCCAGTCCCAAGACACTCCCCAGACTAATCTGTCGCACTGCCCACGCGCTCAGCAAACGGTCTCCTGCTGCTGCCGAGGATGTTCGTCCTTGCTTCTGGACGACTGGGCTGTTAGGGTCCAACGACCACCCTGTTTCGGGAGATGCGTGGCGGTTGTAGTAAGGCGCGTTGTACTCGCATTGCATTGGCGACGAACGCAAGGGCGACGAGGGATGGAGAAGCGAGAGGCCGAGGCCGGCTCCGAGGGCGGCAGTTCGGAACAGTGGGCGGTAGGATAGGAGGAGAGTTGCCATTTTTTGTTCAATCAATTGAGCAATTGCATGAAGTTAAATGAGCTGGAGTAGAAGTGAAGCTTGGAGAGTAAAGCGTGCCTGCAGTAAGCAAGTGACGTCATTATGCCGGGGTTTTCTGCCCCGGGAATCAGGCACCAACAGCAATGGGCCCCACTCTTACACACGGACCAATCGCATCTCTCTCCGATGACAAATCACATACTACGCCATAACGGGAATAGTGTCCCTTAGCCTTCTTTAGGGCGTGCTTAAACCTTCGACGTGCTTCACGACTCGGAGCTATAATTCCTTATTATTGAAGGAAAACAGCCATAATTACTAATGATAATAAAGCCTATGTGTTAGGAGTTTGAACCCTGCTAGCTTTGTTATTGGCCACATTCCTTGACCGTGTTCTTCAACCAAACGAGCAAATCTACACTGTGGCGGCCCTGGAAACATCTAGATTCCAGCGCTGCAGTGGCATACCAGTTGACATAACTTACCACTGTACACACTACAAGCAGGACAAAGAACATTAACAGCAAGAAAAATAAACCAGCACGAACCATGTACTAGTAGATCTGCAAATTTAAGATGGCCCCGTTGTCGGCGACCTGCCAAAAGGACGCTCAGACTTCTTTCCCGCGGAAACGGTTCTCGGCGCTAAAAAAAAAAGAGATCCACCGCGGGGTCCTTTCGAGTCTTGCCTCTCGTTATGGATTCATCAATTCGACAAGAGGAGCTGGTTTGCTGGGCCCCGGGAAAGGCTATTTGATTGATTGATGGGTATTACACATGTAGTTTGGTCAAAGGGGAGGAAGGACGGAGGAAAAAAAAAGGCCCGCTACACGCGCGTGGAGGAACCAGTGACTCATTTTACCCTCAACCCCGGGGAATCTTCCTTTAAATTCACCTATTCTCTTCTCCATCCTTCTCTAATCTTTTCAATCACGTAATTTTCTACCTTGCCGTTCTTGCATTTTAATTGTCTTTGAAGAAATTATCTCCACACATACCCAGAAACAAGATGTCTAGCCAAAACACCAACGGCGTCGCCGCCGCCACCAAGGGCTCGGTGGACTTTAAGACCAAGGTCTCGCTGGCCCAAATGCTCAAGGGCGGTGTTATTATGGATGTCGTGAACGCCGAGCAAGTAAATGGCCTTTTATTCAACCCAATTCGACTTGTCACTAACCAATTGCCCTTTTCTCTCCAGGCCCGTATCGCCGAAGAAGCCGGTGCTTCGGCCGTCATGGCCCTCGAGCGCGTCCCAGCTGATATCAGGGTGCAAGGTGGCGTGGCTCGTATGTCGGACCCAACAATGATCAAGGAAATCATGGAAGCTGTCACCATCCCTGTCATGGCCAAGGCCCGTATTGGTCACTTTGTCGAGTGCCAGGTGAGCTCCATCTAATTCCGATACAAAAAACCCGTCCCCATCTAACCGCTAACTTTCTGTCATTCTAGATCCTCGAGTCCATCGGAGTCGACTTTATCGACGAGTCCGAAGTCCTCACCCCGGCCGACAACAAATACCACGTCAAGAAGCACCCGTACAAGGTTCCCTTTGTATGCGGCTGCCGCGATCTCGGCGAGGGTCTGCGTCGCATTTCCGAAGGCGCCGCCATGATCCGCACCAAGGGCGAAGCTGGCACTGGTGATGTCGTCGAGGCCGTGCGACACATTCGCACCGTCAACGAGCAGATCGCACGCGCTCAGGGAATCCTGGCCCGCGCGTCGTCCTCTGCCGACGATGCCGAAATCGAGCTGCGTAGCTATGCGCGTGAGCTCGAGGTCCCCTATGAACTCCTGCTCGAGACTGCGCAATTGGGTCGGCTGCCCGTTGTCAATTTCGCGGCTGGTGGTGTCGCGACGCCCGCGGATGCTGCGCTCATGATGCAGCTTGGCTGCGACGGTGTCTTTGTTGGATCTGGTATTTTCAAGTCTGGCGATGCCGCCAAACGCGCCAAGGCTATTGTCGCTGCTGTTACTCACTACCAGGATGCCAGTGTTCTTGCAGAGGTGAGCTCGGGTCTGGGTGAGGCTATGGTGGGCATCAATGTGTCTCAAATGCCCAACGAGGACAAGTTGGCCCACCGCGGCTGGTAGAGAGAGTCTCTTATTACCGTCTTTTTTTTTTTTTGGCTGATTTTGAACGGTTTGAGGCGATTCTTGTTCTTTTCTTATTTATTTTTTTTTACCCGGCGTTCAAAAGGTTACTTAGGGATTTGTACTTTTGTCAGGAGCATGGCCATAGCGATCGATTTCAATATCTCGTTAAATCTCGGTCATTAGCGTACATTAGCTCGTCCATGCATACGCGAATGAATACAATACAATATGGGTTATATGGGTTATTCGATTTCTTTCCTAGCTTGCCATCCCTTTTTCTCGACATGGAGAAGTAAAAAACAGAAATGTATACAGATGCACACCCTCGCTGAATGCAATAAACCCTGCCTGCCTAATGATGGATATCTAGAATAACCCAAACTGCCCAAACTCCTACCAGTCTGAATGATCAAGTATAGGCGAACCCAGCGCCACGGCACTTTACCCAATACGACCGAACAATCTCCTGCGTGGTGGATGTTCCTCCTCTGGCTGCAACCAGCATGGCCAAGAATCTTTCATTTTCCTTTGCCAGCGTTTCAGCCGGCAAGGACTGGTCATTGGGCCTGCCAACTGACGCCAGGGATGCTGTCAGGTGCGGCCGCGCCTGGCCCTGGAAGTTGAATACTATTTTCTTCAGCACCTCGGCTAGATGAACTATATCAGATCGGGCGCACCGTCCACTAAGTTGTGTCACTAGAACATGGCAGAGACTTGGCAAATACTCGTGGATGGCCCGTGATACGTTCGTAAGGGGATCGGTACTGCTCGGTAGATTGAGAACGCCAGACCAGAACTGAGCTGCGGAGCGCAATGGAAGTGGTTCTTGGCTGCCGAGTGTATTCGTCACAAAGTTAAGAATCGTTTGTAGAACGGGCGCCGTCTGGCTGTTCCCATTAAGCGCCGCGGCAATATGTGATGCAGGCGGAGGTGGTGCTGACGTTAATGCAAAGAGCACTTGGTGGTATTTCGGCAACGACCTGGCCAAGAATGCGATGCTGCTGTTCGACACTTCGGGGTCATTGTGTTCTGCGTTCTGCATCATGAGTGAAAAGGCCCAGTATACGTGCACGAATAAAACGGCAGCCTCCTCTTGGATCTTCATGGGTGTGACTTGATACGAAGCCAAAAAAGATGACGCTGTGCTCATTGTGATATCTGCGGCCCCGGCAGTCCCCAGAGGGATGCTGGTCAGATAAAGAGCAATGTTGGTCGGTTTAAGCACGAATGGTCCAGTCGCTTCGGTGAAACCTGCTTTGAGAACTTCACATACGCCTTCAACGATTGTATGGTCCAATGGAAAGCCGTCGAGATATACCATTAAGCATTGACACAACTGTGCCTGTATGTCATGGGCCTCCCAGAAGGTATTATCATCGGATGCTGTCTCCTCACTTTCAAGGTCAATGATGCCATCTTGGTCAGTTCGTAGCCCCCGTCCTATACCAGCAATACATCGAAGAGCCAAATGGCCTCGGGTATGAGCAGATTCAATGTCTCCTCTTTGAGCATCATCACGTGCAGATGCAGTTTGAACAAAAAATGGTTTGAGCAATTCATCAAGGTAGGGTGCTTTTGCTTCTTCGGATGGAAGAGCCTGAACAACGGCGGCGATACCTTCCACAACGCGTTCCAAGCTCTGTGTGGTCGCTGCCGAGCTTTGTTGGAACTCGGTGAATATTTTCAAAAATACCGGGATTTCTGTGACCAGGGCCTTGCGGCATGATTTGCTGAGAAATCCAATCGATCGTGATGCCGTGTTAGTGCACGAACTAATATTCAGTGCAGAAAATAAAAATGTCAAAACGTGAGGTAAAAGGTTTGTGTTTTGTTCAAAGAACATTTGATATTTCCCCAGCATATCCACCAGGGTTTGCCGTGTCTTATTTGGCAACTGGTCGCTGTTCAAACAAACCACGGCAAACTTTTCGGAGCTGAATATAGCATCCAAATGTGTTACTGCTTCTTCGTCCCCATCAACTGTTTCAGAAAGCTGTGCAAGGCAAAAGCAGGCGGTCTCCAAATCAGTCCAATCATTTGCGTTCAGCGCCGTTACAGCCTTTTGTCGAAACAAATCAATAAGTTCAATTCCCAAGGTTGGAAATGCGGATAGAAGGAAATCCTGGGTGTCCCGTCTGAAGATGTGGAACTCGCTTCGATCATCCGCATCCCAATCGGCCGACTCGTCCGGCGAAGGCCACTTCAGCCGGTTGTATACATTGAGTACCGCATTTGCAAGATTTTGGCGAGCCTCCTGGAGGCCTTCGTCCACGCCATCTTGCAAGTCGTCGGCCGCCGCAGTCCACCAGTCTAGGAGATCAGAAGAGAGTTTATCGTCAACCCCGGGATAGCCAGGACCATGAAAGAGCACATCCAAGTACGAGAGAACCTGGGCATGACTGGGGCCAAGAGCTCCGCTAATCAACTTTACGTTTCTTGGAGCGGTGTATGAATCGAGAAGGTCCCAGAATGCCATGGGGTCATCATCGTAATCTCCTTCCTTCAAACGTTGTACTAGTTCAGAAGCGGCTTCACTCTTTAGGTATCCCAATATATATTCATGATGGGCATCTGTTAGAAGGCGATTCTCGGTTCTCAGCATCTCGGCGACACTCTCCGTCGCAGTTTTAGAAAGCTTCTTCACGCTTATACACTGGACTAGGAGATCGGTGGTACTGCTTAAATGCTGCTGTTTAGGTAGATTGGAGAAATGAATCGAAGATCGCACATTCAGCCATGCCTATGCTAGTCAGTAAAGTATCTAATCATGGGGGTGGGTTAAATTCAATGACTCACCCGGCATGACTGCAGGGCGTCATGGCCTGCATTCGCGTCGGCTATATCGGTCCCGGCGGATATTTGCTGTAGCAACACTCTCAAAACATAGTTGCAAAGACACAACCCATCCTGAAGACTCTCTGCGACAGGGTGATCACCACTAAACCCTTTTAGTAAGACAGAGGAATAAATACTGGGGTGGAAACAAAACGACTAACCGACTACAAACGAGGTTACTGGCTTTGGTTGCTTCCTCGGCTGCCGTGGTAGAGAAGCAAAGCAGGCCGGTGATCTGGGCCTCGTTTAGGGACGGTAGAGTAGTATTCTCAAAGTCGGTGTGAGATTGTTGACTGATTGCACCATTCCTGAAAGCCGCTCCAAGATCTTGGATTGGATGCGTCCAAGATTCATCTCTGAATAAGAGAGCCACCATGGCAGCTGCAAGCTTCCGAATCACATGGTACTTCTCCTGAGCGTCAACGAGGGCAACAAAACGCCTGACAAGATGCTCCTTGAGTTGCGCCACGGACTCATCTGAGAGATCCACCCTGTTTCCTGGGAAATTAGCACCGAATGCAATTGTATACACATTTCTACACCACGCACCAGCTCTGGTTGATTTTCACGGTAAAAGTGAGGGCTCCAAAGAACCTGGTGTTGGAATCAGGGTCGTCCAGCAGGCCCTGAGCCAGCTGCCATCCTTGCGGCAGTCGCTGGAGTTCTTGCAGGCGCTCTTGAACCAGTTTCAAGTGTTCTGGCGCAGCTCCTGATGGATTGTACAACTGCGAAATCAACTGGGGGAGTGGGTCAGGTCATGTATAGAGGAAACAGATAGTATTACGCATGCAGAGAGAAGAACTAACGTTTTTTGCTTGGTCTAGGAGCGCGTGAGGCTCTGCAGCGCCTAGAGTTGAGGCTTGCCCCGCGGCGGCCATGCTTTTGTCTACGACTATGTACGGAAGGAGGAAGGACGCTGGTTAGCGGTGTC
Source organism: Talaromyces rugulosus (assembly GCF_013368755.1). Taxonomy (NCBI): domain Eukaryota; kingdom Fungi; phylum Ascomycota; class Eurotiomycetes; order Eurotiales; family Trichocomaceae; genus Talaromyces; species Talaromyces rugulosus. The sequence continues at coordinate 4,504,425 of NC_049564.1, forward strand.
GCACTGGCGCCGTGTGTCTATCCGGCCTCAGGCACCCAGGCAGATCTATTTGTGCCTCAGGCAGCAAGGCCGCTAGCCGTCGGATAGCGCTAGCCCGAACAGGAAAGGCGGGTTTTAGCTTTACAATCATACAATGAAGAGACATTGTTGTTAGCAGAACCGGCTATTTACTTCTAAAGATCAAACTATATCAGCCGATAAACTTGCTATAATGGGAGTTGACATTCTTGAATCTTCAGGAAAACTGATCATAGACTACGTATACTATATATGGAGGTGGTCACTGGTCAAGGTTGCAGACTTGCAGTCAGCTAGCTCCGCGGGCCAATCAGCGCGGCGCATCTTAACATCGGGCCAAGTGGCAGAAATAGAATGCATGTCGTCGACTTCTCTCCTCTTCACACCACCAGACATGATTGTTCCTGGTTGTTAATCGCTGGTTTCGCCTGTACCCGACTACTTTAAATCCTGCAATACAGCATTGCGATTGCATGGAGCGGCGCCAATTGCAGTCTCCGCCTCCCTGAGCCTCTCTCTCCGCGGGAGACACACCAAGCTTGGGAGTTGAACGTTTGTCGATAGGACAATCGAAGAGACCATGTCGGAATATGTTGGACAGGTCTGCACGACGTGCCTTGAGCTGCTGGGCACGGTCTCTCCGTCTATTTTCTTTGCTTCTCTCGCGTCGACTTTGATCGGGGTTGTTGTTCTTGTGAGTGCTGTTCCCCCAGATATTGAGCGAACAAACGACTGACTGGCCCACGTTCTCAAGCTATACCTATTTCTCTTTGCCGTCGCATTCAAACCCCGATCATCCTTTGCCGAGGAGATGAAATACCGGACACTGGCAGAAGATGGCCAAATCACCAAGCCCCGACAACTACCTTGCTGGCAGGATAGCTGGGAGCGTGCCCGAAAGCAAACACCAAACAAGCGCGACCTGCTAATCGAAAAACCAGAAGTTTTCATGTCTGTAGTCGTCCCAGCGTACAACGAAGAGGAGCGTCTGGTTGGCATGCTCGAGGAAACAGTAGACTATCTCGAAGAAGCCTACGGAACTTCAGCAACAAATGGTGGACAGGGGAAAAAGGGCAAAACCACTCGTCAACGAAAGGCAAACGGCGGACAGAGCAATGGTCATGCTGTTGCTACTACTAGCGATTCATCCAAGGGCTGGGAGGTCTTGATTGTTTCTGACGGCTCCATCGACAAGACCGAGCAGGTCGCTTTTACCTTTGCACAAAACCACGGTGTTCCCTCGGACAGCGTCCGGGTTATCACGTTGACAGAGAATCGAGGCAAAGGAGGCGCTGTCACACATGGCATGCGTCATGCTAGAGGTCAATATGTGGTTTTTGCCGATGCGGACGGCGCAAGCAAATTCGCCGATCTTGGGAAGCTCGTCGAAGCTTGCGAACAGGCCCAGGATGCCAGCGGGCGAGCAGTCGCAGTCGGCTCGAGAGCTCACATGGTCGGTAGCGAGGCTGTAGTGAAGGTATGCTCTTTTTTTCTCTCTTTTTGTTCCATAACTAACGGCTATTAGCGCTCCAAACTCCGCAACTTTCTCATGCACTCTTTCCATCTCATCCTCTGGCTCCTGACTCCCCACGCAACAGCCAAGATTAAAGATACCCAGTGCGGCTTCAAACTGTTTTCACGCGCGTCTCTGCCAGACATTATTCCATACATGCACTCTGAAGGCTGGATCTTCGACGTTGAAATGCTGATGTTGGCCGAATTCGCGCGGATTCCCGTTGCCGAAGTCCCCGTAGGGTGGCGCGAGGTGAAAGGGAGCAAATTGAATGTTGTCTGGGACAGCATCGGGATGGCCTGGGGTTTGTTTGTGCTCAGGGCGTCGTGGGGGTTAGGCGTTTATAGGCGGACGTGAGGTTTTGTATAAATTGTACATATAAATACCTCTGCTGTATATATTAGTTTCTTTTTAAAAAACTGGCTATCAATTGATATGATCTGTCTGCACAAAAATTCTTTATTTTCTATCCCAAAAAAAAAAATAACAGTAAGCTAAATCTTTCCCTCCTGCTTGAGACCCTGGTACAACGCCCACGCAGCAAGCGTCTTGCCATCCCTCAATCCCTGCTTCCACAAGTCCTCCAACGGCACAAGTTTGAGCGTGATTTTCTCGCGCTCGTCTCTGTTCCCGGTCAACCGGCCCTGCAAAGCATCGATATCCTGTCGCGGCATTCGTTTCTGATACAAAAAGAGAGGAATAAACTCGTCACTGCCGCCAGGCGATGGATACACTCCTTTCTGCAATTTTTCTTCTTCTTCTATTTCTTTTTCGGGCTTGTTGCTCTGCAGCGACGCGAGCGCCAGCGATGTCATATCGACAAGCTCGTTCTGCGGTATCGACAACCCCGTCTCTTCGTATATCTCCACTGCCGCGCGGCCAGCAAACGTACCACTGTCGTCGAGCATGCCTGCCGGAATCTCAGGGAACTCGAGTGAGCCGGCAGGAATGCGAGGCTGGATTGTCATGATGGCGCGTTTGTCCTTTTCTGAGTTTGGTTGTATGTCATCGGGTTGCAGGATGAGCTGGCCATACTAGTATTAGCTTTTACCTTTTTTTTTTTGGAATTTTTGTACTACTCACCAACATGCCTACACTTCCCCCTCGCAAGAAAACACTTCCCGGGAAACTCTCCCCAGAATCATTCGACACGTCTGCCACAAACTTGACAAAACCGATTCGGCCACCCCATCGGTCGACGGCCTGGATATCAATCTTGCGTAGCGCGTAAGGTTCCCCGTGAAACTCGTGCGTTGGGTGGCGCTGTCGAGCCAGCGAGCGCTGTAGCGTGGAGAGCCAGGTTTTAAAAGCGGGGAAGGATAAGAGCTGGTCGCGCGATATGAGATCGCTAGAAGAAGCGAAGTTTACGGGGATGGTTGTTGTTGTTGACGCTGCATTATTCTTGATGTCGTGGATGGGGATGGTGAATGTTGACATTTTTCTTTTTGCGGCTGTTTTTTGTAGAACAGAGAGATTTCGCAGAGCGAGTCTTGATCGTGGGATCATCGAGTCGATGTGCTTGACAAATAGAGAGAGGGGGGATAAAAGGAAGCTCTGGAGGTGTTTATGGTTCAGATCGGGAGCTATCCGCAGATGACGTAGGTATCCGCTGTTTGTCTAGTATTAACTTAAAGAAACAAAGACTCTATCCATGTTTGAATAAACATTCTTAAAACTGCAGTTTCAGAGTCCGCGCCAGCTCAATCCCCTCAGCCAACGTCCCAACACGCGCATCAATCGCATATCCCTGGCTTTCCAGCTTTTTTGTCTCGCCCAAAAGATTCGAAAGGGGCACAGTAAAGCATTCAATAAACTCATTATCTTCCAGTTCCGGCTTTGGATTTTTGTTTGCCGGTAGACTCATGTCGACTCGCACGTGCACCATGTTAAGATTTGTGTTGCAAAACCCGGGGTCGTTGTACATGACCGTACTTGTCTGCTCGGCCACGCCCACATAGCCAGTCTCTTCCTTGAGTTCGCGCACGGCGCATTGTTCTGGTGTCTCCCCCTCGTCAATGAGGCCCGCGGGCACTTCGATGGAGACTTTGTCGATTGGTGGACGGTATTGTTTCTGTAGAAGAATCTCGGGGCCCGTTGGCTGGTTGAGAATCGCGACGATGCCGACCCCGTCAATCGGGCTGTTTTTGGGGCGTGTCTAAAAACAAAATCACATCAACTCAAGTGACATAAAATAAAATAAAAGGGAAAGGAAATGTACCGTTCGCTCGGCCGTCTCCCATGTGCGCTGCACTCCGAGGGGGTCTGTGTAGGTGATTTTACCGAGTTTGATCCATCGGGCTTCGTTAGGGTTCTTGTATATTTCTGTTCAGTATCCCACCACCACACTATACGAGCGAAAAGGGAGACACACCAATGGCCCTGTCTCGATAATCTTGGACGCCCTTGCCGTCGGGGGATTGGACTGTGACATGTTGGCACTGAAAAGATGTGAACCGCTGTCAAGTGAAAGAGGTGAGAAAAGGAAAACAAAAAGGGTCGATCGCGTTGATGTCATTATTCAAGCGGGGCCCAGGGACCAGTGCTTATCTTATCACGCCCACCCCACCATCAGCATTTCCAACTTTTACAGTACGTATACATTTCACCAAGAACTAAAACTACTCGAAAAAGAAAAAGGAAACTATCAATCAAGATCATTATGACCATCGATCGACACGAAGTGCAAAAAAAATGACTAAACTGGGAATCGAACCCAGGACCTCATCGGGACTATGACCTCAAACTCGAGATCAAAGAAGCTCACTTCATGTGAACGATGCGTGATAACCGCTACACCATTCAGCCATGGCGGAACTTCCGATTTATGCATTTATCAGACGAATCGCGGATTCAACAGAGACGAGTATAACGAAAACAAACAAAGGGATAGTTGGTAATTATTGGGTGGTGGCAAAGAATAAGAGGAGCTTATGTAAAATGCAGTGGGGCAGTTATGTATGATTACTCGTCTATGCTAGTACTATTCAGCTGAAAACCCTTGTGACCTGAACATGCATTCCATGAATAATCAGCCCAGCATGATTCGCAACAACACATACATACAAACCCTAAATCAAATGCCCCAATACAACACTCACCCAACTGATGGCAAATTTAAAAAAAAAAAAAAAATGGGGTAGCATTTTTACTGTCGTACTACTACTCCGACACTATGTATCATTTGATCCGTTCTCCCGAGCGAGCTGCACACACCACAAGTACTAAGCAACCAGACCAAGAACAAATCGCATGATAGAGCGACAGCACGCCTTACCCCACTAGAAAACTAATACTAGAACCAATAATGTTAGTTCACTGTTAAATTAATAACAACTCGCGCGGCAATTAAAACCGAGTAATGCATCGTCGATGCGCTATTTCCCCATGGTAGGGCAAAATGCGGGAATATGCGGGTGAGAAGAGTGTGCCGCTAGGCGTCGGACGGCGCAGCGTTAGTCTCGGTCCGGTGAGGAGTTTTGTGGAGCCACAGATTGTATACTTTTGACCACATTCTATGCGACATTACAGAGTTTACACTGAAGAAAAAAATTTTCTACTGGTAATGATGCGTTCTATTTCTCTAGGCTATCTCAGCGTGGAGTATTTCTTCATGTCCTTGAAGAAAAAAAAAAAAAAAAAAAAAAAAAGGGAAATCAAACTCCATGCGCCAGATAATTGTCTGCGCTCGTTTGGCCCGCCAAATACAGTACATGATCATGCAATTCGTAAAAGCTCGTAATGCTCATCAGGCAATAAATCGACCAGTTGCCATAGCTCGGTCGTGAAAAGAATTCAAATCAATGGGGGAATCAAAGGTAGAATCGAAGGTGTGACAAGGTAGAATCGAAGGTGTGACAAGGAGCTAGTCCGCGTCTAAAGGTTGGCTTCGCTCTTTTCCAGAGGCTCGCCTTCGATCTGTTTCAGGCACGTGTCGAATTCGGCCCAGTCCTTCATGACGACCTGGGCACCAAGCTCGGTCAGCTTGGCTGCCATCTCGCCGCGCTTATCGTCACCGTGGTAGCTTCCAACGTAGGCAATGACGGGAATGCCGGCACGGATGGCACTGAGAGCACCGGAGCGACTGTCTTCGATAGCAACGCATTCCTCGGCTTTCTTATTTAGGACGTCGAGAGCGTGGAGGTAAATGGCAGGGTCTGGCTTGGAGGTGGGCTGGGGAAGAGAGGTGGCGGCGCTAAAGACATGGTCTGCCTTGAAGTACTTGTCTTGGCCGACCTTCTTGATCGAGGCACGGACACGGCGCAGAGCAGAGGACGACACGACGGCCATATCGTACTTGCCAGAACGCTGCAGTCTCTCGAGTTCCTCGGTGGCGCCAATGCAGGGCGTAGCCTTGGCCTCCAGCTTGGCGATGACCTGGTTTTCCTCTTCCTTGACGTAACGCTCAATCTCGTCCTTGGGCATTTCGAAGCCGTACTTGCCCTGCAGCGAGACCATCATGCCGCGGAAGTTCTGGCCGACGAAATCTTGGATGAGCTGCTCGCCAGTGTAGCGGTCGGTGATGTCACGCTTGGCGAGGATCTCGTTGGCGATGTCGGCGCAGGCCTCGAAAGCCAGCTCCTCGGACAGCACGAGGGTGTTGTCACAGTCGAACAAGAGTTGAGTAACCTGGAGACGCGTTAGTGGGGAGGCTTGACGTCAATGTTTCATCAACCTTGGATCACATACCTTGGCCATGATTGCAGTGTATGAGATTGTCTCAATGTAGTTGTGGTAGATGGAAGTGAGATGGGATGATAAAGTTGAGATGAGAGTGAAAAGAAGGTTGCGGCGTGGTTGTGGTACCTTTTGTGGCCAGAGGGGAAGGTGCGGCGGCGTGGTTTAAGTAGGCCGGGCTGGGGAAGTGACGCTGTGGTGCAAACCGGATGAGAGACAATGACGCTCGTGGAATCGCAGCCAGAGCGCCTGTCTGGGCCTAACTACTTGCAGTCTAGTGTCTCTAGGGCCTGGCCACACACGCGTCGCCGATTTAGTAACGCCAAGGCGCTATCCCCGCTCTGGGCATGGCTCAGGTGTCGGATAGCCAATAATATCGGGGCCTGGTGACGTCGTGTCGGGCCCGGTGGGGCTGAGCGTGGCTGCGCGGGCTCCGATATTAACGCAAGTGTTATGTTACTGCAGCACTCCCGGTGGGGCTTCGTGCTCTGTATCAGTCTATGACTATGAGGCTTTTCCTGTTCAGCTGCGACAGTAGCCAGCAGTAGTAGTAGTATCTATTATTCTTTTGTTTTTATTGTTGTTGTCAGTATTTTGACATCACGAACCACGCTGTACGAGCCACACAATTGCAGTATGACCATGTCTTTGTCGGAGTCATGTCCGCACGACGTCAGGCACGCATCATTTCCAGGCCTATCTTGGGCGGCCGGTCAGCCGTTTCGGGCAATGCCAAAGGAGGCACGATTTCTTGTTTCTCGCTGTTTCTCGCTGATTCGCCGCCATGCCTCGTTTGGACTAGCGCTGCCCGTCGGGTAAACCAGGAAAAGCGCGTCGAATTTCGCCGGCCTTCTCGGCGAGCGCCGCACGTGATTCGCTGCGCTTTGGACCAGCCCCACATCGCGGTATATCGTTGTCTAGGCCTGGAGACCTTCACCCAATAATTCATCCTTACGAACTATCACTATAGTATCCAAAGACACGGCGCGATGAGCTCCGGGGGCTTGTCTGTGTCCGACCTCGAGTTCCCCTCCGCGGCTGTCTCCGTGTCACAGCTGCTGTCGTCGTTACGCCGCTCCGCTCTATCAGTCTCAAACCGCCTGCGCTCCATCGACGCCGATGCCCACTTTGTGCACGAGGTTGCTGACCACTATAACCTGCCCCTCGTTGCCAACGAACGCTGTGGGAGCTGGTATATCGACCCGACCAAGAAGACAGGCAGCGCCTACTTCAAAAGCACCGATGGCCATACCGGCGAATGGAGCTTTAGCTTCCGTCGACTAAATTTACAGATCCTGTCGCTTGCGCGGGAAAATGGCGGGTACGACTGAACTACTATTTTTACTACTACTACGCTCTTTTTTTTTTCCCGCAGTCATATTTAATATTATTGCATCAAGTCACCGAACGAGTCACGACTAACTAAACTGACGCAGGTGCATTATTGTCGACTCCACTCGCAGGGGTAAACGTACGTACTAGCCCAGCTCCCTCCGGAAACACTGTTACATGTGAACGCGTTGCAAATATCATATGCCAGACCATAACACTATGCCTACAGCACATTAACGTTGATGCAGTGATGCCCGATGCCCTCTCAAAAACTGTCCCGATCTGGTGCGCCGTCCTGAATCGAGCTCTGTTTCCAACCGAGCCCGCTTTGCATCCGGTCCAGTTTCCTCCCAATTTCCTGACGGCTTCGGAGGAAGCCCAGATCGAGCAGAGGATTGACGGCTTTGTCGACTCGCTCAAAGTAGGTCTCACCCTCTCTCTCTCTCTCTCTCTCTCTCTCTCTCTCTCGCTTCTCGGGTTTGGTCACGGTGAGCTAAAGATTTTGGTAGGAGCTCAAACTAGACTTGGCCCAGTTGGGCAAGGACCTCGGTCGACCCATTCGGATTGCCTGGGCGAACCAGGCCTATTTTTACCCGACTGATCTGCACAAAAGTGGACAGTACAATCTATTTGTACTTTGCTCTGCTTCTCGTAGGGTGCATGGCGCAGAGGCTTCCGAAGGTGGCTATATACAGGGTGCCGGCGATGACAGTGAAGGCTGGTCAAATGGCTTGACAGCTCCTGTCTTTTGGGAGAGTAAGGATGTTCTTTTAGCAACAGAAGAAAGTGAGTTGCCCAGCGTCATCCAAGAGCTGATGGAACGCAACGACAAGACCCCTGCCAGTCAGCAAGCTACACTAGTGCTTCCTTCTTCAAATCTCTACATCAGCCAGTCCCAACCGAATTCTGGAGGTCACGGTAGCTATGACCTCGTAATTGCTTGCAATGACAAGCCTACTGAAGGTGGTAATATCAAAAAACTGAATCTAGGCTGTGGACCCCATAAGCTTGGCAGTCGAGACTTGCGTTTGGCTCTCGACAAGGTCCATGCATTTGCTGAAAAGCATCTTGGTTCTAATGCGTCCCAGTCGTTGCTCGTCACTTGTGAGACAGGTAAAGACCTTTCTGTCGGGACCCTGCTAGCTATCGTCTGCTTATTCTACGACGACAATGGTATGTTCTCATATTTCTTTTCATTGCTGTCAGCGCTGATTTTTCGCTCTACAGGAAAATATGTCGGAAAACAACCACAGCTTTACATGGACAAACAGTTCATCCGCCAGCGCCTGGCATGGATAATTACTTCCAAGCCCGATGCCAACCCCTCACGGGCGACGCTACAATCGGTCAACGCGTTTCTTTTACAGAGACGAGATTGAACCTCTATTATTTCATATAGTGACTTCGTATATACATTAAACTAATTACCGCTTAGTCGTCGATCACAGCCTCAACTACCGCCCCGGCGTCACCCTGGTCTAAGCTATCCAGAGTCGCCATGTCGTCTTTACTTATGTCGAAATCGTACACGTCGGCATTGGCGGCGATGCGCTCGGGATTGCTGCTCTTTGGCAGCGGAACCCACCCCTTTTGTAGCGCATATCGGACCAGCACCTGGGGCGTGCTCTTTCCGTACTTCTTGGCTAGGCCAACAAGCGTAGGGTCGTTCACTTTGTTTCCGCGAACTAGCGGGCAGTAGGCTTCGACGATGATACCGTTGGATTTGCAATATCTTTCGATCCGGCGCTGCTGGCACCATGGATGGAGCTGTATCGTTTGTCAGTCAAGGATATCTCCTGCGTGTAAAAAGATAAAAGACTTGCTCACCTCAATCTGATTGACATCCGGCGGCCAGATCTTGGCATACGCCTTCATTTCCTCAATATGCTGAACCCCGTAGTTGCTCACCCCAATACTCTTCGTTCTCCCCTCCTGATGCAACTTTTCCAACGCCTGCCACAGTTGCTTACGTCCGGCTGGGCCCGAACTCGAGCTATGAATGAGAAACAAATCCACATACCCGTCGCTGCCAGCAATCTTGTCCACACTATCAACGAGCTTTTGATACGTTGCTTCCGGCGATCCCGCGGGTGTCATGATCTTGGTTGTAATAAAGACATCGTCCCGCGCAAGGCCCGATTGTGCCACTGCTTGGCCGACTTCGTTTTCGTTTCCGTAGAATTGCGCGGTGTCGATGAGCCGATAGCCTGCTTTCAGTGCTGTTGCTATCGCCTGTTCGCTCTCTGGGCCGTGGGTGCGGTACACGCCGAATCCCAGACGTGGAATGCGCTTTCGAGAGTTGCGGAGGGGGAGGAGGTCGGATGTGCTGATGGTAGACATTTTTTGAGGTTTTCGCTTTTGACGTTCTCGCGATGACGCGATGCGGGGTACGACAGACTGCTCTGCTTGGTTGAGTACCGCCTGGTTGCTGTGTTTTCTTCGACTATTATAGATGGTGTTTCTGTGTGTCTTGAATGAACTTGTGTGGATGGGCGGGCGTCTGAGGAAATATTTATCGACGCTGAGATCTGCGTGGTGGTGAAACAGTCAGTGAATCAATTGAATGGTGCAAATAAATTGTTCTGGGCGGTGACCCCACTTGGAGTGATCTCATCGGGCTGGTTGCATTCAAGCTGGAGACATTGACAGCCTGCGCTATTGTTCTACATGTACGACTGTTCTATTTGTGTTTGTATAAAATTTGGCTATAGAGACTGATATGGTTTTTTAATTGAAATATTCAAATGCACTGGTTGGTCTGACAGTTGATTTATTAGAGTTACTCGAGGGTGTATAAATATATATAATTTAGTTACGTCTTTGTTCGGTGCGCGGTTGAAAGAACAACTATTTTTGAGCAAACCAGTACCTGGACAATTAATCCTTAGAAATGACTGCCTCTAACTATATATACACATCAATCGATGTACATTTAATATTCCAAATAGGTTCCATCTAAAAGTGTAGACTTCGTTGCTGTGGAGCCGGACAGCGCAACGGGCTAAGCCGCAAGGGGAAAAGGGGGGAAAGCAGTGTTTATGGTCCCCCCTGCCGCCCATGCGGAGACGAAGACAAACAAGCTTTCATCATTTCATCCTGCGTCTAGCCCTGTTATCAATCTCTGCCTTTATATCACTTAATTGCCTGTGGCATCGGGTTTAATTTATCTGGCAGAGAAACACTATCTGCCCCGTCGGTCTATACAGAAACTCGACAAGTCGATCGTTACCCCTCCTTACTCGCTGTCTTACCCCGATCGGACGCCTGATCGATCCTGCCTGCGACTACGACTACTCTCGCTGCATTGATTGATTCTGTCGTCGCCACCTTGGATGGGTGCTGGTCTTCATCATGTTGATGGTCGAAAAGCAGTGGATTAATACTCAACAGAAGACCTTTACGAAATGGTAAACACCTCTCAACTCGGCCATTCTTTATCTACATGAGCTTACATTTGCTTCCTTCTCAGGCTCAACAATAAGATCAAGGCGAGAGACCTTAATATCGAAGATCTCGTGAAAGATCTCTCCGATGGAGTACGTGATAACAAACATGCATTGACTATCGTCCCAGTCTAATTCCTGTTTTTTCCCCTTTTTTTAGGTCGTCCTCATTCACTTGCTCGAAATCCTCGGAGACGAGTCCCTCGGCCGGTACGCGTCTAAGCCCAAGCTGCGCGTGCAGAAATTCGAAAATGTCAACAAGAGTCTTGATTTCATCAAATGGCGCGGCATCCCCATGACCAATATTGGCGCCGAGGATATCGTCGACGGAAACAGGAAAATCATATTGGGTCTGATCTGGACGCTTATCTCTAAATTCACCATCAGCGATATCAACCAGGAAGGTATATCGGCAAAGGAAGGGTTGTTACTGTGGTGTCAGCGCAAGACCGCGTGTTACCCGGAAGTCGAGGTGCGAGATTTCTCGACGAGCTGGAACGATGGTCTCGCCTTCTGTGCGCTGCTTGATATCCACCGTCCGGATCTCATCGATTTTGATTCCCTGGATAAGAATGACCACCGCGGCAACATGCAGCTGGCCTTCGACATCGCCGCCAACGAAATCGGAATCCCGGACTTGCTTGATGTGGAAGATGTCTGTGACGTGGCTAAACCCGATGAGCGGTCGCTGATGACTTATATGGCCTACTGGTTCCATGCCTTTTCGCAGTTGGAAAAGGTGGAGAACGCCGGACGACGAGTGGAAAAGTTTGTCAGTAATATGCAGGGCGCTTGGGAGATGCAGACCGGATACGAGAAGAGGATGAGGGAGCTTCTGCGCCAAATTGCTCAGCAGAGAACAGAGTGGCAGGAAGCATCATTCGAGGGCACTTATGTCGATGCAAAAGACCAACTCGCACAGTTCTCACAATACAAGAGGAATCAGAAACGGAAATGGGTTGCTGAAAAGTCCGACCTGGCTGCATTATTGGGAAATATCAAGACGAAACTAAGCACTTACCGTCTGCGACCGTATGAGCCTCCGATTGGATTGCGACTTGACAAATGCGACCAAGACTGGGAGGGTTTGATGAAGGAGGAGCACGAGCGGAGCCAGCACATCAATGAGGCTATCCGAGACATCAAGAACAAGCTGCGTCGCTCTTTTGCTGACAAGGCTAACGATTTTGCACTTACCTTGAAGACTTTGACGCTTGCGATATCTGGCTTGGAAGGTGAAGTTGATGACCAACTTGCTCATGTAAAGCGTCTCAACGACAACCTGCCGCCCCTAGATGCTTACTTGGAGACTATTGCTGATCTCGAGGACCAATGTGCCGAGGCAAATATCGACGAAAATGATTACACAATGTATACATTGGATGAACTTGCATATGAGCTAGGACTCGTCAAATCTAGCGTGGCGAAGAAACTGGCCTTCCTCGAGAATCAAATGGTGGCTAGGAGCATGACGAACTTGACTCCCATACAACTGGAGGAATTCGAGTCCGTGTTTCGACATTTCGATCGAGATGGTACCAACACGCTGCAGGAAATTGAGTTTTCGGCTGCGCTGGCGAGTTTAGGCCTGGTTTACGACGAAAACGAGATGCACGAGGTCTTCCTCGAGACTTGCGGGCGAACCTCGTCTGTCAGTTTTGAGCAATTTATCCGGTTCATGGTCAGTGTGACAGAAGACCAGAACTCGGCAGAGCAAGTATTCCAGAGTTTCCGTGAGGTAGCGGATGGAAAGGTGAGTTTTTACCCACCAAGCGAGTCCCCCCTTAACATACTAACGTCAATGCAGCCATATGTCACAGAGTTGGACCTCCGACACTCCCTCATCCCCGATGACCTTATCGAGAATCTCCTCGGATCAATGCCAAAGCATGACGGGCCGGATCTTTTGGAAGACCGAGATATTCCCAAATATGATTATATTACTTTTATGGAAAAGATGATGGACGGTCAAGGAGATTCAGACGATCCCAAGCACCAGGCTAATGGGGGTCGATAAGACCGACCGACATCTTGAAATAGCATTTTTTTGGTCGTTCGGTTTAGGGCAGTGTTAATAGGTGTTGGGCTGGCGAGAAATCAGGCTTGGACCTGTTTGTTTTTTGTTTTGTTTATTACTTTTGCATGCTGGACAGCACTCTCATTCTCAGTACAGTTTCGCATCCTATACGCCAGGAAAAAAGAAATCAATAATTGGTAAAATACAATTCACCTACTCTCCTTGTAGCTTTTTCGGTTTACAATTATATTCAATACTTGAATGCCTGAAATTTAGGGCAGAAGATGAATCACGTGATGTCTCCGGCGGCTCTCCGAAACGGAGCCATCTTACCCGCGTCGCCAACTTCATCATCAGCCTTGCTGCATCTGTGCTGCTTTGGAACCTCCCATTCAAAGAACAAACCCATTTATCCAAAGTCAACAGCAGCATCTTGCGTTGACTATCAGTCATGGATCGCAGCCTTGATGAAATCATCTCTGAACGCCCTGTAAGTAGTTGAACCGGAAGCTAAATTTAGCTGTTCGACTTCAGCTAATGCAGGCCATGTATAGCAGAAGCAGGGCGGCCGCCGTGGCGAACGGCGCAGCAGAAACACAAGCAATGCTCCTCGCGATGGCGTGAAAAAGGTATGAACACAAGAGAAACCCCTCCCAAAAAATCTCGATCTAACAAAAAGAAAAGGTCTTCCTCCTCCTCCAACTTCCGACACCGTGAAAATGCGTCCCGACTCCCTGAAGCAGGACGGCAATTCTTTCGCGATGGATCATGATTTATATAATAATATATATAAACACTACCAAGAAATTGACCCCTCGGCTGACCTTGTTCCCGGATTTGAAATTTACAGTCATATCGTGAAAGTGTTGATCTGGACCGGTTAGTTTTTCTTTCTCTCTCTTGGTCTTGATTATAATTGATCTGATGGAATTTTTTTCCCCTGCTAGCGACTGGGTACACGACCGATTTGAAGATGAAGGAGACTGTGCGTTTGCGTCTTGATTGATTGAAATTTAGCTTCTACTCACACCTCTTGGACGTTTCAGCCCGTTCACATCGCCGCAATGACCGACCCAGACGTGGCCGCGATTCCCCGGATGCCGACCAACCGTGAGTTTTTTTTTTGCATAGCCCTTCGGGGATGAATTTTTGTGTGTTGTGCTGACCTTGCTTTAAGAGCTCGCCTGCGCGTCGATAACCTTCACTACGACCTGACGGAAGAGGACCTTGAGGTATATTTTTCTTGCGATGTACATGCCCTGTTTTGAAGAAACTAACACCCTTGCAGGGTCTTTTTGGCGGAATTGGCCCCGTCGCCCGCGTACGCATTGAATTCGACCGTGCCGGTCGCTCGGAAGGAGTCGCTACTGTTACTTACCAACACATCGAAGACGCAAAACATGCAATTCGAGAGTTTGACGGAGCGAATGCGAAAGGCCAACAAATCCGGTTGACGCTTTTGCCTGCTCGCGGAGGAGGAGGAGGAGCGTCGTCCAGGGCAGAGAAATCGAAAAGTCTGTTTGATCGTATCGAGCGCCCCGGCGCTAGAAACGCACGCAGTTTGAGTCCTAGTAGCGATGGCGGAGCCGGCGGGCGACGTCGTCGACGAGGAGGAGCAGGAGGCCGTGGTGCAGCAGGTGGTGGTCGCAGCGATGTATCCAAGCCTGCTCCAGAAAATATTGATCGCTACGTCCCGGGACAACGGTCCCCCGTGCGTCGGAATGCCGCCGGCGGTGGTGGTGGTGGTGGTCGTCGACCAGGTGAGCGCCGAGACGATAGGCGTCGAGACGCGGCAGGAGGAGGTCGTGGTGGAGGCGGCGGAGGAGGAGGCCGTACGGCCGGCAGTGGACCTCGTCCCAAGAAGACGCAAGAGGAACTCGATCAGGAAATGGACGATTACTGGGGCACAACCAACACTACTACGGAAACTGTTGCTGCCCCTGCTGCTGACGACGATATCGACATGATTGAATAAACTCGACACTATTTTGAGTCTGTGAATATGTCTTCACTGTCGTATTGGTCATGCTTATTCCCGAATGTATTGTAATCAGAAAACATACTTTAAATAGCACGAGAACAAAGGGTTTCAACTTGTCTATCAGATTCATGTATTCAATGTTCGACAAGAGCCAGCATTGTTTATTAGATATGCTGTTGTTCTTGACACTGCAACTAGAAATGCTTTACTATTGATAAAAAACAACTAACTAGCTGGTCAATTCAATAGGCTCTCTTTATGAACCGATATAAAAAAAACTTCTACCGCCATAGCCCGTATGGCTCGCGACACGCTTTCCATAATTTGATAGTGCCGTCTTCACTGCCCGTTCCGTACAGTTTTCCGTCTGGAGAGTAGCTGACCGACCAGATAGGTCCGTGGTGGCCCTTTTGGACTTCTGTTTTTGTGTGTTAGTTGCTGATAACTAGTGAGAAAAGAAAAAAGATGTTCGTACCGAGTTCTTCATCCGTATGCAAGTCGTAGACTCGTGCCCAGGTATCCTCGCCCGCACCACCCGTGACAAACCGGCCAGTTTCGTTATTGACCGCCACGCTGGCAACTTCGTAGTGGAAATCGACTTTTTTCAAAAGACGGCCGGGCGCAGCGCCGTCGAACAGATAGATGCTTTTGCCCGAGGCCACGCTCAGGATTCCAGAGTCGTTGGGCCGCGTGGCGAGCTGGTTGAGTTCGCAGCTGCCAATGGTGCCCTCGACGTTGTGCTCGACAATGGGGTGTCGCGAGCGCAAGTCCCACCATCGAATCTTGCGGTCTTCGGCCGCGGTGGTGAGGATGTTGTAGTTTTGGTTCCAGACAATGGACTTGATGGTGCCGCCGTGCACGCCCGGTCCAATTTCGTAGCTGGTGGCTGACGAGTCGGGATTATTTGTAGCAGCTGGTGTCGGTGGTGGTGGTGGCTGCGTCGCCGCTGGGGCTCCATCACTAGAACCACCACCACCGCTGCTGCTGCTGGTGCCGCCCCGAGAGAGGTCGAAAATGCGTAGCTTCTTTTCCATTCCTCCCGTGGCGAGAACTTGTGGGTTCGGCTGGTTTGGAAAAGCGATTGCTCGCACAATGTGAGAATGCTGCAATGTGTGCAGACATTCTCCTGTATGTGTATCCCATACTTTGCTGTATATGGTTAGATTTAGCACCAGCCAGGGGAACATAGTTTAAAAGCAACTCACGCCGAAAAGTCCGCTGCGGCGGTCGCGGATATGTTGGCATCGGCTGACAGTCGAGCTTGCCATACGGCGCCTTTGTGGCCCATAAAAGTCCCGATCCTAAGCAAGAGATTAGGCGAATGATTCAATATGCTCTCTCGCGGGGGTGTCTCACCAGTCACCTGTCATGCCATCGCGAAGCATGGGATTGTTATCTAGAGGGTTTATGAGCATACTGAGATGGAACAGAAGTGGAAAAAAAAAGTACCTTTGCATGCTGACATCAGATAGTACTGGTCGTCTTCCACTATAGACGAAAAACTAATGTGTGGAACTGGACGAGAATGTCCATGGCAGGTTAAAGGGACCACCTTAGGAACGTCTGGATGAAGGTTAGGTCCTGCCGCGATTGATTCTAGAAAGACGCATACCTGAAGGCATTTTCAATCAACAGAAGGGACAGAAGAGGTCACAAGTGACAGAAACTAATAGTCCGAGCGGCTGAAGGAGTCTACCAGACAGGGCTGGACAAGAAAGGAGCGTAGAAGAGAAGGCTGCCCTGCTCGCAAGTTGAACTTGGACGGCTGAATAAGAATGTGGCTGCTATTGGTCGTTCGTTATTTATGTTCGTTACGTCGTTAAAGTGCGTCAGAAGGATAAGACTGGGCGTTTGCCGCCAGAAAAGAAAGAGTGAGTGAGGCGGCCGTAAGGAAAGTCAACAATCCGCCAAACACTAATGATCTTCCAAGGGAGAGACACGAACAGTCGGGATGTCAGAGTCCTGATGGTCGTGGACGAAGCAGGTTGGATGCTCCGATGCAAGATTGAAGATGAAGATGAAGCGCTGACTGGCTGCTGCCCGCCGGGGCCACTTGCCGTGTTGGGCCTAGCGCGAGTGACCCCGGTTGCATGCACGTGAGTCGTGTCTAGTATATTATTATATATCAATTGAGAGCAGTGTGTTTATGTTCCTATTCCTACTATTCTGGATGTACTATGCATGTAGTTCTCATTGCTCTCTATATATCACTAATCGTAGACTGCACCGTAATGAATACAATAGCTTCAGCAACGGACCCTGGCATGACGCGGCCTGCCCTGAATGGATGGCCTCAGGTTGACGCCCCAATAAGCGGTGCAGTCGCCGTTGGTTCAGGGCGCGAGTGCTTGGCGGGATGGGATGCTCAGTGGAGAGCTGATAGCACCAGACTTCTATTTAGCCCGTATAAGTCTGGCAATAGTGGATGTTTGTTGACTTGGGTGTATCCTCTAGACATAATCATCCCACATTCAAACCGCCAAACGCGCGGTCCAGTTCCTCTCCCTCATCCCGCGGCGCTATGGCAGGAGTGGACTGCAATTCTTGTTCTTTCGAACTCGAATCCAGAATGCTCGGGGACACAGCCTCGCCGTGCAGCGAAGCAGAGGCTGCGCCCTGGAGATGCGCAGGCTGCAGCAGCTTCTCTTCTCGATCCAGCCAGCCCGGAGCCAGCCGTCTCTTCTCAGCCAGCTCTCGCTGCTTCACGGACTCTTCCCAGTCGGCGATGGCCTTTTTTGCGTCGGCTATCGTCTTGTTCAGGTGTTCCTCGAGGGACCGGTACGATGCCAGGATCTCATCCGGGTGGGCTGCATGGCCCCCCGTGGACGACACCACATAGCGAGCCTTGTCATCTGAGCTCGCAGGATTGACGGTAATCGACGGAGGCAGCGCCGAGGCGACAGACTTGTAGGTGTAAGGCAGCGTGACGGCAGTCGGCAGCGAGATGAAGGGAGACACGGTCAATGGCACCTGTGCCAGCAGGGGATGCGGCCCTGGAGCAAGTCAGCCAAGAACCGCAAGGGCAAACACGGGGAAAGACATACGGTTCGAGTCGTACATGGCGGTTCTCGCAGTGTAGCAGGGTTGGCAGAGAGAATAATGTGTGTTGTTGCTACTGCGGCATTACTATCAGTGATGTCAGCCCCGCAGCCCGGGCGCGCCAGCCAATGGCCGGCCAGCATCACCTCTCAGCTGCTGCTTCCTTGTGCTGTTGCCTCGAGCCTCTTTCTTCTTTCTCTCTCTCTCTTTCTCCTCCTGACTCATCCTCGCGATTCTCAACCATCGCCCATCTCCTCAACAATCGCATTGTCCATTGTCACCTAGATCGCCTTCGCTCTCGCTTCAGCTGCTAAGGAAACCTTGGGGTCTCCGCTTCCCGAAAAGCCCCCCTTGTCAGCCCCGAGCCGGCCACTGGCTGCTTGCTTAATTCTCGCTCGCTCCATCGTTTGTTTGGCCTAAACCCACCGGTTTGTTACCCAGACCTCCTCCACGCGACTCCCTCGTCCTCGCTTGATTCCTCTGCTCGCTCTCGCTTCTTCCTCGGAAATCCGATTTTTTCCAAAACCTCAACTTCTCGTTTCCCTCGTTCCGACCCATTTTTGTGCGGTGACTGCAATCGTTGTTCCCCTGAACTGCCGATTGATTGGTTTGACTCCGTCTCCCGTGCGGCTCGACGACCCCGCCACACGTTTCGTGTCGCTTTACCCTCCCACCTCGAAGCAAGCATTGCTATAGATAAACAAGGAAACTTCCTTGACATCACACATCGCGATGGATCGGCAGATTGAGCATGCGGTGACGCACAAGAAGCCGGTCCCTGAGATCGACTTCTCTCTACACACAATGGAAGATGGCTCCCAAGTGTCAACATTAGAGCGAGTTTGTAAAGGTACATCCATCCTTCAAGCAGCCCCATTATTTGCTAGCTAACTCCCAACGACAGAGGTGCAGGCGCCGGCGCTCACCACTCCCTCCGACAAGGATTTCTTCTCTCCAGACGACCCCAACAAACCTAACCTCCAGTTCCTGAAACAACATTTCTATCGCGAAGGCCGCCTCACAGAGGAACAGGCACTATGGATCATCAAAAAGGGCACTGAATTGCTTCGTGCGGAACCTAATCTTTTAGAAATGGATGCTCCTATTACGGTGTGCGGCGATGTCCACGGTCAGTACTACGATTTAATGAAATTGTTCGAGGTCGGCGGAGACCCGGCTGAGACGCGGTATTTGTTTTTGGGTGACTATGTCGACCGGGGTTATTTCAGTATCGAGGTGAGTCAACAGTCTGATAGTCAATAAAGTCGGGCATCAAACTGACAAAACCCAAAGTGTGTACTTTATCTGTGGTCTCTTAAAATTTGGTACCCCAACTCGCTGTGGCTGCTACGAGGCAACCATGAATGCCGCCACTTGACCGATTATTTCACCTTCAAACTCGAATGCAAGCACAAGTACTCCGAGAATGTCTACGATGCATGCATGGATTCATTTTGCGCATTGCCGTTGGCTGCGGTCATGAACAAGCAGTTCCTCTGTATCCACGGCGGTCTCAGCCCAGAGCTGCACACCCTGGAGGATATCAAGGCCATCGATCGATTTAAGGAACCCCCCACTCACGGCTTGATGTGCGATATCCTCTGGGCCGACCCTCTGGAGGAGTTTGGCCAAGAGAAGACTGGCGAATACTTTATCCACAATAATGTGCGGGGCTGTTCTTACTTCTTCTCGTATCCAGCTGCATGCGCCTTCCTCGAGAACAACCATCTCTTGTCGATTATTCGCGCACACGAGGCCCAGGATGCCGGCTACCGAATGTACCGCAAGACTCGCACTACTGGCTTCCCCAGTGTGATGACTATTTTCAGCGCGCCCAACTACCTCGACGTATATAACAACAAGGCCGCCGTTCTCAAGTACGAGAACAATGTCATGAACATTCGCCAGTTTAATTGTACCCCTCACCCATATTGGCTGCCCAATTTCATGGATGTTTTCACATGGTCGCTTCCATTTGTTGGAGAGAAGATTACAGATATGCTGATCGCCATTTTGAACACCTGCTCAAAGGAAGAGCTCGAGGATGACACTCCCTCTTCGGTCTCACCTACCGTGCCATCATCGCCTCCCTCGGCCACCGACAAGGACGACATCGAGTTTAAGAGACGCGCCATCAAAAACAAGATCTTGGCCATTGGTCGTCTTTCTCGAGTCTTCCAGGTGCTGCGTGAGGAATCAGAACGAGTTACTGAGCTCAAGACTGCGTCTGGCGGCCGTCTCCCTGCGGGTACCCTTATGCTCGGTGCCGAGGGTATCAAGCAAGCCATCCACAACTTTGAGGATGCACGAAAGGTTGATTTACAGAACGAAAGACTACCGCCAAGTCAAGAGGAAGTGGCACGCAAGAGTGAGGAGGACCGGAGGGTTGCATTGGAAAGGGCTCAGCACGAGGCTGACAATGATGCTGGCTTGGCCACCGTTGCCCGCCGTATTAGCATGTAAGTCTTGACTGGCGCTTTAGAAACTGCTCAATTACTAATCTAAATAGGTCCGGTAACAGGCGTCGCAGGGATCCGGTTGAGCGCGAGGCTTCCAGCTGATAGGGTCTCATGTTACTATAGCTGTCTTGGAAGTATGGCCTTTTTGACCGTATTATATGCTCGAGTGATGTTTCTTCTCGTGAGCGACGTAGAGTGGCTTGCATACCAGCGGGATGAGTAATAATGATATATGGACATGAAGTTTTTGCCCTTGTTTATTGTACCTAAGGTTCGCATGGATATGCATGCTAACTTTCAGACGGAACATTGAATCAATGCCGTGTAAGATGAACATGTATTGGTTGTGGTCCTGTTATGAGCTGATGAGTGTATCTATTGAAAAAGCGTTGATAAATATTGCATATCCTGTAGTTTTGTATTTAGCATGAAATAACATGTTAATACTGCGGTATCAGTGTTGGAAGCTTGGACGCGGGCACTAGACTTTCTCCCGGAGCACGGCGAACTTGACCTTGATTGTTCCACCTCCACGCCTCCCACCCCAATGCCTGCCAGGATTCGTGCCACAGTCTCCAAGAGCGTCACGCGCTTTGGAGATAGCGGTGCCAGTCCATTATCCAGAAGATTCTTCTTCTGTCCCTCGTGCTGGGCATCATGGCGGCGCACACTGTCGACGACGCAGACGCGCACCGCAACCAACTTTCGCCGAAAAGACATCGCTGCAACAACAACAATACCAGCAAGTACACGTAGCTTTCTCGACCGCCGCCGTTTTATATCGTCGATTACAGAAGTCAATCGAAACATCCCCGCGCGCAATAGGGAATTGTATGCGTTGCTGGGCGAGTTGCAGCAGACCGCGGCAGATCAGATCAGTCTGAGTCGGCTTCAGCTCGCGCAACGGGGATTGGAGTCGGAGGTTCCGGTGATTCGCGTTGCTGGTTCGTTTTTCCCCCCCCTTTATATCTGATCTTGGAAATTGTTACTCCTGGCTTTATGATTTTTCAATTTGCTTACAATACGATAGTACTTGGCTTGAATGGTGCGTCGGCTGCGCGGCGGCTGGTTCGACTGCTCTTGGCGGATCCCTTGACAGGAAAACAGTCCTGGGAGGATCTCATAGACTCGCGCGGATCTGAAGAATCTCGGGGGTTGCTGATACGGTAAGCTTCGTACATACACCCGTTTATAAAAGCTTTGCTGATGATCTTGAGAATAAGGTACGGCCAAAACTCCGGTATCGTCGACGATGGCGCCTGTCCTACGCTTTCAATACCGTCACCAGTCCTGAAAAATGGAAATATTGAGATTCTAGTGGGTGCAATTGGGACCGGAAACGAACCAACTGGGGTCTCTATTACCGAGGAAACGCTCCTTGTTCCGACCATATCGATTCCTACCTCGAATGATGACACGCCACCAAGTGTGATACAATACCCGGTGCATAGAACCGTCATCTGCGGCTCAGGTCCCGACGGACTGTTTGCATATAGCGGATTGGTTGGTCGTGCCAACCTGGGCTCGGCCGAGCAATTGGTCCACGGAGCAATTGAGCAGCCGGCGGCTGGCGACGCATCGAAGCAGACATCGGATAAGGTAACCTTTGTGGATACAGCGGTTGCTGATACCGCGCTGGCCAAGTTCCGTGAGTCGGTCCAGTTTGTCTCTGAATATGAACGCGGGTGGACCGCTGGCGGGGTTCAAGATGTTGTCAATTGGCTGTCTGCAAAGAAGGATGGTGGCCTGGCGCCGGAGTTGGAAATACTTGTTCAGTCATTGCTGGATTCGACCGAAGAAGGCTTGGTAGCTAAAGAGGCCATTCGAGTGAGAGAGCAAGAGGCCAGCGACGTCTCAGCTGAGACACGCCAGAGCCTTGATCAGACAGTATCGGTCTGGGCCGAGCGCGCTCATACGGAACTGCAAAAGTCCCTGGAGGAAGGATTTGCGAGTCTGCGCTGGCGGGGTTTAGCATGGTGGAAGTTGTTTTGGCGCGTTGACGATGTCGGAGCGGTCACGTCGGAGATTTTGCAAACGCGATACCTTGCACAGGCCGAGAAGGAGATGATCTGGACAGCTGGCCGAGTCAAACAGACGGGTCTGCTGAACGGAGCTCCAAATGGGGGGGATTTTGCTGTCAACAACTCGAAAACAGAGACTGCAGAAGAAAACAGCGAGACTGCTGTGCCTCAACAACAAGAAGATGGACCGTGGCCGATGCAGATCTCAGCTAGCCGTTCCAAGCTGGGTAGCACGACAATCCCCTCGCTACAGGCGCTGTCTCAGAGCCTCGTGCTTTTCAGCGCGTCGACGACGGGCCTCACCTCGGCATTCTCAGCCCTACTGTACTCATCTGCTACGACGGGGCTGTACGAGGCCTGCACAGTCGCCGCAGTCGGCTTGATCTACTCTCTGCGCCGGCAGCAGTCGAAATGGGAAAAGGCCCGGTCGTTCTGGGAAGACGAGGTGCGAGAGAGTGGCCGCACGGCCTTGATTGACACGGAAAAGGTGCTGCGTGAGTCTATTCGAGATGGTCCTATTCAACAGAAGGAGGAATTGCCCGAGACTAGGGCTAGAGCGGTTGTTGGACGCGCGAGAAAGGCGCTTGAAGATGCCAAACAGCGATAATGTTCTTTTTATATGTATTATACATGCAAACGCATTCTACTTTTTCCATCATTAGAAGTCACTTTTTTTGTACGTTTATGCCAGTTCAAAGTTCTTATGTCAGCTCGATACTGCCAGCCGGAACTCCCTTTCTGCTCTTCAGTCGCCGAGCAAAGAACTGCATGGCGGGCAGCATTTCGTCTCGATTACGAGGCATGCCATCTCCGCGCCTCGACCAGCGATGCAGCTCGACAAACTGAAATGCCTCCTTTGTTCGCTTGACCGCGGTATCACTGAGATCGCTCCCAAGACCCTCGCGACCGGCAAGCAGCAGCACCGGTGTGCGGTCCTTGTCGCCGACAGCGTTGACTGACAGTGGGTATGGCCCGCCAAACGAGACGACGCCAGACAAGGAGACATGGTGCTCGGTTCTATTACGGCTGCCAGTAGGCTCTGTTGTTGCTGTCGACGACGAGAGTGTCGCCTCGGGCAGCTCATCTCGCACAGGCGGATTCAAGCCCAGCTCTCTCGCCGCGGCCAGCGCAGCCATACCCCCCTGGCCCAACCCAACCAAAAGAATATCGCGCAGCTTGTACCCATGCTTTTTGACGAGTGTATCGGCAATAATCTCACGCGCAATCAGTTTTGTAGCACGGTCAAAGCCAGCGTCCATGGACAGCCCGCCGTCGTCCAGCATGACATCATCTCCCCAATGGAAAGCCTCCTGGTCGACCAGGCCAGCTGGCAGCGGAGACGGCGCCTGAACAGTTATGCAGATGGTCTCGGGCAGGTTGAGGGCGCGTCCGAACGAGGCGAACTTGGCTGCGGTGTCGCCGAGGCCGTGCAGCAGCACCACGACGTTGCTGGCCTGTTGGGGAGTGAGTGTGGGCGGCGGCGTGCTGTCCGAGGAGCCCGGGTAGGACAGCACGACGGTAGCATGCGAGGGGAAGTCGCCAGCGACGGGGAGGGGCATGTCGAGGGTGTTCTGTGTTGGTGTTGGTGTTGAGTTGATGTCATGTGAAAGATGGAGATGCGGATAGACGATTGATAGACAGGTACAGTATCGGGCTATTTTTAGAGCTCCATATAGTACCCACAACTACATCACGCTCTAGTTTACTATTATCATGGCTCAATCACGGTAACATTAACATTAGCTAACTATTAAATAATAATAAATGGTAACAAATAATTATAAATAGTCACAGGCGGTGATAATTGCTAAGCTGGCGGGGTAATCGTGGCGGTGCAGCCCCTCTGTGGCTGATGCCTCGCAATCACCCTCATTTTCTGGTAATCCTCCACTTAGTCCTCTCCCTAGCACATTCTAGACACGCAAACACTTCAATCTGTGACTAAACTAGCGTCAATGGCGACAATCACCACCTCCGTCGGTATCCAATGACTCCGCCGCGCCGGAGTCACGCATCCAATCCAATCCAATCCGACCCCTGTTTCGGGTGCTCGGCAGGAATCCTATAATCCTATAATCGGCTTCAGGCCGGAGAACGTCGTAACGTACACCAAAGCAAACACATGACGCAGACCAATCGACCGCCTGTGGGCCCCCCATGGTGCAACATGGGTGGCTGAAGGGTGTTGGATGGAGTCATGGCGTGAGTCCGACATGGCCTGACTGAGCATAGCTTGGCCGCTCCCCGCTCCTTATAAGGCGTCTTTGTCTCTCCTTTTTGATTCATCTTTCCTTCTTTCTTTACCCAACTCTCCTGGAACTTTACTCAAAAGAAACAATTCACTTTGAACATCAGTCACCATGGGTTTCTTCGGTTGGGGTATGTTTTCAAGCTCCTTTCTGTATACACTCAATCAAGTATCTCTGGCTGACCAGCACAGATGACTCGCAAAAGCACCACGAAAATGTCTACGGACAAAAGGAGCACGAGGGAAAGCTCTCCCACGAGCTGATTGCCGGTGCTGCCAGTTTCGAAGCCTTCAAGGCCTTTGAAGACCACCGCCGCTCCGAGGGTTTGTTTCCGACTACTCCTTTCAAAACAAAAGTCATCCATAACTAACTAACCGAATCCAGGCAAACCCGTCTCGCACGCCTTCGCAAAGGAGGCTCTCGTCGGCCTCGTCGGTGCTGAGATCGACAAGCTCGCCGAAACCAAGGGTCTCGACGAGTGGGACAAGCACGAGGCCAAGAAGCACGCCCATGAGAACGTCCAGGGCCTGTACGACCAGCACTACGGTGGTCAGCAGCAGTATGATCCTAGCTACGGCCGTCCTAACCGCTGGTAAACGGCTTTAATGAAGCTGGGTCTATGTTTAATGAGCTGTCATGAATGATCCAATGACTATTATCTTTTTTCCTGTTGTAATTCTGACTTGTAGTTGCATCCGCAGTAAAATATGCTTAATTCATGTATAGATCATGGTATATGTATGTACTCTTGTCACTGTTCAGTCTAAGCCCTAAACTTGGTCTTGGCCGCTACCAGCACGGCTACCTCGCCTACGCTCTCTGCACCTAACAGCTCTGACAACTGTATCGTTGACAACTGTATCGTGCTTTGGCCCAGAGCGTGAAGGTAATAGCAGATGTCTTGTTCCTCTTCCTACCATCCACCTTGCTATACTTCGTCCAAGACCGCCGAGTCCTCTGGAAATCACATAAAAACCGTATCGAATACATACGATTTTGTCGACTTTGGTAGCGTCGGCAAAATCCCCTCGCGTCTTAACTCGAGATACTGGCGTCTCTGTCGTTTTCTAGGAGCCTTGTTGAGCAGCCTCGGGGCTAAATCCAGCATCTTGAAGATCTTCAGTAGCAGTCTCGAGATAGAGAGACTCCATGTAAACTTGAAATTCTCTTCTCTGACCGCAGAGAGCATGCCAGCCCAGTCACCATCTCCAACTCTGGAGTGCTTGTCGAACTGGAAACATCTCCAGTGACCCATAGAAGATCTTTTGATTCCTTCGGCTAGTAGGAAAAACGCCCCAACCAAACGGGGCCTGACGTAACCCAACACGAAGTTGGCCTGGAGTTGTGGCCCTGACCGCGCAGTCAGCATGCGTTCTCTCATATCCTTGACGAAATTCTGCACCACGTCCATTACATCGGTTATCCCCAGCAGCTTCCATTTCTCCGTCCGGTCGTAGTCCCCCGTATATAGCCCAATACAATGGATCTTGCCGCATTGCTTGCTGAGCAAGGGAGTGAAACATGTTGCGAAGCCATCCGTAGTTATCTCGCCCACCGATCTTCCGCAAGTGCCAATCGTACATCTCAAATTCTTCCTTGAAGATGTCCCCTAAACCCCGATGCTCCCACCACTGCATGCATTGGTTGAAGTGTATGCTGCCTAGCCCACCCCAGATTCCCCAATACTTGCCAGCGTTCAAGGCCTTGTTACTTGGATTGTACCCGTTGAAGTTTTCTTCGTTCCTGTGGAGGGGCGACAGCTTGATGATTGGCAAAGTTTAGAATAGGCCGAAGATTATTGCCCATTCTCCCTTCTACATTAAGTACTAGCTGCCTTTTCTTGCTTGATAACTGACAATAATCTTATAACTAAGTTGTACCGTGCCCAAAAGAGCAGAATTAGGCAACACCCATCCGATTTACCATTCGATCCCATGCTTTTCCATCGGCCTCAACCACCGGGCTGATTCGTTTGGTTTCGCCAGACTCCTTGTCCTGGACAAAGTGCTGAGTAGCGGCCATTCCAAAGGGCCGAGTATTGAGAGAGATGGTTTCCCAATGTCCTTTGGGAATATTATAGGTTTCATGCATGATCCCAATGCTTGGATATTGTTTTAGCCCAATCTTATTGAGCCAAACCATTCCTTTAGCGTGAACGGGTCCATTGGCAAAGACCTGTAGAGAGTCCAAGTCTTTCCAGTACGATAACCAGCACATGGTGTTTCCACAGTCTTCATCAGTCGCGATGAGGGTCGATGTTTTCCCGAGGAAGCCGTTTGTCTGTCGATTTTTGGCACAGTCGCGCCACATGTCGCCAAAATACTCGCCAATCTTTGCCCACCCGGGAGTAAAGCGGCCTCGGGGATGGTTTGAGCGTGCGCCTAGTAAGAAGACGACAATCTGTTCTCCACCGGGTCCCCGCGCTTGCCCTGAAGCATCCGGAAGTTGTGTGCTCCATTTGCCCCAGTTCACATCCCTGGCGTAGTTTGTTGTGATTATGCCTTGGTCCTTGAACAGACCCGTAGTCAACTGGTATACCAATAAGATTCCGGTGAGCATGAGAGCTAGACGGCCGAAAATCAAAACAGACACGACTTGCAGAGATGCACCGGCAAGAAGCCAGGTCTCCATGCGAAAATCATCGCGGAAGAAGGACAAGAGGTTAGCGGTGCGCGTGGTGGTTGACATGTTTGCCGTTGCAGCACGGAAGTTTGATATTCTGGCGAGAGAACAAAAAGAAAATAAGAAAAATAGTACCAACGTCAAGATAATACTAGGGACATAAGCCGGAAGAGGAAGATGAAAAGAGCACTAAATCGGTTCACGACGAAAGGAGTTCGGAATAACAGCGGGAAGCTCGGAGGGATGAATAAGGGTAATAAGACCCATGATAAGACACGGTCAGTGCTGATATTTCTTTGTTCCAGGGTCGAGGCTGTGTTGTTACCTGCCTAATAACTATTCTAATTCTATTGCTCGTTGGTGGAGCGCCAGGCCGATCTAATGCGGGATCCTTGTAGATGCCTACCATAATACTCGCCGGGCTGATACCGAAAACGTGGAAAAACGATCGTGCGCAGCCCCCATTAAAAGATACGAAGCTGCTGGACGAGCCGTTCATATTGAAGACATTAATAATAGTGTCAGATCCTCCACCTTGCTGACCTAGAACATCAGTCGTTAAGCCGACAACTTGATATAGCTAGCAGTGGTCCGAGCTGCAGATATCCATCTTTGCCTAAATAGGAAATAACAGCCACTTTGGGTAAGTGCTAACAACACATACAAAAGCCGAGACCGAGACAAAAAATATAGTATTTTGAATGGCTATATGTATGCCCGTTGTCCAAGTTGTTACCTCCGGAATAAGTGGCCGCATTACTCCAAAGCTATAGCCCGAATTTACATGAATCAATTCAAGAGGAAGACATCTCTGGAGGCTCAAACTAGCTGGCTTCCCAACCTCGGTGTTCTCACTGTATGCATCGATTGGTATCTATAGAAGCAAAATCGATTACTTGATGCTGGTCACAAATGTGTGCACGAGTCCATTATATCAAATACATGCATGCCGCTATAGAAATAAACATCATCGTCTAACTTCCGCTTTTCGATGTTACCTCTTCCACCCATTCCACCTCTCAAAATCCGCCGTATCCAAATCAAACATATCCAACATTCTTCCCACACTTTGCTCAGCCAAGTCATCCACTGACGCCGGACGCACATAAAACGCCGGCATGGGCGGAAAGATAACACCGCCAGCCTGCGAAACCGTCAACATGTTCCGCAGATGGATATCGCTCAGCGGCGTCTCGCGCGTTACGAGGACTAGCTTCCGTCGCTCCTTAAGCATAACATCTGCGCTTCGTGAGATCAAGTCGTCGCAGAACCCCGTGCTGATTGCTGCCAGCGTCTTCATGCTACATGGCACAATGATCATCCCGTCTGTTCGGAACGAGCCGCTGGAGATCGGTGCAGCCATGTCGTTGATGTTGTATACGTGATCGGCGAGGGCACGCACACTAGATGGATGGTAGTCTGTTTCGTATTTTATGGTGGCTTCGGCCCATTTACTGATGATCAGGTGTGTTTCGACATGTAGTCGACGAAGCGCGATTAGGATTTTGACCCCGAGGATTGCCCCGGTGGCCCCTGTCATGGCAACGACAATTCTGCGACGATGGCGATTTGCTACATTGTTTGTCCCTGACTTGTGATCTTGCACCGAGTCATCTGTAGTCTCCGTTGCTGGCTGGGATATTGTTGTAGAGTGATGCATGAACTGTGGTGTTATGGCGTCGTGAGCTGAGGCTAGCATCTCTTGCAGCATTTTGGAAGGAAATATGCAAAGATAATAGTTGGTAGTCGAGGAATCGTGTCAATATTTTATCCTTCAAATGTTCTGGTTGTTTTCCAAATTTCGGTTTCTTTAGCAATCCTAATCATACAGGCCGTTGAGACACTTTATATTTCGACAGCGAGCCAACCACATGTGCAAATTTTTTAATTGCATGTCCCGGATAGTCGGCAATGGTAGAAATAAAGCGACCATCGTCATAATGATTATAAACTAGTAATGTCGTCCACTTGCAGTCGCAAATTTCTTGAGCCTCTCCGAGCGCCTGAGCCTCCGAGACTCCGAGCCGGTGGTAATTTTGCTCTGCCTCTTAGAAAGTAAACTTTAGCAATGGTGCGAAATTCAAATTCACCTAACACAAACGAGAATCTGTATTCTTTATGAGGTTGAACACATTCGCGGCTTTCCTTAAAGATATTGATCGGTCTCGGGCAAATCAAATAGCGGAACGTTCATGATTGAATCCAGATATGCCCAAGGACTCGGGTTCATCCATTCAGAGCTTCCCGCTTCATTGACAAAACTGTCGCCAAAGAGTTAGTGATGATAATGTATTCCGAGGCGCTTACATACCTTGAGTCATAGGACAGCGGGAATCCGCTGGGTGAGAACGATGAATCCAGTCTTTCAAACTCAGCAGGATTCCCATCATTCGGTTGACTATTGTCACTGCTTCGTTCCATAGCTGCCTTGACCGAATTCCGTAACGACACCAGCGCCCAGATATGTCTCTGGGAAAGCCATTGACTATTTTCCGAGCCTGACGTTGCCCAATCTTCTTTTGATTCCACAGCAGAAAACACTTCGATGACTCGCTGTTGGAGGTCCTGACACTCCTTATCCCAATGTGTCTCTTCCCATATACTAAGCAGAAGAGTCGATCCAATCACGGTGTGAATCATGGACCAATTTCTCATAGGAACGATGCTGAGAACTTGGAAATCCAGGAATGTCTTTGTCGCCTCAATTAGACTTTCCCGCGCTCGCAGACGGAGAAGTTGATAAGACGAGTTGTTTGCGAGCTCGGAATTCTTCACCGCAGGGCGACATACAAAGGAAATTAAATGGGATACGTGCAGTTTCAGTGCTAGGCGCTCTAAATGGTGTTGCATATTCTGACAGTCTTCTTTAGACTTCAAATATGGCTGAGCCTTTTGATACGTCTTGTCAATCATGGCCAGCGTATCAATCAAATCTCCCAGGGCTAGATTCCCACCGGCTTTTGCGTTCATGAACTTGAGACCTAGCCGTGTTATATGGGTCATAACCCCGACATAGGACAACCGGTTGTCAATTGGTAATTCTTCGTTCATGTTCCATGCGTGTATTGGTACGGCTGGAAGCCGGTCGTGACACATACTAAGCAGCACATCTTGCCACACAATCATAAGCCTGTAATCGGTCAGAGTGGGTGTTCAATCCTTTTTTAAAAAAAGGTTCCACTGGCTCACCAGAGTTCCTTAACCTGGTTTCTGGAAACTTCGTTTGTCCTGGCCATCGACTTTTCGGAATGCATTCCCATAGTCTGAGCAAGACGTACAACCGTCCCGACCCAAACCCAAGCAACATCTGACTGGCCATTATTCTGCAAAGTGTGGCATAGTATTAGGATTGTCTGTATAATGGCCATAGAAGGCCGAGATAGGAAATTGGCTAGTCGTAATGCCTCGAATGACCGCCGAGCTAGCACCAATTAGTCAACGGCACCCATTTCTCTTTTAGTGGTTTATTCATCACTAACCAAACTCTTGACACAAAATTGACCTCTGAGAGTGTTCCAAGTCTGAAAAGTGTGCCCCGGAAGCTAGGACAGCCAGAATGAGGCCAATTGTTTCAATTGACTTTTTGGAGGACCAACAAACTGAAGGCTGTTTTTCTGTAAATTCCCCCGCCGAAAACGCATTCAAGTAGGCACAAACATCTAGTTCAAAATTCTCTAAATCGACAATATATGGATTAAATGGATATGCTGAGACTTTGTAGGTATTGAAAAAACTGGTAGCTAAATGTCAGAATGTTATAAAAGTACAACTGATGTTAATTTAAAAAAAAAGCTTACGTGATGACTTCCTGTCGATGAGGTATTAAATTAAGAAGATCCGACCATCGGTCTTCTAGTGTTCTGGGTTTAGTTAATGAAAAGTTGGCAAAAGAGCTTCCTAGGCCAAGGATTGAGCTGATATCTCGAGCGCTTCCACTTTCAACATGCCGAGAGCCGATAATGGATGGCACAGAATCTTCTCCAGCATAAGTCTGTTGAGATGGTTCCAAGCCAGGTGCACTAAGAGTGGATTCTGCTACTTGAGTCAAACGGCGATGATGTCTTGGAGAGCGAGAAGGTGAGTTCACAGCTCTGCTTTCGATGCGTTCTTCCCTTCGAACATTCTGGCCGGGTTCAATCTTATAGACGCAGATTTCGGGGTATCCTCTTTTGAGACAAGTCCTGCAGGGTTGCTTGTGATCACATTTTACCTAATTTACTAATAGTTAGTCGGGTCTAGAACAAGTTCTAGTGTAGGCCATAAAATCTCTCACCTTTCGTTGTCGACAAGGATAGCATGATTTTACTTCGTTACGCCGCTTAGAATGAAGGACTTGATCAATATCTTGGCGGCTCATTGCTCTTTGCGACGAATCTTCCATGTTGCTTCCACTTTGCTCCTGCTCTTCGGCACGTCGCGTCATTCGCTTTCAACGCAGTATCCGAAATATCCGAGTCAAAAATGACTGCCCAAAATTATCCGTCTCGGGCCGAGAGTGGGAAAGTATTGATTTCTATGGAGTTTGAATTTATCAGAAAGATGGCGAATTTGTTTGGAACCACTTCAAGCTGCGCTGTTGGAAGGAGAATCCGAGGCTCCGAGGAGCACCGAGAGCACCGAAGGTCCACTTCGCTAGGTATGCAGCCAATCAACAACAACCGGATTTATATACAACACAGGTATATAAGAACCCTCAGAACCGCTCACTAATTGTACGTAGCACTCAATAAGCTCGCAGGTTACATTTCTATCCCACAAATAGCAAGAAGCAGCCAGCATGGCAAACTCTCAGCCTCATCTCTGCTTTCGCTCCTTCGTTGAAGCACTCAAAGCTGATGACGACCTGGTAGAAATCAACACGACCATTGATCCTAATCTAGAAGCGGCTGCCATCACTCGTCTTGTGTGTGAAACTGATGATAAGGCTCCTTTGTTTAATAATGTCAAAGGCAGTCAAGATGGCCTCTTTCGAATCCTCGGGGCACCAGGCTCTTTACGCAAGTCATCCAAGGATCGATATGGACGTCTTGCTCGCCACCTGGGGCTTCCTCCACAGTCTAGCATGCGTGATATCATCGACAAGATGCTCTCTGCGAATGCTACTCCTCCGATCGAGCCAACGGTTGTGTCTGAATCAAATGCGCCCTGCAAAGAAAATTCAATGGAAGGGGATCAAATTGACTTGAGAAAGTTGCCTGCCCCTTTGATACATCAGTCTGATGGTGGTAAATACATCCAGACATATGGAATGCATATCATCCAATCTCCGGATGGTAAGTGGACCAACTGGTCGATTGCTCGTGCCATGGTGTACGACAAAAGGCACTTGGTTGGTCTCGTAATACAGCCCCAGCACATTTGGCAGATTCAACAGATGTGGGAAAAGGAAGGACGTGACGCTCCGTGGGCTTTGGCATTTGGAGTTCCCCCGGCTGCAATCATGGCTTCGAGCATGCCTATTCCGGATGGAGTGACCGAAGCAGGTTATATCGGAGCCATGACGGGTACCTCCCTAGAAGTGGTCAAGTGTGATACAAATCAGTTATACGTACCTGCCAACTCCGAAATTGTTTTCGAGGGAACTTTGTCTATATCCGAGACGGGCCTCGAAGGCCCATTTGGCGAAATGCATGGATACACGTTTCCAGGAGACTCTCACTCTTGTCCTTTGTATACTGTCAACAAGATCACTTATCGAAACGATCCTATTCTACCAATGTCAGCTTGTGGTCGTCTGACTGATGAGACGGTACTAGCGAACATATCCTTATCATTCCGAATACAAGCTAACAGCCTTTCTCATAGCATACAATGATCGGCCCCCTAGCCGCTGCCGAAATTCGCAAGATATGCCAGAAGGCAGACCTACCGATTACAGACGCATTCACTCCATTTGAATCCCAAGTCACTTGGGTAGCACTTAAAGTTGACACCAGGAAGCTGCGTGAGTTGAAAACCAACTCAAAGGAATTTTGTAAGCGTGTCGGAGACTTGGTTTTCAACCACAAAGCAGGCTTCACCATCCACCGGGTTGTGCTCGTAGGCGATGATATCGACGTCTACAACGGCAAGGACGTGATGTGGGCGTTTTGTACACGCTGCCGCCCGAACATGGACGAGAGGTTCTATGAAGATGTACGAGGGTTCCCTTTGATTCCGTACATGTCTCGTGGCAATGGATCGCCCACAGAAGGGGGAAAGGTGGTTAGCGATGCATTGCTACCTTGTGAGTACACTTCAGGGGCCAATTGGGAAGCTGCTAGTTTTGAAGGATCCTTTCCAGAGCATATCAAGGAGAAAGTTTTGAGAGAGTGGAACACAATGGGGTTTCGGGCTTTGCAATGATTGACTCGTACCTGTAAAAATCTGGTGTTATTTCAGCTGTGTACACTAATAATTGACCATTGAGAATAGAAATACATAAGGATCTTTCCTTAGAGCATATGCAGGAGAAGAGATTGGAAGAGGTTGAAGAATTGGGCCTTTAAGCATTGCTTATGGCCGGTAAATTTGAGTTGCATTTTGGATATAAAACTTTGAGGCACAATGATAAACTAATCTGCACAAGGAGAGAAGGCGAGCAAGAAGCCTGACCGTCTCGGGGGCAGAGAGAGTATGGTACATGAAAGAAAGAAAAATCAAAGAACAGTAAGAAGGGGCTGGCGTCAGTCCGGCGAGGCTCGGTCATGTGAGTCCTGCGCGAGGAAGCGACCACCCGTGATCTCCGGCGCCTTCCTTCCATCCACACCGCCGGTGCTGGAATCTCGTAAATCGCGCTGCGAGGATCGAGCGAAAAAATTCAAAAGATGTACTTTATGGTCATAACGTCAATGAAAAGGGGAACCCGGCCCTAGTTGGGCATCTCATGCAATCAATCCGAACGGGAAAAACAAGAGAAAACAGTCTATCCGAGACGAGACTTCAGGTGCAACCCAGCTGCGCCCCTACTGAAAAAGACAAAGAGCCATCATACCAGCAACGGACCTCATCATCTCTAGTAAATGCGGGAGATACGGTCGGTGTAGACGCCGACTGCTGTTCCGCCCAGAAGCTCTTTGGTGTACTCTTCGAAGGAGATTGGCTTGAAGTCAGGGTAGAGCTCTTGGGCATCGAGATATCCCAGGTACTTGGCGTACTCGGGTACGTTGTCTCCACGCAGGCCCCATGAGAGTTGATACTCGGCAGCAATGCGTGGGGTGAACTTTGTCGCGTCAAAGGGATACGTTTCACTGGATGCTCGCCCACTGGTAACACGCTCCATGACAACTTCTTTGGGCACCTAGAATTCGGTTAGTGATGACAGTTAACAGGGAAAAGAGTAGACGGAGAGCATACGTTTTTCCGGTCAACTTTCTCACCGCTCAGTTTCTCGACGGTATCAAAGATTTCGGCTGGTGACATGACAGTATTGTACGAGAAGACCATCTTATTCTCCGTTCGGGGATCGACGATAATTCGAGCGACCCATTTTCCGATATCGCGCAAGTCAACGAACGCACTCGGCGTCTTGCCCTCCTCAATCAGCTCGTCATTGGCCGTCGTCATGGCGTAGTCAATTTTACCCGATGTGAGTCGTGGGGTAGCGATTTGGTACCACCAGCCAACATCAATGATTGTGTAGGGCAGCTTCAATTGCTTGACGTGGTTGAAGACTTTTTCTTTCTGCATTGCTATGGATTAGCGATGGACATTTGCGTCGAGACACACGGGAAAATAGACAAACCTCATCACGCAACCACATGATGCCGCCGGGGGCGCAGACAGTGATGAATGCACATGGAATGAATCGCTTTACTCCAGCAACCTTGGCCGCGGTCGCAAGTTTAAGCTGTGAGAGCTGATCGGAAGGACCGACAGAGCTGACGACAATGTCAATGTCTTTCAAGGCCTCAGCCAGCTCAGCTGGCGACGCCTCTAGATCGCATTGCCGAGTTATGACGCCTTTCTTCTCTAGATCGACCAGCTGTGGCTTTTTGGCTGATGCCGGGCGGGTGAAAGCAAAGACTTCCTAGAGGGGGGCTTTGGGTCAGTAAACAGGCCAAGCCAAGTGAGAAAAGGCACAGTGGGAGCATACAAAGCCGCCAGCTTCAAGCAAACCATTGGCGATCGAACGGCCTGTTTCTCCTGTTGCTCCGACGAGCAAAACCTTGGTGGTGGTAGCCATTGTGAATCGTTGCGGTCGACAAGAGTCCAAGCGTAACCGCAGTGATGTTGTTGTTGAAGGAGAGAGAGGAGGAAGAAAAGGTGGGCACGCCTATGATAATAAATGATGACCTTGTCGCGTCCGGTACAGCCCAATGGCTTTAGCTGGAAGAGCCGCCCACTCAGACTAGCTGAAAATTGAGATACCCACTGGCCATCTAGCTGGGATTGGACTGGGCGCTGGACGACAGCCGGCCGGGCAGTCAATGGGAGCGGTGGAAGGCAGCGTAGGGTGGGTCGCGATCCTCTCGTGATGGAGTCGCTGCTGGGCGATCAAGGTAACGATGAGGACATAGTGAGGGATAGCGAAGCCCGGAGTGGGTGCCAACCCCGCCATCAGCATCATGGGGAGTTGGGGTTTACAGGTTTTACCGGCTACAAAGTACAGAGCACAGCGATCTCAACTACCGTGGCCAATTAATTGTCTACCGAGGGAGAGGTTGCTTGTGAGGGGAGCCGATCGCCAGTTTGAATTTAGGCTTGCCGAAGCTTTTCTTTTTTTCTTCTGGCTTGCAAACGCTCTGGCTGGGCATGACGTCAATGGCCGGCCCGAGTCGTCGGCACTCATCATTGGCTGCCTCCGGAATGCCGACTGCGCCTCTGGCCAGGTTTTAACTTTTGCCACTGTGGCATGCTCTATAAACACGATCATTAAGTTATTATCATTATCATTCATATATTCGGCCCCGTGCTGCACCGAATGCAGAGTTGCAACTTGCATCTCTCTCAGACTTAGTATTGGACTTCCCCGTCACGAATCGGGCTACTCCGGGTTCTACCGATACGCAACCCCCGACGGGGCTATCACGTGACCTCACACCGGCGGCAATCGATTCGGTGGCCCTGCCGGTGACCGGTCTGCCGGCCACCTCGGAGAAGGTTATCCCGAGCAGCGCACGTGACTGACTCGATGGCAGATCACATGACCGCCCGTTTCGATCTAGCACCCGAGGGGCCCTGATTGACACAGGCAATGGGCGCCTTACCGCATATGGCTAGCACGCGTCTACGATAGACTCGGCCAATCGCATCTGCAGCATCCATCTGATGTCTCAAATAGACTTGAAAGTTGACAATGTCTCGGTCTATTATTATTATTAGTGTCCTCACTACGTATAGGGGTTGATTGTCTTGCTCAGACACTGGCATGCCTCGAGCCGGTCCTGGCCAGTCTTCCACCAGATCACTTGAGATCTGTAGACTCAATGGCGATCACTCATGGGTGATATGATACGTGAAACAGCTAGCTCGCGTACTGACACCTTGGACAGTTCTGTTGGTCACTATTTTTCTCTCTTTGTTCCGAGGATCTGCGCAAAAATGTTGCAAGAGGAAGGTCGCCTTTATACTACTTACTGGTCGTGACGTCTAATTCACTGCACGTGCCCCCCCGCGTTGGCACTTGCCCGTTTCGCCGGGGTTGCTCTCTTCTCTCTTCTCTCTCTCGCCCTTCGCCCTCAACCATCATAGCAGTGACCGCGCATAAGCCAAAATATCCTGCCCCTTTGTTGCAACAACTGTGTGGCGGTGTATACTGGTGTACTGTTTGTCGCTCAAGGGGGCCGCTGGTTTGTTCTTTGAAGCATTTCCCCCTCGCCAATCTCAGACCTTGCCATATATCCGACCGGATCCACTGTCCGCGTCAGACAACGACCTGCACCACGTACGTCCTGCGTACCACCAAAACACACAATGCGCTCGTCGCCAGACAGGACAGCGACCAGGGAAGGTCGCTGGGTCGTAAAAAGTCTCAGTTAATCGATGTGCCACGGCGCGATTTCTGATCCGCACAATACGCAGTGCTCTCGTGAAAATGCAATCGTTGTCGAGTTTTGGTAGCCGGCTAAAATATGATTTGGAACAATGCGCCGGCAAGTCGTACGCGTCCCATACAGGTCCTGCGACCAACCAGCCATGACGGTGGCTGAGCCTGTTGACGAATCCCACGAAAGCAGCTATTGTGGTCGCTAGTCTCTGTCCTCTGAGTGTTCCGGCCCATCCTGGTCATCATGGCCCATGATCTTTAAACTGGCCTTGTCTTTCTCCTTATTCTTTCTGCCGTGCCTTGAAAGAAAGCCGAAGCCCTTGTCTGCGCGTGGTGTAGCCCTACTCCTCGCATGCTTCATAGTCTCTCGTTAATAATTCTCGACTTGTATCTAACTTGACTTTATTCTGATTTTTTCCCGCCCTTCACTCGCTCAATCTTTCACAAACCATGAAGTTGTCCGTCCTTGCCGCCGGCGCTTTGCTCGCTGGCAGCGCCATGGCCTCACTAGATCCTATCATCTCCTACGGAAGCAAGTTTTTCTACAAGACAAACGGAACCCAGTTCTATATCCGCGGTGTTGCCTACCAGGAGCCATCGACCAGCTCGTCCAGCTTCATTGATCCGTTGGCAGATATCTCTACCTGCGAGCGTGATATCCCCTACCTGACGGCCATCCGCACCAACACCATCCGTGTCTATGGCGTACAGGCCAACAACACTCATGACGACTGTGTCAATGCATTCGCTGATGCTGACATCTACATCATTATTGACCTGGGCTCTCCCACCGAGGCAATCAACCGTGACAGCCCTACTTGGGATACTAGCCTGTACCAGCGCTACACCGACGTCATTGACGCCTTTGGCAACTACACCAACGTGATCGGATTCTTTGCCGGAAACGAAGTCTCCAACACGGTCAACACGACTGCTGCTAGTGCATTTGTCAAAGCCGCCGTTCGCGACTCCAAGGCTTACGTCAAAGAGAAGGGCTATGAGAAGGGTGTCGGCTACGCTGCTGCCGACGCCTCGAGTATTCGTGACAACCTGGCCGACTACATGAACTGTGGTACTTCCGATGACTCGGTCGATTTCTTCGGTGACAATGTTTACGAGTGGTGCGGTGACAGTGCCACCTACACAAGCTCGGGCTACAACATAATCAACCAAAACTTTTCCACCTACTCGGTACCTTACTTTTTTGCCGAGTACGGTTGTAACAGTGTCTCACCTCGTACTTGGAACAACATCGAAGCCATGTACGGCTCTGACATGGAAGACATGCTTAATGGCGGTATTGTCTACGAGTACTTTCAAGATACTAATTCATATGGTATGTACTTTTTCCCCCTCTCGGTCTTTCCCACCCGCTATTGCATCAGTATCAATTAATTTTGTTCCCGCAGGACTGGTTTCTGCTACGGGCAGTAGTGTCAGTAAGCTTTCTGACTACACCTCTTTCTCCAGCGAAATCGCCAAAGCTACCCCTACTGGAACGGTGAAATCCAAATACACGCCGACCAACACTGCTCTTCGTTCCTGCCCAACAGTTGACGCCACCTGGCAAGCTGCTTCTGCTCTTCCTCCGACGCCCGACGCTAGTCTCTGCGAGTGCATGTATAACAGCTTGACCTGTGTTGTCCGAGATAGTGTGGATACTACGGACTACGGCGACCTCTTTGACTATTTCTACGGTCTAGACGGCGGCAAGTACGTCGACGGTGTTAGCGCAAATGGCACCAGCGGCGTATACGGTGGTTACAGCATGTGTTCGTCCAAGCAACAGCTGGCCTGGGCGATGAACGCATACTACGAAGCTCAGGACGGCTCATCCTCTGCCTGCGACTTTAGCAGCAAGGCTTCTACCAAGGCAGCCACTTCTGCCACTGGCACGTGCTCCAGTCTGATGGCTTCGATTGGCACTGCGGGTACCGGAGCTGTCTCTTACACTGTTTCTGCCACTGGCTCTGGTTCTGGCAGCTCCTCCAGTTCTTCTGGTGCCGCTTTCCCTGTATTTTCATCGACTCCCATTTTCGTCGGCAACTGGCAATTTGGTGCGTACATTGTGGCTGCCATTTTCAGCGGTGCTGCCATGCTTGTGCTTTAGTGAACTGAGCTTTGATGCCTCTTCTTTTCTCGGCTACTCTTCTTCGGCCTTGGACCTAATCAATCATTTACAAATCAAAAGAGTTTCTCACCGTCAACTTTCGCTTTTTGTCAATTTGGTTTAACAATTCTTTTTTTTGTTCTTGCATTCGCCAGGTTTTACATAGTTTACCTTTCCCATTCATTCTCACAATGTATTCGTAACATCTTGGATATATGATTCAATCGAAGCACCTGACCTCCCCAATAATAACCAAGTATCCTCTCTCTCTCTCTCTCTCTCTCTCTCTTTTGTCGCCCCTTTTAAATATTACGGAGTAATTGCAACTCCGCCAATTACCGTGTACGTAGTTCGTACGTAGCAGCTTATCACCGCCGATCCGTGCACGAGCTAAAGCTTGGGTTGAGACTATCGGAGATCAAGTCAAGCCACTTTTTTTTTTTTAATGAAACCCTTTTAAAGTGAAATGAAATGCCTTTTTTTTTTGAAAAAAATGAATCTCGTGCGATGCGATGATTATTATTATTGTGTTCCATGGAATATGTAACACAGTCCCGGAATGTGTGTAGGCACTGGGGGGCTTTCGGGAAAAAAAAAAAAAATAGACGCACATTGAGATAATATTTCGAGTTGGCTAATCTATTTTTTCAAATAAGAACTGAGAGTGCCTCTTGTTGAAGTGTTCCTGCTTTTAATAATATCAGACAGAATAATGTTGAGAAAACACTCATTCATTTTCACCGGATGATCCACCTTTGCGCCTCCAAGACAATATAACCAACCATGTTGAACAAACCCTCGCTTTTTCTGTCTCCTTACCTGACATCACCGAACACCACTAGCCTTTTTTCTAATTGTTGAAAAAAAAATAAAAATATGAAAATATAAAAAAAATGAAAACCTTTTTTCTTTTTCGGTTTATAATCATCTATACCCAAAGGAACGCCGCGTTGAGAATGGCGCCTGTTTGTGGCTATCATCGACTCATATCTCATGCATCATGCTGTTGAACACTTGTTTTTTGAGGGAAAAAAACACACAAAAATAACAAAGGAAATAAAATTTAAAACAAGGATATCAAGGATAAATCAAAGCCAGGCCCTACCCGACTTTAAAAAAAAAAAAGAAAAGAAAATTATTATGACTTTTTTTCCCCCTCCCTTAAGCCTTGTGCTGCTCACGGTAGAACTTGGCAGCTTCGACCAAGTTGGTGAGAGCCGGCTTGACCTGGGCCCAGGTACGGGTCTTCAGACCACAGTCAGGGTTGATCCAGAGCTGCTCGGGCTTGAGGTACTGCAACATCTCAGAGATACGCTGCTTGATTTCCTCTTGAGGGGGGATACGGGAGGTGTGGATGTCGTAGACACCAGGCTGTGAGTATTTGTTAGTATCAATTTTTTTTGTATAGTCAGAAAACTCGAAAAAAACTTACTCCGATGTGGCGGGGGTAGGCCTCGTCAATGAAGACCTTGAGGAGCTTGGCGTCGGATCGCGAGTTCTCAATGGAGAGAACATCA
Organism: Talaromyces rugulosus; assembly: GCF_013368755.1. Classification (NCBI taxonomy): domain Eukaryota; kingdom Fungi; phylum Ascomycota; class Eurotiomycetes; order Eurotiales; family Trichocomaceae; genus Talaromyces; species Talaromyces rugulosus. Next base: position 4,545,387 of record NC_049564.1, read on the forward strand.
GCGTCAAGGGCGGCGATGGCGTGGAAGAAGTCCTGGAACTCGGAGTAGCAGAAGTGGGAGTGGACCTGGGTCGAGTCCTCAACACCAGCGGTGGCAAGCTTGAAGCTGTTCACGGCCCAGTCCAGGTAGGCTTCACGCTCCTTGCCGCTGCGAAGGGGCAGACCCTCACGGAGAGCGGGCTCATCGACTTGGCTATAAATTTGTTAGCACGGTGTTAAAAGGTGAAGAGGGGAAGGAATTCTATATAGAATTGTTTTTCACAGGGCTTGACACGTACTGCATCCAGAGTTAGTCAATTTTTTTTTTTACAACAGAGCTGGATTCAACTTACCATGATATAGATACCGTTCTTCTCGAGGTCAATGACTTCATCACGGAGAGCCAGAGCAAGCTGCTGAGCCTGGACAGACTGGTGAACGTCGTCACGGGGGAAAGACCACCGGAGGCAAGTAACGGGACCAGTAAGCATACCCTTCATGGGCTTCTTAGAGACCGAGGCAGCGTACTTGCTCTCCTTGACGGTCATAGGAGCGGGACGAGAGATGTCACCGACGATGATAGGAGGACGGACGCAGCGAGAGCCGTAAGACTGGACCCAAGCGTGGGTAGTGAAAACGTAACCCTCGAGTCTTTCTCCAAAGTATTGCACCATGTCGTTACGCTCGGGCTCACCGTGAACGTAGACATCAAGACCAAGCTCATCCTGGATCTGAATGCAGAGGTCGATCTCCTTGCGGATGAACTCATCGTACTGTTCTTCGGTGATTTCACCCTTGGTGAACTTGTTTCGCTGAACACGGATTTCCTGAGTCTGGGGGAAGGAACCGATGGTGGTGGTGGGGAAGAGAGGGAGGGAGAGGTGAGTCTTCTGTTGAGCGTAACGGGTCTCAAAGACAGACTTGCGGTTGAACTGGTCAGGTGTGATCTTGCTTTGGCGATCCTTGACCTTGGGGTCGTTGGTACGCTTGGACTCGGAACGAGACTTCAAGGCGGCAGCATTGGCATCCAGCTGGCTCAGGACGGAAGCAGGGCCTTCAGTAGTAGCCTTGGCGAGGATAGCGACTTCGCTGGCCTTCTCGACGGCGAAGGAGAACCATTGGTAGACTTCCTCGGGGAGCTTCTTCTCGCTAGCAAGGGTGTGAGGGACGTGAAGGAGAGAGCTGGAGGTGGCGATGATGACACGCTCCTTTCCAAGGGTGGAAATGGCAGCGTCAATGACCTTGAGGGACTTCTGGAAGTCGTTCTTCCAGATGTTACGTCCGTCAACAACACCCAAAGACAGAACCTGCTTGGGGCCAAGGCTCTTGGCGACAGTGTCCAACTGCTCGGGGTTGCGGACAAGGTCCACGTGAACTCCGTGCAGGCTGGAGAAAGCTGGGACAACGTCGATGTTGTGGACGATGTCTCCGAAGTAGGTAGCAACAACAACCTCGGGGGCGGCGCTTCCGAGAGCACCAATGGCTTCGTAGGCAGGCTTGAAAGCAGCCTTGACCTCGGGTCTCAAGTCAAAGACAAGGACTGGCTCATCGATCTGAACACTAAATTTCACCAGATTGTCAGCGGGCTGTCATTGATGGATTAGACACATGGTCTGAACTTACGACTCGGCACCAGCAGCCTTGAGAGCCTTGAGAAGCTCAACGTAGACAGGGACGAGCTTGCTCAGAAGAGAGATAGGGTCGACGGTGGCACCACGCTCGGTCTTTCCGAGAGCCAAGAAAGAGACGGGACCGAGGAGGACGGGGCGGGTCTGGAAACCGGCGGCCTTGGCCTCGAGGTATTCACGGACAGGCTTGGGGTCCTGGGCAAGGGCAAAAGTCTGGTCGTTTTGGAAAGAGGGCTTTGTGTAGTGGTAGTTGCTGTCGAACCACTTCACCATTTCCATGGAGGGGACATCGACGGAACCCTTCTGGTGACCGCGGGCCAGGGCGAAGTACTCGTCGAGGGGGTTGAGGCCTTGAGAGGAGTAACGCTCGGGGGTAGCCTGGAGAAGCCGGATTAGCTAAAGAAGGACAATTGAAGAAACACTGGCGTCTGGACTCACGCTGAACAGCTGGATGTGGTCGAGGACTTGGTCGTAGAAGGAGAAGTCATTGGAAGGGATGATGTCGACACCGGCATCCTTCTGGATCTTCCAGTGAGCAGCACGGAGTCTCTTGCCCTCAGCGAGGAGGTCATCCTGAGAGATCTTCTCAGACCAGTAGGCCTCAGTGGCCTTCTTGAGGTCTCTGAGGGCTCCCATACGGGGGAAACCCAGGACGGCAGACTGAACCATCGTGGCTGGAGAGTCTGGGGAGTATGGTGAAATAGGGGGATAAAGAAAAAAAGACGCTGACAAGGGAGAAATCAGCGATGAAGTGTGAAGAGAGACAGAATCAATGGCCACAGGCGTGTCTTAATAAATGAAGCAGAAAAAAGCCGTTCGGGGACCGAGAGAAGAGGGGTGAACACGAAAATTTTGGGGCTTGCTTCGGGCCCCGCTAAAAGCCGATCTCGGTGTCTCTGCGGGGTATTATTTTATTACTATCCCAGCTCCGATCCTGTGCTACTATGGTTATTTAGGGCACATAATAATTGCGACTTATTTCGACCCGAGCACATCTCGCGATCCCGTTGATCAGTGCATACACTTCTCAATTGAAGCAGTAAGTTTGCGCAGGTCATCCTGTGTCATGGCTCGGGATGCCCCTCCAGGCCCATCACGCAATCCGAATGGTCACGTGTAACGAGTTTATCAAAGAGTATTTACACAGATAACCATGTAGTTTTGATGTCTAATGTAATTTGTATAAAATATGATTACATAAGTTCTTGAATGCCATGGTAAACGTACTGTTGAATCCGTTCTTAGAAAAGCCGCTTCATTTTTACCCATTTCACGTTTATGGGAACGATACATAAATAACTATCAAGAAGATTATATTAAAATATCTTTATGAATTTCCATTCTACTGATTGTAAAATTCTCGCTTTTCCGTGTCTTGATATATATCTAGATATCCGTGAATTTAGTGGGTTTAAGAATACATGTATTAGCTTTTATAGTAGATATGGCCTTCGCTTTCTATTCTTTATACGGGCCGAGTCGGTTTAAGTGTTTAATTAATTGCAGCGTGCGTCATGTAATAGAGCAAGATTCAAATTCATTTTCCCAAAGGTACGTTTGCTCTGCGTGTTGGTATTCTGAAGGTATTATTATAACCCTCAAAGACACCCGAGTTGACTATCTAGAGGCAATTCCAGGCATGAGAATACATAGCAACTACTCCAACAGCTTTTGAAAACTTAGATGTAACTAAGACAGCTTAGTCTGAATAAATGCCAAAGCCTGCGCGCCGTACTCGGCTCCGTATCCGTTGTGAGTGTTCGCATCGCTCCCATTGCAACAGTATGGGTCTGGAGCGTCACAGTACGACTGGATAATGCTTGCTGATGGACAGCTAAAGCCAGAGGAACGCTGATCAAACTATAGTCTCAGTAAGCAATGGTGTATCCTTTTTTCTTTTCTCTTCGGGTAACACCTACACCTCCAGCTGCACAAGTACCAACTTCAAATGACAGGCCAGCTGAGAAAAGAGGATCACCCATAAAAATTGCCGCCTTCACCTGACTAACAGCAGACGCAGACAGTTGAACTGCGGTGTTAGTGTAGCCCTGGTTTGGATCGCCGCCGCCACAGAGAGCTACATCCATGATCTCGCCGCCCTGATGGTTTCAATGATCAGAAACAACCCAGCAATATATCACACAAGATATTGACAAACCTGCGAGTACCCGACCAAGACGATTTGAGAATCAGGGCATTGCTCGTTAAAGGAATTCACAGCAGAAGCAACGGCTGCAATCCCCTGAGCCACCGACTCAGAATAGCTGGCGCCTCCGCAGGAAGACTGGCCGCCACAAGCTGGGTAGTTAATTGCTTCGGCGGTAGATCCAGAGTAAGCTTGGAGAACAGCATTAACGACAGTACTGGATGACCCGTAACCAGCGGAAGCGGTTGTCTCCCGTGCTCCAAAGACGTGGATGTCAGGGCAGCTTGCACGCTTGGGGATGTCGACGTCGGAGTTCAAGGGGATGGTGAGAGCACCACTAATGAGAAAAGAAAGGGGTATGATTTTTGACAGCATTTTTAAGATAACGAAGTAGTTGCTAAGGTTTAATTGAATATAAATATTTGTGGATGTCAGGAAATCGATTGATGGATTCACTTCGCTGAACAATTGATGCGCGTAGAGATGGTTTTATATGCACAATAAGCATATCTTTGAATTATTTTCTTCGACGCCGGCTCAACATTTACTAGACTAATCTACATGAACAAGCTTTGAAGAAAATCTGAAACCAAATTATTCCTTTGGGCCGAAAGTAAGCTTATTTCCCCAACCCACGATCGTCCTTGAAGTGAATAGACTGGAAGCTTGTTACCGAAACACACAATTTATCCGGAATAGAGACCCCGGCTAAAGGAATAAGCAGCTTTAAGGATATGTAACTTTGCTACATCATTTAGGCACAATTGACTATCAAGGCCCAATTCCCGGTTCCCCCGCAAATTTGGCGGCTGAAATAAAAAATGGAGTTGCAAATCTGCAGCTAGGATACGGAGCAAAGGAACGAATTATCTTATAATTTAATTCATACAAGCAATTAGGCTTCAAACAATTATTTTATTTCTCAACTGCCACCTCAGTTCCCGATATTCCGCTTTACGTTTCAGCTAAACATTTGGGTTTTTGCGCTATTACCGAGTCGCGTGGGCTTTGCGTTAGGCTATATCCTGTATGTTAGTTTAAAAAATCAACGTATATCCGTTACGCGCCATGTGGTTTTTAATCGTTCCGAGAATAGACTAATGAATATACCTCAGTACCTAAGCTTACTCACCAGCCAAAACTATTCGTATCTAATATGTCCATGTCCTTTTCCTTGAAATTATATGTCAAACGCACCAGGAGACTCCCAGTTAGCAATTAATTTAAGAAATCTTAATCGATCCAAGAGTTAAATTATATATCTGATGGGATGAAATGATGCTTAAAAAGTCGCGTTGATAGTGAATAGATCGCGTGACAATAGCCTTAATGGGACTCATAAAAAACAATTCGTCTGTCGTTTTCCCTACATGTTCACAAAACTTGCTCAATAGCCTAGAATGCCATAAGTTCCATGAAGGTGCCAGTGGACCACCCAATCTCTTCTGCAATTTAAACTACTTTGGTTTTTCCACAACTTTAACCGTGGATGTCCTTGCTCCATAAATACGTATATCTCATTGCGTACAATACTGATGAAAGGTAGAACAAAACAGTTGTTCACTTAAGAACTCAGATCAGGAACTGTCCAATTCACCCACTGAGCCTCGGGGAAGTCCACCCCGCCATAATTACTCATGATACTTGTGTTGGTGGATTGTCCCAACAAAAACTTTCCAATGTATGCATCCAAATCAGCTTCTTGCTCCGAGGGGAATGAGCAGTGAGGGTGGTTCGAGCTCATCGAAAATCCCATATTATCTGGAACGTCAAGTGCCTGCCAAATGGTATGACTAGCAAGGTTGCAACCCCATGAACTCCACGGACCGAGCCACTCGTAGCCAGAGTTGTCTATGAAGAACAATGCGCGCGGGGCAATAAGGCCGGCCAATTGGTGATGGTCGAATGGTAATAGATTAGTGTCATTATTGGCAAAGGTGTTAAACGAGGTTGAGAACCATACGTTTTCTTGTACAATTTCGCTGGCTGTCTGAACGTCTTGTGGTGCTCCTTCCTCTGCATCGGACAGACGCCAGCATGCACTACCTCCGGAACCTGACTCTTGGGGGATCGTCAATGCTATCCTTGAATCATATGCGCCTGCAACCAGTGCCCCTTTGCCGTTCCGGGAACATCCTGTCACGCCGAGCTTTGTAGTATCAATGTTGCTGTCAGGAGTGGCCTCAAGCCTGTCAATAATAACACTAACTGCCCACGCCCATGCAATCATTGCTCCGGCGTCACTATCAGAGCCGTAGAGGGTATAGAACAGCCCTTTACCACGACTAGATGCGTCGTCTTGAGCAGCTATTGCACCGTTGTCCAAGGTGATAGTAGCTATCCCGCTAGGGATAGGGATACTAGGTCCTCCGTACGCGATGATGGCAGGAAAGGGCCCACTACCAGAACTAGGATACTGGATCCCAACACTGAAAGAAATGTTTCCCTCGTTATTGGAGGCGGTGATTTCGAGTGTACCGCTGCTCCCTGACACATTGTATGACGAGGAGACAGTGGATGGTGATGGGGGCTTCGTGCCTAATTCTAGCTGTTGTATTACTGTCGACAACTGAGATTGATGACATTGCCAGTCGGAGAGAGTAGAAACTCGGCCACTGGGTGTGGGTGCAGGATACCATGCGAACGGATCCGGGAGGACGTTGGCAATGGTATGCAGTGATGGACTAGATGGCAGCGCTGAACATGATGCTGTTGCTGCTGCCTTGGCAGGATCAACTGTAGTTATTTAACAATTTGGCTCTTACTCCAAGCGATCAACAGCATTGGCACATACTTAGCTGAGACAAGTTCACTACCAAGGTAGCAACTGTCGATAACGTACTCAAAGATAACGGATAGCGCATTTCACACATAAAATGACTTGGTGAGTTTGCTTGATTTGTAAACGAGTTGTGTTGATTGCTTTTCATCATAATTCCATCTAGATACATTGTACGGTCATTATATACTTGCACTGTGCTCAGCGCACTGCAACATTGAAGTGATACAAAAAAGACATCCAATGCGGACTTTCCCAGCTACCGACAATAATGGTCATTCTAATTGATATAATAGCCTAAATTGTATATGCAGGGGGATAGGTTGAACACGTTCGGATGATCGGCTGGTTAATATACTGTGGGGTCCAGGGGCTAGTTTCATCCATTTATGCGGTACCATTGACGTTTAACCAGACCCAACATGTATTTAATTACTATCTTCAATATCGCACACAATATTATATGTAACTTCAAGTCGCAGTTGTGTCGTTGAGCAACAAGAGCTTAAGGGCTTGGTTGGATGTGTTTGTTTTGTTTGCATGTCTGGATTGTTGCCTTGTTGCCTTATAGCCTGGTACTGCATGAAACAGTGGTCGTTGCATATGGAGTGTACATGTGTATCAGCTCTAGATACTATCGTCGGGTCTTGCCCTACCTTTCGCTGTATAGATTGGCATCGGTACATACAGATTATATCGGAATGAATAGTCTGGTATTTGGTGGTTGATTTTGAATTGGTTACTTGAGATTGACAAAATGAATATAGTACTACTCACAAAGTCTTTGGGATTTCGGAGATTACACCAATTAGTCTAGTAAAATCTTTATGCTATACAATTGGCTACCCTGTCACTATTTCAATTATATCGATCGATCCGTTTTCCATTGGACAATTGCGTGGAGGGGTCCACAATTTTATATAGTGAAGCGATTTGATTTGTCGAAGCGTGGACACCCAACAGACTAAAAAGATGGGCTGAAATTTGGACTTTTGTCACTTCTTATTGGCAGACGCGAGAGCTTCTACCTGGTCTAAAAGAGCCATGTTCTTTTTTTGTCATCATCAAGATATCTACTGTAGGGGAACAAAGCAGGGGGGTATAAAGAGGACTGAAAATTCTCCCTCTTTTTTTTAATACCTTCAAACGAAAATCCAATTTATTCCTTTCGTATTCCAACTACAACCAAGATGAGTGTCCTCGCCGATCTAACTTCTACCCTGACATCCGCTCTATCAAACCTCCCGCCTCCAGACAAGATCCAAGATGCCGAGCGCATGCAGCTTCTGGGGGTCATCAGTCAACTCCAAGCGGCAATAGAGCCTCCTCACCTGCCTATCCAACGATTTTGTTTCTCGGTATGCTCCTCTTCCTCCGGACCCGTCCAGATTATGTCAACTGGTTGTTTGTCTCTAATATAAAACCTTGGGTAGCACTACGGTATTGCTGTGATTCGGATAGCTCAGGGAATGGGGATTTTTGATGCGTTCATTGAATCTCAAGGTTCAGAGATGTCGCTGAAAGAGTTGTCCTCCAAAGTCAAAGGGGACGAGAAGCTTCTGAGTAAAGTGCCTCATTATTCTGATGTTTGAATGGGGAGCAATTCTAACTATCTTCTTGTAGAACGTGTCATGCGTTTTCTGTCTGCTCATCAGATCTTCAAAAAAACCGCGACTGAGTCATATAAGCCTCTGCCACTGGCAATGGCATTTGGAACCGGGTCGGGTCCAGGTGACATGATCAAGCACTTGTATGTAATTGAGGTTTGTCTTTTTATGGTCAAATTTATTACTTACATTTTTTTTTATTTTTTTTAGCCATACCAACATGCAAATAACTGCAAAGCTCTTCGACTACTTTGAGTTGAATGGCTACAAGAACCCGGAAGACACATATGACGCCCCCTTTCAGCTCGCCTACAACACCAAGAGCCATTACTTTGAATGGTTGAATCAAAATCCCACAGTACAACAGGCTTTCAACTCGGTCATGACGCAGGCTCAACAGTATCGCGGTGCAGACTGGTTCGATATCTATCCGGTACGGGAAAAGCTGCACGTTCCCACGGATCGGGTATTGCTAGTTGATATTGGTGGCGGCGTGGGCCACGATATCATGGCCTTTAAGAAGCGATTTCCCGACCTTCCGGGCAAGCTCGTTCTTCAAGATCTGCCTCAGGTGATTGACGGCATCAATGAACCTCTTCTGGAAGGTGTTACAGCTATCGGCCACAGCATGTTCGAGCCACAACCTGTCCGCGGTGCCAAGGCGTACTATATGAGAACCGTCTTACATGATTTCCCCGATAAGCAAGCGCTTGAAGCTCTTGCACATATCCGGGAGGCCATGACAGAGGACTCTGTCTTGTTCATCCATGAGCATACGATGACTGACGGTCTCGATGTCCCACCGATCGCGGCGACACTCGACATTCACATGATGGAAGTATTCTCCTCCCTGGAACGAACTGAAAGGGAATGGGTTGCTCTCCTGGAAAAGGCTGGATTCAGGATGGTCAAGGTCTGGAACGAGGACTCAGCTGGACAGCCTACTGCACTGTTCGAGGCTGTATTGCACTGAATCCACACAATTGTTATTGACAGAAGGACGGTAGGATCAAGTCGGACCAAATATTGTGTCATTGTGTACAGAGCGTACCGATATAGATTAAGGACGGTAATTCCAAGCTCTTGCTAGATGTATATATCCCCGTCATAGACAATCTCTGAAGCAAATCAGTTCCGTGGATGAACGACCAATTCGTCGCCTGCTGTGTTGACATCAACGTGTCAAACAGGAACCTGAAAAGCTCCTCTTCCGTGTCCGCGTCTATAATCGACCTGTGTAGTTGACCACGAATTCGTAATTCTGCCTTCAATTTTTCCAAAGCCATAGAGGCAACGAGGTTAGAATTAATGATCCCCTCGCAGTGCGGCCAGGCCTGTAAAGTGTGGATTGCCTGCAAGCGGATTGAATAGTCTGGACACTGCGAGGCCACCACCCACAAACCCGGGATGACGCCGTAATCCAAAGTAAATGTTGGGCGATCGGAAAACTTGGCTAGAAGCACTTGATGCGCCGACAACAGGGTGATGTATTCTGGTGTGAAGCTTTCAGGCACTGGTCCTTTAATGAGACAGGTCTTCAGACTGAGGATCTGTCCAAGACTCATAAGTTGAAGCACATCAACGCCTCGCTGGTCACGATCGCTAAGGGTATGATAAAAGTCGCGATAGAATATCCGAAACCGGTGTTGGAATTCATAATTCAGGGACAGAATCTGTTGTTGGTTTTGGAACAAATCGGTGTATTTTCCTGCAATTTCAACGGCGGAGAGCGGCCAGCATCGGGCGAGAAAAGGGATGCCCAAATTCAAGAGGAGAGTCACACTTCGGTGCACGTCTGCTACATTTTGCATGTTCAAAAAAACATCCAGACTATGCAAGTCATTCCCAATTCCAACATGGGTAAACAAGAACGGGGTACCTCGCCCGAAATGGGCGGATTCGATGTCGAGTCGTTCAAAGGTCCGGACCAGAGAGCCGTCTAGACTAATATTTTGATGTTCCTCCTGTGTCTCTTTGAGGATGCGAAGCCCACTATGCAGATGTTTGAAGGAATCGTCATACCGTCCGAGTAACAAATCGGACATGACAAAAAGCAGGCAGCACACAAGCGTAACTTCCCGAAACTGGGGGTCTTTTGAGGCCAGGCGTTTGGCAAGATGGGTATAAGCTCGTGAGGCCTGCTCAAGTGCGAAGCGATGACAAGCAAGCTGGAGGTTTTCTCCAGACAAGCGCATTTTGTTCGCGCCCGAGTCTTGGTGAAGGGCGCCGAGCATATTGGCGGCATGGTACACAGCAGGGTCAAAATGGCTGATCTGTAAGATAATTTTCTGCCAGAGAAGAGAATCAAAGAAGACTGCCAGGCCTGGAATGGAGTACTGTCGAAAGTACGAAAAGCATCGTCGCTCGTCGGTGGTAGTCACCCACCCCGGGTGAGGGTCGATATTCGGGGTAAATGCTAGAGCCAGTTTTTTGACAGGCAAGCGATGCAGGTCATAGCCATCGCACTTACGGCCAGTAGAAGTGCAGTTGTTACATACTCCGGGGCCTTCATCGCACTTGATGTGCCGAACGCTGCGCATCTCACCAGTCACTATTGTACTTTTGACTCACCCCTGGATTTGGGGAGAAATACACACCGGCATGTTCGGCATCCCTTTAGGGACCGCTTACTGCATTTCCTGCGTCGCTTTGGACATGGCATCACGGATACTCTGTGACGGGTTGAGTGTTGGCGAGGGTTGACAAAAATCGTTGCGGCTGAGAAAGGACTAATATGAAGCTAAATGCTGAGCCAAGTGGGGGGATACATTTCGAACGTATTCTATATCATACAGTCTTCTGGATCACATTTGTATTGTTTATTAATTAATTAATAATGGATAGTATGGAGCATTTCTATAAATAGAACAACTATGTATCTGAGATGTCGTCCGTTGCAAGAGCTATTTATATGAAAATAAGGTTTATTGTATTAATATAATGAATGATTGGTTTTATTAAAAATTTATCTTGAAGATACTTCGTGTATCTCAAAGTATGTACTGTATGTACCAGTAGTACAGTAGCATTCTTCAGGGTTGCATTCTTAAGAATGCTAAATGCCACAATGCTACGACAGTATAAACTGCTGTGATTGAATTGACCTGTCTCACGTAAACTCAGAATCGATCAACTATATATAACCAGAAGCCGCCTGCCCAGCGCATCCTCATCACACAGTGTTAGATAACATCTACCATTCAGTGAAAATGGGCTCTATTAACAATTTGGACAATGAGGCATTCCAAGGTCATTCCCTGTCTTCTTGAGATAGAAGAATACTAATTGTTGTTTATAGACGAGCGTGCGAGAGGTGGTACTCATCACTTCATTCCTGAAGCCTTGAGCTCTCTTGAGACGTTCGACCACCGACGAGTGTTAGACATTGTATCTCAGCTTCGAAAGTGTGGACTGAACAGCGTCCTGTCATTACCGCAAATAGTGGTTTGCGGCGACCAGTCAGCAGGGAAAAGTTCAGTATTGGAAGCATTAACTGAGATACCCTTTCCACGCAAGGACAACTTATGTACAAGGTATCCGACCGAGATAATATTACGACAGGCAAAATCAGATTCACTCCAAATCAGAGTGATCCCCGGTCCCGAACGCTCTGCCGAAGAGCAAAAATCTATCAAAGACTTCAGGGAAAGCATCACAAGCTTTGAGGAGTTGCCCCAAGTCATGGCTAAAGCCACAGAGGTGATGGGAATAGACAAAGAGAATGGTGACGGTGGCGATACGAATCATCGACATGCCTTTGCGCGTGACGTGCTCAGTGTCGAGATAGAAGGACCAAATCGCCCGCAGCTTACGGTTGTTGATTTACCCGGAATCGTACAGTCACAGACAAAAGATACCTCGCAGGCAGACGTCGACATGACAATCAAAATAACCGAGTCGTATATTTCCCAACCACGTACCATTTGCCTAGCCGTTATATCCGCAACTAACGACTATGCCAACCAACCGATTCTCAATAAGGTTCGCCATTTTGATCCCAAAGGTGAACGTACCCTGGGCATCATCACCAAACCGGATCGGCTGCACCCTGGCTCAGAAACTGAAGATGCCTTTCTTCGCTTAGCAAAGAATGAGGATATCTATTTCACATTAGGATGGCATATCCTTAAAAATCGAAGTTACGAAGACGCCGAGGTTTCCATTCAGGAAAGAAATGCTTCCGAGTCAAATTTTTTTCGACAATCTAGATTTGGAACACTTCCTCCCGAGCAAATAGGCATCGGCAGTTTTACAGACCGTTTGAGCAAAATGTTATTTTCGCATGTGCAGCAAGCACTCCCACGGCTTCATCAGGAGCTAGATGAAGCTTTGGAAGATATCAGCAAAGAATTGGCGGTTATAGGAGAGTCTCGTGCTTCTCCGGAAGAATGCAAAATATTTTTGGCTCAATTGGCATTAAGTTTCTATGAGATTTGCAAAGCGGCCGTCAATGGCCACTATGAGGGTGATTACTTTAGATATACCGGGAAAGGATCCTCTATTCAAGATCTGGCCGTCAATCGACGTTTACGTGCTGAGATTCAGCTCCTCAATCAAGAATTTGCTGAAGATATACGCCAAAAAGGACATAAATATCACATCATAGGCCTGGGGGATGTTTCTCCAGATACGAAGCAAGAGGACCTAGAGTCTCTCGATGAAGAACCTTTGGAAAGTGAAAGAGAGACCAAAAACAAACCCCCAGCTATCTTGGACCCCCAGAAGATGCAACACCGAAAGGCGATGAAGTGGGTGAATGATGTAGTTGTTAGAACGCGGGGACGAGAGTTACTCGGTAACTTCAATCCTCTCGTTATTGCAGAGCTGTTTCGAGAACAATCTTCTAGATGGAGTTTCTTCGCAAAGGAACATATTAATAAGGCATCAGACGCATCTAGGCGTTTTTTGGAGCGTGTCCTCCACGACATGGCACCTCGGGATATATTCAATCGACTTTGGCCTCGAATCTTAGAAGATATAACAAGAAAACGCCAGCATGCCACAGATGAGCTTGGAAAAATTGTCAAGGATAGTCGAAGCTATGTGATTAACTACAATCACTATTATACTGATACTATCAAGAAATCTCGATATGAAAGGAGAAAGACCCACATGGAGCAATGTCTCGCGAAAGCCACGCGCCACAGAAAGATACCAGGATCGAAAACAGACCAGACATATGCTGATATTGACCTAAATCATCTACTCGGCCTCTTTTCGGAGCGCATCGATCCCAACATGGATGATCATAGTTCTGAAGAAGTTCTTGATTGTCTATTTGCAATATACAAAGTATGCTCTCATATGTGGACTGCAACATAGCTGAAAAGTGCATACTAACTGCCATTACAGGTAAACCAGAAAGTATTTATTGCAAATGTTACCATCCAAGTTATTGAGCGGCACATTTTGCAGGGTCTGGAAGACATCTTCTGCCCATTGACTGTTGCAACTATTTCCGATGCCGATGCAGTTGCTCTCGCATCAGAGCCTGCGGCCACTACGAAACAGCGAGACTTTTTGACTGGTAGGCTTGCAAAACTTAAGCAGGGACGTGAAATATTGCGAGAATTTACGTCGACTTGAGACAGTACCTCTGGCTAGGCATTCAAAGCAACAACAATAGTCAACTGTTGTGATGGGTTTCACTCAAATCATGATAGTTTTTTTTTTGTTCATTAAGAATTTTGATGTGCAGAAGAATATGCACGGTTGACCAGATTCTGTCAAAATTACGTACATATCTTGGTTATAGAGAAGAAGGAAAAGAATACAAAAAAACACTAGCTAGTTGTGTTGGAACTTGTCAATACTTGCTGAGTGTGACCTCTTCACAGTGTGATGGCAAATTTTTGATTGGCGACGCAGCCCAATAAATAGACTTTGTTCCGGGAAATCCGCCTTCCATAAAAGCATCACATTTAATCCATCCATAAAACCCATCATAATCGAACTGCAGCGACCCGGTTTTTCCCCAAGAGAAGCCAGGTGTCGAAGAAGGCCAGGGATCACCGTTCCCACCGTCGCTAAGTATATCTCCGGTTACGCTAGTAGACCCCAGAGTCGTGTTGTATGCGGCTAAAACCGAAAACCCAATGTCAACGTACTCGTTGTAATGGAAAACAAGTTCTGTGTTGTTGTTGATAGACACGGGATTGGCACCATCAGCGGCGTTATGAAGAGTAAGTGTGTATTGAAAACCAGGCTCGCCTCGTTGGAAATCGAACCCAAGAAACCAGTTGCCGTTGCCGATTTTGAGGTGTGTGTCATTTGTAGCGAGAGCGGGCGAAGCAGCAGCCACAAGGCTGAAAAGGGAGAGAATAGAGGTACGCATTTTGATGAGAAGGAGGCTCTATTGGCATGACTTTTGGAGAGACACAACCTTGGTTTAAATAGTAGATATTGGCAGGCCCGTCACCAACAACCCCTAAAATTAACGTTACTTCATTGTAGTATTGGTAGTAGTTACTAATTAGTTGGTTGTGCGCCAAGGCCTATTTTACGACGTTTGAGGTAACCTCACACTGATAAAATAGCTATAACTAAGACATGCGTATCGAAAAGCACTTTTCTTATAAGCCGATTGGCTCATTCTATTTGCGCATATTCGCGAATAGCTACAGAGTAGTTAACTAGTTACATGTCTGGCATTTATTCTATCTAACCAATTGCGGCTAAAATGAACATAAGCGTAGAAAATTCTGACCAATCCTGGGACTTTAAAAACTAAAAACTCTCCGCGTTTCCAAAAGGGACCATAGTTTATCTCAGACTTGTTGATACTAGAGCGTTGTTCTCCTCAGCCATGCAGATTCGGCAGCCTCCAAACGTGCTGGTTATGTTCGTTCATTATCAGTTAACCACCCCAGCAAAATAAACTCCAACTACAATAAACTTAAATATGTGTTGGCCGTTAAATAGTAATAGATGACCATTTGAAAGAAAAGGCTGAGCATAAAGCGGCGTGACGCTGAGCCTGCTAGCGTCGCACATATTTGTTATATAGGTACGTAGAAGAAAGGATTAGTCCTTATATGAAAATAAGGTTTATTATATTGATATAATAAATGCTTGGTTTTGTTATTTATCTTGAGGATACTTCGTGTATATCCTGTTTCTTCGAGTGGAAATAAATTAGAACTACAATCTTCAATGATGAAATCATCAACAACGTCAAGGCAGTGCAATAAGACTCATCGAACACACTCGGAAGCTCGGATCGCAAAGACCCTTTATTTTGGCCGGTCCATATGCAGTAAGTAACTCTCCGTGTGGCGGTCAGCAGAAGAAGTCGATCGATCACGGCCATTCTGATGCATCTCACGAGGCGGCCAATCGTTGACAGCATCCTACACGTGGCACTAGACGAGCTGACATAATTTCGTCAGCTTCTTGTTCATCCTTGACGGCGGCCGAGGACTCCGATGATATTTTCGTTAGTGCCAACATTTTACTGCTAAGCAGAATTAATCCACCCGGCTGGGTTGAAAAACGCCAAGGACTATGTGGTTGCAGGTGACGTGGAATGCATCAATTGATGTAGATATCTAGGCACGTACCTATCAGTCCCTGTACGGGGTCAATGGATGCTATAGATAGCAGAAGACCGACTGTGGCGCCACAGTGACAGGTGCGACTTTTATATCCTGAATCAGAGTGCGGGTGATGGAACGGGGCGCCTGAATCGACTTGTCGGGGTCCCCGCCGGGAAAAGCGCCTTAGCTTATTAGTAATATTATCGGATATAGCTCTGATTCCCACATCTTTGACCTCTTTTTTGTTTTGTTTTTTTTTTATCCCTCTTGTGCCGCCTGCTATTTCCCGTCTCCCAAGCAGAGGGGCGCTCTTCTCTCGCGTCTCCTGCCTCTGCTCGTCTTTCTTCACCTTCCCGTTTGGGCGACCGACGATTTGGAGTCCAGAAAAAACAAAACTCTCGCCGTCTTGCTTCGGCACTAATCCGCCAAAATGGCAGACTCGGATAACTCGTTCCCTGAAAAGGACTCGATTTCCACCGAGGCTGGCTACGAAGAGGGCCGCGAGAACGTGAGAAGCTCCAACCCAAAAGGACTGTCGCGGACAGACACTGGCGTCGACGTCGACCGCGCCCAAAAGGACTTTGCCGAACTGAGCCAGCAGTTCTCCAACATCTCGCAACAAGCACGCCGTCTGTCCAGACAGGCATCCAAGCCGTCCAAGCACGAAGCTGTTCATGATGTCGAACAAAGCCCCAGCTCGGCCAGCACAAACGGCGAACCGTGGGATCTCGAGACCGCGCTTCATGGGTCACGGGCGGCCGAGAACGAGGCCGGCATCAAACACAAGCACATTGGTAGGTCACCGTGCAAGAAGAAAAAAAAAAGTCAATGCTAACTGATTGCAGGTGTAATCTGGGACGGCCTCACTGTGCGAGGCTTTGGTGGCGTCAAGACATTTGTGCAGACATTCCCCGACGCTGTGGTTGGCTTCTTCAACATTTACGAAACCTTCAAGTCACTCTTTGGATTGACCAAAGGCGGCGTCGAAAATGACATTCTTCGCGATTTCCGCGGTGTTTTGAAACCCGGCGAGATGGTTCTTGTGCTTGGTCGCCCCGGCTCTGGCTGCACCTCGTTTTTGAAAGTCATTACAAACCAACGATATGGTTACACCTCCATTGATGGAGACGTAAATTATGGGATATTCGACAGCGATACTTTTGCGAAAAAGTACCGCGGTGAAGCCGTCTACAACCAAGAAGACGATGTTCATCACCCTACCCTGACCGTTGGCCAAACCCTCTCTTTTGCTCTGGACACCAAGACTCCCGGTACGAGACCGACTGGAATAACAAAGAAGGACTTCAAGAAAAAGGTCATCCAATTGCTGCTTAAAATGTTCAATATCGAGCACACAGCCAACACCGTTGTCGGTAATGCCTTTATCCGCGGTGTCTCTGGCGGAGAACGCAAGCGAGTCAGCATTGCCGAGATGATGGTTTCCTCTGCAACCATCCTGGCATGGGATAACACCACGCGAGGTCTAGACGCTTCCACCGCATTGGATTTTGCAAAATCACTGCGAATAATGACCAATATCTACCAAACAACAACCTTTGTTTCCCTGTATCAGGCCTCGGAGAATATCTACAAGCAATTCGACAAGGTAATGGTTATTGACGAAGGTCGTCAAGTATTCTTTGGGCCTGCTGCTGAAGCTAGATCTTACTTTGAGGGCCTGGGTTTCAAAAAGAAGCCCCGTCAAACTACACCCGACTACTTGACTGGATGCACCGACCCTTTCGAGAGAGAATATGAAGATGATGTTGCAAAAGGACCATCTAATCCGGACGAATTAGTCAAAGCCTTTGACGAATCCAAGTACCGACAGCTTTTGGACGATGAAATGACCGCATATCGCAATCAAATTCAAGAAGAAAAGCATGTCTACGAAGAGTTTGAAATTGCCCACCAACAAGCCAAACGCAAGTTTACCCCCAAGTCCTCAGTCTACTCGATTCCATTTTATCTGCAAATATGGGCATTGATGCAACGTCAATTCCTCGTTAAATGGCAGGACAAATTCGCCTTGACTGTGTCGTGGGTGACGTCAATTGGAACGGCTATAATATTGGGTACAGTTTGGTACAAATTGCCTACTTCCAGTGCCGGCGCCTTTACCCGTGGTGGTTTACTGTTTATTTCCCTTCTTTTCAATGCATTCCAGGCGTTTGCAGAACTAGGGTCGACTATGATGGGCCGTCCGATTGTGAACAAGCACCGTGCATTTACTTTCCACCGTCCAAGCGCCCTATGGATCGCCCAGATATTGGTTGATACAGCCTTCGCTGCCGTGCAGATATTGGTTTTTAGTATCATTGTCTACTTCATGTGCGGCTTGGTCCTCGATGCTGGTGCTTTCTTCACTTTCGTTCTGATTATTATTACGGGCTACCTTTCAATGACCCTATTTTTCCGAACCATAGGGTGTCTCTGTCCCGATTTTGACTACGCCATGAAGTTCGCAGCTGTTATCATTACTCTCTACGTGCTGACCGCTGGTTACTTGATTCAATATCAGAGCGAGCAGGTGTGGTTGAGGTGGATATTCTATATCAACGCACTTGGGCTTGGATTCGCTGCTCTTATGGTGAACGAATTCAAACGATTGACAATAACTTGTTCCGAGTCCTCGCTAGTGCCTTCTGGTCCAGCATATAGTGATGTTGGCATTGCTTACCAAAGTTGTACCCTGCAAGGAAGTTCCCCCGGGTCCAGTGTTATTCCTGGTTCTGCTTATCTTAGCGCAGGCTTCAGTTACGAAGACGGCGATCTTTGGCGCAACTTTGGAATTATCATCGCCCTGATTGTCTTCTTCCTGTTCACCAACTCCTATCTAGGAGAAGTCGTTAATTGGGGTGCTGGCGGTAGAACGATCACGTTTTATCAGAAAGAAAACGACGAGCGTAAAAAGCTTAACGAGGAATTGATGACCACAAAGCGCAAACGTCAGGATAAAGAACTGGAAGAATCGTCTTCGGAATTGAACATTACTTCCAAGGCGGTGCTTACGTGGGAGGATCTGAAATACGATGTCCCAGTCCCAGGCGGCACGCGAAGACTACTGAATTCGGTTTTCGGCTACGTTCAACCTGGAAAGCTCACCGCGCTAATGGGGGCTTCGGGTGCTGGAAAGACGACTCTGCTTGATGTGCTGGCTGCTCGAAAGAGTATTGGTGTTATCGCCGGTGATATTTTGATCGATGGAAAGCCTCCTGGTGCATCCTTCCAACGAGGCACGGCCTATGCGGAACAGCTTGACGTCCACGAGTCAACGCAAACAGTGCGAGAGGCGCTACGCTTCTCTGCCGAACTACGCCAGCCTTATCATGTTCCCTTGTCTGAGAAGCATGCATATGTGGAAGAAATTCTGTCTCTTTTGGAACTTGAGACCCTTGCAGACGCTATCATTGGGTTCCCCGAGTTTGGTCTATCTGTGGAAGAACGTAAACGTGTTACCATTGGTGTGGAACTAGCAGCCAAGCCTGAACTTCTCCTGTTTTTGGATGAACCAACGTCTGGTCTTGACAGTCAATCTGCGTTCAATATTGTTCGATTTTTACGCAAACTTTCGGCAGCAGGTCAGGCTATTCTCTGTACTATCCATCAACCCAACTCGGCACTGTTTCAAAGCTTTGACCGACTCTTGCTTTTACAGAGAGGCGGTGAGTGTGTTTACTTTGGAGATATCGGACAAGACAGCCAGGTCCTGATTAACTATTTCCGGGACAATGGAGCCGAATGCCCTCCCGATGCCAACCCGGCAGAATGGATGCTAGATGCTATCGGTGCTGGCCAAACCCCTCGTATCGGAGATCGTGATTGGGGTGACATTTGGCGCGACTCGCCTGAGTTGGCAAAGACTAAAGCGGACATTGTCAAAATGAAAAAAGATCGGATAGCGGACAACAAGGAGGACGGTGATAAGTCTAAAAAGGAGGTTGAATATGCCACGCCCACTTGGTTCCAGATTAGAACGGTCGTTCGGAGAACTAACTTGGCTTTCTGGAGATCCCCCAACTACGGATTTACCAGATTGTTCACCCATGCTGCCATTGCTCTGCTCACCGGTCTTGCGTTCTTGCAATTGGACGACTCACGATCTTCACTTCAGTATCGAGTTTTCGTCCTTTTCCAAATTACTGTCATTCCTGCCATTATCATCCAACAGGTTGAGCCCAAGTACGACATGTCGCGTCTTGTCTCATATCGAGAGTCTGCGTCAAAGACGTACAGGTCGATTGCATTCGCCACAGCTATGGTGGTTGCTGAGGTTCCCTACAATGTGCTCTGCTCAGTGGTGTTTTTCCTTCCAATTTATTACATCCCCGGCTTTATGAGCGAGTCGTCCCGTGCAGGCTACCAATTTTTTATGGTACTGATCACCGAATTCTTTGCTGTGACCCTTGGTCAGCTGATTTCCGCCCTGACTTCGTCGTCCTACATTGCATCCCAACTCAACCCTCCGTTTATCATTGTGTTTGCGTTGTTTTGTGGTGTCGCGATTCCCAAGCCCCAGATTCCCAAATTCTGGAGAGCCTGGTTGTATCAACTGGACCCATTTACTCGTCTGATTGGAGGAATGCTTGTCACCGAGCTCCATGGCCGTGAGGTTCACTGCACACAAGCTGAACTAAACAGTTTCCCAGCCCCAGGCAACCAAACCTGTGGTGAATACATGGAGCCATACTTTGCAGCTGGCGGGCCTGGTTACATCGTCAACAATATCACCCAGCTATGCGAGTATTGTGCATACAAGGTCGGAGACGAGTTTTACTCGCCTTTTGAGTTGAGTTTCGATAATAGATGGCGTGACCTGGGTATTTTTGCTGCATTTATTGCTAGCAACATTATCATCCTTTTCATTGGGGTAAGTTATTATGTCTTTAACGTTTAGAGTATCTGTTCTTTGCTAACATGTCGATATCTAGTCGCGCCTGCTCAACTTCAACAAGCGTTAATCGACTGTCATTCTTGTGTATTTCATTGACAACCATTTTTCGGTGTTGACAGGGTGGGAAGTCACCAAAAGAGTTTTCCATAGTAGATTGATAGAGCATGTTCCTGATGTACCATGTTACCTGGTCTAGAAAAAGTATATTAGATAATTAATTCATTAATTTCTCAATCAACAACACTACATCTGACCTGATAATAGCAAAACATTTACTTATTCCATACATCAATTGATGTGTCATAAACGCCAAAGACATGTCAATTGGTTGTACACGTCAGCGAATCAGGAGTGTATCCCACCCTTAACACCTCACACCTAGCTCAGATTTCTTCCACGAACTAGAAACACACTCCCATCAACAATCATTTCTACCTACTCGTGATCAAAACATCTCGGATAATTTTTAGTTTGACCTGTTCACCGACCACCCAAATCAAGGCAGAAGAGATATGAGTGCTGGCAATCAAGAGGCGCCCTACCAACGCCCTGACCCTCTCGCAATATTCCCTTTGGTTGCTACGCAGCCTCTTGAAGGGTTACCATCGAAAATAATATCCAACGACTCCAACTATGAATTTTACGGACCCTTTGACCAAACCCAGCTGGCTGTGTCAGCTAGCGAATTTATCCTGTCCCGATCGGATGCAACAAGCCGCCAAACTATTTCCGCTGAACTGAATCGTTTTCTCACAGTAGCTGTTCAAAACTGCTACAAAACAGCTAGTTCGACCGATAGATCTGATATAATACACTCGTGCTGGTTAACAATCCGAGCTTATTCTGCAACAGATGAGTTCAAACTGCCCAGATGGCATCGCGATGGGCGAATGTTTGATTGTACGTGCTTCGAGCGACGAACCATACCTCATTCCAAGTACGCTTTTACTCTGTTGGGCCCACCAACCTTGGTTCTGTCGCCCAGCGCCGAGTTGGATGAAGCATTTGATACCGCGGGAAGAACATGGCAGGAAGATAATAGAAACCTGCTTGAAGCGAGTCGGAAAGAAGGAGGTATACAGTCCCAAATAAGACTTGCGGAAAAGGAAAGACCTTTTCTAGCGGAGCGTTTACGAAATTTCAAACCGGTGCCCTTGGAGCCCAGCCAGATCATTCGTTTTTCTTGGGGACAGTCGGATTCTCCAGTTCACTCTGAACCGGACTTTTCTGCAACGGATCGGATTTTTGTCAGTATCTTATTTGGGAGTGAAAAAGAAATTAAAGACATGTGCAGATTCAGAAAAGCAAAGTACAATGAGGAAAATTAATCCGAGGAGGAAAAATTAAAATAAAAGAGAGAAGCTCGAAGCTGAAGCGAAGGCTGCGAAATAGTTCTGCCAAGTTAGGCTATACATTTAAAGGTATTAGTTTAATGTGCTTGTAACCCAACTCCTATTTTCAAGTATAATTGAGGTCCACGCCTTTTACTACAACTAGGTATACAGTCTGTTCATACCAAGTGACTGGCCAATCACAGCAACAGGGACCACGCACGGCCAAGCATATGCGAACTCCCTTGGTCAACTCTGCGTCTCTTTCCACCTCCACCATGGATACAAACGCTGTCCTTGACCTCGTTCACGAGGTACAGGGCCAACTCTGGGTCGATAAAGTTAATGAAGCCCACAGAACAGGCCGTCTCTGTCAGTGGGTATCAACTTTCCATCCCGATAAGCTTCCTTGTCAACTCGACGGTTCCTTTTATTATGGCGCATTCAATGCCGGCATAAAAATGGTTTTCAGCGATAGCACTGCTTGGATGGTTCGTTTTCCTCGTGTGGGGAGAGTCTCTGATGATTACACCGACGAGAAGGTCGCCGTGGAGGTGACTGTTCTAAATCTCATCCGCAATAGGACTACCATTCCTGTCCCGACAGTCCACGCATGGGGTTCTGCATCAAGCAACATGATTGGCTTAGGGCCGTTTATAATTATGGACTTCATATATGGTGTTAGCCTTAGCGACCTTCTCAAGGATCCTGACGCCGAGCGCCCAACTAGACTTATGAAGGAAGACATCAGCGACAGCGAAATTAAAGCTATCTACCGGCAATTGGCAAATTTTATGCTTCAGCTCTTCAAGCTTGATTTTGGCCGAGTTGGCAGCCTACCATCGCCAACAGCTGTTGCCCAAAGCCCTACACCAAATCGCCCGCTAACGTTCAAGGCCCATAGCATTCTACAAAATGGAGGAGTTGACACCTTTGGTGCGACTTCCTATTTTCCATCCTTTTATATTTGTATAGCTAAATAAACAATCTAGGTGATCGAGACCAAGGTTTTACGACAACAACCGAATATTTCCAATATGTCATCGGGCAGGACTGGAAACAGCTTCTTGACCAGTCAAACTCGGCTTTTGGCGTTTATGATGCTCAAAACAAATATTTGGCGTTCAAGGTCTTAAAAGACTTGATACATGATTTTGTCAATCCAAAGTATGACCGTGGCAAATTTAAGCTAATTTGTGATGATCTCGGCTTAGCAAATTTGATCGTCCGGAGCAAGGAGGATCTTACAGTTGTCGGAGTAGTAGATCTTGAGTGGTCCTATATCGGACCCGCCCAGTTGTTTGGCTCAGCACCATGGTGGCTTCTCCAGGATAGACCTGTGAACAGCGTATGGGACTACAATGGTGATGAGCCGCCCAAGATTGCTGCTCGATACTTCAAATGCCTCGATATTTTCATGCATGTTTTAGAGGAGGAAGAGACAAAAATGCCAGGAAACGAGGAGAGAGAGCTCTCCAGCCTCATCAAGTGGTCGCAAGCCTCTGGGGCCATGTGGCTGCATATGCTCCTTTCATCCGGCTTCAATGAGTGCCGTAGCTTTCCCTTTATGCAGCTGCGCCGACATTTGGGGGATACTGAGTGGGCGAAGCGTGAAATGGAATTTGACAACGCAGAAGAGCTGGAAGAATTTACGGCGCGGAAGTTGGGCGAATTGGATAGGTATGATGCAGCCTTGGAGAAGCTCGAGGGGGACAAAGAGCTCGTAGATAGCAGGAGGATGACGAAGGAGGAATTCATTGCAAAGGCAATAGAAGAGCACAATTGTCCCCACCTATACAGCCAACGAGGACACAAGAAATGACAAATGGTTGCTCCGTAAGCTGGCCGTCCAGCTCGGCTTGCTTCGTGCCTGAAAATCTGGCAATTACTTTGTATAGCTCAGTTAGAACAGTTTTGTGATACGGTGTGTTATTGTGCGGTGACTTCTACGGTCTCATACGGAGTACTGGCAATGATTGTTCTGTATCAAGTGTTAGTGATTTTATCCTCTCTAATCATGATAAAACTTTGTTACTGGCATCATTTACTAGATTTAAATCGTTTACCTTTTAGATTTATTTATAAGTATTTCACATGATAACAAATGTTGTAATAATTTCCCGCGAATTCCAGCACGTAGACCCCTCCATACTCCATACCAGGCCGAGACAGCAACATTCAAAAACACAATTCCACAATGCCGTCATTTCGTTTGCATTTTACTTTGCACTAAATAATTAAACTGTTTTGTTTCAGACGCACTGGTCTCGCCACATTCAAGACAAGACGGGTCTGGTTTTCATTATATTTGCATACAAATGTCGAGTAAGCCTAGCGGACCGAGGGACATGGTGAGTAGATACCACGACTGAATTTCGCTTTATACTTCTTTTCTGAAATCATATTTTTTTTGTTTAGGGGTTTGAATTGGCTCACCAAGCTCGTAAGCGCTTTTTTCAATTCCAAAATGGTCTTTCTCTTTTTAGTCTACGTCATGTTGATGCTAAATGCGGCCGCAGCTGCAACGCCTAAATACGTATTTGCGCATTATATTGTGAGTTTTCATCTCTTCAATCACCATCCAGAGAGTATTATCGTCTAATTTTACTGCTCAAAGACCGGAAACGCGGCCCATATAACACAGGATCAACTAGAGTCAGATATGAAAATCGCCAAACATGCATTCATTGATGGCTTTGCCCTAAACATTGCTCAACAAGATCAAAACACCGACTTTGTACTACAGAAAGCCTATGCAGCCGCTGAAAAAGTCGGTGATTTTTCTCTTTTCCTGTCCTTTGACTATCTATCTGGTGGGCCGTGGCCGGTGGATAGGGTGGTTGACACCATCAACCGCTATAAACCCCATCCAGCTCAGTTTTATTATAACAAAAAACCTCTTGTGTCGACATTTGAAGGTGTGGGGAATACCAATGACTGGACAGAGATTAGAAACAAGACCGACTGCTTTGCGATGCCGGACTGGACGAGCCTAGGGCCCGAGTCCTTTACCAATGTCCGAGACAAGGTTGACGGCTTTTTCAGCTGGGATGCTTGGCCATTTGGGACAGAAAATAAGAGCACGGAAGGTGATGAGGCATGGGCCAACGCGACTGGTGGCAAGCCGTATATGATGCCTGTTTCGCCATGGTTTTATACAAATTTGCCCCAGTGGAACAAGAACTGGCTCTGGAAAGGTGCGCATCTGTGGACACAACGCTGGGAAGATATCTATTACTTTCAGCCGGACCTTGTCCAGGTGAGGTTTTCCATTTCATATTGAAACTATTACTGACAGGGTTAGATTATTTCGTGGAACGACTACGGCGAATCCCACTACATTGGCCCTGTCCATGAAGACGGCATTCCGCAAGGAGCGTCACGATACGTCCAGGACAATCCCCACGATGCATGGCGTGCCTTGTTACCGTATTTTATTGCATCCTACAAAACCGCAAACAGATCCAGGATCCGAGTAGTGAGGGATACACTAGTATTTTGGTACCGCCCCAATCCAAACGATTCTGGGAGTGATGGTGGCACTACCGGCAACAGTCCGCAACATGGCCAGCCGGCAATGGATCCACGCCTTCTTGCCGAGGACAAGATTTACATCGCAGTCCTGGTGAAAGAGCCCAGTTTCATTTTGGCGCAAATCGGCGATGGGCCGATAGTCTCCCTAGAGGCTCAGCACTCTGGAATAAACAGTTTCGAGGTGCCGTTTGATGGACAGCTGGGGAATACCACATTTGCAATCGTGAGGGATGACAAGGAGGTGGCATACGCAACGGGTCCGCCGATTACCAAGGAGTGTGTGGATGGAACGATCAACTGGAACGCAGTTGTTGGGTCGAGCTAGGGAGTTCAAAGTAGAATCTGGAGACTCGTTTAGATATTCTTGTACATATTTCCGAGTTTGGTTATTCAATATTATTGAGTATTCGGAGATGAGTCGATGTTCTCATTCCAGTGGTAATCTCCAAGATTTGCTTCGCTGAAAGAATTCCGTACCATTCTCTCCTGTGAAATTGATTAATAGTGCACAATCCAAAGACTGCCTTGGTACCTGAGAAACGATAGTAGGAAAGCGCCTTGCATCTACATGATCTACCCACAACTAATCGAACGAGGACATAGCTGGTTGACGAAATAGCAAGACACAACTCCGAGTGCTAGATTTCTGACCGAATACCGGAGCCATCCTGCCAGTGCTACCTTTGATGACGATGTTGTTGCTGTTGTTGTTGTGATAAGATCACGCGGCGCAGGCAGGTGAGGTGTTATCGCCGCAGGGATTGTGCCGCGGCCCGTGCGCAGAGCTCTCCTCCGCATCGCTCGTCATCACTTCGCTCCTTCTCTTCCCTTCTTCCCTTCTCTCTTCTCCTTGCATTTCTCTCGACAGACTCTAAATTACTTCCTCCACTTCCATTCCATAACTCTCTACCAACAATGACCAAACACCGCTATTCCAGCCTGCACTCGTCGGTTTCGAATCTCCGAATCTCCGAGTCTTCCCCGCAGCAGCAGCAACAACAACAACAACAACAGCAGAACCCCGAGTCATCGGCGTTCTCAGCAGAAGCCTATGCGCAGCCATTCCTCGAGTTTATCAGCGGCAACCCGACTATATTCCATGCCGTTGACCACTTTAGCAAACAGCTCGAGTCTCAGGGGTACAAGAGGCTCTCCGAACGCGACTCGTGGAAGTCGCAGCTGAAACGTGGAGGGAAGTATTATCTCACCCGCAATGGTAGCTCTTTGGTCGCCTTTGCGGTGGGTAATGAATACAAGGCCGGCAATGGCGTTGGTGTTGTTGCGGGACACATCGATGCCTTGACCACCAGGCTGAAGCCCGTGTCCAAGCTCCCGAACAAGGTCGGCTTTAGGCAGCTGGCAGTCGCCCCGTATGCGGGTGCCTTGAACAAGACCTGGTGGGACCGAGACTTGGCCATTGGAGGTCGCGTTCTGGTCAAGGATCCTTCTACCGGCGTTGTGGAAACTAAGCTTGTCAAGCTCGATTGGCCCATTGCCCGCGTCCCCACGCTGGCTCCTCATTTCGGGGCTGCGTCGACAGCTGCCAACCAGGAGACCAACATGGTCCCTATTATTGGAACTGACAATTCCGATATTTTCTCTGAGAATGCTTCCAATGCCGACGAGGAAACCGCGATCAAGACCAACACGTTTGCTGCTACCCAGCCCTCGAAACTGGTCAAGGTCATTGCGGGAGAAATCGGTGTCACCGATTATAGCAACATTATCAACTGGGAACTGGAGCTCTACGATAGCCAGCCTGCGCAATTCGGTGGATTGGAGAAAGATCTTATCTTTGCTGGTCGCATAGACGACAGACTGTGCTGTTATGCAGCCCAAGAGGCCCTTCTGGCCTCCCCCGATACAGCCTCGCCCGGGCTTGTTAAACTTGTCGGCATGTTTGACGATGAAGAAATTGGGTCCCTGCAGCGTCAGGGTGCCAAATCGACATATATGAGCAGCGTCATTGAGCGCATAGCTGAAGCCTTTGCCGAAGGCTCATACGGACCTAACCTGTACAACCAAACCGTTGCCAACAGTTTCATGGTCTCTTCCGACGTGTGCCATGCGGTAAACCCGAACTACCTCAACGCATACTTGGAAAACCACATGCCTCGACTCAACGTCGGTATTGCTGTCGCTGCTGATCCCAACGGACACATGGCCACCGATGCCGTGAGCCACGCGATTCTGCAACAAGTCGCCGACCGGGCTGGCTCAAAGCTTCAGATATTTCAGATTAGAAATGACTCACGCTCTGGTGGCACTATCGGCCCCATGAGCAGTGCTCAGATTGGACTGCGAACTATCGATGCTGGCATCCCGCAATTGAGCATGCACAGCATCAGGGCGACGACTGGCCGTTTGGATCCAGGATTGGGTGTCAAGCTGTTCAAGGGATTCTTTGACCATTTCGAGGAGGTGGACAAGAGTTTTGGAAGCTTTTGATTTGAGTGATTCTTCAACGTTTCATAGGCATTGTCGTCAAAGCATAGTTAGATATTTGTCATATATAGCTATATATAGACCGGAGAATAGGTTATATTTGCGTATTTCAACATTGAATTAATTGATATTAGCAGTAACCGTTGGATTGCAACTGTTACATGTAGCATTCAGATAAAGAAAACTCTATACATGTAACAGCTGTCTCACCGAAATCGAACCATTCCCAGCTTTTCCTAATTTATAATCCTTTCAACCCCATAAATACCTTAATCTCAAACACACAATAAAAAGTCCGATAAGAAAGAAACCCATTGGTTTTTTTTTTTATTTTTTCATTCACGGCAAACTGTTTCGCGGAGACTGAAAAAACGACCCCTTTCGATACAAATCTTCCGCAAAAGCATTGCCAGGTATGGGAAGTCTCCTGTTCCATTCATCCACATTATGATAATTACCACTATTCGTCCTACCATCTTGCCGAAGTCTGGCGAGCTCGATTCCATCTGCGGGGGCGGTTTGTCGACTTCGGTACGCATAGGTTCGCGATGAGGGTCTCGTTTGCGATCGACTGGTGTCCAGGTCAGGCATTATCGAGGGCCAGACGCGAGAGAGTAAAGGGCGGAGGGTTGGGAGGCATGCGCAGATTATTCCTGTGTTGCATTCGATTGAGGACCACATTGAGAAGCTGGGACTGTCGTCTGCAAGTTATATATATATATATATATGTTAGTGATTCATTTCCGTCTTTAGGTAAGTAGATATATTTGTACTCACGAGTAAAGCCAGATGAAGTAGAGAGAACCATCACACTCTGCAGGCGGATTATACTGATAATAAAAACACTGTGACAGCGGAGTCAGAATGTTTCAACACCAGGTAGAGAAAGGGTCGACGTACAGCCCTCCTAACCCAAACATAACGGACAAGGCGATTTTCTGTCTCAGAGACAAATACAAAGCAAACGATGCCGGTATTGGAATGACAATAATAGCAAGGTCGACAACGATATAAACACCTGCATTGATGAACCACAGTATCTCGTTTTTCAAACAGTGTCCTGCGAGGTTGGGATTCCAGGATTTGGCTTCAGGGATGCAGCGTAACAAGGCAACCAAGACAGCCCAGAGACCGTACATGGCGAGGATAGCAATTATGATACTGCATAAAATGCGCATCTTCTTGGTTTGAAACACCCGCGAGTATTGTAGAAAGATGGACACCTTTGCAAGGATCATGGCGACATTGTAAACGGGTATCGAGAGCCAGAAGATCTTTTGAAGCTGTTAGAGTGTCTTTCATATAATTGCTATTGAACATTGAAACTTACTATCAATTGCTTGGTCAAAGTTTCTGGTAGAAGATCACTCTCATGCCAGCCCATGCCAAATTTTGTCTCTGTCGTATATCAGCGATAATCTTTATCGTAACAATCGAGGAGGAGGAGGAGGAGGAGGAGGAGGAGGAGGAAATATAGCCTCACCAGCGATAAGCATCGCCATGAAGCCGACCGAAAAAAACTGTAAACAAAACAAATTTCTTTTTGTCAGCGTCATATAATTTACCAAGTGGGAAAAAGATTGTTACCAAAGCAGCAGCAACAACCCAGTCGCTTGACTCCAATTTGCCGAGGATTCGAGCTCGAGCGCAAAAGCGAGCTGTCACAAGGCCAATGGCGAGTGCAGTGAGGACTGCACTTGGGGTCAGATCATGCACAGCGCGAGAATCCATCGCAACGCTGCCCATCTTCGTTGTCTCGAGCCTGGATCTGAGGATCCAGTGAGATAGAGGCACAGGTTGAGGTCTGAGAGGATCCAAACTGTGGAGAGTGGAAGGAAGGAAGTGGTCTGATATTGACAGTATGCTTGTGGGGACACGCCCTCAGAGAAAGATATCGATGGAGGGCAATGGAGGAGGGCGGTCTCGTTTGCGGCCTCCATAGACCTTAGTCTGTTGCAAGCTCTCACGCTGGAACTTGCACAAGGCCTTTTAGAAATTAACTTAGATTTTGCTATTGTAGTATGTTATGAGTGTGTATTTAAAATATTTGTCAATTCTTAATCTTAGGCTTCAATCAGCTTTGTATCTGGTGTTTTTCTCACTCATAACAGAGGGGACTCGAGGTAATCCAAGGAGATGGTCCTGTTTTGAATTGACCAAAAAGCAGCGACTGCATCAAACTTAGTGTTATATAAAAACTAGTTATAAAGCCCAAGTGATTCGTGCCTGATGGTGAATGAGGTTTGTAGGGCTAAACAGAAATGGCCAAATCGGGAAATGCCGATAAGATAAGCGCACAGACCAGCCACAAGCACGGAAAAAGTTTCTCGAGTCAAATTTCCATGTTCCAACCAGCAAATCAACAACACTTTGTGCTCTGTCTGGCCTGGCGATAAATTTTCAAAGTCACAATACACACCATATTATATCCCTCTTCGCCATGGCGGACTCGCCTGCCTCGACCAAGTCGGTGCACACGATCGTACTCGATGCCGGGCCCCTCCTCAAAAACGTTCCCCCGCTATCGACTTTGCTGGCCCAAGCCGAAGAATTGGTGACGACCCCCGCCGTTGTGGGTGAAATTCGAGACCCCGATGCTCGTGCCAGGGTGGAAACACTTTATCTACCCTTTCTCAAACAGAGATCGCCGTCTCCGAAAAGTGTCCAGGTTATCTCTGAATTTTCGCGAAAGACGGGAGATCGCGCGGTGTTGAGTAAAGTCGATATCGAGATCTTGGCACTAGCCTATGAGATAGAGTGCGAGAGAAATGGAGGAGACTGGAGACTGAGGAGTGTCCCAGGTCAAAAGCGCGTGAATGGAAAAGCTCCTGTGAAGGAGGCCGAGAAGCAGGAAGAAGGCACCACTGAAGGCGAAAAGCTGGATAGTGCTGAGGTTCCCGAGGTACCCCAGTCAGATGCTTCCAAGACCGAGGTTTCTTCGAATATAGACACGGTTACAAGTAGCCTGGAACAAACAGACTTGAACGGAAAGGCTGAACAAGAAAAGGGCCTGGAATCTGCAGAGGAGGTGGTGCCTGCAACAGACAGCACAGAAAATGACACAGTTGATGCGGATGAGCTACAAGATGAAGGAGAAGATTCAGATGGCGGTGGAGAATGGATCACGCCTTCCAACATCAAGAAGAAACAAGCAAAAGACGAATCTGCAAACGTGTCTACTGCCCAAGAGCTGAAGGTTATGCAAGTGGCTACCATGACCACTGATTTTGCTGTAAGTTTAACGCACTTCTTCCACGTACCTTGCAGCAAGAAATCCGCTAATTTCACTTTGCATAGTGCCAAAACGTCCTTTTACAGATGAATCTCAATCTCCTCTCCACAACCACTCTACAGAGAATCCGCCACTTGAAGACATTCGTTAAACGCTGCCATGCCTGCTTCTCCACAACAAAGGAAATGAACAAGCAATTCTGCCCTCGCTGCGGCAAAGACACGCTCACCCGTGTTTCATGCTCTACTGACGCCAATGGACAATTCACACTCCACCTCAAGAAGAACATGCAATGGAACACTCGGGGAAACAGATACAGTGTTCCCAAGCCGATTCACGGTTCTTCCAATGGCAAGTGGAAAGGCGGCGGCGGCAAAAGCGGCTGGGGAGTCGATCTTATCCTCGCTGAAGACCAAAAGGAATACGTCCGTGCTGTTACAGATGAGCAGCGACAGCAACGTCGCGAGAGGGATCTCATGGACGAGGACTATCTGCCAGGTATCCTTACGGGTGAACGGCATAGAACAGGTGGCCGGGTCAAGGTTGGAGCAGGCCGTAATGTGAACTCCAAAAAGCGATGATTGTTTACGCATATGAATATGCATTATGACGGCGTTTCGTTTTGGATGGTTGAAAATATTCCCCCATTTACGCAGGTATATAAAATAGGGTATTTTCTTTTTGAATAAACTTTCACGAAATATGATATTTATTGTTTTGATATCCGAAGTTTCATTCGAAAGTGACTACAGTCGGAATTGCGACCAACTGTCTCAAGCTATGCACGTGCGATTGTACAGGTGACATTTTTCCATTGTACTCTCGCTCCTCCTCACAGGATGTGGTATACCAAGCGCAAAACACCATTCGCCAAATTCCAGTAAACGACACATAATTATTCAAATCCTGCCCTGACACCTTGGTTTTTGAAAAACTCAAGCCTTTGCAGCTTCCTTGTCTGGCTGCTGGGTAAGAAGCAGGCCGTAGCGCCTCTTGAGCGTAACTCGGTGTCTGTTAAATCACCACCGTCAGTCAGCCAATGCGTCCACGCGATAAAATAGTTAAAGTCCTGGATCCAAGCAAGCTCACTCACCGGGAATACTTGTCATCTGGAGAGAACCGAGCTGGGTGAGCGGATTTTGTGACTTCGCCGCCCAGGACCTTCTTCAAGGTGTCTAAGAAAACATCGTTAGCGAATTGCTTGACCAAGTCGGGATTTCGTTACGCACAGGTGCGCTTGCCATCTTTGTCGAGGGTGTACTGTTGCCGCAATTAGCTTTGTCCTGTATCAAAGGAGCGCTGCAAGGTCTCGATAATGACATACCATAAGATGCATTTTGGCAGTTTTTGTGAAGGTGTCTAGCTAGAAAAACACTGAACACTGTACGGCGGCGTGAAGTTGGATTATTCTCGTAGGTGGAATTTTTTTTGCGGCAGCTCTCACCGCCCGCAGAAGCGGCGGCTCTCAGTGGCTGGTGGCTGACTAACCTGACAAAGCAGAGACTTTTCATTAGCGGGTCGGAGCTTGTTGCTTCCTTTTCTTCCCGCCCAGAATTTTCACATTTTCATTCTTATTTATTCCTCGCCTCAAGACTGTCCAGTGGTCCTGGCGACGCTGTGAAATATATCATGGAATATAATTGATTCACATACTCATTGATCTTCATGCCCATTGATCTTTGACCTGATTTTGTAGAGGTCTTCGTGACACACGAGATGCTTGGTGAGCTTCACATTTCTTCTTCTTCCTCCTCCCCCAATCCTATCCTTCGGTGATGACACCTTATATTTTAATGTCTAGACCTCTGGCGTTTTGATTTCTTGCTGTTGGTCAATGCTGGCGTTATTATAGACTACAACGGTATCTGAGAAGAGAAAAACTTGACACAATTTGACTATCGTCATTTACCTTGACCCAAGCTGACTGTGTGTCTCTAGTATCCACTTAAAAATATCCAAAATATTCATATTCAACCTGTCGAGATGAATACACAAGACGCAGGAAGTTCCACGGCTTCGCCGCCAGTGGCAACTACCAGGCCTCCACGGCCGCAGAAACCCAATTACAGACATATTCATCGGTTTCCTTTACCTGTTGCTGTTCACCCTCTGCCTCCTCTTATCCCCCATAATCCACTGTCTGTTATTAGTGTTTTGCTCTCGTATTTTACATATTTAATTTCTGCTCCTAAAAAAAAAATGCACTCCGTCTATTTTGATTCAGCTACCTCGTCTATACATGTCACCGATGAGAAGGCAATTAGGGCACTTTGGGAAATGGGCTTCTTCGGCAAGGGAAGCCTTAGCAGGAGTGAGCCCAGCTGGTTGGAGCGGGAGAAGAAGAAGAGGGGTCTTGCTGGTCAGAAAACAAGCGAGGAAATCACTCGAAAACGGAGGGAAGAGCGTCGTGAAATGAAGCTCGAACGAGCTAGAAAAGAGCAAGAAGCTATTATGCAGCAGCTGAAAGTTGAAGCTGCCAACGGCAACCCAGTAGCTCAGCAACAGCTCGCCAACGGCACCCCTGTGACTGTCAATGGCCCGGCGGACACATCCACCACACCTCAGACCAATGGGCCAGCCCATAAAGAGGCCGCATCACAGCCTGATATGGGGTTGACGACGGAGGAGGACGTCTCCGATCCCAAGCAACCCACTCCGAATGGGACCAAGACAGTCCGCTTCTCACCTGTTGTCGAGAAGAAAGAAATACCCAAAGCCGAGTATGCTTCTACGAATCATCAACTGATGAATGAAGTAGACTCTTTCGAGGAAACTCTCACCAACGAAGAGCATCTGCAGCTTTCGAACGAAGAAACTTTTTTCCTCGCCTACGGCCTGGGAGCTGTCCAAGTGTTCGATGATGCCAGTGGATCGGTGATTCCAACAAGATCGCTTCTGAACCTTTTCGCACAGCACTCAACGTTTCCGTCCAGCGCAGACTCGGCCATTCTCGAGCCAGATAATCAGTTCCTGGTATCTTACGTGGCTTACCATCACTTTCGATCTCTTGGTTGGATTGTTCGATCCGGAGTCAAATTCGGTGTAGACTATTTACTCTACAACCGTGGGCCGGTATTTGCACATGCTGAATTCGCTCTGCTGGTGTTGCCGTCGTACGAACATCTTTTCTGGTCTGCTACTGCAGAGCGCCGGGAGCGAATTGCCAAAAAGCAAGATCGGAGTTGGTGGTGGTTACACGGAGTAAACCGTGTCCAAGCACACGTCATGAAAACACTTGTGCTATGCTTCGTTGATATCCCCCCGCCCTCGGAGTCGTTCTCAACCAACAATATTGGAGAGATTTTGAGACAATACAAGGTCCGAGAGATGATCATCAAGCGCTGGACACCAAATCGCGCGCGAGACTAGACAATCTCGCCACAAAAATCTTATGACGCCTTTTTTCTGTGATTCTCATTCTGGATTGAAGATGAGCTGTATGATGACTCGATGAATGTAAACGATACCCCTAGATACAATGATATTTGATAGTTTGGAAATCTATTGACCGGTGCTGTTTAAGCATTAATCTTTACATTCTTGTTCAGAAAACTAAATCCTCGTCAGATCAATAATGTATATGATTTCTTCTCATGTTTGTTTGTTCCAATGCTGTTAAAAAGCGCTATTCCCAGAAAGGAATAATTACTCATCACGTGTAGCGACGCGTCGAGGCGTCTCACCCGCGTCAATGCGCGATCATCAAAATTGCACCCGACGAATGCAACGCATTGCGTGCAGACGAAAAAGACTGGACACAAACTCGCAGCAAAAAGAAACAGGAGAATTGATGCCGTGATGCTCCTCCTCACATAGGGCCTCTGGAGATGGATTCTCAGACCGACAGCCTCGACATACCAAAGCTGAAACGTTTCGCGCTAGGCCTTCCTGTATGTCTGGGTGGCGTTGTCAGACGCGCTAATGTTGCTAATATAACGGTTTTAGGAAACTGATGTGTCGCAAGCATTTCTCAGCGAACCTGATTCTCAATCTTCCTCTCTCATACCCGAACAACAGCAGGATATCGGCAAAGAATCCGCTATTCACCAAGCCGCATCTCATTCTGCTTCCTCGGCATCTCTTCTGGCTGTCCATGTTTTCTCGGCCTCGAACCAGGATGCGCATGTGGCCAGCCAGAACGACCGACTACAGCCGTTTTTGAACAACCTCTCCTCCTCGAACCGTTCCAAAATGAGTTCCGGTGACGCCGGCCCCGGCGATACCCAGCCGATATCTCAGACTGTCTTCGATAGTATCATGTCGCGGAGCAAATTACTCTCAGCCTCCCAGGAGGGTAGCCATGTCGACATAGATATGCGTGACGCCGATGAAGGAACATTACACATGACTTTCAAGGAGGGCGATCCTGGTCACACCGATTTGCTTGCCGGGTTTGGCGACAGCAATCCAAGTGAACCCCACGACAACTCAGACAATGACCTATCGAGTTCGAAACCTGATGATTCGTCCCCAGTCTACACCTTTCGCAACTCGCAGCAATTCATGACGACTCCGCTCACGGTGGAAAAACTACAAAATGGGCGGGGTTTGGCCTCGGCGACTCCGCGCCTTCCACGCAATCCACTCGCTACCGACCTGAGCTCAAGTGGAGGAATGATGGCTCTCAGTCAGGTCTTCAGGGCCACGCAGGCTCCTTCCTCGCCGTTTGTGAATGGTCTGCCGTCTGGTCCGCTATCTGATCGTCCTTCTCCAAACATTCCCATCCAATCTCGCCCCATGCACAAGTTTACTTCATCGCCTTTACGCACACCACGATCAAATCTGCACCGCACTCATACCGATCCTCATAGCTATGTCTCAATGGACGAGTCCCAGAAGCAGCGTAACAATATCATTGAGGAAAGACGAACAAGATCTGTGGAAAATATGGGCTCGGAAGACCAGAGCGATGATGAGTTCGACAAGGAATCGAGCTTCGTTCGACGATTGAGGCTACAGAAGAAAATAGACGAAGAAACCCATGCTCGCCTCGCAGCTGTTAGTCGAGATACCCCTCGCAAGGTCGTGCCCGACTCATCAATCAACTGGGCTAAAACTGCCAGTCAGGAACTAGCCTCGCTGGTTGAAGGTGATACCCAACCATTAGGTTCCAATGAAGGCATTAGTGAGGAGGAAACCGAGCAAGAGGACAATGCTGTGGCACCTAATAGTCAAAACAGACAGCCTATATCCTCTTCAGAAGAAGATAAAGAAAACTTCATAGATCCTGTTGACGATATGGATACAACCATTTCCGCTCATGATCGCCTATCACAAGCTTTACACCTTAACAGGAGCCCTTCCCCGGTACAGTCATTACCAGCGGAAAAAGAAACTTTGGCAACGGAGCACAGTCTTGCCGCATCAGAGCAAATAATCAACGTTCGAGATTCTCAACCATCGCCGAGCCAAGGGGGGCCAAAGATTCAGCAAAATGCGCACCCGCCGTCCGAACACGAATTTGACGAAGTCCATTCATCACCAGATGATTTACAACCACCAGCGAAGCGACCTCGTTTTCAACAAGAGACAGACCAAGAGTCGGTCAAACAGTTATCCCAGAGGCGTTCAAACTCACCTTTGTCCATTCACTCGACCGCTCGATCTTCTCAGCGTAACTCAAACTCAAGCGCTCCTATTCCCTCAGCCAACACTGTTAATACAATCGAAAAGCCTTCTTCCATGCCATCGCTTGTCGCCAACACGCCAATCAACAAGGTTGACAACAACACTATTCCTGAGACTAGCATTCCTGAATCAAGTCTCCACAGCTCCAGGCAGGAAGTTCAACCTGCGGAAGCAAAAAATAAATTCTCACCAATTCCAGAAGCAGAGCAAGAAGACGACGATCTTCCAACGCCTCATCATCGACGGAACTGGGACAATTTCATGACTGGTCCATCACCCAGCGGAACTCCAACTGCCTTGAGGAATGCTGCACCGCGACAGAAGAAACTTTTTGTTAGTTCCAGTCCAATGGGAGGGAAGATCAAGAGTTTATCCGAAATTTCCGCTGAGCATTCACCACAACCTTCCCCTGGTGGCGAGCTAAATTTCGAAATCCTGAACGCGGGCGACAAGGAATTCTCCGATATTGTTGACGCATTCGATCATCAGACGCCGACTAAGAAACGTCGGAAAACTGCTGGAACAACTCCGTTGCGATCCGAATTATCTCATTCAACGACGCCGAAACCTGATGTTACCAAGGCCGTAAACCAGCCAGTTCACTACGAACAGCCCAGTGTTCCAGAAAGTCCAGAGCCATTACATAGACCTACAGTTGTTCGGCGTAAGCGAGGAAGGCCACGACGAACTGAAAATATATGGGACATTGAGGAAACGCCTCCTTCTACAGCGCCTAAACCACCCAAACAACATTCAAGCGAAAAGAAACCTTCCACGACCAAACTACCATTCACAGTTTCCGTAACAATTCCAATAAAAAGTCAGAGCTCCCAGAATTCTTTCACTTCGGAAAAGTCAGCTCCTGGGCGGATTGAGCGTCAGAGCCGAGAAACATCTGCAGCCACTACATCACGCCCACCCACAGAATATGAGGCTGCAACACCCAAAGCTCACACACCACTACCAGAGGAAAGGATAATAGCTCCAAATCAAGTATTGGCTGCTTGGAATGGCATGAAGCGTGCCTATTATCCAGGCAGATTTGTTGGCGCGGGCGGACACAAAGGCTGTATTGTGAAGTTCACGGACAGTAGTCCAGCCGATGTTGCTCTTGGCTCTATCAAGAAACTACAGTTGCAAGTTGGAGACTCGGTAAAGGTTGATTTGCCTGGGGTTCCAAAGATCATACACGTTATCCAAGGCTTCTCAGGCCAACTCAGCGTCGATGAGCTCACCACCGCGGATAAGCATGGATCTCTCCCAGTAACCGACATTTACGGAAGATCGACTCTCATACTTGCTGCAAAGAATCGAAAAAGTCCCCGTCGGGGCGGTCGCATGGAATCCGACCAGACGGTAGAGGTCCCAATGCACAGCATTTATTTAGATATGAACCTTTGGAATCAACTCAAAGGGCGTGCATTTACGCTCGTCAAGACAGAATCGATTCCCAACAAAATACAGACACCAACAAGGGGTATTCCAACACCAATGTCTCCGGGCTCTAAACTCTCTCGCAATAATCTTCTTATACAGACAGGGCTCTTCGCCGGAATGGTATTTGCCGTTTCCTTTGGGAATCAAGATGTGGCTAAAGATAAAATAACCAAGCTGATCTCGGAGAACGGTGGCCACATCTTGCGAGACGGGTTTGAAGAACTCTTTGACTTCCCTTCTAGTGTGCCACATGCGCGGGATCAATGTACCGACGAAGTACAATTTGGGCTTGCTTCTGGCTGCGAACAAATTGGGTTTGCTTGCCTGGTGGCTGACAAACACTCTCGCCGCGCCAAATATATGCAAGCATTAGCACTCAATGTGCCCTGCCTGTCTGGGAGATGGGTTGAAGATTGCGTCCGCGAAAACCAAATCTTAGACTGGGCATGTTACTTGCTGCCGGCTGGGGAATCCAAGTTCCTTGATGGTGCCACCAAATCAAGGATCCTTACGCCAACACCTGCAGAACAAGCCAAATTCTCTAAAACCCTGGTTGGACGCCCAAAGATCCTGGAAGGACAAACTGTGCTCCTGGTCATGGGGGGTGGAAAGGCGGCAGATAGACGCAAAGCCTATCTTTTTCTTACATATGCTCTGGGGGCTGCCCGTGTTGAACGAGTCTTTGATCTGAAATCTGCCAAAGCCACTCTTGACGCACAGGCAAAGGATGATGGAGGATGGGACTGGCTTTATGTTGACGACGGCGAAGAAGCTGCAGCCACAAAGATGATTTTGGGCAGAGCCCAAGGAGGCTCTGGCCTCGGCAAGAAGAGGAAACGATCTTTGCTATTCAATGAATCTAACAACGACAAACTGGAGAAAGATGCCAAGAATGTGCGGATTGTGAGCAATGACTTTGTCTGTCAGAGCTTGATATTAGGAAAGATTTACGAGCCTTGAATTTGGAAAAAAAAATTTTAATAATCAATGGTGTCGATTTTTTGTGCAGTTACATGTATTAGAGTTGCTCATAGCTTAGAATCATGAAGTCTCGAAATTTCAGACCTAATTTTTGTTTATTGCTATAATACATGTAGCTTTTCTTAATTGTAATGTTCCAATGTTGACCCAACACTGAAAGAATAGTGCTCAAGTCTAACCTTAAGACGCCAATTGATACATAGATAATATCGTCGCTACGTCTGACTGTGTTTATACTACAAGGAAGAGGGTATCCTCATCCGATCAAATAAACTAATAGGCTGGCCCCACAGACAGGAACTGTAAACATGTGGGGGAAACCGGGGTAACTAACGTTTGGTTCCCGCTGTCAGTGCACCCGAGATTGAAGGTATGTCGTCTAATTTGCCAACATTTGTTACATGATGCGCCTTTGAAATATAGACTTGAGATGCAAGAATAAGTCCATGAGCCATGCCGCAAAGACTAACACAGTCATGACTGTTCCCACCCAAGCTATGGCGTTGGAATCCAGCTCCTCGCCAATGTAAATCGTGCCAATCGTAAAGCCAACATTCGGGAAGATAATGGCCCACCACGGAAGTGTGAAATTCATCTGTTGCTGCGACATATTATTTTTATTATTATTGCAGTATTTGGAAATCAAAATGGGCAAGTGAGCGACCAGTGCAATCGCGAACAGCCAGAATGCGAAGAGCCAAAGGAATATGCCTATCCACAATGCCACGACGTTCAGGGTTTCTGAAGCAGTAGGGTGCTTCGCAAAGTATCCGTATCCATCGGGGATCGCTCTGGCGCACCCAATGAGAGCCACAATGGTGTATCCTGATGAGCCCACGGATATGAAGAGTCCGGGTCTCTGGTTTGCCGGGCCGAGACCATTGATAAGCATGTTGCCCACGAAGAGCGGAAGAAATAAAAGGCACAGGATCCACCCAAGACCCTGAAAACCAACACCGGCAACGATGATGGCCATTCGTTGTGAGAGAGGCTGGCCTGCTGCAATAGCCGACGCAACAGTGCCGGTCAGCATGGCGTTATAAATCATCAGAAACATTGGTGGGCTCATGGTGCCAGGCTTGAGGGGGGAAAGGGCAAACATGACGACGAAGATGAAGATGTTATACGTCAGGGTAATAGCAGCATAGGTCCAGAAGAGAACCCGGATGGTGACGATGATCCAAGGACCGGTGTGAGGAACACCGAAACGTTGCATGCATATGATGATGGTCGCCATCGAGAGCCATAGAGAGCCTGTGAAGTAGGCTTCGGGGGGTTTCGTGATGGATTTGCGGAAGCTGGAAGGTCTCTGTACGAACCGACAGATCATGGCTGTGGTGAAGAGAACAAACAGAACTAGATTGAGGATGAAGACTACGACACCGGCGGTCTGCAGCCCGCGAAATTGATGGTGGGTTTCGGACAGGAGAATGGCCACGCCGCCGGTAGACTGCGTGCAGGTGAAGTTGGCCCATGTGAAGCGATCGAGCAGTCGGACCTCGCTGTCGTCTTTAGATTCCATATTGCGGTTTCTCGTTGAGGCTTCATGCTGATTTTTGTCTAGCATAGCGACTGCGTAGCCTGGAGTCTAGCGACTGAAGGCAACAGTGAAACAAAGAGGTGCGAGGTTGCAGATGTCCGGGGTCCGGGGTAGAACACGCTCGGCTATACCTAATCAAGAATTTAGTGGTAGCTTTACTAATAGTTACTGAGCATATACTCACGAGTCACTACATCCACTGTAATTATTCTATTATTCTATTTTTATTTTCTATTAGAAATCAAGATACTAGAGTGTTTTATACATGACCCTCTATTAAAGTTATCTACCAGTTGATGTCAATTGATATAAACCTGTTACCATACTAAGAATTAATTTATAAAGCTGATAATTTCCTGGGGTGTCTATTCAATCTTTGCTTCAAATGTCTGATAAACTGTAGTGAAAATGACAGGTGAAATCAATGTTGACTACCCCGTTCTTTGTGCTAGTAATACATATACAATACAGCGAACAAAATAAACGCCTAATGTAAGACATCCCAAACTCGCCATCTACTTCCTGGGCTTGTTCTTGCCAGCCTTCTTCTTGCCCTTCAAACTCTTCATTTGAGCAACACGTTGGGCACGCTCCTGTCTTCTCCTCCAGGCCATCCA
This sequence comes from Talaromyces rugulosus, assembly GCF_013368755.1. Taxonomy (NCBI): domain Eukaryota; kingdom Fungi; phylum Ascomycota; class Eurotiomycetes; order Eurotiales; family Trichocomaceae; genus Talaromyces; species Talaromyces rugulosus. The sequence goes on from NC_049564.1 coordinate 4,586,699, forward strand.
TCGGTTTCCGCGATCGAATTCCTTGGCGGTAATACCAGCTTTTTCGGCAGCGCGGCCAATCTGCCAGTTGGCTTCACGGTACATGTAACCAGGACGCAATGGCAACGTGCTCTCAGAGCCTTCGGCGTCGACGGCAGTCGTTGGGTCATCGCCCATGGTAGACGGATCGGGGACTGTTCCCACGGGTTCCAAGCGCGGCACAGTTCTCATATTCAAACGGCGCCTGGTTGGTGCATTCCGAGGTGTCGGTAGCGTTCCTTCGCGTTCAAAGCATACACCGATATACTTTCGTTTGGGGTGCCGTTCTGGGTCGAGATAATATTTCACATATCCAGATTCAGTGGCAAATATTGTGTGGTCTCGGCCAATGTCGCAATTTTCGCCAGGAAACCATAAGGTACCTCGTTGTCTGAAAATGATATTTCCAGGAACGACGTATTGCTCGCTACCCTTTTTGGCACCTAGACGCTTACCGGGGGAGTCCTTGGAACCATTGTTGGCGCGACCTTGAGCTTGGTGAGAGGCATATCGTAATTGAAGAGACAGAAAGGGCGACCGAGAGAGCGATGGGGAGGAGGTTCTTGTTATGATCGAGAAGGGAGTGGCTTTGGAGACGGCGGTGACAGGAGCGGAAGACGTTGAGATTGTCGACGGCTTGAAAGAGCGCTCCAGCGTCCGAAAGGACGCCTGAAGTATGAGCCGCATTGATTATGTGTTTTGTGTGTGAGTGTGTGTAATGATCGGCCGGAGCGCTCTTTGGTTGAACTCGGTGGTTGCGGAATGGGAACTTTTTCTCCGCCGCGCGAGTCACGTGCTGCCCGGTGATCTGGCTACGGTGGAACAAACAGATCGCTCGATCAACTTACAACCTGAATACTGAGTCCACGGTACTCGACACAGGGCGTCTATTCTCTCTAATACTCTGCCAATTGCATTATCGAGTTTTTGGTTTTCTTTTCCTTTTTTAAAAATGCTTGCCAAGTCTATAATAATGCTCTGGGCGCTGTTCCTCCTCATGGCAACCGCCCAAGCCCAATTTCAATTCTTCGAACAAATGTTTAGTGGTGGAGGACATGGCGGCCATCAAGGCGAACAAGAAGCTTCTAGCGACAGCTCTTGGTATCAGCGAACTTGGGAAGGAGGTAAGTTCTTCTTCAACCCATCAGAAAGCCTTTTGAATCCGAACTAATCACATCCATCGCGTTTCGCAGCTCATTGCACGAGATACCTCTGCCCTGGCACATTAGCCTGCGTCCACTTTCCACACCATTGTCCATGTCCTCATCCTGATGTTGAAGAAAAAGTCGAGCTTGGTGAAGGAAGCGCGGTTTGCGCATCCAGAGGCGGATTCAAGGCCGGAGAAACTGCAAGGAAAATCGAATTGGCGCGCAAAGGGCTTTTGTAAATATATCAATTTCCTGGCGCTTGTATACTCAATTCTATACTTCACAAGACGTTTGATTTGCAATGGTTTCCTTGTAGCTATTCCACGAGTGGTGTCTAGTTATTCTACGCAGTAGAAGTGAGCTATGGACGGTAGCACTTCACCTTTCATCCATTGAAAAGGAAGAATATGCTGCAATATTTCAAAACCCTCGGGCTAAAAATCGATAAGCATGGGTTGATGCCAATTGGTGGTCGATTAATGTTGATATTTAGGGTTCCACCCTGGTTCGTCGCTCTTAAGCTTCTTCTCATGACCTCATTTGTCCTGCTTCTTGACACATCAGCATCTGCGGTCTCGGAAGACGCTGGGTCGTCTTCCATCCCACATCTGGTCTCCCATCGATCTACTATTTTTTTCAACTCCTTGGAAAGCGCAGCTATTCTCTTGTCCGAGATGAAGAGAGCTCTTCCGTTTATACCGTGCAGGAACTTTACCCCGAGACGTTCCGTGCCTCGCAATTCCCTACGACGAAAAGACCTTCTCTTGCCGACAACGTTTTATCGAAGCGTGCACGAGAAAAACTCAGAGCGCAACCCTGCCTCAAATATCGAGAATGTATCCACAGCGTTGCGTGATACAATCCCACAAAAGAACAATCTCCTATCACCTGTTCACATACCGGAAGACCCCAATGCGGTCCTAAAGGAAACCCACCTAGCGGCAAAGCTGTTGGCAAACTCAAGCCTTGTGGTTCTAAAAGATATAGATATGATTAATGTTCTCGCGTAGGTTCCGGTTTGTGGGGACTGTTAGAAAGCAGTCGCTGACATTCTGCTAGTGGTTTTGAGCAGTCAACCCGTTATGTGATCATGGATGCCAACGGGAACCACGTTGGATATATGGCAGAGCAAGAAACTGGTGTTGGTGGTATGCTGTCTCGGCCGTGGACTCGCTCACATCGGAGTTTCACTATGCATGTCTTTGATCGAGACCAAAAGGAGGTTCTCAGGGTAAGTTGTGCCAGTACTACTATTGTTTACGCCCTTGGCTAAGCTCTGTTGCAGTTTCAACGTCCTTTTTCCTGGTTCAACGGTCACATTCGTGTATACGATCCCCTTGACCTAGCTGACCCTGCGTATTCGCCATCAAATACATACCAACCCACTCCACCGACTGCCTGGGCGTCTATTGCTAGCAATTCGAAGGTGGCAGTATCGCCGCTGTCGATTTCGGACATGCGAGTTATTGGGGAAGCACAGCTTAAATGGACTCCGTTCCGCCGCAAATACAATTTGTTTATTTTTCATCCCAACTCAACGTCCAAATCTGACCTTGGAACGAAGCACGTTCCTGCAACCAGCGGCAAGCTATCGCAAACTCAGCAAATGCAACTACAATATCAATCGGGTGGCGCCAACAGCGGAGGGCACTACAACCAGTTTGCCTATGTCAATGAGCGTCCCTTATCGAGGAACTTCTCTATTCGTTCGGAAGGTGAACGACTGATAGGTTCGGTGAACCGCAACTTTGCCGGATTTTCTGAAGAATTCCTTTTTGGCACGGGCGGCGTGTATGCTCTTCGAATGGACGCCGTAGCTTTGGCGGAAAAGAAGGAGCGCCAGCATACCAACCCGACTAGTACGACAGGGATGACTCTAGACCAACGCGCTGTTATGTTAGCGGGGGCTGTTAGCATCGATTTCGATTTCTTTAGTCGCGCTGTCCCCAACAATCCGTGGTATTGGCTCCCTGTCGATGCAGGGATGGCTGCAAGTGCAAGTCAGACTGCTACCGCTGGAGGAGCCTCTACTGGGATTACTGGGGCCGCCGCTGGATCAGCCGTTTCATCTGTAGGTAGGATTGGAGCAATTGGTAGTTTAGCAGATGGAGTTACTGCTGCTGGGACCGTAGCCGGCTACGAGACGATGCGACAAAGTATGGACGGCAATCATTCACCTTCTCCATATCAGGGCCCAAGCACGCCGACTACACCGGCCCAGAGTCAATCTCAGGGTGAGAAAGAGGTCTGGGGTGAAGTTCTCCCCCAAGTTCCTCCGCAAGCCTCTCCTGAAATCTCCGAGAAAAACTCCCTAGGAGAACTTGGTCCAGGAGGCGGTGCTGCAGGCAGCAACGTACCTGGTGGAAAGGGTGGTGACAGTCTTAGTGATATCGTGGACTTGTTCCTGTAAAGGAGATGTCTTGATAGCTCATTCTGTAGATTATAACCGCCCTCAAATCAACAGATTAGATATTTGTGGTAGTGGTTGTGGTAACAATAACCAGTCAATTTGTTTTTTTTAAGTATATATAGTAAGATCTAGTGTAAAAATACAGAATGCTGATCAAAAACTTGCAAACTTTACATACTTTACACAGTACATTAATGCCGAACCTGATAAAGTCACGGTGCGGAGCGGAGACCGGCTTGGATCCACCCGGGACAACCCAACCAACTCCCTCAATAATGAGCCCGCCATCGAACAATTGCGATCATCACACCGGCTCCTCGTTGTACAGCGCCAACACCATTCTTAACCGACCCAGGATACGACTGCATCGTTCGCATCCATTCTCCCGATTCCCCAATTCCTTCTCGAACCGGACTTCCGACGCCGATCACCTTTGCCCCCCTCCTATTCTTTGCGGAAGAACCCCGCGCGCCACTCTAGAGACCCTCTAAAGAACCAAGTACTCTTCTCCCGATAAAACAAACAAGGCACCGACCGAAAGGCTGCGAGAAAAGGGAAAATAAAAGAAGGGGGAAAAAATGGGTTCAAACGTCGCCCAAAAACGTCTTTTCCACGAGTACAAGAACCTCTCCACCAATCCCCCCGAAGGCATCACGGCCGGGCCCATTTCCGAAGATGACATGTTTCACTGGGAAGCGTTAATTCAGGGGCCCGAGGGTACACCGTTTGATGGTGGCATTTTCGCCGCGGAGCTCAAGTTTCCCAAGGATTATCCGTTGAGTCCTCCGACGATGAAGTTTCTGGGTGGTGGTGTTTGGCATCCGAATGGTGATTTCCCTCCTGGTTAGTTTTATTATTTTATACGCATGCTAATGATGATGGCGCAGTGTATCCAAATGGAACAGTGTGTATTTCCATCCTTCACCCTCCCGGCGACGATCCCAATCACTACGAGCATGCGTCCGAACGGTGGTCGCCAATCCAGAGCGTTGAGAAGATTCTCATTTCAGTCATGAGCATGCTGGCGGAACCCAATGATGAGAGTCCTGCGAATGTCGAGGCGGCTAAGATGTGGCGTGAGCGGAGAGCAGATTATGAAAACAGAGTTCGCGATGAAGTCAGAAAGGGCTTGGGGTTATAGATTTTTCATGACTGTTTTTTTTCTTTCTTTCTTCTCTCCTGATGATGGTGCATGACCTTAGCTAATGATTATTGATTCATGTGGAGTTGTGCTCGTCTGGTAGGCGTACTTTTCTTATTTTATCATTACGAATATTGATATGTTAAATTCTGGTGGCTTCGAGTACTTGTAGATATTTTGCACTGGTATATATAATGTTGAGTTATTGTGCTTCAAATGCTCACATAGATGCCATTTTCGAATCCATCCATTCCTCCAGACCACCATCCACACCATACAACACTTCAGTTTCGACTTTCATGTTGAGCAGCATCATGGTTTGTAGCTCGGCTCGCCAATCAGGCTGGGGCCCGTCTTCAGCAAATACGGGGTTGTTACCCAACATCGTTTGGATTTTCTTGGAGTCTCGTGGTGTTAATGAAATTGTCACCCAGTCGTCGTTGTCAAGCTTGTTCTTCTCGCTAACAATGTCGGAAATACGCGTTCCCAGCCACTCCAACTTTGGAGCATTGAGACGAGCGCTCTCGTGGGCATGGGCCATGGATCCGTACTTGTATGTCGACATAATGGCTAGACCATCGGGATCTCCATCCACTAGGGCGAAGAAATGCGGGCTAGATGGAGGTAAAGCAACTTTGAGGTCGGGGACAACAGAACTCTTTCCCTGGCTTACAATGTCCGAAAGGAGGTGGGCGAATTCGCGAGTGGATATGTCGGGATATCCCTTTCCGGTAATGAGGATTCCTTTCTCAGTAGAGTATCGTTTGTGGACAAGTCTGCGGAAAATCGCCTGTTATCTATTAGTAAACAAATACTCGTCCCAGTGTAATATAATTATATGTTTTAAAAATATTGTCAGATATTGTGCCTGCCTCTTTCTCAACGATGAGAACCCATTTGACCTCGGAGATGTCAATACTTTCAATATCCGCAAGGCGGGGGATAAGCACGTCCTAAACTGTTAGTATACTATGGTCCAAACAAGATGTCGAATTCTTGCTTACTCCTGTCGAAGTGTCAAAACAAAACTCTGATTTCGTGGTAAAACGACCAACACCAGCTGTCAGCCCTTTGCCGACTGAAGTCTTGAGAGTAACACTTAGTAAGGGTGCAGACATATTCTCAGTATAATAATCTTACGATGTGCAAGGCTGATCGATCAACACCAATAGTATATGCAATGTCATCGACAATACTATCAACGACTTGCTGCGTACCGAAGAGGTCGGGATTGTCGTAGTAAATACTCCTGTGATCAGTCAGTATATATATATGTGTGTGTGTGTTTATTTGAAGAGTGGGCAATCAACGAACCGTTTGCTTAGCAACAGATTGTCTTGAACAGCTTCGAATATGAGCGAGAGAACTCGCAGAACGCAACCTTGATTTCCTTGAGCATGAGAAACTGACGGCTATGCACAGGCACCTACTAAACCTCCATGCTTCGTGTGGACTCTTTCCTGGCCATGAGTAAGTTACTTGTTTCTGGGCTGCGTCCTTTTCAAATGCCAATGTTTTCTCTTCGGACGAAATCTGATATTGCGATGGCCGTTTCTTGAGAGATATCGAGAGACCTGCTACGTCTTTCTCAAATTCATCCAGAAAGGCTGATTGCAGTTTCTCAAAGAAACACACTACTGAGCTGTCATCGGAGGAAGATGATGTTTTGCCTGGCATGAGTTGGTCCATGTCGACCGAGTTGATTGCAGTCTCGCAGTGAAAGAGGAGAGTCGACGGTGTTTGTCGGCAAGAGCACAACAACACTCAAGGCAGTCACGACCCTGTCCATCACGTGCCGGATGTCTACTGCTACCACGACTACAACACTATGTATTATGTCTTGTCTTTTAATTAAAAATACAAATGTTTATTAGGGCGACACCTATGGGTTAGATGTTGGGTTATTGAAAATTCTTCTGCAATGAAGTTGTTGGATCAGCAAAAAGACACCAGGCTTGTTATCTGGTCATGTCAATAACAAATGCGGTCAAAAACTGGAACCCAAGATGGTCATATTTACTGAAGAATAATGCCATATTTTGGTATACATAGCCACTATACTGTCAACCAAGAAACGTCATACCTCTATCACAGATTTGGCAGCTAATACCACTAATCTATCAACCTGTCTTTGTCTTCTTGTTAATCTCCCGTCTGGATGTAGAAAAATGAGATTCCCACGTATTACTGAATCAAAGGATAAGGGCCAACGATCATCCGAGATATTCCATGGCGTCATCAAGTGCCCAGGATGGACTATCTTAGTTTGCGGCACAAACTTCTTGGGTCTCATTGCAAGAGGAACAAAAGCTGCAAGAGCCGAAGCAAAGCAAACGGTGTAACTTGTGTAACATAGTTGATCTACCTAGAGGTATAATGTCGTATGTTATCACAAGGGGAGAGCTTGGTGAGAAGCGTGACGGCTCCTCAAATTTGTCGAGAAACTCAGAGGGGATGTTGGCGGTGTATACGTAGAGGGCACCGGCAGCTATCCCTTGAAGGGCCAGGACTTGGACCTTTTTAGGTTAAAAAAATAGTCTACAGATATAAAAGCGTTTGAAACTTACCTTGAACGAACAACTCGATTTCGCAACACTTGACGTGATAACTGCAGGCACCTCTTCGACCTGATTGCTTGTAATAACGTCGGTATCTTGCCCCTGCAGACCCTGCTGCTGCTCTCGTAGCCACCGTTGCTCCTGAGCTAAAGCTATCAGTATCCCCACGATATATGGGTCTTCGGCGAGATTTTGGGGTTCCAGAGAATTTAGCTTTTTCTGCCTGATACGGAGAACGGGGGCGTTGATTTTCTTGGAAGATAATACATGTACATGTCTCTTACGAAGTGACTGTATCTTATCAAAGGTGATGTAAGCAAGACTCGGAGTCACGGAATTGCTCGAGAAAACAAGGTCTGATGAAACTCTCGCAACAGGTCGGCAATCAAAGTAGAAAGCAAGGCATTTAGGGCTAAAAGCTTGTCAGCGGCACCATCGATCTCTGGGATACGGGACATGTTTACTCTGAAGGATAGATATTGTAAGCAGCAAGTATGTCTTTCACGGCATACTTCTTGGTCGTCAAGGTACCTGTCCGTGTTAGATAGGTTGCTGCGCGTGTGGTGCGACCTAGCTTTCTCTGTGCAACACCACCAGCCGCGCTACTCCCATCGTCATGGAGACCAGAATTTAGCGGTGCTGGTCGTGTTCGCCTTCCATCCTGCAGGACGAACTGGCAATTCAAAAGTCGTAGCTGCTTCGAAGTCCATGCTATCGGTGGGACATACAAGCGGACGCGGCAATGATCTCGAAGCAAGGCTTGAATCGAGCCTGGTTGGACTATCCTCCTGGCTGTCGGGGAGGAATGAGGTCGCTGCGCTGGAGGGCTTGCGATGTCATGTTGTGCCTTTTGCTTGAATCCAGAAGTTGAAGAAGGCGAAACTGACATTTCATCGAGGTGATGAGCTAGAAATGTGAGTCGATAATGTTTTGTTGACGCGTTGTATTGATCACTCGATACCGCCGCCCCACTCCGCGGTCTCAGCCTCAGGCACAGCTTAACTTTAATTATTTTATTTTTAGATTAATTGACATGTTCACTCATAACCGGTACTCACTTACTCCTTCTCAAGTATCGATGCCCAACGACAAGACAGACTCAATGCAGATTCCCGTCGCATGATTGAAATGCGGTCAATAAGTCGTGTGATAAGTCGCGTTTTGTTCCGCCCCAGAATATTTCCAGCATCCACTGCTTCGATCTCTCCTCGCGAAATTGTTGATGAGGAGGCTTGTCCAGTTTACAACCCTAAATACTTTTACCCAGCTAAACCTGGTGAAATTCTTTCTAATCATTATCAATTACTGGTTAAGATTGGTTGGGGAACGCGTTCGACGGTATGGCTTGCGCGAGATAACACAAGGTATGTTATGCCCTTTATCTATGACCCATGGTTACTATTAACAGGTCTTTCTGTATTAGATATCGATGGCAATCTGAACGTTTTATAACACTGAAAATAATAAATAATCGCGATGCCGATGACGCTGATCATGAGCGTGACATTGAAGAGCACATTGGACGACAAACCGTGTCACATCGCGGCCGTGGCATTGTCCGAACCTGTCTCGAGAGCTTTGAGGTGGTCGGGCCTGTGGACCGCCATCTATGTTTGGTCTATGAACCTCTGCGAGAGCCACTCTGGATTCTCCAAAAACGTTTTGTCAACCAGAAACTCCCTCTGCCGATTGCTAAAGCATATATCTTCATCCTTCTCGCTGGCCTCGACTTTCTCCACTCAGAATGCAAGGTCGTTCATACTGGCAAGTGATCTTGCTCAGAAAATGTATCACATACGGTACTAATATGTCTCTAGACTTGAAGCTTGATAACATTCTCATGACCTTCGAGAACGAAGATATTCTCCCCAAGTTCATTAAAGAGCATTCCACTACCATGCCTATTGAATACAAATTAGATTCGGATACTAACAGAGCAGTCTACCGCTGTCACAACGACTTCGGGCCCCTTGACTGGAGGGAGTTGAGGAAAATGATCCCGAAAATTGCCGATTTTGGTTTGGCAAGTCGACTTCATAGCGAAATGGAGACGGGAGAAGAAGTTGGCATTTATCCCATACAGCCAGATCCCTATCGTGCTCCCGAAGTTGTACTAGGTTGCGGTTGGGGGTTTAGTGCTGATATATGGAATTTTGGAGTCTTGGTGAAAAAACTTGTGATAGTTTAAATTAGGCAACCCAGAATGTTAACTTTCTGCAACAGATATGGAATATTCTCGAACGCACAGACCTATTCTGTCATGTTTATGATAGTCAAGGCCGTTATGATGCGAAAGCACATATAGCGGAGATGATTGGGCTGCTTGGGCCGCCTCCCAAGGAATTGCTTGACAAGTCCAATGCAATGGCACAACACAAGTGGCCAAATTTTATACAAAACGATGCCGGAAAACATTGCAGCAATATGCGAGACTTCTTTGGCGGGCCATTTTTTGATGACAAGGGTAAGCAACATACACTTGGATGTGTCGTGCATGTCCTTTCGCTAAACTATTTACGATAGGAAATTTCCTCCACGATGAACTAGTACCTGCCCGAAGCCTTAAAGATACAATCCCATCTTTAGAAGAGGACGAAAGACAAGCCTTCTTGTCTTTTGTCAGTCAAATGCTTACCTGGCTTCCAAAGGAAAGAAAAACGGCCCGGCAATTAATGGAGCACCCATTTCTTAATGGTGAATAGCGAGAAAAATAAGAGAAAGTTGGGGCTATTATAGTGCTGTTAATTTCCACTGTGCCGTAAGGGTTTACCTACGCAAGATATCGGGTTACTGCCACAATTTTGGAACTAAAGCCATTTGTTATAATTGCATCACGACGTATTAGATGGGGGAATCAACGGTCTCTGGTTTTCCGGATAACCCCTAGCTTGGTATTTGGTTACATAACACACATGTTAAAAGGGGGTAACTCACTTTGTTCTAGATCTGGGCCTGGTCATGGATTTAGAGCCCGCGTTATGTTGATCTGGAATCAAGCGAATAGGCAAGGTAATTTCCTGTATCTAGCAATCAGATTCATCAAGCAAGTCTCGCCTAAATCAGTAGCTTTTCCATGAGGAAAGAATGCATAAAGTGTTCAGCATGATACGGCTGAAGGATTTGCATCAGGTAGTCCGTCCAGTCATTCTGCCATCCCCAGATAAGAAGAGCCTTTGTGAATTCCCAGTATTCTGGATACCAACCACTTAACTCCCAGTCGATAATAGCGACGACATTTCCATCTTTCACCATGATGTTTTGTTGCCGGAGATCACCATGTGTAAAACAAATTTTGTGAGACTGAGGAAGCATTCCATGAAGGAAACTTTTGATGTGACGTTTTGGTGCGCTCTGTTGGTAGGCGCCAATAAGCGCCATGTTAAAATCATGCTCAGAATTGAAAGGGCCTTTCAAATAATCATCAGTTCAGAAAATGTGCCAATAGTGCTCCTAATAACATACCCTTGTCAGAATAATCCGATAGGCTATGATCAGTGACAGGTCCATGGTCCACAGAGCCAATATATCCATCATTTACCCCCATATTCCGGATGTCCTGGATGTAGCTCGCGAGTTGTCTAGAAACATGGGATTTGGTGGAAATATCGAAAGTATCCCAGGCTGTGTCAAGTGTTTCGCCATCAATGAAACTCATAAAAATATATGTATCGTAAAGGCTTCCGTAATCATCAATATCACGATCAATAGGACCATATGTATAGTATGCGAAAACTTTGGGCACAGGCACACTTGTGTTTTGTGCAACATGAGTCATGCTCTTGGCCTCGATGATGTTGATGTCAGGGCTGAATTTGACAACGACTTCAGGTGATATCTTACTATAGTGACACCGTGGCAGAAGATCAGATTGCTTTTATCCAGGCAGTATTTCTGGACGGTCTTGGGATGTGGCAAGCAAAACTCAGGAGCAGAGTAGTGAACGATCAACTGGGGCTCCGGATTCGAAGAATCGGAAATGCTCGTCATCGTAGCTAATATATGGTATAATCTACGAATTCTAAAACAAAAAGGAGAAAAAAAACGTTGTTCAGTTGAATCACAAACCCACGATTAATAAGCGAACTTGTAGAATCACGAATTAAGAATTGCCCCTCGTCCTCCACCCCACTCCCTTAGTATATATACCAGTGTCTTCAACTTTTGATCGGTTGTCTCTTATATTACGGCAACATAGCCGATTTGGAGAAGGGTTCTATTTACACTTTCAACAATCGTCTCTTGAATAATTGCAACATGCTTTCTACCCGCGGGGAGTCATATGCTGAAGCCGGTTTGGCCAATGGTTACCTTGGCCCCCCCAAGAGCCTCTTCAACAAAGACAACAAGGCCGGTGTTGTTTCTTTTGGCAATGCAGAAAACGTAATAGAGTCACGCAAACATCCTTACGAGGATACCAATTAATTACTAACTCATGAGAGCCTAGTTCCTGATGCAAGACGTAATTCTGGAATACATCCGCACCCAGGTGAAGCCCTGGACTGCCCATTATGTAGGAAACAAGTCAGCTAAAATTAGGATGGAAATAGGCAGCACCGGGTCTTGACCCTACTTCTCTCACATACCATGAAGGCCCCTTCGGCTCCAGGCGTCTTCGAGAAGCCATGGCTAGGCTTATTACCACCTATTTTCACCCCGTTTCGCCCATCTCATCTGATCACATCGTTTTCACAAGTGGCGTAACAAGTCTAAACGCAATCTCTGCTCTCAGTCTCACTGATCCCGGTGATGGGATTTTGCTAGGCCAGCCCATCTACGGCTCATTCAACGGGGACCTCTGTGTCCCTTCCAACTGCAAACTAGTCTACACGACCTTCCAAGGGGACGATCCGTTCGGTCCAAATGCTGTGGCCCGGTACGAGGAAGCATTCTTAAAAGCACGAGACGAGAGCGGGATATCAGTCCGGGCCCTCCTAATCTGCAACCCGCATAACCCACTCGGTCGTTGCTATCCGCGGGAGACTTTGGAGGCTTTTCTGCGGTTTTGTCAAAAGTACCAGATCCACCTCATTAGTGATGAGGTGTACGCGTTGTCGGTATACGATGATGATGATAGTGGATTTATTTCTATCCTATCAATCAACCCGGCTGACATCGGGGTAGATCCAGCTCTAATTCATGTGCTGTATGGGATGTCGAAGGACTTCGCCGCGGCAGGTTTACGGCTGGGATGTTTGATCAGCCAGAACCAGAGGCTCCTACAGGCAGTTTTATCGATCAGGTACGTTACCTCGGTAATAACACATTCTCTTTATACAGCAATGAACTCACTCGCGGTGCGATCTAGTCGATTTCATTGGCCGTCAACTATATCCTGTAGTATTGCTACTGCTATTCTTGAGGATCAAAATTTTATCGAGACTTTTCTCCAACGAAGCCGTCGATTACTTCGTTCGCATCGAGATTTGGCGACCAAAGCCTTGGAGGAAGCGGGTATCCCTTATGCTCCAGGACCGTAGGTCTTTCCGGCACAGTGACTGATGAAAAAATTTTCAAAACAATAAACGTAGAGAACTAATCCTTCACATTTCTGTAGTATTGCAGGATTCTTCCTCTGGATTGACCTTTCCAAGTGCCTGGACCCTACGATTGTCGCTAACCAAGGCGAATGGGAAGCAGAATCGCATTTGTCCGGCCGGATACGACAAATTGGGGTAGAGATGTCGTCAGGTTATGCCTATCATAATGAGGCTGCAGGCTGGTTCCGCGTCATATTCACGGTGGATGTGGAAACTCTGAAGGAGGGTTTATCAAGGTATGTTTCGCCTTTCTTCCATGTTTGCAAGTAGCCAGGTACTGAAAGGTAATCACAGGATTATTGAGTTATACCGTAGCTCAGGAGGATCATCTTAGAAAATCTGTTTATATACAGTGAGAACTTGGAGTTTAAGTGGAGAGCACATTAACATACAAATATAAATTTTGATATGAAAAAGCTATTCTTTCGGACGAAGTGTATTATATAGTACCAGAATCTACTAGTACCCACACTCTTAGTAATCAATTTCCTCATTTTAATAGAATTTCAACTTGTCATACCACATGAATATACTTGGAAAGCCAAAATCTTTATAAAATAATTATTGTAATAAATCTTGTATCAATGTTACAAAGTTTCCACTAATACCGTACCGCTCGGCGCGGCGGGATAAAAATCCGGTGTTGCATGCCCCCTGATGAGTAAGCATATCGGCAAATACCATTGGCCAATGCCCCAATTCCAACAACATTTAATCGCGGCAGCCTACAAACTACATGTACTCATCTCCACCCCGGGGTCCTTGCCTATCAATACGACAGAAAATGGCGAAAGACGCCCAGAATGAGCATTTTGGCACATGGCGGACTGATCCCACCGGTCATGTCGCCAAGGATCCCAACGGCGATGACAAGACAGACTACTCCAGGTGGAGGTTGCAAGACAATGACGGTCGCTTGACCTGGGTGTACCTTCAATCCGACGAAGAAGCAAAGAGCTGGCCTCAGACTATTTATGACAAATACCACCTTGGGCTTTCAACAGTAAGAAATCTTTGTTGATGATATATGTCTAGCATTAACATTTCTACCAGGAAGCACCTGAGCTTCCAAAAGCAAAATCTCCTTTACAAGCTGCTGGAAATGCATTGGATTTTTTTTCCAAATTGCAAATGCCAACTGGACACTGGGCCTGTGAGTACGGTGGTCCCATGCTTCTATTGCCCGGTGTAGTCATCGTTTGGTATGTCACCAAGACCCCGATACCTCCAGAGTATGCCGCAGAAATCAAGAGATATCTTTTTGCACGGCAGAATCCAGTTGATGGAGGGTGGGGCTTGCATATCGAAGGCCATAGCTCTGCCTTTGGTACTTCGATGAACTACGTTGTTCTCCGCCTTCTCGGCGCTAGTGAGGAAGATCCCCGTGTCATCAAAGCGCGAGGATGCCTTCACAAATTAGGTGGCGCCCTATATGCAACTCATTGGTCAAAGTTTTGGCTTGCAGTTCTCGGTGTCATGGACTGGGATTGCGTCAACCCTACGCCGCCTGAAATTTGGTGAGACCTTACACTTTTGTTTTTTGTCTTCTTGTTCAATGCATTACTAACAAGGTCTAGGTTGCTCCCTGACTGGGTGCCTATTGCTCCCTGGCGATGGTGGATCCACATACGTATGGTGTTTCTCCCAATGTCCTACGTGTGGTCGAAGAAATGGAGCTACCCTCAAGATGAATTGACAAAGCAACTCAAGTCTGAGCTCTATACACAGCCTTATGAGACTATTGATTTTTCGTCCCACCGCAACTCAATCGCCGCTGAAGACAACTACTATCCAAAAACCTGGATTCTCAACACCCTCAACTGGCTGCTGGTGACCGTTTATACTCCTGTCCTCCGTTTGTCCTCATTGGTAAAAGCCGCAGAAGATTGGGTGTGGGAATTAGTGCAGATGGAAGACAAAAATACCGAGTATGCCGGGCTGGCTCCTGTCAGTAATCCGATGAATTTCCTCGTATGCTACATTCACGACGGCGAAGGAAGCTACTCTGTTCGGAAACACCGTGAAACCCTGCATGAATATTTATGGATGACCAAAGAGGGTATGCTTTGCAATGGCACCAACGGCGTCCAAGTCTGGGATACAGCATTCATCACACAGGCTGTCGCAGTGGCTGGTTTCGCAGAGGACCCTAAATGGCGACCAATGCTTACCAAGGCTCTTGAATTTCTGGATAATCACCAACTGCGCGAGAACGTGCCAGACCAGGAAAAATGCTACCGTCAACACAGAAAAGGAGCATGGCCTTTTAGCAACAAGGTTCAAGGCTACACCGTGAGTGATTGCACCGCTGAAGGTCTGAGGTCTACATTGCAGCTACAGGAAATTTATGGCTACCCCAAACTTATTTCGTCGGACCGGCTGAAAGATTCTGTCGATTGTCTGCTCTTGATGCAAAATGACACGGGCGGTTTTAGTGAATATGAGATTCGCCGAGGATCGCCTAAACTCGAATGGCTGAACGCAGCAGAGATGTTTGGAGGCATCATGATCAGTTATGATCATGTCGAGTGCACCACCGCCTCTGTCACGGCATTGTCGCTTTTCAGTAAATTCCACCCGGAATACCGAGCTGACGAGATCAAAGCCGCCAAACACAAGGCTGTGGGGTACATAAAACGCGCCCAGAAACCAGACGGTGGCTGGTATGGAGCATGGGGAATTTGCTTCACATATGCAGCCATGTTCGCCCTGGAAAGTCTCACTAGCATCGGGGAGACGTATACCTCTAGCGAATACTCTCGTCGTGGGTGCGAGTTTCTGCTGTCCAAACAAAAGGAAGACGGCGGCTGGGGAGAGTCATACCTCAGCAGCGTGAGACACAAATACGTCCAGCACGAGAAGTCTCAGGTCGTCCAAACAGCTTGGGCTTGCTTGGCTTTGATGGAAGCCCAGTATCCCGACCCAGAGCCTATCCGCAAAGGCATCAAGCTCATCATGGCTCGACAGCAACTGAACGGAGAGTGGCTTCAAGAAGCGATCGAGGGTGTTTTCAACATGTCATGGTATGTACCAACTGTGCTCAATTTTTGAAAATGTCTCCTCGCTAATCTATCTATAGCATGATTTCCTACCCCAACTATAAACTGTACTGGCCTATCCGCGCCTTGGGTCTGTATGCGCAAAAGTTCGGCAACGACGATCTATTTTAATGCTGACAAGGCAAAACTCTAACAATCATAGCTTCTATTAATATAGCTCTAATAATAATTCCGTTTCTTTTTTTACGACTTAAGTATGACAAAGACGTAGAGGAATCACGTGCTGGGAGCTCCCCGCTCCCCGCTGTTTGGAGAAGCCCATGGAATCCGCGTCACCGACTCATTATTTCATTAGTCAAACCCTCAACTTTTTTTGAATTAGATCACCGCTCCTCTAGATGGGCTTTTATGTGACATCGGCCTTCCACTGAAAAAACGATCTATTATCTCGTCGAATATCAGTCCTAATAAAAAAGCTCTTACAACTTGACCTTCCCCGCACCTCAAACCAAAAGTCCCACGATGAACGCGGCCACAGAGGGCGACAAAGCCGCCGCAGTGTCCGACTGGACCGAAGCCATCAAACAATACACAAACGCCCTCATCGAACTGCCTCGCGCCCCTGGATATTGGATCAAACGCTCAACAGCCTATTCTCGTCGCAAAAGCGATGGTGGACCAGACTTCAACGCCGCGCTGCGGGACGCCGAGCTTGCTGTCGCACTGGGCCGTGAACGTGGGAAACGAGAGCTCATCATCGAAGCTCAGCTGCGTCGTGCCATTGTCTTGTTTCAGTTGGAGCAATATGGGAATTCGGGATATTTGTTCGACATTCTTGCGGAAAAGCTTGGGCTGGGGAAACAAAAGCACGAAGACAAATCCGCTCAGGTTCAGGCTGCGATGACTCAGAAAGCGTCGCAGAAACAGGAGAATGAGCTGTCTATCTGGAAGATCAAGGTCCAAGGAAAGATCAACGAGCTAGAAAAGGGTGATCATAAACTTCTTGTGACCATTAGCGAGTACCCAGATATCAAAATTCCGTCAGAGCAAGAGCTCCGAAAGAGCCTCAAGGCCCAACTAACAGCCTCGACAACCTCGGGAATTGTCGAAGAGCTACCAGACAGCACACCAACAACGGAGAAAACAAAGGAGACCAAGCTGGATGTAGCCGGTCCAGGATCAAGTGCGCCTTTCACGGCTGGTCCTGGCGCCCCTCCTGCTACTACACCCGCCGCACCCGCCGTGGCCAAGGTTCGTCATGAGTGGTATCAGTCACACGACTCTGTGGTTGTGACGGTGTATGCAAAAAACGTGGTCAAGGACAAGTTGGAAACGGAGCTACAAG
This sequence comes from Talaromyces rugulosus, assembly GCF_013368755.1. NCBI lineage: Eukaryota > Fungi > Ascomycota > Eurotiomycetes > Eurotiales > Trichocomaceae > Talaromyces > Talaromyces rugulosus. Next base: position 4,603,855 of record NC_049564.1, read on the forward strand.
AAGACTCTGTACGTCTAGTCCCCATTAAATTTTACGAGCTTTGAATGTCTTGATACTAATGCTATATACTAGTTGTCTCTCGAGTTCCCGGTGTCGACAGGGTCTACATTTTCATTCAACCTAGACCCTCTATATGCTCCCATTGACCCCGCACAGTCAAAGGTCAATGTTCTTTCGACGAAAATCGAGGTCGTGCTTCGCAAACAAGTACTAGGGCAAAAGTGGGGATCCCTGGAAGGGTCTGCAACAGCAACGAACAAACCTATTGTTTCAACTCCGATGACTCAGACTTCCCAAGCCAGCAGCGGGCCGTCATATCCCACCTCATCCAAACACGGAGTCAAGAATTGGGACAAAGTCGCAACAGACTTGACGAAGAAGACGAAAGAGAAATCCAAGGAAGAAAAGGGCAAAAAGTCTGCTTCAAAGGACAAGGATGGTGCTGATCAGGAAGCCGGTTCCGACTCCGACGCCGATTCGGAATATGGCGGTGGTGACCCTGTGGACTCGTTCTTCAAGAAGCTCTATGCGAACGCAGACCCTGACACCCAACGCGCCATGATGAAAAGTTACTATGAAAGCCAGGGAACTGCTCTGAGTACGAACTGGGATGAAGTAGGAAAGGATAAAGTGGCTGTTCATCCGCCGTCGAGCGACTGAGCGTCTTTTCCTCCTTACTAAAAGGTTTGTTTTAATAGCATTTTGTTATGCGGGGTAGGCAGCAGGCTGGAGTTTAGGTTATTTTGCAGCTTTATGAAGCTTAGGTTTATCCAAAACATTAAATTTTGCTGAATCTTTAAGTACATGTAGTATACATAAACCATTAATTTCTATATTTACATGAGAAGAAGCCGACTGCTCTGATTAACTCGCCATATTCGGAATCCATCGCAAGTGTATCTTATGAGGATCCTTTACTTGCAAAGTCAACTTTGGAACAGACTTATCCATCGAATCCAAAAACCTCGCTCGACTTTCTTCTTGCGTTTCTTGCTCTAATTGCAGCGGTTCACACCGCGCATGTCGGAAAAAAGTAGCGAATACCGCGACAAACTCGACTTGTGCCATTTTCATACCGGGGCAGACCCGTGGTCCACCTGACCAGGGCAGATAAGTGCCCTTTGCAGGCGTGATGACCTGGCCAGCATCATCTAGCCATCTTTCAGGGTTGAATTCTTTCACATCGGCGCCCCAAATATCAGGGTCGCTGTGGATGGACTGGGCAGAGATGTAAATGTCAAAAGAGGGTAGCAGCAGGTGGGTTCCAGTTGTATCGGCTACATGTTGTGGCTCATTGACAGTTCGTGTGGTGTGGATAGAGGGGGAGAAAAGGCGCATTGTTTCCATCTAGCAAAATAAGTTTGGTTATTAACGACTGCTGGCTGTAACCCAATTATGAAAATGGTAAAACTTACCAGGAGTGCCAGCGTTCGCTGGCAACGAGGGAATACCTCGTTATACTTCCCCTTCAGGTCTATTTGCTGAAGCTCTTCCTCTACCCAATCTTGCCATTCTGGATGTACAGCTAGCAATATAACTGCATAAGCCATGGCAGTTGCTGCTGTATCAAACCCGGCGGCCGTAAAGACAAAGAGATTGCCGCCAATCTCATCCTCGGACAGGCCGAGTCTAGCTTTACTCTCGCTGTTCGAGACATGGACCAAAATATCTAGTAAATTATTATGGGATTTGGCTTCCCCAGAAGCGGCCTTTTTGCGCTCTTCGCTGAGTATTTCCTTCAAGTAATCTGGAACTCTTTCCATTTCGCGTCCAAGAAGCTGCATGGACTCGGACATAAACGGCATTTTCTTTAGCCATGCGGGAACGAGAGCAGCTTCAATAAATCGATCAGTAACTCGTGCAATGGTTTTGAAATAGGCAATCCTAGCACCCTCCCAGTTGGTTCCTAGGCTTTGGACAAAGTCCGGAGACCATGGCTGATTATGTCCCAGCCCGGCTTGCCCAAGCACATTGATAGCAATGCTCCTGAGTCCCTCTAGAGTCTGGCCACCAGGGTTCTCTACCAAGAACTCTAGCATTGCTTGCGATTGTCGGCATGTTTCGTCCCAGACCGATTCCATTATATTTTCGTTGAGGTTGGGTGCGATTATTCGGCGCTGTCGCTGCCTTATTTTCTTCGTTAGTAATACGGTCTTGACAGGACGATATTATGGCCCCTTACCAGTCTTCTCCATTGGACTTTAAAAACGGGAAGTCATTAGCATACAGCTCCCACTATGCATAAGCCCGACATGATGCTACTCACTTGGGCCAAATTCGAGCCAAAAAGCCCGAGGAACTGTCCCACAATTGGCGGCTGAAGGAAATCTTTTCTTCGCTGCAAAATCGTTGTCCCAAGAGCAGGGTCTCCCACCCTTTTTTTTGTATCGAATTAGATATATATATATATATTTATTTATTTATTTAGATAGGAAACACCATCTTAACTCACCATAGAGAGCACTCATCAGGAGTCACGACAACAAAAGCCTTGCCCGGCCGGCGGTGCATTTTCTCCCTCCATCGAATCTCCCACCCTCTGATGATAAAATCCAAGCGATAGTAAATCCATTCGGGCAGATACTTTTCGAATTGGAGCTGAAATGTTGGGCCGAGAATCAGCCACACGGCGCTTTTGGATAGCACAGGTGAGATATAGACAGGGAAACCGCTGCGTCTAGCGATTGTGTAATTGCGAATAAAGCTAGCGCATTTGAAGAGTGTGTACAGCACCGCCAGAATAATGGCCACGGTGCGGAAGCTGGCGTGCATTTGATGCATAGGCGCAGATTGCGACGCCGTAGACCGTTCTTGTTTTTTTTGCGACAAGATAGCAAACAAGATGAAGTGACGACATTCCCCCGGCTGTTCCTGGTCAGGTCAGCTTTGGACCCACTTGCTCCATGTGTAATTTACGCTAGTACTAGTCTCTTTGGAACATCCGCTTTAGGAATAGTGGTAAAATACGGCTTCATTGGATAATTTGGATTATTGGAATATTAGATGCTTACTGGTCAATGAGGTATCCAAGTGCTTCCAATCAGATCGAGTAGAAAGCAAAATTTGGATGACTCATCCAGAAGGAATTTGGAATTTAGATAGCTTACAAGCAATACTTTGCGTCATCAAGGTAATCGGACATTAAAAATAAAATGAAATAACATGTGGATCGTTGCCAGAATTCCATTAACTGCCACGCGTCCCGTCTAAACGGCCTTTTTCGACTCCTCCTTAAAAGACGACCCAGCCCGCTGAATAGCCTCTTTCAAACTCACGAGGGGCCGGTATCCCAGCGCCTTCTTGGCTTTATCAATCCGGTATGTTCTCGTCATACAGCTGTACCGAATGCCAACAACGTTCATCCGGGCCTTTTTGCGCCCAAACGAGGTCGCCCACACCACCCATTCCGCGATAGTAGCCATGATGAGGCCCACGAGCTTTGGAATGACTTTGATTTCTTCTGGTTTGGTCGGGTGGCCTGCTGCTGTGCCAATGGCTCGCGCAAAATCCCAGAACGGGATGTGTTCGTCATTTGTAATCAAGAATCCCTGTCCAGCAACACGCAAATCCTCCGAAGGCGGTGGTGTAACCTGACTTTGCAGGAGACGTTCAGCAGCTAGGATATGTGCATAAACAACATTCTCATTGAACGTAAAGTCAAACAGATTCTTTCCGTCTCCGATTGTGAAACGCAGTTTGCCGGCTGCGGCGTTTTCAACCATTGATTTGGTTGGACCCTCATCGCCCTCGCCGAAGATGCCCGAGGGGCGGATGCAGGTAGTGAGCATGCTGCCTGGCGTGGTGCCATTGTTATCAAGCACGAGCTGGTCGGCAACCGCCTTGCTGTGCGAGTAGACTTCTTTCTGTTCAGGAATGTAAACAAGAGGAAGAGATTCGTCGGCCTCGATCAGATCGCTGACTGCATCATGAACTACGGAGGCACTTGACGTGTACACAAAGGCTTTTGTGCCTGCTTCCTATTGACGTATGAGCATTATTTTCGACAAAAATTATTTTTTTTATTTATATAAAATAGAGGCCAAACTCACCTTGGCAGATTCTACAAGATTGCGGGTACCCTCAACGTTAACTCTCAAGTAAAGGTCAAGATCTAGGAGGGTCGGAAGAGGCGAGGCTGTGTGGATGATAACCTGAGGCTGGACCTTGGCGAGGGCAGCATCGACCTGGTCCCTGGCTGTGATATCAACTTCATGATACTCGACCGAAGCGATGCGATGCTCTGGTGGCGGCGATCTCAAATCAAAGACAGAAACTTTGACTGGCGGCGGCTCGAGCGCGAGCAGCTGCTTGACGGTTTGACGACCCAGAGAGCCGACGCCGCCGACGACAAGAGCCGACGTGATGGATGACGGGCCGGTTGACATGATGATATTGAGTTTTGCCTTCAGATGTGTATGATATGAGAACGGGGATAGTGGTAGAGCTCCGCGAAGGAAGGAAATAATAATATCAAAAGGGGCGGGAAAGCTGGAGACGGCTGGAGCTGGGCGATCTCCGCGCTAGGCCTAATCAGGCGAGTAGCTCGGTCTCGGGATTCCGGGAGCCTAAATTTAGAGTTGTGCACGGAACAAAGAAAAGGCTTTGGGTGGGGTGGGTTTCGTGGGGGCGGTTTTGAATTTGTACGTTATGGATCCACTTGTGACAGTACACTAGCGGTAATAATTCTATATCCACCGCGCACGAGTCGTTGGGTGGGAAGCGATATTCATTATTACCTCCACCAACTATTAAAAGCAACGGATGCCAGGATGTCTACATACTCGGCTGGACTCGGTCAACCCTGCAGGCGCTGCCAGGCAGACAGAAATAAATTAAACCGTGATTAACCCACGGGGGATAATATATTTAGAGCAACAACTGCAACCGACCCGCGCTCCGCTCTTTCCGGCCCCATAACCACCAACTGCCAACGTTGCTACAATTGTCAATTATACTTTCCAGTATCCAGCCTTTCCGCTCGCTCTATCTACCAGTGCAACCATGGCCTCGAAATGGCTGCCCGCGCACGACGGCTTGCTGCCGTACTGGCTCCTCCTCGTAAGTTCTGGCTGATCAGTCAGTCACATCGCGCTATAACTTACGAAACCCCTCCACCGCCTTCCAGACCTCTGCCGCCTCTATCTTCAACACAGTCGGATGCTACGTCTCCACTGATATCGCGCGCCGCACGTACCAGGGCCCAGTCGCCTCGACAGAAGTGACAGGCTTGAGCGGGCGTCTGTTTGGCACCTGGACCCTGCTGGCCACCGTGATCCGCAGCTATGCCGCCTACCGTATCGCTAGTGGCGACATTTACACCATGGCCTTTTGGACCTATGCCATTGCGCTTGGCCATTTCAGTACCGAGTGGCTCGCGTATGGCACGGCGAGTATGCGCAAGGGCCTGGCTGTGCCTTTTACCGTGGCCTTTTCCACCACCGTATGGATGTGGTCTCAGTGGGATTTTTATGTCAAGGCTTGAGCTGTTCTACGTGTGCATCTCACATGCGATGTAAAATTATACTTCAGATGTCATGTTCAAATCGTATAGAATTTGTCAAGCAGTAATTGCATTAAGCGTTCTTCCTTAGAGAAAGTTTTACTGGCAGATCAGTGCCTTCAACTGGGCCCATAACCCCGAGACAGGGTTTCATCTCCTCCAAAGCTGGGAACCCTGTAGCTGACCCTGCTAACGTAATATCATAACGATATAGCACAAGAGCAACAAATGCCACAACCTCTTGTCGCGCAATAAAACGACCAGGGCAGTAAGTAGAGCCCCCGCCAAAAGGCCGGTAGCTCGGATTTCGGTTGAGAGATTTATTGCTCAGAAACCGGTCCGGATTAAACACGCGCACATCATCGCCAAAAGCGTCTTGATTCAAGTGCAGTTGTCGGTATGGAATTAGAACGTTGGTTCCCTCGCGGAGCTTGAGCCCTCTGATCCGTACTTCGGCATCGACTCGCCGGATCGAACTTGACGAGTTGGTGAGGCGCATAACCTCGTCAAAAACAGCATTGAGATTGGGACTGCGTTCAATGAGATGTGTCATGTCTACATCATCTCTTCCTTCGCAGGCTGCTCGAGTCTCTTCGCGGATAGCATGCAAGAATTTGGGGTGGTAAAGAATGTATGAAAAAACCCAGAAGCACATTTTGTAAGTATTCGAGTTCACCCTATTTTATTCTCATTAGAAAAATTCCTCTCAAATAATAGAGAGAGAGAGAGAGTTTCGTACGCCCAGTAGACCATCACCATTAACAGGGCAATATCTTCTGTATTGATTCCCAATGACCTCTGTTCGGCCTCCAATGTCTTCACAAACCAGGCTTCCCCTGGTCTCTTGTCGCTTGGTAGTTTAAAGTACTTAGTCAATGCCTCGGTAGTAGCGTCTTTGGCGTTATACATTTTCTTTGCTAGAGCACGTGGGTATTTATACACCAACATCCAACTATTGTCATCAAATGCGAAAAAATGGCGAAACAAATCTGGTTGGATCTCGAGAAGGGTATCTCCGAAAAACGCTCTCGTGGCAGCCTCCAAGAGTACATCGCCGCACCAAGCCTTGAGGTTTACTTCTTTCGTCTGTCCATCGACCTCTTTGGAAACATAAGCTCCAGAAATATTCTCCCATTTAAGAGAGTTATTAATGTATTGGAGAAATTTATCTCCAATATCAGTCATGTGCGGTCCAGGAAGTAGTTGCTGGTGGTGAAAGTCTCGAGTGAGCTGGGCCAGGCACTTTTGGCTAGGATTCTCAACAGTAGAACTTTGATACCCTGCGCCACCACCCTGAGGAAGCAACCACATCTTCCCAACGGCGGATGGCGATGCCTCAAAGGCGACCATAATGTCACGCACGAAGCCGTCAAATGTGAGTGCGACGGTATTCTTGTAGGCATCTGTTACATCTTGCGGCGATGTCAAAACATACATCTTCTGCCCCGCAATGGTCAGCGAGAATGGCTCTCGCGTATTTTTGAAATATTCCCTAATTTTACGTTATTAAAGCTTTTTTTTATTGGGCAGACGGATACACGCAGTCTCACCGGCCAGCCGTCAATGTTCCATGAGAGTCTTTAAAAAAGGATATCGCATGTCCGAGAACTGTAAATATCCTTAGCTCCAAGTTCCAGATGTCAGGATTGCGCATAGTGGCGCGAGTCTTGCAGCAGCACAAAGACCTGTGAAATTGTACCTGGAATCCAGTTCGGGAATTCTCGTGGCTCATCAGGATATCGCCAATCTTGAATCCGAAAGTAGACAAACCGCCATAGCAAGGCTGGGATGAATGCGCAAAGCAGGGCGCCTAGATATATTGAAACGGATGAATCCAGCAGCAGGGAAACCCCGTCGAGAATCATCTTTTACCGAATCGCCTGCTAGGCGAAAGGAGAAGATAATAAAAATGCAGTGAGAAGAACCAAGGGTTGAGGAGTGACAAACTGACAACTGACAAGTGAGAGAAGGTGAGAAGGACCTGTGTAATTTATAGCCGCTTATGTAACGGTAGGCTGAACCACGCGCTGTATCGCAGGTAATCCTTACCCAATCGGGCCAATTACATGCTGCATGCTTGATTTTAGACATCACTATTGCTAGCCGCTTTTTGTCTATATTTATAACTTAGCACCCATCTATCTCTAGCTAAATATCTGTATAGGCGCTAATCGCGGATCGAGAATTCCAACTTGCCGCATATTCTCAACGTACGGCGGCAAGGTGACTGTAAACCAAACCAGAACAAAAATATACTCCAGAATCATTTCAAAATTATCCAATCTCCACCATTTCAGGTCCTTCCCATAGTTCATCTTCCCACCATCCATATGGTTCTTCCGCCAATCGAGGCCTCCTCTGATAGACCTCCAGAGGCTCATGATGAGGTCTTCTACAAGGACGCCGCAAAACTGATAGAAGAAAAACCTTAGAGACCCCGTCTTGTCAACCCAAGAACCGGCGGAACTTGCCATGTAGCCTCCGACAGCATGCGTGAGGCCTCCAATGGCGAAGCCGATTGCAAGTTTTCCATATGCGCTGATAAATCCTCCCTGGCGCGACCCGAGCAATACTCTACACACGTAGTCGCCTACACTGGTGATCTGGCGTCTAACAGCCTGGTGAAAAGTGCGACCCCAGAAACATCGGATCGATGCCATGGCGCCAACCGGTCCCATAACATAAGGATAAGAGGATGATTTACCAATCCCCAGAGCAACCAAAATTGTGGCCGGGATGGTGTGAACCAGCCAAAGATGCAGGTAAATGCTTACCGCATATGACCATGCTGGGATAATGGCAGCAGAGCTGAATGGATGACTAGTCGGTATTGACTGAGATGTCGAGTTGGGAATGTAATTACCCAGAAAATCAAGAGCTAGATAGTACAAAACAATGCGTGGCACTCGAGAGCGGAGATAGGAACTAAAGCTTTGTGAGAAACCGAAATAAATGCCTGACCCATGGTCATAAGACGAACCTGCGAGACTCGGTATCCACGTAGCAAACGTAGGGGTTCTCCCAATTCCAGCCCACGCCTCGGGGGGTATGGATCAATTCGCTCGCCCACCCAAGTTTCTTCCAAAAGCTTAACGTCGCTGGATCGGCATCCAAAGCATCGTTGCGCCGGAATACCGCTTCAGCTCGGTTTAAGACAAACATGTCGAGGGCCTTGAGCAATTGGGGCGTGATAGCTAACCCCAGAGACCAGTCACCGGATGGAGTACCAGTGGTAGAAGTGATGATGTTGAAATACAGTAAGCTTAAGACTAGGAAGAATCCGAGTCTCGTAGGCTGGCTAAGAGAGAGCGCCAGCGGAATACTCAAAAGAAGCTCGAAGGCGACAAACGCCGCCAGAGGAAACGGCTGGCGTTCGCCCTCCATGTTTGTTTGTGTGTCTGTCGTGATCAGAGCGAGACTGGGGAACAGAATAGGAAATAATCAAGCTTCAAGCCGCAATGCCACGGCGAAGTTTGAACACATCAGTATCCGCTAACTAACACAAAACCCACCTAGAAGGTTACGCTTTGACGCTAGTAATTAATTACGAACAAGATAAAATACCGTACTGGTACTATACCGGCTTTGTCCAGCCCCCACGCTTAGCCCTGTCAGCTGAAAATGTCAATTACATGCGCCGGACCATTTCCAGTGTGACCTCGGATCTTCGTCGCAGATTGGGCTAATTTTAACTCTGGATTATGGTTTCGTACTACGCCTGGGCGTGTTGATCATTGCACTATGTACAAAAATGTTGTAATAACTAATAAATATGTGTATAAATATAGAACTCTATTTCTAGGTCACTGACACCTCATGGCTCATGGCTCATGCACGTGTTTTTTGCCGCTCATGCACTCTTAGCTCTATCGTTGACTTGGGTATAATCGCTGATCTCCACCAAAACATCCGGTCTTCCGGATTCGTAGCTTGGTCTATATCAATGTCGTACTGTTCAATCACACTGGCCACCATCATCTTCAGTATTCCCACAGCGTAGAATCTTCCAGGGCTAGCAAAGCAAAGTTAGCAAACACCCAACAGTTGTATATCCGGGGGCCGGATTTTTTCCGGATTTGAACATACCACGCGCGCTTTCCTAGCCCCCAAAATGGAAACCTTGCGTCGAGATCGGTTAGAGCGCTACCCTGTTTGATAAACCGATGCCCATCAAACCGCTCTGGATTCTCGTAATAGGCGGCATCTCTCTGAATGGCGCGTTGGGGCACACACACCCAAGACCCCTTGGGTACAACCGTGCCATCACTAAATATAAATGTCTTTAGTGCTTTTCGCCGAAGCGAGATGCTATCAGAAGGGCTGAGTCGTGTCGACTCCTTGAGGAAGCTGTCTAGCAGAGGAAGGTCATTGAGAGATGACAGCCAGCCATCAGGTGCGGATGCGAGTTCTTCCCGCAGAAGAGTGATGTATGAAGGGTTGTCAACCAGATCATAAAGTGCGTAAACAAATGCCTTGAAGAAAATAAGGTTAGCCATTTTATTGTTGTATGGATAAGTAACCGACTCACCATTGAAAGTTGATGCACAGATCCAAACCACAACGCCAGCGTTTCTTGGACGACCTTTTTTGCATCCCATTTTTCTTTCGTAGGCGACGAATCTATAATCCATTGAAGACAATCGAGCTAGAATCAAGTTAAAACCATCCATATATCTCTTTGTGTAATTATTAGAGAGTTCACTCACTGGTCTTTCGCTGGGAAGGATGCCCTTTTCTCGTTGCCGGAGTCGTTCTTCGACTATGGGGAAAAGATACCGCAGCATGGTCTTTAATGCTTTCCCTTGTTTTGTAGCAATAGAAGTAACCACCCTTGATACGTGAGTTAAAGCTCTGATAATTTGGTTGACATGGACTTACGGAGCTAAGAACTCGGGAGTGAGTTGCAGAACCTCTCCGGTCACAAAAACCTCTTGCGGATAAGCCAGCGCAGCTTCGAGATACTCCGGATTTTCGGCTTTTCAAGCTTGTTAGTAAAAGCTCTTGTTGAAATCATTCCGGATTGTACTTACTAAGATCCTTGCCCACAAATAGGTAGCTATTAATTCGCGCCACGAGTCTTTTGGCAACGTCAAACGTAGGTATCCGCGACCATTCTGATTAATTAGCCAAACTTTCTATAAATGCATAAGGAGGGTAATATACCATCTGTTTTTGTATATCCTTGCAAAGTCTCCTTTGCAAATTCTCTTTGCATCATATTCTGTAGCTCGGGAAGCATCCGGGGCAGATTCGCGGTAAGGAGTGTCCGCAGGACTCGAAAATGCATACTGCCGTTCGCCGCCATTTCGTCATGCACGTCAAACTCGTACATAGTATATTTGGGCTTGAATAACTGTGATTGTTTTTTTGTCAATAAAGCGCAAGAAATGCGACAATTAAAAAAAAGAATGAAACATACATCTTTGGCAACTGCATGAAGAGAAAGTTGTGTCTCGGGAGCTTCCAGAAGCTCCTTGATATGATTATCCGACGACACAATCACCAAATCCTTGCCTTGCGTTTGTACCACGTATGGTGCATTTTTACCCTGCAAGCTTATTTTAGCCCTTGTCCGACGTTTTTTAAACCCCTGTGGGGAATGCTCACATTTGCGTAACCATCGAGGATAATGCTGGGCCCGGATACGAAAAACCTCAAAACGGCAACTAGGCTCTCGATTTTCGCGGATATTCCGGCTGGCCGGAAGGATTTCTTAATTTCTCCAGAAGATGATGTCGCGATTTTCCATGATTTGAAAACGACAAATGCGAGAATAAAACAGACGAAAAAAAAGCCTTGCAGGCTTGCGAGCAAGAGATACTCCATCACTTGCGAGGTCAATAGTGATAGCGAAGGACTTGAAATGTTGAATGGTGGCGACGCTCGGATCGACAAGTGGAAGGGGTGATTGTGTTCAAAGAGAGGTAGAAGGCTTTACCATAAACAGGTCTGCAACCCCTCTGGCAAGTGGGACTCTGTAGATATAACTTACATACCTCTCACGGCTTTTAATAGCATGATCTAATCTTTGCCGCGTCGTTTGCTACCTAACAAATCTGCCTTGAGTTGGTCCTAATGCAGAAAACGTTCGAGGTCCGCGTGCACAGCTGCAAGCTGATTGACGTGAGCAGGGACCTCATGCAATTGCATTTCATCACAGGTAGCGTGATCAACCAGTAAGCTTACATGGCCCCATCTGACTAGACTAAGCGGAGATTATTTTTGTCGTCGGTCCTGATGCATCATGCGTGAGGATTCGCAAGCAGGACCGCCTATGGATAACCAAGGCTGGGAACAAACGGGTCCGGGACGGCTGAATGGTAGTAACGGTGGCAAGCCACCGCCAGTAAGGACAGTAGCTGGATAACACACACAGTAGGGAGGGTAACACAGGCTTGTATGTGCTGAAGGACCCAGGAAAAACCGTGGCTCCAGAATTGTCACGCCAATACGAGGTACGTACAGAGTCCTTACTGCGAAGAACCGGAATAATCTTGGCGATACCATGGTGTGGGAGGCTGAGACCCAATAGAAGACACTTGGCTACCATTTCCAAGCGCCATGGCTGCTTGGCACCCCAACCAGCCCATATAAAATCCAACAGATCGGCAGGCGCCTCGTGTTTTTGGTGGAGGGCTAAATCACAATACGCATGGGCGTATTGTTACCGCGCTTGAATTTAGGTTGCACTAGCCCCCGGCGGGTCTCGCTAATCCGTGTCACTAATTGGCCTTTACAATACGGGCCCACATGTAAGTATGCGTAAGGCTGTGACGTGGTACCACCCGTACCGGCGGTTCTTCCCGTTGAGTTAAATTTGCTTTTTTGCAATTGGTTCCTGGTCCATGCATGACTAAGTGCCGGGTCCCACCTTCGCTCCTCGTCTGAAGAAAGTTAGCATAGAAACTGTAAAGTCCGCGCTCTGTATTTCCATCGTCCGAGCTTGCAAGGCACTAACTTAGTACGCTGTACTACCAGCCTCCAGACCACGAGGACTGAGTCCCCGACTGTCGGTTCCAACGGCTGATAAGGTTAAGTAAGATAGCGATCGACCGTTCCCTCCACCGCTGATGTGCCGGGGTGGTCTCTTCTCTTCGAGTCTTCTTTTCATGATCTTGGAGAATCGCATCGCATCCGGTGTTGTCCGTCGCTGGAGGCATATCTCAGTCAACCGTCGCGATGTCGCACTTTGGCATTCCCGACAGCGTGCTGGCGCAGACCCCCGCCATGCAGCCACCTAACGGGACAACGTCGAATTTCATTGACCCAGTATCGCGGGATACGGCCATCATCGCTTTGAACACCGTCTTTCTTGCCTTGATGGTCCCCGTGGTTGCTGTTCGCTTGTATGGAAAGGCTCATACCGCGCACAAAATCGGATGGGAGGACTGTAGGTGTTGCGCTGTGCTCTCTACTTACCGGATTCGCTGACATGGACTTTGTTTCTTCCTATAGATACTTGCGCAATCGCTGCGATCGCATCCATCGCTCACTCGGCTATAATGCTCAGTAACCTGCAGTTGGGCTATGGGAGACATCTGTGGGATATCAGTGCCTTGACGCTCCTTTCTTTGTCGAATGTTCGGCGATTGACCGGCACGTCAATTATTTATCCCGTCGTGATCTTCTCTGTGAAAATATCCATCTTGCTCTTATATCATCGGATATTTGGCGTCCACCGGTCGGTGCGCGTGGCCGTCTGGGCCGGCGCTATATTCTTCACCCTCTTCTATATTGCCTATCTCGGTGTCCAGATTGCGTACATGGTGGAGTGTACCAGCGCAGCATCCCTGGAGAAAGCGCCGTGCACGAGCATCTACGGTGTCACCATCTTCCAAGGTGCATTGAACGTGGCCTCCGATATCTACGTCTTGTGTCTCCCACTGCCGTACCTTATCAAACTCCATGTCACGCGACGGCAGAGAATCGGCCTTCTTGTCATCTTCCTGGCTGGAACCGTCGCCTGCGCAGTATCGATCATCCGTCTTATAATTACCGCGATTACCTTAAACCGAGAAGACAAGTACTGGTATGGTTCGCTGTCATCGGAGTTCACGTAAGTCTGATTTCCTCGTCTTCATTTTCCTTTCTCAACACACCGTGTGCCAACTTCAATTTCTATAGAATTGTCGAGATGAACCTGGCAATCATTGCGGCCTGCATGCCATCGATACCGGGCTTCTTGGTGCGAGCCAGGATAATGGGGTCGCAATTCTTCCAGAGCCTGCGCTCTCGGATCTTCTCCTCACGGACACGGACACGGGGAGACAGTATGACCACCGCCAAGACAGGCTCCTCCTCCAAGGGCCATTATTCGAGCAACGACCCGGATGACTTTATCCCACTCAGAGAGAGCGCTCAAGGTGGCATTGTTAGGGTGGAACATGGTGGAAGTTTAAATCCGAGATAATATGGGATCAATCGTAGCAGTCAGCAGGCTAGCAGTTTTAGCAGTCAAGTTAGTGCGGAAGGATCAAAAACGACCAAGGCGTCGTCAGAAACGAAAATATGTAACGCCCATTTCTCACGTTGTTATGCACTTTGAATATTCTCTCCACTATTTTCCACATTTTCCACCGATGCCATTGGCCTTTTTCTCCCTTTCCAGAACCAACATCGAAGCCGCCCCAGCACTAAGAGGAACCGTTCGGGCTAGGCGCGCATTGCGCTCGATCCAGGGTTATATAACGATGTGAGCATGTCGCTGTTTGCCGATCGGACCAGGTCGATTTAATAATAAAAGATTCAAGTAGAGTGCAAACGGCAAGTTGCGGGCGGGAGTTTTCTTTGTTCGACAAGATTGCGCCACGTGACTCGGTCCTTCCCCCAGCGGGCCAACGCGCGTTTCCTCCTTTCCTTCCTCCACCTGCAAATTGGCTGCAGCAATGGGTCGATTCTGGCTGTTTTTCGCGGCGACCCTGCTTCCACTCTCTCAAGCCAGCCTGGAAGTCTGTGTATGTAACTGTGCCGGATTCCGTTAGGCATCCCCTGTTCGGAAAAGACTCCTTTTTCGCGATGCGCGAGTAGTATACGTTGCTGATATTTGCAGTGCCCGGCATTGCAATTGGCCATTGGGTCGGACAAGGTCTTCTACTCGAACAGCACCGGTTATAAGGAATCCGCCTCGACGTACTTTGCGCAGGAACAGGGGGAATTGTCGCCGTATTGCTATGTCAAGCCGACATCCGCCCAGGACGTCTCTGATGTCGTCAAGGTGCTGGGGGTCCTGAACTACAAGAAACCAATATGCCCGTTCTCAGTTCGCGGTGGCGGCCACCACACCGTTAAGGGCATCTCCAACATCGATTCCGGCGTCTCCATTGACCTAGGTCACATCAACACCACGACGCTGAGTTCCGATAAGAGTATCGCCCATGTCGGATCCGGCTCGCGCTGGGGTCCTGTGTACTCAACCCTCAGTCCCTATGGATTGGCCGTCGTGGGCGGTCGTGGATCCGATATTGGAGTCGGTGGCTTAACTACCGGAGGTAATATTACGGCCTTTCGTTCGCGATTTGTTAAGCTAATTCCTGATAGGCGGAATCTCTTACTTTGGGCCTCAGTATGGCTTTGCCTGCGATACCGTAGAGAATTTTGAAGTCGTGCTGGCGAATGGTCGGATTGCGAACGCCAACGCGAAGGAGAACTCGGATCTCTTCGTGGCCCTGAAGGGTGGCGCAAATAACTTTGGCATAGTCACTCGCTTCGACATGAAGACATTCAAACTGGGCAACTACTTTGGTGGTATGAACTACTACCTAGGAAACGAAAGCCCTGCATTGCTCGACGCCTTCTGGTCCTTTGTCGTCCACCCGGATTTTGACACCAAGGCGAACATTTTCATGACAACCATCTATGACGCAGCAGCCGGGGGAGCGGTAACGTCGGTCGATTTCGCGTACACTGAGGCCATCAATAACCCTCCTGTTTTTTCGAACTTCACAACGATCCCCACGTACATGGAAGGCTTGTCAATTTCGAATCTAACTACCTTATCTGACGCTTTGAGCGCGTATCAACCAGATGATCTCCGGTAAGTTTCTCCAAACGCAACCCTCGAAATATACTGACTGCATATATTTAGCGAGACTTCTATCACTGCTACCATCGGAGCAGATAGATCCCTCATTCAGCAGGTTTATCAGCTCTGGAACGCAACCCTTCCTACCGTGGAAGGGGTACAGGATCTCATCTACTCCCTGACTTTCCAGCCCGTCGCCAAATCCATGATCACCGCTGGCGTGAACAACGGCGGAAACTCTCTCGGACTTGACTCCGCTGACGGACCGCTTGTCGTCCTCACGCTCACGGCTAGTTTCACGGACGCCACCGCGGACGAGACGGTTATATCGACCTCAAAATCTCTGTTTTCCCAAATCAGAGACGCGGCAACAAAAGCGAACGCGTTGAACCCGTGGATCTACTACAACTATGCGGAGGCTTCTCAGGAAGTCATTGCGTCGTACGGTGCGGCCAGCGTCAAGAACCTGAAGGCTGTCAGTGCCAGAGTCGATCCCACGGGGTTCTTCCAGAAGATCCAACCTGGCGGGTTTAAACTTTAGGAAAAAATTAGAGTGTGATGAGGTCATGTGCCTTTAGGGCGACGAAATGAGACGGCGCCATATTGATGTATATAATGCATATAACCTTTAGAGATATGTATAGCCGGCTTTCCATAAAGATATGTCGCTTGATCAAGTAGTGTATATAGAGTATTATTTCAACGATACATAGAACCATCAATAGATAGATGCAGGCTACAACATTCGGCCTTTTGTTCATACAATTGTCTCTCAAGCTGATTATAATACCAGGTGACCGGAAAGTCAACTGCTGGATCCCTGATATCATTGAGTGTCTTTACTGTACATGTAACATTTCAACATTTGAATATTTTGCTATTTGCAACGCCAGGCATCACGACATTGAGACATTGATACATGCCTAACTGTTGCAGGTGTCGATTTGTATATGATTTTTTAAGCTTTGATGCCGCTCTATATTCTCACATGTAGCATGTAGACCTCTAACAAAAAAAAACCATTGGCACATCAATTTGCACAAAGTTACATGTATATTTATAAAAAGGATTATATCGCTTATATCTCCTCAGCTAGTGCTATTCTAAAAGACCTAGATCAAAGTGATTTGCTTAAATATTTTTAAAGTTTTAATTAGCTCTTAATCCTTAAATTACGTATCTGCCTTCCAGCTAGAAAAGCAAGATAGATCTTAGACTATCTAAAGCTTAAATGTTTGCGATAGTGGAGATGCCTTGGTCGCAATCTCCACCATCCTTGCACTCCTCTCTCGCACATCCTGTCTCAACTTTGGCCAATCAACATTCAAGACCTTGCCATCTCTCTTCATAATATTCCCATTGATGATAACCGTGTCAATGTTTCCGATGTGTGCGTTGTACATGAGAGTACCAATGGGTTTAATGATAGGTACGGTATTCATTCCATCGCATCTCGTGATGATGAGATCGGCTCGTTTGCCAGGCGTGATGCTACCGACCAAGTTGTCCAAGCCAATGGATTTGGCACCGCCCATGGTTGCCATGTACAGCGCCTCTTCAGACTTTGGTAAGATGTTATACGGCACGCTCTTCCCTTGCACCTCAAGGTTACGTTTGCCCCGCTCAGCCTGCATCAAAAGGCGCATTGAAGCTAACATATCGTTGTTCTGGTTGTTGGTGATGTCGATGCCAAGTCCAACGTGGCATCCAACCGATGCGGCCTTGAACGCAATGGGATGTCCCATTCCCATCTGAAGCTCTGTTTCGGGTGTGACTGATATGCCAGAGCCTGCCTTCTGGATAAGTTTCAGCTCTGAATCAGTGAAGCTGGCTCCGTGGCTGAACAAAAGGTCCTTGCCGAGGTACTTGTTATCGCCCAGATGCTGTACAACCTGATGATTCAGATCGTAGCACCCCATGGCGACATGCATTGTAATGACGCGAGCACCGATAGAACGGAAGAAATCAATCTCTTCTTTCAAAGAACCCTCAGTCATTCTTTCTGCTTCAGTGGGGGCTGCTCCAAAGGTGAGAAGCTGCGTTTCTGGGTCGTTATCTGGAAAGTGCTGCTCTCGAGCTCTCTTGGCATCTTCCATACGCGCTTTATGATCAAATCCTGCAGGGGTCGAAACATTGTGGTTGGAACCAGGAATATCACTACGCTCGGGGTTTTCATAGAATCCGTAGCACCAAGTACCGCGGACTCCTGCGTCCTTAAGACCCTTGATTGAAGCATCGGTATGCTCAGAGGAATTTAGGATATGGCAATGGTCGATTACAGTAGTGATGCCGTTATTAATCAAATCCAGGCCAGCAAAGTAATTTGCCGTGTAGACATCTTCAGGAGTGAAGAGGCTGCCATAGATGTTGCGAATGTTCTCGACATAATTCCCCAGCGACCAGTCAGTTGTGACACCACGGATAAGCTGTTGCCACAAATGGTGATGGGTATCCACGAAACCTGGGGACACGAGACAATTCTGAGCGTCAATGACCTCTCCCACAACATCCTTGGGGCTCAGGTTCGTGCCCATCTCCTTGATGACTCCATCTAGAATGAGAATATCATAGTTCGTCTTGATACCAATACTGTCATCGACAGTGATGACTGTAGCGTTCTTGATCAAGATTGATGATGACATATCAAAGCCGATAATATTATCATTGGATTGGTGTACTGAAAGGCACTACCATCGATGAAAACCCAGTAGCAAAGGCATCATTTTCACCCGTATTAATAATTTGGTATCAGGCATCCAGATTGGCGTTCGGGGTAGTATTCGGCTTTTCCCCGCATTCCCGAAAGTTTATCCTTGTAGACGGCCGAATCACTAGTTTTAGTAGAAGCCAAGCTGAGGCTTTTCGGGGGTGGGGTTCGGTGAACTAATAGCAGAGGATACCCGGGGAATCCTAGGTCGAATGATTCTATGGGATGCATCAATAAGGTAAAGATGGTCATCTAGTGCAAGGGAGTTCGGGGTGTGGTTCGGCCTTGAATGTAGATATATCTCGGCTAAAGGATCAATTTCCGTAGGGACAGTCTAATCAGGTGCAGTTTACTAAATGTCTATAGGGGACATACTACCAGAACAAAATCGGGGTGGGTACGGAATATACTGTATATCCCGAATCTCCGCTTCTCAGGTCGATCTAATGGCTCAAGTTTAGTTATATTGTATCCCTACTCTTATATATTATACCGTGGCTTTGGCTCTGGTATGAGAAAGACAGTTTTCTTGTCGCGCGCACCTCGCTTCAGCCTCCACGCCACGATTTCCAGAGATCACGCAGCGCCCATGGCTTCAATGTTTCCAGATCCTAGACGTATTGTCACTGGCCACAGTCCCGATGGCAAGGCCATTGTAGTCGCAGACAGCACTATTCCCTGCGTACCAATACTGGGCAAGGCAAACTTTGCTGTTCTGTATGAGACGCATCGATTTCCGGAATCCAATGACGAATGGGTTGATCCTACCAAATCTCGTACTACCGATCTATCCAATGACCAAGGCGTAGTACTTCGAGTGGTAGACTTTGCACCAAATACCGAGACTGTAAGTTTGCAAAGTATCAGGGTAAGCAGAGTGCCATCTCATGTGACTGTTTTTTAGATGTTCCACAGAACCGAGTCTCTAGATTTTGGGATTTTGCATAGTGGAGAGATAACCTGGTAAGTGATGCCCTTTGCGTCGTACCGGGAAAGTCTACTAAGCTTCCCTCCCTTTGCCTTAGTCACCTTGACGATGGTGTGAGAGTCGACATGAAAGCAGGCGACGTCTGCGTCCAGCGAGGGACGATTCACGGGTGGACCAACTACTCTGACAAGCCCGCCAGGGTCTTCTTTGTTCTGACTGGTATGTATTACTACCTTCAAGAGCTTTCCTAGACACCTAGAGATCTAACCTGGAAGCTTCATAGCCGCTCATCCTGTCAATATTGATGGGGATCTTCTAAAAAAGACGGGATATTCACAGGAGGAAGTTCAGTCTGGTGGAGTGTTAAATTAGAGACCTGGAAACTTGATCGCCTATGTGGATATGGATAAATACCAGGAGGGGAACTTTTCTCGTTAGGATCCTAGAGCTCTGATGGGACGACTTGATTAATAGTGTTACTATTATTTATTTATTAGTATCCAAGTTTATTGTCCATATCGAGCCCTAAAGCTATGGCAGAACAAGTCCGACATTTCAGCTTGTGACTTTCGTCGCTGTTACCTGGATACAGCTGGCCGACGGGTGAATATTAGATCAAGATATTTTCACGCATGTTAAACGAGGCGCGAGGAATTCAGACATAATTTTGAAGTGTAATTATCAAGCCCCTTCTTGTAATAGCTCCGAAATCCAATTTTCAATATGTCCAAATTGATCCATTCCCGGTTCTCTCGTCCAGATAAATGATCCGTCTGGCTCGTAAAGGTTGAAATTCTCTGCTAGCACGAACGGATCCATCGTCATTGGAAGTTGGCTGCTTGTAGCCCTTACCTCGTGGGGAATTTGTGAAATAAAATTGGCAATGTTCTCTTCTACTGAAGCAGCGCCGCGGGATTCGGCATCATCCAAACCTAGATCGCCAATATCATCCGCAGCCTGCGCAGTTGATCCTTGATCACTGACTATAATTTCGTTATGTGTCAAAATCGAGAGCCGAGCTCTTGAATTTGCCGATTTGAACCCTTTCAAGGCCTCTGGAGTCATGTTCTTAGGTTCATCCGTCAACGGGAACGGACCGCTCGCATGAACTTTGTACAAACCACACGCAAATCGTCCCTTTGAAAGAGTGAGTATGGGTACATACGAAGTAGCTTCAAGACAGAATATCTTACCAGAATTTTCAGGAACGCCCAATACGTGCCCAAAATCTGTAGCGTCTTGAGATTTGCTAGAATGCTGTATACAGCACGCTGCTTGACATCAGGATGCGAGCACCACAAGAAGGGAGTTTGAATAGCGCAGGCGCAATAGGCAGCGTAGCCAATAAAGCTCGGCATCCTTCGAGAATCCCAATCCAAGTTCAATGCCGTCTGTAGAAGATCGGACACAGAATTTGCATGCTCAAAGGCTATTTGGGCTGACAGCTGCTGTGCATACGAGAAAACGCCCTCACAAGCACTCCAAGAAAAGAGCGGTACAATGGATGAATGCAAGGAACAAAAACACTGGTGATAGATGATGTGTAAAGAGAGCAGCTTTGGAAGGTCATCCGGGGGTACTGAAGCCATATTGCTGCAGTCTAAACGAAGACACACGTCAAGTTTTGACCAAGCTTCGCGGATTCGTCCGTCCAGGATCTGGATTTCAACAAGGCGGTTCGCTAAACTCGACTCCGATTGCTTGATGAGGGCGACGACAGAAGACCATAATGCAATGACCCTGATTAGCTCCGCAAAGATACTCTTCGTGCTCTCGGTAGATTTCAATGAGACTCCTGGTTCGGGATTCTCCAGTACAAACCCATACTCGCTGCAGGGAAGTCTCATGTTCAACATGGTATCCGTGGGAATTTTGGGGAAGAGGCTATCCCACTGGAACGAGCAGAGCAGGTAGCAAGCCCAAAACCTCCTTCGCCGCATCTCGGACTCCAAAGGTCCTTCGTTTCCTTGTTCATTGATGGGTACTCCAAGGCTCCATGCGGTATTGGAAGCGCACGCTATGACGATTGTGTTAGTGCATGCATGTTGCAGGGTTAGAGTATGAAAGGACGTACACGAATGCATATTTGACCGCTGGAACCACCCATTACTATACCAGAAGAGGGCTAGATTAAGAAACGCAACAACGTTATCTTCACAGGGGTTTTCGACCTCTCGAAATACCATGCGACCAGCCGCTTCGGCCCATTCACGGCCGAAGTGATTGTCCACGAGAACCGCAGATCCTTTCGAATCTGTGTAAAATCTGCAAGATAAAAGTTATAAGAGGACGGATAGATCGCGAAGGGGGTTGCATACTTTGAAGCTAGCGCACATATACTAAGCAGCACGTCAATGCGTATGGTTTCAGATTCCAAAGCGCTGGCTAAGGAAGGTCTATGCACAAGGAGGGAGGCATTGTATAGGTGAGTATAATACAAGTCTATCAGGGTGGGAAGCAGTGCTGATGGGACGCCAAAGTATCGCTTCTCGGGTATGTGAAGGCATGATAGCGAGGGCTCTACCGGCACAACCGGGGGTACCCCAGAGCGAGGGGCATTTATCGTGGGTCTGTATATACATGGCCGGCTTAGACGCCTACATCTCTGACAAGCCGGTTTCTGGCCACAGCACCGCAGCTATACAGTGCAATGTCAGTATAAGCTCCTTTCGAAGCAGAGCGGCGAGGGGGACTCGCTTTCTGAGCACTGCAGCTCTCACACGACCGTCTCGGTCTTCCGGGCATTGAATGATCGAGTGGGAAAAAAGCGAACCTCAAGTTAAGTGAAGCTTCAGTATTCGGGGAATACCTATCCCGCTAGGGTTGATGCTGTAGGTGATACTCGGGAAATGCAGGTGAAGAATCGGGAAATGTAAGCGGGGTCCCCGGAAAATGCATCAATCCCCACGGGGCGGAGGATCCATTGTAACTTAAGGCATCGTTTCTTTAGAGGCGAACACCAAGAATGTAGAATGTATAGTTCATTCATCTCACTCAACATTGACCTTCTTGATGACCGTAAAATAGAAAAGTGCGACTCGAAATAGCAATGACCCCATTTACAATCGATAACCTCCCTTACGGAGTCATCTCAACAGAGGACAATCCGACTAAACGATGCGCAGTGGCTTTCGAACATTCCGCTATAGATCTCGACCTTCTTCATCGTCATGACTTCTTCGCTTCGATATCGGCTTTGCACGCCAGTATCTTCGCCAACGTAAGTATTCGGAGTCTCCTTGGAAACTTCTCTATCTCATGTAAGCTAGGATAATTGGAACGCATTTGCAGTTCTCCCTTTGGATGTCCGCGCATCTTTTCGAGCTCGAATAAAATCAGGTATACAAGACAACTCCGTCAACGAGGCCTTGATTCCGCTGTCAAAAGTTCAATACCACCTACCGATGGCTACTCGCAATTTCTCGGACTTCTACTGTTCGTACGAGCACGCCAAAAATGTACGGCCCGACTCCCCAACTTCATTAAGGTCTGTTGGCTAAACTCTTGAAAGTGCTCCGAAATCATGAAGTTCCAAAATATCTCACCCAACTGGTTCGTTATACCGTCGGTCTATAATGGTCGGACCTCAAGTCTGGTCGTCTCTGGCACTCCTGTTATCCGCCCCTATGGAATGTATCCCGATCCTAACGACCCAAAGACCATATCATTCAGTCTCGAGTGCAAAATGGATTTTGAACTCGAGATGGGTGTCTGGCTGTCCAAGCCTGTGCCCCGAGGTCGGCGGCTGGACATTGCACATGCTGAAGAGCATATTTTCGGCTTGACGCTTCTCAATGATTGGTCTTCCCGGCAAATCCAGCTCTTTGAAATGCCACCACTAGGTCCATTCCATTCAAAGGGTTCTGCGACAACTGTCAGCCCCTGGGTCGTGCCCATTGAGGCGCTGGAGAAAGCGAAGGGTGAGAGGAAGGTGAAGCAGGAGCCTCCACCTGCACCGCATCTCACGCCAAGTGGAGAGCTGGCGCTAACTTTCAATATTGACCTTTCTGTAAAGCTAATTAGTCAGTTTCAATGAGCTTACTTGTATGGTTTAAGGAAATAAAGGAAAGAGGTTCACTGACGTTACGCTTGATAGGGGACGGCAAGTCGTATACACTCTGCGAAAGCAATCTCGACGAGCTTTATTGGACACCTATCCAGCAAATAACACACCTTGGGTCAGCTGGTGAGGGCTTATCACATGGTGATGTCTTCGGCACTGGAACAATTTCGAGCAATGTACATCAAAAACGTCTTACTCCTTGAAATGTATCGTTACCTGTTCTAACTTGTCAATCTGCGCTAGCGAACGAACTCCGGCGGCGAGAAGATCGGGCTTGGATGCCTTTTCGAGCGTAGCTTACCTGATACAAAACTTGAATCAATTCCCTTGGATCTGATTGACACGTTTCTAAAGGACGGCGACGAAGTGGTTATGGAAGGGTGGTGTAAAGACAAGACAACCGGAAATGTCATCCTCGGATTTGGCGAATGCAGAGGGAAAATCTTGCCCGCAGTGAAGGATTAAGGAGTTTTAAAACTTCCCAGAATATTTATATTATAGCAATGTATATTATAGCAGTTGAGAGTTTTGCTACTTCAATATCTTGCGCTAGGAATGAATATTCAGCTAAATGCGGGTCTTGGGGGTTGATAGAACCATCAATTGATAGATTAAGGCTACAACATTCGGCCGTTTGTTCATACAATTGTCTCTCAAGCTGATTATAATACCAGGTGACCGGAAAATCAACTGCAGGATCCCTGATATCATTGACATCAATGTCGTTGCTGTAACGTTTCAATAAAACCATTGGCATATTGCACATGATTATCCCTTATACCCAACATATATCAGAAATGCGGCAATGTTATAAAATACAAAATATTACAAAATACATATATATAGAATAGATTCTAAAAAAAACATTATTATAGATAATTATTTTATCTTCTTTTTTACATATGTAGTGCTAGAAATGTTCAAAGCAAACTCGCATGCAACAGAATCCACAAGAAACATAATAAAAGAATAGGAAAATTTGTTTTTACCAACGTTGAAATCCATACAAGTTATCTGATTTCAATGTTGGTAGTTCGGTCTTGTGTAATATGTCACGAAAATGTGACAATCACTTCCAATCACTTTTTCGATATGCCATTAGGAATCTCCCGATTGCCAGATGACCATTTGCGAGAGCGAGCTTCGATGCTCTCTTCTTTTTTATCTCAAACTCTTCAGTATCCGGGTGGTAGTTCAAAAGAAGATGTAGTGTATCCAATCGACCATTCTCGGCAGCACCTTCGATAGCACTTCGTCCATTCTCTATGGCTGGTGCTGCGCCAATGTCTGCCCCGGCCGCAAGCAACATCGTAACGATTCGAATATTGCCTTTGATTGCGGCACCTTGTAATGCAGTAATACCGCCAAAGTGAGCAGCTGGGGCATTGACGTCAGCCTTTTGACGAAGAAGACATTGAGTTAGTTTCATATTGCCGGCAGCAGCAGCTGCTTGAAGTGCTGTCAGGCCTTGCTGTAGACTTGGTGCACCGTTTACATCCGCCCCATTTTGCACCAAAAGCTGGGCCATCTGAAAGTAATTCTGCGAGACTGCTATTTGCAGAGCTGTCTGTCCTCCAGCATTGGTATGTGCTGGAGCATTAACGTCGGCACCCCATTCTATCAACATCCGCACAATATCAATGTTTCGAGAAAAGACAGCAGCCTGGAGAGCAGTAACTCTAGCAGCATTCTTTTCTGGCTTCCAACGACGGTTAACATCGGCTCCAGCAGTGAGTAGACATTGAACAGTTTCGAAATTGCCTTTCTCTACTGCTATTTGGAGACACGGCTTCCACCAGGAAAATGTTGGCGGTGTATTCACAGCAACACCGTGCTTTAGTAGTAGCCTGACCATAGACGCGTTGCATTTCCAATGGCTCAAAACGGCTCTGAGAGCATCACGTTTTGCCAATGGATCGGATGAAATGATTTCAGGATCTCTATCAAGGAACGTCTGGACCAGTTCTTCGTTGCATGTGCTAGTAGCTGCCCCTATTGCTGAAACTCCAGGCCATGCAGCCATTGGCGCCCGAGCATCGGCTCCAGAATCCAACAAAAATTTCACTATCTTCAAGTGACCTTGTAAAGCAGCCGACTGCAGAGCGGTTTCGCCTTCATTATAATAGGCTGGTGCATTGATGTCTGCTCCATGGCTGATCAATAAGCGTACTAGAGCTTCATTTCCCGCGGATGAAGCTTTTTGAAGAGGGGTTCTGTTTGTGGTTTGACAATAGCCAGCATTTGGATCCGCACCTCTTTTCAGTAATCTCCTGGTCATATCAATATCTTTCCAGAATACTGCAGTATGAAGGGACCCAGCGCGAGATTCAAAACGTGCACCAGCCTCCATAAGTAAAGAAAATATCTCTTCTCTCACTTCTATATCATTTATTGTTCCGAGGCACCCTTTCAGAACAACTTCAACATTAGCGGATGCGCATGCATCAAGTAAAATCCTGACGGCATCTATATTTCCTTTTGATATTGCTGCCTCTAGCGCGGATTTGCCGTACTCTAAGGATGGAGGAGCATTGACATTGGATTTCTCCTTTAGTAAAAAAGTCAAAAGCTCCGTATCTGAATGGAAAGCAGCCGCTTGAAGCGCTGTCAGCCCGTTAAAGACGCCTGCGGGAGCATTGATGTCTGCGCCCTTTCGCAGAAGAATTTGAACAAGCCTCTGATTCCCCATCATAGCAGCAATCTGAAGAGCGGTATGGCCGTATTTGCTCTCGGGCCTTGCATCAACATGTGCCCCGGCACTCAAAAGCATACGTGTCATCGTGATGTTCTCCGCCCGTACTGCAGCTTGTAATGGGGTCAATACAACTGGACTGGATAAAGTGTTGAATTGGAATTCGTTTCGCAAAGCCTGGATAGGGAACATGCTCATGCTAGGATTGACGTCACCGCCCTCCTCCAGCAGGAGCTGGACTGTCTCCCAATTTTCGTTGTCAGCAGCTATTAGAATGGCCGATTGGAAGGTCGAAAGACTGCTATTATCGGAAGCTCCAAGGACACCTAAATCGAAATCCGAATCCGAATCCGAATCCGAATTCGAATCAGGTTCCAGATCACTGTCGTCGGGATCGTGTGAGGAAGATCCATCATCGTATTTATGGCCTGAGCATGTGTCGATTTCTGCTCCTGCATTTATTAGAAGCTCTGACATCTCGGCATTTGATGAGTTGCGGCATGCAATCTGTAAGGGAGTACCAAGCTTCGATGTGGTGAAAGTGTTTGGATCAGCCTTCCATTGAAGGAGAAGGCGCACTACATTTATTCGACATTCATTCACCGCCAATTGGAGGGCTGTGAGTCGGCCAGAGTCTTGTGGAGGATTAATATGCGCGCCAGACTTGAGTAAGAGTTCCACGATTTCAATTGAACATTTGTGTGTAGAGCATGCAATGTGAAGAGGAGTCTTCTCTTCTGTTGCTAAATTAGGGTCTGAGCCAGCTTCTAACAATAATCTGACGCATTCGAAATGTCCAAATTTGATTGCTAGGGAAAGCGGTGTTGCTTTCATGAGTCGTCCTCTGGTAGCATCCAAGTCTGCTCCATGATTTATTAATATTCGAGTTATATCTGTATTTCCCAGCGTAGCGGCACTAGCTAGCAAATCGCTCATGAATATCTCCATCGCCGTTGACTGTGACTGTGACTTCAAGAGAGTTTCCAACCGAAGGTGAGAATTTGATTTTGCCAGCAACATAACCAACCTGTTCATTGCGAGGGGTGGTAATAGATTGTTGGATGATAGATAGATGCAGAGGCTCAAAAAGGGGGGTAGATTGTCCGAAGAATCGGTCTGAAATATAGTCTTGGCCTTTCTTATCAACTCATGGTGAACGTTTTCCATGGTGAAAGGCTCGAGATATTCACTCAATTTGCTGATATTTGGAGCAGAATTGGAAAAGATTTTGGCAGAAAGAAGGCTAGTTCCTTCTAAAATATCCCTATTGAGGGATCCGAGACCGTCGTGATTGGATTCAGTATGCACTGGATTCAAGGCAGGAGTTCTGCTTGTATATAGCCCTCGAATGAGGCCCTCTTGGTTTGAAGAAAACTCAGGCAAGTTTTCCATCACTTGGATGTGAGATGCATCGGGGCCATGTAGTTCCGGTATTGCAATGGGTAATTGATCGCAAATGCCATCGGCCGTTGGAGTAATAATGTTGGACAAATCGAGATCCGGAAAGCTTTCTATTTTTTTTAATTTTTTTTTTTAGCTTTCAAAAAGAAGAAGAAAAGTCTAGGAAAAGATAATCTCACTACATACCTGCTCCTGGAAGATCCAATAGCCAATTCATTTGAGGAGGGGATATAGAATGATTAAACTCTATGCCTTGCATTTCTGAACTCGGTGTGCCAACAGTTATTCCCTCCGGAGTTGAAGGTTCTGTAGTAAGAGTCAATAACTATTCATCGTGAAAAAAGCTTGATGTTTATCAATTGATATAAAGTTGGAATCTTATGCCGAAGATCCAGAGAAAATATCACATACCTGCATCGCAATTAACAGTCCCTAGGTATTGAGAGGTTGGTAAAACATGACGAGCTATCGCTTTTCTGACCTTTGGTTCAGGGACCAAATTGCCGTTTAGCATCACATCGCCAGGATCCTTTCCTTCACGTTTTCTTTTTTCACGACGATGTGCAACAAAGCGCCAATCATCGCTCGTGAAGTTCTTTTTGAAGTCCCAGTTTTTAAACTGCCTGTGATATTGATGTTTGCTAGAAATTGGATTAGATTTTTCTGGACAAAAAAGGACGAGATAAAATAACTACCTTTTTGTAAAGTTGTATTTTTGGGACATGTGTTGTTGAATGTGTTCAACGGTGAGACCTTGGTCTAAAAACATGGCTTTTAGCTCATGGCGATGGCTTTCCCATGCCGCATCTTCGTTCTTAGAGCGAGCCATCAATTGACGGTGGAAACGGACGTTGGGAGCTTCAAATTCGGACGCCTTGTGTCAACAACACGGCGATTAGTATAGAATGTATGTATTTTCAATTTGAATATAGCAAAGATTTGATGGCATTGGATTGGGCACCCTACTGCGACCTATATATACTTTGAGCAAGACCGGACTATCTTTGACAGCAGAGATTTTATTGGACCTTGCCCGAATATGCATATTCAAGACCAAAATAATTCTCAGCCTTGTCTATAGCATGAACGCTTATGTCCAATATGTGGGCCGAAACTCCCACAATAGCCAATGACAACAGCAGTACGGTGCCTGGAGCCGGCAAAAACGTATTTCATTGGCGAATGCGATTGTTGCGCCGTACTTAGCGTCACTATCTTTTTCAGCATTGTGTAACAGCAATTTCGGATACGCAACTTTTTCTTAGACCGCAGTTTTGGCAAAGCTACCCCTATTATCATAATTTCTTTTTCCTTTCTCTGTGACGTGGCATTTCAATTTTAGCTGTTTGCTATAACCTTTCCAGTGCATCTGATAAAGAAACTGCATGCTATTATTCTTACCCTGTCAATTATTTAAATGTGTTGGCTAGAAGTATTACAGAAAAATAGATCTAGCCCAATATTTTAATTCAAATATTTTAGTTGAGAAATATAACCTCGTATAGAATACTACAATATACATATAACTTGATATTATGGGAGAAGAAGAAAAAAACCGCGGCCTTGTCTGGGGTCGTAGACTAGCCATCAATTGATGTTTGATATTAGACGCCAAATTGGTCTAATTGCTGCTTTTTATATGGACCGGGAACATATTTTATTGACATTTATATTTGTATAATATGGGTGTTTCGCTCAATTGTGATGTAGTGATATCCGATGCAATTCATCTAGTGGAACTGCAGTGGTAACTAGGTAAACTGGTTATATGCATGCAGAACAATGACGCTCATGTGATTGTCTCAAAGGTCGCTATTTAGAAGACGTAAATGCTCCTTGTACTTCAATACAATAAGATGGGACTGAAAACGATTTATTGTAACAAAGAATAAAATCCAAACAGCCTCCCAAAATCAAACTTGCCTCACCAATACCAAACTGCCTCCTGAAATTTTAAAATAATACTGCAAAATATGTCCAAATATTTCCATAGCCGCATAATCTAGCAAAAATCTTTGGATAGGCTAAAATAAAGGCGCTCTCGCCTAGTCAGACCGACGGCTATGACTATGCTCGAACTGGTCTAGATGGTTGAACTAGATCCATTATTCTTCACGATTGTGAAGATGAATGTGTTCGACTGATCCCTTGCGATGTTTTCTACCACCACTACCGTCTGGAACGTGGTTGACGAACAGAACTACCATCATCAATCAGGCAAATGTCGTCAGCACTAGGGAGGACAGGAACTTACGAATCAACAACAGGAAAAGCAGAAGTGGCAGAGTCCACGGCGTATTACCCAGCACCTGCGAGGCGTCGGTCAAGACGGCCGTGCTTAACAGCGTCAAACCGAGACCCACGAGAAGCGTGACGATGACGCCTAGGTATCGAGTGAATCGGTGACGATGGTGCGCATCGCCCTTGTAGGATAGGTATGTGAAAATGCCGATCCCAATTAGCACTACACCGGCAGAGATGCAAAAATATGCTGTTGATCCCCATCACGTTAACAAATGACATTCCAAATACAATATTCATGAAAGAAATGGAGCTCTCACCGAAGGAAATAGAAAACACATTCAGATATTGCTGATAAAAATTGTCGATAATCTCATCGAAATTGCCTGATACTTCAGACTCGCCTTCGGCCTCAGGAGCCTCCCACCCGAATCCTTCGAATATCACTTTACCGAGGCCCGTCATGAGCTGAGCCACCGCTGAATAGGCCTGATCATCCGTAGCACTGGCGTCAGACGACAGTAAATCTAACGCATCCTCAACTTCCAGATACGTTTTCTCATCGGATGGGAAAGTGTTGAAAACGTAGTTAACGGTGCCGTTGACAGCGCCCCAGAACTGTTCTGAAGTGTCGCTATCGGGGATTTTAAGCAGGTTGTTGATTTGGGTGTCAAGATCCTCGACGATATGACTCCAGACAAACATTTGGTTAATACCTTCCATTAGTAGCACCAAGGCCATATGGAAAGGGAAGTGGAGACCAGCCCAGAGAAGCTGCCGGAGGGAGTTGAAGGGCTCGAGACGAACATTGTCGAAGTAGAGTTGGTAGATGAAGTACTGTAATACCGTGAGTAAGATGGTGTTTCAGTTTCCAAAGGCGTCGTCAAGGTAGAAAACCCACTATGATCAGTGTGGCACTGATGATACCTCCAATGGCCGAAGGGCTGAAGGAAAAGTCAAGAGTTTCAATCTTGGCAATGGTCTTAGTCAGACCGATGATTCCTTCGCCAAGCTATATAGATGTCTATTAGTCAGAATGCACCATTATATGGAGGGCTGACTCACGATAATCAATGTTAAGCAGGTCATTCGTTCAATCAGATGCGTGTTTTGGAACGAAATCGAGTCGTTGAACTTTGCAATGAACAAATTCGACGCCACCTCGACGACTCCGATAACGTACCAGGCGATATATGCATTGTGGGCTGTCTCGTTATAAAATGCAAATGAGACACCCAGATACAAAATAACTGCCACTGAGAGGGTGATAACAACTGCGGCTATGGGTTTTCGTGAATCCCGATATCGCCAAACGAAGAACAGCGTGGTTCCATATTGGCATATCAATACTACGCGACTTGCCATTAGGATCAATGATAATTGTTGCATGACAGCCCATGGGACAGGGTCAGCGTTGGGATCATTGAATTGTGGACCGATCACCGCTAATCCGACCATGACCCCAAAGTGGCATGCGTGAGCCAGTCGCTCAAAGACACTGTCTGTCGCAAAACGTACATCGTACAAAGTCACTTGGACCCAGGTAATCCAGAGAACAGTGAAGAAGCCGATGTACGAGCTCAAGGCTTTTTGGGTCGGGTTAGCAAAGGTTTGTCCTGAATCCTCATTTAGGTAAGATAACGAACCCGGTATACTGTTGATCTCGTGGGCGTTGGTGAAAGAGGTCAGATTAGCCACGAAGAAGAGATCAAAGAAAAGTTGGATGTTTGACGTCTCTTCGTGGTGCTCAAATTCGGGATTATCGAAAAGCGTGCCATCGTAGGTGGCCATACCGGCAGCATCATCGATGGCTGGACCATGCCGGGAGTTGTCCCCAGACTAGATACACTAGGTTAGTATATTTCCAGACTCGAAAAAAGGGCCGTTGAGAATTTCTACCAGGGGACTTTTCAGAAGGGTCAGGGTACTCTTTTCTTCTGCCATTGTCGATGCTTAACGACCAAAGAGAAAGAGGGCTGGATATAAGATTTTAATCTCATTCTTGCTCGCCTGTGGGATTATATTAAATAAACAAGCCTCTTTCAGCCCGGAAATAAGATAACTAGTGTCGGGGTGCAATTTTAGGTTTTGATAAAATGCACGTCACGTCTCCTACCAGGACTAAGAGAACGTGTGGTCACTGGTGCAATGCGAAAATCCCCTGCTTAGCGTGCGTTTTAGCATGCGGCTGTAGTATGATGGGATACCTCTCAGCCAACCAAACGCAAACCCTAATAGCCACTTTAACTTTCATATTTCAGCCACCAGGTCCAGAACGGGCGATCTTATATCCAATTTGGAAATCCATACGTACTCATCTCCTCCCGAGTCATAAACACGGGCTATAAGGCTTCATCTTGCTTTGCCTTTCATGCTGATTTAAGAAATGCTCAATAACCTAGCAGTTTATTTAGAGAAACCTCAATGTCGGCAGTAATAGAATCCCATAAGAGATGGAAAACAGCTGTTTACGTGTATTGCGATGGTTCCTTGATGCCTCGGTGAGTCACTGGCTATTATTCCAGATTTATAATGAGTTTCTCAAGCCCGGGCCTAGACTTGATATCACAAGCCACCTTGGGGTCCAATTGCCGTTGCATATGTAGCACCGGTCGGAGTTATAGTTGCCGAATCAAGTCCATGGATATATACCAAAATAGTAATCCATCCACAAGCCTATTGAACAGGCCGTAGAACTGGAGTGTTGCGGTCTGCTCTGACTTAAAAAATAGAGAACAAACAATCACAAATAATTCAGACACACGGTTGTTCTGGAAAGTTCAAAGTGAAAATGATTTTGTCTCTTGACTGTAAGCATAGAATCGACGCACGATTCGAATCAGTCACGATGATCGCCAGGATGGCAGTCTATGTGGGAAATCTCGCTTGTAACGTATTCCATAAATAGCCCGGTCTCGGTGTACAGTGCCTATTAAGTAACTGTTTTTGGCATCTCAATATCTCAACAATAAATACAGCCCTAAAAAAGGGTAGCAGTGTCTTTATTTAGCATATTCGAAACGCAGGGACCATGTGGCGTTTGCTAACTGTTTTCAGTTCATGTTTTTTTCGGCCCATCACCGCCGTAGTGTCACCTTGGGCACCTTATTGGCTTAGAGGCCAACAGCTGAAAAAGCCGGGAAAAAAACACACGACAAGCCGCGTCATAGGCACATGGAATTAGCATTGCTTGTGCCTGTGCGCGGGCGCCTTGGAAATCGGTATAGTACACCGCGCCGGAGTTGTATACGCCCTTTTTTGCTTCGAATACACCCATATTTTTCAACATAAAACGTTCCAGATAGTCCTAGCAAGAATAAAAGAAATTGAATTTAAATGAAGCAAATAGAATTATACTAAATATTAATTCAAAATGGGCCAGGCTAAACCCTGGCTCTAGGGACTCACGTGGCCGCCGAGAGGCTGCACGCCGGAGGCCATGGGGTAGGTATCGGGCTCTATGAGTTTATGCGGTATACCATTGTAACTTTTCAAAACCTAGGAACTAAATTTCTATCATCGGACAATTAGTGATCCAATAAAGCTGATTGAATGTTAGAAAAGGCTGGTACTATTACGTATGTGGTATTGAAAGCACATGTAAACCCGCCTTTGCTTTCATTCTCTCACTGCCTGCGTCCTTGTCTTACTCAGGCCTGATTGGTTCTTACATATATAAGGACGATTAGGAATTTGTAAAACTGCAATTCAAGATACACGAATCGATCAAAGCACTAGAGAACGTCTTATATACATATCAATAATAACTGGCATATCACACTCCCCATACCTTCTGTCTATATATTCCTTAAATTATTCCTTATTCCCAATCATCCAGATCATCCTGTCTATACAGGAAAAACTGCACAAAAATAGCCATATCAAGAAACAAAGTCCCCAAACTGCCCATGAGCCACGAAAGATTCACAAGAATGTACTTCCCATAAATCGCAGACGCCTCCCCCGGTTGACAAGTACGACGATCAAAACAAACGGGAGAGTAAGCAAAAATCGACAGCACATAGGTCAGGTTGCCGATGCAGGCGAATAAGAAAAACAAAAGCGAGACACCTTCGGTTGATTTCCGGCGATAGTTAAGGAGGAGTTGTGGAATGCGCGAGCCTAGGTATAGAACAGCGCACAGGTAGCCGAATATCTGGCCCCAGAAATCAAAGGTGAGGGGTTCCGAGGTGTTGTTGTCAGGTTCTTTGATTTCGTGTTTGGAGTGGCTGGTCAAGTTGGAGCTCACGTACCAGCCCAAAATACCAGCGGCGCATACAAGGACAATGGCAAAGGTGTTAAGTAGGGCTGCTTGGAGGATGGAGGTTGACCGTGCAGGTTGTGTGCCGCTGCTGGTATTTTCTTCTTCTTCAACAGGAACAGCATCAACGAAAGGTGTTACTGGAGAGAGATGGGTGCCATCGACATGAGTCCATTGCGAGTGTTGTTGATGTCTATCACCGGAATGGCCATTTCCGTTTCCGTTTTCACTGTTTAATAGCCCGGTTCTCTCCGTCGGCTCTTGTTGTCCTTCTTCTTCTCCGCTCTCCCTATTGGGCTTTATTTTCGCCGGGACGTTGTCTGACAGAGTGAATCCACGGTAGTAAAAGCACTGTCCGAGCAACACAATATCTGCAAGGGTATAGTATACCGCGAGGATGGTCATTGTCGGCAGTACCCCTTGGAGAACAGATCCCAGGATATTAAAGACATCCCCAGCCAGCCAGATGGCAAGAAAGAGCAGCGAGAGACCATCTGCAGATCGTCTTCGGAAATTTTCTATTATCTGCGGCGAAAACACAACCACCCAGCAGGCAATAGATATAGATCTGTAGCTGTCAGTTATACGATCGCACGAACTTTAATGTCGAGGGATGCATACCCAAGGATGCCGCTTAGGGCTTCAATATCTAAGTTTGCCGACTGTGGAGGAAACATTGTCAAATAATTTAATACTAATTGCGAATCATAAGAAGAAAGAGTCTTTTCCGATAAAAACCGTCGGTTTTGGGACGTCGGTGATTTGGCGCACGACAAGGGACTTGGAAGCCAATGCTCCTTTTTCTTCTTATTTTCTCCTTGATTTATAGCCCTAGACAAAAGTGAAGAAACTGTATCGAAGAAATGTTGAAAAAGGTACTCAACGTGTCGAAAGAAGGAAGCGAATGACGTTCAGAGGAAGGGAAAAAAAGTCTGTGCAGCAGAAAATATCCACTGGAATGTCACGTGCAATTTCCTGATTGGGATGAAAATCCGGGGAAGCGAGCGATTTAGAGTTTGTTAGTGCGGACTATAAGGCTGATTAGATGCATGAATTTCTCCTTTGCATGAACTGGTGATTGAGGGTGCTGTCCTGTAAAGTCTATTGGCTGCTTTTTTCCCCTACGACTTGAATGGCTCCTGGAATATCTGATGTTGTGTTTTTAGCCATCTACGATTGATTAGGCTTGTAAAGATTCATCAGATTATTCCCAATAAGGAAAACAACATGCGCACGCACATGGGCATACAAAGAAAGGCTAAACTGCATTAAATGCGCAAATAGGAAAACCACAAGCTGCTAGTTCTCGCACCGAACTCCTTGTCTATTCGGACTTGGACTTGATAAGCGCAATAAGCTTGTCCTGCATATCGCAAAAGATATTAATGGCCTATCATCTGAGGATCAGCCAGTGCTCATATTTTTATTTAAAAAGTCATCACATACCTGGCTCAATTTTTCCTCACTAGCGCCGGCCAAATCCCGAGTGAAAGCAATGCGATACGCGGCTTCGTCTTTCATGTACAATGGCTGTTTCAGCGGAGGCGGTATCTCCGATGCCGCGTTGTCAAACACAGATCCTGGTATACCGCAGTCTGGACGAGATAGAAGCTGGAGAAGAGGAGGAGCGACTGTTATATGATCCACGCCTGCCAAAGCCAGCACTTCGTCGGTAGACGTAAGACTTGCGGGTAAGACTTGGGTGACCGCGTTTATTGACTTGTAGTAACTTTGAATCAGGTGGCAAAGTGAGAATAGTTTGTTTGGGTCAACAAATCTGTTAAATGTTAGTTGTTAAGGATATCTGGACCATCGTGAGCATTTGAATGAAAAGATATACGCACCCCGGCTCAAAGTGAACTTTGAGCTGATTGACATATGGCGCTACATATGTGCAGCCCACCTCAGCAGCTAGAACGGCCTGGGTAATTGAAAACAGAGTTGTAGCGAGTGTATGTACGCCTGCCAGTTGCAAGGTTCGACAAGCAATCATGCCTTCCCAAGTGCATGGTATTTTGATAGAGATTCTAGAACTGTCCCAGCCCGGAGCAAGGTCCTTGAAAAGATGGACAATTCCTTTTCCTAGTTAAACTCACTGTCCCTTTTTTTTTAAGAAAAAAGAAAGAAAAAAAGAGAAAGGGCAGATCTTACGAAAAGCATTTGCTATCGTCTTCTCGATCGAATAAGCATAATACGGATTCGTCTGCACATGTACCCGGCCATGCAGATAAGGCGTGACCTGGATGGCCAATTTAACTGTCTTCACCGAAATTTTTTTAGGAGATTGCAAACCGGTAAATCCATAATATATATGTTATAGGGGTAGCATACTGCAATCTCAACGGCCAGTTCGTCAAGCTCAATCCCAGCAAATCGAGGATCTTTAGACTGTGCCATTAATCTCAAGAGGGTACCGGCTTTCAAGTGCGACTCGGCAATCAGTTCCTTGTGTTCTGGCTTGGAAAGCTCGGAAAATGCAATTGCCTGTCCGTATCTGAATCAGTATATGGCGACAATTGGCTAGCAGCTAGAAACGACGACACACCTGGTTCGACGTGCAGTCTTGGAACGGGCCAAGCATCCGTGCAACTGATTTAAATTTAAATTAGTACCAAACATAACAAAAACCGAAGTATAAAGATAGAAAAAGGAAAGAGATACCCTTTGCATCCAGGGTATCGCAGTCGACCAGGCTCCGGCTACGCAAGTAGGCCAGAGCGGAATCTGGAGAGTCTGCCATCTCGACAACAGATTCTCCCACGACAAAAGCAATAAAGATAGGTAAGGTAGTTAAAGGGCAGTGTTGCTTAAGAAGAGGTCCGTTTGTTTACTGAGCGGTGCAGCTGAGCTCCCCGCCTGACCTTCCCCGCACGCTAGCAACCCCGACATTTACATATAGATAAGGAATATCAATTAAACCTCTTGAATGAGTTTACCACGTTTAAATGAGTTTTCTACTTTCAAATTTGGAGCGGATTAAAGATAATAAAATCGGGGAGGGTATTTTGTAAGCCGACTTTGCCACGAACAAAAGAAGACCTATCGTAACCATATATACTTGCAAACCAACCAAGAAATAGGTGGTGAAATTGCACTGCCCATACGATTTAACGTTTTCCAGAGAACGCCAATAAATGCAAAAAGAAAAATCTCGTACAATGTTAAACCCCCTATTTTGAGCCGATATTGCTAGCCAGCCAGGTCTCGTGCAGCTTCTTCTGTCTGTCCCAATCCTTTCTGATCTTCTTGGTGCGACCCTTTGTGAGTTCTTCGCCGGCGGCATCTCGAGTCGGAATACCTTCGTCGTCCCAGGCGCTGTATTCGTTTGTCCGGAACATCTCCAGATGGCTCAGCCGGCCCTTTTCGGCCTTTTCACGGGCTTCCTGTTCTCGCTTTTCCTTGTCAAGCTGCTTCTGATGTGCTCGTGCTGCCTTCTCTTCCCGAGCTTGTAGCAGTTCCTTTGTGACTGGTCGCACCAGGGCTGGCAAGTTATCCCGATCCTCAAAGTAAACACCCAGGTCAAACAGGTCAATGTCACGGACACGGTCGCAAAGAGTCAGGATTTCCTTCCCAATGCTGCCTGATTCGTCGACGGAGTCGATCTTGGTTCGGAAGTCGGAAAGCACCTGGGCATATGGCTTCGCTGTCTCTGAAACGGGTGGCTCATCTCTTGTTTCTTGACTGATAATTTTCTTGACATCGTCAATGGCAATGCCGTCCTTGGATCGAGCCTTTTCTCTGAGCGAGTCACGCAGCGTCGACAGCGGGTACAAGTATGGTTTTGCCTCTTCAGGCACGTCGATACCAGACCAACCGATTTCCGAAGCATCAGGCGAGGCAGAGCCATTCAAACCAAAGATATTGACCATAGAAGTTACCCACCTTGCTACCTCTTCGGCATGTTCCGGGTTCACAGTTGATTTATCAGCCGAGTTGAACGTGGAAACTAGGTCAGAAATAGCAGCCATTACTGCTTGAGTGTTAAATGAGTCGCAGAGGTGTTCGTCGACTGCGGTCTTGGTCGCTTCAAAGGCGGTTTGTAGTGATTGATCAGTGCTGGTAGTTGAAGCCTTCAACAGATGCAGATCCTTCATCTTCAAGAAAAAGTTGTTGAGCTTGTCTTCCCATGAATTGCCAGCGCTCACAAGATCCTCGGTGATCTCAATCCCGCTGCTCCAGTTTCCGAGGAGAAATATGATACGCAAGCTCCGAGAGGTCCAGTCCTTTCGTTCAAGAGCTTCTCGAATAGTTGTAAAATTCTTCAAACTCTTGCTCATCTTCGACCCTTGTATCTGTGAACAGTGTTAGTCCTAGTCCGACTACCCGAGTCAAGCAATAAACTTACGGAGAGATGGCCCATGTGCAAAAAGTAGTTTATCCACTGGTCATGGGTGTGAGCGTTCCAGTAAGCCTCGCTCTGGGCAAGCTCATTGTCGTGATGGGGAAAGGCCAAATCAATGCCACCGCTGTGAATGTCGATAGATTTGCCCAGCTTGGCCGAAGCCATTGCTGAGCACTCAATATGCCAACCGGGCCGTCCCTTACCCCAAGCACTGGGCCAGCTCGGCTCGCCAGGCTTCGATGCCTTCCACAGCGCAAAATCCGAGGGCGAACGCTTTTCCGAAGTTTTGCTTATCAGTGCGCCTTCACCCTCAGCTACCAACTTTCCATCAGATCGACTCCATGGCTCGAGTCTTGCATACGGAAACCCAGCTTCCTCAAAGGCCTTGATATCAAAGTAGACAGAACCCTCGGTGGCATAGCCATATTTATTGTCCACAATGCGCTGCACGAAATCGGC
This sequence comes from Talaromyces rugulosus, assembly GCF_013368755.1. Lineage (NCBI taxonomy): Eukaryota > Fungi > Ascomycota > Eurotiomycetes > Eurotiales > Trichocomaceae > Talaromyces > Talaromyces rugulosus. The sequence continues at coordinate 4,642,470 of NC_049564.1, forward strand.
AATCTCCTGGCCGTATTCGGTGACTCGGGTGATTTCATCAGGGTCCAGGACATTGAGGTCCCGCACATCTTGCATAAACCGATCTTCGTATTTTTTCGTAAGCTGGGTGAAAATAGAATGGTTCTCTCCATCAATAGACGAGCCTTCCAGCTTGTCAAGATGCGGTAGGAAAACATCCTGCACATTTGTATAAAACGATTCACTCAAAGCAGGCGCTGAGGTCTCGGCATCTGCAATAGCCTTGGCTGCGGAAGAAACCGTCTTGATGTGCATCTTGACTTTGGCCTCGTCATCCCCAGGCCTTTCATTGCCAGGCAGTGTTCCCCCATTGAGTACAGTGGCATACAGTTTTTCCACTTCCGCTTGGTATTCCGCCGGGGGCAGCTCGGGATCCAGAAGGGGCAGGTTTTTGGTCAGGTACGCTTTGTAGGCAGCCTTGGCTACATCGAGGACGGCGGCGTCAACGGTCGGGTGCGTAGAGACGAATTTGTTGAAGAGATATTGTTGTCGTCCGCGGAGAATGATCTAAACAAGTCAGATAACTAACACGGCCTCAGGACGGTGCCCGTCTCAAGTACACACTTTATCATCAACGTCTGTGATATTCATGACAAATTCGACGTCGAACTTGAAGTAGTCTCGCAGGATGCGGCGAATAATATCGGTAGTGACATAGTTCCTGGCATGGCCCAGATGTGAATCGTCGTATACTAGTTTTGAAAGTCAGCCAGATAAACAACAAGATGCTTCAAGTTCGACGTACCTGTTGGGCCACATGCATACCATGTTACTCGGCGGCCCGTAGGGTCAATGGGCACAAAAGGGACCTTGGTCTTTGTCAATGAATTGTACACCTTGAGCGGAGGCAGCTTTGCGTCCGACTGCAGGGCCGGCTGCTGCCACGCGGGCTGCTGGCGAGCGGACGCCATTTTTCGCGAGAAGGAGAGCGCAAGAACAAGGGACGATGGAGGGCGCGGTCTGAGACGGTGGTGCAAGTTGCAGAAGAGCGCGAGGTTCATCAAGAAACGGCGTGCGATGAACAAGGGAGGAAAGGAAAAGAAGGGAGGGGCGGTGGTTGCGAATAATAATCAATACTACTATGGAGGGGCTGCGGTGGGTGACTCACGCTGAAAGGGCAAGAGTGCAACTGGTGCATACACGGGCTTGTTGGTGGCCCCCGCCAAACTAGCCCGCTTGGGGGAGCTCCGGAGAAAAATCATCCTTCAACATTGGCATCAAACCATTGAATTGCACCACAACAACAGCAAAACAAGAACATTGATCGCATCAGCTCGACTCACACTCGCCGCGCGAGTAATATACCTGGTCGACATGCCCTCGCCCTTCCTCAACCCCGCGGCCTCGACCGCCGCCGACGGACTGGCGATCGTGCATCTGCGCAGAGACAACCTGATGCCGGTCATTCTCGAAGCGCAAGAAGCAGACAAAGAAGAAAAAGTCACGACAACGCGTTTCGGCTCATTCCCTCACAGTACACTAATCGACCAGCCATGGGGCTCTCAGATTGTCGCTTCGCAGGTCCACGGTGGCCGGGCGAAAAAGTCCTCCACCAAGCGCAAGGCCGATGAAGCACTCGGCGATGGTGGTGATACGTCGTTCAAGTCAGCGGCCAGCGGGTTTATTCACGTCCTGCCGCCGACGCCCGAATCGTGGACAGCAGGGCTTCCTCACAGAACTCAGGTCGTCTACACGCCGGACTACAGCTACATTCTGCACAGGCTGCGCGCTCGCCCCGGCACGACGCTGATCGAAGCTGGCTCTGGCAGCGGCTCGTTCACACACGCAGCAGCTCGCGCTGTGTTCAATGGGTATCCGTCGTCGTCGTCGTCGTCGTCGAACAAAAAACAGCGGAGGAGGATGGGCAAAGTCTGCAGCTACGAGTTCCACGAGCAGAGAGCCGGCAAAGTGCGCGACGAGATCAAGGATCACGGGCTCGAGGAGGTTGTCTTCCCAACACACCGCGATGTCTACGCTGACGGGTTTTTGCTCGGAGACGATCCCAAAACACGCCAATCGCCCAAGGCGACCGCCATCTTTCTCGATCTGCCAGCTCCATGGCTTGCTATAAAACACCTTGTGCGCAGTCCCGCCGACGGGTCAGTGTCGCCGCTGGACCCTTCGTCCCCGGCCTATATATGCACGTTTTCGCCATGCATGGAACAAGTCCAGAAAACAATCAGCATGCTCAGACAGCACGGATGGCTGAATATTTCAATGGTAGAAGTCAACCACCGACGCATCGAAGTGCGAAGAGAGTACTACGGACTCGGCAACGAAGGTGTCCGCCGCGCCATTGTGTTTCCCAAATCCGTCGACGAGGCCGTTGGAAAACTGCGACTGGAAGAAGCTCGGCAAAAGGAGTACCGCAAAATGCAAAAGGGCAATAGCAACACACAACAAAAAGACGGCACTGGCGCTGGTGCTGAGGCAGAGGCAGCGGGCAATGACGATGCCCTGAAAAGCGAAGTTGAGAGTGATCAAGTACCGTTGTACGCGCAGGGCCGGCTGGTCCACCGCACAGAGCCGGATCTCAAGACTCATACTTCATACCTGGTCTTTGCTATTTTGCCGCGTGTGTGGTCTGACGAAGACGAGCGCAAGTGTAGAGAAACTTGGCCGTCGCACGACTCTAAAAGTTGAAAACTACGAGCGACTACGATGTATGACTATGTCGACAACTAACGTATATAAAAGCATTTGACTGAGAAACACAGTCACAAGGAGTATGAGAACCGGCTATGATTTGTTTTTGTTTTTTTTTTTCTCTTTCCTTTCCAGTATATACAGTACTCTAGTAATCTAACTATGCAACGTTTCATAAATGTACGGTAGTTCTCATAAAATGCCTCTCCAGAATAATAATTTCTGGCTATACAACATTGGAAACTCATCAGGCATTAAAATGGCAGGGCTCCAGTAGTCGTAAATAATTTAGATGTTATTCTCTTTGCGAAACTTGTCCCATGCCTCGTTCAGAGTACTGAAAACAGCACCTGCAATCATTCGTTGTTCGGTAGTAGCGTTGGTCGAGATCTAGCACTTATTAGTAAATAACCCAATCTGCCTTGATATTTAAAAGACTCACCTTATCCGGGTGCACTTTCGCAATGCCCTTCATGTACTGAATCTTAACCTTATTCGGAAGAACCAATTCAGCCAGACCGACCTTCTTCCACCCAGCTTCGGGCCAAAGAACGTTGTCAAGGCTGCCTAGCAAAGCTCGTAGATTATCCTGCTTGCCGTCCTTCCAAGCAGACAGTCGGGCATCGACGCTATCGGTCAATGCAAGCTTCTCCTCGTCGGCTCGATCAGCTGCTTCGTTTGCAGCCCTGAGCCGAGACACAGCTTCGCCAGTTGGCGCGGCGTTTGAAGGAGTTGCTCTAGGTGTCGCTTTCTTGACCGCGACCGGCGCTGCTCGCGGAGTCGCAGATCTTGAAGCACCAGAAGCAGGCGTACTAGGCTTGCTAATACCAGCGGCTTTCTCGCATCGGTTTCGGCCTTGGATGCTGGCGCCGCCGCCATGGCCAGACTCGACTGCTTGTCTCCAGACTTGCGCAGCTTCGACCCACTTTTCAAGGTGCTCAAGACCTTCGGCTTTGCGCATGATGGCTTTGCCAAAAAAGTCTCTCATGGGTTTGGCTGGCTGCCCATTGCCAAGCTCGACGCTCTCTCCTTCACCTTTGGATGGTCCGATAAAAGTGAGAACGGACTCGGAATCGCTGACTGCCACCTTAGGTTCTCCGATTTTAAGAGCTGTCATGGCACGATTGCTAAGTGCCAATATTGTGACGGGGTGGTTTCCAGGTAGATGTGATAATGATCTTGTGAATGATTCATGTGCCGCAGCGTAGTCTCCCCGTTTGTAAGCCTCGTTACCGCTTTCGCGCTCCTTATGAAATGAAGCCAAGACTGATGGCGAGACATTAGGAACGCTGCGCGCGACAATTTTTGGTCTCGACGGGAGAGGTGCCGGTGACTTCGGCTTCGGAGCAGACCGAGCAGCACCAAAGGATGAGGTAGTGGGCGCTACAGGCTTCGGGCTTTCGAAAAGATCGACAGCTGGCTCTTCTTTCGGCGGCTGTGGTGTTCTCCGTCGTCTCGCGGGGCTAACATAGGCTTGGGCCGATTGTTCCTCCAGCGCACCTCGATTAAGTTGGGACTTCACGTCCCTATTGGGTTGTTGGGGTCGACGTTGTTGCTGTACTTGTTGTCGGGGTTCTCGCTGTTCTCGAATAGGTGGTTGGGGCCTGGATTCACGGTCTTCCATATGGATTTCATTCAACCGCCCAGGGTACTGCGGTGACCTTGTATCTGCAGCCTTAGGTCTTCGCGAGGCCGGCCGACCAGAACCAGACTCTAAAAGCAAAGCCTCGTCAGTGACATTGCCTGGGCGCTGCGGTTCATCACGCTCAAGAGGTTTGCTGGCCCGTGGTGGCTGAGATACAAGTCCGTTGTCTTCGTCGGCCAGGCTGGCCTCCTGCATCCAACGAGGTCGATTGGGGTCTACCTCAGAATTGAGCTCGTGAACAGCTTGCTGGACTTTCTTGCTCCCCGTCTTCCACAGCGTGTTGGCCGTCTTGAATAGCTGGTTGCCAAATTTGGAGGCTATTTCGCCAACGTCTCGGTCCCGCGAGGCAGGCGATCTACTATCGACACGACGCCCCTGCGAGTCATCGTCTTTCATCCATGATGGCGCACCATTCTGTCGCTTACTGCGAGGCTGGCTTTCGTCTGGAGGCAACCCGGATTTTGCCCTCGTTTTCTGTCGCGACTCGGAATGTGCTTGGTTCAAAAGCCAACCCACTGCGGCCTGCACGTCCACGCCGGATTCGGTGCTTTCCAGAGCTTGGGCGGCCCTTTCAGGCGGGAATCCCATATCAACTAGTTCGGCGATGGCTCGGTCTCGAGGGTCGTCCGACTTGGGCAATTCAGGAGAAACTTGAGGCTCGGGTTGTTTTTGGGGCTGTGGTAGTTCTGAAACGGGTTTACCAAGCAGTCCTAGAAAATCATCGTCGTCGGTGTGCTCTGCGGGCGGAGATCGAGCTGTCGTCGATTTAGAGGGTAGTTGTCCAAGACCAAACGGGTCATCGTCATCATCGCCGAGATTCAAAGCACTGGTAGCCTCCGGCGTGCTGGTCTTGGTCGAAAGCGCAGGTGTAGTGCTACTAGAAGGCACCGGGAAATTGGTAGATGCATCCACGGGAGCCGATGCATTGAACGCCGCCAGAAAATCATCATCTGCCGCTGCTGCTGGTGTTGAGGTGGCCGAGCGAGGAGCAGCCGGTTGTTTTTGTACATGGTCGAGACTGTCCCAGAACTGAGCATTTTGACCACCGTATTGCGCTTCGAACTGATTCCGCTTTTCGGCCTCCTGCCTAGCCTTTTGTTCCTGCAGCAGCTTCTGTTTTTCAAGCAGAGACAGATTATTGTTGCTCGCGCCCGATGTTCCTCCAAAGGAAACCAGATTGGCAAAGCTGTCGTTTGCCGGGGTTGCGGGCTTCGAGGGGGGTTGTTTGGGGTTGTTGGACGCGGGGATACTGCTGGCGGCGGACAACGGGGTGGTGGAGCGTCCAGAGACCGGGGATGCGCGCATGCTCGTAAAAAGAGAACTGGAGCTCATCGGAGGAGGCTTGCCGGGGCCCTTGGGCCCACTGCTCCAGTCCAAGCCGTTGAGGTCGTCCATAGCGAGCGAGAGAGGAATTGGTTGTGGGTGGGTTTTTGCTTATGGCAACAACAATCAAAACGAGCGGAACGACGGAGCCCTGGCAGCTGCAGGCTAATGGCACGCTACCAGAACGCTCAAGAATAAAAGGGACAAGTCATGTCGAACAATTGCATATGTCATAGCAGAGACGGGGTGTGTTGCTGATGGATCCCCAAGGCGCAGACAGAGGTCGAGCTCACTGTCGCGAAGGCCAACTTGGTCAATGGGAGATGATGCAGTGTGGCTGAAGTGTGCCCCGTGTGGCTGTGGCGGGTGCCAAGCCGGCAACTCGTGTGGCGCATTGCACTAAACCTGTTTGGGACATTCAGGCGCACAGGAATTGATGATGTATAGGAATTATTTATAAATAATAATAATTTACAAGTGATGCCATAATAATAATAATAATAAGTAGTTATTAATAATAATACTCGAATTATTAATATAATGAGAGCAACCCTAATTTCAGGGTCTTGTGCTGCGGAAAGAATAATATACTAAAGATCTTGAGCGTAGAGTCGATGCTTAACGTTTTGTTACATTTTGTATGTACAGGTGGAATACACAGGTTAATCGACATGTCTTTTTCCCCCCTGCAACGTAAATGACTAAACTTTGAAGCTTGTCTCTAAACGAAGCATTAAACCATTGCGCACTTCCTCGGAGGTTGTTACTCTGCTTGGCTGCTGCCCTGCGATTCGCCCAGGCGCGCCGGCATTTCTGCACGCTACGCAACAGTGCATGCGGACATGCGTATGATGTCGCAGCAGAGCATACTCCGTAGCAGCAGCACTGCAGCAGCAACACGGACTTCGCCTACCCTGGAGTCTTAGGTCTAACTTTACGGCGCACAGGCCGGGCTGATCCCTGACGCTTGCAGCTTAGTGGGCGCAATCCTGCTGGATTTGACGCGGCGGGTCCTTGCTTATTTCCTTCACCTGTCTGTCTGTCTGTCTCGACTCGATGCCTTGTGGAGCTGCGCTGCGCTGTTGTCCTGAGTCCTGACTGCCGAGTACGTACGTACTGTCAAAGAACCTAAAAATGTGTCCGGACTCCACTCTCCAGCGCAAGCACTTTTATGGAGACGCGTGATGTGATTCCAATTCCAAATATTGGATTGCGGGTGATCATCGCCGACTATTCCTCGATCAACAACAACAACAAGAGGGAGGCCTGTATTTCCGACTGTTGCAGGTGGCGAGAAACCCATCCCGGTCAGGCTAGCCTCGTCGTGCTATCGATCAGCATAGCTAATGTCAAGTGCCGCCGCCGTTGGAAGAGCAGCTGGACCTGTTTCGTACATTTCTTGCGGGTCGGCTGTTGCCGCTGCGGCATACCCGGGTGCTACAGGCGGCAGGCCTATAACAGAGTGTCAAGCTGTATAAGTTTCACATTTGTCGCCCGGAATCATTCCGGCACCGCGAATCAGAGGGATTTAAAGCGACCCGACGTGACGGCTCCCGGGCATGCTTAGCTTCGCTAACCGACTGCTAGAGTAGCTAGTACGGAGTAGTAGTTGCTACTTCGTACGGTTTTAGTAGTTGGGCACCTTTAGGATGAAACTTGACGAGCAACAAATGAATCACTGTCGCATCGCGTTTTGCCGTTGCAGCAAACCGGCGGGGAAGCTTCACGACGACATTTCCTCTGCCAATCAGTCGGCAGTAATCCAGGGATGTGCAATCAGGGCTTGCGAACACTGCGAACAGGGATAGCATTCCAAACAAAACTAACCCGAGGCTAGAACAGACGGGTAGCAGGCGACCCAGCCAGCTCCGGAGCACTTGTACCTAACAGGCTATTTACTAGCTAGTAGTCTTTAGCCGGGGTGCTGCCTGCAACTTACAAGCCGGTGGAGTCCAAGTTTTCAACAGCAGCTGTTCACACGCTACGTTATTTTCTCCTGAGTGCCGAGTGCTTTGTAAGGCCTCCCTTGTGGTGGTACGGGGTAGTGTGGTGACAGTGATATCGCTTGAGCGAAGAACCAGTCAAGTGGCTCTGAGATTAAAAAAAAAAACGCCCTGGCGCTTGCTCGCGGGAGTCTGTGCTTTTGAGGCAGCGCCTTGGCTTCTCGGCTTAATTAAACCAATCGACCAGGGCCGATCCGGAGCGTGAGAGGTCGAAGGATGTGCTGCTATGTCGCATGCGTGGGGTGAGCCAAGTAGCCACGAACAGTTTAGCACATGAAGCCGTCGTAGCATGTCGGCCGGAGTACTCCGTGCCACCATGCCGTTATCGATAGGGACCCGACTCATTGAGTTTGACAGCTGGGGTCGTCATAGGTTTGTTTTGTTCCGGTTGGTTATTATTATTATGGACGGGCGATTTTTTTTTATAAGCTGGCAATCTGTTAAGGACCAGGTTGCTCAATGCCCAACCAGGATGAAAATCCGTCGCCAATGCGGGCTAAGGCGGTGCGACGATTGCCTTGTGCAAAGCAAAAAAGGCGACAGAACAGGGATCTGTTTACCGGCCAGAGGGAGCTTTGATTAGCAAGAGGATCCTGAAACAAGAACGGCGAGTGGGAGAGAAGAAAAAAAACCTTAGCTCATGGTCGAAAGGCTAGAGCTGCGAGGAGGGGCAGCGCCGTAACTAGCCTGTGACAGTCCCTCAATAATCGGAGACGCCAGAGGATGGGCCTGGTGTTAGGTTAGCTAGTTGACTAGGCCAACCTAACTAGTACCAGTCAATAGTAGTCGTAGTGATGGCCAACTAGGCGGGCAGACTAGTTGTCGTTGCTGCTGCTTGCTGGATAGGAAGAGGGGAGCAGGAGAAAAGAGAGAGGTGGTGAGGGAGTGGTGAGTAGAGAGTAAAGAGGGAGAGGAAGAGGAAGAGGGAGAGGGAGAGAGAGAGAAGGAGGACGAGTAGCAGTAAGAGCAAGAATGAGTAGCAATTGACTAGTCCAGAGTATATTGTTATTATTATATGCGGTCGTGCCTGCCAGTTCGGCGCGATGGAGACAGGCGCCCTTTCCCTTGCCCCCTCTTCCTGCTCCCCCGTAAGTTTAACCCACCAACAACAACCTCACCTTCCTCTCTCTCTCTCTCCCTTTCTTCTTTCTCTTCATCTCGCTCGCTCGCTCGCTTCTCAGGCTCTGTCGTCTCGCCATTGCTGCCTCGCTTACCCCGACCGCCCCTAGTTCTTTGCCTCTTGATCCTTGAGGAATCGATCCACGCCGCGTGCTTGGCTTGGCTTCCCCCCCCCCCCCCCACATCCTCTCTCACTTGTCTCCAAGCTCTTCATCAGCATCTGCTCTTAGAGCTTCAAGCCGATCGACTCCGCCACAGCCGGCTTTGTCTCCGTTCTTCCTCTCGCGCCCCGTATAAGAGAGCTTCCACCCGCCGCATCTTTCCCGTTTATTCACGGTAATCGCGTGCAGCCGCTTTCGTTTTCCCTGTAGGCGCCCGCTTGTTGTATGCTCTAGATGATAACAGCTGGTCTCATTGGTCTTCGTCAGGCTCAGCAGAAGCGAACCGAAACATAAAACAAGCAGGAGCAATACAGCCGCCGTTCGGGCGACGACACAGCTACAATGGGTCTGTTCAAGCGCAAAGACTCAAAGCACTCCATCCACAGCGAAAGAGATGACCAGGACAACCAGTCCTCGCACAGCACTCGCACCTCCACCGCCTCACTGAGATCCCCCGGCATCATGTCCTCCGGGACATTGCCCGCCTCCATCCCAGAGGTGCCCATCTCCAAGCCGCCAGACCCGAGTCTGGATCCCGCCGCCTATCTGCGGAGCATCCACGCCGTGCGCGAGCGCTCCAGAATCGTCCTCCAAAAGGCAAGGAAGAATCGCTTGAGTCATTTCGATGTGGACATGTCCAAGTTCGAGGTCACCGCTTCATACGTGGTTTCTATCATAAAGGTGTGATCGGCTGCTGTGCTATATGTCTGGTTCGTTAACATTTAGCTTTCTTTTTTAAAAACTTCCAGAGAGACTATGCCCCCGATTATTCCTCCATTCCTCCCCACGGTCGTTGGCAACACTTTGATGTCGGCGGGAGACCTCGCATCAACCAGCTTTTGCAGTCGTGGCCCAGTACCATTGACGTGCAGGAACGCACACGCAGACTGATCGACCTCTTCTTGATCTCCGTGTTATTGGACGCTGGTGCCGGAAACAAATGGTCTTACAAATCCAAGGAGTCCGGCAAGGTCTACTCGCGAAGCGAGGGTCTGGCCGTTGCCAGCTTAGAGATGTTCAAGAGCGGCCTGTTCAGCAGCGATCCCACCGAACCGTGCCAGGTCGACGGAGCAGGTCTGAAGAGAATCACCGTTGACATGCTCGGCAGAGGCATGCAGCATTCGGAGCAAAACCCTCTAGCAGGAATCGAAGGTCGCACTGGGCTTCTCGTCCGACTGGCTGAGGCGCTGAACAACCAAGAACTGTTTGGAGTCGATGCTCGTCCTGGAAATATGCTTGGTAGGTTGATCTCGTTTTTTAAGCCGGCTTATCGCTAACTCGGTCCTGAGATTACTTGATTTCTCATCCTTCCACCCTTGCGTCCTCAGTGCCCATTGTATCTATTCCCACCCTCTGGTCTGTTCTCATGGATGGCCTTTCAGCAATCTGGCCGCCCTCTCGAACGCAGGTCGATGGCGTTTCTATCGGCGATGCCTGGCCATGCTCTTCTCTGCCTCCGTCCCCTCCGGCCAAGGCTTGGGAGAGCATTGCGCCCTTCCATAAACTAACTCAGTGGCTATGCTACTCGATCATGGTACCAATGACGCGGCTGATGAAAATCCATTTTGCCGGCTCCGAGCTGCTGACCGGCCTTCCTGAATACCGAAACGGCGGTCTCCTTATCGATATGGGTCTTTTAACGTTAAAGGATGACGACATGGAACGGGGCCTGAGAGCATACAAGGAGAATGCTGAAAGAACAGGTCAACCCAGTATGGAAGTCGTGCCTCTCTTTACTGCCGATGACGACGTTATTGTTGAGTGGCGCGCTGCCACTGTGTGTTTCCTAGATGATCTTTTAGAGGAGGTCAACCATCAACTGGGTCTCCGTGGCGAGGGCGCCCTTTCTCTAGCCCAGCTATTGGAAGCCGGCACGTGGAAAGTAAGATATCTATATTCTTCATTGCAAGTCAGCCAAGCCCCGTACTTACCAGAAACTCTAGGGCGGCCGCGAAATAGCAGAAGTCTCGAGACCCAACACGAAGGAGCCCCCCATCATGATACTCTCTGATGGTACTGTTTTCTGATAACCTTTTTCTCTCCGGCCCGCTTGTTGTGGCAACTCAGAGCACACCCTTGGATTGAGATGATTTGGTCTTCTTTGTTATACCACTATTTACTTCTGTCTATCTAATTATTTCTATTTAATTCCACTTTGCAACAAGTGAGATGCATTACGATACCAGTGAAGAGCCAGCTTCGCTTGATGACAGCAAAGACACAACGATGCAACCACACTATCAAATTCTGGTCTGGCTTTCTTTGGGATGAGATTATAGGGTACGGGATGGTTTGATATATTTCAACATAATATGGCATTTCAATTCATATAGGTAAAAGAAGCATATACAGGAGCAATAGTTTGCATTGGAATATATATTCATGTGCTTGATTGTAGTTTTAATCCTGCAGCAATTAATTAGGGTTAGCCGGATTAACATTGACCCCGCCAGCCTCCATGACCCGTTCCGTACCTCCGCTCCAGCCCCGTCCTGCATGTGGCTTCAGCATTCATTGCTCACTTGCTTCATTCGCTGCAAAGGACCAGTAAATGCTCTCTTTGTTTTGCAAAAAAGTATCATGATCTCTTGAAATCACAGTCCTCGCCACTGCTTATCGGAAGATAGCTCATTCTCTATGAGCTATCTTCGTGCGATACACATCATCACCCTCCGCCGGCGATAACACCACTGCGAATGTCCACCATGGATCTTCGCAAGAAGAAGAAGAAGGTCCTCCTCATGGGGAAGAGCGGCTCTGGGAAATCGTCGATGCGCTCCATTATCTTCAGCAATTATGTCGCAAAGGACGTCCGGCGATTGGGCGCAACCATTGATGTGGAGCACAGTCATGTCAAGTTTATGGGCAATCTGACGTTGAATTTGTGGGATTGCGGAGGGTAAGCAGGGGACTTGTCGACATTGTGGCATTGTGGATATTAAATGCTTACTATTTCCTAGACAGGATGCTTTCATGGAAACCTACCTCGGCGGCCAGCGCAGCAACATCTTCTCCGACGTCGCTGTTCTGATCTACGTCTTCGATATCGAATCGCGCGACGTCGAACGCGACCTGGACACGTACAACTCGGTCATCGAGGCATTGCACCAACACAGCCCCGGCGCGCATGTCTTTTGCCTCATCCACAAGCTCGATCTGATCCAAGCCGAGCATCGCCAGCGGATATACGAAGAGCGCTCCGTCCTGATTCGCCATCGCTCCAAGTATTTCGACATTGATACCTTTGGCAGCAGTATCTGGGATCAGTCACTGTACAAGGCGTGGGCGGGCATTGTGCACAAATTGATTCCGAATCTATACGTGATTGAGCGGTTTCTGAATGCCTTTGCCAAGAAGATTGATGCCGAGGAGGTGATTCTCTTTGAGCGATCGACTTTTCTTACAATCACATCGTTTGCCTCTGAAATCGGCAGTTTGAACCCCATTTACGATCGCCACGAGCGACTCTCGAATATCATGAAAGCCTTTAAACACTGCGCTGCGCGTAACACGCACACCACCCCGGCGTCGGCGGGCTTTCATGTCATGCACACCAAGACACCACAGTTTAATGTCTTCCTTGGCCAATTTACTGACAATACGTACATTTTTGTTGTCGTGCCCCCGGGCGAGGCATCCTACAACTGCGCCGTGCTGAACACAATGCTTGCGCGGCAAGGCTTTGCAAAGGCTTCATCTGGTCATGGAGATGGATTCCCTCTGGCTGCGTCTGTAGGACAGTCTGTGAATTCACCTGTCCTGAACGCAAACGGGTTTTCGACGCGAGCCGACGACTAACGAACTGATCATGAACTTTTTTTTCTTTTTCTTTTCTTTTTCAGGTAATTTCAACAAATCTAGTCCTAGACTGTTGGCGGGTTTTTGCAAGGAAAAAAAGAAAGATACCCTGGCCATCTACGCATCAGGTCTGTGAAAATGGGCAAGTGAGGCTTGGTTTTGATATTTTTTTTCCAACTTAGCGATAGTATCTTGTTTTTCGATGTCATGATTTTTCTTCTCGACAGACATATGCATTACATGTGTACGATACAGCGCTCTCAATTGATGGTGCTTTTGCACAGAGACATCTGGATCTAGAACCTCTAGACTGTCATGGTTTGAAAATAAAATAAATAAATAAACGAATGAATAATGCATCAAAATGCCTAGTGCTCACGAGCCCTTCTTCACTGAATTGAGATCAGCACCTGTCATGCACCCAGTGCGAGCAACATCAACTATGACTGGCTGGACCGGGGCGCAGAACATGCAAACGAAACCGGTGAGAAGAGCTAGACAAAATCGACTCTTGTCCTGCGTTTCTGATTCGCCTGGCGACGGTTTTAGCTGTTGCTCTCCATATACTTAAAGAGGAAAGGGCTTCTATTGATTTTGCCCGGGTGAAATACATGCAGCCAGCCATGAGTTTCCCTCGGGCAAACAATGAACCAACGCATAATGAGTATAAAGACGGCATCTGTCCGGCCTCTTTTTTTTTTTTTTTTTTTTTTTTCAGAGAGTTTGGTTTCATGTGCTATGTTTTATTATTTTTATTTTTTATTGGGAGCTGACTTCTCTTTCCTAGCACTAAAAACATGCGCTTGTCCACCGGCCAGAGATGTCTCAAGTGCTACTATCGTCAAGACATGAATTCCGCGTATGCGACGTCAAGAGATAGTCCATTTCATAGAGGACGCCTATCTGTCTGACCGCTTGTACAAGCAGCCATTCGAGACTTCTAGTCGAGTTGTCTAAGAGAGCCAGCCTTCCCCACCCGGATGGCGACAAAAGCCAGTATACTCTCACGCCTTTGGCCGCTGAAATCAAGCTGACCAAGGCCCTGTCTCTGTGCCACGTACACGCATACACACACACACACATATATACACACACCGACAGTTGGCATCCGGTCCAGCCGTCTTCGCCATGCATGAGTCCCGGGGAAAGGAGGAGGGCTGGCTGTCTTGTACAAGACGGATGGCCGATCTCAATACTCCGCACTGGCCCCCCTCCCCTCTCTGCATTCAAATCAGTCACTGGGTGCATGAGCAAGACTATGGAAGGACCCTAAACGAGCCAATCTACAAACGAGGAAGTTTTGAAATGCAACCTCGCTTACATTCTACATATATACAACGCACCTGACTCGTGAGAAAGCCAATGGGACCCTGTTCATATCACGAATTCTGCCGATTTTCGTTTTTTTAGACCCGATCGATATTATGTATCATGATGGCCACCTGACACCCCGGTGGCTTGCTCTCATTGGGCTGGATAAGACGAACTGGGCTGCAGAGCCCATGAGCCCAGCAAGTTGTGTCAGTCGTTTAGGGCGGCTACTACTTTTTTTCTATTTTTAATTTTGACTTCTACCGGGCTAGTTCGGACATTGGAAATTAATCTGGGAGCATGTGAAAAGACGGTCTGTCACGTATGGTTTTTAATTCCTTTTTTTTTTTTTTTTTTTTTCGTTTTCTTACAAGGTGGCAGGAGTTACTCGGGGGGGGGGTTTTTTTGAGCCTCACGCTGTTGGTATGAGGATATATGGCGAGGATTTTGGGCAGGAATTTCGAAATGTTGGAGGGTATTCGAGACCGAAAACATTCCTCTGCAGTGTGAAGTGACCAGAATTTGGCTCTATTGACTACTCCTACGACGGTCGAGACTCTTTTTCTCCCCTCCTTTTTCCATTTCCAAACTGTGAGGAATTCTCAAACGCCAACAACCCCAAACAGAAATGGCAACCATCCAGGACCTGGAGTTTTACTTCAAGATCACACCCATTAAGATAAGAGAACAACGCAAGGAAACAGAGTATGACCAACTGCAACACTGGTACCCTCCTTTCAAAAATTATCACTTTAGACGTGACACCACCAACAGCACCGGCTGGCACCGGTGGACTCAACAAGGCATCACACCTTTCAACGCACCTACTGACCCGCCAGGCACAAAAAGCAGCTCCATCTTTTTCGACTGCGGACGCAACTACTTCCTCCTTGTCGAGGAAGACTGCCTAACCACCGATTTCAACGAAATGATCGAGTTCGACGAGCCCTGGAAGCGGCTCCAGTTCGTGTACAAGCCGCCTAGGCCCGACCGCCCGGAAATGTCTCTGGTCAAAGTGTTTCCAGCGGATGGCGAATTCATGCTACATGCGCGGGGGGCACCGACTTGGATGCCCGAGCTGATACCGTACACTTATGACGGGACTGAACGCTCGCGGCGTGCCAATGTGGCCGGTGAGCTGTCGGTCCTCTTAGGGCTAGTTGCGTTTACGTGTGAGCCAAAGCGGCATGCCTTGCTGAGTACTATGGTGAATAACTTTCGACCGCCTCGCTGGATTCCAAATAATATTGCCCCACTGGCTCCATGCAGTATGTTGATCTGGCCCTGTGTGTTGTGTTTTTTCACTAGCTGTGCTAACGAGATGGGTGCGGTTAGAGAGATCGGATGTTTCTCGGGAAAGGGGATATGTCGTCAAAGTCGCACCGTGCTCAGGGGTTGATTTGGAAGCTTATGAGGACGGCCATTATGGACCCTTGCTTGCAGGAGATGATGGCCTGGTTTTGTAATCACAGATTATGAATACAGGATTAATTGATAGTAAAAAGCAATATGAGTTGATGTCTAGTGATGCTGTCAAACGAGCACAATAATTTTTACGATAATGTATCCAAGGTCTGTAAGGTTTTACTGTCTATGAAGTATATATTACAGCATATACATAGTATTACATACATATGTATACATTTGTAGTACACCTGACGTCGGGTGGGCGGCAGCTTTGACCCCGAAAATTGAGGCTCTTACATGTATTGATATACCTTCCGTATTAGGGCTGGAATAGATTACATAGTGCTTTGTATTACGACATCAAATCGTCTCTGAACCTAATCTTGTTTTTTATTTCTGCCCAATGAAAGCGCACTCGGTGAGTATGTTATTTCCATTGTTTCCTATTTGTCGGAAGTATTTTTCAAGTCGAGACGGATTGTTTTGTGCAAACTTTTGAAGCTACTAGATTATTACAGGAAAGGTGCTACTTGCTGTTCAGTCCAGTCATAGAACTCTTCTGCAATTCCATTACCCCCTTCAGACTTTTTTTTCCGTGATGTTTCAATATCAGAACGGGTGTAACCGATATGTCCAAACGGCTGAACTGGTTTTGTGTTAGTGATTGCTGAGATGGAGAGAAAGGGAAAAAAGGAGACAAGACGTACTGAACCGACCACCGTGTTTCATCTGCACTTCGGGGGAAAACCCAGCATATAACTCTGTATACGCTCCATTTATAGGATCCTTTAAAACGAGATTGATAAAGGGCATTTGCCACTTCGGCGTAGTGTTGTAAAGCGGAGTTCTCAGGTTCCCCGGATCCAGCGACACGCTAAGTATATTTTCGTTCTCGAAGCGCCGGGTGTATTCTGCTGCTTGAAAAATGTTTCCAGACTTGCTAACACCGTATTTGTGCCATGCGCTTTGGTCCTTGTTGTAGTCCAAGTTGTCCATCACGATTCCACCGCGCGGCGCGAAATTCCTGGCTGCGGATGAGGCTACCCAGACAACTCGGACGCTGCCGATTGGTTCGACTTTGGCGGTTTTCGAGAGAACAGGCGTGAGTAGTTTTGTAAAGAGGAAAGGTGCGAGGTTATTGGTTCCGAGCTGTAACTCGTAGCCCTGTTTGGACTTGCTGCCCTGCGGAGGAACCATGACTCCGGCATTGTTCCAGAGCACATTCAGTTTATTTTCCTTTTTGAGAAACTCTTCAGCGGAATTCTTTATGGTCGAGAGATCTTCGAGATCGAGATGAAGAAATATAAGTTCTCCTTGAGAAGACGGGTGTTTTGTCTGCAAGTTTTGAATAGTCTTGTCGGCTTTATCTGCGGATCGCGCAGCAATATAGACTTTGGCATTTTTCGAGTATAGAATGTCCACCAAAAGTTCACCAATACCGCTCGTGGCACCAGTCACAATAAATACTTTTCCGCGTTGGTCGGAAAGCTCCTTGTCCGTAAAGGACGGTTTTGTATAAGAAAATATTCCCATGGTAGAATAACTTAGAAGTCTTGATCAAGCTGGAGATGGTGTTTGTCGAGACAATGATATTCTAGATCTGCTTCAAGGATACTTTCTATTTATATGATCTACTAGTATTAATGTTAAAAAAAGGTTGATGAACGTCATCGCCGCTTCGGTCGAGGTGGCGATGGTAAATAACTTCAATTGGCAAGTGATCACCGTCACGGGTTATTAATTCAACCGCACTCGCCACATGTATACAAACAGAGCTAGCAATTCTACCAGTATTGGAAAATTAACTTCAATTATATAGACAGCAAAATGTTACTGTTTTGTCATATAATATATTTGGAATTAACAACTTTGGTAGATTACATGATCCAATCAATTCTAACCACTATATTTGCATCTTTATTTAGAAACACCCCCAGTCAGTACCAGACACACGGATGAGTCTGCGTTGTACTTTGGAGCCGGGAGATATCTCCCCGCAAGTTGACTATCAGCTTGCCCTTCCAATTGTAGAACCCTAGCATTCAGAAAAAATCCAGCTAGAACGTTGTTCTGCTTGGTAGCACAGGATCCCAGGACATTCATCAGGAACTGGCAAGTCTGTTTGGATTCCGGTCCAGGTTGAGTCATTAGATACCTCAATGCTACAAAGATGGAGAATGGCGTGACAACGTGTATCTTAAGGTAGTTAGAAAAAGGAGCTCATTAATATGAGAAAAATAACCTACTACTGCCAAATTGACCTCCGTCACTTGTTTCACGATATTCGCAATTTCCAAAGCCGAAGTCAAACATCTCATGTTGCTTTCCCATGCCAAATGCCTTTTAAGAGGATCATTAGTAGCCTTGACAGCAGCATCCTGGTGTAAAGACACTGTTAATGCATGCAACAACATATTCGTCAAGACGGCATTGGGCTGATGGATTCCAATGGGTAATTTCAGGTGGCCTGGCAGACATAAACTAATCTGCAGCAACTGTGTATCAATCAGGTGATAGGTTTCCCAGTATTTCCGGTCGTCTTGGGTGCGTAGATGGTCGGCCGTCCGCGCAGCGAGCCACGAGAGAACCACTACGCTTCCAAAAGGCGATAGAGTTTGACAATTTTCTAATTGAAGAGCATTTGCAAGCGTATGCGAGGAATTTTGGGGAACCGTGTCCTTTTCGAATGCCTCGTCTTCGGATGGTAAGTATGTCGAGATCTATCCCAGTCAGTATGAGAAGAGATGCACAGAGGAATTTTCATACATCACTCTCGTCAGTCATTGATAAAAATCCACCACCAAAGCCAGCGTAACTATCCAGACAGAATGCCGACCAGAACGCTCGACGCCGTTCTTCCATCTCAATCCACTCACTTGAATCGCCGAGAGTGGAATTGCAGTGTACCCGGGAGTCCATACGGTGCAGATTCAGAACATGCGCAAGCCTCATAGCTTTTCCTGCGGTTAACCATGCCCGAGGGAAAATGGCGTGTTTGTATTCGTAATAGCTGATTAAGGCCAGAACCTGGCACTGTAAAAGAGAAATTCCCACTGTGTCGTTCATTTCATTCGCGCATGCATAGCGTCTCGCCTGCTCGTAGAATTTATCTCGCATGTGTGAGAAACTTTCACTAAAACTAGCTGCATGGCTCCATATGATGTATTGCAGACATTGGATACCATCGTCGACTTTTTGTAGATGTAGCCTGTGGAAGTACCTTGGAGCATGAAGGATTGGGAAAGTGGGATGAATGTCTCTGAAAAAAATGCGGTACCTGATATATGCTTAGTCCTGATCAATGCATGTACAATTCACAGGAAAGAAGTCACTTACAATTCACTCAAAGATTTTTGCGGCAATTCTGTTTCTACTACAGGGAAAAGTCTCATCCACCCAAGCTCAAAGTCTAGAGAGTCGGTAATTTGCAGACTACTTTGGCCCTGGAGACTCATTGTTTCTCCAGAACTAGCAATCGATCCATCGTCCTGCTCCACTGAGCTTGAAGGACGATGTGTAGAACCTGTATTCATTGTTTCTTCGATTTCGGCTACATGAAAAAGGCACTCAGTGTATGTCATTTACAGTAAGAAAGGGCAGCATACTCATTTTGGTGAACAAGGGCCCTAGATGCGCCCTTTTTGGCCCTGTTTTCTTCCTCGATTTAGGATAGTGACAGTCGAGCGAGAGATGCCGGCAACGGTCACATACCGGAGCTCGCCCGTCGCATCGGCGTTTTTTTGCGTGGCATGGAACGCAGGCACTTTTTTGCGCCATTGTATTATTGTTAGTTGAGGATGATAAGAGTCCTTGAAGGGAAAGGGAAGGAAGGACCTATATGCATTATTGTGGCCGCAGTCAGCTCTATTTTTACTCGAAAGCCGAGGCCCGAAGTACGGAGTGGCGACCACACGGCCATTATACTAATAGATATATGAAATTAAAATAATATCCATTTAGGACAGATCTTCTTTTTACTTTTATTTTCTTTATTTTCTTCTGTTTTTCATTCTTTTTTTTTCATTAAACATTGAAAGTCAAACTCCATCTTTTGAGAGAGGAATAAAGTGCCAGTTCTGCATATAAGCAACCGAAACTTAATGAACCAAATATATTAACTTTTTTACAAATTTGCTAAAATTATACAAAGCTTTTGATCTCAAGTATCAGCTACCTTGATCACCAATTTACCAAGGCCACCCTTGCCATCGTACACGACCTGACAAGCATTGCGAACCGCCTCGATGTCTCGCAGGTCAACACTCGTCCCCACAACGGTTTTCAGTTTACCCTCTTCAACATATTTCCGCAATTCATCGAGATCATCAACAGAAGACTCTAGGAAAAAGTAAGAATAATGTGTCCCATATCGCCACGCACGCAGCTGGCGAACGTAATCAAGGCCATTTAAGACCAGCCGGAAAGGCAGTGGCACAGTGGGCTTGTGAGGGAGCTCCATCATTGAAGAATTCTGGAGCTGGTCCCCCGATGGCATTGTAGACACAGACACAATGCGACTGGTATTCGGTCGCATCAGGACGAGGAAGTCCATGGCTTGACCAACGGTGTCGAATAAAAAGTCGACGGAGCCAGATTCAATGGCCGATCTTGGATCGGTCTTGGTGTAGTCAATAACTGCGATAGAATTATTATTAGCGGTCAATCCAGTATCACCATTGATATAATTGTCCCTACTCTCATCGACCGTTCCCTCACCCAGAAGCTCCGGTACTTTGGGTATTTTTGATGTTGATACAGTCGTTATCACCTTGCCGGCTCGAAATACATGCTTCGCTAGCTGGCATGCGAATAACCCTGTTCCGCTCACTATCGTGCGTCGTTAATTAAGAGCATGATACTCAGAAAGCAGGGTTGACTCACGGCCAGCTGGTATAAAGACAGTCTTCCCTGCAAGATCACCGTCGTATTTCTTCAGTGCCTGCAGGGCTGTCATAGCAGCCAAGGGAATAGAAGCAGCTTGCTCCCAGGATAATGAGGGCGGCTTGAGACCAACAGAATGTTCTGGGCAGCGCACAAATTCAGCACAAGACCCTAATTTTGTCAGTTGTTAGCGACGATCAATAATTATTAGGTTTATTAATTTTTTTTTCTAACCTCGACAGTACTCCGGCAACCTTGTATATACTTCATCTCCGACTTTAAGTCGACTCGCGCCGACACCGGTCTTAGTCACTACGCCCGCGCAATCGTAACCGATTTTATACGGAAATCTATAAGGCCCGATGTTAGGTTTGTCTTTTGGTGACGAAATGACAGATTCCTTACGAGTCTTTCGTGGCAAGTTTGAGCATGCCAGAAGCCTTTTTCACGTCGATGGGATTAATGCTAGCAGCGTGAACTTTGATAATCACATCGTCCGCATTCTCGAGCTCTGGTTTGGGGAGCTCGGAAATCTGATAGCCAGACGGCGGCCCGTATGAAGGAGTGTTGAGAGCCTGCATTTTTTCTGCTTCTTTTTTGAATTGAAGGAGTAGATAATATTACGCATGGAGTGAAATTCAATGTTGAGGTAAGATAATTTTGAATTTGAAAACTACTCGACTATGACGTATGTATATTAGCTGGTGCGGCTAGCGGGAGAATCTGTCTACCGATACATGTACACTCCACAGAAACTTTTATGTTCTAATTTTGTGCGCATGTCGAATTAATAATAGAGTCTGACATAGTTTGGTAAGTGGCAACAGAAATCATCAAGCTGTTCATAAAGTATGCGGAGATGGCCGGGGCTCGGGTGATTAATTTGACCGCTAATACTATTGACGTTGTAGATTTCAGTCTCAGGACTATTAATAAAACGTTATATTTTGAGAGCTTTGAATACGAGCTGGTCCGCCCCAGCATATTCAAATTTTTCTCTGTTGTTTCATTTAGAACTACAACCGAGAAAGCTGCGGCGTAATTTCACAAAAGTATACTTTTGAGCTATAAATGGACCAGTATGTAAAGAAATGCTTCAAATTATGGACAAATACCTTTAGTGGAACATCGTTTTCTAAAGACAGGGAAACAAACTTTCATATTTCCATATTTCGGTGATTCAACTATAACAAACAGTTTATCCATGTAACAATAAATAATATCAAGTACAATCACTTGCGAAGCTCCAAAGTGCGTCATACTTTCCGGGGTCGCGGCGCCAAAGATTCCTAAGCTTTTTATTATGTAATTTCTTAGTATTGAAGCTTTCTTCTATTTAAACCTAATTACTAAATCTATCTAAACGTTTTGCCATATAACTTGTTAGTATTTGAGCTAATTTTCATATGTACCCGCCGCGGTTGACACTCTCTTGTCAATACAGGACATCGCTTTCGCTATAGTGTGAGATCTTACTTGAGATTAGCTTTGGCCAATTAAGTTGCCTATGAATATAAATAGGAATTTCGCAAGTGATACTAGATTACAGACAAGAAATATCATCGCACCTCCCGAAGTAATTTAGGGTTGCATCCCATTTTCCTTTCCTACGAGATCTGTCTGATACTCTTCAAGGAAGCTTCTCGCGGCATCCAGGCTTCATATTATTTGTTACAAAACGTTTTCATAACATTTCCATGCGAAGCTTGGATCGCAACGAAGCGGACCAATTGTCTGCCCGTTCTCACCATGGGCGGGGGGACCTCGTATATGCCGAGGTTCAAATGTTAAAAGTCCGGCCAAGCATATTTTGAGACTGAATTGGGCCAGGTTATTTGGCTCTGTCACTATTTATTTAATTTACACCCTCTGAACTTTCGATATTAACCAAAATCGCGTGTCGTTCAACATAAAAAAAAAATGCCAAACCCTACTCTACTCACGGCCGCAGGGTACGGCTCCCTTGTCGTTGCCATAATGCATGCGGTTCGTGCTGTTCAAATGCCAGATTCTATGAGTAAAAGCTTAATCTGATATCTTCTTTTCTTCAGATCTCTGGGAGAGAATTTCAGCGAATCCGCCAGTTTCAGGAACTACCAAATATCGCATACGTTCGCAGCACTGTTGGATGGTATCAAGGAAGTGGCTATCTGATTCTCAATGGTATTCTCTCTACCTTTCTCTTTCGCGAAGCAACATTTCTCTTTTTTCTAACAAACTTACACCATCTAGCTTTACTAAATCTCAATTGGGCAAAGAATCCCCAATCTTTGGATGATCCTCTGAACCGTGCTATGGCTGCTATTATGGTCGTTATTGCCTGGGCTAGCTCTGCTTGGTATCTTCGCGGAGGAGTGAAAGCAAGCGGGTTGCTGACGGCTGTTGCTGGTATATTCCAGGCATGGGCAGCTCTTTGCTGATTCTTGTCAAGTTCGGGGTATATCTCAGCCTGCAAAGTCTCGGATGATCTATTTTCTCCAATAGACTTGTCAAGACTCTGAAAATGTCTATATTTTTAATTATCCATTGTGAAGTAACACGCAATATATTATTCGTTTAAAATGTATCAAGTTTTGATATCAATAAAACTATACAAATATAATGATATACAGCCAGATAGCAGTTCACATCAATACGCGCTATTCGAGAACCCTTTCTAAACCAACCAACTCACTTGCTTCCAAAAGGGTCTACACCCTTACCTGCCGGCTCCTCTCGAGCATCTATGGCCACACCAGAAGCTCGTAGCTGAGATACATAGTTGTCACCCAAGGTAGCAGGCGTCAACACTCCACCACCAAATTTGTGCGCCCAGGTATCTTGCTGCCAAAGGAGAATGCGAGCTGCCTCTGCCAGAGCAATTGCTGTAAATACATAAGCATCCCCCTCATAACGCATACGAACCAACACCTTGGGCCTCGGCTGCGTTTTCGAGGTATCTGCCTCTGCAACACCTCGATACTCGAACCAGTTCTTCTCGATTTTGCTCTGGCCTGCGCCCTCCCCGGGCTGATACCAAAGTTTTGGAAGAAGCTTTCGGACAGGAGGTAGTAAGATCAGCGGTGCTAACAGTAGTCCTCCAAAGTGCCACAAAACTGCAGCCACAGGCCCCCAGATCTTCAGCCAAGCATGAAAATCGAAATTATGCCCGTATGAAGCGGCCGTTGGTTCTAGCAAACCCCAGGATCGATGGACAATCGATCGGTCAACTGGCCCCTGTGGCTGGTACGCCATCCACCCTAGTTGTTTGATCCAGAGCAACCCAAGAATCTTGGTCCATAAACTGGTTCGTTTTGGTGGCACTGTAGGGGTGGGTCGTTTCGGGGATAGAGAGTAAGGAGCGTAGGTCTCATACAGATGGCGAAGACTGTGTGTCTCAAACGTTTGCAAAGCCGAGGCTAATGTCCCACCACTTATTCCGCCCTGGACACTGTGTATACAAACATCTACACGCCTAGTCTGCGTGCCGAAAAGGCGGTGGACTTCCTGGGTGGCAACCCAAGTCGAAAGGTCGGAAGGTACACAATCAAAGCCACAGCATGGAATCATCTATTTTCAGTCAGCTAATTATTCGTCTCTCTTTGTCAAACACATAGGATCTTTACAATGCTGCCGTTTTCCTTTGCCACTTTATCGTGCTGGTGAATCATGTCTTTCAGCCAGGGAGCTTCGCCGTTGCTGTATAGATCATCAGATTGTATTTCATTCAAAGTATTTCTCACTTCTGGGTTTTTACCAGTCTAGGTAATGAGTACCATTTCTGGCACAGGCAGCAAATGTATCAGATCCATAAAGCTGAAATGGGCCCACAGTCGATATCACCAATCGTGTCCTCTTTGACATGGAATCAAGATCATTCTCATTCAGGTTCACGACCATAGTATCTAAACAAGACAATCATTAGCTATTGCAAAAGACCGAATAGAAAGATTATCTGGTGGGTGTTCACAAACCAGGTGGTTGTCTAGATGTGCTTTTTGGTTCCAAGGACTGGACAAGCTGTTGCAGCTTTTGCTCGTTTCTCCCAGCAATTGCCCATTTCAAGTCAACCGGTAGCGATTTGAAGATGTACTGTGCAGTGAGTTTACCCGTGTAGCCAGTAGCGCCTAGCAAAACCAAGTCGTATTCTCGTTGAGTGGACATTTTCTTTTAGAATAAACTGAAACGGACTGGCTAATTTTCACACCGCATGCTAGGAAAGAAAAGAAAGTCTTAAATCGACATCTGGACGTCCCTTGATCCACCAAAAAAATGGCTTTGAGCACACAACTTTGGGTTTTATCGGTGGGAGCACATGTGATTAAGCCGCCGGAGGGAGGGTTCTCCATAGTATAAGGATACTGCGGCCTATTGATTCGCCCGACTCCGGTCCTCCGCACGAAAAGATCAATTATTTGTGCGGACTTGGCTTTGTATATCTATATCCAATACAAGTAGTGCAATATTAGGTTCCACACTAAAATCGTGCATGTGGTCTAAGAAAGTATACAATGTACAATTTGACTGACCGCTATAAACACCTATGTTGAAGCGGTGTACATACGCATTGTAATCAACATAGAGAAAGAAAAAAAACAGACCTCTGGACTCTATTGAATTGCTAATTTGTAGAGTGAAATGAAAACACATCATGACATTACTACCTCCCCCCCATGACGGTAAATAGAAATTATTGAACATCCGGTAACCTAACTGCAATGTCGCCTGATTGTGTTATGTATCGGACCCAAGGGAGAGATGGGTATTGTAGCTGGAGACTCGAGTTAGTTTTTTCTTCTCTTCTCTTTTACGAAAGTAAAGCAACAAGTATGAATGAGACGTACCTTGGGCTCAATGATCTTCAGATATCGCACTTGGATTCCACTGGTTGTGAAATACGGAATCTCGAACTTGACGTTGATCGGACGCTTCCCCTGGCCAGTCTGGGCACCTCCCATGCTCCCTCCAAACCCACCAGTCATACCTCCTCCGCGTTCGTCATCGCCCTTGACCGACGGCAAGCCAAGCTCGGCGCGCATCAAAAACTCCTTGCCGCCGCCAAACTGCTTGATTTTCCAGATAATAGCCGACTTCTCTGGCGCGTAGTGCACCGATCCAATGTTTGTTCGGAAACGGGGAGAATCCGCGTCTTCTGGCACTGGCACCAAAATCTCTACGTTGTTGGCTGTGCTTCGGCGCTTAAACTGGGCTCTTGCCTAGACGGTCAAATACCATTAATAAAGGCTATCCCAATACTATGAGGACAGTGGACCATACCTTGAGCATATACTCCATTCGCGATCCGGAATGCGACTCGACGACACATTCAACCCAGATCAAAGGCTTCACTTGCGTATTGAGACGATAGCTCATCAGCTCAAACTCTCCGTCCGGCGGGATGAAGCTGATGGTCCGATCGTTTTCGAATCGCGACAGACGGACACACTGGTGGAACTTGACGTCTTCCATTTCGACGGCCTTGCCTCGGGTTGCCCGTCCGGTCGTTTCAAACATGGCTTTATCGTTCAAGCCCAAGCGAAGCTCGGGCATACCGCTGAGATAACACTTCATCTTGATAGCGCCCAGAATCTCAGAGCGTAGCACGTTGCCGTTGGCAGAGACCAGCAGATTGAGGGACTCGACAACATCCAAGAACACTTCGTTCTTTCGGTAGCGAATACCTTCACTTCTCCACGACACCGCGTTTGTGACTGCAATAGGGGGGCGTGCCTGGACTTCCAGCTTGTGTGACTCTTGCGTAATGTACCTATGATATCGTGTCAGCCCATATGAACATTTATCAGGAGTCCTATTTCCACTGACTCTTGTAGAATCTTGCTCTCAGTTGTCTGCGGGTATCCAAAGTCCATCATCTCATCCAACAACTCGTAAATGACGACAAAGTTGTCCCGAATACTTTCCTCTTCCAGCTCCTTGAAATATTCGGTAAACACTTCCACGATCTTGTGGAGGAAAAGTAGGATCTCGGTGGCATTGGTGTTTCTTTTCGTTAAAGCGAGGACGTATAGATTGCTGTGACGGATATAGAGGTACTGCCAAAAAAGAACACCGTCGTCAGCTGCAACATTCATAGAAATAGTAGTCGCCATGGTGCGGGGAAGGCAAGCACAACGTACATTGATGCCTTCGTGGGAGAAGCAAGGAGGCACCGCCGAGCTTTCTTCCTCTGCTTCATTGAGTAGGACAGGGAATTTTTCCACGGCGGACATGGGGATGTCACCACGGTAGTTGCGGGCAAGAAGGGTCTGTCAGGCGAGCACACAGATTATTAGCACCTCACGAGTCTTCTCAGCATCGGCGGTGACGCTTGGGCAATTGCAACAAGGCCACACGTCTGATCATATTCATTCAAGAAACCATACCTTGCCCTTCAGGTCGAGGAAAAACAGAGCCGATGCCATGGCTGCGAAAGGCTGCGAGCGAGCTGTTCGAACTCCTTATCGGCACAGGAAAGTCGGTGCGGGAGGTTTTTGCTGGACGAACAAGGGCCGGAAATCAGAAGCGCATAGCGAGGAGGGTTGGGCGACTCCTGAATAGATAACTCTGGTGGGCTGCTTCGACGCCAAAACAGAGATGATCACAGGGAGACTTGATATATTCTGTTCTGTCTTGTCTTCCAGATGTCGAGACAGCGCACTGCGGGCAGGCACAGTGTCCCGTTCGGGCTCGGCCAATAGCTGGCTGATCCACATATATCTTCCCAATAGGGTCTAGCGCGTCAGTCCTGCCGCTCTACAAAATTTCGGCTGTTTTTTTTTTCCCTCTCTTGCTTTTTCTCTTCTTCTTGTACCAACGCCCTCTATTAGACAGTGCAAGACAACAACATCTACTTTACGATTGGCATTCTGTCAGTCGTATCTTACAGGTTTTCCTCCATTGATGACCCTTGCGATCATGAGGCGCGGAGACGGATTTTCGACGATTCCATAAGAGCTGGCTGTGTACTTGACCGTTACACAGGCGGCGTCAGAGGAATCATACATTACTTTTAGAATTGAATAAAAGATCATTTTTGTCTATTTTGTTATTGGAGATCGATTGGTCCCGCTATATATAGTACAGGGTTCCCCTATCCAGTGACCACATGTAAACCCAAGTAGAATACAAAGAAAAGTATCAAGAGAAAAAGAAAAAAAAATTAGATGGCAAAGAAAAGAACGCCCTCAAAAATGCTCCTTGCGCCATTTCGCTTGAGAAATATGTCTTTTTAGGAAGTCGATAGTCCCTGGGGAGCTAGAATCTTTTCCCGCGCAAACTTGTTGGCTTCCTTGCTACCTCGTTCCAGGGAGATCGCGCCTACAATGGAGAACAGAGTGTGGGCAAGGACGACATCAGCGCCGGAGGCATAGAGGTCATTGGGCTATTATTGAGTGTTAGCAGTGGAATTGGAACCATACAAAGACAGGATAAAGAGAAGCGTACGTTCAGCGGCTGCCATCTGAGAACTTTGATCAGCTCGTACTTCTCCGCCAGTCGGACGAGATTGTGTTTGTTCGTGACCCATCCACGAGAATTGTATGAGAGGTTATCGAGTCCCTCCAAAGCCGGGTGCTTAAAAGCTTCTCGCTGGTTTGACGGGTCGAGCGGAGGAACTGGGTGTTTGAAGGCCCCGGGGTTCTGGACCAGACTGAGTGACGCCTGGAGTTGGACTATGCATTTACCTAAAAAGAGAAACCGCAGTCAGAATAATAAAATTCCCATTTTCAACAAGCGAAGAAGAAAAAGTCATACCCAGAAATCCGAGGCGATCATTGAAACCGCGTCGGCCTTGATCAAAGCTCTTGTGCGTGACAGCAAGCCACTTGAGTTTGTCTGACAGAACCTTGTCTCCTTCGGGCCCCAACAATCCGATGTAGAATTTATCCAGGACCTCTTGGCTTTCATTGACCGGATAATTGGGGCGCTTGCTGTCGAAGTGAAGACTGAACGGCGCCTTTGTGCCGGGGGGAGTGTACAGCCATCGCGGCTTTTCTGTTTGGTCACCCTGCTGGGCCTCCTCGGAGTAGCATGGCGTGCTGCACGACAGCGCTCGTCGAGAAGTCGACAGGGAAGTAGCTCGAAGCGAAGACCTGGCTGGCCGGGCCAGCGCTCGCAATGACCGACAGGGCATTTGGGATGCCATGGTGCAGAAGAAAAAAAAGAAGTCCAACTGAATGGTTGTGGTGATTTTGCGGAAAGATTGCGGCGCTCCGTTCATCTCGACGAGAGATTTCCCGCATCTGCGCTAGTCCGTTTCGGGTACAATGTGATGTGAGAACTATAGCTCAGCACGCATATTGGATTCTCAAGGAATATATCAATGAAAAGGGAGGGAGCGTAAGCTTAATGTTTTTATTTGTATTTTACTACAAATATTTTGCCATTGGACAATATCAAGCAATTCTGAACACATGTCATCCAGAAAAAGAAGAGTTTACTTCCCAAACAAGGAAGCAATCAAACACAAGGCATTATACAAGTATTTGGAATAAATTCTGTTCAAGAAAATAGCCGCATGTCAATTAATATTTTATTGTTCAATCTAGAACACATCCTAACTATTTTTTGTTATGTCCCCGTCGACCGATCGTATAAAAACGGCTTCCCTCATAGCCAGTTACACGAGACTCATGTTGTTCAAACATCGTAAGACGAAATTTAGCTCCTATTAAACGTGTAGCTAATTTTGAGGCATATCTTACGCATACGGAAAGGGGTGCGGAAATTTGGAAACCTCAGATAATTGCATGTATAATCTCGGGACAGTTGAGTTATCCATACATGGTCCATTCAATATTAATAAACGCAGAAATAGGCATGCCGGGATGAAAAAGAGACCCAGTTGAACTTTATATATAAGAGTGCCCTGGGACTACATAGTATATAGTACACAGCACACATGCCGTATGTGTCTGCCGGAAACACGTGGAAAATGGCCATCCGGGATTCCATGGATGCTTGGCGTGTGACGATACACAAGAGCATGTTTCCTGCACATGTGGAAGGCGGAAGTTGTACTCTTCTTGACCCCACCAAAAACTTTGGTTGACTTGTTTTTTGTAGCATCTGTCGTTTTCCGTTGGTGGGGATAAGTTTTCTCTACAAGGAGCTCGGTAATACATGCAAGAGGAATCTGATCCGATTGGACCGAAAGAACAATCCTGAGCGGGGTGGAATAAAACCCATTGTCAAACAAGAGAGCACAAAAGCATGGAAGTACATTTTTGGAAGTGGTACATACGCATCCGTTCATTGTTTTTTCTACGCAATTCTACTTCCTTTGGAGCGGTGTGGCGTCGCCAAGTACGGGGGTTTGCAGCACGAGACGTTTGATTTGTTTTTATGTTAAGTTGACATTGATATTCCACTTGGAGTTTTTAAAAAAGAAAGAAAAAAGAACATTTCTTCATGTATCTTCCCTTGCTTTTTGTGGGTATGCGTTGCCATAGAAGTTTCTCAGAGAGCAGGAAAGCAACCCAGTGAAATAATTATAAAGAGTTCTTCTGTTATCCTCTTGAACTAGTGTCAACTGGTGTCTGAACAAAAGGAAAAACATAAAATATAAATATCTAAGCTATAAAGCTTGTGCAGAAGCAGTAATTTATTCCCTCTACAAGTCCACTGCCGTATGTACAACCATAATCCATTACAGAAACCGTTCTTCAAATGAAAACTCTGGATTACACGTGAAACATCCAGGCCCTAGAAGTTTCTTTTATTTATTTTTCTCCTTTTTTTTTCCTGCTTCCGTGCATGTGTGTATGTGTGTGGCACGGACATACGGGTGTTATCCGTCGGATGTTATCAATTGATAGTACATGTCTGGTAACAGATGTCGAATAAGAAAATTCGATCCCCTGGTATAAAAAGGGCTGTTGATCACATTCACAATCAATTACTTGTACCTCCCAAATATCCGGTTATCACAAAGAACCAGCTGCAACGATATCAACCTTGAATCTGGGATACTGAAGAAAGAAAAGACCATCTCAACGCAAAACGTGACCTCCCATTTGTATTCCGATTCCTATCACAGCAATGGCAACCAACTGGTCTCATCCCAGTCCATACGAGTCTACTTCCTCTACACCAGAAGAAAATGCAGCTCCTCGCTCCGTGGACGAACCGCCGTCGCCACCACCGTTCCCACCGGATCCTCCACCAAGCCCTGCTCGGAAGCTGGATTTGTATTAATGGGTAGACATTTTATTTTTCACTTGCCGGGTATGAGTATGCTGCAGTTTGTCCCTGGAAATAAGACGTGTGCTAATGAAAAAGGAAGAGCTCTATATTGGTTAATACTGGATCGCGCTTTTCGAATAGTGATGGGTTATGTCTAATTTCCGTGTTGTTTTTGTTTCGGTATCATAGAATGTTTCAATATTTTGTGCCGTGAATTGCCCATGTCAAAATAATATGATTGTTTCTTTACCGCGGTATTGTTTTATTCATCAGTTTTATTTTAAGCAGAATCTCGTCTGACAGAAATCCAAAAAAAAAAAAAATGAAAGAAAGAAACCGCAGTTGTAACTTCACCCTCATATTGCTATATTTGGTGTCTCACATAGAATAACAATTCTGTTTATATAACACAAGGAAAACCAATTCAAGGAAAGACATTTTACAAAAGCGCGAGCGCAAGAGCAGCAGCAGTGCTAAGTCCCACCACAGTCCATCCCGTCCGGATGACCTGCTGGTTCGTAAGCTGCTTTCCGAAATCCCAAGTCAAATGCCGAATGCCGTTCAAGCTGTGGAACGTAACGGGCATGGCCAGGCCGAATTTGATAAGGACCTTGGCCAGCAATGGCAGAGCACCAAACGCAGCCGCGACCGATGCGGATTCAAGGTGCCAGCCGATGACGGGGGCAATCAGGTAAGCGGATGCGTAGACGTAGAGAGCGCCAGAGGCGAGCGAGCCGGTAATACGGTGCAGAGCACTGGCGTACCAGGTGATCTGGGGGCGGTAGATGGACAGGTGAGGGGCGACGGGCCGGTTCAGACGCTGCTGAGGAAGGATCTTGGTAGGGTCGACTGTGTTGGTGGTGGTGGTGGATGAAGTTGGTCTAACAAGTTAGCCGGGGTTGAATTGCCAACTGTGCGCATTAATTCGGATGACGTCGGCGCATAGATTGCTTTGCTTCGTTGCTAGCCGGAATGTTTTTCAAAGAATCGAGCATACCTAATCTGCATGTATCTGCCTGTCGCAATGGCGGCCGGAGAAGCGAACTTGGCCATCGACGACGTCAAAGCCGAGGGAGATGCCACTGCGTATTGCGCGTTAGTTGGTTGGAATTGCGGCCCATGTGACAGGGAATCATGGCCGGAAAATGACAGATGAAAACGTACATCGCCGCAGCGACTGCTGCGCAACCTTTTGCGAATTCATGCTGGGCACCTCGAGCAAGTAATCGTCAACAACGTCCAGGAAGAGTGCTTTGGGGGGAGAGAAAAGGCATCACGGGGAACCTCGGGGCGATTTCCCGCATACCCAGCGCTTATGTCATCCCGGCCAATCAGAGAAGACCAATTACTGAGGGCCCGGGATGACGTTGTTCCAGGCCGGCTTGTTTATCTCCCGCTTCTGAGTTTTTTCTTTCTTTCTTTCTTTCTTCTTCTCTTTCTTCTCTCATGGGCCTCAAACTGCACAACCTTGACTATCTGCATGAATGGTTGTGGATCAGCCCGTCTCACTGGCTCGGCATTCTGTCGTGGTCGCAGAGGCGATTCGCAGGTCCTGAGAGGGATTACCCGTCGTTAATCGCCCATTCTTTTCTTTCCATGAAATTGACGGGTTTCATATCAGGGATACATCACAATTAGCAATTACAATTACGCTTCAACGCCGTACATGTAGCTCTTGGGAGCATATTAATAGTAATAACACTGGTATCATTATGGGGAGATTTTGAGCTTTGTAACAAATTATTTACATTGTGATGCGTCATCTAGTCAGATGTGCGTGAGGATTTTTTGTCCTCTTTGACTTGACAATGGAGTACCCCGTGGAGTTTCTCAGCCCTCAAGACGAGATAATTGGACTCGGCTGGTATTAGCCTATGGTCTTCAAAGACCAATCTTCGGCCAGTGCCAGTACCTGGCGAGTGAGCATTCGTTGATGTTCACCCATAGTCCTAAGTCGTAACTCGTATCAAGAGCGCCTCGTGCGACGATATGGGCGATATAACCGTGATCTAACGATGGCACTATCACTTCGATGCAAACCTCCTGTCAAAGTATCGTAGAACGCCCATGACACTGGCAGCTTCGACCTCCAAAGCAGGCCTACTGGAAATACCAGGGCTCATTGCATCACCCAGAGAAGGCTCGCATGGCTTTGGCAAAGTATGCAGTTTTGGCAGCCAGCTGCCCAATTCATCACTCGCTTGGGAGAATTTTGGGTGGCGCGAAAGGGTGGTGAATGCATCGGCACATGTCAGGGTCAGAGGGCTTGCATCTCGTGGAGCGACGACACGAGACGGTGCCCGAGACTGACAGCAACCACCGTCGGCCCCTTTGCCACCACAGCATCCGGTGAGCCCTTCTGCGGCCCGGGAGGCAGCCAGAGTCTTGCAAAACAGGGTGCTGCGAGGGTCGGATTGACACTGAGCACAGGTACCAGGCCCGTTGGCACAAGGATTTGTAGCCTGGTTCAGCGGCGGCAATGTCACCTCTCGCACGTCACCGTCTGATGGAGGCGGTGTGAATGCGGAATATTTTTGCATTGGAGCGAGACGGTTCTGCACCAGGTTTTCCTGTCTGGACTGATCCGCCATCTCTGCGCAGAGGCAAACAGTGCCATCTCCACAGAACCCACAACGCTCTGCCGGAGGCGTAGATGTTGTTCTGGAATCAACAACGACCGAAGTACGTGCGGTGGAAAAGCGAGTTGTGAAATCGATTTCCATTGCATCCGGATCATGTTTGACGGCAGGCTCTTGGCTATGGTTCGATGCGGGTTTGTCGATCAGGTTAGAAATCTGAATGACGTCTTCAATGCATTGGCAATGGGCCGTCGAACAATTATCGCAGCCTGTTGACACATTTTCTTGTTGACCGTCGCCAGCAGAGCGATCACCTTGCTCATTTTCTGCAGTGCCTCGTTGACGAGTCTGCGATCTGTTGTTCTTCCTACGAATGTTGATAGGCACTGTGTCTGGAGTCGACGTAGCACGTTTCTGAAGTGCCTCTTTTTCACTTCTCTCTCGAGCGACTTCACGCTCCAAGGAGTGACAACGCTTCTTCCACCACGAGACTTCGGTTTGGCATTGTTCCAGGTCTCCGGAAAGGGTAGTGACTTGGTTTTTGAGCTCCAACTCACGAGAATCATATTCGTCTTCGATTTGTTTAAGTTGGTCTTCGAGTTCACCGACTCGGGCAGCGCGTCTTTCTCGAAAAGCACGTTGCGCGGCGCGATTCTGGGCTTTTCTTTTGGTTGGCGGAGTGTCTGTTGCTGGCTTTCGACCGGGTTTTGGTCGTGGTGGGATAACCCATTCCCTGGTGGTCACAGAGCCACCCAGTCCGGGAGTCGGCGACATGGCCACCGACGGAGACGCTTGCATGGCGGGAGCCAAGGATGGGACGAGCACGCTGGGCGAAGCAGCAGATGACGCAGGCGATATAACAGACGACATGGTGTTTTTTTAACTACTCCGTGCCGCCTGAGGCGATGGGTGGGTGTTTTGGAGGTTGGATGGCGGTGTCCAGTCACACTCGCAGTAGCCTCGGAAAAATCTCGCACTAGGCGCGCTGACGAACCGGAAGACCGGAAGAACTCTCCTGCAGCAGATCAATCAAAGACAGTCGATGCGATTGGCGCCGATTCTCTCCTGTCAGACAAAAGATACAACGCAGCAATCGAGAGAGTAGTGGCTGCACGCAGTCTACAGGATGGCTGAGAAGAGTGACCGGGGGGAGAAGGAGAAGTTGACGGGAAGAGGGGAATTTGATCTGATTAGATTATCTCTGTGGGCTCCACCCGCACGTGACCGGCGCCGATGTCGCTTCGTGCAGCGCGTCGTACGATCCCGGCTTATCTGATCGCGCTGCGGGCTCTGATTCGCTTTCGTCGGCTGTCCGGTCTCCACATCCCCGTGACTAGAGACGCCTTTCATCATCGCAGCAATGCTAGTACTCTTGTAGTAAGGCACAACTCCATCTGTTCGCTCTCAGCACAGCCGAAAGTCGGCAGCAAACCTGCACCAGCAGTCTCGGCCTATCAGTTTCCGTTGAGAGCGCAGATCCAACAATTTCATTCGTCCAATGGCCATTTTTGTGGTGTTAATTCATCGACAGAACCAGACCGTACTAAGCATGTCGGTGACAGGGATCCCATATCCGACTTGTTCACCTGGGATTGAGCGATTGCTACCAGCGACGTTGCTTTCTGTGTGATTAATGATGGCCGACATCCTGTCTCAATTATGTATATTTCAAAGGAGGTCGCCGACGTCTATGATTATGATCTGATATAGAGCCCATTGGCCGGCTCTAACGCTGTTTTTCGCTGTTATAAGTGCTATTAGACACTCGCAATAGCACTAGTCTGGGTTTATGCTTCTAGCTGAATATGGCAATAACTTGTCTACGCTTGTCACTAGTGAAAAGAGTGAAGAAAAAGAAAGTGTTCGGTACAACTACGCGGGATGCTTCATGCCTGTATAGCATAATAAATATGAAAGACACCTCGTAGACGCCTGTAAATGGTATTGTACAATTACAACAAAAGAAATAATACAAGACTGTCTTATGATCGACCAGACATGGCGGACTTTTTGCGCAGGTAGTTGTTGACAATACCTTCGACGGTGCCAATATCGTGCTTGGGTTGCCTAAATGCCATAAACCAATGATTAGTACTGATTCAAATGAAAAAAGAGAAACAGAGAAAAAGATCCAAACATACCGCATGTAGTAGATACGTGCTCTCCTCTTCCTCTTCTCGGTTCTCTGGACAATCTCCACGCCCTCCACATTAGGACTGAACACCTTGATCGACATCTCCACGCCAACCCTGGTCAACTGGTTTCGCAGCAGGACCGACGTGTCGATACCTCGAGACCGAATGCTCAGACAAATGCCGGAGAAGGGGTCGCCGCTCTTGAACGTCACGCGAATGATGTCGCCGGGCCTGACACTGCGCGTGCTCCGTCGGTAGTCGAAAAGAGCCCTGCGATCACCGGTCGGGTCGAGAACTGCCATCTGAGCCTCCGCCACTGCCTCAACGGGGGTGTTGCACGTCGATGATATCGCTTTTGGCGATTCCACGATTTTCCATTTTTTTTTGGCTATTGTGCAAAGCGAGTCAGCGTCATCGGTCCCCCCAAAAACATATATAATCTCAATGGAGTTTATCAACAGCAGTGGGATCAAATAAAAAAAAAGCTTACGTGGTTGCGGTCTCAGTCTTTCGGGGAGTTGTGACAGATATGAAGCTGGCAACTTCTCCGGCAGAGGTTGTGGCTTTGGCCGCGGTGTCCATTTCGTCGTCAGCGAGCGAGCGACAGGCTGCGTCAGGCTGAAAAAGCTGCTGCTCGACCTCACGCTGGCCAGTGGCCGTAAAATTGGTAAATGCGCGGCCATTGTCGCTGTGAGAGAGGTGGTTTGTTTCGCTGCTGCAGAGAGAAATGTTGCAGTCAAGCGGCAGGTTTGAGTAAGACGGAGGTTGAGGTGGTCCGAGCGCCTCAGAATTAGTTTGTCAACAGCACCCGAAAAACCTCTTTGAATGGCACTTTCAATCCCCCCCCATCAACCGCATAACTTTTCGTTTAAAAATGGCTCACAATGGCGTTAGCAGGCTTCTCCGCCACAGGAGCTGTCTGCAACAGCCCTCGACTCTGTTCAGACAGATCAGAAATAAGTCGACATCTGCATCCACCGCCGGCGTACCGTCATTCGGCCCTGTCTCCACGCCGACGCTCGAAAAGCAATTGAACTATGTACGAGAACATCTCTTCGTGCCGATGTATATGACAGAGCATCAAAGACGATTGATGTTCCGGACGCGATACCGCGACAGACTGGTTGAAGAGCAGGTCAAGGTGACGATCGGCGACGAGGAGTTTACTCTTTATCCCAGGATACGACAGGAGCTGCCCGACAGGGAAACCGTTTTCGCAACGATGGAGGAGATGAAGACGCCAAAGGACTGGGAGAACTTGATCCCTCTCTTGATCGGCTTGCGCAAGTCACACTTTGCCGTCCACCGCAATAGCTATGAGAAGTGGATTCGACTGGCTGGAAAATCGGGGGCCACTGCTGTCATCCTCGAACTCGCAAAGCAAACAAGACGGACTGGTTTTACGCTGGCGGGCTACGGTGTCGGTCTCCAACTGGCGCTGTCGCTTTACCAGAGGGCCGAATCTGCCGGTTTCAAGGGC
Organism: Talaromyces rugulosus; assembly: GCF_013368755.1. NCBI lineage: Eukaryota > Fungi > Ascomycota > Eurotiomycetes > Eurotiales > Trichocomaceae > Talaromyces > Talaromyces rugulosus. The sequence goes on from NC_049564.1 coordinate 4,679,137, forward strand.
GACGTTGTGACCACTGCATTGCGCCAGGCCGAGCAGGCAGCCCATATCATGAACACCCCGGAACACACCAACAGCGACCCTCTTCTCGATCCGAAACGCCAGCCATGGTTTATTGGCACCTGTCTACAACTGAGCGCTGCTCAGGCGCTCGAGAATGGCGGGGAAGATGTCGACAAGAAAGTTGCATCGTATGCCCGGAAACTCATGGGAAATTGGCCACTTGTCAAGCTAGAAAGTGCGTCGGACAAATGGGGACACCGAGACGAACTTTTGCAGGAAATTGTTCCCGTCCGGACTGGCCTGGCGACGGCTCTGCAAGTGGATTCTGTCTCTAGCGACAAAAACCTCAGAAAACAGATCCAACAGCGCCTGAAGGTGCTCGACGATGTCATCTCTGAGCAAATGAGCCACCTTCCTCCTCAGTATCAGGAAAATCCAACAAGAGGTGCATCGTTCGTCAAAGCTACGCCGGTTCAGTGATTTTTCCCAGTTCCCACGAGCCATTTCCTTTTCTTTTTTTTCCCTTTACGATGTATCATATAATATAAAGCGGGCTTTTTGTGGCTTGACCTGGTCTACGAGCGATTATCATGTTGTGGAGTATTTCAAAAATGCCATTATAGTCAACCACATGTATTTTAGTTTCAAGAGAGAAAAAAACATTCAATTTTATAACAGGCTTTGTATAACATTTCACCATATTAATAAAACTATATTATTTCCACAAGGAGCGATTCCATTTACTTGAGCAATTGCAGGGTGTTGTCTTGAAGGAACCGCGCACGTACGGGGATCGTGGTCGTGCCCCCAACGACTGCCGGCCCACTCACAATAAGCTGGTAGAAAATGTTAGTCTGCAAGGTCAAACAAAAAGGAAGAAATCCAACTCACCTGTCCTTCGGTGGCTCTCTCGATGCCAGAGTCCTCGGCATGGCCACTGAGAACGATTTCCACGCTACTGGGTGGAGCGCCAAAGTGTGCCAGACCTGTGTTTCGTCTATAGTCAAATACGTGGGTTTGACTGACAGCGCCAGCCACTCCCGGTGCAGTCAAAGCATAAATAACGCGAGCTCCGGTGAAAATCCGCAGGTCGGTCAACTGCTCACTGGTGAGAAGATCGTCAGATGACTCGTCCACACGGAAAGGAATCACAAGCAAACGCAGCTTGGACAGTGATAGTTCAGCAGTGGGGCCTAGGTTTGCTAATCGACTGAAAATGTTTTGCGACGGCATTTTGCCAGCATCAAGAGCCCGGGCTTGGATCCAACGGCTCAGAGAAGAAATTGGTCCTGTGTGGGGTTTCATGATCTTCTTGTGGTACTGAGCAACAGTGCGAGCCGAAGACAAAATCACGGTGGGCGATATGCCAGCTGTTGCAAGGGCAAAGTCGACATGTTCTCCTGCTACCGAGTTGAGAGCAACCGACGAATTGGAGTAGAGAGCAGCCATGACCCAACATAGCGGATACGGGCGTGAAAGGGAGTCGACTGATAGCACCACGTCGGTTGGGCTGAGTCGCTGGGTCTTTGGGAGAGAGCTGAGAATAGCGCCGATGCCGGATACAAGATTCTGAATTGGATAAATATCAACTTCAACAAAGGTCACATCCCGAGTCAACTTACCTGGGGCTTGTATTCAATGAACTCTCCAGATGACGGCCATACAGCCAAAATTGAAGGAGTTTCAGATTTTGGTTCAGACGCAGGAACCTCGGTATCAGTCAACTGCTTTTTCTCCTTGACGGTCTCGTGCCAAACAGATACGTCAAGATTGCCTCCAATACCATCAGGGACCTCGCTCCAATCCATATGTCTGCTACCTTGTTTCACTACCCAGATGACATGCTTCAATTGCGCATTGCCCTTGGAAACAATAGTGAGGTCAACAGCACCGGCTTCAGCAACTAGCAGCTGGGCCTGGGCCTTTTTCAAATAAGTTGCCAGATCTTTTGGGGCGAGGTTGTGGGGGATTATCACAACCTGAAAGTTGTAGAAGGCGCCAGCTATAATCCCGTCAACACATATTCTTATCCAAGACAGGCGAGAACAAACTCACCGAAGATCAAAGCTAGCAGCTCCACCGAGTCGGACAAGCTCACGGCAACAGTCTTTACTTGAGACTCCTGGATCTGCCTGCCGATAACATTGATTTCTGCAGTCACATCATCAAGGCTGTGATCAACCGTGTTTTTCCCCAGAACACTATGGATTTTGCCGCGTTGGCCGGCATTTTCGCCGGTCGTTCCACGAGCAGCCGCTCGCCAGACATCTCGAAGATCTCCGTTGCGCCCGCCAGTCCATCTAGGGGCATCAGGGTCCTTCACGTTGAGTCCTGCCCGCAGAGGAAAGCCATGGGGGACCTCCAGACTTCTAAAAGCCGCCGACCGGCCGGGCTGTCGGACAGGAGCTTCGGTAGCCTGTCTGGCAAGCAGGAACGGATGGACGTCGGGATCGCTCGAGGAAAAGAGATTGTACACAAGGAAGAGAGTGATGGTTGTTGCAATGGCGGTCGAGTAGATGTTCCATTCGGCGAATATTCCAGCGAGGAAGACATCCAGCTGCGCCAAACCGGAAGCTTCGGCGGCCATCTTGAAAAAGGACGGCTCCTTGTAGAGGCACGTGAGGTTGTCGATTGAGGTATCGTTAGACTCGACGCAGATGTCGCCAAACATTTGCTACATCTGTTTTCGCAGGGAGAGGTGCCAGGTCGGAGACGGTGGTGACGGTGGAGGAGCAGAGAAGCACAGTAACAGTAGCGTAGTAAGCTGCCCCGTCGTCGTCAGCGCCCGAAATGGCTTAGCGTGGGAAGGTGCTCGACGGTCGACCTCCCTCCATAACACTCCGAAAGAAAGAAAGCCGTCGCCAGCAACAATGCTCACGCCCTCGACACGCCCGTAATCGCAGCCTCTTTGTTGCTGCTCGTTCGACAACAGGTAAGTAATACGAAAGGTAAGTAGGTACAGTGCAGTCAGGTGTTTCTTGTTTTTCAGCGAGGTCAGTGGTCACTCTCCTAAAGTTCTGCGGCACCGGACTCGACTGACCGTCTACACCTGCAGTATCTGGACAATTCTTTGATTATTCAACGTTTTTGTCGCATGTGCAATGGCTGCTATCGCGACTCCGTCCACGCCCAAAGCCTCTCCGAATGTCGATGGGCAAACGCCGGGGAAGTGGCGCCATCCGCGTCTCCATGAAATCATTCGGCGACAAAACGCCGCGACATTCGACGGCAGTAATGTCAAGACGATTGCTCTCAATACCAGTGCTATCGTCCTCACATTAGTGGCGGAGAGCCCCCTGGCATCATAGTAAGACGGCCTTTGACTTGGCTTTCTTGACCCTGCGAGTTGCTAACTCGACACCAGTGCACACGGTCTCGACGCGCTTGCGAGCATAGCAGCATACACAGGCCTTCTATTCGTAGTCCTTCGCCTATTATTTTTCGTCAACATACTCACCGCCCTATATCCCCTCTTTCGTCCGAAGGACGACCTATCCGATATTCCTTTGACGCCTACGCAACGCGCACTCCTAGGTCTTGATCCCAGTTCGACACCACCCGTGACACCTGGAACACAGTACCTCACACCGCCGAGGTACCGATTAGCCTCTGGGTCGCGAGCAGGCAGCCCGTCGAGCCGAAGCACATCGCCTGTGCCAGGAACCGGCAGTCCTACACCGCGCAGCGCGTCGTATTCGCCTACGCCTACAAGTCCTCTTTTCCAGAAAGCGTTTGCCAATGGGAATCGGGAAAGTGGTCGTCGGCAAAGCTTTGGGTCGTCTTCGTTCAACTCTTCTCTCAACTCTTCTCTAAGAGAATCGACGCTATCGGCGCTCCCCTCTACTCCGTCTCCCTTGGCTAACAAGGGAAACAAGCTGGGATTGAGCAACAAATGGCTATACGAGAAGAGCCGCAGACATTCGGGGGGAACCAATCTGATTTGAAATGGGAAGACATTTTTCTATGATCGCATATCGAATAGGTGGAGTTTGGGACTAGCTGGCATGCTATGTGAAAGATGGCGTTTATTAGTTAGCAAAGTATTTAGCAGTTTGCAATGTAAATTGTACATCGTCTCCTTTCGACTACTCTAATCCGCACCCCTCCGTAAAATCCTTCTAAGCATGCAACATAAATTATCAATGGCAATCTAACTACCAAGGCATAAAGGGGAAAAAATCCACGCATGGACTGTGGAGATCACTGTTGCAGGCCGGGGTCATGGTGGGAAAAGCGGAGTACGGAGAGCTACACCAAAACAACAGAACCTCAGAACCTCCGCCTCAACCTTCCCGAGTTGTCACATATGAACATTTGAAAGCACAACTGCACTTTCGACCCCGCCACTAGGTCTCCCAGCGATCGCATTATCCCGGTTTATCAGCCTCGGGTGCAAGGACTCCAGCGGGTCGCCATTTGAATGAGGGACATTTATCGATAGTGCGTCACTTCGGAGATGGGAGCCTCGGAATCGAAGCTCGTCTTTAAACAAGGCATCTTTCGCTTGTACGAGGACAAAAACATCCCTGCTGATGATCCATTTTGGGTAAAGGTATGAGAGCAGCTGTCGCAAAACCCAGCCCTTCTTTGACTAACTGTTTTTTTTTTTTGTTCAGTTCTGGGAGCTGCCCGAATCGTCCGAGGATGTGTTTAGCTTGTTCACCCCTGCCGACATACGGCGGGCTAGAGATTCAGCATTGCCTAACCTCGAAACATTGCTACTGGCCGTATGCTCTCGCTTAATCGTGTTGAAAAACCACCCTTCCTTTCCCGATCCTGAATTCGCCCCAGACAAAGACGCTCTCAACTGCATTCGCATCCTGACCAGACTCCTACCCTTTGTACACGAGGCCGACCATTTGGAAGGATGGGAAGAACAGTTTTTCTGGGCCGGTCGCAAGAAGAAGACTCGCCGGGCCCAGGTGGCATCAGTGGTACTGTTCGATGAAGCGAATACGGAGACTGAAGAAGGGGCAGATTCACCCCAAGACAATGACCATGAGGACGTCAAGCCGTTAGGGGAGGAGTTGATAGACACTTTGCTAGATCTCCTCTTCTACACCGGATTTACCATTCCTAAGCTCTCAACAACAAAGACCAAAATATCATACGCTATATGGCAGAGCGGAGTTGGCTGCAACACGGCAATGGTATCGACCAAGGAACTTGAGAATAATCGCATGGAAGTCTTGAGATTGCTACTCACTTTGACTGGCAAGTCCATGTATATGTCTCCGAGTAAGTATTCTGCATGGGTCGGGCCGTTTGATATAAAGAACTGACGTGAACAACAACAAAAGGTCTCCTCCCTGTCAAGGGGGTCAGAGCTATCACTTATATTGCTTCGTGTCCTGATAAACAGGTTGTCTTGACTCTCTTGTGCTCGCTTTTAAATACGGTATGTTGCATAGTAAACCCTACGGCTTCGGAATCTGACTGGGGATGCTAGACAATCAAATATAACCCGGCTATCTGGAAAGTCCCTTACGATCACGTCGTCTGGAAAGACCCCAAGCAAATACTTGTCATTTATTGTCTGCAGTTCTTACTAGTCGTCCTTCTTTACCCGATTCCAGAGGAAGGGCGTGGAGTTCCCCCAAAGAATTATTATCGTCATTACTTCGGTCGACTTCATCGACCCCAAGATTTTCAATTCCTTGTTGACGGTATGACGAGGGTTTTGAATCAGCCGGTAAGTCAAATTTGGTTAAGAAAAGTTGACCATAAACTGATTTATATCAGATGCAAGCGACGACTTCGTATCTTCCCGGGAGCCAAAGATCCGTCAAGTGGGCTCCCGAAATGCTCATGCTATTCTGGGAGGCGCTACAGTGCAACAAACGGTTCAGATCATTCATCATAGACTCCAATAGATCGCATGAGTTTGTAATTTCCTGCCTGTTCTACGCAATTGAGTACAGGAATGACCCATCCAAACAAGGCGTGGTCAAGTTGTGCATCTTTATTCTTCAAACTCTGAGTGTTGAGGCTAGCTTTGGGAAAAGCCTAAATATAAGTTTCGAGGCTCAAGATACGCTGCCTACAAGTATTCGTCTCACCGGCTTTCGAGGCTCTTATGCCGATTACCTCATCATTGTAAGCCTTATTCCCTGGAATTGATGGAATCAATGCTAACAAGTACAGTCGATACATACTCTAATGACTACAAGCAAGGGAAATCTGGACGCAGTTTATCCTGCTCTACTTGCCATTTTGAACAATATAGGGGCATATGTGGAACGACTATCACCAAGTGCCTGCTCCAAAATACTGCAGCTGTTCGCCTCAATGTCATCACCGAGCTTTTTGCTCGCCAATGAAACCAACCACACGTTGCTGTCCGCATTGGTCGGATTCATTAACCTAATACTCGAATATCAGTTTACAAGTATGTACCAGAAAGGTTCCCTTGATTATTGCTCAAACTAAACTGGTGATGTTAGAAAATCCTTTCTTGATTTACGGCATTCTCAAGAACAGAAGACGTTTCGAAGCATTGCGAACGTTTACCCTTGAAAGCGGCCAGCAAGAAATTGAACGCCAGACTCAAATAAGAAAGGCAAACTCAGCAGCTGGAGACGGTGGCTCCAACCTTACTTCGCAATCTATGGATGACCCCAGAAAGACTAGTGGTGCACGGTCTCCTTTGACTCATATCCCAGAGGAGAGCAGTCCCTTTGCTATCGGAGGCGATGACTCTGACGAGGAAGACGATGATGAAGAGGACGACGACGTTCAAAATACGCCGTCGCAATCGTCTCCGTCACAACGAACGTCGCGAGCACCTTCGGTTTCGTCTTCAACGGACGGTACCGTCCCACTTCAAATGAGAGGCATGTCAGAAAAGGCTCGAGGGAAAATGCCGGCGGGTCAAATGAACTTTTCACGACAAAACAGTTTGACCAGTTTGAGCAGCTATTCCGCAACAATTCAATCTGCGTCTGCCCATTTCACTCCAACGGCAACATGGGTAAGTTGGACTTGGTATTCTTGTCGTCTATGGTATGAGACTAATTTAAGCTGCATAGATTGAGTCATGGGTTATTGAACTACCTCTTCATACGATATTAACGATTATCTCATCGATCTTGCCTCATATCCCTGCCAATGCCTTACAGACATCCTCGAGCCCCGAGGCCCGGACATTGATCAGCAATCTGCCTACTTTCTCTGAAGAACCGAATATCCACATATTATTATCAGATCTGTCTCCTGTCAAGGTTCATTCGTTTGAATGGTCTGCATTAGCCTTGGGCTGGTATGAATCGTTGCTTTGGGGGTTCATCTTCTCCAGTGAAATGGTTGTCGGGTCGGCGAGCAATTCAACTCCAGGCACTGTGGGCGTCTGGAATGGCACCGGAATTAAGCTATTCAGAGTCCAGGAAATGGCAGCCCAAGGCCCATCACTCCTCGCTCCAAGAGGTGCGGTTGATGCTGTCGGCAGCAATCTAGTCAACCGGATCGGCAACCTGAGTTTCCGGGGTCGACCTGGTAACAACCAAGAAGGTCCTAACAGCACTCAGTCGCCGAGTACTCGTGAGGTTTAGCTTGGAGATGTCTAAAAGGGTGGTTTTTTTTTTTTCCCTTCTCATTTTATGCCTTTTTAATGTTTGCTTCTTTTCCTTCTATTTTCGGAAATGCTTATATCGATATATCCGTATTAAGTTGAGCGTGCAGGCGTTAGGGGAGAGTAGTACCAATAATAGCAGCAATGCGATTATAGGAGGCACTTTGAAGTATTAATCTATTTTCTTTTCCCTTTTCAGCATTCATAATGTATTTCCATGGACGACCCTTGCATACGGTTTTATGACACGTCACGTGACCTGTTACATTACCATTACACCAACGTCGAGCTGAACCCTTCGCACATCGTTGAAGTGTCTATCCTCTAAAGATCGGATTCTCCATGGCCACTCCACAGCTGGCGGACCTCTTAGCTGAGGTCCTGCCCAAGGACATCAAGTTGAATGTGCGCCACATCTCCACGCCGCCAGCACAGTGCGAAGCCATATTCTCGGCGCCGCCAGGCAAAGAAGCCGAAACCACCTTTTGCGAAAACCACTTCTTCGTGGCTTCGCTCAACCGAAGCAAAGACCGGGTCGACGATGAAATTGCTATTTTGGGCATTGAGGTTGCCATCTATTCGACCGATCGACTCACTATTCTTTTTGTCTCCAAGGCTGACTCTTCGGGATACTTGCATCTGCTCAAGTCGACGGCGGCGGCGGCGGCGCCAAGGACAGCGTCGCTCAGGTTGATTTCAACTACTTTTTTGTCCTTTTTGATTCAGACTCATCAGCGTAAAGGGGTCAGGTTGGTTCTTTCTCTTTTTGCTCGCGCGCAAAGCCAGTATTTGTTTCCCGGCAGCGCGGACAATACCAAAAAACACGTCTTGGACGACCGCGGATTGATCAAATGGTGGTGCCAAGCTGCCGATCCTATTCTCCGAGAGCACGCTGTAGAGTCCCAGGGCCACTATGGCGATCATCAAGAAGACTCTTCTATTGATGAAAAAGTCGAGAGTGTGAATAGTTCAGCTACGGCTTATTTACTGGTGCCGGGATGTGACAAGTACGAAACACGCGCGTTCTTTCCAGCTTCGGCCCGAGCAGATGATCAGGGGAATCCACGGTGGCGAGTGTCGTATCCTCTCAGCCAGATCTGTAGCCATCCTCAGGCGCCGCCCAGATGCTTGATTCCAAGGTTTCCTGACGATCCAAAGGCGCGTTTTCTTTGGGATCTGGATGAGGAGCTACCCAAGACGTCAGAAAATGCAGAGGCAAACAAATCTGGCCAATGGAAAAGCGTGAAATCTCTCGACGAGTTTTGGGAGATGATGTCTTTCCGGCAAGAATGCTCTGCGGGGAGACTTGTTGGGTTTTTATGGGTTGTTATCAATCCTCCAGGCGTTCTCAGTTCGGACAAACTATCCAACCAAACTCAAGGAACCGCCACTGCTGAAAAGATCAAGGACGCTGCTTCTTCTAGCGTGTCTTCTAGCACTGCTCCTGCCAGCACTACCGCCGAGGCCAAGTTTGACGATAGATCATTGCCCCCGTCGCTACAGAACCCGAATCAGTCAGAGACTGGCACAGATGCTTATCGCCATGCATTCTTCTGGCCCGAAGCCGGTCGCGGAGAAGTCATTCTAAGTGAAGCCGATTACAACGCCGGCAACGACGTGTTACTCGACCAAGATTTCGAGACTGAAGACCTCGCCATGACAGGCACCATGGCTTGGGTCCGCAAGGTTGCCGCGCTCGCAGACGTCTTGTGGTGGGGACGGCCTGTTACTGGCAAGAAGGAGATATCGCAGCCTACAGCGCCGTCATCAGCGCCAGTGGCGACGATCAATTCGGGACTCATCGTGCGCAAACGAAAGAAGGACGACTCTCAGGATGCCCCTGTGCCCGCTTCCAACGGATCCGATACATTGCCTGGTGAATACAACCAGCCAGTCAGCACTGCGTCTACAACTGGAAAGGATGCCGAAGCTGTGCCCGAAGCATCCAGTGAGCCAGGAGTTAACCTTCTCAACGCTAGTTTTGTGAGGAAGAAAAAGAAGACCTGATGCGGTCCGGAGCTCGGCGATTATGGGCAAAACCATGCACTACTAGCCATGTACAATAAGCATCTCGATGAGAAATGAAATATTAGCTACGACTTGAATACTATTTACTTGAGACTATAGTTGAATGATGTTCTCCGGCCGGCAGGGCTGGACATGCAGCCAGCGTATAAGCTACCAGTCAGCACTATTCTGGTCAATTGAGCTAGAAGAGCAACACATATTATTATTTATTATAAATTCAATTTTCTCACTTACAATACACAGCAGTGAATGTCTCCGAAGCGCCGCTCACGCCAATCATTTTATTAGCTGGAAAAACGGTGTACCGGAGCATCCGGTAGCAAACCACGTCGGGTAGCTGGATCCACCACCAGCAATTTACTTATGCAGCTTTCTTCTCTTTTCCCCCAAGCACTCAGCGTCCGCTTCGTGTTTTTCTTTCCTTCTTTCTTCCCAGGCACCGTCTGGTAAATCCTTCCTTTTCTTTGTTGTTTGTTTGTTTTTTTCTGCCGGCTGCCCCTGTCGTCCGTACCGCCCATGCCAGCGAATCCGCTGGGCTCATTCGTTGTCTTTCAACGTGCCGCCGAGAGGTCGACCTCGATCTCTGTACCATGGCTCGTTGAGGCGCTGAGCTGGGTCGCCCTGGTCTGGTACCTGATTGTAATCGTCGTCTGCATCATTGGATATTCTCAAATGTGAGAACCCACCTCTCCAATTGAATACAAGGATCGCGGGCTTGACTGACATCTCAGATGGAAACACTACTCGAGTACGCCGTCCAAGGCAGTGTCCACCTCGATGCGCGATGCCCCCCATGTTACCGTGATTCGCCCCGTCAAGGGCATCGAGCCGTGTCTTTACGAATGCCTGGCGTCGGTTCTGCGACAGGACTACCCGCGCGACAAGCTGACCGTTTCCATGTGCGTGTCGACGAGGAAGGATCCCGCATTTCCTACACTTGAGAAGATCCTCAGGGACTTTTCTCACTGCGATGTGCGTATTCTGGTTGAAAAGGAAGATCCGCTGCTCCAGGAGGACAGCACTTATCCCTTGGGGCCCAACCCCAAGATCAGAAACATGAGCCGCGCGTACCGGGAGGCCAAGGGTGATATCATATGGATCATTGACTGCAATGTCTGGGTCGGAAAAGGTGCCTGTGGACGAATGGTCGATAAGCTGTGCGGTTACGGCTCAAAAAATGGCAAGCAGTACAAATTCGTGCACCATCTCCCTGTCGCAGTCGACGTCGATGCGGACGAGGCCCTGGCCGACGAGTCCCGGCCTCTGCTTGCGAATAATGACAACGGCGAGTACGTCGCGAAGCATCGCGCCCCTTCGGTTTGGAAAGACAAGGGAGGCCGTTTGGAAGAGTTGTTTCTTGCATCCTCACACGCCAAAATGTATACCGCCATCAACACCGTGCTGATAGCGCCCTGTATTGTGGGCAAGTCAAACATGTTCCGCCAGTCCCATCTCAACTACCTCACTGTTCCAAAACCTGGTGACACTCGGCCACGAAATCCAGGCATCGACTACGTCTCCGACCACCTGTGCGAGGATCATATCATTGGCGATTGGCTTTGGAAGAACAAAGTCCGCGAGGAAAAGGAACAGGGCGTGCGTCTAGGCAAGCATGCCTTGGTCCTGGGTGATCTTGCTTTCCAGCCCGTGGCCGGCATGAGCGTCAAAGCATACATTGCTCGTCGTCTACGCTGGCTACGTGTACGCAAGTACACTGTGTTACTTGCCACGCTTGTCGAGCCCGGAACGGAGTCGATTGTGTGCTCTCTACTCGGCGCACATGGTATAACTACGATAATCGCTCGATTCCTGCAAGACCGCAACGTGGCCCTGGGCTCGCAGCTTGGAACCTGGCGCGCTTTCTTTCTCATCTGGGCATCCAGCATTATAATCTGGTGCCTGGTCGACTGGACGCTATACCTCATCCTTCACTCGTCAGCGACAGTCGAAACAGACGAAAACACAGTTTCATTTGCAAGGCCCGAGCAAGCAAAATCTCGACGCCCGTTTACGCACTGGCTCGCCGCGTGGATTGGCCGCGAATCGCTGGCGTTTCCCATCTGGTTCTGGGCTGTCTACGGCGGCTCGACGATTGTCTGGCGGAATAGCGCTTTTCGCGTTTCGATATGGGATACGAGGGCGCGTGAGGCTACGCGAGGGCTAGGTTCTACGGACTCATCGTATTCGGACGCGGCGTTGTCAGAGTCTTCATCTTCATCTTCTTCGCAAAATCGAGCGCGGGATAGAAGCAAAATGAGACGGGATTAACTTTCAAAATAACATGCTATCAAAAATATGTACATACATAGAAATTCATTTACGTTTCGGTTCCCGCGGTCGATAAAATAATACCAATAAACAACGCATGTATAATTATTTTGTATGCATCTATTTCAATTAAACTCGAACGCACCTTTTTTCTCTCTTCTAGTTACTTGTACCAGAGCCAGCTGAAGGGTTCTCAAACCCAGCCCCCTTGTCGCATCCCAACAACCACTCGACAACCAGCCGTGCTTTTGTCGGCGGCGGCGCAGGCTTTTCTTGTTCATCTCCATTTTCTTGCTTATTCTGACCATCTTCTTTGATCTCTATTTCCATTTCGGTATCTTGTTCTTCATTATCGTCATCGTCATCATCATCATCAGCCGCCGACCAATCCGCTCGCTCGGCGAGGAAGAGAGCATCGTGGCCCGCGTCGTTTTTGAGACTGATATCAGCGCCGGCTTCGACGAGGGCTTTGACGCAATCGAGATGTGTGTTTAGCGCGGCCCAGTGCAGGGGCGTGTTGCCAGTGTAGTTTCGCGAGTTGAGGAATGCGGTATACTCTTGAGACGACGGTGAGACTTCCGAGGTCAGGGTTTGGAGGATATATTTTAGGAGTTCTATCCAAGCGTTAGCTTTTCATCTGGATTGGGGGGGAAGAGGGCTCTGTGAGAGGGGTCTTTCATACCAACATTGCCATTCGCAGCAGGCCAGTGCAGTAAACAGGCCCCCGTGCCGCCTTCGCTTTCGTCTTCGGTGTCAATGGCAGATCTGATTATTGACGAGGCCGGGACCTGGTTCTCTGTACTCAGTTTTGCAATGTCTTCCTTCAGAGCGTCGACGTCGCCCAGGCGCGCGGAGTAGATGAGGTCGTCGATGGCTCCAAAAGAGAGGGCCACGGGGGCCGCGGGATTTGACGCGACCATGGTGTTTTTTCTTTCTTTCTTTTTTCCTTGGTTATTCCTCTTGTCAAGTTTTGGTAGCTGTAGCTAGGTTGTTTGGTGTGGATTTCTGCTGAAAGTTAGTTTGTCTGTTGTTCGTGTTTTTATATGTCCTCGGAAAATGTGCATTTGCAGGGGTTGGGTATAGTAAAAGAGCTTCAACATGCGCCTGGGTATAAAAGCTCTCAAAGCAAAACATAACCTTTCGAGACCTGGGTGAAAGAAGAGCTAGACTCCAAGGCATTGGACAGATTTGAGGTTATTCATGTGAAAGTCTCCGACAAATAAATATATTTCAGATACAAAGTGTGGGGTTGAATAAAAGCCTGGTTGTTTCTTCTTCACGCAAGGGAGGAAAAATATCATAAAAGACACACATACCGTTTCAAACAGAACTCAAAATCGAGAGCAGCAGGAATATTTCTCAAGGGCTTGAGATAAAGTTATTAAAGTCAAGATAGATTTAAAAAAAAAAACTACAGGTGGTTATCGCGGAGGGGTACGGGTATCACCACGTGACTCCGCTGCAAACAATTGAAGCAAATTGCAATAAATGTAAAAATTGAAACTATTCAATAGATAATAATATCGATAATACAGACTGTTATTTCTGTGTACCTGCCTAAATAAAGCAATGCAAATAGACCTCTTCAACTCCCTTTCCATGCAATACTGGGCCAAGCCCTACGCCAAAAAGACGAACCAAGAAATGTATGTATACAACAAAAAAAACCCCCAAAACCAAAACCAAAACCTTGTCAATCTCGCAGCCAAGCTCGACGCTTCTCTTCCTTTCGCTCGCGTCTCTTCTCGCGAAAGGCCTTCACCTCAGCCTTGCTGAGCTTCTTGCCGCTGCGTTCGGCTTTGAGACTCCTCCCATTGTGGCTATTCGCGGCCGCATCAACGTCAAAGAAAGCATGCATCTGCCGCCGCGACTTGTTCTCGTCGTTGTAGTTTTCTGGCCTTAGAGAAACGTCCTGCCATTTTCCTGTGAAGCGGTTGAAAGAACCCGTGGCGGCGTAGAGCTGTGATGGATCCTCTGTCGCAGCACCAGCACCACCTGGTCCACCGGCCTGTTGGTCTTGTTGCGCATATGGAGCTGTAGGGTCGTAGTCGCCATGGATAGCCGGGTTATAACCTCCTAGAACGGGCGGCGCGTGAGCTGGCGGAGGGCTTGGTTCATCGACACCCGGTGGACGCGGCTCTGGTGCTGATGTTGATGCCGATGCTGCTGCGGCGGCGGCCGCCGCCTCCTCCTCTGGCACGCGGGGGTTTTCCCATTGCGAAACACCAGTTAGGCGATTGTAGAAGTAATACGCCTGCGCATTTCCATCCCAGAGAGGCTCCCACCCGTCATCAGCAGCAGCAGAAGCAGCCTCGCCTGGCGGTGCTTCGTCTGGGAGTGGCGGGACTTCCTCGTCGGGTAATGGGGGTGCGCCAGAGTCTTCTTCTTCCTCTTTCTCGTCACGATCGTTCTCGTCTAGCTGGTCGCGGCGAGGTTCTGCATCTTCCTTGTACTCCCCGTCCTCTTCTTCGTCTTGTGGTTCGCGCTTGGTATCGTCCTTGGCTGGGTTTTCAGACGGCCGAGTCGCGCTCGTCGTCGGAGGGATGTGCGCATCGCTAGAGACGGAATCCTCACTCATTGTGTATTAGCAAAAGTTTGGTTTGACATTAAATAATCCAGTGCAGTGTAGTTTGCGAGAAATCACTGAGCGAGATCTGTCAGTTAACTCTTTCTTTTGTGCGCATTTGGTTGTTCGAGGTGCAAACAGCTGCAGCCGGGCTGAGAAGAGCAGATTGGCCCGCCGACGCGCTAGTCTGTTTTGGGAACTGTACTCGGCTTTTTTTTTAGACAGAAACAATGATTGCATGTTTACTATAATCCGAAACATATACGAGACAGGTGTACGTCATTTCTACATGGTAACTACAGTTTACTTTGATACAAAGACCTAGTCCTGTTCAGAGCGTCCGCTGCCTCTTTCTCAATGCGCGACACCAATACCTCGCACGTCGGGATATCGTGGATCAAACCAATGACCTGGCCGGCAGTCCAAACCTAGACGCTTAGTTAGTCAAACGTAACCTTTAAAAAGAGCGGGAGAGAATGGGCTCACGCCAAATTCTGGGTCGCCGTTGGTAAACACCTGGCGGCCGCGCTGGCCACTGACAAAGGGAGCGACTTCCTTGAACTCGCCCGTTTGGCTTTCCTTTTCGATCTTGACGGCTTCGGACGTAACCTTGTTCTTGAACAGCCGTGTTGTGTTCTTCCACCGACGCAAGACAAGCTCGGTGTCAGTCTCCTGGGCCTTGACAATGGCCTCTTTGATGTTGTGGTGGATGGGGGCCTCAATAGTGCACATAAACCGTGTTCCCATGTTGATGCCCTCAGCGCCCAGCGACAGAGCCGCAGCCAGACCCTGGCCATCAGCAAAGCCTCCAGATGCAATAAACGGAACCTTGAGGTCCTGTCGCGCGCGGCTCAGGAGGATGAAGTTGGTAATATCGGTCTCGCCGACATGGCCCGCGCACTCAAAGCCGTCAATGGACAAAAAGTCGACGCCCAAGCGCACAGCAGCCTTGGCGTGGCGGATGGTAGTGCATTTGTGGAGGATAATAGTGTTTGCTTTCTTGAGTTGCTGAATCACGGGGCCGGGGCTATTTCCGGCGGTCTCGACAATGTTGATACCTTCTTCGATCACGACGCGCGCATATGCGGCATAGTCCGGGGGCACGAGGGCCGGCAGGAGAGTGATGTTGACGCCAAAGGGCTTGTTGGTCATGGTTCGGCACCTGCGAATCTCCTTGCGCAGGTCTTCAGGCGTGGGTTGGGTCAATGCGGTCAACTACAGGAGTCAGTCAGTGTTCGAATGGGCAGAAGCTGCCAATATTGAAGTCAAACGTACGATTCCAAGACCGCCAGCGTTGCTGACTGCAGAGGCGAGTTCGGCGTATCCGACCCATTGCATGCCACCCTGGACAACCGGCACTGGCTGACGGTGAGCATGTTTTTCACTTAAAGGACGAGTGATTTACCTGCGATGCCCAGTTTCCTGGTGAGGGCTGTATTGAAAGGCATGGTTGTAGCAGTCGACGCCGAGACTAGAATGTAATCAAAGCGACGAGGGTGAAGGGGTGACGCTGAGAAGACAAAGCAGAACAAATAGGTTAGTTATAGCAACCGCGGCCGACGGACGGCAAGAACGCTTTGGGGGCCGACCGACGCCGACCGAGGTTAACTAACGCTGCTCCACCCCCGCGATCTAGTCGTGCAACCTGCCCAGCTCGATTATTAATCTTTCACGATATTCAATAATGGACCATGATAGTAATAATACAGTGGTGTTGTGTTTAAAATCTTGTATAAGTGCACAATTTGCAGGGTGTACAGTGATTGCCAGCATGTGACAGCCCTTATCGATAAGGCCCGCGCTAGCCTGATTCGGTATATTGACAACATATCTCGCAGTAATGTATACTATGAATATGTGTTTTTAATCAACTGAGTGGATAACGCATTTCGAGTATTGAATAACTCGGTGGACATTAAGTTTGCATGTAGTTTGGCTAGGGTGGTGCTTAAATGTTGATTGGGTGTTTAGAACTGTACCCGGAATATTGATATACACATCAATAGCGATATATATATGTACAATTGTCAATTTATCAAATCTACATATGTACCAGAACTAAAATTTAAATACTCTTGTCATGATAAATTCAAGCATATTAAACATAATCCACTAATAAAAATTTCACAAAAGCAATCGAAGCAAATAGACAGAGTTGAGTTCAAATGTCTGAATTGATGCTTACGACACAGCCAACTTATGTTGCATGTATGTAGTTACAGAATCCAAAGTATGTACATAACCAAATACGGATAAAATCAACAAGTAAAGACTTGAATATGATAAAACCATACGAAAGACTGTTTAGAATAATGGTCACCCGAACGTGTTAGAAGTTGAATTTAGAAGCTAATGATATTGGCTATAATCTAGGGAAGTGTCAAGAAAAAAGTAATAAGACAGGTCTGTTTTAGTAGAGCACTAGAATAAAAACAAAAGTTCAATATTGACGACGCGCACCAAAATATTGAGTAATTAGAATTATGCCCGAACAACAACAGTCACATTCGGTCCCTGTATCTCGAAAAAGAAAATATTGTATAGAAAAAAACACGCCGTTTTGTCCTCTAATCCAGCTCATTCATCCTTCTCACTAAACATATCAGGCGGAGATACATGGCCAGAGTGATAACAACTTGACATGAAGATGAAGCAAAAGAAAGGAAATGATAGATAAATATGCGAGTTCTCTACAGAAGGGAGCCAAGGGCAACGCAAGGCAGGTTGACTCCGACGAGGTCGCCGGAGGAGTCGGCGCTGTTGCCCTGGCAGCAAGCAATGTTCTGCTTGCACTGGTTGCTGATGAGGTCGTTGAGACCGATGAGGACTGTTGTGGGTGTGAGTATGCAAGTTGGAATAAAGAAGTAAAGATGATCTTACCATCGAGGTTGAGCTTGGAGCACTTGTCAAAGAGACCGAGACCCTTGGCACCGTTCTTGCCTCCGAGGAGGTTCTTCAGTGCACCAGAGAGAGGACCGGTCTCGACCTCGACCTGGTCACCAGTGATGGTGGCATCGTTGCAGCAAGAGATCTGGTTGTCGTTACCGCAGGCGGCCTTGGCCTCCTCGACCGAGACGTCGCTGGTAGGCCAGAAAGGCTGCTGTCCCTTGGAGGCTTCACCACCCTTGGGGCTGGGGCCAACGTTGGGCAGAGCAACTGCAGAGGCGGCGAGAGCAAGGATAACCGAAGTATATTGCATTTTGATGGTTTTTGGGTTTTCTGAAGAACGAGTGTTCGGAAAATGTAAAAAAAAAGTGTCTAAAAGACTTTGAGAGAAGTGAAGGCTTGATAGAGAGTGATTGTGATGATGATGGAAAGAATTGACTCTGGGGGGCACATCGGACAGGTTTATATAGACGAAGATGGAGGCACGGATCTCGCTGGGTCTCCTCTCAAGGGGGCGTTTTGATGGCAGTCTTTGCTCAGTGCCGTGGGATGCCACATTCATGAGTAACCCAACAAGCTATTGTTGCTTCAATACTGATTTCAGGAGTTGGAATGGTAGCCCTCGGCTTTGAGGAACGGATCTATACTCAGCCATAGGGAGCACGAGCCATTCGATCCAGGTACCAGAGGCATGTTAATTTGCACCCGCTCACAGCACGTGTTTGTTTCTTGAGCACGAAGAGTAGTGTTTGCTTGACCTTGATCTTGTTTGTCTTGCCATTCCCTTTGCTAGGAAAGGTCTTCAAGGTGGGCTACTGCAAACTAGGATCAATGCAGTATGCTCCACTAAGACCCCGAATGCCTAGTTAGGTACATACGTAGACCCGGAAAGTAGCCCACTGTGTACAAGGTACAAGGCCCTAGGATTCCATGGGAGTCATGCCCTGACCTTGAACGGAGCGAGCAAATCCACCCAGACACGAGGAACTCGCAGGACTCGGCCAATGATTCGAAATTATTATTCACGCTCGACCACTGTCGCGGCGCGTATCACCTGACGATTGTCTTTTTATTGATCCTCTCAACTAGGTTTGATCCATTTGATCCACGCTTGTTTCGATCAAACAGTACGTATTGTTGTAGCAATAGAGTTGAACGGCCTGCTCCAATGACCATGGCGCGTCCTGAACAGCAGGCGTCATTGGCCAGACAAGTGAAACAAGAGATGTATGTGCCGGGCCAAGCTTTTGGGGATGTAGCACAGGGCTAATCACCGAAGAATGGCTGGATCTGCAAGGGTGCGCACGAGGGGCGGGTATGAAGCCCAACAGCCCTGGATCGGGTAAGTCAGGGAATGGATAGTATGTAGCACTAGCAGTAGCTTCGAGTGAGGCTCTCTCTCGAAAAAAAAAGCAAGGCTGGCGTGCTAGAGATTTGCGCGCGTATAAAGGGCGATGTTGGAAGACGGCGGTGACTGGGATGGATCTGCCCCTGCTGTAGGGTTGGGGCATATCAAGCTACTGCCTTTTCATTTCGCTTGCCTCAGAAACAAGTCCAGGAACGAATTCCTCTATACGATCGAGCTTCGTTCCTGAAAGGAAATTACTGACCATAATTTTCCATGCCCGTGCCAGGAAACCATTTAATAATGACGATCATCTCCTATTGCTCTGTAGCGGGGATGTTCTAGATAGTCTGGAGTCAACTTCCGGGAGTAGAAATATTCAATATTAGACTCGGCAGGTACGGAAAACAGCAATAAATTTTACCCGTTGACGGCAGTGTTGTGTCGTTGTGTCGTTACATCGATGCTGTTTATGTCTGGACAAGGAAATTCTCTTTTGCCTTTTCAAATGCTAGTAGCATTGTACTGAGTATTAGGTAACCGAATATTATTAGTTGATTTAGAAACCTATACCTATTCTTTTTACTATTGAAGAGTCCAAATGCTACTACTGAGGTGTATCAACTGTACAAACTCCGGCCAAATATTAGAAAGTAATTGAATAATCTGCTAGTAAATACATTTAGCTTGAATAAATCTTATATTAATTATACCGTGTCGTCAATATACAAACGCTGAGAACGCCATCAAACATGTCATACGAAGTGAGAGTAGAGATAAACACCGAGTGCTCAGAGAAAAGTGCCAGCTGAGACGGAAAAAAACGTCTTAAAACTGTCGAGCCTGGCCCCCAACTCGATATCCAATACCTGGCGAAGAAGTAATAATCTCTTCTTCGCCGTTCCCCATGCTAGCACTCAGGAAGCCTGCTCCCCAAACACCTGCCAGTCCCCACATCCCGATTCTCCATCCACGATACAGACCTTGCACACCTTGGCCTGGTTTGCGCCGGGGTTGGCCATTGTGTTTCTGGAGCCTGCTCTGCATGTTTGCGTCTATGCCTGGGCCCTTTGTAGGCGCGAGCCCTTCTTCGTATACGATACTCCACATAGTGCCAATGATACCCCTATACGTTTTCGGTGTTGGGACGATCGTTTCGATTTCCGTGACTTCTCCGGTGTTGTTCCTGATAAGAGACTGGGATTGAGAGGGATCGCTCTTGGCAATGTTCTTCTGACGCAGAGCCGGCGATGTGAATGTAGCGATTTGAGCTCGGCGCAACACGGTTTCAAGGGGAAATCGAACCCCAAGTTCCAAGCAGGTCGAAATAAAGGAGAAGAAACTCCACACGGACGGATTCAGAACCGGGTCGACGGCAATATAATTCTTGAGGAATAGAGGAGTGCTCATGGAAAGTAGATTGGGTAGACTAGAGTGCAGAATAGTGATTGGCACAAGATGTAGAGGAATGGAGTAGTTTGGAGTAGGAAGAAGACGAATGGCACGCAGCAATGACCGCGGCCCATGAGTGAGAGGTGTCGCAATGAGGAAGGTGCGTGCAGTGTCAATTGGCGCCAGCATGATCGCCGAGACAGCAGATGAAACGAAGCTCAGGATCAATGTTGCGCTTGGAGAGGCCACAGTCAGAATATCCTCGGCAGAAGAGGGTGCAGTTCCAACTTCCGGCAAGCCGATGATTGCAGACAGAAGACTGCGGATGAAGGTATTGAGCGTGGGAAGAAGCAGTGAGTATATAAACGTCACATTTGTCGCTTTCCATACCGACGTGGGCCCGCTCGTTGACCATAGCTGTGAAATGACGTCCGTCAACGAAGAAGGATTGGCGATCTGCAGACGGTGTTTGGGAGTGGTAGGCGACTGTATATAACCGGAGCGATCTGTGACTTGAATGCGGCGCCTCTTGGGCGTTGCTGGAGACGGTGTCGTTGGAGCTGTGGATGTGAAAAAAGAGCTCTCGTCGTCGGAGGATTGGGACTCCTATCAGAAAGAATCAGTTATTGCTTTCTCTCGAAGGCCAGATAAAAAAAACATAACGAACCGCATCAGAAGTTTCATCCACAAAATGTCGCCGCCGTTCATGACTGCTGCTCCGGCTCTCTTCTTCATCGCCGGGGGCGACATATATCTGGAGGATGATCTTTGCGACGTCGAATGGCTGGGCTATCAAGGCGCTCGAATATTTCCATACTGCTCGATCGAGAAGGTCCCTGAACCACTCCGACACCGACGGCGACGCCTCCAGATAGTCGCCATAGTCCAGATCCGACAGGAAATCGCGCGCCGAGCTGCCTATTGTTGTTTTTGAAGATGCGTTCGCGGTGATGTGCGCTGCGGACGAGGCATGCACAATGTCAACGGGCGACAGGCCTGTCGCAGGCACGTAGTATGGGCGAAAGGGGTTCGGCCCCTCCTGTTGCGAATTCATGAATGCTCTCCAGGTGGACGCATAGGCCCTGGCTGATGGCACATTCGATGGCTTGTGGCTAGGAAGAGGTGAAAAAAATGATTGCGAGGTGAAGAGAGCTCCCGCCGCATCGACTTGCTTAGTCTACTTGAGCCGGGCGCTTCCTTGCTGCTCCACACGGCCGAACCACAACCAGTAAGTCGGGCTTGGATATCCGCAATCTTTCGTTCGCCCGTGGCTTTTTTCAATTCTGTTTCTGCGCACGAGGATAACAGTATCGGACTCTCGGAATAGCTGCTAGTCTAGTCGCCATGCTCTTCTGGAAGGAAGCCAGCCACCACATCCGGCTCGCTGGATCAAGGGTAAATTCCGCCAACGGGCCTGCGCTGCGCCGTTTCCAACGGAATTTCAACGCCCACTCGTTGCAAAATCAGAGGCCGCATAGACAGCAGCTATCGGCAAACACGCATCTTCAGAGCTTTGGGCGATCTCGACGACGGTTCTCTGCTACACCTGGCGCTGCTCATGGCCATATCACGCCGCCGAAACCGGGCGAGGAGTGAGTCCGGCAGTTTGGCCCGGTTTACTGCGTCGTAACTAACTAGCAGTAGGATCAAGGTGACATTTGTCGATAAAGATGGCGAGAAATACGACTTCCAAGTATCCGAAGGCGACAACCTGCTGGACATTGCACAGGCCAATGACGTGGAAATGGAAGGTGAGAAATTTTGGCCTCCTCCGAGGACGCATCCATATGTTGACTCGGACTTTTAGGTGCCTGCGGAGGCTCTTGTGCCTGCTCGACCTGCCACGTTATCGTTGAAGACCCTGACCTATATGACAAAATGCCCGAGCCCGATGACGACGAAAACGATATGCTGGATCTCGCGTTTGGCCTCACCGAGACGTCTCGGCTGGGATGCCAAGTGAAAATGACCAAAGAATTGGATGGCCTGGTTGTCAAGTTGCCATCTATGACAAGGAACTTGCAAGCGAGCGATTTCGCCGACAAGAAATAAACAACAAAAAAAAGCATATATTCTTGTACTATCTACAGTCTGCATGTTCAGCTCTCTACTCTGAATGGGAATGGTAATGGCTTATCGGCGACGTATTTGTAAATAGATATAGAAAGGTACTTAGTATGACCTAAAATGAAATACACCGGTATTTTCAGAAGCAAAATCCCATACATAAAACGCCAGACATGTGCTCCAATTGCAAAAAGAAAACGCAACTTTTTATTTTCACCATCAAGCCTCTTCAATGTTCAACGGAGCACCTTTTTTCCCGTTGATAAGATCTAAAAAGCTCTGCTTACTGACTTCGTTGGCTGCTTTCTTTCTCTCTTCCATTCCGATCGTTCCCTTCTTCTGTTCCTCTCGAGCAGCCTCTTCACCCCGAACCTGGGCTGCGCGGACCGCATTGAACAGTTTGACAACACCACGCTGGGCGATTTTTCGCAGTCTCTTTTCTTCCTCGGCAGTTTCTCCGGCCTGTCCGCGTTCAATACCCAGGACATCCCGAACTCGGCCCCGATCCAGCTCCTCTTTCTTCTCAGCGCGAAGCTTCGCGCGTGCTCGTTGTTCTAGACGCTCGTTTGCAAGCTCGGCCGATGCCTGAACGGCATTCTTGCTTCGAGACAAGACTGGATCTGCGCGTGCAGCCGTAGACAGCTTGGTGGACAGAATTTTCGAAATAGAAGTCGAGAACACCGAGGGATCATGGCGTTTTGGAACCTTTTTCTGGTTGCCGTCGTTGTCGTCGTCGTCCGAGCCGAACGCATCTGACATGTCATTGTCGTCGTCGCCTTCTTCTGCTTCGGGGTATGAATCATTTTCTAATTCTTCTAACTCTTCTTTGTCTTCAGCGTCGTCATTGTCTCCGGATTCATCGCTTTTCTCGTCATTGTTCGTCTTTTTCGATGGATTTTTCGCTGATTTAATTTTTTTCTCGGTTGGTTTTGCACCATTGCTCTTGCTTCTTGGCGCATTCGTATACTCCTTTTCTGAATCCGAGTCGAGCAGATTCACAGGCGCAAAGACCTCTTCTGCCTCCTCGTCGTCGTCGTTGCTGTCGTCTTCTGAGCTGCTGTGATATGCGGCCTGCTTCTTGAACTTCTTTTTGGGCTGGACCTTTCCAGCCATGCCATCGCGGACCTTCCTCTTCTTTGAAGCCGCCGTAATACCCATTGCGACTGTGTTATTTTTGTTCGAGTGTTGTTGTGGTTGCGTTGAATCGATAAAGCCGTAACTGATAATTATTTTTTCGTCGGGCGATAAGCGGGAGAGAGCAAAGCGTGCTCCGATTGGCCGAGTCTCCGCAGGGTGGAATTGCCACATCCACAGCGAGCGTCCACGCATCCCACTACAGCAACTCTTGGTCTCCGCATTTTGTGTCTGCGACTTACTCTGTTGTCTCGACTATCTACAACGACAGATCGTACACAGAGCTAGCCCAACATGGTTCTTCAAGACTTGGGGCGGCGCATCAACGCCGCCGTGAGCGATCTTACGAGGTCGGCGAATCTCGACGAGAAGGTTGATTCTCCTGTCCCTCTAGTGATTTGTTTTGAAGAAGCTGACAGAATACTCATTATATCAGGCATTCGATGAGATGCTGAAAGAGATTTGTGCTGCACTACTGTCTGCAGACGTCAACGTGCGCCTGGTCCAGAACCTCCGCAAGTCCATCAAGAACAGCGTCAACTTCGCCTCCGCCCCCGCCGCTGTCAACAAGAAACGATTGATCCAAAAGGCCGTCTTTGATGAACTCGTGGCACTCGTCAACCCTCACGCCGACCCCTTCCGTCCCAAAAAGGGCCGTGTCAATGTGATTATGTTTGTGGGTCTGCAAGGTGCTGGTAAAACAACGACTTGTACGAAGCTGGCGAGACATTACCAGACGCGCGGTTTCAAGACCGCTCTTGTCTGTGCGGACACCTTCCGTGCAGGTGCTTTTGATCAGCTGAAGCAGAATGCCATTAAAGCGAAGATCCCGTATTACGGCAGTCTCACGCAGACCGACCCCGTGGTCGTGGCAGCGGAAGGTGTTGCCCAGTTCAAGAAAGAGCGCTTTGACGTTATCATTGTGGATACGAGTGGTCGACACAAGCAGGAAGAAGATCTCTTTGAGGAGATGACCCAGATCCAAAACGCAGTCACGCCAGACCAGACCATTCTGGTCCTCGACAGCACGATTGGCCAGGCCGCAGAGGCACAATCCTCTGCGTTCAAAGCCACGGCAGACTTTGGTGCTATTATCATTACGAAAACAGATGGCCATGCCGCTGGCGGTGGTGCGATTTCCGCCGTCGCTGCGACTCACACGCCAATCATTTTCTTGGGAACAGGCGAGCACATGCTGGACCTGGAACGGTTTGAGCCCAAGGCCTTTGTGCAGAAGCTGCTGGGTATGGGCGACATGGCAGGGCTCGTCGAGCACGTGCAGGCTGTCACCAAGGACTCTGCTGGCGCCAAGGAGGCATACAAACACATCACCGCTGGTCTCTACACAGTACGCGATTTCCGTGAGAACATAACGTCAATCATGAAAATGGGTCCGCTGTCCAAGCTCTCCGGCATGATTCCTGGTCTCTCCAACATTACCGCTGGACTAGATGACGAAGACGGGACCATGAAACTCCGACGGATGATTTATATCTTCGACAGCATGACTGCCGCAGAACTCGACAGCGACGGTAAGATGTTTATTGATCAGCCCAGCCGCATTGTCCGTATCGCATGTGGTAGCGGAACGACCGTCCGTGAGGTCGAAGATCTCCTGTCTCAGCACCGCATGATGTCCGGTATGGCCAAGAAAGTCGGTGGACAACGCAAACAGATGCAGCGCGCCCAGAACATGCTCAAGGGCGGAAACAAGGACCAGCAGATGGCCGCCATGCAAAAACGCATGCAGTCCATGGGCGGTGCTGGAGGCGCCGGCGGTATGCCGGGCATGGGCGACATGGCCAAGATGATGCAAATGTTGCAGGGACAAGGAGGCGCCGGAGGAGGAATACCTGGTATGGGCGGCATGGACTTGCAGAGCATGATGAGCCAAATGGGTGGGTTGATGGGAGGCGGAGGTGGTGGTGGAGGTGGCAGTGGAGGTAAAGGAAGGGGGCGATAGTTTGTCTTCTTTTTCCTTTTTTGAACCGAGTCTTTTATTATAATGTACTTAACGATTAGTTTCCGTTCATCCGTGGAGCATGTCTGAGATGGGACCTCAGCTGTCTGGCGTTTTAGTTTTGACTGTCAATAGTTTCAATGTTGTATTTGTTAGATTCGTCAAAAGTCGCTATACTACGAGATATCAATTGATATGTGTGGATTATTGCATGGACGTAAAACATATTCATACGAGTTCGAGGTTGAAGTAGTATTGTTATTCTACTAATCTAATCGAGTTCTCTTTGACAGCCATTCGCCGAGTGAAAAACATGGCCTGGAATACATGTAGGCCATCGCGTTTGAGGAGGGAAAGGATGGTATGATTGAACGTCTGATCAAGGATTAAGGCTCGCGACGCTAGTCCCCACACATTTCTCCGTATGTATGCATGTTGAGATACATATAAATATTGTGGTAGAGTTGAGAAATATTATTCGTGCTAGTTATATGTTTTTGTTTCGTTCAATTAGCTCTGGTTGCTTTAACCTTATCTGCATAATCGTGAGATGCGTATGTATGAATGTATGGGACGATGTATAATTCAATCCGTAAACGACACCATTATTATGGCAATTAGTTAGATTTCAGATTTCAGATGTCAGAAAAATAGAATGATTATAAGTCCTGCACAGACAGAGCGTTCCAGGGAGATTATCCTTGTCAGTGCATGTATTAGTAGCAATAGAGCACGGTTTCCAGCTCTGATGCCATTTTGGGACGTCCCCCTCTCACATTTTCTAGGTGACTAGAAAGGGAATTTCCTAGGGGACCTTTGCTTATTTTCCTCTCCTCTCCTCCGTACACTCCTCGCTCGACCTTTGTACGAAGCCTGCCTAAATCAGAGAGTGAGGATAACCCTGCATGCACCCCCATAAACCACACTACACCACACCGACCTATCAATGGTTTGTCCGGTTCGCCAATTTTTCGGTCAGTTATAAGATAGTTATCAGTGAAAGGCATACCAGTCACTTGACTCGACGTGTTTGAGATTTCTTACAGTATCAAACAAGCAAGGTGCTGTCCACCTCGTCACGCAGTGGTGGGTGGAGATCAAACTTAAAGTAGGCAGAAGATTAATAAAATATTGTCTCTACTAATTATGATCTAGCTGATATTTCTTGGCAAGCGTCTTCAAACTCTCATTTTCCACAATCACATCTTGATGCGTTTGGATTGCTAGGTGCACCATAGCGGAGCCTATATCGTCAAGCATGATTGCGTTGGCCACGATGCTGATTAGCCAACCTCGTATATTGGCACCCTTGGGTTGCACAAAACCAGGTCGTGCAATCGAAATCGAAAATCCAGATGCTCTATGGTCTTCGTGAAGCCGTAGAAGTTGGTTTTCCAACTCCCCTCTCATTTTCCGATTATCTGCAAGAAACCAAAGATGTTTTTCCGGATTCTTCTCTGGCAGGGCACCACTGAGATAGATGAACCGGAAAGTCGACCCCACTGTGTGAGGTATCGAAGCAAACATCTTCGCAGTAGACGTAGCGTACTCAAAATTGATCTTCCGATTGAGTTCTGCGGGCTTGACTGGTATGTTAGTCCCTAGGCAATAGATGCAAGCATTGGCATCCTGAATCTGAGAGATAACCGAAGCAGGATACTGGGAAAAGTCCTCCTGGATGATGACTGCAAGCTTTGGGTGGTTCAAATGTGGGCTGCGGCGACCTATGGCGATTATGGACGTAATTCTAGGTTCACGAAGGCATTGGTCCAGTACTTCGTGTCCGATGTAGCCGGTCGCGCCAGTAATGACTATTTTCACCGTGGAGTGAGCTTCTAAGATGGACGATAATGCAGAAGCGTATAATTGTGTGTGTGTGGCTAGACAGATGCATCTGAACAACAGCATTGGAAGCGCATCTGACCCTTTTATAAAAATGTGTTAGAAAAGCTGTCTCCAGAACCCACGCGGGCAAACAATCTTACCGTCCGGCAAAATATTACCCGATCATACTATCGCTAATTCAACTCTGCTAAATGTAGGCTGACCCGAAGATGAATTTGGTGGAATGAACGGGGCAACAATCTATCCGATTCTGTAAGCCACCATATTCCCTGTCAAGATCTCCATTCTATCTATATTCCCACCATCATCCGTCCTAGTATCAGGGAAAATACTTCTTTACTCATCTGCATTTTTCACAATTTTCTGGAAGAGCAAATCAAGATCATCTTATCTGTTCAGAACAGGCATGAGAATTCTATTACCATGGAAAAGTAAGGGTTCTAAAGTTTGCGGAGATAACTCATGTTTTTATTAGAGAGAAGTTCTAGGCTGTGATTGCTTGTCTTAACCCAAGTCTTGAAAGCGGCTATATAGCGATCTTGTTCAACGAACAACTGGCTGGGTATTGCAGAAATAGATCGATGCGTGTAAAGAGTGTGCTAGAGATGAAATGATGCGAGATGTTCCAACTGAAAGCGGCAATTGGTCGAAATTCCATTATGACAGGTATGATGAATACGTAGGGTCCATACATCAGTGATTATGGCAAGAAAAGCTACCAATCCGAACTTACCCATCACATAGATGACTGGTTAAGCAGCAGGTAGTCAATAGATTAACAATTTCCATTATTTGAAAACGCATAAACCCGAAATAACTCAAAAAATATATATTTAGAGAGGTCTAAAAGTGGAAAAGAAGCAAGATCTTGAGATAGACTGTCGAACTGATATTACTACCACTTACAAGAATCCCCAAGAGGGTTCCCTTTTTGGGGTAGTGGTAAAAAGTTTGACATAGACTATATATATATACATAGGATTATTATTGGGGGGGGTTTTTTTTTAATTTCTTATGACTTGACTACTTTGATTGGAAGTGAGGTTTATTATAATTGGGATTTTTCCGGCAGTAACTTTTTACTTGTATAGAGTTTACTCCGTACATTGTCGGCTTCGGAGCTCGTCTCGCTCGGATTCGGATCTCATCACCTACAAGTACCGCACGCGACGATCGAGCAAGTAGGTCAAATAAGCCAGTTTCATTACAAAGAAGGAATCTATTATACAAGCGAGAATTTTGGTCATTTGAGCGAACGCGTTTGCTTTTCACCTGGCTTGGTTGCTTGAGGCTACGGAGGGTTCGACTAAACAGCCGTCTTCACTCGGACCTCACAGTTCACCGGTTCCTTTCACCCTTTCATGTCTCATAATGACTGATAGAGTCCGACGCAACGGCCAAATGTCCGCATGTGAGCCATGCCGCAAGTCCAAACTTCGATGCGATCACGGACGACCAGTGTGTGGGAGGTGTGTACGCCGCCGGCTGTCCGAGCAGCAATGCCATTACCACCCGGCTCCCATGGCCAAACAGCTCACGCCCCAAAGCGATCAGGAAACGCCGCATCAAAAAAAAGGCAACTGGTTCAAGCCCTTATGAGCTGATCAATATGAACAAGAACTTGATGTCCTTTGCGGACCCAAATAACCCCCACTCGCATCGCTCGTATACATCCCTGACAAGGACCAGTATAGCCCTAACTCGGCCTTCTCCACCTAATCAACAAATAATCTCCCAAGGAGTAAGATTATTGAATGATATTTTGGAACTGATTACCGAAATCGGTGTACCTCTTGACAGCTCGATTCTTGAGACAGACCTATACATTCGTGGACCCCTTGTCGAGGGAGCGTGGAACGCAACAAATAACAGCATACAAAGATTATTAAATGATCGCTCGTCTCTAAATCTGAAATTAATATCCCGAGAGATATTCGAGCGAACCTCTTTACCCCCTGTCTTTCCTCCCACTGCAGCTGCTTGCGCATTGGAGTCAGCATTTTCCACACAGGCTTTGCGCTGGGAGACGATTGGCATGTACTGTGCGCAAATTGGAATATACCTAGGCGGAGAAAAAGACAAGTTATCTAGTTCATCTGCTCATGAAACGTGGAAATCAGATCGCAAAACATTAATGCAACGGGCTTTTCAAGCTTGCGTCCAGTGTGAATCATTCTGCGACTATCTCGGTGCTATCAACGATCTAACGCTATGGTTTCAGCTGCTTACTATTGTATTCGCTACATGGTGCTTTGGTGACGACTCATACCATGTGTTACGGCTTATGGGTAGCATATCGTCCATCTTTTTTGCTCTGGGTTTCCACAAAGGAACTCAGCATGATCCTTCAGTACCATTTTATATGACTGAGATTCGGAAAAGAGCAATTGCTTGGGCCCATGACCATGACAAAGTGTGCGCCAGTTTCATATCTCGGTAGGATCTTATAGATACACTAAAATACCATTTTGACTAACAGTGTCCTGGTTATAGTCCTGTTCATCTTAGTCGCCACTTCTGCGTAATCGAAATGCCGCTTGATCTGCCAGACTCTGCAATTACAGGAACACCTGAAATGCTCCTAAAAGCCCGCGAGAACTTAGACGCAGATGGCTGGAGCAAAGATAAAACCATACGTCCAGTCTCTGGTCAGCGAGTGCGACTAATGCTGTGTATAATTCGTGAAGAGACTTTAGAGCTGAAACTTGGGCCTCCAGCACCAGACCTCGAGGCAAAAGCAGGGTAAGTAATATAATCAACATGCCTTTAATCCATCCTAACGCTGGCTCCAGACGCATCCTACGAAAATTAAAGTCGACTTGGCAGTCAATTCCGTCACATATGAAATACGATACTGCCCAACAGAGGGCAGGACAAACAAAAACTGCCATGATCCTACAAAGTCTGTGGCTGGAATATCTTTACACCGAGTTTCTTCTATATACTCTGCTTGCGAGCTCTAGTGAGATCAGCCGCGAGAGGCTACTCCTAACTGCGCACGAGATTGTCAATATTGTTCTCTTACCGACACGGAAAAGATACCAACTGCACAGTTATAGGACAGAAATGGAATGGGCTGTAAGTAACGCTATTATTCCAGAGATACCTAAACCAGGTCAGGTTTCAAAGACTTACACATATCACAGCTAGTGTTCTATGCCATGCCTTGTGCCAGTGTTCTGATATTAGAGCTTCTGCGCCAAAATCAGCAACCTGCAGAACAATTGGTTATCAATCGAAGCGGCATAATTCAAGATATCAGCGTCTTGATATCATGCTGCGACTCTTGGACAGAGTCTGGGCACAGCAACTATCAAATCTGCAAACAAGCCCAATCGATCTTTTCCAAAAGTCTTGATTCGATCCTAAACCAGACCGAGCCTACCCAGAGGGATAAGTCTGAAGAGCCAATGGCACGTCAAAATGAGCATCATCAGGAGCTTATGGGTTTTGTGAGCCCCGAAGCCTCTAATGTAGTTGCCCAAGATCCCGAGTGGACGGCGTGGCTCGACTCGCTGGGCTTACAGGGAGACCTGTGGCTAGAGTCAAGTATTCCGACTCTGGAGTTTCCATGAGCGAGATAGCACCGATTTCAAATGTGAAAGGTGACTTGGTAGTGGTGCATGTAGTTTCAGATAACCCAGTAAATATACATATATTAGAAGAAATGGAGGCACGAGTTAAAAATTGTTAATTGTCGTGAGCTATAAATTTATTTTACGCAGCCCTCCTTGAGCGCAAAATTGAGCAAAATTGATCTAGAGACAACTGATCAAAACGATGACTGATATAGAGGAAAACTGATTAGAATGGTGATCCCGATCAACAATATCGTTGATCTGGATAAAAGTAACAACTAGATGTCAAGTTGAAAAGTAACCATGTACCGTAAGTCATAACCCATTGTCAAGCTTCTTCTAGCGGTGTACTTGCGAGGAAGCTTGTAAAGTAGTCCAAGGGCGCATTTCTCTTTTTTCAAAGCTGTATAGGCGTGATTGTCTAATAACCACGTCCGAACCATCCATACAAGCGTATAGATCCGTGCATGTTGAGGACCAACAAGTGAAACCATCAAAACCTAACATAGAAAGAATCATTAGTTTACATTATCTGGTCTTTGGTAAATTGTTTTGTGAATTTGGTTGATACTTACTGGGAATCTCTGCTCGTATTTGAAAGCAAACTCTGGAGGCTTAATGTCATCTTCAGAGTCTGAGTAGTCGTCATCATCGTCGTAATCGTTAGAATCAGAATAAGTATCCTCGTCATTATCTTTCCTTTTCTTCACAGGCTGATAAGCGCGGTTTCGCATCGCCGTGACAAGCTGTGTCAATTCGCCATGCATGATCGAGCCGTCATGAGCGAAGTCAGACTGTATAGATAACAACAAGACATGGGGGTATTAGGTTTGGTTGTTTCCCATCCTATTGTACTCGTGAACGAATGCATCCCAGTGCTTCTGAATAGGCCCAGTTGCTCTTACTACCCCTTTGCTCTTGTAGAGGACGTGAGAGGGACTGTGACCTGCCGTTAACTCCCAACCTGGTAGTGATATTTAGACCTTAAAAGTGGGATGGGTTTACCTGACCCTGGTTATGCCACTGAGCTGTGCGAGGCTTTGGATGAGAGGAAATGTGTCTTTGGGGAAAATTCTTTCGTCGAAACCCGCCAAACACCCACTTATCAAGGTGGCCATATGCAAGGAACATTGCGCAGTTCATCGGGCTCGATGGACTATCATAAACATGATCACAATCGTCACCGGGAGGGATGTATTCTTTGAATTCTGGCTCAGAAGATGCTGGCGTAGAATATGCACGGAAAATAGTAGGACCCTGTTCCCAGTCGATAGGATGACTGTCGATACTCGACTGTGGGAGAGGTTTGAAAAGAATCGGTGGATCGCAGCTCAAGTACCAGACTCGTCATCTGCTCTCTCAAAGCCGTGAGAAATAAGGCGTATTTTGTTATCACTGAGAAATTCATCAGGGATAGCATTGTGCTGAAGGAGTATTTCATCCATCTTTTTATAGTCAAGCACTGTCTTCCACAGAGCCTCGAGCCTTGTGCGTAATCGCAAGGTCACGCTGGCCATTTTGAGTGGACGTTTTGAAGTATCTGAAGAAAGGGTAGGTGAACGTATATGTCAAATAATATGAGAGTAAAGCTTTCCCGACAATATTTTGATGGCAAAGCTTGCTATATTTTGAACGGTCCTGCCCACAGCTGATATTGTGAGTGTTGAGTTGATTGAAGTTGAGAAGATGGTTTTCTTTTTTCCTTTTCTTCTTTCTTTTCAAAGAGTCAAGCGGTAAAGGCTGTGTCATGTGAGAGGCAGAACCATTCAGTGTTCACAGGCATGCCTCAGGCTGCTATGTACTGCCACTACACCCCGTTAGATTCTATAGCTACTATCGGCACATATATCCTCCTGGTAGCGTACTAAGGATACGATGAATACATGTACTCATGACCGTTATTTACCATGGTATGACCTATATTAGGTCTCCAAGAGACAATTACTACTTTTAGATATGTATTCGTCAAAGTTTTAAATGAATGACACGCAATCTCAATTCGTATGCAATCCAGTTCAGTTTACCCCAATTTGTAAAGAACATGATATGGTACCATGATAGAAACGCCTCCAGATTCCTACACCATTCCCGTTCCATCCCATCAATACCTAGTCAAAAAACCTCACCAGTTGACGCCATGCAAGCCTAGAAACGAAAGAAAAAACACGCAATTTATGACCTCACAACATACTTATATCTGTACCCCTGTCCCTGTTTTTCCGTCCCCCTTTCAGCCTGCTTCTCCGAGGAAGACTCCTTGTGACTAGTGCTACTACTGCTTCTGCTGGGTTTCCCGACTTCTTTCTCGCCCCAAGCCACCATCAACGCTTTGCTCATTTTTTCTCGTTCCTTGAGTAGGATATCGATTCGGCGTTCCCACTCGCGTTCACGCTTGTCAATGGCCCGAGAAATCCGGCGGTCAACCTCAGCAGACGTTTCTTCTTTGAGGGCGAGAGTGGACTGTAAGTCATCTATTTGTGATTTCAGATCCAAGACTTCGTTCTCATGTGTTGTTGCCACCGTGGTGCGCAGGGAGCTGAGTTGCGAATACAGGTCTGCTTCGCGTTTCTCGGAAGCGGAAAGCAGGGCGCGCAGGCTCGAGGCGGAATCGTTGTAGGATGTACGAAGGTTGTCAACGGCATTGGCGTGCGCTTCTTTAAGGTTCTCGATCTCGAGCCGACTGGCATCAAGAAGAGCGGCGGAGGAGTCTCGAGGTGGGCTTTTAGGTTGGACTGCAGGTTCCGTTTGGATGGGTTGTTCTTTTAGTGCACGTAGTTCCTCGCGCACGGTTGAAAGGTTGGAATTGAGTTCGTGGAGACGCGTTGTCAGACGAGTATTTTCGCTTTCTACTGTAGTGATGAGAGTACGCGATTCAGCGAGCGTCTCTTGTGACTGTTTCCACTCCGTCTCAGCAGCTTGTCGTGCTGCAGCACTCTGGTTTGCTTCAGCTTGTGCTTCAGCCAGCTTAGTTCGGAGGTTCTCGGTAGCTTCTATAGAGGCATCTTGACTCGCTGACTGCTTAGTCTTGAACTGTTTCTTCAGGGAATCGATGAGTTCATTGTAGGCCTTGCCATCGGTTTCGATGAAAAGGTCAGTCGCCATGATCGACAGAGAGTTTCTCTGCGCAACCAGTTCGGATTTGACGCGATTCACTTCTTTTTCCAGCAAGATGTTCTTCTCCTCTAATGGGACGTTCCGGGTTTCTATCGCGCCGATTCGTTGCTCTAGCACGGCGTATTCCTGTTTTGCCTCGGCCAGTTCTTCGTCCAGATTGGCTAGCTCAAGCTCGCGTTCACTGGCCTGGGCTTTAAGGTCTTCAATTTCAGCATCCTTTTCACGTAGCTGTTGTTCCTGAGCGGTATTGTTTTCGCGTAGGCGGTGTTCACTGTCCTCTAAGGCCTCGTCTCTCTTCTTGAGTTGCTCTTGTGCGTCTTCCAATTGCTCGCGTAGTAGGGTTAATTGATCGTGGAGGCTTTCGTCGGGGGAAACTTTCTCGTCAATCTTATTTTTCAAAACTTGGATCTGCTCCCGCAGAACAGCTTCCTCGCCGACTTTGACATTCGCATCCGATAACTGTGACGCTTTTCTCTGCAACTCGGCCCGCAGATAGTCAATTTCGTCGTTTGCAGATCCAAGTTTCTCTTGATAGACTTGGATCTTTTCATCTCTCTCACTTCGTTGTTCGTGTAAGTCCTCAATCTCCCGTAAAACAGTCGTAAAGGTCCGGCTCCGTCCCATGTCCTCTTCATTGTCATTGTTTTTGGTTGGACTGGCAGACTTCTCAGGTGAGCTGGGAAAGCTCTCTAGAATATCTTCTAGGTGTGTTTCTTCTTTGTTCGTGCCGAAATTCTTCTTCCACATTAGATGTGATGGCGTCGACATGTCGAGCGGGGGGTCGAATTCACTGTCTTCGGCATCGTGATGCTGACGGGGGAACGGAGACGGAGATTCTGGAAGATCATCGTCCTCCTCAATTGCATCATTTATTTGGTCATGTCTTTTTTGCTCTTCTTTCAAATCGAAATCGCCAAGAAGATACTTGTCTAGATTCATCGTCAAGTCTTCTGGCCCGCCAAATTCGGGTTCTGGTTCTTCCTCCTCTTCAGGCGCATCGTGTCCATTTTTAAGGCTTCCTCCAGGGAATCTGTCCCAGTCTATTGAGTAGTGCGCCATTTTCTGATCCAAATCTTCTGCGGCAAGTGCGTCGGGTGAGGCCCGGGAGAGTCCTTTGTTTATCTCCCCATCGGCGGCGTTCTCGTTGATTGTGGTTTTTTCTTCGTGATCACTTTCGGCGCCCTGGCGGGATCCTGCAGCCGAAGCAGGCGAAGGGAGCCTGTGAGTAGGACTATCCAGAGTCGACGCTCCGATAGTGTCGTGTGTCGTGGGAAACGGCGACGTGAAAATCGGCATCGCGTCGGTATTGGGGTGGTGCGCGGCGTTTAAACAGTATGATTCACAGAATAGAAATGATTAGATCAGCTCCGCATCCTGGCTTAGTTGGAACAGGCGTAGATTAGAAGCCAAAGAAGGTGTCGAACAATGTGTAGTCACGTCGCGATAACACGAGGGGAGATAACAAACAATGTTTACGCTGTGCTGGAACGGGACTAGCGCGATCGCGGTGTGGAGAAACGGCGTCATTGGACATGAGGACCTCTTCTCTCTCTCTCTCCCCCTCTCTGTTTATGATCTATCTATCATTTGCTCATATCGCTATATCGTTACGATTCAATATGCAGCCACATGATACAAAGCTACTGTTTTGTTCTACATGCCATCACCAATCTCTTGTTGCTAGTACACCCA
Organism: Talaromyces rugulosus; assembly: GCF_013368755.1. Taxonomy (NCBI): domain Eukaryota; kingdom Fungi; phylum Ascomycota; class Eurotiomycetes; order Eurotiales; family Trichocomaceae; genus Talaromyces; species Talaromyces rugulosus. The sequence goes on from NC_049564.1 coordinate 4,714,579, forward strand.
AGTTATATGACTAGCTCGTTTATTTTTTTCTTGTACAACCTGGGTCACTGCGAAGAATTACAGACAGATATGCTCAAAAAGCAAGCTTCATCACTTGCCATATCACTCGAACACGTCTGAATATTCATCTTCTAGCGACCCATGCTTTCGCGACTTTCCTCCTTTCCGTCCAGTTTCTCGGGCACGCTTACTCCCTTTTGTAAAGGAGCCTCTCGATGCGCGGCCTCCTTTGGCTGCAATTTCACGCTGTTTATTTTTGAAAAGTGAACATTAGTACACTGCTAACTGTCTTTTCCAGTTCATGGGCGATAAACAAGGAGAGTATCAAGGCGCCAAGCCCTTACCTGTTTATCTGGGTCCATATCGTGAAACCCACCCACGCCTCTAGCTCGGCCTCCTTTCTGGCCTCCCTTCCGGCTGATCTCTGTCATTTCCTCCTTTGGTCGATTGGCAAAGTTGCCTGGGTTTGGATGTTGGGCTTGTTGTGGACCTTTCGCAGTGCTCAAATTCCTCTTGCCGACGAGAAAAACCGAGCCCAGAAACCATCGAGGGACATGGTTTGCCTGAAAACTAATCTGAAGCTGTGCCTTGCAACGAAGAAAGTTCTGACTGGAGGTCTGGTAGATTTTCCGAGTCAAAGTCATGGCTACGGTCATTACTTGGACCACGAAGATGTAATGCAGAAAAAAGAATACCAATATGTCTCCAGGAAGCATTCGGTACATTCACTACTTAAGAAAGGATGGATGAAAAGGCTAGGCAAATACAACCCCAAGTCTTAAGCTATGCGGCGAACTTGTGGCCACCCTGTGATCATACTTTCATCAGTCACCATGGCGTGCTGCCGCCCCTGCCTCTTCTTTCGCCTCCTCAAGATGGTTGTCAGCAATTCGAGCGGCGAACTTTTAGCCCATAAGTCAAACTTGCAATTGCTTTATTTTTACCACACAAAGCGTCCTGTAGCATGATTTATTTTATGTACTGCTTTGTTAAATGCGAGTGACCACAATGGGCCGATTAGTCATCCATCCACGAACTTCAGCCGCCGCCGCCAAAAACACCAAATTTAGACATGACGTTCAGCAACAACAGACCATCTGTATTTAGCCAATATAATCGCATATATCCTTGAAGAAACGGTCTCTGCGTGTATTTGCCCTATTTCATCCCCCTTTCCCAAAAGACAGCGGTGGTTAGTGGCAATTTGGGATGCCACCTTTGCCTCAGGCTGGAGCCCCCAGCAAGCGCCGTATAGTGCTATATCATCAAACAATAGTGCCGCGCGACCATGGATACGTGCCGATGCTACCTTTATTAGAAAATCACACTGGGGTCACTCACATCATCCTAGCCGCGTTCCATATCAATGGCCGTCCCGGGGACATCACTCTCAACGATGATCCACCGGAAAGCCCGATATACAATGCGTTGTGGGATGAGGTGCCAGCCATCAAACGAGGCGGAGTTAAGGTTATGGGAATGCTGGGTGGTGCTGCTATGGGCAGTTTTCAGCGCCTTGACGGTCTGCAGCCCGAGTTTGATGCGTACTACACGCCACTACTTGCTATCATCCGTCGGTACGGCCTTGATGGGCTTGACCTCGATGTCGAGGAGGCGATGTCTCTGCAAGGCATTATTAGACTAATTGATCGGCTCAAGGCGGACCTGGGTGATGACTTTATCATCACTCTGGCCCCAGTTGCAGCTGCCCTGGCAGGGATGGGCAATCTCTCTGGCTTCAATTACCGCGAGCTCGAGAGCAGCCGGGGATCCAAGATCAGCTGGTACAACACGCAGTTCTACAATGGCTGGGGCCACGCCCATGATCCCCGCATGTATGCAGCCATCATTGCCACTGGCTGGTCGGCGAATAAGGTGGTCTTGGGTCTGTTGACGAATCCTGGCAACGGCAGCCAGGGATACATTTCTTCGAAAACAATCGGCCCTCTGCTTGCGTTGTTGGCCTTACAGTTTCCGGATTTTGGCGGTGTTATGGGATGGGAGTTTTTCAACGCACTGCCCGGAGATCGCGAAAAGCCCTGGCAGTGGGCTGCGGAGATGTCGTTGAGTATGGGGATGGAGCATGTATTCGCAGTTGCGCAGACGACGGCTGGCATAGGCGCCTTGAGAGAGGGCTTGATGAGTTTTCTCAACAATATTCAGAACCAGAATAGAAACCAATGATCCATGTGTGTGCAAGTTGGGCATGTCTATATATGAAAACCTCAGATACCCAATTATCTCTTCGGATGTGATACTAATGGCACGATGTAAATACTACTCAGTTCTGTTATTTTGAATTCCTACCAGAACCTACTCAATGTATCATTCCCTGACCTCAGAATTAAGAAAGAGAGAACTTTCAAGCTTATCAAGTTACATACACATGGATTATTGTATCAATAATGTATACAAATACAGTGGTACTGGTCTCAACCAATCGGGCCGGCATGCTGGGTGGGGCTCGACGTCATTAGCCGCCGGCCTCTCAGCGCGCGCCGATTAGCGATTGCGTTCTTCTCAGCCTCCTTCCTTGCTGTTTGTTGACTTCACTCTTCAATGTCACGCTTCTGTCGGACACGCATCTCTTATTAGCAACGGTCAGTGACCACCGCCGTGCCAAAATGAGTGCCTTGCTTGCGAGAGTGACGACCGTCAGCTCTCTTATCATCCGATTCGCAAGCTTCGTCTTCCTCCGATGGGTAGCTATGCTCTTATCTAGCCAGCAATTGAGGACACGGTTGACTCCTCGACTCACAGATCCCGGGCCATGTATTTCCTCCAATGGTGATCACAGCCTTTGGAATCTATCTCTCGACGACCTTTCTGTCACTCGGGCCAGCCGGGGGAAATGCAACGGCGGGTGAGCAAGACAAAAGTACGGGTAAGTGTAACCGTCACAAAAAAAAGAAAAAGGAAAATACTTATTGGCTGAATTTACAGATTCTAAATCCGATAAAAAGAAAACCGCAGGAAAACGCACCATATCCCCATTGTGGACGCTCTTATCTGGCAGGCCTTCCAGAGCCAATGTCTTTACCACTGCTCTTAGCATCCTGATTAACCTGCTCTTGACTGCGCTTACATTGGACTTCCTCTTCCGCGCCAGGCTGCTTCATCCAACAGAGGACCTTTCTTTCTCCCGTATCGGCTATGTTTCACCCACAACGGCCAGTTTACTGGTGCGAGAACCTGATGTCGCAAACTTCCCCGTATCTATCAAATACCAGGAAGCATCCGGATCCGATGCTGGAGTATGGACTGAAGAGGGGAAGATTTACCAACTCAATGCCAAGGCAGATTATACATTTCCGGTTACTCTGAAAGACCTCAAGCCGTCGACCCAGTACCGCTATGCTCTGTCCAACAACCAGACCGGCAAATTCACTACGGCTCCGCAGTCCGGAACGCAGTTGGCTAATAGATTGTCATTTTTCACGTCCAGCTGTATCAAGCCCAATTTCCCATACAACCCTTTTTCGCATCCGCTGCGGATCCCCGGCATTGAATTGGTGTCGCAGGCCATCAAAAGTCTACCCCCGCTATCTCGACCATCTTTTATGCTGTTTTTGGGCGACTTTATATACATTGATGTTCCGCTCCGGTATGGTTCTTCCGTGGAAGAATATCGCAGCGAATACCGCCGCGTATACTCATCACCCAGCTGGCACGAACCAGAGGACGAGCGCCCAATCGACCTGCCATGGATTCATACTTTAGACGACCATGAGATCGCAAATGATTGGGATCAAGGAAATACGACCCATCCCTATCCAGAGGCAGCTGATCCATACGCCCTGTATCATGTCAGTGTCAACCCTCCGATTCCGCCCGTTCCATACGCTATTCCGGACAACACTACTTATTTCTCCTTCATCCACGGACCGGCATCCGTTTTCATGCTCGATACTCGTACATACAGAACAACTCCTAGTTTCCCAAATTCGACCATACTCGGACACGCTCAGCTGAATTCTCTACTTACCTATCTCGCTCGACCCGAGCCGGCCGAAGTCAAGTGGAAGATAGTAGCATCCAGCGTCCCTTTCACTAAGAACTGGCACATCGGGACTCAGGATACCTGGGGAGGATTTCTCCACGAACGCCAAGCCGTTTTCGAAGCCATGTGGCGCGCAGAACGAGAACTAGGTGTGCGCATCGTTCTTTTGAGTGGTGACCGTCACGAATTCGGTGCCACGCGATTCCCTGATCCCCAATACCAGCTTACTTCAAAAGACCTTGTGCCCGATACCGACGGTCATGGTCTTCATGAGTTTAGTGTTGGGCCATTAAACATGTTCTACCTCCCTATTCGCACATACCGCCAAACCGACGGCGAGGATATAAAGGTGAAATATGCCCCCGATGGAAACGTGAAATTCGGACAGATCGATATCGATGTCTACGATGGCACGGAAGGGTCGGATGTTATCGGAGGCGATAGCAGCAGTCAAGGACCGCACTCTGTTCTCACATATACCCTCCATGTCGACGGAAAAATCGTCTGGAAATATCAGTTAGCTGTTCCGTTGCATCATACGAACGGTGTCCGCCTGCCACCTGGACGGACTCTGTTGGACGAGCTCCGCTTGACTGGGTGGGGAGTCCAGGAGGCCATTGGATCGCTGGAAGAAAAAGTAAAGAGTGTGTGGGATGATTTGAGAAATAAGCTCGCGCGTTGATGTGTAATTACTATGAATGAAATATGTTTCATGGGTCTATAAATTCAAAGAGTTCAAACGGTAAAAGTACTCGTGCGTGCAGCATTGGGCTCCCGTGGTATCAATTCTATCCATGTGAAGTACTTGTGTCTTTTGAAATACTGGTTTTTAAATGTTTGCATACCGGGTAGAGAAAACTGGATCTATACTCTGTACATGTAAGGGTGTCATAGGTTGATGCTAGTGGAAATACTTTCATCAAGATAGCAGGGAACACCTCAGACACGCATGTACACCTGCTTGTTCTTCCCACATAGTTTCGATGGCTCTTTTATATGTTATTTACTTTAAATTTTGATTCTTAACTTTAATCGTAGCAGACAAAATACAACATTAAAAAAACAAAATCCTCAAGGATATCCGAACAGACAAAGGTTAACATATGTTTTTAACCCCCGCCGCACATACTGGTCCTCTCTGCTCCTCTATAAGTGTTCTTCTCGGCAATCTGGTTCTCATCCTGCGCTACGCCTCCGTCTGCTAAGTTCAAAGACGTTCGTGCTCTGGCCTTGTTCATCGACTCGCCTAGGTTTTCTGTTCCCGGAAACCCGCCGTATGTTGAACTTCGAGGACGGCGTGTGCTCGGGTATAGTGTTGCTGTACCCTCGCTGCACGGGATCGGAGGTAGGGCTCGTGCTGGATCAAAACCTCGGCCATCATTCGAATGGAATCGGCGCGTGTATGCCGGCCTCAAAGGGGTTAGTGGCTGCCGTGGCTGAGGATGGACGACATTTTGGTAATTATGACGACGGTATTGGCTTTGAGATCGCCTGGGCAACGGGGTAGGGGATTGCGTCTCCGGATAGCGGACGTGAGGAGGGCTCGGCGAAGAAAACGGCGAAGAACGAGGATGGTGACGGACATTTGAGTGATGACCAGGGGGAAAGCCCGAAGTATTGCGACGCGGGATGGGCTTACCCTGATGATTGTTGTTTGTAAGTCGCTGAGAACCTTGACCAGCAAAGTTTTGAGACAACTTTCGTCCAACCGCAGAGGATGGAACATAATTTGGATGGTGGGGGTGGTGGATAGACATTGATTTTGGTATTTCATTAGATGGCTGGGGCTTTCTGACAACAAAAGGCACCGGTGGAAGGACTGGTGCGTCTTTTGGTTCTGTCGATTCATTCCTAGCTCCTCTAGACTCATTATCATTGGAATCGTTTACGTCATTGGCATCACTAGTTCGCCGGATTGGCGAGGGTAGAATAGAATCTGACCCTTTACGAGAGAACTCGCTGCTGGACAGGCTTGAATCGCTGCTTAGAGAGACCAAAGGTGGTGATGCAAGAGCACGGATCTGTGGATCATCCGACAAAGGTTCTGATACAGTCCAGGCCCTGGGCAGAAATCTCCGCGAGGAGACTGATGATTTCTGCCTTGTATGGCTTGGCTTTGTTGGGGATTCGGCAATATCTGGAAGGACTGGTGCCAATGGTTTGGTGTATGCTGCCTCGATGCCCGGCTGAAGGGAAGATGACAAAGACGGGTTTCGTGAGAGCGGAGAGACACTGCTTGCAGTGCTAGTTGATCTGTGCACTTCATATAGTGGGGAGATTCTCGGTGATGTAGCTGTTGGCGATGTAGATATAGATGGCCGCACGGAGTTGGCTCGTGTGTTGACGTGAAGCTGCGGGCGGGCTCGGTTTGGTCCCGAATATCGAATACTGGGAGGTCGAACAGGAGTTTCGAGCAGGGAGCTGTCATTAGGGGACCAGTAAAGCTCTCCATTACCAGGCCCGGCATCAGGATGACGGCAAAGATAGAAGATCTCATGCTTGAGAGCTTCACTTTCCCAGCTCGAGTCTGAAAAAATGCTTCCAGCCCGAGCTGCTCGCTGTGGTGCACCCATAGACAATAAAGAGGCGTCATATGGCCGCTTGGAGACCTGAAAGCAGCAAAAGAGGGTAGACACAGTGAAACTGAAGACGTTTAGCAAAACAGTTTTCTTCTGGAGTAAAACAGGGGTTATTGACATACAAAGCCAGAATGGAGATTATCACCAAGCCACGATGAATTTGGCAACCTGTACCGGCTTGCCAGAAACTGTGGGATAGGTCTGCTGTTACGCATGATGCTTGCTTCGAGACTATGACCAAGCCAGCCACAGCAGCAGATAGCCACATCACGATCATGACGCGCGGAAGATGGGAACAAGCAATATGAAGAGCATTCCGGGGAATATTCAGGCTTGGTATCTTTCTATATTGCCACGAGAGGATTGTATGGAGAATAACGAACGGCACCGAAAGGAATGACTAAATGACACGTGAGAAAAGCCCCCCGTCGATTATTGTGGAGAGAAACTTACAGCTACCAGGCCGATTATTAGGCTAGGAGTCATGGACTCATCGACTTTTTGAGTCCCATATAAATATAAAACACAGACACATTGTGTTAGAGATTGGAGAAGCATCAGGTGCAGGCCGAAGAAGATGACTCGGCGGATCCATGCTTCTCTCCCCGAGGATATAGACGCGATTGCTGAACCAAACATGGCGAATGCGGTTATTGCTGTATAAGGTCGTGATGAAGCCAGATATTTTCAAACCTTCAAACCATCCAAAGGAAGCAGTTTGAAAGATTGCGAGAGTGAATGGCGCGATGTAGTAGTGGTCGAACAGTTGCTAAGCACTCGCCATTGGTAGCTTAAAACTAGGAAGAACCAAGTAATAGCTAGAAGTTATGAGCTTGATACTGCACACAAACACACACAAAGTAGAGAGTAGTTGTACTGGAGACACCAGCCTTGGAGGGAGTATGGTGAATAAAAAAGAGTGATATGTAATTAGGGCTAGACGCGTCGACGCGAGAGCAAATGGCAGGGCGGGGAATGCATCTTCGATAGTGGCGGGTACGAACAAATCGATGCGCCTGAAGGGCGATGACAATTCGATAAGAGGGGTCAGGCTTGCGAGACGCCATTCCTGGAATGCTGGACGACGTGATGAATGCCGGGCCCGACAGGGACGTGGAAGGGTGTCGTCCCTAGACGCGAGAAGAGTCCATCACAGCATCGCAGGATGACGAGAGACTAGAAGATCACAGGATTTGACGTCCAGTCCGCAGTTCCGGTGATCCTTGACAAGGGGATGTTTTGGACCGAATTGTAGAAACTCCAATGAAGGGTTGGTCATCAAGGGACGCCTGAACTGCGGCCATATTGAATTTCTGGGTGAGACATGAAGGGAGCAGACGTGAATCAAGCGCAAGGCGAGGCGAGACAAGATGCAACAGGGCTGATGGCATCATAGTGAAAGCAGGAGGAAGCAATATGGAAGTTGGTTCGACATTGTTGATGCTGCGCAGGGATCGCGCTGCGGGCGCTGATTGGCCCCCGGCGAGCACCTGCCGTCGCAGGCACGATGCCGGCTGCTCCTTCCTTATGACGCATTGTGCCTGCATAAATCGCTGCATTTCCCCCGCTGTGCTGGAAAATCCAACACGACGGAGCTTCTTTCTCTTTTTCACTCTTCCTCCGTCCTTGGATGCATTGGATCTTGCTGGGCGTCATCAACCAAACCCATGTCGGTTAGCGCTATTGGTATTTCGGTTGGGCAGGGAACATTATTACCTATTCAACATTAGTAATAATGGACACTGCTGACAGTTTGAAGACCGTTGAAGACCTGGTGGCCGGCACAAGGTGGGATGTTACTATTATGACAAATCATGCCGATCGCGTATATACGGGGAGCGATGTCCGGTGGGGGGTAGAAACTATTTAACTCTCTCAGGCCCGTCACATTTTCTCGACCAGCACGCATTATTTTTATCCCATCATCTCTGGTTATACAGAACACCATGTCCGAGATCCGTTCCGAAACATTCACCTCCCCGCGGGGTCCTATCCACTATCTGAGCACCGGCCCAACTGACGGGCCGTTGCTCATTTTCATCCATGGTTGGCCGGAGGGCGCTATGATTTGGAAACACCAGATCCAACATTTCGGCTCTCTCGGCTACTGGTGTGTTTCTCCCGACATGGCGGGCTATGGAAAATCCCTGGCTCCCAGGGGAAATTGGGCCGACTATGCGTTGGAGGAGATCAGCAAGGACAACCTCGCGTTGCTATCCCACCTTGGCCGCGACCAGGCTGTTTGGATCGGACACGACTGGGGTGCAGGTGCCGTCTCTGCATATGTCTCTCACCATCCCGAAACTTGCCAGGCAATGTGCCTCATGTCTATTCCGTACCTCTCGGCCACTAAAGGCTTCGATGCTATCGTTCAGACTGTTGATCGACAAAGGTATCCTGAAGCGGAGTATCCGTACGGACAGTGGGCTTATATGGCCCATTACATGAAGCATGGAGAAGAGGAAGTTCAACTGTTTGACCGGAACCGTAACGGCTTGAAGTTCCTATCTCTTGGCTTCATGCCGGGAGGCCCCGAGAGCCTAGAGAGACCCTCTCTATCCTCGAAGGAGAGTGGATGGCTTGGAGGAAAAGATCTTCCTGATATCCCTACCGCCAAAAGTACTGGGTTTTTGGACCAGGATGTCTATGACTCGTTAGTTGAAGGGTACGAAAAGAACGGTTGGTATGGGCCAATCGCCTGGTACATGAACCACGAAAAGAACCGCGAATACAGCGAGAAGAATGTGCCCAATGGAGGGGAACTGAGGCAGCCGGTGTTGTATTTTGAAGGAAAGTGGGATGCGGTGTGCAGCCGCAACGTTTCGAACGAGCTATTCGAGGAACCGATGAGGAGGCTTTGCAAGGACCTCACGTATATTGAGGTTGAGACGGGGCACTTTGTGGCCCAGGAGAAGCCAAAGGAGGTGAACGACGGTATTGAGACTTGGCTGAAGGAGAAGAAGATTGTTCCTCAATGATTGGGCGGATTTGTGGGTTAATGCATATGCCCTGGGGATGATGGGACATTCTTTGAAATTAAATAGAATAAGACTTGTATAAAGGCATCATTGAATCCCATACATTGCACTGCTCGTCAATGCCTGTGTCTAGAACGGCCTCACTGTATATATACATGGTAGTAGTAGTAAACCTCCCCACCCAGCCAATGAGAAAACTACACGCGAGGTTAACTTGTGAAGTCGACAAAAATTATAAATAGCATTTGTCGGAGATTCCCCTGAGGAAAATGCCGATGCCCTTGACCAACGAGTCAATGAGGCTGAAGCGGTCTACTCCGAAGCGGCAGCCCAATGGTCTTGCTTGCAGACAGGCCCCGCCCAACAAGACCTGAGCCACGGCACCATACTATATTACTAAATAGTCTAAGCAAAATCCCAGGCCAATAATTCCTGTTTATTAGCGCCAATACAAGAGGGGTAGAGCCAGGCACGTACTGGCTAGTAAATACGTCTAGTTCCACTCGCTAGCTGCCTGCGCTCGCAGAGATCCGGTGAAAACTCTGCATAGAGGCAGACCCAACTACCGGGTGGCCGTCTTGTTCTTTCTCATCTTTTGAATATGCGTATTGTGCATGGAGAGGATTTTGAGAACTAAAATAAACATGATGTCAACGGGTATCGATAAGACCGTGTTTGCAGTAGTCAGGAACAGGCAGGAGTTCGGCCGATCCGGCTGGACGGCGGAGAGTCTCGGATGACTCGCTGAGGCTCTGCTAGCCTCTAGTGCTCGCTCTTTTGCTCCCAAAATGGACGCCGCAATCATAGATCGCGCTTCCTATTGGCCGACAGCTCAGTCTAGAACAGATAAGCTTGCGCCGCTCTTTTGCGGCGCGAATGGCATCGCGACTGCCTTGGCCGGTGCCCTGGTTGGCACCTGCCCTAGTTGGCCGCCACGTGCTCGCTTGGAGCGTTGTTGCCTATCTCGCCGCACTGTCCGTTCTCCTCTACACCACTGCTTCGTCCCATCTCCGCCATGGCTGACCGAACCTGTCCTGTCGCCGCCCAAGTGGTCGCAATTGCCCTCGTCCCACCTGGCCAACTCGACTCAAGAGTGTGAGAATCTGCTGTCAAGATGTGAAATCCACAACCAGGTGAGGGACGGTATTTTAAGCCGGCTGATATGGAATTAGTTCAATGGAGCAACAACGCCATCGTCCCATTTGGCGCCAGCAAGGTCCTGTCAGACTCCACATGCACGAATCAGGTTCCAACCACAATGTACCTGGCTTGCTTTGCTGTAGTAGGCCATGACACCGTCGTATCTTTGAACGACGACGTTTCCCGGTTCTGCCTGTCCCCGTTTCCAGAACCCACGGCCATGACATTGCTGCAGCTCGGCACCCGGCAAAAAGCCCCTGTCCTACGCTCCTGTGCTGAACGAGATGAGCCAGCCTCCTTGGTACATAATTCTCATTTAAGCCCACATCGGGCCTGCTTTCTTACCACCGACACACTCTTTCCGTTTTTCTTTCCTTCGTTTGAAGGCATCAATCACTTGGTAGGCCCTTGCCTGCGTCCTCTCTTTGGTCGTTTCGACCTGTGTTCTTACGCTTTGCCGGATTTTCCGCTCTTTTTATTCTATTAATTACGCTCACTCGTTTATTCGCACTGGCTTCTGCGCACATTCTTTCTGTCAGAATGCCTACTCCTTTTTCCGTCGTCCCCGCGGTTTCCACCGCCACCTGTGCTGCATCAGCTCTTAACCAGGTTGCCACATACTATGTACTTACTTCCTTTTCTATCTGTACCAGATGACTCCATAGCAGCATACTGATAACTTCCCCAGGGTCAAGGTGCATACCAACAGCGTCTGAGCACGTTCTGTGCTGAAACCTCGCTGGATATTATCAACGTTGGCTTTGTCGATGTTTTTCCAGACGTCGGCCTGACCGGATGGCCTGAGACCAACTTTGGCAACCAGTGTGATGGATCCTTCTTTGTGAATGGAGATGAGACTAGTGGCCTCCTCGCCAATTGCCATCAGATCATGGAAGACATCCCCCTCTGCCAGGATGCTGGAAAGAAGGTCTTCTTGTCTTTGGGAGGAAGCGCTCCTGCGTCCGGTCAGTACATTGCAAGCAAGGACTCGGCCGATGATTTTGCCGACTGGATCTGGGGTGCCTTTGGTCCAGTCACGCCGGAATGGACAGCTGATGGTCTTCCACGTCCCTTTGGCGACGTCGTCTTTGACGGTTTCGACTTGGATATCGAATGGGGTACAGGATTTGGTATGTATCAGTCTGTCATTGACTGGAATATCGCTCATTATGGCTATAGGATACGGTTACCTGGCGAAGCGCCTGCGCCACAACTATGATACCTACCGTGACAGCAACCCAGAATCCAAGAACTTCTACCTCTCTGCCGCTCCTCAGTGTTACCTTCTCGGCAATCTTCTCACCGAGGCCATTAGCTATGCTCCTTTTGACTATATCTGGGTTCAGTTCTACAACAACCCGTCGTGCTCCGCAAACCTTTATGCCGACGGCCTCCCAGGATTCAATTTCGATGACTGGGTGTCTATTATCACGAGCGGCGCTAACCCGGATGCCAAGCTCTTTGTTGGATTGCCAGCAGAAGAGTCGGAAGCAATTAGTGGCTACTACATTGATTCGGAAAGCATTGAGTCGCTGGTCAATAAGTACATGAACAAGCACCCCAAGACTTTTGGTGGCGTCATGTTGTGGGAAGCGACTGGATCATATAACAATACCGATTCCAAGGGAAATGTCTTTTCCCAAAGTGTCAAAAACATACTAGTTGATGCCGCAGATGCGTTGTGCCCGCCTCCACCTCCGCCTCCACCTACTTCCACTTCGACATCTGTGACATCCACGTCAACTTCTACTAGCTCGACTAGCACTTCAACGACCAGCTCCACAACCAGTTCTTCAACGTCGACAACAACTAGCACGTCCTCTACAAGTTCCACCACGACTAGTACATCTACTACTAGCTCAACATCGACCTCAACTACTACAAGTTCCTCGTCGGCAACTTCTACAACCTCTTCAACGCATATAGTCTCGCCAACTTCCCGCAGCTCAACTCCCACTCCGTCGTCACGCCCAGTGGTGTCCACCCGTGCCTCATCAAGCGCCGTGATCTCGTCCACATCGACCTCGTCGGCCCCAACCCGAACACCTAGTCGCTCTGTGACCCCATCAGTCCGCCCATCCAGCACTGCTGTCATTCCAAATGGATCCACGTCAACCGGCACGCATAGCTGCTCTGGACACTCTTCAAGTACAGCCGTTGTTCCTGCTGGTTCATCCACCCCAATTAGACCATCTAGCCGCCCTGTGACCATATCGCCAAGTGCGTCCTCTAGTGCCGTCATTCCAGCGGTTTCCTCAACTTCAACAGGATCAATTAGCCTGACCGCGTCGGCGAGTGTTTCTACCTCTACTACGGTCGTCGTCCCAGGCGGACAATCTTCGTCGACTGTCATCTCCCAGAGCTCATCTATTGGTGGTCAATCTTCAACTGGCTTAGCAGCCACAGGATCCAGTTCAGGATCTTTGTCCGCAACTTCGGGACTATCTGCACCGGGTAGCGGGATCACGACTGCCCCTGTAACTGCCACTGCAACTGCCACCAAGACCGAGTCTTCTTCTTTGACCACCACAATTGTTACTACTACATATGTCTACATTTGCCCGACTGGGTTGGCTACCAGCACTATCACCTATACCGAGACATTCTGCCCCTGCACCGCTACAGGCCACGCTTCTACCGCCTTGCCGTCTGGATGGACTACCACTGTCACTGTCTGTACTGTGTGTGGGCCAAAGTCGACAACAGTGACACTTACTATTCCGGCTGAAGTGACCGCAACTGCAACTGCAACTGCTGTACCAGGTTCTGGTTCCTCTGGTTCCTCTGGTTCCTCTGGCTCCTCTGGTTCCTCTGGCTCCTCTGGTTCCTCTGGCTCCTCTGGCTCCTCTGGCTCCTCTGGCTCCTCTGGCTCCTCTGGCTCCTCTGGCTCCTCTGGCTCCTCTGGCTCCTCTGGCTCCTCTGGCTCCTCTGGCTCCTCTGGCTCCTCCCCGGTACCTGGGTCCGGTTCTGGGTCCACTCCGGGATCTGGCTCTCCAGGCTACTCCAAACCTGGCAGCGGTGGTAGCATCGTTTCCGGGGTAGCTAAGCCGAGTGGACGCATCTCATCTTCAACCATGATCGTTTACCCCGTACAACCGACCGCAAGCTCCACTCAGACCGGCCTCAGCCCAGTCTTCACGGGCGCAGCCAGTCGCGCAAACCTTGCTCCATTCTGTGGGATGCTTGCACTTGTTGCTTCTCTTCTATTCATGCTTTAAGAAAATTAAGCGCAAGAACATGAGTGGGAGATCGGACAATGTCGAATTTATGGCGGAGTTTACGAATACAAAATGATATGCATGCCGCTAATTTATTTATTTTTCAGTCTGAACCTTGATGCTTTCATATCCATGTGATATATTTACTTTCTTATAGGTCTTTGACCTGGTCTATGTACACTATTAATCAAGACTTGCATCCTGATCACGCTTTTCTAGAGACGTGTGTACTAATTAGGGCAAAACGGGAAGTCTTCCAATGTGTACATACTTTCAATGTTATTCCAAGGCTGCATATTCAAGTTGTTGTAAGAATTTATTGTTATTTTAAATAAACATTTGAACTTGTATAATGTATAGATTCACGTGTAATAAAATTCAAATAATGAAATAAACGAATAATTCACAAAGCTCTAATGACATCGTTGATGCTAATCAAGCACAGGGCTGTGTGGATTGAGCCTCATCAAATAGAAATCACAAAATCGCTAATTTGCCTATTTTATTCGCTACAAGCATCAAATATAAATGCCATCTGCCCAACGTGAGAGGCTCTCCAAGCGCCGACTGCGAGGCAGACTCAACCAAAATTTCCTATTCGGGCAAGGACCCGGCTGTACGTCCCCACTATAAGCGCCGTTTTGCTGGGGCTGTGCGCATAGTTTGACAGCGTCTTTCTTTCACGCGATGAGAACTATTGATATTTTTTTGATCTATTTTGATTGAACCTTATTTACGAATGACTCGTTTGCTTGCTACTGGCAGATTTGGCGGTGACGAAACAAAAATGACACCTAGCTGAGGCGCAGCCTATAGGTTTTCAAACTGGTGACCTTTGATAACTGGGGAAGTTTACTGCCAAGGTTTTGTATCTTGACCACAAAATGGTGCCTTGTGCTTGAATAAAAATTATGGGGTTTGTGATAGGATCCTTTGACTTTTTTCCTTTCTTTGTACAGTTACACAGATCTGCCTTGTGAGGGTGGAATAACGGATAAAGAGATGACTATAAGTGTACTTGTTTCTTCCTGCTGCTTTCGACACGTGTAATCTCTTCATCACAACATAAAGCTTGAGTCATAGGAAGTTTCAACAGCCTAGGTTCATGATGAAGTCTACCACCGCTACCGCGAATAAAGGAACCTCGGGCGAGTCACTCTAGTCATCACATTTCAACCATTTAATAGCTAGGCTCTGATAATAACACGTCTTTACCCAGGCGATATGTTTACATCTCGCGAACCGATAGAGCCCACGAATCCTCCCCCAGCATACACTGCCCGCGATAACTCAAGGAGCACCATCGACATGGAAAACTGGCTCTTAAACGACCGTCTTACGACACTCATAACTCGCCGTCCTGCCTCCTCGCCATCCCGCTATCCATCCCTGTCATTTTTGTACGATGGCAGCGACACTGTATTTTTAGTTACCGCCCTACACGCAATCGCGGCATTTATCCTACTCGTTACGTCCATTCCGGCTATCGAGCTGTATTCCAATGAGCGGAATCAAGTACAGGGAAACGGAGATCGAAGGTATGGGATTGGGGGCTCAGTGGTTGCGATGCTTACGGTAGGTTATATCTCTTTTATACACTTTTTCCCCCTCTTTTCTCCTTTTTGCTGTTAATGCTGATTGTTTTCAACGAACAGGCAGGGTTTTCTATCGTCGTGATAATATACATTAAAATGGGCAATTGCCTGTCCATCAAGCCCTTTCAAGTGTGCTTGTATGCGCTGAGTGGCGCACTGCTCGGTTATTCAACGTACCTTGTGCGACACGACAAGTACTGTGATCCTCGATACGTGTATAATGGTGAATGTGTGTCGGTTCAGATCAGCACAGGTTGGAGGTGTGGAATTGTGGCGATTGCCATGTCTGGGGTTATTGTGTGAGTATCTCCTTCGCTCCCCCCGCTAGCTAAAAAGAAAAATAGCCACTGACGGATACAAATTATTAGGTTGGCGGAGATCATGTGTTTCCTTTATATGTTTCTAGAGTATGTCAAGTGTAGGTTTCGGAGGGTAGCCAACACACCAAACTCGCCTTCGTAGGGTGATGTTTTTGACTGTGGAGGTAGTTTTGTGAAGTTATTTGCCCCGTGTACATATATAATAGAATTTTTGGTGCAAGTGTCTGTTTAAATAGCATAGATCACACTTTAATTTGAGAATCATCCACAAATGGCATTTTCACATGTGTAGCGTATCAGTATGTACTGTATTTCACGTATAATACCATCATCAAAATGTTCCAGCAAGATCAGACTAATCTATATACATATCCCAACTACAAAAGGCTGGAAATCTTTGCCAGGATTTCAGAGACAGTGGTGGTAATATCACATCCAACGTCGTACTCAATGGGGTTCACAGCCTGCGGCCCAGTTTGGTTATTGTAACCCAGCCGCAAGAGTGTGTTGCTTAGCGGTTTATATTGAGGAAGGCCATATCTATATTAAATGTTAGTAACTGCAGGTGACCGAATTCTTGGGGGAAAAGAATACTCACGTTGTCAGACCGTTTTCTGGGTCCGTTACAAAAGCAACCCAGGCACCTCGGAGGTAATCAGCAATTTGGTTCTCTGCATCTGTACGTGGGACCAAGTGCTGGATATCCATATCAGTATCCAGTATAAGAGGAATCTCGCTACCATGCCACGCGCCAGAGTCCGGTATAGTAGTGAGTTTTAGATTCGGAAAATTTCCAAAGTATCGATATCGCCACGTTGGGACCGACTCGCTCACGGAGGCTTCTGAGCGATACTTGATTGGGCATGTGTAGAGGATGAATTCTAGGTAATCCCACAGAGCCTCTGGGTAAGTAACACCCTCTAGCTCAAGAATGGGCTTGAACAACCCAGCTTCGTTCTGGTTGTTGCCGATCATCAACGGCCGCTGGATAAAATTTCCCGCTGCAGAGCGCGCGATATAGTCGGAAAAGACGACTGTTTCGTCGATCGTTGGGCCGAATGAGCCCGTCACTCCTTCTATGCCGCTTCCCGTCGGGATTCCGCTCTGAATGGTTTGCCAGTCCTTGGAGCGCATGCAGCTCAGTACCGAGTCTGGATCGGAACTGGCGTCTCCACATCCAAGCGTGCTCGAGACGTTGTACCATGCTTTTGCTGCCGTGCTTGCATCACTCTGAGAGTCTGGTGCGTAGACTGTGCCTGACTCGGCGATGAATCCCGCGACAATGGGATCGGCAGTCCATGCGTAAGAGTAATAGTCAACTGAGCTACCTCCGGCGGACTGTCCAAAGATGGTAATGCGGCTGGGATCTCCACCAAAGGCTTCAATGTTGTCACGAACCCATTCTACTGCAAGGCGTTGGTCGAGAAGGCCAAGATTATTGCGAGCATTGGGCGCTCCAGGGAACCCAAATATGTTTAGACGATAGCTGATATGAGTTAGTATTTGCTCGACAGAAGGACAAAAAGAAGAAGTGAACTTACTTAACGGATACCATCACAACATCCTCCTTTTCAACAATATGTCTACCGCTGTAGCCCGTGTTATTTGTCGTACCGGTATTAAACCCTCCCCCATAGATCCAGAATAAAACAGGCTTTTTGGCACTGCTACTAGGATTTTTCGTCCACACATTCAAAGTGAGACAGTCTTCACTGTATTCCACTCCTGGTTGCCCTAGTAAAGACACTAGAATGTCGTCTGCTTGTTCTGTAAAATGATATTCTTCTGCAATAGTTTCATTTGTCACCAGCGTAATCTGGGCTGGACAAGTGTATCCCTTTTCTATAGTTAGTTGATTTTGAACTTCGATGGGTAGTTAAACAAACGAAGTAAACATACAAATCCTGTGCCATCAATTGTATCCGATCCATTATAACTTTGTGGAGGCACCCATCGTAGTTCTCCTACTGGAGGCTGAGCCTGGATTTTCGTGAGCAAGAACTTCCACACAATCAAGCAACGTATTGTACTTACATATGGGATACCTAGGTATTCGGCAACATCTGAGGTTCCAGTAGCTAGTCTTCCTTTGACGAGGCCCGATTGTGTCTGGATAGATGGAACGGCAGCTACAGATTCAATCGACGATGACAACTGAAGACATAGCACCAGAGCGGTCGCTTTGCGAACAATCATTATGGCAAAGATTTGTAGTTCTTAGGGATTTTTGTTTGCAAGTTCACTCGACAGAAATTTATTTACATCTGGGAAGACATAATTTATATCCAATGATGAATTTCAAAGAACGGATCGGCTCGGGAAACGGGGCAGCTGAACGTCACCGCCTGACCCTCTTCGAGTTGATTCATGCAAGTTAAATGCGGGCAGATGCATAGTTTACCCACATTTTCTTTTTTCGTGGATCTGTTGGGGTCATCGGGACCTAGTCTTTGATGGGAAGATCTGCAATAGATTCATCTTCGCATGCGCACATGCAGAGCTCTGACCGTATAGCCTGATTGATCTAACCACCGAGTTGACATTTGAATATATTGACAACCCTGAAGGACATACGTTTTGAGGTGCAAAATTGAATCCTTGTCTTCGAGCACTCAATCGAAAAAAAAAACGTAGAGTTCGTCCGCAGAGATCCGCCCCAGACCGACTTTGTTACCCCGCATTTACATCAATTGGGGATGCAGCTCGGCAAAGTGAAATGTCACTGCATCAACTGCGCTAATAATAACTGCAGGCCGAGTTTAGAACCTCACCTGTGCTTTTCCTCCTGAAACTAGTTTGTGGCTGAAAACTAACTTTTAGATATCGGCGAAGAAGAGCCCTAATCGAGCGTCTCCGCCCGATTTCCGTCTCACGACTTGCTATCTTTTTACCTACCTTTCTATCTGTGTAAATATCTCTATTCGCTTAGAACCATTGCTTGAGCTTTCTTCATTTTTTCAAATAATTCCAGCCAGTGCCAAGTCGGAAGGAAGACCGAAGCCGCCGGCGGTGTTTCCAGAATAGGGGAAATTTCCTAATGCGGTAATGAATTCGTTAGCTTGTTGTAGTTCTTACAGACGTGCTCGTCGCGAATTTACCTCAGAATTCAATCCGTCATGCATCCATTCATGTTCTTGGATTGGAAATGAATAGTTTATTAACTAAGAAGGTCTGTTCAAAATTACTTATCATAGCCGAGCCGTGTCTTCTCAGAAAAAGAGCATACTCGCTGTAATTAGTTATATCTGTGCCATAAAACCACCTAGTCTATGGTGGTGGTTTGTTCATTTGTCGGTCAAGTTCTATAGCTGAAATTCATTTTCGCTCGTATCTGTGATTGTGATATCTTATTCCTCGCTATTACAATGTTGGTATTCCTCTCAGGAGACCCCCGTTAGAATCCTATTGACCCAGCATAATGAGTTTGTAGAAAACCTTCTTAAATCAATAACACAAATCTCGCCGACGCCCACCACATGATCACGACCCACTAAATCTATGTAGTCGACGTATTCCCCAGATTCTCCGCTTTCTTCTCTAGCTTCCCCCTAAGCCAAGGAATCTCTTCCAACGAATACCGATAAGCCCGAAACAAGGCATTTGACTCTCCGGGAAAAATTGCTGCCGTTGTCTCATCAGGATACGGGGCAAAATGCGGGTTGACGTATTCCCAGCAAATGTAACCATCGTGTGTCACTTCGAACAAACGGCCAAACGCGCTTTCGCACAGTAAAGAATTACCGTTGGCAAGTCTCTGGGCACTTCCCATAAAGGGAGTGAAAAAGCTGACCATCTGCGAGCGGTCACGATACTCCCACACAATTTCCTTTGTCGTACGGTCGATTTCTAGCGCGCGTGTGTATGTAATGGACTCTCCGTTCCGGAATGCTCCGTTGTCGAAAATGAGAATATTGCCGTTCTCAAGCTCCGTCGCATTGTGCTGTTGAGCCAACAGCTCAGGACCGAGTTTCCATACAATGTTGCCTGTGGCTTTCTCAATGATGACCACCGCGGAGACTGATCGCATTGACGCGAGGATGTGTTTTCCATCCTGCATCGGAAGAACCGAATTGATGAGTGGATAGTGTTCACGGGTATAGTGTGGCTGAAGAGGGAACTCGTCACGAGGTAGTCTTTCAGAGACTTTCCATTCCCAGATCACTTTACCATTTTCGTCGGTTTCCTTGATCGTGTCTGCATATACAATGCCATCAATCTCGGTACCAGGTACGCCGCCAATGACTTGCGTAGATTCACTCGGAGATAAAGCCTCAAGACTCGTATATAAGAGACGACCGTCTCCAAAATGGTATTGATCATGGTGACCCAGATGATCTGTAAATTGCCGGATCACATTGCTATCCGCATCCAGCTCGCTCATAATTCCTCCGCCGTACTTGTTGAAAAATGGGAAGGGAAATGGACCGCCATCTTTGGTTGTTTGATTTGGAGCTGGGCGAAGAGTATTTACTGCAAGGTTTCCATTTGGCAGGATTCTTGCGTGTCGACCAACCCTTCCGGGCAATTTCCACGAGTGCACTTCGTTCCCATCGATGTCTACTAGATGAGCTACGTCACTAGTCAAGGGACAGAAGAGTGTGTAGCCGCCGAATGATCGTTGCTTGTCGACACCAGTCAAGCCAACGCCTCGTCTTTTCAACGTATTTTGCTCCATATTTGGATTATCTTGAACTCGTTTGCTGGAAACAGTTGAACAGGGTGATGAATGCGGACTGAGATTTGATTCCCCTCTTATACAAATTTTCAGTAGAAACAAGATGTTAAATACTTATCCAACTAACAAGTGACCCATTAGCAATAAAAACAATGATAAAATAAAAATATCAAAAAATATTCTGTCGCCGACGGCTTCCCGTAGGATGTTCAGGGGAAGCCGACGGCATGCCGCCGGATAGATAGCCTCCCGCCGGTAAGTCGCCGATAACCCTAATCAGCCGTTTCAAGCTCATAGGCGGATACCGTCAGCACGCCATTATCGTCTTGATGAGAGCTTTTACATGCTCAGAGATAGGTTCTTCATGTTATCTCAGATATAACGTTCGCTGGGGGTGGGATGGGTATAAATTAACCACCGTCGTCGTAGGTTAGGAGCCGAGGGGATTCGGAACGTGGAGGGGAACGAAAAAACAGCGCCTAACCGGAATTCCCGTGCTAAATACCGAGATGAAAGCATTGAAAGTGGATCACGAGGAACCCGCCAGCATCGTTTCAGAGGAAGCCATCAATGTCCTCGGTTACGACCAGAGCGTCCAGCCTAGACCGGGCGAAACGAGAAAGGCGTTGCTCAAGGTGGACTTGCTGATCTTGCCATTCATCGTTCTATGTTTCTGCTTTCTCCAGTTTGACCGCACCAATATCGGCAATGCCTTGACAAATGGACTGGAAAAAGACCTCCGCATAGGAAACTCGCAGGTCAACCTGGCGCAGACGTTGTTCACTACAGGCTTCATCATTACTGAACTCCCATTCAATGTGGTCAGTAGGTGGATGGGCCCTGAGAGGTTTCTTCCAATGACTATGTTTGTCTGGGGCATTGTTACTTGGTCGCAAATCTTTATCAAGAATTCATCAGGACTATATGCCGCTCGCTTTTTCCTGGGGGCTCTTGAGGGCGGTTACATTCCAGGTTTTGCTCTTTACATTTCAAGGTACTATACCAACCAAGAACTCGCTCTCCGATATGCAATATTTTGGGCTTCAAATAGCTTTGCTGGTATCCTTGGCGGTCCACTTGCAATCGGGCTCATTTCGTTGGACGGACAAGGAGGATTGCACGGTTGGCAATGGCTATTTCTTATCGGTATGATTCTCCGAAATGGGCTTTGTATTTCTTTGTATCAGTATAACTAACAGATCTATATTCAGAGGGTTGCTTGACGTGTTTTCTCGGCGTGGTGGCCTATGCATATCTCCCACATAGTGCAGCGAAACCAAAGTCATTCTTCGGGAAATCGTACAACATTTTCACTCATCGAGAGGCGACGATACTAATCACGCGAATTATTAACAACGACCCAACTAAGAGTTTTCGAAATGGGAAGCGAGTTTTACCCTCTCATATACTCGAAACGTTCATGGACTGGCGACTATATGGACATATCGTGGCTGCCCTTCTGTCTATGGTGATGATTTCGCCGATGAACACTTATGCACCCTCCATCATCAAAGATCTCGGGTTCACGACCTTGCAAGCAAACGGATTGAATTCGGTTGGCAGTGCATGCGCGTTGGTTTTTTCAATATCCTTGGCTTTCAGTAGCGATAAATTTCGCGAGCGTGGTTTTCATATCGCTGTGGGGTTTCTCTGGGGATCGGCTGGATTATTATGGCTGGCACTTGCGCCTCAGAATGTTGGGAAGTGGGTTCTATATGGTACTTTGCCCATTCAACACAATATAATCAGATTCTGACAGTCTATAGGTGGCGTTGTGTGGACTCAAATGGGAATGGGATCTGCTCAGGCAATCAACGCAGCCTGGTTGACAGCCAAGATGCAAGACCATAAACGTCCTGTAGCCCTGGCTGCGTATGTGATGAGTATCCAGCTTGCCAACTTCCCCGGAAATGAGATATTTAGAACTCAAGGTAATTAAAATCCACCCAAATAATGATTTCCTTGAAGCTAGTGCTAATTCTCTTGTTAGATGCTCCTCGATATAGTCGAGGGCTGATCATCGCCGCGTCCTGTGCTATTGCTGCAACGGGTGTAATTTTGGTTTGGAAATTATTGTACCGTCTTTTCGATAATGGTGATGATGGTGTTGAGGTCGACTATGGAATAGCTGTATGATCATGAGAACATTGAAGTGCTCAGGCGTAGTGATTTGAGCGCATCGAATATACACACGGGAATCCTTCAAGCTCCCTGAAATTTTCCAATGTAGAAATAAACTATAAGCCCAACAGAAAAACCTCAAAATTGACCTATTTAATGCATAATTTTGTATTATGTGTTTTTACATAAACTCATTGCCCAAACCAGCCTTATCAGGAGAGACCACGTGATCTGTAATCACGACATTTTCTCGACGCTGCTTCCTTCGACAACTATCACAAGAGCATATTCAACACGAAAAAAAAATTAATTAGAGCCATGCCCCCTCTCAGGTCTAGTAGGGCATCGAAAGCTTGCGATCTGTGTCGGAAGTACAAGACCCGCTGTTATGCATCCGATAGCGCCAAGGGCAGCTGTCTTCGCTGCCGAACGTTATCGCAACCTTGTTCTCTAAGATTGCAATCTGCCACGACAAACCATCACCAAGAATCGCTAAATGAGCACCAGCAAGATGATTATTCGCCCGAGAATGACCGCCCAGGACCCTCAGAGCTCAACCAACATCAAAGTAAAGGGGATGAGAGGTATGTCACCTAACGGAAATTGCCGAAAGGGATTCTCTGATGGCTGATCAAAATAACAGACTCACGGGGCTCGAAAGAATTGTGGAAAATCTAGCAGACCGGCTTGACTCCAGAATCGATGCTCTTGCCAGTGCTTGGAGCAACGATTCGTCTCGGCCAATAGCTACAGACCCAATGGTCCCTATAGACCGAGGCACAGCCCCTGTGTTTATGATTAGAGACGCCGCCACCGATGCGGGCGTGCATTCACCTGAAGCAATTAATCTTCTTATTCCGTCTTCTGACGTGATATCCACGGGACTGATATCGTTGTCTACTGCTCACTCCCTGCTTGAACTGTACGTAACAACCGGAGCGACGCGACCCTTTTTTTTACGTGTATAACCTAACCTTGAAAAGATTCCATATACATTATGGACGATGGGTTAGATTTCCAGATGGAATATCAACTGAGATCCTTCTTCAACGGATAAGGAAATCGCCGCTACTTATCTGCAGTGTTTTTTTGATCGCCATTCGACATACCACGCAAAATCTTGCAGAAAGGCTCGCACCCAATCTATTTCATGAAGCAAAACGCCTCGTTACAGAGTCCCTGCTCATTGCTCCTCAACCTTTAGAGTTTTTTCAAGCTGTCCTCATATTGAGTTTGTGGTCTACAACCATAGGCCAAGCGCCATTAAGTATAGACAGTTGGCTTTTAACTGGCTATGCGCTTCAGCAGGCAGTGGTCAGCCCAGATTTTGCCAATGTGTTTTTTCCTTCTACAGAGATTCCTCAGCTTGACAACTGGTGCTTATGGAATCATCTTTGTTTGGCTCATCTACAGTAAGTTATATCGTTCAAAGTAGCCCAAACTCTCTAATCTGGCTTTACAGATACTGCGTAGGCACTTGCAGGCACGCCATGCTCAGCAAACAACAAATAGATTGCTGCTCCCGGCTCGCTAAATCCGGTCATGCCAACAACTATGAAGAGAGAATGGTCGCTGAAGTCAACCTGTACTGGATAATTTATGAAAAATGCTGCGCTTCTCACATTGACTTGGCCGCGACCAAGCTTGCCCTCCAGAATTGGCAAAATGAGTGGATTATATTATTTGGTAATCTATAAATCATGAATCTAATAGCTTATAGCCGATACTAACTACTCAGCAGACCAACCTCGATCCCAATTTCTTCAGATGGGTTTTTATTTTGCACATCTCCTTGCATATGGGCAGTCTTTGAAATCGGTTTCGGAGGCAAGGAACACGCCGATAATAGAAATCGCGGTTCTGGAGATGGTTCAATGCTCAAGATCTATTATCAACATTGCCATAGAAACCACCGATGACCGTACGCGTCATTTAACAGACCAGATCTATAACATCGTTACCTTTTCTGCCCTCACCCTGTGCCGTCTGGTACAAACTTACGAACAAAAGCTTCGAGCAGCCAACTACGACATTGAAGCTCTCGACGAGCTTGTTGTCAAAATTATAGAGTGGCTGAGGTCAATCGGACTACCGTGTCATGCCGCGAATATGCTGGCTAGTATAGTCTCTGCGCAATTCGATAAACTGAGGCCATACTATCGGCCAACAATTGTTGATACTACAGCCTTGACAAACCATCCTGTCCTTAGTCATGAATCTCCACCTCGTGAACCCGAACTTCAATATTCGGATTTTATCGGTTCGGAGCTTTTCGCTACTGTTGTTGATAATGTCATGTGGCCGCAATGGGGACCATTTCATTCAGGTAGTGACGAAACTATTTAACGCATTCCTGGTATTTTGGCTCTTTTTGTACAGAGCAATTCGCCACGTGGCTAAATGATCAGGCCTAGAAGGCCCGATCCCTCACACTTATCGAGGGACCCATTATCAATTCATGGACAGAAGGATGTGTGAAATATATAAAAAGCATGACTAAAGGGAAGCCCGTTTAAATGCCAGCAAACCAAGCTACAATATCTATCGATGTCTCCAGACGTCAACTGGTCTCTTCAATGAGGACATGATGTGGGGACTTGCGGATATTCGGTACATAATATATGAGTTACTTAGACTATAGACTACAAACACTTTACTTTCTACATGGAAGTCTACAAGATATCAATTAATGGTCAAAAAGGAAGAGGAAAAATAAAACAATGTTAAAGTCCTCAGGTTAAAAAAAAGGACTGATTCAAAGATGGATCGGAATCGATCTCAAAAAATAAGGGTCAGAGGCTGATATCGAAGATCAGATGTTTACTTGATCTCGAAGATCAATCTGCTGATCTCTAAAATAGGATCAGAGTATGGGGTTGACCTCAATGGTGAAAAAAAAACCCCCCGAAGGGGGGAAAAAACGTCTCTCTACTACTCTCTTGCGTCCATCTCCTCGTTTTGCTGAGGAGCGGCGTCTCCAGTCTCTGCAGCGGCTGCTTGTGCTGCTGCCAACGCCTGTGCCAGCGCCTCTACTTCTGCTGCCAGCTGCGCTATTCTTGCCTGTAATTCGGCCACCGTCTGCGCTAGTGCTGGTGCTGGTGCTGGTGCTGGGCCGGCTGGTTCTCTCTGGTGGGCTCCCCGACCTTGGCCTTGTGCTCCTCGGCGGCGGAGATGGTAAGGCGTAGGAGGCTGCATTCCATACTAATCTTCATATCAGTACTGAACTGGCCTAAAAGGAGGAGGAAAAGAAGGAGGAGGAGGAGGCGGAGGAGGAGAAAAGGGAAACCACTCACTCTGGCATAAGTACCATTGTACTGTGATGAGTCAAACACTCGTAAGCTGATATTCTATGCATAGGCTCGAATAATCTTACCGCAGCAACCCACGCGTCGGTGAAAGCCTTCCAGCCAACGCATTCTCCTCTCACATGACCCCATTCCAAACAGTAGTTGCAACGGGGTTCACGCTGGTGTCAAATGTTTTCAGAAGCTCAAAATGTGTGTTTGGGGAGGGGTCTGAAATACTTACCCTCCAACGTCTTCCACCACCACGCCCTCGCTCGCCTCCATTGCCGCATCCACGGCCTCCACCGTGTCCTTGGACATCGGCCATTACAGCTGAGTTCTGGTTTCTGGCAGTGGTTTTGAAAAGTTTTTGTTTGCTTGACTTTGAAGTCTCGGATTGCTTTGCCAACAAAGTTGAGGGTGAGGGTAGAGGAAGGAGAGAGGGGGGGAAGAAGAGGGAGAAGAGGAAGCGCAAAGGGCGACCGGTTCCACTTTTCCTGGGATATCAATATTGGAAGATTCTACAACACCGTATTGTACACGTCCTGGTATGGCTTCAAAGCGGGTCCTTGTTGAGGTGTGGAAGATTCAGGATATGGTAGAATTTATATCTGAGGCCAACCCGGTTTCTCTCCAACTTTATGATATCTGTTACGCTTGAATATTGGGGGGCCGCCCGAGAACAAAATTAAAATCTACTACTGTTGGTGTTGCGTTGATGTTTTTGGGAGAGAAATCAATTGAGTTATTGCTATCTGAATTGAAAACTAATAAGCAAGGGGCGACTTCATCGTATTTTAAACGATGGCTAGAAATGCGCTATCAAATAGCAATTGCGAGAAAGATAGCGGCGACTTCCTCCACGTCCTGCCAGTTTCTCAGATCCCACGGTCCGAACCGATTCATCGACATCACACTTTTCAGTTCAAGTAGACTGCGGTTGAGATAGGCCAGCCAGTCGTCGTCATACTCGGCAAATGTCACGTAGAACTCACAGTCGTGCTGGGCAACAACGATACGTCTGACTTTGTTAGTTTTGACGTCTTAAGCGAACATGATGAAGTAGAACTTACTGATATTTTGGCTCTGGATAGCTCTTGACCCATGCGACGATTTGCGATGCCTCGTAGATATCCACTTGTAGAGTTGGAGCCTCTACGGTAGAGTCGACAATTGCTACTATTTGGTCTGTGCCTTTATCCTGTAGTTGACCTTTGGTAGTTGCGGTGAAGCCACGAGTTTTGCCGCCAAAATGTCCGAATGTTGCAGTCAGAAGATGCCTCGAGAACCTCCACCAACTTTTGCAACCAGGGTATGTATTCGAGATGGCCTGAAGCAAAGAGATGAATGTCATATTCACTGCTCGCTCGTCTTTGCGTAATCCGAGGACTTCTCTTTGTGAGTGTCGGAGGAGACCGAAAGCGTCTTTTGCATAAAAGGTATCCATCTTAATGGCATTGACATAGCTTTGAAATTGATCAGATGCCTTCAAAAGCTGCGTGGCCCTGTCGTGCTTTTCTTTCAAGCCAAAGGACGCTGGATCAAATTCTGCAGGCTCCTTCTTGGAAATGACAGTTCTGAAGAGCAGGAACTGTTCATAGGTGACTTTTGACCTGGGAGCCAGGGTCTGGCAGCCTTTGAGAGACTTGTTGTCGAGATACATTGCTGTCTCCAACTCTTTCCATTGCTCCATTGTCGCAGGAACCTGTTCAGACAGGTCTTGAGATGCTGATGCTGTCGACATCTTTACCGTTCAACTTCCAGCACTTGTCAGAAGTCAACCGATGTCACTATTCAAGTGTAAGTTAGAAAATATAGGCCATACCGCTTTCCTCCAAGATAAACCGACCAGGACCAACGCATGCCAGGTACACATTGAGTGAGACGAAATACGGTAACAAAACAGACTGTATTTTTTCTGCCACTTTGCCATGGGGTGGCCCCACTCGGGCAACGGTAGACAAAGAAAGGGGCATATTTTTTCTACGGGGCAATCACCGGGGCAATCACGCGGGCAAAAGGCTTTCTTTGTTCAGAGGAAGCAGTCGAGATGGGAGGCTGGGATTAGGGCTATTGTTGTTGATAGTCAGTCTTGGCACTGCGGGACGAGCCGCTGCCAGACGAGAGGCGCAGTCGCCAGTGTGGCTGACGGCGGTGGCTGGTGCGCTTTGGCGTTGCAGAAATGAAACAGAGTCACGACTTCATAAACAAATCGCAGCCTATCGCCGGCACAGCCCCTGACTATCACCGCTGCCACCGGTGCGTTGTCCAGGGACCATTGGTGGGCCGCAACTTCAAGCGGGGCTAGCGATGAGACCGTTGTCCATCTCGATAGTCATCATGGCGGGGACTGCGAGGGGCTCGTTAGAGCTATTTATTAGCTGCCCCTAATCCTCCTTTCGATCTCCATCAAGCTCTTTTCCTCTTTCAATCTCTTTACTACGTTTTTGCCTTTTACTTTACGTACAGTATGGATTTTGTCCAAAAAGTCGTCGAAAAGTTCGGCCCTGGAGGCCAGCAAACGGAATATGTCGAAGAGCGCCGCGACTACTACGGAGGTGGCCCTCCACAGCCAGAAGGCCCACCTCTGCCACGCCCCTGGGTTTCCCGGTGGGTAGAGCAAGACCGCCGCTGGCTCTACGTGAATGAGATGACCGGTGAGCAGTCTTGGGAGCGACCATACGGTGAACCGGGATACGGCGGCGCCCCTGCGGGATACGGCGGCGGTGGTGGATATAGCCAGGGAGGCTATGGTGGACCACCTCCTGGTGAATACTACCGCGAAGAAGAGCGCTACCAGGAAGAACCGCCCAAGAAAGACCACAGTGTTGCGTATGGCGTGGCCGGTGCCGCAGCTGGTCTTGTCGGCGGTGCCCTTTTGATGCACGAGGGCGAGGAGATCCGTGCGTCTATTGTCTACTTCCAAAACAATCCCCCACACTGACTAATGTGAACCAGATGATGAGTGGGAAGGCGAAAAGGAACACATCGAGCAGCGCGTTGAAGACTTTCCCGAGAACGCTGCCGAATGGACCGGCGACAAGGTATGGCTAATGTACACCGGAAAGAGGTTTTCATCGGCTAATTTTCTTTTCTGATAGGTCGGCGAGGCTGAATATGAAGTCGACAAAGTTGAGAACGCAGTAGAAAACTTCCCGGAAAACACCGCCGAATGGGTTGGCGACAAGGTGGGAGGAGTTGAGCGGTTTGGAGATGAGATGGAAAATGCCTACGACGAGGGGAGAGACGAAGGGCGAGACGGCTGGTGATGAATCCGGCCATTACTCAGAGTAGAGGATGCTGTCTTGAAACAGCTATATTTTGAATATAACAATTGGCATTTTACATCATCAAATAACCCTAAAAAACTTAAACCGCCTCGGTAAGATCGACACGGCGCGGGCGTCCACTGGTTTCCCCGCATCCGCTCCACGCTCCTTCCCCGAGCTGCCGAAGCCGCGGTTCAGCCGCGATTACACTTCAAGTTATCCACAGCTTTAATAATAATGCTCAAATGATCCAGCGAAACTTGTCTTTTATCGCACCGACTGCCAGGACCTTTCATCTCCAGCTGTCCGCAGGTGCACGCAGGAGCTTTAATTCCAACTCGCGTTACGGGAATGCCCCAATAGGCCGACATAGCGTTTTCCGAAAGCCATCTCGTCGATCAGTGTCAATGTGGTCGAGCTCCCCTCTAAATGGCGTCAAGGTCGTCGAGCTAGCTGGACTAGCACCAGGTGCGCCAATCTTTAGTCTCTGAGAGAGAGATGGTTATCAATTAACACATCTTTAGGACCCTTTGCCGGACTGCTTCTCGCCGACTACGGCGCCTCTGTTCTTCGCATCGACCGGCTCCCTGGCCAAACCACCGCACCTGCGGCCGACAAGCTGACTCGGCACAAGTCATCTATTTGTCTTGATCTAAAGGACTCGAGGTCGCGGGATCTTTTGCTATCCATCCTCGCCAAGGCCGACGTTCTCATCGACCCGTTTCGACCAGGCGTGCTGGAGCGTCTGGGTCTTTCGCCTACCGATGTTCTTCTTAAAGCGAACCCGCGACTCATCGTCGGTCGCATGACTGGATTTCGGCGCGATGGGAAGTACAAGGATATGGCCGGTCACGATATCAACTACATTGCCGTCTCGGGTGTTCTCTCGATGCTTGGCCGTAGCAACGACCGTCCGTATTCACCGGGCAACTTACTGGGGGATTTCGCCGGCGGCGGCGCAATATGTTTTTTGGGTATTTTACTCGCACTGATCTCGCGCCAAGCCACGGGCAAGGGCCAAGTGGTAGAGGCGAACATGGTGGATGGATCGGCGTATCTGGCGACTATGCCACGACTGGGGATGAAATCGCCCACATGGAACGAGCCACGAGGAGAAAATCTGCTCGACGGAGGATGTCCCTTTTACGATACCTACGAGACCAAGGATGCTGGCAAGTACTTTGCGGTGGGCGCACTGGAACCACAGTTCTACGTCGCCCTCTTGCACGGCTTGGGCCTAAAGAAAGACGAAATCCCGGGGCGCGACGACCGCGACAACTGGCCGGCCCTGCGCGAAATCTTCACCAAGCGGTTCAAAGAAAAGACGCGCGCTGAATGGGAGGCGATCTTCGATGGGACGGATGCGTGCGCAACGCCGGTCTTGGAGCAAGCTGAGCTGGAGGCGAGCGGCCACGAGCAGCGATTGGCTGTCGATTTGGTTGGCACTCCCGGCAAGTCATTTACAGCGGACAATGCAGGCTGGACTGGTGGTGGACTGTTTCCTGGTGACGGGGGTGAGGCGACTCTTAAAGAGTGGTTTGGATGGACCAAGGGCCGTGAATACGATGATAGCAAGGGTGTTCTAGTCAAGTCCAAGGGGGGTTCACGGCTTTGATTGCATTTTGATGCGGATATTGTATGTATTATGATGAGTCAGGAATATTTTGGTATACCAGCATGTAGTAAGTACAGTAAGTACAGTCAGTACAGTCAGACCAGGATGTATAAAAGTACCCGATGACGCACCAATCCAAAAGCGGGCTCGTGATGTTCCATTGATCGACTGCAACGGTACTGTGGCGCAGGGGGTTCACCCAAACCAATAAAGAACGAAACGAATCACAACGCCGATACTTGAATCACCTGTTTCACATCGTCACCAATTGATTTAGTCTCCAGGGCGAGAAGAATGTTCGAGGGTGGAGATTGTCGACGTCACAGCATGTCATTTCTTACTCACATCAGGGCTGCTGCTGTTAGTATTATTACAATATTACGGTGTTGGTATTATTACGTGTATACGGTATTATTGTGGATGTATCTGTGTACGTATAGAGTACTGGGTACCTTTATGCATATAAATATAGTGGCTTTGTTCATTACAGGCTCTTTTTTGGTTTCTCCCTTCTTTTCGCATAGTTGATACCACCAAGCATCGCAACTAATATACTATTTTATATCGAAAATCGGAGTGAAAAAGACTTCACGTGCCTGGAATGGAACCGGTGGGGCTGCATCTGCTTCACGTGGGCTTCGCTGCTTGTGGACGCTGATTGGCACTCATTTTTGATGGTGTAGATAAGATACGAGTACGCAAGCCTGCATTATTAAATAGTTGCAAAACGGAGCCGCTGACTAAAATCTACAATTTTTTCCTCTCCATAGCATAAACGCTATATAGATGCTGAGATAAGCTGAGATAAGCTTATCCACGTAGTGGGCCTCACCGCCCGGGCGTGGGCGGCTGCCATTGGCGGCAATACTGCCAAAGGCTCGATGCAGCATCCAAAACGGCCTCACGATGCAACAGCAATAGGGTGAATATTATTTTTCGCAAGGCCAGATTCTTGCATTCGACTTTGTATAGTGTCTTGATCCTCTTCTTATTAGCTCCTCGCTGGCTCGGGCGAGTCCGTTCAATGTGGTTCCGGTCCCGCAGGGGTTGTTCCTGCGCATAATACTTAATTAGACTCTTTTCTTCCCCCTCACATTATTTTGCATTCGCATTTCGCATCATCCGTATACCCCTCCTTTTTTTTTTCCCTTTCTTCGCTGTGCCTGGCTCCATAAAACCATCACCATGGATGCAGCAGCACAAGCACGATTTGATCTCATTAGCGACAATCTCGCAGAGTTTCTGAACCCGGAGATCATTGAAAATATCCTCATTCGAGGAGATAACCCGAAAATTTACTGGGGAACCGGTGAGTCACGCACCTTTTTTTCTCTGCCCCCTGCCCCTCTCCTTTGTACTTTAGCATTTCGCGACAGATTTTGAAATAATTGCGATATATAAATTAATTTGCCTCTTATTAATTTAAAATGCAGCAACCACCGGCCGACCGCATACTGGCTACTTTGTTCCCGCGCTGAAAATCGCTCAGTTGCTCGCCGCTGGATGCGATGTCACCGTCCTGCTAGCTGATATCCACGGATTCCTCGACAACCTCAAGGCCCCTATCGAGCTTGTTGAAAACCGCGCCAAATACTATGACAAAACCATCACAGCGATCCTAAAATCCGTCGGCGTGTCCACGGAGAAGCTGCGCTTCGTGCTCGGCAGCTCTTACCAAAAAAGCCCCGAATATGTCATGGACGTCTACCGATTAGCAAGTGTGATTTCTGAACATGATGCCAAAAAGGCCGGTGCCGAGATTGTCAAGCAGTCTGACAATGCGCCGTTGAGTGGACTACTATACCCGGTGCTGCAGGTTCTCGATGAAGAACACCTCAAGGTTGATTGTCAGCTTGGAGGTGTTGACCAGAGGAAACTCTTTGTCGCCGCTACTGAGTGGCTACCTAAGCTTGGATACCAAAAGGTATTTTCTTCAACTTTGCGCAAAGCAGCTCGGGGCTTTTAAATGTCATGCTAACGGATCTCTAATAGCGCGCACATATTGTCAACCCCATGATTGCTGGTCTGTCTGGAGGCAAGATGAGCTCTAGTGTTCAAGGTACTTCTACCTAGTTTTAAAATGGGGTTGCTATCATGGCTAACACTCACCAGACAGCAAAATCGACCTCTTGGACACGCCTGAGGCTATCACGAAAAAGATCAAGAAAGCTGAAGCTGCTCCTCGCGTCGTCGAAGAAAACGGTGTCGTCGCGTTGGTAGAGTACGTTCTGCTGCCCGCAGCTACGCTCAAGGGCAAGAAAGAATTCATTGTCGAGCGGAGAGAGGGCGAGCCTTTGGTCTACACCGACATTAAGAAGCTAAAGGAAGACTACGTGAACGACATTGTACGTATTACCGGGTCATGTCAATCAATTCCAAACCTTCATTCGCAAAGCTAACGCTTGTGTCTTTTTTTTTAGTTAACCCCGCAAATGCTCAAGCCGGCTGTCTCAGCTGGCCTTGTCAGTCTCATGGCCCCTATCCAGGAGGCCTTCCAAGCCTCTACCGAGTGGCAAGAAATCACCGAAAAGGCCTACCCGCCGCCTGTTGTGCAAAAGAAGCCCAAGAAGGTCAAGGACAAGGGCTCTCGCTTCCCCGGTGCGCTCCCGGTTCGAGACCAAGCAGCCAAGGATGTTGAGCCAACGGATAAGTGATTTCACCTGGGTTTTCGGTTGGTGTTCGACTTGTTATTGGAAGTTGTAGCATTAACCAGAGAGAAAAAGTTTTTTGCCAAGAACTATATAGAAAATACATAGGATTGTTCATTTGCTCAACTAGAAGTTCCGATAACATCTACCTACAAAGCACGTACTGTTCCACAGCCAAGACATCACCCTAAGGTATACGTATTTCGTGCTACTCACATTGAAGCGATGACTTGACTGAAAGCTTTTAATATTTGTAAATGAAAATGAAATAATTTGAAAATATAGTCATGATAACAACAAACTAAGACATACGATGAATTAGTAAATAAAAATGTATGCACGTGCTGCGTAATACCCGCCACGAGGGACGCATACGATACGATACGGTAATGACAGGGACAAGAGGTAGCATTGAATGGATGCGACGGCAAATCTCCTTCCTGCCTCTTCTTGCCCGTCACTATTCTTGTCACTACGACTATCCTTATCCTTATTACCAGCTATTAGTCTTTCTTTTTGGCTCCTTTCACCTTCGTCGCAATTTCGTCTTTTGAATACCAGCTACTACAATCCTGCAAGCGAGCAGCAACAACCCAGCACCAACAACAGGAACCGCCGCGCCTTATCGTGATCGTTCCTGACCATCACCATTTAGCCCCGAACCCCCTCTTCCGCATCCCCGACGATCGACCTAGCTTATACGGGGCCATCTGGTCACGGCTTGGGCCCATCCCTCTCTCACACTCTTTATTCTTACTGTCAACAACCAAGCCGACGTCTTACCGATCTCACAAGTCGAACGACGCTCCTGATTTTCTCCTCGCAGCCTTGTCATCGCCCCACTCGGTCTCCGACGCGGCCAAGCTAACTAGTTAGGCCCTCCCATCTTTTTGGGCGAACACCGGACAGAAAACAAATCGCAGTGCTGTTCTTGCTCTGGATTTAATTATCTCAGACTCACCACATAGGACAGCAGGCGACAGGACACCAAAAAATGGCCGCGAGAGTGCAGAGGCAGAGCAATGTGCCGGACTACCGCGTGTACCAGGTCGCACCACCGCGGAAGCCCGTGGCTAGTCACCACGCCGGACTACAGTTTCAGCCGACCCAGCAACAGCAGCAGGCCGCCCCTAGTAATAATAACCACCACCACCTCGACCACGCTCAGCAACGGAACCACACCACGTCCTCCTACGCCACTGCTCCAAAGCACAACAATTCCAGCGCCAGCCATAATAATTACCACTCGAACAACCACCACCACCACAATCACCACCTCGCTCACCGCCCGGCTCCGCATACGCAAGCGCTGCCACCTCCCTCGTCCGCGGGGCCGTCAGTCCCCACGCGCACTCTCTCCAATGCTACATCCTCGTCCAATTCCACCGGCAATAATCATTTGACCCAAACAATGTCGAGCGCTTCGTCCGACATCCACCGGAGCTCGTCGGGGCGCTCCGCCCCCGTCCAGCTCAGCTATGTCGCTCTCATGAGACGCCAGAAGGGCACCGTCTGGTGCGACCGGGCACAACCAGAAGATCCTCGTCTGCAGGCCCAGAAGCGAGCCGCCAGACAGCGAGCTCACATGGAGCTTCACGGCGGTGCACGCTCTGGAGCCCTTGCCAGTGGCAAAATTCGACACCACAGCGGCAAGGCCGGTCCTACTTCTTTCTCCCCGTCGACCTTGGTCGGTGCCACCGTTCCTGTGCGGTTGAGCGCGAACGAGGTCGGCGACGACTATGCCGATGACCATTCCAGCGAAGGCTTCCATCGCCGAGCGTCAGGAAGCGCACGGAGCTCGCTGGGAAGCATGCAGCGCTACCCCAGTGGCTATCAGCGACAGCCAGGCAAAACGCCACCGAATGAGCAGGCCGACATTCCAGAAGTCGTCGAAACTGCCCCGGTCGAGGGCGCCCACAGCTACAATAGCAGCCGGAACTCATCGTTGCAAAAGGACACGGAACTAGAGGGTCACGACGAGCACCACGAAAACGACTTTGGCGATATCGGCGAAATGGCCGCCCCCGCCGCGGCCAAAACGGCGATGCAAAAGGCGAAGAAGGCCGACGATTTACGACGTCGAGGCAGTGTTGACGAGCGAACGACGAGTTTGACTGGTGGGAGATTATTTGTCGCCAATCCCGACCAAGACGATTAGTCGATGTTATTTGCATTTGGCCACTCATCTGAAAATACTGTTGTTTTTTTTTTCTCTTCAATTTCAATTTTTACATTTATTGCTGGATTATAATCATGGCTTGACACGTCATTGCATGGGTGACGCTAATATGATGTTGGATAGTGCAAAGGGGAGTTTGTTTTGTCCCCGAGGATGTAAAAAAGCATGGTCACATATTTCTTCTACCTTGTGATTATGGGGTTTTTCTATCTAGGTGGTTTGGTGGTCGAAAGTTGGTGCTGGACATATCTATGCTGTTCAAATAACCTATTTCTTCTTCTTTTTCTTTTTATTGTCTTTCACGGGAATACCTGTTTAGCCTCCAGAGTAAATATTTATTTCTTTTTCCTATCTCATATTAATCTAGAATATATCGGTTACTATTAATTGCTATTCTTGGTTTCTTTGTGTCAACTAGTAATAATTTAGCAGAGGTCACGTGGGCCGTCCGGCGGCGCGCGCAACGCCAGACGCGAATCGTCAATTAACGCGTTTGCCAGGAGATTCTCTGACCGAACAACACCCCCCCAACACCGTTCTTGCAACAAACAACGGTTTGCATGTCGACTTAAATGAGACTGGCTTGCATCATTCTTTCGTTCTGTGTTTTGATCAATTAGCTCGTCAAGTTTATGAATATTCTGATTTTCATTCCTGGTCGCTCCCTCGTTAGCTGGCCTTTGACGTCTTGTCTCCCTCGCAACTGATGACGATACGACACTACCCGAACTCTGGAGAGCAGCACTTCTGAGGCTCATCATTTTTAAAAGCGATTTGATACCAATCGGCCACAATGGACGTCTCCATCGAATCAACCCCTGCTGCTGCAGTGACCCCCTCTGTGGGCAGCCAGTGCTTCCAACCAGCACCACCTTCACCCACGAATTCCCGCAAACGAGCATTCAGCGAAGTAGACGAACCAAATGTACTGAAGCAGCAGGAAATGCATAAATACCAAAAGAAACACGACGGCGCCGATGATCAGGAGAATAGGAATCCGTTGCAGCAGGGTGACCAGATGGTGATCGATAAACCTGTCACTACTACTACCGCCACCACCACTATTAGCACTATATCGGCAACCTCGAATTCTAGTAACGCCCAAAATCCTCAAACGGGAACGGCTGCTCCTGCTCTACAGGGGCATGTCTTTATCAACTCTACCTCGCCGCTACCTGTTCCTCCTTCGACCCCTCAACAATCTTCCGACACTACTGCTGCGGCCAAGAAGCAGAAGCTCTCTCCAAATACCAAAGAGGCTAAAAGGTTAGAAAAAGAAGAGAAAGACCGTCTCAGGCTAGAAGAAAAGGCCAAGAAAGACGAAGAGAAACGAATCAAGGACGAGGAAAGAAAGAAGAAAGAAGTCGAAAGGGACGAAGAGAAGAAGAAGCGCGACGCAGAGCGTGAAGAGGAACGCAAACGGAGAGAGGAAAAGAAAAAAGCAAAAGAAGAGGAAAAGCTTGCCAGAGACGAAGAGAAGCGGAAAAGGGAGGAAGAAAAAGTGAAAAAAGAACGGGTCAGTATCAATGTAGCATGTGATGGAATTGGATAACCTGCTAACCCTGTCGACAGTCCCAAATGAGACTGAGCTCTTTCTTTGCTAAACCCGCTACCGACTCTAATAAACCGCCTAGTGTGGGTGGTTCCTCACCTCGAAAGGACACGACTCGAGACTTGGACAGCTCGATTATCACCACGACGAGCACAGAAGAGCCCCGGTCAGATTACCGCAATGCGTTCCCAGATTTCTTCATTCAGAGGCACACTCAGCTTGCACCACCGCACCGATTTCAGCGCGATGACAAGGCGACAGAGCATATTCGCGAGAAGCTCGATGGTTTTCTAAAAGAGACGGGTCCACACCCACTATATCGCCCGTCCGAGTTGTTTGACATGATTCCTTTTCGTCGCCATCGTGGCAGAAATATTAGACCCGTGAGGAAACTCATGAAAGATGTGCAGAGCGCCACCGCCCAAGATCTTTTAAGAAAGACTACTATGAAAAGCCTCAAATTTGCCGAAGATGTACGCCCAGCGTACTACGGAACTTTCACAAGAGCCCTCTCAAGTGTGCAAGCTGGGAAGCTTTGTCGCCGCCCTTACGCTCGAGCCCTCCCTGACATCAATTACGACTACGATTCGGAAGCAGAGTGGGAAGAGCCAGAAGAAGGCGAAGACTTGAACTCCGAGGGCGATGAGGAAATGAGCGAAGACGGCGATGACGATATGGATGGGTTTCTCGACGACGAAGATGAGCAAATAGACGGTAGAAGGCGTCTAGTTATTGGTGACCTGGAGCCTGTCATTACGGGCATCAAATGGCAAGACGAAAGCAATACAGATCCTGCTCTGGAAGCGTATCGCATTGAGATGATATCTGGTATGCTTTTCCCCGCGAAAATGCGTCTAATTAGTGGGACGATGCTAACTTTTGACCTTAGATACTGTTCAGTTCCCCATTGACCCGTTTTCTACTGCCTATTGGCCAAAACCAAAAGCCGTGGAGCAAGCTGCTTCGAAAGGGCATGCGTCGACCTCTACCAAAGGCACCCTTCTTGCCTTTTCTACAAAGCCTATTACTCAAGGTCAAGCGCCACCCGCACCAACAGCTCGCCCCGGAATTAGTATCGAATCTGCAGGCCAATCTAGGAAAGGAAAACCATTTCCGCCGGATCAGCTAGCGGCGTTTAAGGCAGCTGTCGAAGGGAGCGATCTGACCAAGGCCGGGCTGATTGAAGTCCTCAAGAAGCGGTACAGTCCCCTCTATAATGTTTTAAGTGTTATCATTTGCTGATTTTGGTTCTTTACATAGCTTCCCAAAAATCTCCAAAGACACTCTCAAGGACACCCTAAACGTGGTGGCTGTCCGCGTTGGGCAGAAGGAAGCAGACAAAAAATGGGTGTGCAATTGAGGTTACCACGCCGTTTAGTCTGTATTTCACGAAGCATTGATATGTTTCCATGTTTCGACTCTTTTACACACAAAACTCATATTCTACATAAAGAGCGGCGCGGCATTGGCCATTGACGATGCTCAAATGATCGGCTTACCCCCCCACTGTAGGCAGCGATTCGTGGCTGTTGGTTGAACTATATCGTCATGTTCCTGGCGATTTCCCAGCCACCATGACATGATTGGCCGGACGACACCAACGCTATGGCGTGGGTTTTTGCACTTTGGCGGCTGTTCCTTGCTAGACAAGTTCGCCTTTCGTTATCAGCTGGGGATTGAGTGGGCCGCAGTAGGCAAGGATGGAGTTTTTTGACAGCGAATTGCTGGCTCAGCACTCTATCGTCACCCTTTTGAACATTGGAGGAAGGTGATCGTCATATACCACCGCCACAGTCAGCGCATCCATTTGTTGTTCGCTGAAATGGACTCGGCCAGCGTTGGGATGGAATATTGGCCGGTTAATAGCCGTGAGGAGTGCGCGCGTCAAGCCAAGATTGCACGTCCTGCAAGTGACAGGCCTCTTCTGTGGATAGTGATCATGGTCGACATTCCATAGCGCGCCTTAATCAATCCAGTCATCGTGCATCTGCCATCGTGGCATCTCATACTTTTGCAGAGTACTCCTTCCGACCACCACTTATCGTTAGCGACGCAAGACGCGTGGAATTAGAGGTTGACTCATATGTCCCTTTGAGGACTAGCATGCCCCACCGCGTCCAATGGAAGCGCTCCAGGGACGGCGCGGCCCCGGCGCGGCCCGCTAGACCGAGACAGGAAAGGCGCGGCCAGCGCATCTGCATTGCCAACGCATCCAGCGCGGCCAATTGGGCCGGGGCGACAGATCACGGCCCAGGCGAACGACGTGGCAGCCGATCAGTCACTCAGTCACTCAGTCATTTGCCGGTATAGTTTTCCTGTTATATCCTGCGTGGCAACCTGCAACCGCTCGTTTCACCAGCGCTGGCGTGTGTTTGATGGAGATGACTGAGGCGTCAGGAATCCAGAATCCACCAGAGCCAACATATACAGATCAGAGTATCCGCAGTGATGATTCCTTCTGTTGTGCGAGGCCGACATGTCATTCCACGCTGTACTCGTTCGGCGGGACTTGGACATGCCCAGCTGAATCAATGAATCCCTTACGTTTTCGAGACGATAGACTCTACCAGGAATGAGCCAGCCAACTTTTTTTCTCGCCTCTTGTAACTTGGAACGCTAAACAGATATACTTTTTACGAACCAGCTTGTATATGAATATGTATAGTGATGCTCTGTCCGAGGACGGGCCACGATAGTAAAACACGACCAGCCACTATTGTTGTTAACTATTATTATGATCCCTCCCTTATATGATTGCCACCATCTAGAGCCATCTCATACCTTAAATCTCATCAGCCGGCCCCCCGCCAACCCGGGTTGCCCGCATGCCAAGTTACGCTCCCGGGCCCCGTGACCTCCTGCTCCTTCCACGCCGGCATCAAGTTGGTTGTGCCTTCCCCCCCAGCAAGAGAGAGAGCCAACTCGACCTTTGAGCACATTCAAACTTATTTCTCTCCACCAAGATCGGTTCTCCAAGAGACCGCCATCACATACACAACAGACTCGGAGATTTTCGAAGCTTCCACGCGATACAGCGATTCGCAACGCCCTGCTCTGCAACCATCCAACAACAGCAGCAGCAAGGTCTGTCCGGTTACAGACTGTGCAACCTCCATTCGTTGTCCCAACGTCCACCCTGCAGCAGGCCGGTTCGAGCATCGCTACAGCGCGTCGACAACGACACAGCGCGCGCTCTTTTATTTTTTTTTTAAATCGTCAGACCAGTCCATACCTATTTACTATTTTACTAGCTCGCAGCCAAATCGCATCCTGGCTTCCCCACCGCGGCTGCTGCGAGTGCGCTCACTGGCGCGCCCGTGATTTCACTATTTCCCCATTGGGCTATCTGCAGCTGCCTTGATTCTGCACGCTGCATTTCGCGCTCGAGTATCGTCAAGCTAGTCCGCGCTTCTCGTTCGCTACCACGCTGGAACATCGCGCGCCCATCTTTTTTGTCCCCATCCCCAATCAGTCATCGTCGCTCCTTGCTGCAACTGCACTCGGCAACCGACCAACTAGTAACGACGCGCTCTCTCTCTCTGTGCTGCAAGTCATTCCAACCACCCCTCCTCCCAAAGACCGCCCGCCGCCCCTCCCAACTCATCACTCCCTCTCGCGCTGCGCTGCGAGGTCATTGTTGGGACGTCTGCGCTTGTCTGACTATCTCCCGTTGACATCCTC
The DNA here is from genome assembly GCF_013368755.1 of Talaromyces rugulosus. Lineage (NCBI taxonomy): Eukaryota > Fungi > Ascomycota > Eurotiomycetes > Eurotiales > Trichocomaceae > Talaromyces > Talaromyces rugulosus. The sequence goes on from NC_049564.1 coordinate 4,755,433, forward strand.
CCTCTCTTGACCGGTCTTTTCTGTCTTTCTCGCACCTCCCGCCAGTTGGATAATCCTCGGTCTGCAAATCATTTCTATTAGTCTTGCGACTAGCAAGCCTTCACAACTTCTTATGCACTCGCTTTAAAGCTGCGTTGGCGCGCCAGACCCAGAACTACTTAGCTGCGACTTACTACGCCTACTAAAGCCACTAACAACTAACCACCGCCTTTCTCACTTCCTCTCCCCACGTCTTTCGACTTTGGCCACCTCCCGGCTTCGTTGCCACCTTTTTTTCGACTGGACAGGTGTCGCATTTATTTTCTCACCAGATCGATAAATTAGAGAGAAGAAAAAGAAAAATAGATTATCACCAAAAAATTCACACGGTTCCGCGACAACAAAAGTATGCGCTAGAGCATCTGTTTCCAACCGCCACGGGCATCGCGCATTCTCGAGGACCGTCTCGGGATAGGTGCCAGAGGTCGCCCATGGCAAGATGATCGATGCCCAACATGCTTGTTCTCCACCACTCGGTCTGGAATTCACGATCCGTATGTCGATGCCTTTCTTAGAGCCTCTTCTTGTCTATTTTTTATTTTTCCTATTTTTCCTTGCGCGCATTCGTGCAAGTGCGATCCATTCATTTCTCTCCACTTGTGATCGTTGATATGGTTTTCTTTCTTCACTGCACGCCCAGGAAATTTTGCTAATACAGATCAATGTCTAATAGCATTGCCGCCTTCTCCGGCCGTCATTCCAACAACATGCGCTTTCTCATGTAACGAAAATCAAACAGCATGCTCCCTCCCGGAGCCGGTATTACCACCAGCGCCTGCCATGCACACCCCTTGTGACCCTGATCTAAAGCCCCAACAATCTCCGAGTGCAGGTGAGTCCAGTTTTGACAATCCAGAGGTGGAACCATCAGACCTCTGTGCCACTTCGGCTGTGCAAGGCTCCTTTAGCACTCTGGAAATCGAGCCTCCCGCGACTTTGGACCCCACGGTTTTTTTTGAGGAGTTTGCTTCCCAATACCGGCGCCGTCAGCAGGCTGAGGCCCAGAAACGCAATTTAGAACACCGCTTACTTGCCACCAAGGCCTCAATATGCCTATCATCCAGGCTTCTAAGGACAAGTGCCACCGTCCAGAAGGGACTAGTCGAAGCCTTCCGGCATGGAGACAAACCAGGCTTTATTTCAGTATACAATGCAATTTATGACATTCATGAAGCTTGTGAAGCTTCCTCTCGCCGCTCCTTACTTCCACAAGGCCCCTCGGAGGATCCCACCTCTTCTTTGCATCCGCAAAGAAATCGTTCCTCGGGTTTTATGCATCAACTCAGTCTCCAGTGTAGGAAGGACCTTCTAGAAATCTTGAATCTAGTCCGGACAGATTCGCAATTCCTTGTTGATCGCATCACTAGTCTATCGCCTACCCAGCTCTCGGCCTTGACTTCTACTGTTGTGTGTTCTGGCCATGACGACTTGTTTTTATCTCTTTCTTCTCGTTCCCGGAATTCCCCTTCTTTCGCCAAGCGTGCTGGCCCCAATTTCGCCCCCTTCAAGGACCATGCATTGACTTTTGAGCGTTCTGACCCTCTAGCTGCGCTTCTTTTTAATGTTTTTGCCGTGCCTTTGGACTGGGACCTTGGAGAATCGGAACTTCGCCGGGATGTCTGGTCTTCAACCTGCGCCAAACTTCTCTGTACCGGAGACTCGAAATATAATCCCTTTGTCGGCCATATTTTCTCATACTGGACCCTTTGCAGTGATTGGCAAGCCCGCCCCAAAATTGAACTATACCTCATGGACGTTCTCCAGAAGGGCGCATTTCTCCTGGAAAATATCGAAGGCCCTGTAGCAAATCCATATGGAGTTGAACCACCGGACCCTTTGAGAACCGATGCTGCCGAGGAGTTCTTTGAGACTGCTGTGCAGACCCTGTTTGAAGTCCTGGATGACTCCGATGCCGGTCTTCCTTCTGTTGCCCTGGAGTTTGGCGATGCTGTTCTGGCCAAATTGGCCGACATTGAGAGCAAGGACCGCTTTTTGGAGTATCTGTTCGTTCAATGGTATTTCGCCAAGTTCTTGTACAGCGCCTTGACATTCCCAGAGGTACTATTCCTGATTTTTCCTTTCTGATTGTTATATCTTACTTACGCCTTCATAGAGCCATGGATTGCTCCTTGACTTTCACCTTAGCAAGGAAGCTAGAGAGAAACTTTTAGCACAAATCGCTCTTCGAGCCCAATCTCAGATCTATCGGGTTCTCCATTCTGTGTAAGTGAAAAACCAGTTCCCGAGTGTTACAGTCCGGCGCTAACCAATTATAAGGCCACAATTTTCTACCGTCCATCCCAAGGTGAGGCAACATGTTGAAAACATACTCAAGACATTTGTGTTGGCCTCCCATATAGTCCCGGATACGGAATCTTACCCTTCTGGCGCTTCATCTCATCTGGATGGCGATATTCTTGGCTCCTCACGCTTCCTAATGCTATCTGCCGTGGATGTTGTTACCCTGTTGAATGCTGTGTTTCCAAAGTCTACTCAAAGCCACTCTAGCTCTCTTCCGTTCAACTCCCCCTATACGGCTTTGAACATTTCTCAAACTGGCGGTCCCAAGCGAGGAACTCTCCCTGCTCACTGGTCTGGAAGGATTGATACAGTCCTTGAGCAATCAACACAAAGTCCCGTTTCACAGCAATCCCCTCAGGTAGCTTCCTACAGTCGCAGTGCAGATTTAATTCGATTTGAATTATCGGACCTAGGAGACACTGATGACCGTCTTATCTTGGATAATCCTTCCATGGATGAATGGACCGCGCTGACCGTTTCAGAAGACAGCAAGTCATTGAATTGGGATCCTTTAAATACCAATGACTCCAACAGCATGTTTGATGGCGTATCTGAAGATGGCCACCGGTCTGTTACCATTCATCCGGAAGAGAACCATGAGGCACTCCAAATTGCCATTGTAAGGCTGGTCAATGAATCGGAAAAGATGAAGCAATCGGTCAGGGGCCGTGCCTCGGGTCTTCATCAAGGTCGCAGTCTGTCACTAAAGAGCAGGTTTGATAATGCGCGCTCCGCGTGCGAAAATCGATCGGACTTCCTCGGAGCTCACTACTGGTGGACCGCATCGTACCACCTAAGCCAAAGTCTCTCAAAACTTGCCAAGGCACCTCCGAATGATTCCTGGGTTCTCTCCCCCATGTTGAAGTCGTCCAGTGACTCATTCATCAAATGGACTACTGTGATTGACGATTGTGAAGAGAGTTTATTGACCTTGACTCCCATTGTCGCACAGCTGAAAGACTTTGCAAAGGAAAATCTGACGCGTATGACGAAACTCAGGAACAAGATGTGGTACATGACCGATGTCAAGAACTCGATGCGATACGAAGACGCCAAACATGTGGCCTTGGCCTTGAAGACCATGGTATACCCAAGCTTACACCGAGACCCCCCAACTGATTTCCGCTCTCGCCACGGGTCTCGCTATCTTCCTGGAGCGTTTTTGCAAAAGCCTGAGATGCATGTTATGAACGTGATGAAGGCCTCTAGTAGCCAGGGCGGCCCAAACAAGTTAAGTGACGAGCAGGTTGAGCTTACGCGAAAATGGATCAGCCATCATGGAATCGACAATTTCTGCCGTGGGGAAGAACGCATCCACCGATTCTGCTACGAGGTCAAGTCAAGCATCAATAAACTCGTTGGCGATACCATGGCAGAAACACCAGTTTTGTGGGCAAGCGAACTATTTCAAAAAGAGCGCGCAAAGTTTGAGGGCCCCAATAGCCGAAGCTTCCCTAGCATTGCTACTACGCCTAGTGCCCGACCTTCCAGTAATGGCAGTGATGGTGCATTGTTTACCACGTCATTCCCTAGTTTAGGTTCTCGCACCACAGAGTCTTTCCGGTCCCAAGACAGCTCGCCATTTATCCAAAAATTCTCCTACCAAACCCTATCCTCTGAGAAATGGAAGAGTACAAAGAATCTTGAAGTTGACACCATATCGTCATTGGGAGGATCCTCCACCAAGGCGGCGTCAACCTCGACAAATGACTCCTTCAGCACTTTCTGGTCACCAATGCAAACGCAGGCTCAGTCTGCTGCGAGCGCGTCCAGTTTCCAATCTAGACCACCATCGATGTTCAGTGAAGCGCCCACCCCGCGTCGTGCGGAACATGTCGTCCATGGCAAAACTGCTTTCCTAGACGAGCTTCGACAGACGCTGACCAGTCTCCTCCTAAGTGACTTGGGATCTCCGGTGTGGAGCTGCGGCAGCGAGACGGACGCGTGGTTTATGAACTTTTTAAACCAGAAGCGAGTCCAAGTACAGATGAACAAAGAGGCTAGACTTCAAAAATTCATCGCCGAATCTGAAAATAAAATCCACCGACGTACCGGCAGGCCGGTATTTGGTCGGAATTCGTTGCGGCATCGAAGAAGCCAGTCGGCAGACCCAATTCTGATCAATGATCAGATCTCGAATGATTCTTCGACCGAGTCAAATGCGCACTCGTCGACAGCACAGCCGCCTAGTTCGACTTTTGCTTACAAGGCTGCCTTTGCCCAGTTACTTGATGTCTTCTCTCGCAATGCAAATCCATATGTGAAACTAGAATCGTTACGCGACCTCCGAGCCTTGGTCGTTGCATCGTTGAACTCGGCTAATGAAATGCCGGCAGTGGCCAGCAGGGAGTCGAGAGGCCGCGATCTGAATACTGCTGAACGGCTCAAACTCAACAGGCATAGTTTTGCCGCAGATCTCACGCAGGAAGATGTTTTGCGAACTCCAACATCGCCAGTACCAGATTCTGTTGAACTTGAGTCTCACACCCCATACGATCTCCTCAGCACATCAGAAAGTCAGATTATCAAAACGATGAAACTCCTACTACGGGAGCTACAGCCAAAGACGCTGTTCCGCGATTTGCAATTTATATCGGCTTTTGTTCCTAGCGAGACATTGAACAAGACCGATAGTGGAACGGCGTTCCTGCAGTTCGGTCTAGCCGCACTATCGCTCAAGGACGATGTTTGTGCCAGTATGGTGGAATTGGCCGACAGGATTGTGTCCCAAGAACTTAACCGCCGCCATCCTCAGGCCTTTGATATTAGCCCTCGTCCACAAGATCCAATCGAAGATGCGGCAAGAATGTGGATTATCACCGCCAAGGAGGGCAATGCAGTAGCACAGCGCGAGCTTGGTATCTTGTATCTTACACACCCCGAAATTCTACCCCGGGTAACTTACCCTCTTACTTTACCGCGAGACACGTTCAAGGCCGAGATGATGTATCGGCGCGATAGGGACTCGAAATCGGACCCGCAAAGCATGTGCTTGGCTCTGCACTGGATGCAGCTGTCGGCTAACGGAGGGGACGAATTGGCTAGGAATCGTCTTCGTGAGCGCGAGGAGTTTGAGTCACTTGTTTGATTGTGTAGTTTCTGTTCTGATTCACCTTTTTTTTTATTTTCTATTGCTTTTTTGTTTCTAACTATACCCTATTTTTATCATTTGGTCAGCTTTTCTGGAACATGAAACTTCTTTTGTATGTGAAACATGGTGTAGCAAGGCGCTTCACTGGTGATAGCATATTATTTTTCTTTCCTACTTTGCATCATTCGAACATGCGGTGCACTTTTGAATCGGTCTTTCGCTTGGTTGGATTCCCTTCCTCTGTACTTTCCTCGGAGTTTGGAGACTTACTGTTCAAGAGGTGCATTCCAGGAGGCAGTCTGCTACTTTCGCTTGGATTTTATATTATTTTTTTTATTTAGTTCATTTATTATATTTGCTTCTTGTCTCGATTACGTTGGTTTGTGACCGATTATATACTACTATATACACTTGCAGCTGCTGGTTTTTGCCCGCTTGCTTGGCTTCAAGACAGCGTGTGATGGCTGACTCTTGATTTCAAATGTTCTTTTTGGACTGAGACTGAAATTTCCTCCTGGCCAAAAAGCACGATGGGTATTCTTGTTTCCATCTACATCTTTATCTCTGTCTTATGTAACGAGTTCTGTCTGTATTTATGTGGGTGGCTTAGAGCGTGATGTGTTCTGGATAATGCAGCATGGTGTTATATTGACAGTTCCTCTGTTTTAATAATAATCCGGCAAAAATTGCCAGGACTGGACTTGGAAGTATTAATTCTATCAATTAATGTCCTGAGACAGTAGTAGTGCATGCATGGGGCCAGTTGACGGCGCCCACGTCCCAAAGCGGCAAGGACGGAAAGCGCCGTTGCGTCATAGCAGCACATGCCACAAAACACGCCAGAACAGAGAACAGCCTCAGCTCAGCCTGGCTGTCCTGCCCAACTTTACTACTCACTTCCCGCGACAGACAAAACTTATGCGAAGATTATCCATCCCTCAGCAACTCGTCTCGACGCAGCTGAGCCCTTCCCTTTGTCGACTCCGTAAGTCCTCGACCGTCCTCCTCCTTACTCCACCCGTTGCTACGGACCGCATCCCACTTTCCGACCACCTGGGCAACGGCTTGTTGAAACGCGGATAATTTGCCCCAGCAACTGGAGCGGTTTCAATGTTTAACTCTTTTTTTAACCATCTTCAAGCTAACACTTATCCAAGGACACCCCGGCCTTTAGACTTGGAGATAGACACATTTCTAGCTGATCCTACCCCGCAGCACACTCCGGTCTTATCTGCCCAACATGACAGCCTCGCAGGATATCGCGCCACTCCATTCACACAGCTCGGAAGAGGTGCCTAAGCGGCCGAAAGGTTCTCTATTAAGCGCCCACATTCGAAAACGCAATCCCCACATGCATGCTAATAGAATGGGGAAATATTTAGGAATCCTAAAGAATTCATCCTCGTTCACTGCCACCGCCCCGCTGCTGGCAACGTCACCAGAAGCGTCCTCCGCTATATCGCCGCCAACTTTACCAGCAGATTCAGCCGAGAATAAAGATATCACTTTACAAAACACGCTGCAGAATGCCGGCCGCCGCTCGTCCAGCGCCCGACGCACTTCCGGTGCCGGAAGACGCCTGTCTGGAACCACGTTTAACGGCGACCAGAACAGCGATGACAGGTCGTCTCACCTGAAATGGGACGAGGCGAATCTATATCTCGCCGAGCAGGAAAAGACTGCAAAGATGAAGATTGACGAACCAAAGACGCCCTGGGCGCCTAGCTACGACCCGTCACAGGACGACCGCGACCAGATGCAAATAGAAGCGCAGGACCACACTCTGGACGTACATGATCTAGTCGTGGACGAACTGGACAAGAAATCAGACGGCGGTAGCCACCCAAAGAAATCCGTACAGGACAGCGAAATCCCAGACTTCGAACTGGGCGAACCAGAAGAAAACTTCCATGCTGCCGGCGGCCCATCGGCCGGTGAAAGCCGCATCATGCGCGAGCGCAGTCTCAGTCAAAACTCGAACCGTAGTGATAAGCATGTGGTTGTCGATAACAAGGAACTCAATCATGCCGATCATCTGATGACAACCGAGGAGTCGGAGGAAAAACACCGCGAGTTTGAGGAGCATCGTAAGAGGCATTACGAGATGAAGAATATCAAGGATTTGCTAGCGTAAACATCCCCTTCCTTCTCTCTTTTTCTCTCATTTCTTTCGTGCAGTCTGAAATGATACTTACCTGATTTTTTTTATAGTCACCCCGAGGAAGTAGACAATATGGACGATGATGACGACGAAAACGACACTGGAGTTCCTCCGATCCCACATCGCAAGCAGTAGAAAATAAACAGTGGGTTAGATGATTATTTTCGTGGAAAGACTCTCTTCTCTCCCCCCCTTTTTTTTTTCTGAAATTCTTTTGTTTTTCGGCAGCACTATTGTGATGTTACGTTTACAACGAACTATCGTTCATGTCTGGACAAACTATTTTTGTTTTCCTATTCGTGACCGAGGTGATAAGTTACAAGACATCGGGCGAGGTTCTTGGTGGATACCCCTGTACATTCCAGTAATAGCTTGTTAGGAACTTGCTTTCAATACAACTTGACATTCAAATATTTATAGCGTTAAACATCAATTGACGTTGGTGTATACATTTCATTGGCGTGTATGTATATATATACATGTATTTAACTAAATATGTAAATCTTCCAAAACAGCGTCATTGCATGCAGTAGGAGCGTTTACAGGATTGCACCTTGCTGTCCCACCCCCAGGCAACTTTGCTACATAGTCACTGCTATACCTCGCACTCATCCCAACAGCAGGCCAATCCGTACTAACAACATGCGCACCACTCGCCAGAGCTGCCTCGCGCATATCCGTTTCATTCCGCAGGAGCATCTGAATTGGCTCGTCGGCGCGACTCCGAATGAAATAACCCTTGGCCACCAAATCCTGGATCTCGCGCTTATTATCACCGGTCAATGGGTCATTCCGCTTGATAAAGGCGGCGTCGGGTTCGCCAGGTAGAGAGTTTGTGAATATCACCCTGCCTTCGAGATTCCCGCGTCCGCCGCTGCGGTACGGTTCTCGGATTTGGATTGGGTGTGTTGGTTCATTGTCCATGACGAAAAATACCTTGCCGCGGGAAGAAGACAAGGTAGGCCATCCGCCGCCATCGGCAGAGGAGAGGATGGCTTGTTCGAGGGTTAGATCCTGCTTGCCTGTGGCCTCTTGGGCCTGTTTGCGTATCTGGTCTGGTGTGATGAGCTCGTCGTCGTCAAAAACCGAGCGAATTTCTGCGTCGACAATGTCTAGCGTTTCCACCGTCCATTCCTCAGCCCGCACGCCTCCCTGGTCGATAACCCCCGTCTCGGTCATTTTAAATTCGAGCAGGATCGGAATCGGCACGTGCTGTCCTTTTTTACTACGTGACCATGTTTTCACTTCAGTCAGACAGTCGACCAGTGTGTGGCATATGGTTCCGACGTCTGCGTCTGCAATGTGCAGCACTTTTGTGCCGGGCTTTTGCATCGTCCGGTGCGGTAGGGCGTAGTGCAACTTGTCCGATTCAGACATGTTTGCAAGCCGTCGGATCAGCGGGTCAGCGTACAGGCTGCCCTTGGTGTCGACGTACAAATCAAACTCGAGACTGCGCACACTCTGGTGCTCGAGTTGGTCTGTGACTGAGGCGTGCGAGTAGAAATAGTCCTCGACGCGAGGGTCGACGCTGGCCATGAGAGATGGGAAAATGGCACGTTCGGACAGTGAGACCTCACGGTGGTAGCTGTTGTGTGTGCCAATGATTTGAAGGTTGTTCAAACGTAAATTCTTGTCTTGGTTACTTGATGATGATGAAGACGAGGAGGTTTGATCATGAGGAGTTGATGGTTGGACGATTTGAGAGATGGATGTTGGCGATAATGTTTGATTCAAAACAGAGACTGGCCTCGTCAGTGACTCGTTCTTTTCTTGAGGATATAGATGACCAACCTCCAATGACGAAGATGAGGATCGCGCAAAGCACGATTTCTCGTAACGTCAATGCCATGATGGATGCGATTACACTCAGGCCAAAAGTCAACAACCTCGGAAAACTGCACACCCTTCGAAGAAATTAAAAATTACAAATAAAACTACCGCATGTCAATGAGGCGAGATGGCTGAAATCAAGACATTCGATCAATTGATGTCGTTGGTTATTATTGTTGATGACGTTTGGAGATCTCAAGTCGAAGGTGGAGGGAAGCCACTGGGTGCATTCTGCGCCTGTCATTGGCCGGCATGTCGCTTTAGCCCGATTGGGGTTGATTCTCCATGAGAGCAGCGTTGAACATGTAATTGAGGAGTTTGTATATTTTTCTTATTTTATTGTGAATATCAAAAAGGGGAATTTATTATTAAAATGTATCTCATTCTTGTCCCTGGTAGTGGTGAATATATTATCGAATTTGCTAACATCTGTACTTGGACACTATACATGTATATTTAGACCGTGCAGTAAGTAGAGGTTGCAAATATTTATTAAAATAAATAAAAGACTACATGTAGTACAAAAGATTGCTTTTCCATATTCTTTGTGTCTATTAGTAGCTCTATTAGAATAACTGTAAACAAAGCACAGGGTGGCTCATTGATTGTCCCATTGATGTTTGCCATGTACAAACAACAATCACTTGCTGCACCTGCCTCACTGGTATTGAAATGAGCTCACAACCCACATGTTACACACATGTTACACACATGTAAACTCTTCCTTCTCTGACACCTCCGTTTGACCCTTCTGTGTGAAGGAAGCCTCCTGTGGCCCTGAAGATATTATGGATGTCTCCAACGCACCAGCTCGGGCTCAGTACGAAATTCCTGGGACAACAGACCTCCCTTCCAAGACGATTGTAAGCAAGCCACTCACAACTGCTTCAGACAGAAAATGCTAACCTGACCGTAACCAGGCAAAGAAGGCTGTTTGGATGACTGCCCACGGTATCCACGATGCCGACCACTTGATTTCCCTGCATCGTGAAAAAGCAAACATCCAGGCCTCTGGCTGGGACCAAGACGAAAAAGATATTGAAGCTGTTCATTTCGAAATAAAACAAACCCTCGGCGAAATGCGTCAGCACGTTCGACATCGCAAACGCGAGTACCTCTTCGCCCACGACGACCGCTGCTGGAAGACTGTTATTTCCCAATACATGGAAGCCATGACGAACAACAACACCGTGCGAACGCTCATTATGCGCAGTGCCGAGTGTCGCGCATGGCTGAAACTGCCCAGTCGAGATATTTTCCTTGACTCCGACGCAAATTGTCTCGCTATGCTCAACCCGATCGTGAGGGAGATATACCACCGCAAACTACACTATCTTCCCAGCGGCGCCCAGGACCAAGTTTTCAAATGGCTTCGAAATTGCGGGGAAGACGAATGCATCGACGGATTCTGGCTGAGCGAGAAATAGGGGGAAATAGGGACGGCAAACATGGTTTATGAAGCGGGAACTAGATTCAAGTTCTTATCTGATGGAGTATGGAATGAGGGGGATAAGGAAAACGATAGCACACATTCTGGAACATGCTTATATCAATGCCACATTCCACAGACTGCGCGTGGGACGAAGAGATCTTGATTGTCGTAGAATATAGGATGCCTCAGGTTGACCTGTCAGATGTGGGGCCGCGGACGATTCCGGACAAGTCAAACGGCCCGCCACGTGACCGGAAGGTGGCCCGGGCGGCGGTAAATTGCCAGCGCTGCCCCAAGCTCCTCACGCTAGCCTCTTTCGGGAAACACCAATACATTTTGTCATTGCAAGAAGCGACTAACAACTCGACGGTTTCTTAAGGCCGCCGTTCCCCCCCCTGACCCCTTCTTCGTCTCATCCTGCTCTGGCTCGCCCCTTCGCCTGTTCTACCGCCGTATCGCCGGAAAAAAAGAAGTATAAACACACTCTGACTTCGGGTGAGTTGTTTGGCCTTATCTTGTATTCGAGAGCCCCCACCTGCATTCCCTTTTGAGCAGATCGGCTCTGCTTGCATCTTTTTCATGTGAACATTCATCTGACTCGTCAAAGACTACCAGAAGCCCAAAATGTCTGCTGAGACTGCTACCGAACCCGTCCCTCAGGCTGCCCCCGAGACGGTCGAGAAGCCTTCAGAGCCTGCCCCTGCCCCTGCTCCCGCCGACGCTGAAGCCAAACCTGCTGAGCCAGAAAAGGAGACACCGGCCGATGTTGCTGCAGACAAAGACACGGAACCCGCCGAAAGTGCTCCCGATGTCCCAGCAAAGCCAGAGTACCTCACCAAGGTTCCTGGCCTCGAGAACTTCTTCAAAAGCCTTCCTGCCATTCTCGAGAAGACCGGCCACCCCGAGATGTGGGGAGTGACCCTGAAGGACTCCGACGATATCCCTACAGTGAACGTGCTGATCAAGTTCCTCCGTGCCAACGAAGGCAACGTCAAGCTTGCCGAAGAGCAACTCACCAAGGCTCTTTCGTGGAGAAAGGAGCTCAACCCCCTGGAATTGGCTCAGAATGCTAGCTTCAGCGCGAAGAAGTTTGGTGGACTAGGCTATATCACATCATACGTTGATCCCAGTTTCGGAAAGACCGTCTTCACGTGGAACATCTACGGTGCAGTCAAGAGCGCAAGTGATACATTCGGTGATGCTGACGAGTATGCCTCTTTCTTTCCATGGACGTATTGGCCTTTTGACTAATTGGTACACAGGTTCATCCGCTGGAGAACTGCACTGATGGAAAAGGGTGTTCAGGAGCTCGGCCTGGCTGATGCAACCGAGGTGGTTGACTATGCTGGCGAAGATCGCTATCAAATGGTGCAGGTTCACGACTACAAGGGCTTGTCCTTCCTTCGTCTGGATCCTAAGGTGAAAGCCGCCACTAAGAAGACGATTGATGTCTTCAGCACCGCCTACCCCGAACTGCTTCGCGAGAAATATTTTGTCAACGTCCCGGCCATCATGGGATGGGTGTATGGTGCCATCAAAGTGTTCCTCAGCAAGGCCACTGTTCGCAAGTTCCACCCCATCTCTAATGGTGCCAACCTTGGCCGCGAATTCTCATTTGTCGAGGATCTACCAAAATCATACGGAGGAAAGGGCGGCGAGCTTCAAGAGACTGCCCACACCATCCCTCTCGTGGACGACATTCCAGCTGACAAGCCCGAGGCCGCCAAGGAAGAAGCCGTCAAGGAAGATCCCGCCAAGGAGGAGCCTGCCAAGGAGGAACCTGCAAAAGAGGAGGCCCCCAAGGAAGAAGCTGTTGCTGCACCTGCGGTAGAGGCCGCCAAAGAGGAGCCGGCAAAGACCGAGGAGCCTGCCAAGGAAGAGCCCGTCAAAGAGGAGGCTGCCAAAGAGGAGGCTGCCAAAGAGGAGGCTGCCAAGGAAGAGCCCGCCAAAGAAGAGGCCGTCAAAGAAGAGGCTGCCCCTGCGGCCACCACCAAGTCTGCTGAAGAGCCCGCAAAGGCAGAAACTGCCCCTGCCGAGGCCACTCCAGCCGAGGAGGCAAAATAAATCGTTCTATATATTCCTACTGACCCACATTGAGATACCCGGTCCCCCAGCGTGCTTGGTTTGGTTGTTTTATTCGTGCGTTTGATCCCACGCGTGTTTGCCCATGATCGAGGTTGTTATAATATTGCCTTTTGTTATTTGACCAAGTGAGTGGAACGAGGAACTGGTCTCGTAATTTGTATGTTCCCGCGCGAGACCAGTTGATTTGATACCCAGTTGCAGCGTTGTATTGGGATTCCACATTTACGTTAGTATAGTATAGATAATTCCACATACTTCATCTTTGAAAGAAACAAAAGACATTGTGTAGGCATGAAGCAGCATCATCTTGGGAAGAATAATACTATAGATCAATGTCCGCAAGTATAGTAGCGTACCATGATTGGCTGGACTACCTCCGCCTTGCCCCACCAACCTCCGTACGCAGCGACCGCCTTTGGCAGTGAAAGAAACTCCAGACACGAGATCGTGAAACAGTCGACAATATCCAGGACTACGCCCATCTGCAATCAAGAAAAGCTCTGGGTCTTATTGCACTCGAGCTGACCACTTGCACCGACAGCAGTGCAGAATGCCCCCTGCCCTCAACCGTTGATTCTTTCCGTCTTGACCTCACCTCTAATTCACTTGCGCAACGAACCACCCCTCGCGCACCACGCTGTCGAAACGGCCATTAAATCGCCATCCAGTTCGAATATCCTGATCTCAGTGGTATACATTTAATAAACCAAAAACACCAACACAATGTCCGTCTGGAACCCAGACAACATCCGCGACGTCGCCGAGTCGGTCGGAATCACCAGCCTGAGCAACGACGTGACCGAGAACCTCGCGCGCGACGTGGAATACCGCATTGCCCAGGTCCTCGAAGAAGCACTCAAGTTTATGCGACATGGCCGACGCACCCTGCTCACAACACAGGATATCTCGCATGCTCTGCGCGTGCTGAATGTTGAGCCTCTCTATGGATACGAGTCGGCGCGTCCATTGCGCTTTGGAGAAGCTTCCTTGGGGCCGGGACAGCCTTTGTTTTACGTTGAGGATGAAGAGGTTGATTTTGAAAAGTTGATTAATGCGCCTCTGCCAAAGGTGCCGAGAGAAGTGACGTTTACTGGTAAGTTGGATGCAGCATGGTTGAAAAAAAAATTCTACGTGACATTTGCTGATATTGTTTCTTTAACAGCACACTGGCTTGCCGTCGAAGGAGTACAACCTTCGATTCCTCAGAATCCTACCTCGAACGAATCGCGGAATTTGGAGCTGGTTTCAAAGGGACCCAATGCCAACCCGAACTTGGCTGCTATGAGCGGCAACCAAAATACCACGGTCAAACCGCTCGTCAAGCATATCTTGTCCAAAGAGCTACAGCTCTACTTTGAAAAAGTATGCAGCGCCTTCTTGGACCCATCGAGCGAGGAGTATCGCACCTCGGCGTATTCGAGCTTGAGAGAAGATCCGGGCCTGCACCAGCTTGTGCCCTATTTTGTGCAGTTCATCTCGGAGAAGGTCACACACAGCTTGAACAATATTTTTGTTTTGACGCAGGTGATGCGGTTGGCCGAGGCGATGATTCAAAATCAATCGCTCTACATTGACCCATACGTATGTGTCCCGTCTTTGTTAAAATAAGTTAAAAATGGTACTGACTGAATGGGCTACTTGACAGGTTTCTGCTCTTGTTCCGCCTGTTCTCACATGCCTTGTTGGGCGCCAGTTTGGGGGTAGCAACGCAGAGCTCAGCGAGCAGTTTGCATTGCGTGATCTATCTGCCGCTCTCCTGGGGATGATTACGAAGAAGTACTCGCACGCTTCACACACGCTCAAGCCGAGGATAGCGCGTTCGTGCTTGAAGAATTTCCTCGATCCTGCTAAGCCGTTTGGAACGCACTACGGTGCTATTCTTGGACTACACTCGATCGGCGGACCTGATGTTGTGCGCGAACTGATCGTCCCCAATCTCAAAGCCTACGAGAAACTTGTCCGCGAAGCAATCATCGAAGAGGGCCCGCGACGGCCCGAGGCCGAGAAAGTCGTGAGCTTGATATTAGCTGTCCTCGCGACCCTGCAGAAGGACCACACGCATCTAACCAATGGTGACGCAGCAGTTGTCACAGACGAACTTCGCGATCGGCTGGCGGAGAAGATCGGCCAGCTGCTTGCGTCAAGAATCGCGGAGGCGGGCGAGGTGCAGCTGGCCCATAGCATCCTGGCCCAGTAGTGGCGTATTCCACTTATTTTTCTCTCTTTTTAGTGGCAGACATTGTGTATTCTCACACTCACCTTGCATAGACTAGGACATGTATGCTCATGCCTTGGTCAAGAGCGTTTTTCTGGCGTTTGGGCTGACTTGATGGTGGACTATCAGCGGCGAAGGGGCGTTGGCGTGGTATTTGTGCCATTCGTTTCATTTTTGAGCTGTTCTTTCGCTTTTCTTTTTTTCGTAATGTAGCTCCTTGACGCATGAAAATCCAGAATACTTTCTTCTTCTTCCCATTTATTTCACATGTACTCCACCAGCTGCAGGGCTAAATCGTCAGCGCTGCAGACTGTGGAGATGGTGCCTGGCGACGACGTCAGTGCCCGACAATGAAAGCTGTCCTAGCGCCAGTCGAAGCCCGTCACCGCTTCCGATAGTGAGTAGTAGTGATGCGCGATTTTCAAGCCGTGCAATAATAATAATAATAATAATAATAGGTTGAAACGAGGCAATTGCAGCTAGTCGTGTGATGGCTTGCCAGATCCAACAAATCCCGAGTTCGGGCAAGTTAGGACGAACATGTAGACTCGTAGAGCAGTGTTTCCGGCTTCTCGTCCGGATCGCGGGCCTGGGGAAGTAGAGGACGTGCCAATGACAGAGGCCAATGGCGGATTAATGCAGCTGGACCGTAATATTAATAAAGAACAGGTTAGTTGGTCGATAATTGAGCTAGTTGTCAAGTCGGTGGTGGAGCAGACAGAGAGAGAGGGGGAAACTCGCAGGCGGCCCGCTCTGGCTCTGGCTCTGGCTCTTGGTCTTGGTCTTCCGCATTGATTTTTTTTTCGCGCAGCCCAGCCAGCCCACTTGACAAGAACCACACCACACACACACAAACCTCTTCTGTCTTCTTTCTTGCAACTGCCCCATACTCCCCCCTTTTATCAACCAGAGACATCTTTGTTCTCCGGTTGACTGATTCAACTGATTCACCACTGCTACCTGCTGGGCCCGACCCATCGCCACATTCTTACCAGTTCGTGAGCTGCCCTGGCGTGCCATCGCTGATGCGTGCTCCAACCTTGCTTTAACCACAAGCTCAACCTGCCTTTCATGAGCCCAAAGGACCTACTGCGTTTCCTGTCCAAGCCTGCAAAGTGAGTGTCATCTAGTTACCTCGTCGTCGCCACCGTCGCATTCTGTTCTGACCCTACCATTCCCCAGGCCTCGATAACACGCCCACGGGTCTTTCTTCGCCTCACCACTTTCCACCCTTTTTACACCTTCTTAGGCAGATCTCCTCGTCTGCGAGACCCGATACTCTGACCGGTATCGGTATCTGCCAGCGCGAGGACGAAACCGATCGTCAACATTTCGTCCCAACTCTTCTTCGCCCTCATTTCGGCTCGCCCACCCTAACGCCCCCCCCGGGGTTAGGTTTATTTGATATACTTGTCTCTTGCTGGCTGACCGGCCAGCACCTTTTCCCTCTCGATAACAGGGCCTTCTCCTTCTCAGGCGGACACCGCATTGTCCCCTGGGTGGCAGATTGTGCTTCAGCGACTCTAGTCGTCATAGCCAAACGTACTGAACACCAACTCTTTCGTCGATTCGACACCAACCCCGCTTCGCTTTTTCAATAAAACCATTTACTAGCCATTTCCCTTTCAAGATCTACGGATATGGTTTATATGGGGATCCCCAAGAATTACACTACCTCGCCGTCCTCGCATATCGGCACCCCGTCTTTGACGATCAATCATGAAGCTGTCGTCGATCTTGACAGCTCCAATGCATTTGAGGGTATGTCATGTCTGATACATCACATATATGACTAGTTCACTCATGTACTTTTTGTAGGTCCCGAAAAGCTGTTAGAGGTCTGGTTTGGTCCATCCGCCGACAATCTTCTCGGAGGAACCGAGCCGCTCGGTCTCAAAGCCGTGCCCGCCGAGATATGGAAGGACATGCTTGATCTCGTCAATTGCAAGGTTCTGTCGATTGTCGACTCCGAGGATGTCGATGCTTATCTGCTGTCCGAGTCCAGCATGTTCGTCTGGCGCCACAAGCTCATTTTGAAAACATGTGGTACTACCACCCTGCTGTCAGGCCTCCCTCGGATTTTAGAGATTGCTGCATTGTTCGCTGGATTTCCAAGATCTACGGCGCCTGCTTGCCGAAACATTGCAATTGCGGCAGCTCCTTACCGAGTCTTTTACAGCCGGAAGAACTTTCTCTTCCCCGACCAGCAGCGCGGTCCTCATCGCAGCTGGCGCGACGAAGTAAGGAACCTTGACAAGCTTTTTGTCAATGGAAGCGCCTACATGATCGGCAAAATGAATGGCGAGCACTGGTATCTCTACTTGACTGAGCCCTATACTCTGTTGACTCCGCCATCGACCCCGCCTCCCGATACTCAAACCAAGGTTGTCAACATTCCAGAGGATCTTCAAAGCAAAAAGAAAAACCCCGGATCTAGCGGAGAGAGCGACGAAACTCTTGAGATTCTGATGACGGATTTGGAAGAGGAGAATTCAAAGCAATTCTACCTGGACCATGCGAGTGCGGTCGCAGACATCCGTTACCGGAAGATTGAGAAGGAAAGAGATGACCATGTAGACGTGTTTAGCAACACGTCTTCAGACATCAGTGACACCTCTGATGGCGAGCATGCTTTGCCAGCAGAGCTGACCACCGAGGGTCACGCACTTGGCACTGTCGTGTCCGAGTCTTGTGGTCTATCCGATGTGTATCCAACCAGCAAATATCCCGAAGCTCGCATCGACGCCTACCTGTTCACTCCCTGTGGATTTTCTGCCAACGGTGTTGTGCCTGCTCCCGATGGCAAATTCGGCACCCATTATTTCACTGTCCATGTGACACCAGAGCCTCAATGCTCGTACGCCTCTTTTGAGACTAATGTGCCACACTCCCAAGAAGGACGTGAAACTGCAGAGATCGTCAAGAACGTGGTCGACATTTTCAAGCCCGGTCGTTTCACCGTGACCTTGTTCGAGGCAAAACCAGGCGTGGCGGGTGACGATGTTTTGAGCCCAACCAAGTTCCACCGCTCAGCCCTCATTCAGGCGCAGAAGATGGAGAATATTCCTGGCTACCGTCGTGTCGATCGGATTGTCCATGACCTTGATGGGTACGATCTAGTCTTCCGTTACTACGAACGCAACGACTGGAAGGGCGGTGCTCCCCGGATTGGGGAGCTCTGAACGCCGTCTCCTTTTTCAACCTGTGACTTTCTGGTGATTTTTCCCTTGAATTCGGTCTTTACCACGTCAGCGATCACATGTTGTTCTTGACTTGTCTTACGCCGGTTGAACAGTTTGTTTTGGTCTTATTCGTGATTTTCTAGTTTATGCAAACCTTTCTCATGATAGCCTGACCTGACGGTGAGGTTGATTGGAGAGTGATTTGGTCCTGTTATTATTTTGATAGCCAGTCTTTACCGCACGTTCTTAGCCTCAAAATCAACATATGAGATACCAAATCTCTCTGAAATTGTTTATTTTTACCCATAAACTCTGTAGTTACTGTAACAAAGAGAAATGCGAGATTGATTCAACTTCAATAATGAGATATCGATGTCATTACTTCCTATTGCGGCGTAGCTGATTTTGGTTCCGTGCGACTCACCGCCTTCGTTGTACTGGCAGTATTTCGCGCCGCATCTGGTTGTCAAATCTTGCTTGACCTTTACCTCTCTTCAACATAACAACTGGGCGACTTGCATTTTCATCACGAGCCATATTTCTCCCATGTGAGGACATTCTGAGTTCTGATTGTCGACGCGCCACAACCGAGAAATCACCCGACACCGCCGCCGACCCAACCGGGCGAGCGAACTTCCCTCTTGTTCACATCCAAACAAAGCTCATTACAACTTCACCCAAAAAAAGAAAATGTCTTCACCACCCCCGACGACGCCGAACCCGCTCAACCCGCGGAAGCGGGGATCCATCTCGTCCACAGTCTCTGCAGCCGCAACAAAACGGCCGCGCATGCATCCTTTGCGCCAGACGTCGTTTCCCACGGGGATGGAACCGGGGAGCAGTCGCGCCGCAAGCGATGCTGGAAGCGTAACGGGCAGTTTCACAGGCAGTCTGGGTGGAACCAGCACAGCAGCTGATGGACAGAAGAAGCGAGGACGAAAGAAGAAATCCGATAGAGATCGTGACGATGTCTCGCGGGTAGCAGGTGATGGTCGAAGTACCAGAGTTGGTTCTTTGGATCCGGATACAATGTCTGTGCGAGATGGGGCGGGAGCGGGAGCGGGAGGAGCTGGTGGTGGTGCCGATGAAGCTGGTGATGATGAGGAAGAGCAGGATGTGGAAGGGGAGCTTATCGGTGGGACGGAGGGGTTTCTTGACCTTGCAACGGAGAAGAAGAATCTCGCGTAAGTGCTGGGAGCCGACGGGATAACGAAGTTGATTATACTGATAACTTTGACCAGAGTTTTGACCAATTCTTTCACGCCGCTTCAAGCTGACCGGTACGAGAAATGGAATCGAACGAGACTACGAAAGGAGACGCTCAGGCGAATTGTCAACCATGCTCTCTCGCAATCTGTACCCCAAAGTGTTGTCACAGTCATAAACGGATTTACCAAGGTTTTCATTGGTGAGCTTATTGAAAAAGCACGAACGGTACAAGAAGAATGGGCAGAGGCATTCGATTCCGTTGCAAGGGAAACATGGGAACGCGAACAAGCCGAGATCGAAGCAGCAGCAGCCGCCAAAGTAGAAGCAGAGAATAAAGCCAAGGCTGAGGCCGAAGCTGAAAAGACTGAATCGAAGCTAAAATCAGAATCAAAGGAGGAAGACCGGCAACCCAATGGCACCGCCACCACACGCGACTCACAATCTTCTACCCCGTCGCGCGATATTCCTGCGATGCTCTCGCCAGCCAAGGCACCAGCTGATCACCAGTCGCCATATGCATCGACAACCAGCACAGGGCAACAGGTCAACGGAATCTCTACGTCTACCGTAGTTTCAAGGCGCGAATTCGTGCCCCCTGTGAACCCTCACCGTGCACAACTTCTCCCCGACCACATCCGCGAAGCCCTTCGGCGCTACAGGCGTAATGGTGAGGGTGGTGGGACAGGTATGTCTGGTTTGAGTCAGCCGAATGTGGGCGTCAGAGGCGCGTTTACATGGCAGATTGGACCTACAAGACAGCGCTTGTTTCGATAATTGTTTTTTTTTTTTTGCTTGCGTACTTGGCGAACTGTACTTGATATGGGCATTTAATGGGACCACGCATTATTCCTTCCAGGCGTACTTTTGATTGTCTTTGCATGTCTGATACAGTGATTTTATCTTTAGATACCATACCACCTATGCATTTTGTATTCAATTTTGGGGGATGGCAATTCAGTTCATTCACTAAAGATTCTCCATGTAGAACTAAATCTAGGCTCTCCTATCCATGCAGTTCCAGCTTTCTCCAATATTCCGATTTCATCCTATCTGTAGACGATCGGGTGGTGAAAACCAATGCTCGTCTAGTCCGTATCAACGTTAGCTTGGTACGTTTTAGAAAGGAAGGATTATTTGTGACATACCTCATCATAACACTAACTTGTCAACAAGTCTGGTGCGCTTTGGAGGAAGCTCTGGCTTATTGGACGGTTCTTGGGCCTTTTTTCTTTTACCCCCCTTTAGTGATTCAGGGCTGGGGACTTCAACAACCACACCCTGGTATGGAATTCTCTGAGAAGAAGAGGATGGGTTTGTAGTCTTGGGCTTGACCGGTGCCGCAGCCGTAGCTTTCTTTGCTCTGCTTCCGTTTGCCGAAACCGGAGGCTCGTCATCATCCGATTCCAGACTTTCGACAGTCATAGGCTGTGAGGAGTTTTGTATTTCGAGATCTGTCGCGGGCTCGTCTTTGACTTCAGCCAAACTTTCAGATGAGGTTGCCGTAGAAGAGTCGCGGCCGCGCGTATGAAACGACATCATGATCTTGATGCCTTCGCGAATGGCCTTGTCGAGCTTTTCTTTTCTAGCCTTCTCAGTAAGCTCGTAGAGGGCTTTCTTGCGGGCAGCTTCGCGTTGTTTCCTCAGCTCGTTGCGTCGTTTACCTCGCGCCTGGAGAGCAATGGAGGCTGGATCGGTGGCTGTATCTAAGCCGAGTAGGAGCTGCACGCCCGGTGAGGAGTTCCATTGCTCGTCTAGCAGCTCTACACATCTCAGATACGCGCCGACGGTTTTGATGTCATTGCCAGCGGTAATCAGAGATACAAGTTCCGGGGTCGCAGAGTGAGGGTCGTCAAGCTGTGGGGTTGACTGGATTGTCGCGTATGCTTCATTGTACCTCTGAATACTGGTCAGGAGAGCCTCCAGTGTGCCAAATGCGAGAACTTGACAATCTTTCTCGGGGGTGAGGATTGGTGTAGTTTTTGGAGGAAAACCAAGGACTCTGTTGTTTATTTGCTGGATTTCGAATTCGCCAGTGAGGGAGGGTTGTTGTGTATCATCATCATCTGAGGTTGCCATGTTGAGTCACCAGCCGATATGTGGTTTGAGATAAGTGAGAGAAGAGTGTAAAGATCAAACTAGTCAGAGAGAAGCAGACAGATATGAGAGGGCGATGTAAGAGAGAGTTGAAGAGGTGTAGATGATGAAGAGACAGCCATTCAGAGAAAATCAGGCACAGGCACAGATATGAGGGGGGGCTGCGTCAGAGAGCAGAGCAGAGCAGAGATAGAGTCATTGCGTGCACTAGTCGGGCCTTTGCTCCATGGAGATGAGTGAATCATCGACCTGTGCTTTTTACTTTGCACAGTGGCTTATTATTTTTCACAAATGTAGTAACAAAACTGTTGGAAAAACTTGTTGTATTAACTTCTTTGATAGCTCATGTTCTACTGATGGGAGGTTACCCCTAATAATTACTCTACCACAGCATTTAAATAAACCAGAGCGGTACTAGTGCTAATAATACACAAATTAGCATATGTAGATAAGATCTATTCCAATTAAGTAAAATTAAATGATTCAAGGTCTAGTCATAAAAGGGTACATAACAAGTCAACATCAAAAGTGCAGGTCAAACAAGAGAAGGAAAATACACAAAACTAGCCAGCTGGATAGCCTATAGTAGCCTTGAGAAAATCCACGCCGATTGTAAAAACTTGAATGAAAAGAAACCGAAAACAAACCATTGCTAGTAGCCATGTTTGTTGGTGTTGGTGTTGGTGTTGGTGTTGTAGAAAACTAGGGCTGCTGTAACCCTAACTGAGAGAAATGCCGAAAGATCGAATTAATAGAACAGACGCTTCAGGAGAGGAAGTGCTAGGTGCAATGGTGCTTTCAGTTGTTGATGGTGACTGGTTTATATACGCGACTTTCGATATACTCTCTCTCTGCATCCATTTGATGCATCGCCTTGTTCCAAATCTCCTGCATTTCCGGTTCTGATAAACCAGCCGTTGTGAATCCAAGCTTTTCGACTCTCTCCTTTCCAGACTTGGAGAGGACTTCATCCAGCTTATTGAGAAAGAAGAAATCGGCGTGCCCAAGGATTTTCATGTAGTTAATTATGAGTAGATCCCTCGACTGTTTACACAACTCCATGTGTTCCTGGCAAGTATCCTCGAGAAGTTGCAGGCGCCATGTAAAATGCGGATCCATGTCTCTTATTCCTTCCGCAAAAAAGCCTTCAAGAAATTCCTTCTGGCAGCCAATATGGGCAATTATGACTTTTTGGTACTTTTTGAATATTTTAATTCGAGCGTTTTCTCTTCTCTCCTCCTTAGGTATATCTTTCAAGGCACGAGTGAGAAGATCTGGATTCACATCATGGTTTTCCCAACTTTCAAGCTTGATTGCTCTACCGAAGGCTTTTCGGAACTCTCTCAACGCATCTTGGATATTGTTAAGAGGCACTGGTTTGGCATTCGGTCCTCCTTGGGGAGAAGGCTGGATTGCAATCTGCATATCGCCACCCGAGTCTTGGACCATACTCGCTATGTTCTGAGACCAGCCGGCGATGTATTTTTGCATGCGATTGTCGAAATTGAACTTTTTATGGTGCTCTCCCGCCAGTTCGTTAACCTTATGGATGTACCTTGCCAACACCTTCTCAACCAAGGCCTTTCCAACTCTATTTTTCTCTTCAGAACTATTGGCCGAATGCCATTGATCAGAGTAGTTCATGATTTGCAGCATGATATCCTTTGCCAGTTTGTAATGATTTCCGAGAAATTCTCTTCTACTCATTACGAGCTGCACATAGCTTTGGTCGTCTGTTATTTGTTGATCAACATTGATCACCGTCACAACAGAGTCGTCCGAAGCTGGTGAGTCCACCATGGTGAAAAGTTTTTGATGAGGCTTTCAAATTTCCAAGATGAAAAGGAGTATATTCTGTTGAAAAATGGTACTGAATCCGTATAGAAGAGAACAAGTTTAAAAAACGAGGGGATGTCAGCCGTTAAGCACACAATATGACTCAATAACTTCAGGTATGACAGCAACTACTACATGACTGTAATTGTATATGACTCCTCTTTTTATACTATAATTGTATGGCAACTGAAACGGAAGCTTCTGTTTGCACTGGTGTGTGTCACCTCGCGCTGAAACCATATTGGAGCCCTGGTCAGGGGGACATAATCAGTGGCTTGGCCACAGTTTTAAATACACCGCGAAGGAAAACATGCTACATAGTTAATATATAATGATCGTATGCAATTCACTTTAGAGCTTTACATAATAGAGACTTGGTTCACCTCCAAAATGTTGGATTTGTGCCAAAACAAATTGCATGATAATGAAGTAAATATGTACTCATTTATCAGATCACCACTCCTTATTATTAATTTTAGTTTCCACGCCTAACTCTATATAGAAATGGATGGTTGAATCAAAATTGTAATGTGGTTGGTACCAATTGAAGACGCCACCGAGGAGGGAGCTCAGTATTGGGCCTCCGTAGTTTATGTGAAACATTCTATTGGTCACTACTTGTATGTATTATTATGCACAGAAAACTGCGTTCAACGACTACAAAGATCTTTGCAAAGCACTCGTAATTGACTGGTTGAATATACAACTAAAGTTACTAAAAACTTACGAATAATAAGCTGTTCGATCCTTATTCCCTTGGAAATAAAATTAATTCATAAGGTAATAATGCGTGTATAATACAGGGGTTAAGAATGAGAAAGGAGGTCAGCTCCAACAACATGATATATAATATATAGGGAAAAAGGAAGAAGGAAAAAATGGAAATGAAAACACGCCAATGACAGTTCCACCGGTATGAAATTGAAGATGAGACGATTGCATATATAGGCCTCAGTTAAATACTATCTACCCGAAGAATAATGTCCAAGGATCTGAATGAAATAGTGGTTGGCCCATTTGGCCTTGATATCTCCAAGCTTTTCTAAAGAAGGCGATATATCTTCTTGGTTCGTGCAAGAGGAAGGTTCATCGGAAGCGGCCTTGGTCATGTCGTCCTTGATTTGGCCAATGATATTAACGACAAATTCATCATCATCGCCGTATTCTCTATAGAATAGCTGAGCTCTATTGTCGACGTCGCGATGCAAATCATACCACAGGACCTGAAGTCTTTTCTTCTCGCGTTTTGTCTTCTTCTCCACCCTGTGACTGCGAGGTTGTGTGTTCTTCGCAGCCAACCAGCGGGTCAGGGGATCGTCTACTTCGGCAAGCGCCTTGTTAAGTAATCTGATCGCATCTTGGAGACACTTCATCGCAGCTTCAGGTTTTTTTCCGATGTCGACAGGTTTGTTTGGCATGTATACATCTCCTGGCCCTTGTGGTAGTTGCTGTTGTTCCGTCATCTTGGATGGTGAAAGAGCTTCCTTTAAGAGTTTGGAAGCAAAAAGATACAACAGGTATAGAGATAGAATGACAAGAGAGAAATAATTGAAGACACTGAGAACTTGGTATGACTGGCATTGTATGGCCATTTCCCATGACTCTTATCATGCGTGACTCTTTTTTCCGATATTGTTTGACTCAGTGAAACTAAGGGAAATAGACAAATTAACTGTTGAAACAAGCAGAAAATGCGGGTAGAGCTTAGGAATCAGTCATTCCTTCTCATATGTGAGGATCTTTGAGTAAACCAGTCTAGACCTAGTCCCTGGTCAATTCACCGATTTCGATATACCCAAGGGTAGAGAAATCCATATCCCCTAAGACTCATGTAGCCAGCCCATAGTTCCAAAATGTCAAAATAGTGATAATTTACACACTACTAGAAAGGACCAAACTTTTTACATTTGAAACACTATTCGGGCACCAAGAAACACGTTGCATAATGACCCTGACCAGTCATACTTTCCCGATTCGGCATTGTCTCACTGTACGGGCTGTCCCGCAATTTGTGTAACAAACCACATCATTATAGTCAGAGGGGAAAAGCTTCTTGGATATCATACACTAAATAGGAAGAAGAAAATGTCAAGAAAAAAAATTTAAGCTATATTTTTATCAATTAGAGTGAATTTTCAAGGTGTAGCAGTTGAAAATTCACAGATTCAAGATGGATGGCACAGGATACACTATGAAACACGTAAAATCAAAATATCAATGTCAACTAGGTGCACACCCAAAAATAGGATAATGATGACTCGTTCATGTTCTTCCTACAGAGCTTGGTATAATTTTGTGTTTTAGAATTATTCATGTTTATCTAGCAAGAAGTTTAACAGCTACCTGATGATGGAACTAATCTATGCCAACTTCACAAAGAGAATCTCCATAAAATAGTACATATGCAAGGGTATCAAGTTGACAAGAAAACACAGAGTTGAGTACAGTTTTCGAATAGAGAACAAACAGAGAGAAAAAAAGAGAAGAGAAGAGAAAAAGAAAGTTGCCGATCCCTCCTTGGAACGAAGCCTGACACCGCTGGAATATCCAAACTCCCATGTCAACCTTCTTCGCTTCGCTTGATTATTTATTCCAGGGAAAAGGGTTCCTCAAAGTCAAACAAATCGTCTCCACCGCCTTCAGAACCGCTAGAGCTAAAATTTAGGAAGGAATGATATGGCGTGCTTGGGTATTTGATCTCGTTCCAGTCCTTTTCAAAGCTATCTAAGCGATTAATGATATCGACTTGCAGCTCCATCGACTTGAATTGTGCATCAAATGTCATATCCACTTTGATGGATTCCCACTTGTGAGAACGATCGGCATCTAGCTTTCGTGCTGGGTAGATCGCTGCTTTGATTTCTCCTTGCTCGCCCTCAGTCCCCTCCTTGGGGTAAGAGAACGTGACAAGAATCTTCCGGCGTTTTTTAAGCCCCGAAGTCCACTTTACATCGACTGGATCGAGAACACCCGGTTCCTTCATGCGTAGATGCCCCCAAAGCATTACACGTATTTTCTCCTTGAGTAAGTTCACGACGATATCGGAAATGACATCCTTTTCCTCGCAGATATTGCATTTGATCTTATATAGAACAACATCACTGTCATGCGGGTTGATACGAACCTCAGACGCCCTGTGGCTTGGAGGAAACATACAGCCGTCCTTCTCAACGCTGTGGTTGCACGTGTATTTGTGGAGCCGCTCTACGTTGATGTGACGCGCGCCACTGCTGCGCACGTTGTTCGTCATTTTTGAAAGCTTCGTGATGGATGTGTGATGGATGTTTCGTGATGGATGGTGGAGGAACTTTGTCAGAGGAACTTTGCGTGTTGTGCTTTGATAGTAGGTACCTAGAAAAGGGGAATGTGAGTTAGAGTGACATTTATAGATAGCGCACCAAGAGGAATTTTACCTACCTTAGATGGTAGTAACCGAAGCTATCTTGCACATGAAACAGCCATACCTTAGTTGACAGTGGCAAGAAAGCAATGCCAGCCAAGCCGCTCGTCGTAGAAGCTATGTGTCATTGTTCAGTTGGAGACATACAGACCGCTTTTGATTTTCCAAGTCAATGAAAAGTCGGTTCTGAATTTTCTCTGGAACAAAGCAGTAGCAGCCCCATACTTTTAATCGGGCAAACCAGCGGTATGTAGCACAAACGAGGTTGACTGTGATTCTGCAGAGCAAAGGCGGTAAGTCTTCTATCAGGACCAAGCTCTTTCACACGCACATAACATGGAAGAAAAGTCCTTGAAGCAGTGTTGCACATAGGGGATACATGCATAAAATGGTAGGCTGCTATATGGAGACATTGATATTCAACTAGCCATGTTGAAGTTTAGACTGGGCATGGCAATGTGTCATTTGATATTGAGTCACTTCTACCTGATGGTACATGTTGATGGTATTGGGCCACGCATGAAAATTGAACGCCGGGAGATTTTAGTCTATTTTACATGTTGTTTAACAAATACATACCCTCCCCAATATGTTTCAACGTGATCGATGTTAGGGTACAGCAGTGGTCACGTGAAGTCCCGAGAGCGTTTTGAAAATATGAGGTCTCCTTCCCCATTTGGACTGCAAAACCCCAGAACGGAAACTGTAAATTTGCAAGCCGACCGAATAGGAATGTGTTTTTTTACGCAGGGCCAGGGCTCGGTTGAAGTGGCATGATCGCTCTCGTTTTCTTTGCAAGGCGCAGGCCTAGACTAGAGTCGGAAACACCAAGCAGAGCACAACATCTAACATCCCTATTATGGTCGTCTTACATGCATCGCGTCTTTGTCTGATGTCGTAGTTTTTAACACTTTTGTAGTTCTGTGGGCGGCCCCACCTCGGCGCCGATCGAGTCTGGATACGATACCAACACCATCGTTCCTCCGGACACTCCACCTGTCAACACCACAAGTGCTCAGCCTATCAATGCTATACAGCACGCCCGAGTTGCTGCACTGATTACGTTGGACTCATCCTGCAAGCAATGGATCCGCACCCGAACGGGGATGCTAACGGCCGTGGGGTACGCCCCGTGAATGCCCCCATCCGCGGCCGACCGCAGCTGTCATGCACGCCATGCAAGCGCAGAAAGTAGGTTTTGTCATCGCCGGCTCGGATGCTCTACGATCGCAAGGGTTTTTTTTAGATGGAAAACTAATATCGATCAAGGCTAAAATGTGACCGGGCGCGGCCTTGCGACAACTGCGTCAAGCGTCGCGAGGCGGACACCTGTGTGTATCCTGCCACTGGCTCTGTCGCGCGGGACCAGACGCGTGAGTCTAAGAAGACCAAGAAGCGCATTGAGCGCCTCGAGTCTCTGGTGATGGAACTTTTGGACCGCGGTCCTTCAACCAACGAAACCTTGTCTGATGGTCCTGCCACCAGCGAAAGCGATAGCCAGACTCAATCGCAGACATATCGCAACGGTGGCGAGGCCGAGAATGACCACGACACAGATCACTCGCCAATGCAGAATGATATTCCTCCTCTGCGCCGTTTGTCGGGGCTCCCTGCGAGCACCTCGTCGTCTTCGTTGTGGGAAACGGTACTACAGGATGTAAGGTTCCCTGGCCTGGCAGTCAACTATGAACTCATCGCTAATCATATCAGATTGGCGAAATTAAAAATTATTTTGAAGAGCATGAAAACGACTTCAAACTCCAAGCAGGGAAAGTTGAGGATGCAAGAAACCCTCCAGTTGAGCCCTATGTGCTTGAAGGCAGTCCCGGCCAATGGAACGTTGACACTTTTATTCCATACGTGCCTCCACGACCGGTAGTCGACATACTGATTGCTCACTACTTTGGAGTAGACAGCTTCGTCAGACGTAAGTGTTGCGTCTTGTTTTGGTCAACGCCAATTATTGACAATATCACAGCCATTATTCACCCCAAAAAGTTCCTACGTGAAGTACGGCAGCCGCCTTGCCCCTCAGATTTATGTGTTTTTGTTACAGTAACTAACCCATGATTGTAGTATGAAATGTTCTGGCATGACCAGTATAGGGTTTCTAAATTATGGCTTGGTCTATTGTTTGCTATTATGCGACGAGCAGTTCATGTTGCGCGAGAAAGTGGTTTGGATTTGAGCCCTCATCTCGGAGACATTGATGAAGCCATCGCCCTTTTCCGAATGCGCACGAAACAAATTTTACTGGCTACTATGTTCACGTCGCCATCAATAGCAAAGCTGGAATTGACTTTAGTTCACCTTGACGCCGAATTTACACATAGTCAAGACACGAGTACAGAGGTGTGGATTGCTATGGCTACTGCAGTTCGCATGGCAATGAAACTCGGACTGCACCGTGACCCCAGTCTTCATGACAACTTGTCGCCTTTTGAGTGCGAAATGCGCCGGCGCTTATGGCTAGGACTCGTACAGACAGATGTGCTGCTATCATGGCAGGTTGGGCTTCCCAGCATGATAGTCCTTAAACAGTGCGACACAATGCTGCCTAGGAACTTGTTTGAGGATGATTTTGATGAAAATACAAATCACCTACCTCTATCGCGGCCGTGGAACGAGGTAACAAAAATGGGCCCTTTTGTCGTGAAATGGCCACTATTTGAGGTATTTTCGAAGATCGCATCTCATGTCCAAGACATTCACCCCAACGACGCCGAGGTCCCCATTCTAGAAAAGGAAATCTTCGCTGCTCGTGATTCACTCCCACCTATGTACAAAGTTCGCCCTATCCAGGACTCCATCCTTGACTCTCCTGCAATCATTTTGCGCCGTTTTACCATCGACCAGACAGTGCATAGTGGAATCTGCGTTCTACACCGGCGTCTATTTCCGCTAGCTCGAACTCATCCGCAGTACAGCCATTCCCGCAAGGCTGGGATAGATGCTGCGTTGACTTTGCTCAACTACCAAGCCCTGCATTACCACGAGACCGCACCGACCGGTCGGCTGGCAGGCCACAAGTGGATGGCCACTTCTGTAGTCAGGCACGATTATCTCCTCGCAGCCATGTTGCTGTGTCTAGACCTACGACAGGCAATGGCCGTAACCACACATCCTGCTTCAACAGATATAAGTCTTTGGGGAAAGGAGCGACGAGAGGAAATGGTTGCTGCATTGGAAACCTCTTACCATGTCTGGCGTGCTTCCAAAGACACATCCATCGAATCATTTAGGGCTAGCGAAGCTGTTGCTGTTCTTTTGAATAAGGTTCGGAGTGAGGAAAGTGAGAAGCCCATGCCAGAGTCAAGCACCGGTAAGACTTTTTTTTCCCCTCTGTGTTCTTTTCCCTTTCTTTCTCGCTGCCGTGTTTTGTCGGTTGTACTAAAAATGAGATTTTACAGGATCGATGCCATCTGTCGAAACTCTCGAAATTTCACCTCCCGAGTTTGCAGTCCCGAACCCAGATCCATACAGTCTCAGTTTACCATTTTCGGAAATGGTTACTTCTCCGGGAGCTATCGATTGGGTAAGTTAGAATCCTCGAATAGCACACACTAGATAGCATTGTTTGGTTTCCGTACTGACGACTTTCCTAAACAGGCCGAATTCGATCGATATGTGATGGGAGGCAATGTACCCGTCGATGTAGAGTCGATATATCGATCTATCAATTGATGTAGTTCCATAGTTCTATTGTAATGACGCACGAGTAATTGATACCACGAGAATGAACTTTTTTTGTTTTGCCCAACATTATAGTAATGATAGTAATGACACAAATATTTTAAGGTTGTCATAAAGGGGACTAATCTAGGCAGTCCATTTCAGGGAATCAGCAAGTTTCAAGAATTGCTCAAAATATTTATTCTCTTTCAAGAAGTCTTGTGGTGGTTATGCATATGTAATTTACATTGATCTTGACAAAACAGCATTTTTTTAAATCAAGACATGGACAGTCAGAAGGTGGGTGCGACAAATAATCTGAAGTAGACCGAGAGGATGAAAAACAGAAGGAAAGAAAAAAAACGCCATAAGTTAATACAATACATATTTCCATCCAAACAGTGCATGAAAAAACAGATTTCCTGCTCTAGATGTCGTGTCTAATCAAACACCATAATGCAAAGAAACAAAGGTCGAATGAGGGGGGACAAAAAGGCAATTGGAGCGATTCATCGCTCTAGCAATGTAAAAATACAAAGTAATAGCGTCGTCAGAATGCGATTACTTGCCCTGCTCTTTTTCGCTTTGAACGGTATCAATTCTGGTCAGATTTTTTTGACTTGGAAGACCGCGATTTGGTTCTGGTCCGGTTACCGGAAATTCTGTCCATGTAGCGGGTTTTGTCCTCCTCATCGCGCAGCACCTTGTAGGCTTGTGCTTCTTTCTTCTGAGCATCAGTCAAGCGAGGCTTAACAACGTGCGAGCCGTCGGCATTCATGCCAGTGGTTTTCCCCTTCATTTTTTCCATTTTCTCATCCATTTCGGTTTTCATGTTGGAAACCTCCTTCTTGGCATTGTCCACCATCTTGTCAATCATGCTTTTATTGCCTTCTTTCGTGGGAGCAGCCTTCATCTCGGTTTGTTGCTGTCGATACTGCTGTAGATATGTGGCCGTCTGTTCTTGAATCATTCGAAGCTTCAAACGAGATTGCTCCCTTTCTAAAGCGCTGGGTTCAGGCGGTATAGGTACCATCCCCAATATGGAGCGTGTGGCAGGGGTATTCAGTAGATATGCTTGTAGGAAGGCGAGAACACCAGAGACCGCAAAGTACATCTGCAGGGCAGCAGGCTGGAATGCGATAAACACCAAGGATAACACTGGAAGACCAAACATCAATCCTCTACCAATAGAACTTGTCATCATGTCGTTCATTCCACTCGTTGCTGCTTTCTGTAAACCGTCTTGTTAGCTGTCATGGTTAGCAACTTATATTGAGTCTAACATACCTTGAAAGTCCAGTACGTGAAGGCTGAAGCTGCGATGGGAAGCACAAACAGAGGATCATAAGTGGTGAGATCTGTGATCCAAGCAACCTGTTCGTCCGCGAGTGCAGGCACTGGCAGGGAAGTCATGCCTCTCACAACACGAAAGCAACCGAACCCGAGAGGGATTTGAAGCATTGGCAAGAAGTTCTTCCAAATGCTTATTCCAAGGCTATCGTGAATTTCTTGCATCTCTTCCTTGACCTTTGCTGCTTCTAATTGCTTCCCCTGTGTTAGGAACATTGTCCGTTGACTCCTGAGGACCGACATTTTCTCTTTGATAGGGATTGAAAGCGCGGCATTACTGCTCGCCATTACCGCAGGCTGAAAAAGAGCCAGGCGAACCAAAGCAGCGGCTGCCGCGATACTGGCCCACCACGGTATCCCGCTCATAATATGGATGTGTTCAATCGACCATTCCATGAAAGCCGACGGACCCCAGCCATAATCGAGGCCGAGGTCTTTCAGGTAGCCAAGACGTTCAGGAATTTGGGAAATCGACATGACATCTTCGAGAAGGGAGGAGGAATCGGTCGCGGGTATTTGCGTGAGATCCTCACTGCCGGCCGGGCCATTGTTCGTCGACGTCGAGTTAAAGCGAGCGAAAGAGGAGCCGGAGATAGCGGCTGGCGTACATGGTGAATTGGCTTGAAGTCGTGCTCGGTTTCCTCGGCCAATCGCGAGATTTGGCCGCGAGGCAATGTGAGAGAGCTATCGCTGAGTTAGAGAAAACAGCGCAATTGACGGGGGTTGAGACTAACCGAACGAGCGGACACGAAGGTATTCAGAGGGCGAAAGCCTCCTGTTTTCCCCGCAACTGCGTATCTCGACAGAGCGCGACCGCCGAGCATCTTGACGGGTAGTAATGGGCAGCTGCTGCGAAGAAAATGCTGAAGCTGGAACCGGGGCTGGAATTCGCGATAGGCAAATTATTTTGTTGTCCAACGCCAAGCCCGACTCTGCCAGACCCTCCTCACCGCCCGCGCCACTAGCCAATAATGGCCACCCGTAGATTTATCTCTATACATACGTACACCTTAGGAGTGTCTCAACCTACACTACAAACTTCTGAAAAACACTGCGAGCTACTGTACCCACAGGGCTGTTTTTAATCTGCTCTCTGCAGGTCTTGCCTATTTCCTATCAACTTATCTCCAGTATACTTGCATCGTCAATTTCACAGATTGTATCGTTCCACAGGAAACCATTTGACTCTGTATTGACCTGAATCTATATTGGTGGTTCCACTACGCCATATTCCGGCTGAGGACCGCCGCTCGGCCATAAAAGACTGAATGAATGAGCAGGCTGCGGCGGAGGCTGTCTCTTGCGCCGTTTTGAAAGGCTGCATCCACCAGTCCGAGCAACCAAACGACAACGAGCACAGGCATCTCCAGGCCAGCTTATTTCCTGGGAGCCCCTTTTAGAGTAGACCCAATATTTTTCGCTATTGGATTGGCAAGCAGTGCACCTGTCCTGTCCGTGGAGTTGTTGTCAAACTACTGCGTATAGCTGTTTCTAACCAAATATGGTTAGAACAATTGTCTGAGGTCTGAGACTATGAGTCTTTCTCCTACATGCAGCTACATGAAGCTGGGATTGAACTTTAACGACTTATGAATGAGTAGTATATCAGTAGTGTAATTGTGTAATTAGGTTATTCTTTTCTGAATGTCCCATAAACGCCGCCCAGTGAGTGAGTCCCATTCTATTTACATGCATGAGAGGATGTGAAATCCATCCAACGCGAGCCTCACACGAAGGATGGTCCAACTATTCCTCCGTGCTATCGGAAAGAAGCAAAAAAAAAAAAATCATTACCGGTATTTCCAAGCTCCTCCGCTTAATGTCTACTCCAAGGCCGCCGCATCCTCCACATTGGCATGGGGGTTCCTCCTTCGGTCTCGGACTTCTCTCAACTCAATACCGGGACCGGCAGGCGCAGTGCGTCTCCAAGTTGGGAAAACCTGTATTCCAAATCAGTCAAGCGTCCCTGGTGTCGTGTGAACAGCCAAACCCACCTTTGTGCCAGACCAGCCTAGACGGAAAGCAGCTTCATGTGCAAGGAGCTCGCCCAAGCCGAGCATGAGTCCGTTGACAAAAGGAAGGAGCACGTTGATCGCGGCGCCGCGTAGTAGGCCCCAGAATGTCGGGGGCTTGTATAGGATCAGAGGAGAGCTTGATGTTGAGGGTGGCGAGGAAGAAAGCTCGTTGTGGGCGGAGTAGTTTTCAGAGTCCGAAGGCACCGTCATGGCGGAGTCGTACAGCTCGATCCCCTCGCCTGTGTTGTTCCCAGCCATGATGTGCGAACTGTAGTCGAGAGAAAAGGTCGCAAAAGGCTTGTTTAATTGCTTTCTTGAGTCTGGTCAATTCATCAACGTCAACATTGACTCGTGACTGCCGCGGGCGAGTCTCGGGCTTGGCAGTGGTTAGTCAGCGGTTTGCATTACATTATTCCTATTATCGCCTAGCGTTGTCTGCTGCTCGTTTTCGTCAGTTGGCTATTTAATAATATTTTGTTCCATACTTATAATATACCACCGGAGCCGTGGTTGATTTCCAACTAATAGTCTAGGTCATGCTTTCTACTTTTAGTGCCTCGACCACTAATAGTATATATTCACCCTGCCACCTCGTCCTCGACCAGTTGACAACCTATTGAATACGGCTTTGGTTCTCTTGTTCTGCATTAACCTAGGGCGTGAACATATAAATTCATATAGAGAAATAACAGCCCTCTAGACATTAAAATCTTCTGTAGAAAACCCCATCCAATGCTGTTGATGGCATTTCGAATGCGGCTCCGCATGATGACCAATCAGGCAACAGTGACGTACGCCGCCCGCGCGAGAGCTTCAGTTGGCATGTTCCGCCAGCAAGCAACAATTCTACGGCTGACCTCGACATATCGTTGCGGATATAACCCGGCACCCAGCTATTATTGCGTCTTTGCCTTGCCGAACAAAGTCGCCGCAACTTAAGGTTTAGTCCTATTGACTTTACCACTCCTTATTGTTTAAACGCTCGTGAAACCCCCGCCATCAAGATGGCTTCCAACACCAGCCAAGATGACATCCTGTCTCAGTTCTGTTACATGACAGGAACCAACCCGACAGAGGTATGAATATCGATTTACCAACTCGCAAAAATATGAAGCTTACCAACAATCTCTCAGGCTCGACCCTTTTTGGACGCGAACCACTGGGACATCGATGCCGCCGTTACGGAATACTTTGCGGACCAGGAGGAAGAGCTTTTACAAGACATGGAGGCCAGTGACGGTAGGCGGCTTGGGTCCGATGACCCAGCTGAGCAGTCGACTGGAGCTCGCTCTCTTGGACAGGGGGCCTCGGCCGGTTCGCAGCCATCCCAGGGCAAGTCTGGTGCTGCTAAGAAATTCGCAACCCTGAAGGACCTGTCGTCGGGAGCCGGAGGACGCGATACCGGGGATGACGACGACGAGAAGCAAGATTTTTTCGCTGGTGGTGAAAAATCAGGCCTGGCGGTGCAAAATCCAGATGACATCAAGAAGAAGATTCTCGAAAAGGCCAAGCTGTATGACTACCGTTGTTGTTGCTATTTTAGATGAACAGTCGGTTTGCTAATCCTGGTTCTAGAGCCCAGCCACCCCCGTCCGACGACTCGACATCGAAGACATCTCATTTCACGGGGGCTGCGCGCACGCTGGGAGGTGACGACGCTCCGAGCCAGGTGGTCCAGGACCCGAATGAAAACCGACCCCAGCGACCACCACGGGTCCAACGTACACTGCACTTCTGGGCTGATGGCTTTTCGGTAGAGGATGGGGACTTGTATCGATCCGACGACCCTAGGAACGCGGGGATCCTGGAAGGCATCCGGCGTGGACGAGCCCCTCTCTCCATCATGAATGTCCTACCAGGACAGGAAGTCGACGTGGAAATCAAGCAACATGAGGAGAAATACACCCGGCCCAAGCCAAAATACAAGCCATTTTCTGGCTCTGGGCAACGACTTGGGAGCCCGACTCCCGCCATTCGCACCTCCCAACCCGAGCCCGCTGCTGCGGCCGCCGCCAGTCCGTCAGAAGCAGCGAAACCCGATGTTGACGAGTCACAGCCAATAATCACATTGCAAATCCGGCTCGGTGACGGTACGCGTCTCACATCTCGATTCAACACCACTCATACGATTGGAGATGTGTACTCTTTTGTGTCGGCAGCCAGTCCCTCCAGCCAGTCTCGGCCCTGGGTGCTGATGACAACTTTCCCCAGCAAAGAATTGACCGACAAGTCTGCGGTTTTGGGTGAATTGTCTGACTTTAAACGAGGCGGAGTTGTCGTGCAGAAGTGGCAATAGTCTCTCCCTCACAGTTAAGCTCGTTTTTCTAGTACAGTGCCATTAGTATTCTGGCTGTATGACCTAGATAGACATCTAAAATAAAATTTGCACTTCCATGAGAGATTGAGCAACTGGGTTTCTCGATAATTTCTTTCACATAGGTAGTGATTATAAGATTGAAGTTCCTATTAAAACTACGTAAAATCCATGCAGAATGTAATTCTATTGTTCATAGCATGTTCAACTCTCTGGTAAAGAATTATTATCAAGCATTCGGACTCTGAATGTCGTTGATATGAAGATATAAAAACTGGAACGTGCTTAGCAATCAGCTCCGATGACGCAGTTTTTAGCTTCAAGTCCTCCGCGGAAGAACCACAAATTTCCCTTGCCACAATCTTCGTGCCTGATCTATTATTTCACTACTTCTCTACCTTTCACAATTTTAAACCGACTCTAGAAAAGAGAAATTCACCATATATGAGATGCCACTCGACGGCGTCAAGAAGATTGTGCTGGTGAGTCGACCGTTTTTCTTCAGCGCGGAGTTTACCCCTCATCTTATCGATAAACGAAGCTGTATCCCCAACACAAAAAGGTACAATAAAAAGCTGACTGTGATTATTTTGCAGGTCCTTTCCGGAAAAGGAGGGGTGGGAAAGTCGTCGGTGACGCTTCAGCTCGCGCTCGCGCTTTCGCTGCAAGGCAAATCAGTCGGCATTCTCGACATCGATCTGACCGGCCCGTCAATTCCAAGACTCGTTGGGAAGGAAAATGAGAAGATCACACAATCCCCCCGTGGCTGGATCCCCGTTGAGGTACACCCGACAGAGCTAGCAGCGAATCAAGAAGAGAGTAGCTCGGCGACGCCGCGCGGTTCGTTGCGATGTATGTCTGTCGGCTTCCTTTTACGGGACCGTGGAGATGCGGTGATATGGCGAGGCCCGAAGAAGACAGCAATGGTACGGCAGTTTCTCACGGATGTGTACTGGGGGGAGACGGACTATTTGCTTATAGACACACCACCGGTAAATCTTGTCGTCCCATGGCTACCAGCCTTCATGAATGGTTTTTGCTAACTCGAGTCATGATCCAGGGGACAAGCGACGAGCATATTAGTATCGGCGAAAGCCTCCTCACCATGGCATCTACATCATCTACTACCGCTACATCTCAAAACATACCTCACCTTGCCGGCGCTGTTCTCGTGACGACACCGCAGGCCGTCGCGACGTCTGATGTGCGCAAGGAAATAAACTTCTGCGCAAAGACGCGGATCCCGGTTCTGGGCGTCATTGAGAATATGTCTGGCTATACATGCCCCTGCTGCGGAGAAGTGAGCAATATTTTCTCACGAGGTGGAGGGGAGGTCATGGCGACTGAGATGGGTGTTCCCTTTCTGGGCCGGGTCCCGATCGATATCAAGTTCGGACAGCTCGTTGAGAGTCAAAAGATTGAGGGTGATATAGACAGTGATGCTGACGAAGAAATGGAAGTCGATCAGGCAGCGACGCAACAGTCTCTGGTGGAAGAGGATAATAGGTTATTAGTGGACAAGTATAGGGATTGCTGGTCTCTTCCTATATTTGAAGGGTTCACCAAAAGTCTTTTGGAGAAGGTTGAGAGTTCTGCTAGTCAGACGTAATATATCATCAGCATTGAATTATACATTCATTCTAAATGCATCAATGAAAGGCGCTACGGGCTTTGTATTTTTTTCATGTTTCGATTGAAGAACAGTATGGACATTAACAAAAAAGAGGTTCAACCCAGTATTTCATGATCACTGAAATCATTTAGTCATAAATTTCTCAATGGATATCAACGTCGAATATGAACCTGCGAAGGAAACCATTCATTTAAGATATTCAACGCCTATCCTTCCCCAGGCGCCATCAAACAGGGGAAGCCGAAAGAAAAAACGCCAACCTAGGCTTCAAAAGTAAATCAATCCAATCTATCAGAAGGCTCAATAATTCAAGCGCTCGGGACAGCTATAGCCTGGTCTTGGTCTCTTGCTAAAACAGCGCGAAGAGTGATTTCCGCGGAACGTGCCTGAGGTTCTATACTCTGGGGGCTATGTTTCTCACGTTGGGCAATTGTTTTCAACCAGTCTAGCCAGTCCTGCACTTCCCTGATAAATGATTTCCTATCGACCAACTGATTCTGAAAACACGCCTGGCGGTTTGCAGCAAAGGACGTCGACCGAAGTGTCGGCGAGCCTTGCGGCGTATCCGGGGGCACTGATGGCCAAGATGATCTGTTGCCCTGAGCTTCCAGGAGCGTTTCTGATAGCATCGGTGGAGAGGTAATGGTCGACTGCTTGGCAGCCGTGGATGAGCCAGAGGCTGGGGCTAGCAGAGCCTTACCAACCGGTTTTGATGTTTTGGAGGGTGCCTCCAATCTGACCACTGGAACTTCTGACGGGCTTGCTTCGCCCGCGACAATATCATGTCCATTTGATTGTTCGGAATTGACCTGGTCTTCGCTCGGCCTTCCAGGTGTTTGCCGATAACCAGTGGCAAACGCGGTTGTTCTCAAATTTTCGAGCAAACCGATTGTTGAGTTGTAATTCTCGTTCTCACCGTCAATAATTACAACATTGTTGCCATCTGCGTTGGCTAGTCGTTCGCTGCTCACACTGGCTTCCTCAACGGTCACTAAGCCACCCAAGGGAGTGTTGATTTCGGCAAACGGGGCAATATGACTTCCGTATTCATTGGCAAGACTCAGTTTACTGCGGCCGCAAATTTCAGCAATCGAGTCCAGCGTACTGCGTATATCAGGCTCTATTGCGTTCAAGATCGCTTCGATGTTGAAATCATCAATAGAGGGCATCTCACATCGCCGCCGTGACTCTGAATCGGAAGGCATATTTGCAGATGATCGAGACGACCCATTGACACCTGGAGAATATGACCGCACCAGGACCGGCTGAGAAGCCAGTGTTGAAGAACGCCCAGTTATGGGTTTGTTGTCTCGGGGTCGCCGGGATAGAGGCTTTGGGTTGCCATGTAACTGGCGCAATGCCGCAGTACGCCTTGCCAACGTGGACTCGTCAAGTCTCGAATCTCCCTGACGAGACTGCTGCTGTGGCAGATGAGAGACGGCGACACTCGGCGAAAGCGCTGGGCCTGAAGACCCTTGCGGCCAGGCCGATGTCGACAGTCGAGATCCATCCTGGTGGGTCGGCGTATAGTCGGATCTGGAATCCATAATGACCACGTCCTGTTGGACACCGCACACGTGCAGCACACCAATTGACG
Organism: Talaromyces rugulosus; assembly: GCF_013368755.1. Classification (NCBI taxonomy): domain Eukaryota; kingdom Fungi; phylum Ascomycota; class Eurotiomycetes; order Eurotiales; family Trichocomaceae; genus Talaromyces; species Talaromyces rugulosus. Next base: position 4,794,889 of record NC_049564.1, read on the forward strand.
GGAGACACAGTTGACTTACTAAGCGCTGTAGCTAAGCAAGGAACTGAAAATAAAATGACGCGGAAGGATAGTTTGTTCAGCGCAGTCGTACGAGCGAACGGCGGACCGGCCACAGTTTCATACTATAACCAGTATCATTTAAGCGGGTGGTCAACAAAGCGAATGTATAGCCTCGAGATCAGCACGACGCAGGTCAGAGTGAGCGGCGCCTGACCAGGGTTGGCTCACGATGCAGGCTGCTGCAGAACTGCGGTGCTACTTAAGATCGAAAAGGCGAAACATACATGACGGAGGGATGAGTTGTCCCGCATCGTTAAAGCGATGCACATGCCAAGACCGATCGCGCGATCGATATGCACATGACTTGGTTGAGCTAACCTCGTTGTATTTGTAGGACATGTTACCTTTGGAAACGAGATTTTTAACAATTGATAAAGGAGACACCGACTGCCTAGGTCGTTTTACAAAGTGTATGCTTCAAAATGAATACCCCCGAAAGTAGATGGGCTAGTATTTTTAAACGGTTTCTAGCTAATTGCAGCTCGGTAATACAGAATCCACTACGGATTGTGGACAGACTCGTGTAAGAAATACTCGCAAAAAGTTGTATTCGGGTATCAATACGAGCGACAGTAACTTCAGTTCATTGGTCGAAAATGTAGTATCAGACGTAGACTACACGCTAATTATTTGCACCTTACTGTCACCCACCAACATTGAACTTGACAGCTGCCCACCATCGATACCATACGTTCTCTCCGTTCACATTCCAGTTCCCTCGTCGCAAAGGCATGGAAATCTCACCACGATGAGCAGACAGTTTGTACGCATCTACCCTATCCATTTACCAACTCTTGCGACACTGCGCCATACTAACGCACGTCAACAAAACAACAGTTTCCCGATTCCGAGGAGTCGGGGTCCGACTTTGACGAAGCTACGACTGACCTGCCATTCCCCAAACCCCTCTCGCGCGATTCCTTTCTTGCTTCCGACTTTGATCCGGCGACATATCTCTCTTCTCTTACAAACCGACATCAAACCCTCGAAGATTTGCGACTCGAGCTGCGCGAGTTAAGCCAAGGGCTGAGCAAACAGCTGCTCGATCTCGTCAACGAGAACTACCAAGATTTCCTGTCGCTCGGCGATTCTCTCAAGGGAGGCGAAGAAAAAGTCGAAGAAGTCCGGGTGGGACTATTAGGTTTCCAGCGAGATGTGTCCGCAATACAAGCCAAGGTTGACGCCCGGGCGGCCGAAATGCAGAGTCTTTTGCAGGAGAAAAAGCAATACAGAGTCAAGACGAATGTTGGAAGGGCTCTCCTGGACATTGCAGAGCGCATTGAAGAGCTAGAACAACGATTGATGATTCCGGACCCGGAGAACCGCAGCACCGCCGCCGCACACGAAACCCCCGACGAAGACTCGGAACTGGAAGACTTCAGCAATGAAAGCTCAGATGATGACGATGGTGATTTGGAAAGCGAAGAACATGAATCCGCTATAATTTCGCTCAAGCGGTTGGAGCACAATGTCCAAAAATTTGTTTACATCATTGCGGAGTCCGAGCAAATAGGCCAAAAACATCCTTTCTTGGTCAGCCAGGAGCCTCGTCTACAAAAGATCAAGTCAACATTACTGCTGGACATCGACACCGCGCTTAAACAACCCAGAAAACCCGGGACCAAAGGTGAAGCCCGCGCAGCCAAAACCCAGGCCCTCCGCGACCTGCTGGAAGCCGAGACGGAAGTAAATGGGCTCAAACAGCTTTCAATCTAAAGTGATTCATCACTTGGCTTGATGTTGTAAATTTCTTTTTGCATAGCGTGGAGTTTTGGGAACCATGAAAACAAAATTAACTGCTTCAATTGATACCATGAGACGCCACAAATAGAAAAATGCTTATATAAAGATACACTCTATGGAAAATATTATACAGGATGGTTTTCTCAAAGTCCAGTAAGGAATTGCCCCTGAGTGGAGTTTTCAGATGTGAACTCTCCGTTGAGACTGAAGCCAGGGCCGTGTGTCGAGCTGAGCACCTATTATGTGTTAGTATTTCAGTAGACCAAATAGGCAAATATGTGACGTACGACTTCGTAAATTTCTTTGGTGATGCGGTCACTCAATTGAGTGGCATCTTTCTTGATCTGCTCAATGGTGGCCCGCAAATTGTCTCGTAGCTGATCGGGTGAAAAGCCCAATTGGCCGATTGGCATCCGAATAACTGCATCTCTCTCACGGTATACAGTACCTCCACGAAGCATCTGCACGCGGATTCCAACGTCGTCAACCACGGTACCAGTCTTGACGTTCGGCATCAGTCCCCTCGGACCAAGGAATCGACCCATTCCGGCTTTGTTCATCGCGTCGAGACTATCCGTGTGACAGATGCATCGTTCAAAGTCAATATTGCCTGCCTTGACAGCATCAAAGACTTCTTGCTCTCCGACAAGCGATGCTCCCGCTGCGAGGGCGTCTTTGGCGTGTTTCGAGCCCGAAGGTGCAATCACACATATCCTCGACTCAGTCTGCACAGCATGAGGGAACCGCACCATGTTTCGGATAACAGGTCCATCCCTTTTCGACTTCAATCTGATATGGACCTCGTACTTGGATGATTCGCGGTCGCGTCCGACTTCGAATGCGCGGATGTATCTGCCATCTTGTGTGAGAAAAGCCAAGTCCGAACTGTCTACCCAGGCCGCGTGATCTTACCTCATCGCATCACAGAGGGCGTAGCGATCAATTAGAGACAAATCATGTTGGTAAAAGTCCCTTGGTTTGTCCTTTTTCTTGGTCTTGCCTTTGTCCTTTTTCCCTTTGGCTTGCGGATTGTTGGTAGCACAGCGAACCTGCTGCCGTTGCAGAGGATAGAGGAAAGGGGCAAGGCGAACATCCTTGCGCAGATATAACCGAGATGACAGCAACATATTCCTTGCTGCCGCTGGCAGGGCTGAGGTCGGTGTAGCCATGGCGATGGGGCGAAATATGTTGTGCTGCCTGCTCACCACCAAGCGACGACTTGCTTTGCTGCGAATGTTTTCGCGGAAGCTGGCAAGCACGGAAAAACAGTTTCTCCGTCGGTCTTTTCTCAGGGTGGGTCCGCCTCCCGGCTAGCGCCAAGCTGCGATTCGCTGTGGGGCATTCACTGAGTCACCCCGCCATCGATATCGATTCTTTTTTTTTTCTTCCTCTCTTATTCTTCTCTGTACGTTTTTTGCAATTGAATCCTGGACCAAGCACACATGGCAACGTTCAAGCTAGTCTGCGCCGGAGGGGCCAACCCGGCCGATGTCCTGCCCGCTACTCTGATTGCTACTTCCGTCAACCAAGCCCGCCCAAGTCCGGTGGTGGAAATCACTTATGAGAATGGCCCTAAACTGCCTGGTGGTGATGTGATTGAGTTCACCGGACAAAGTAGACAGACAGCTTCGGGCCTTGATGCTGTTATCAAGGAGCTTCGCACCACTTTTCCCTTCCTCAAAGGCAAGAATACCGCTCAGGTATGTTTTCTCTGTCTCTTTTTTTCTACTAGTGGGAATCAGTTCTAATGTCTGTGCAGGAAGAAGAATGGCTGTCCCGAGTACATGAATACACCCCCCTCGATTTCAAGGCGGTCGAAGGTCCTTTGCAGCGCCTGGACTCTTACCTGGTTCTCCGTTCGTTCTTGGTCGGCTACTCCCTGTCTGCGCCCGATATCGCCATTTGGGGTGCGCTCCGCGGAAACCGTGTCGTTGTATCTGCCATCCGGAAGGGAACACTCGTCAACCTTACTCGTTGGTTCCGCTTTTTGGAAGAGCTCTGCACGTGGACTACTGGTGCGGTTGATGATATCAATGCGGCAGCAAGGGCAAAGAAAGCGGCCAAGTCCAAGGCCGGTGCTAGCTACGATATTGCTCTGCTGAATACCGACCAGGGTGTCGTAACCCGCTTCCCGCCAGAGCCGTCCGGGTATCTACACATTGGACACGCCAAGGCAGCGCTATTGAACGACTACTTTGCACATGAGAAGTACAATGGCACTCTTCTTTTGCGACTCGATGACACGAATCCCAGCAAGGAGAATATGGAAGAATTCCACGATGCTATTTTGGAAGATTTGGCTTTAATGGGTATTAAGCCTGACAGACTTTCTCATTCGTCGGATTATTTTCAGATGATCCACGATTACTGCATTCAGATGATCAAAGACGGGAATGCGTATGCCGATGACACCGACAAGGACACTATGGCGCACGAGCGTATGGAAGGAATCCCTAGTAAGCGCCGCAATGATTCCGTTGAGGAGAATCTGGCACATTTCGAAGAAATGAAGAGTGGCTCTGAGGAGGGCCAAAAATGGTGTATCCGTGCCAAGATCTCACCAGACAATAAAAACAAGGCCATGAGAGACCCTGTCATCTACAGATGCCAACAAGCCCCGCACCCTAGAACTGGTACTACATGGAAGGTCTACCCAACTTACGACTTCACCTGCCCTATCTTGGATTCGGTGGAGGGAGTATCTCATGCCCTCAGAACCATTGAGTACCGTGACAGAAACCCACAGTACGAGTGGATGCTGGATGCCTTGAAACTTCGCAAGGTCCAGATCTGGGATTTTGCCCGCATGAACTTCGTCCGTACCCTGTTGTCAAAGAGAAAGCTTACCAAATTGGTCGACAGCGGCTCTGTCTGGGGATGGGACGAGTATGTTTATTGAATCCATCCACAACAAATTCCTTTTGCTGACATCGTTCCAGCCCCCGTTTCCCCACGATCAGGGGTATCCGACGACGCGGTATGACTATTCCTGCCCTCAGGGAGTTTATCCTGAAGCAGGGCCCTAGTCGCAATATTATCAACCTCGACTGGAGTATTTTCTGGGTTCGTTTTGTTTACGCCAAATCATAAGTTTCAGTTTCTAACGGATCCTCTAGGCTACGAATAAAAAGCACATCGATCCTGTAGCACCGCGTTTCACAGCAATCTCTAAAGAGGGTGTGGTCAAGGCAACGGTCAAAGGTGCTCCTGCTACTTTCGTCGAAGACAAACCTAAACATAACAAAAACCCGGAAGTTGGTACGAAGAAGGTTGCCTTCAGTGACTCCATCATTTTGGAGCAGGAAGACGCCAAGAGCTTCAAGCAAGATGAGGAAATCACCCTTATGGGCTGGGGTAACGCCATTGTTCGCAAGATTGAAACATCGGGTGACGTCGTGACACATCTCGATCTAGAGCTTCACTTGGAGGGAGACTTCAAAAAGACGGACAAGAAGGTTACATGGTTGTCTAGCGAGGGCCAGCAGCTGATCCCGGTCGAGCTTGTTGGCTTCGACCATCTCCTTACAAAGGATTCCCTGCAGGAAGAGGACAACTTTGAGGATTTCCTCAACCCGAAGACCGAATGGCGCGAAGACGCCTTTGCGGATGAAAACATCACAGAATTGAAACAAGGTGACATCATCCAGTTTGAGCGAAAGACCTTCTACCGACTCGACCGCCCATTTGCCGCAGACGGCAAGCCAGCTGTCTTCTTTGAAATCCCGACCGGAAAGGGTGGGAAGTAATTGTACACATCGACACTTATGAGTGGTATGGGTCTGGTATCAAGCTCTTATTAAAGACGAAGCCTGAGCCATCAAATTTGGAACAATACAAGTGTTTGCATCCAGCCAAGTTCACATGAAAGTTGACTTGCAAGGAAAATTACATGGAGCAATAATTGCCTAAATAATTGTATACGTGCGTACGAGAGTGTATCACATCCACGTAATAGCCACCTTGGAGACACAATCCCTGCAATTAGATAACATGGCCATGCACGTAGGCGCTGCCCCACCTGGGGTGCACGACGTAAACAAGGCTGCCCTAGTTCATCTTCTCTCCTCATCGGATTTGGTACCCAAACCAAAATCTAAGGCTTCAAAAGAACCATCGCTGTTGATATTATCTGAGCAAGAAAGCTATCGACCGAACTGCAAGCATGTCAGTGATTCCGGCTGCCGTCATCATCACATTGCTCGTTTTGGTAAGTCTTTCCTCCCTCAGCGGTATCAGCATCTACTCTTTCTTGTTCCTTCTGCTAATACAAAGTGGCTATAATTAGTTCATCGGCATTTCCATTATTCTAGGGGGGTACATCAATGATTCCCATATAAAATACGACTGACGCTAAATCGCTACAACAGTATAGCATGGTCCCAGACCACCTCCCTCTTTCTTCCATTCCCAACCTCGGTCAATGCCATCGCCACTCTTTTCCCGGTTTTCTCTGTTTTGATCGTTATTGCCGTCAATTCTTTTGCTTCGCGCTTTGAAAGGGCGAATACGCGCTGGGAACAACCAATAACGTCGGGTAATGGTGATGCCAATGGGACCACGACTATAGTTGCTTCATCCACCTTTCGCCCAATCCTCGCCTTCGTCATCGATAATCTCATGACGATTCTTCCCACGGTGCTTGCTACAATATCAGCCACATATATACTGCCAAACGATAATAACTGTCATCTTGAACAGACCTGGCAAACTTACTATCACAACAAAGATGTGAATGCCATTCGCTCGATACAAGACAGACTCCAGTGTTGTGGTTTGCGAAGCACTCATGACAGAGCATGGCCTTTCAAGGATGCGACTCATGATGATAAGGCATGTGAACGCTCAATGGGGTATAAACAAAGCTGTCTAGATCCGTGGAGTGATAACGAGAGAAAAGTTGCCGTGTTAGTCTTTGCAGCAGCTATTCTAGGATGGGGAATCAAGGTATTTAAATCATATCTTAGAACCTCGCTAGTAAATTAACTAACGAAAGCCCAGCTGGGATTCATGTATCTTAGCCCTAGAGGCTCGTGGACTTTCAACAATTCCGCTTTCGGCCGTCCTGCCTGGACTAATGGTGCTAGCAATGGCACTGGAGACTCATCTACGGCTCCAAGGCTGCTTGCTCGCACTTACAATGATGATTCAAGCGATATTCAGAGGGTTAGGGATGAAGAACCTCCATTCACCGATACCGCGCTGGGCGAAAATCCCTCGCTGGATGCCGATGCTCGCGATGTAACTTCGCCTGATGGTCGAGACCTTTCTGGGACAAGTCATTGGGGGTAAAATGTGTGGGGAAAAAGTGTCAACAAAAAGGCTAGTAGGAATGTATTTGTGCTTTTTATGAAGGAAGCTTTAGGGTTTGGGATGGCAATTTTCATGATGACTATGGATTATCATCAGTTCAAGAATTGTCCAAAAACAAAGTATTCAGTCGCGTCAAGAAAACTTCTCCTTTGGATCCCACGTGATATCCAAGAGCCCATCAGCGTAGAGCCCACTCACGATAAGTCGGCCTCGTTTGGAGTCCATATCACCAGTCGTACTGCTTGGGTAGTTCGTTCCGTCATCTATATCCATGAGTCAGGGTTTCTTCTAAAATATGGATATCGACTACATACCAGCATATAGCGTCCGGGCATAGTATTTACTTTGTAGGTTGAACAGACTTCCCGGAAAGGGGCTAAGATCTGGCCCATATCCACGTCGAATCTCTGCAACAACAGACGGTGCTACACATCCGTGTGGCCCTCTTGCCATACAAAAGAGTCTGCCAGAATCTGGAGATCCTGCTGCAATGACTCCGCGAAGAAACTTCCCGTGTCTATCGAAAACAGTTGGGTCGTCAACTTCTAGGGACTCATCGAAACTGAGGCTATGGGGATGAAAGGTTAGGTAGACTTTTTTATAATCCCCAGAAAGAGTATTAGTTTCGGTCTCGCGTTCGTAAATCCTGACAAAGTCGGTGCTACTTGAAGCAACTAATACTTCTTTCCCAGTGGGCGTCACAATAATACCATTGGCATATGGAATCCCCCCAGCAGCGATTGTAAATATTGGTTCGGTTTTTGATGTGAAGTCCACAAAGCTGACCCATCCTAGTGGAAGACCAAGAACTGACTCGGTTAAAGAAAGTACTGGGTGCTTTCGTCTGATAAGATAGTGGTCATTTGTGACATAGAATGAAGTATAGGAAACCGGCGCAACGGAATTTGGGGATCGTATCGTGTGACCACCATCCGATATAGTTGTCACGTAAGTAGCCCGGGCATTTTCGTAGTCGATGTCCATAACCTCCACTGTACCTCCATCGATACCATGGTTGACCACAAACAATCTTGTCAGTGTGCTTCCATCAGCGCGGAAAAAGTTGAGGCCGAGGGGACGGAGAGTAAAACCAGAAGGGAAATCATCAAGCTCTAGGTCCTGGAGGGTACCAGACCCTGCATAGTGGTATAGAAGTAAACGGCCTTCTGGGTGCGGATTTCGTGTTTGGCCCTAAGTTCTCCGGTAGCTAGGTTAGCAGAGATTGGTATCGCATCACAGCCTCGTACCCATAAAGTATTCCAGAATACTCTTCCAGGATCGGAAGTCATGATAGCAAAGCCAAATTTACGATCCAACGCAACTCCCTCGAAAAATCCAACGCGGTCCTTGAAAAGCGTCCAGGCTAGGCCACTACGAAAGGCGAGCCATTGTTCGGGTAGTCGTGGCAGCTCTACCCAAGGCGACAGCAACTTATGCAAGTAGGCCAAGACGGCAGAAATAGTTGCAATGATAGCGGACGCCTAAGACAATCTTAGCGATGGTAGAAATTCCTGGTTGTTCCCATCATACCTGGACGAATGATAGGCCGCCCATCCTGAGTGAGATGCCGTATGAATAAAACTAAAGCTTGAACTTGCGTAACATACCACAGTAAGAATTGTTGGGTCAACGAGAGGATGTGCATCGTGAATCCGAGGAAACAAGGAGACATTAATGTTCCGCGGCTCTGGTCATAGACGCGAGGTCGCTCCTTCCTTCCACTCGCAGGTCACATGCAACTCTAGCCTCTCCATCATTTCTTCTCGAGCAGGGTTTCCGTTTATTTTCAGACCCTACTTTCTAACATCATCTGAGTACCCTATTATTTACATATTTGAGCTTCAATTATTTCCAACGCTGCGGATTTCCTCTTAGCCTAGAGCCGGATTCGTCGGGAAGTCAAAGAAAAGGCTACTTTATACACGCATTAGGGAAAGGACCATCTAGAACAACATTTGGCATCAAAGTATCCATGTACCGTGGTTACATTTGAAATGCATCGCTTTTCCGAACCAATTACATCATTGCAATGTTGTTTATAGATTGATTTTCCCAATCAGCCATTTTAAGGTTTGTGGTTTTTCTGTTTCCCTAAACCCTATTTGTGTATATGCTCTAACATATTTGTTTTATAGGAGAGTTTCGGGTCGAAATATACCGCAGTCTTGGAATGCATACAGTTAAACATTGTACGTCAATTCGGAATCATCAACGGCCAATTATTGGAATTTTTATGCTTCGCATTGCTTTTCTAATGCAATTAGGATGGTTATGGTACGTCACCGTGAGCTTGCAAGGCCTTACACGTTGTTTTGAAGGTAGAACCAGGAAGTTTCCCAGTTTTCGAAAATTTCTGGCAATTCGTTTCACAGGTGAAAAGTTTTCGAGCAAAAGACATTACCAACACATAGTTTGATCAGACTTCATATTTGCCTATCTATACAGGTGTCAAAGTCGGAAGCAGCAGTTAATAGAGGCCTCGTTGAGCAGGCTTTGACAACAGGACCAAATGCCCGACACTGGACAAAACTCGGGTGATGTTGAGAAGCAGCAGAGCCCGGATCGCACGTCGCGAGCCGAGCGGCGTATGTCTCGTGCTGAAAGGCGTATGTCACGGGCAATAAGTGTTGCCCAAGATCCCAATTTAGACGAATATGAGAGATTGGTCAAGTATGTATCAATTTACAGGGAGCCAGGAAAGGGAGATATCCTAGACGAAAGTGGCGAGATGAAACGACTCTGGTACGCTCCCTGGAAGAAGACATGGGTACCAGCGAAAGAGGCACTGGATTCAAGTCAGCATTTCCCTGATGACTGGCTTATAACCGATATCAAGCAAGGCTTGACGGAAGAGGAGGCAAATAATCGTCGACGTCGTTCTGGGTGGAACGAATTAATATCCACGAAGGAGAATCCGATTGAAAAGTTCATTTCTTACTTTCAGGGTCCGATCTTATATGGTATGGTCATGAAGCTGTTTACTGGTTTAGATACTGACTTGGCCGTAACAATAGTCATGGAAATAGCCGTACTACTTGCAGCTGGTCTCAAAGACTGGGTCGACTTTGGAGTTATCATTGGTATTTTATTCCTCAATGCTACCGTTGGATGGTATCAGGAAAAGCAGGCAGCGGATGTTGTGGCTAGCCTTAAGGGAGATATTGCACTGAGATGCATAACCGTTCGTGATGGCCATGAGCAAGAAATACTAGCTCGTGAATTGGTCCCGGGGGATGTGGTATGACCATTTTAGTACTCAAAGGCTTCGATTCTATCATGCTAACGTCAAAAGGTGGTTGTGGGTGAAGGAAGTGTCGTCCCCGCAGATTCCAAAGTAATCTGCGCTCATGATGATCCCAATGGCTTTGAAGAATTCAAGCGTATGCAAGCAGAAGGAGCCTTCGATGACTCGTCGAATGAAGAAGAGGAGAATGCCCAAGGTGGTGAAGAGCGTCAAGAAGACGAAAAGGAATCTGATGGCGACAAGTCACAAAAGAAGGAAACGGAGGGCGATGAAGATGAGATGAAAGAAAGTCGAAAGGGTTATTCGTTGCTGGCATGCGATCATTCCGCGATTACAGGTGAATCCCATGCCGTGGATCGATACATGGGAGATATAATCTACTACACAACAAACTGCAAGCGTGGGAAGGCCTTTGCAGTGGTACAAACAACGGCCAAAACATCCTTTGTTGGAAGAACTGCAAGCATGGTAGCAGGTGCTAATGATAAAGGACACTTTGAACTTGTCATGGATAATATTGGAACATCTCTACTAATCCTTGTCATGGCATGGATTCTTGCTGCATGGATTGGCGGATTCTACCGGCATATTCCAATTGCCAGTCCTGGCAAACAAACACTGTTGGAATACACATTGGTGCTTTTAATTATCGGAGTTCCGGTTGGGTTACCTGTGGTTACTACAACAACAATGGCAGTTGGGGCAGCCTACCTGGCTCGCAAGCAAGCAATTGTGCAAAAGCTAACGGCTATCGAGTCACTTGCAGTATGGGACCTTGGTATTTACATCATACAGAATTGTCTCCTTGCTAACATTATGGGCAGGGTGTTGATATTCTTTGCTCAGACAAAACCGGAACTCTCACGGCTAACAAATTGAGTATCCGAAACCCATATGTCGCCGAAGGGGTTGATGTCAATTGGATGATGGCAGTAGCCGCCTTAGCATCATCCCACAACATACAATCGCTAGATCCTATTGACAAAGTGACTATTCTGACACTTAAACAATACCCGAAAGCAATGGAGATCCTTCAACAGGGATGGAAAACCGATAAATTCACGCCATTTGATCCCGTTTCGAAGCGGATAGTTACCGTGTGTCATTGTGAAGGCGTCCGTTACACCTGCACTAAGGGCGCTCCAAAGGCAGTTTTGACCTTGACTAAATGCTCCCCTATGACGGCAGAAATGTACAAAAAGAAAGCACAAGAATTTGCTCACCGTGGATTTCGATCACTTGGAGTAGCCGTCCAAAGGGAGGGAGGGGATTGGCAGCTATTAGGCATGCTACCCATGTTCGATCCACCGCGGGAGGATACGGCCCAGACAATTTCCGAAGCACAAGCTTTGGGAATCAGTGTGAAAATGTTAACAGGCGACGCTATCGCTATTGCAAAAGAGACGTGCAAGATGCTTGCATTAGGCACCAAAGTCTACAACTCAGAACGGCTAATCCATGGTGGCCTCAGTGGTGCAATGGCTCATGATTTGGTTGAAAAGGCGGATGGATTTGCGGAAGTTTTCCCAGAACATAAATACCAAGTGGTACAAATGCTTCAGGAACGTGGCCATCTTACTGCAATGACAGGTGATGGTGTCAACGATGCGCCATCTTTGAAAAAAGCAGATTGTGGTATCGCGGTTGAAGGGGCGTCAGAAGCGGCGCAATCGGCCTCAGATATAGTCTTTTTAGCCCCTGGACTGTCAACAATCATTGACTCGGTGAAAGTAGCGAGACAAATTTTCCACCGCATGAAAGCCTATATTCAGTACAGAATTGCACTCTGTCTGCATTTGGAAATCTACCTCGTCACGACGATGATTATTCTCAACGAAACAATTCGGCCAGAGTTAGTTGTCTTCCTAGCTTTGTTTGCCGACCTGGCTACAGTTGCAGTTGCGTACGACAATGCCTCGTTTGAACTGAGACCGGTTGAATGGCAGCTCCCCAAAATCTGGTTCATCTCGATAATTTTGGGTATACTGTTAGCTCTAGGCACATGGACGATCCGTGGAACTATGTTTCTTCCATCTGGCGGTGTTATCCAAAACTGGGGGTCTATACAAGAAGTTATTTTCCTTGAAGTTGCATTGACTGAGAACTGGTTGATTTTCGTCACACGGGGGGGAGATACACTTCCATCGATCCCGCTGGTTGGAGCTATTGTTGGCGTTGACATCCTAGCGACAATTTTCTGTCTCTTTGGGTGGTTTACCAATACGAATTTTAAGACTGACCCCGCAGACAAGTATCATGAAACAAGAAATGGTTGGACAGATATTGTGACTGTGGTCCGCATTTGGGGCTTTTCTCTCGGAGTAACAATAGTGATTGCGCTTGTTTATTTCACATTGAACAAGATGGAATGGCTTAATAACCTTGGGCGGAAGTCAAGAAGCAAAGGGGACATTCAAATGGAAAATACGCTCAGCCACCTTTCTCGCGTTACGATCGAGCATGAGAAGGAAGGTGAGGCCAAGGGTCGATACTATTTGACCGCGGCCCGCGAGGAAGAGGAAGCAGAGTAAACTAAAAAAAGAATTTCCCCCCTTGTTTTTTTACCATTTGAAAGCGATATGTTGCCTGATAATCGGAGATTGTAGTGTTTGGCCGACGAAGAGTCCGTGGTAATTATCCTGTTAAGTTTATGAACGTTTCTGCATAGGTTTTCTGCAAATTGGACACGCTAGATAGCTACTTGAGGAATATATTAATTAATTAACTTAATGAATTGTATGGCACTTGAGACTCATCATTTATTAATTCAAAGAAGTATTGATATTCCAAAAGTAGGGCTATCAGGACCACGTGATATTGAGTGGACAGTTACAAAAGTAAAAAGGTGACAACCACAACCTCTGTTTTTAAATTTTTGAATTGGGAAATTAACTATATAAAATGAATGTAATTCCCAAAGCAAGAATAATCCATCGCGATTTATTAGGTCACATACCAATCGATAGCTGGCAATCGTGCCATGCTTCTTCTACTCTCGTCTCCAAGTATCACGAAATCTACCCGCCTCCTTAGCCAGTTCCAATCAAGAAGGCTGTAAGGAACTAAGTTTTTCCAAGACCTTCATATTCTATCCGTCATTGGGATATGTCCATAATTTGCCGCATCGTCTCCAACCTCTGGCGTGACTAGTTCCCTATGAAGTTGATTCACAGTAGCAATCCTTCTCGCCTTTTTAATAAGATTCCCAGGATGATATACCAACAGCACAGCCATGGAAATAAACATCATAAACGCGTCGAATACATAGATATACGCTTCCTGCGTGTTTACCGGGGATAGCCGACTAGCACCGAATTGAATCGCCCGAACAAGATTTCGAATAATCATCGCGAGAGAAGAAATGTACAGCGCTATCATGTATCGTTTCCATGGTATCGATTCCTCGGGCTTGATGAGAAGAATTTTTGTAGGCTCACGCGAAAGTCGTCGGTGGAAATCAACAGCGATCCAGACAAAAAGGGCGAATATGAACAGGGAAAAAATCAAACCGGCTAGCACTACCTTGTCGCCGATGCTTATAATATTTGCATCACCTGTAACCTGAATGCCAATTCCGCCAAGCTGAGTGCAGAAACATATCACATCGTTGAGTACAAAAGTGAGCGTGAGCCTTTTAACGCGCATTCTTGACAGATGCTCCGCATCAAATGAACGAATGATACGGCCGAGAACCATGTATATTGTCGCTGCGAGAAGGGGCGGTGCAGTCATAATCAGCATTGCTCCCAAGGCCCAGGAACCAATATCAGTTCGAGACTGATGCGACCAGGCTCGACCGTAATAACCAAAGGTTTCACCTGCCGCCATTTATCGCCGTTAGCTTGGGGACTTTTATAATCGTTTGTAGAGATAATTTGCTTGTTTGTCGTACAGATACCGCCAATTATCATTGGAAGAAAATATGGAGCGCGAAATAAGAAGATGAATACAAAATGGGCGACTGTCGCGACTCCAAATAGACCCATGAACGCATAACCGGCGCTCGCGGAGGGTGTATAGGGATAAAAGTCGACCCAGGGACTGGACCCATTGGTGCCATTGTGATAAACAATATCCATAGTAGAGCTAGAATTTATTGATATTTGATTTATCAAAATGGATGTTGTGTTCACCCTTTATATACGTTATCGCCAATTGCCTTTTTAGGAAATCTGAACCCGAATACGTTGTGGGGCCAGGCAACTTTATTATCAAACATGTAGCTCCACTCATGTCTCAGGAGTTCCAAATTAAGCAAGAAATTTTCTATACATGAAGTATTGTCCGCTTATTGATTGGCTTCTAGAAATAGTACCGTAGAAAGAAAAGTGCGTCGTGAAATCCGTGCCTAGCATCAATTAATAGGTGCACGGGGTCCGCTACAAAGTTCTGACAGATTTTAATATACGAAGTAATTTATTATTATTACCTAGTAAAAAATCAACTAGCTATTTCTCTAGTTCTCTTAGATTTGTTGCATTGGCCACTCAATCCACGGATGAAATTCAGCCTCGAGGGAACACCAAACGCCTACCACGACATGCGCATCCCAGCCTTTCATAAACCATACAGCTTGCATATACTTCAATAAAACAGCCCAATGTGCCAGAATCACCAGCGCCACGGGTTCTTTTTGCTCAAGCTGACTCGTTAACTCATCTGGTAGCCGATACACCCACCCGATAAGCACCTGCATTAAACCCACGGGTGATTTCTGAGAGGAGCGCTTTTCGTACACCTCATTCAAGACGGCTAATAATTCATTGATAGCCGATGTGTATATGTAATTGTCGGTTTCCGTGAGAAACATTTGATTAACCAGTTGCTGCACCGCTTGGACGCGTAGAATATGCTCATCCAATTCACTGCGCAGCAGCGGACTAACGCTGAGTGCTTCTGGATTGATCTTTGGCTCCAAAATCCCGGAGAAGACTTGTTCGTGGTAGGAGTGTAAAATTAATTTAACACCATTCATGAGCACCCGCCATTCAGACAAACCTTGGTCACTAAAAACGAGGTATTCTCCAGCCCTCGGCCCTCTCGCAAAGTAGACAAAGCAGATCAACACAGCTGAAATGTACACTTTCTGACAACTCTCCTCATTCAGCTGGGCTAATACTGCTGTCACCGACCGGACCCCGAAAGTAAAATGATCATCTGCCTGCTGCACGTACTGGTGTCGTTGGTCGGGGTTTTCGTAGCCCAAATGCAGCGCCGAGAGAGCAAGAATGAGATGTAAAATGGAGGGAAACGTCATACTCCACCGAACAATTTCTATTTGCCATAGATCGTAGAGTTTTGGATCGTCGGCGATAGTGCGGTAGGTAGAAGCGGTAAAGTGGTGGAAAAGTTGCAGGTCAGCGAAGAGGATAGGGCTCTGGTCTGTGATTCGGCTGGGCCGCGAGGTGATGTCGAAATCACATTGTGTTCCGATCGAGTTTGTCGATATATGGGTTTGGTCTTCCACCTCAAATTCTTCGCTGTGTTTCTTTTTGAAGCTTTCTGATGCAGGCTGATACGGTCGGAATCGACGGGTTGTGGCGGGAGGCGATGCCGAGATGTTGGGATTGGAAAATGTGCATTCAATCGCGTGCATCACACAGTTCGAACATATTGGTTTTCTCTCATCGCACTGCACTATATAGTCAGATTATCTCCTCTGTATTTAATTAGAAAAATTGGAATCCAAGTTAATCTCGATGATGTCGTTGGAAAAACTTGGAGTAATTTTTATAGATAATGATCGGACGAAATAACATTCGAAGTAGCAAACGGTTTCAAATAACTATTGCGTTCGACATAAAGACAAATACTTACTTTAATGCGACGTCGCTTGCAGTTTCCGCATCCCAGGCGTGACTTTTGATGCGTGCGTCGTGATAGTGGTAACTTATGCGCCTCCATTGTCGATGTTTGGACTGGAAAGGAAATTTGTTCGTATTCGTTCCTGGCTTTGCCAGGCTGGGCTACGGTAGTCTACTGGGACCAAAGAGGCTAGAAAAAATTGACTAGGGCAGATAACTGCTCAGAGATTCACAGAATATCCAATTGAAGTCAGGATGGTGGATTTACTTTGCGATTCTAATAATGTAATTCTCGGATGCTGATGATCAGGAGGCAATAATTAGGGCTAAAACTGTACGAATACGCCAGAATTTCCTAATCCAGTCATGGCCCCACAGCAAGGTCCATTGCCAGTAAATAATTATGACAGCAATATTAATAATCATTGTTGTTATCGATGTGCTTGAACAATTACGAATATTTGAATTCCTTTATTTCAACTTTAATATGGACATGGTTGGTTGAATGCAGTCTAGATGGATGGATATCAGCTGCACCTCTGCATTGGCAGTGAGTGCATCAGGTGCTGTAAGTCACCCGAAACGTAGGCAGAAACAAAAAAGCAAAATAACAAACATGCGTAATACATCTAGCCCTAGTGATGATCTACAGGCAAATGACTGAAGGAGACTGAGCTGGATCGTGTGATGGGAATTTTGACTGCCCCACTTTTATATGTATACGAACGGACTTGGCGACAGTTATAGATGGATTCACATTCCTAAATTCCATTTTTTTGGCCAGCAACAACATATTTGCTCATTTGTTCCGAATAGGAATTAGTCCACCATTTTAGGTTGCTAAATATGTACAGTTTTTCTCTTTCCTTTATTTAGAAGTCTGAATGATAGGCCAGTTGGAGATCAAGCGCTCAATTTGTCAAAAATGGGTGTTTCAAAAGTATGTACAGGTAGAATGGTAAAAATGTAAGCAAAATATGTACAAGCTCTCCAAAAAAAAAGACGAGCAAATGCATGGATTTGCCCGCCAAAACAAAGCGAGCGGCTGATCAGCAAGCCTTATTGGTCAAGTCACGATCCGGTACAGCGAACGACAACTTGCATCCCAAAAATACAAGTAACAAAACCAACTCCCACTCCCATTCTCAAGCTAATGCTTTTTGTTCTCGTCCTCCAATCGCAAGAGATGAATGTCATGATTCTGTTCTAAGATCATAATCAAGAGTCTACCTGAGACTCAAACATCTCCAGTCAAGGATGGCTGGTAATTTACCAGTAGCGGCGGTCGGCAAAGCTGCGCATCACACGAGATTTGGTGGTGGTGCTGTTGCTGTTGCTACCCACGTCAGAGCGGACGCCGGCAAGGAAGCCGTCGTTGGCATAGGCCTGGGAGGCATCCCACAGCATGACACCACCGAAGCTGGAGAAGGTAGCAGAGTAGTCAACGACGGGCTTGAGGTCGGAAGCAGACAGGTATCCAGAACCGGCAGCGCCAGTGTTGGCAGGAACACCAAGGATGACCTTGACATCAGGGTTCTTGGAGGTTTCCTTTGCCCACTTGTCCCAGACGTCAAAGTTGAAGGCAGTCTGTGTGTCGGTTCCTGACTTGTAGTTCTGGACACCGCAGAAGTTGTTATAGAATTGGACCCAGATAGCATCGAAGGAAACAGCACCGTTCAGCATGGCGTTGTCAGCGGCGTCAGGGTAGACACACTGGGGAGCGGCAGTCAAGAAGTATTTCTTGCTGGTGTCGGCGTCCATGAGGCTGCGAATCTCGTTGCCGAAGACTTCCATGTTGGAAACAGTAGATTCAAAGTCAAAGTCGAATCCATCAACAACGGCATCGCCGAATGGACGTTGAGCCGATCCATTCTTAGAGGGACCAAAGGTTTCCCAGATCAACTGAGCACCGGCGGTGGCGTCGTCCGAGCTGGTGAAGCCTCCTTCGCTGTAGGTAGCACCACCGATGGAAAGAAGAATGGTCTTTCCCTTGTCTTGGCAGGTTTTGATGTCGGTACTACAGAATGCAATGTTAGCTGTTATCCTGCTTGACGAGGTGGAAATAGGATGACATACCCGACTTGGGGGCAGCTAAGCAGCTCAGTGCCGTCGATGAGGGTGCATTTGTCGCCAGTGTTGGCAAAGTTGATGACAGGAGCGCCACCTTGGCCGTTGATCTGAGTCACAAAGGACAAGATCAAGACGTCGATGTTGTCGTCATCGCAGTACTTGCCGAGGTCTTGTTGCTCCAAGCCACCGCTGGCGGCGCCGTAGGAGTTTTGTCCCCAGTAGACAGCAACGTTGCTGCTCGAGCTGGTGTCGAGCTTGGCCTGAGCCCCGATAAGGCCTGCCAAAATGGCAGTGCCGGAAAGGATGTACTTCGCAGAAGACATGGTTGATTGAAGGAATGTAGTCTTGACTGAATCGTCCAAGGGAATGATACGATACTAGCAAGAAAGGAGTGGAAAGCAGGAAAAGGAAGGACTAGCTATCCGGGTTCGTTGTTGACTGGGGAAGGAATAACAAGGGCATTGCAAAGAAGGGCGTGATGAGAGACTTTATAGTCGTGGAGTCTGGACTGCACGACCGATAGGGTTACCACCGGCTCGGCACTAATGTTTAGCCATAGGCACCGTATGCTTTCACTCGTGTCGACTGTTGGCTATCTTTTTTTGTTCCTGTTAGCATTCCAGGTGCCGGGTTCCCCACAGCTAGCCAAGGCCATACCCAGGGCTGTGGAATGTAACACTCGAAACAAGCCAGGGCTCGGCGGGAGGGAGGCATAAACGCCACAAGTGCGATTCAACATAATAATATTCATGGGTGTCCACTGTCGGGCATGGCACCGGTTGTCAGATCGTCCACTTGCGGATAGTCAGGCTAGCTATTTCCTGCACTAGGTAGAGTCACACGCGGTGGCGGCGTCAACCCCAAGCTAGGCGTAGCTTGAGGCTGGCTGTAACCTGGGGTCAGCGCATCACACACGAGGCTGCCGAGGACCAACGTTACCATTCACTACGGACTCGTAGTAGTCCAAGCTCTGTCGATCTATGCATGGCCTTACTACAGGGACCATCCAGACCGTCTAACGTATAACTATCGCTGTACGGTATGATTTGAAGATACATAGTCATGCTGGCCAAGCACACGTCTTGGTCATCAGCATCGTCGATACTTGCTTGGTTTTAGACACGGACGGCCTGTCCACCCACACTCCACTACACCGTTTGTTTTGTACAACCGTTAAGAGCGGTCATACTTGTCACACTACTGTCGTGTACCGGCTGTGTGGTGGTGGCGCTCACAGGAAACGGAAAAGGCGTCCGATAATAATAGATGGCACTAACTGGGGGCGTGGCTTGAGATCCAGATGTATGTTGGAGTCAGCACCTGTGTTGTTCCAGAAGGCAGGCAGACTAGCAGTTTGTGACGAGGCCTGATGTCGATGTGACATCGAGCAGCGCCTGGTGATAATTGACGAACTAGCTCATGCGCGCTGATTGGCAATGGAGCAGTCTGAGAGCTTTGAAAATGGAGGTGAAGTGAAGGGTCAACAAGGGTCGACGAGGTGCCAAGAACGCCAAGACCAGCCTTAATAGAGCCGGTGTGGGCCGTGCACAGGGGCAGCCTCCTATTGGCCGCGGCTCTGCAGCGTCTCCGCCTGCTTATAATGTCATCTGCTGCAGCCGACAACGACATTCTGTAATGCCTCACGGTTGAATTCGGCCTTTCTCGCTCTGGAGAGCACCCAGCACGGCCAGCGCAACCACACCATACATTGCGAGGCAACTCCAACACCTGCTGCGTTCGCTGCAGTGCGTTTTGCCTTAGTCCGTTTCACTATCTTGGTGTTTATCAGCACTGCGGGCTGAGGTTGCATTGGCCTCGGCCCCCTCGTCGGTCATCATCCATCGTCACTCGCCCATGGCATGACCGCTGGCCTCGGTTCTACTTACGTACTATCATCTCCTTTGGCAGTCGTATCACGCTTCGTTTCAACCTCGAAACATTTGGACAGGCACGTTCCTTCATTTCTACATGCGCCCTCACCATCTGCCGGCGTCAGGTGCTGCTAGATGTAGCAACCATCCGCACGTCCAGACGACCTGCGTGCCAGCTCAGCGATACATCGCAAGCTGCTACCTCTATTTTCTGCGGGAATAGATAAAGCAAAGTGATCGTCGTCATAATAATATTGGACCCCTAAATAAACATAATCCATGCGCACTCACTTTTTCTCGCCAAAGCAGGATTCCAAGATTGCAACGGTACAGTATACCTCTAATACCTGTAAAACAACGCCAATTCCAATCCCTTCAAATATTTCTATCCTTGTTTGATGACAGTTTCAGCATATACGCTATTCCTAGTCGGCTTTGATCTGACTTTTGGCTTCATTATTCTATTTCAGCTGTGGTATTACGCAACATCTACAACCCTACGACGTCCGATGGAGCTTCTATATTACTGGTTTGGTTGATAGGTTGCTCGATTTTAACAACACCATCAATCAATTCACATGTTGCAAATCGGGGGCCGACCACGTTCCCCATACAAGCGATCGAATAAAGAAAAATAAAGCGTAGCCAGTGACATAAGGTTGACAGCGGATCTACGACCGAGTCGGCCAAGTTACATTACTTCAATGTCCAAGTATCATTGATCGTCGGTCAGAGAATGTAACCAAACCCAGTCACCCGAGATAGCCGAGATGTTTATCTGCTCTGTAGTCCAATTATTTACCAGTCACGGTTCTTGTTTTTCAATTGGAATAGAGGCCTCCAAAGCCACAGAAGCAGTCAAGTCTAACAGCATAACGACCGCAGTTGGATAAGTATCTATAAGTACTAAGAGTGTCCTGTGAGTCAAAACAGACGGCAAAAACCATTCTCTTCATTCCGGTCGAAAACTTAGTACACAAATTTCATCTCGAGTTACACATTCTCTAATTTTCTCTTCTTAACTCAACCTAATGCTCCTCCTTAGCCAATACAAAATCACATAAGATCGTCAGAATCGGAGTCGGAGTCAACCTTCATTTCCGAATCCTCTGGACTATCATTATTTCCATCAACAAGGAGCGACTGGTCAGGGCTGTCGATTTCCATTTTAACAGTTTGTCTTAGATCAAAATCGTTCTCAGAGAGGGTGCAGCCTCGTAGCACATTGCCGATATGAGTGCTACGGAAAATTTCTCCCTTGCACCGGCCTGTAACCAGATTTTGGATCATCGGCAACGGGTTGCTCCCAAAAGGGCAACCTCCCCACCCCATACCTGCTCGATTGTTTGCGGGGATGTAACCATCTACTGAGATAGTCACTCCACTAGGAATAGTCCCAGGGTACCCCGCTGCGAGACCTAGATATTCACAAAGGAGCATGTAGTCCTCGTATGAGTCCAAGTAAAGCGAACCTGCAAATAGCCCGAGCTCAATAAGGTCTGTCGGCTGCAAGATAGGACTTGTGTAGGAAGGGATATTGCAGATGTTGAGTTTGTTGAAAGATGGCATGGACAACGAGATGCGTGGAGAATACATGTGAAGAGTTACAGCCTTGCTTTGGATGACATCTGGAAGGATGGCATTGGCTTCCTCCGTGCTAATCACAAGTAGACCGGCTTCTGCGTTGCAGTTAGACGAAAGAACCCAATTTACTGGTCGCAGATAGTCATTCCCTATGGGAAGATTAAGTTCCTCTTTCACAGGAATGATGCTTCGTTGGAAGCTTGTTGTGGTGAATAATCTCGACTTTCGCCCATTTCGAGCGAAAAAGCCAGGCCATGTACCCACTTTCTTGCTACCATGCAACAAGGATAGAAAAGCTTTGTGGATACTGTCATTGTTGTGGTTAAGGGACCCCTTTGCAACAAAATTTTTCAACGCTCCGCAAATCTCAAAATTTGCTGGCACTGCGTTTGGCGGTCGATCGATCTGTCGTTCTTCTTCGGCCTGGTGGAAGGCTTCTCGCTCCCTTTCTTCCAGATTACCGATGAAAGTATGCTCTTTTTCGCAGAGTAAGCGGTATGTATCCACCAGCCTTGCCAGGGTGTTGTCCCGGCTGATGTCGCTCCGGGGAATGTCTTGAAGAAGATCCTGCTCCTTGGGTGGATTACTGTATCTCTCGATTACAGTTTTCTTCTCACATCCTGGTATTGTTCTTGTGAAAACTTTCACCGCTCGCTCATTTTTCAAAACAGTAGCAATAGGTGTATTGCCCACAAATTTCTGGTGCGCCAGTCTTCTACGGCAGTGATCCAGACCTTTTGTCACATTCAAAAGAGTATTTCTTGCCACATAGTCACGAGTCTCCCGTTCGGTAAGCGCAAAGATATCGTCAATAGACGGAGTGTCGCTATTCCTTTCTTTTGCCAATTCCACAAGCTTCTTATGAATATGAGGCGGGTTAATGCAAATGAATTGCTGTCCAAATCCGAGTTTGCGCAACCGAAGGCATCCTAGTTATCGACGATCAGTGCCAGTCAAATAAAGTTCACGAAATATTAAATACCTTGAGCAAATCTCTCTGTTGTCAAGAAGGGACCCAATGTCACAACTGCGCGAAAGTCACGAGGGAATGCAATATCAGTTCCTCTCGTATGGGCTTCATCTAGATAGATGACACATTTTTCAAGCTGTTGGTTGAATAAAGATCCCATAAGTCTTTCGACCCTGCCGTCTCGGTGTCGAACCATAAGCTCATCACCATTGTCAAAGAATACACCCCCTTCTATGTTGCTATCAAGGCTCATCCAGATCTCAATAACGTCCTGATTGGTCACTCCAACAATCAACGCGCCAACATCAATTAGGACCTTTGTTAGCTTTTCTTTAGTCATCACAAACTGTATCATCTCCTGAATACACTGCCTTGGATTGTCGGATGATGCGGGAAGCTCATATATAGCACTTGAAGCATTTCTCATTCTTTCCAAGATGTCTTCTGTGTTTGACTCTGGAGCCACAAGACGCTGCTGTTTAATTGAGAAAGGCAATAAACTGGCACTGCTACTTGTTCCACTAAAGCCAGTGGTGTGCTTGTCTGTATCGAATGGTAAATCCCATGCGGAACTCGACAACCGTTCTGCATACTCTCGACAATCTCGCGGGAAAACGGTTTTCAATAAAAAGTAGTTGATTGCGGACATGTTATATCTGAAGTACGGGAAAACATTCTTTGAGAAATCCTCTATGTCTATGGTGTTGATTCGTCGTAACTCTGACAGATGTGAAGGCGGTGTCCACTCGCAGTAAAGAATATCCCCATCTGGCTCTTGCCGTAGTAGTTTAAATGTCTGTAGAGCATTCTCCTCATCCAAGCCGGAGTTGTACCAACTCAGATAAGTCAGAATTATGGCGATGTCTGGGTTTGAGTATTCCGAACTAAGCGAGGGGACACCCTTTGCACGATATGGGACCGCCATTTGAAAATCCCGCTTAAAATCGAGTCCGTAATCAACATACCAACGCTTGATATAGAAGACAGTCTTCAAAATGCCTCCAGCCAGGAAGCCCCGTAAAGTTGCCAATAGACGAAAGGTATCACTTCCCTCAAAACAAGCCTGGATTGCCTTGCGAGATTGTGCTCCACACATTTCCGCCACAAGAAAGTCTGCGATAACTTTGCGGAGCTGGCTCGAGCAGTGACACAAAGGTAGGGAAGGAAGGCAACCGCCTGATATGGCAGTTCCCACAGCAGAGACGAATTTGTCGGCGGCCTCCGGGGTAAGGATGCGCAAGTCAGACCACTGTTCCGGCGACTTCCTAGTCAAATTTATTGCGAGATTGGCTGTGAAGGAACTCATATTTCTAGCCACAACTCCTAGTAATTCAGACACCACAAGCCATCTGTCAGGAGCGTAATCGACCGGCTGTCTTGCGCCGGATGTGTAAACAAGCTCAAAATTGGGAGACAGGATTTCATCACTCTCATCCAGGACGTCCCTGGCGTTTTTAGAAAGCCATTCTTGCCGTTGTAAAACCTGAGAAGCTAGATTAGATTTTTGTATCAACAAATCTATTCCCACTAGTTTCAGGGACAATATGTGCTCGGGCAAACAAACGAGTATGCCGCCGGTCTGCAAACATTCTTCCATAAGAGAAAAAAGAGATGTCAAAATTTTCACATCTAGCTTCATATTCCGCTGAAAAGGAAGGTAATATACACGGCGGTCAATAAGCCCCCCAAGTGTTTGATGAAGTGTTCGAATCATCTGTTTCACGAGGGGCTTTAAGACAACAACCCTGAAAAGATTTGAGCCGTTTGCCATCATTGTCGAAACTATGGGAATTATGACAGAAGATTTTCCCTCCCCCATGTTAAGTTGAAACAGAGAGTTTTCGTTGGGAAGCATAATTTTTTTTGCGAGAAGTGCCTGTGTCTCCCGGATGGAGACGTTGTTTTCCAACTGAAAGAGCAACCATTCTGGATACTCTTCCGGTGACCAATTTACATAACCACAACTACTGAGTTCCCGCTGCAGCGAAAACCCGTCCCCTTGGATTGCATGAAAAGCCAGTCTCTGGAAATATTGAAATAGCACAATGGCTTTTCCCAGATGTATGATGACTGGTTTCCATTGCTGGGGTACTAAAGACCAGGTACTTCTAGCCATCAGCCCGAGTAACGGAAATGTTGAAATCTGTGGATAGAGTCGAGCATCCTTCAAAATACAACGTGCAGTCGTCTCTGCTTTGCAGACATCCCTGATTGAGGTAACAAGCCCCTGCACGACAACGTACTGCTCATCTGTCATTTTCCGCAGATAGTCCTGTGTGAATGTATTGTCATGATTTGTGACAACAAAGGATTGTATCTCAATGGCCGACACAATTTCTTTCGTGGAGTTCAATAACTCTAGTATGTCGGGCAGATTGGACTCCGTCTCTGTCCACTGATCAAACCGCGCGTCCACTCCTAGAGATGGCGCGATAACGTGTTTCAATCTGAAAGTCGTGTCTCGGAAGACCGTATCTTTCAGATGCCTTACAAACTCGTGAAATTCCTTGTTGTGCCGCCAATTACGGCATCTTGTCTTCAATGTACTGATGGCCTCCGTAACATCGATACATTTAAACACCCTTGAAACAGGACCAAACTCGTCCAGATGCCATCTCTCTTTGACTAAGCCCACTATTGCAATATGCTCATCCTGGAAATTTAAATCGTAATTTTTTTTCGTAAACGGTCTGGCTGCTGAATGGTTCGCCAGTCTAGCAGACTCCTCAAATGGGATTCGATTTTCAGTCACGACTGTCTTGATATAATCCTCATCGACCTCCCTTCCGACTCTCAGGTTGTACCACGAGTATCTTGGTTTATACTGGGGTTTCTTAATAGCGCATGCAACCAGTGTTGTAACGTGCGGCATCAAGTCAGGCTGGAAAAATACGAGAGGCCCGAAAAGAAAAATCAAGTCGTAACAGTCCCTTTGTGAAGACCTGAAGCAAACTTGGAATAAAGAACCCCAGGATTGTCTTATTGATAGCTTCAACAATTCAGAAAGTGAACTATGTTCAAATGGTTCATTGAAGCCTTGAACAGTCTCTAACTCCTTGAATATGTCGAACAAATAAGGTTGCTTTGGAACTGACCATGCTCTTACCATAGTTGACAGCTGGTATACAGAGCAAGAGCCGTCAATGAGTACTGTTATCGATTTGAAAGAATACTCAAGTTTGATTTTCTGGTCAATTGTATGGAATCGTGACTCCATGGCATTTGCGCGAGAGAGAAGATTTGGATATGTCGGACTCTTGTGATAAACGCAGGGCTCAGAACTATAAATGCATCTCAACTTGTCATTCTCTTTCTTTATCCTTTCGACAAGGATAGAGAAATCCGTGATCTGTGTCGTCGAAATTAGGTTTTCGTTCCAAATCACTGTTTCCGCAAGCTTGGTTTTGCCGGGACATCTACGTGTCGGCGTCAGAGAGGATATGATATATAAAATATCAAGCGATTCTCTGGATAGTTCATAACAGTCATTTATTGACTGCTGATTTAAAAGCCGCAAAGCCTCTTCTGTGCCGGAACGTCGTGTCAATGAGTCGCTCAACAGGTAAGAAGTAACTGCGTGCAAATATGCAGCAAACAGCCTTGAAACAGTGTCGGGTCCGTGAATCAGTCTTCCCAAAATTTTGTCCACGCTGTACTCAAAATACTTGCAATGAGAGCTCTTCGATGTGATATCGACTGATACATGAATGTCATTTAAGTCCCTGGCAACATTGACTGTACCGTAAGGGATTAGCACTTTCCGCCGCATATCTTCAGGATTCACCAGCGTCTTCAGTACAATCTTGCTTCGCAGACCATAAAAGACCCCAATATCATATTTAAAGTCAACAATAGCATCCAGCTCTCGACAGACTATGTCGCCATCTGAACTCAGGAAAAAGCGCAGATCGTATCTGGGAAGTACGATCTCACAAAAGCATTCGTCTGATTGAATGACAACGATGTTCCTTCTTTCTTCGAACCCTGCAAAAAGCTTTGAGAGATATGTAAATGATGTTTTATCCACATCATATAATCGTGTTCCTGTGGACCCTTTCTGCATGACTCCATGGCCCGCCGAGGTTATCATCAATGACCAGTTTTCTTCAGAACTCTCCCAAAAATTCCGAGAGGGCCTAAATTCGACAGTCTTGGTGTCGAGATTTAACCAGTGAACATGATTTTCAATAAGGGGCGTAGGAAACTTTTCTTGGAGCTTTGATGGGGGGATGATCTCGAATGTTTGTTCGTCTTTCCTCGCCCGAACAATGAGACCCGAGTCTTCGTTCCGAGAAAAGTAGACTTTCCATCCAGAAATAAAGGTCCTGCTCACATATGTCATACCAGTTTCGTCTGAAGCAAGTACACCAATCAGACGATCACCAAACAACCGCTGATATAGAACGTCTGTCGTATACTGTGGCGGTAATTGTCTTGTCCGATGACCATTGACCAACACAGTGCCGGTAAGAACATTCAAACGAATTTCCTGCGTGGTTTGATTGCTAGTTCCGACAATCCAAGCACGGTCATGATCATCGTTAAGCGCGTCGTAAGAATAAATTCCCGTAGGTATCTGGCACTCCTCGGATAGGACGCTAGACAGATTGGTCTGACTCTTTAGAGCTTGTCGAATAATCATCGACTCGAGTTTTCTGCCAACTCTAGCACATCGAGTTACGTATTCGAGTAATTCATCATCAAATTCTTCTTTTTCGGTCGTTGAATTCTTGATAATCAGGGAGCATTCAAAGAACGCAACGCCGTCAATTTGTTGCGCCACTGACCTATCCTCTACCTCAAAACTAAGCTGGTAGACAAAAGCAAACATTCTTGCCGCGCTGTGCCTTCTGTCTTCAGCAACGCCACCGCACCTGTGAAGGCAGCGGTCGTCTTTGCTCAACTCTCGAGCCCATTTTAGGGAGGTGGTCCGCAGCCTCTGGAGGAGCCCTGAGACAGATTTGGATTCACTTTCGCTTGCACATAGCGATTTTATTCTCATCGTCAAGTCAACCAATAGCTTTAGTAGGTAGACATTGGTCCAGTTATCACAAGTTGCTGGTATGTGCAGTCGGATCGCGTCAATCAGTCTTTCACAGAGTGGCGTGTTCTCAAAAACATGCCATGGTAGCCGAAGGTACGTATCAGCGGGTTCCCCGACCTGGTAAGTGGCCAACTTAAACAGCAAGTTGGCTTCCCTTGTATTGAGATCGATAACGCCGGCCATCAGCTCCAGGAGAACCTTCCACCATGACAGTCGCTCTCCAGCCCTGAATGAGCCAAACGCGACATATTCCTTCAAACTAAGATCATGCGAGCAGTTATTCTGCTGTGCTATCACGGTGTTGGTTGAGGGGGGGGCTGATCTTAGTGATTCATGAAGCTGTGATCGAGAGTAGGGTCCTTCGGGCAGAGAAGCATCGAGGTTGAATATTAAATGAGACTCATGTACTTTTGAATTGTCGGAAACTATGGCATTGGTCTTAGTGTCGATCAACACAAGGTTAAACGAATTCCTCCTCCAGATGGTTTCGGGCTCCGTGATCTCGGATATCTTCAGTATCTGTCGAGTGGTAGGGGCGATAAGAGACATCACCTGCAGGCGTGGTCGGGGCTCTATCCAGTAAGAACGCAGCGGCTCGAACACCGACTGTATATCGTAAACTGAATTTTTACCTTTTTTCACTTCTCCCTTGACGATATCATTCAAAATTGCCCACGTCGCGTCTCTCCAGAATACGAGTGCTGCTGGGGCTTGCATTTCGAATAGCAAGAACTTGGGATTCGTCGGCAGAATATCCTCACCAACGTCGATGGACAACGATTTAGCCTTCTTTTGCGCCTCGCACTTTGGGCAATCGACTTTTCTATGATAACCATTAGCAGTCTTAGCTGAACTGTGCGCTAACCCGAGATGAGTTTCCTGCAATTGGCTCAGCTCGTTGCGTAATGACTCAAATTGTTCGATCTTTTCCTGACGACGAGTATTGTTTTCATCTTTTATAGTATTTTCGAGATCTTTTAAAGCGATGCCCTCCTTTACGTCCTCGTAGCAAGAATCGGCTAGTGTCATCATCATCCAATCATGCCGAGGCCGAGTGAAAATGGAAGCTTTGTCGTGTTTCAGCTTAGCATAACGGTTGGAGATGTATGTCTCCAGTCCATTGAGGCGCCGTAAATCATCTTCCGTGTTCAACAAAATTTCTGTCAAGAAGACTTTGGGGATCTCGGGCGAGAAGTCTTCTAGAAACGGATGTTTCGCACAAGCCAAGCGGTCTAAAGCAACCCACAGGTCGAGTGCGGTCAACAATAAGACCGAGAGCTGGTCCACGCTATTCCGATACACAATCAATCCTCGGGATATATAGCTCTGTATCAACAAACTTAAGTTGTGGTAATCTTCATCCAGACAGTTGACAAGTTTTCTGACCGTCCAGGCCTCAAGATTTCTCGCGACCCAGGATTCGAAGTCGGCAAGCGCATAGAAGTCGTTTTTCTTCACCTCTTCAACAGCTTCAAAACTTGGCAAATCAGTGCTACTAATAGCAATTTTCCCAAATCTTTCAGACTCTTTGGCATACTGCGCAGGCCGAGCCGTGGGTCGATCGGTGACCTTCTCAATGTACTCAAGTAACGAGCCGAGTTGCAGGCATGTCTCTTCATCGGGCACGGGGTCGAACGGTTGAAAAGACACAATACTTTTTTCCCGTATTTTTTTCCATTCAGCTTGGAGTCGGCGAGCTATTCGATGTACAGTATCCTGTACTGACTTCGCAAGACATGGGAGAACCAGATCTCTCAGTTTCTCCACCCTCCTCGCAAGTTTGTTGCTTATAAGAAACAGCCCCTCGGAGTCAATGTTGTGTGCAAGAAACTCCCTTGCCAAATTATTGAGAAAAAATAGCATAAAGTTTTTGTACTGCATTGGTTCGTTGTTACCACTGCGGGAGGAAAACTGAAGCTGAATGGTTGCCTTTAAGGTGAGATAGCATGGTGATCGCCTCCAAATAGACTTGTTATCATAAGTGGCCAGTGTGTCGCGAATCTTTTTGATAACTGCTTTCATGGATGAAACTGAACTGCCATGGGCCAACAACAGGCTCATGAGGAATTCGGAAAGCAGTAGAGGATTAGATATCTCTTTGGACGTAGATGACTCTCTATCCAAGCGTTCAAAGAATGTACCGAGCTGTTCCATGAATTCCTTGTGCTTGAACTCGGGCCAGTCTATCCTGACCGCCTGTGTTGGAAATTGCATTAAAACGAAAGCATTCTGCATGACTTCTTCCGCCGGTGGAGCGGATGAGAAGCAATGGACCAGAACTCCACTTGTGTCGCACTGGAATGTCACTGTTGTCTCCAGTGCATCAAAAAACAACACTAGTAGGTCTAGGACAGATGTTAGCTCTGTTAGTGGCTCTGTGTTAAAGGCTAGGGGGTAAAGGAGAAGCGATTACCTCCATCTTGCAAGGAATCCAGCACCTTAACTAGGCATTCCGAAGAGAGCTTGTGGTCTGGTCCTCTGGTTTCTTCCCACCAGACTAGTGCCTTTTCGATCTGCGTCAACGTAGCAGCTTGGCTCCTTCCAAACCCCTGTTTAAACCCCACAATAGCGGATCTCAATAGCTGTAGGAGAAATGCTTCTCGTTCATGGCGATCCTCTTCGATTTGGCCGGGGACTTTGGAAGGTAATATAATGTGGTGGACCAAGAAGTCGATGTCTCGGGGCTTCATCGTTGCTGTGTCTTCTCCTTCTCAAGGCGGCAATTCTGAGGGAATATTGAGGGCAGTAATGTGATGGTAAGAAGGAATATCGTTCGTACGAAGATCACGATAGAATAAAAGTAAGACAGGAGGTTTAAAAGAGAAGAAATGAAATAGAAGAGTAAGAGGGGGAAGTAAAAGGAGAATAGTAAGAGAGGCAGAAAAGATATGAGAGAAGAGGGGTGATCGGGATGATTGAGGGGGGAAGAGAAAGAAGAGATGAGAGGTGAGAGTAAAAGTGAGAGGGAGAGGGGAGGAAGAGGGGGAGGGGAGGTGAAGCCACGCGAGGTTGGCGTGTCCGGGGAGTTTGTTTATGCCATCTGTTGCTGGGGTAAACCCTCCGGCACAAGTGAGAAAAAGCAGAGCAAATTTTACAAGAAGGGTCGATGAAGACTGCTTTTTGGAGAGTCGGAGTAAGAAAGGAAGCTTTTGCATCACTCGTCTCTAGAATGCAAGCATATACGTGCCATGCAGTTTGATATTCAAATTGATAAAATTTGCATACATTTGGTAAGTTTGGCAACGCTTGATATCATCCAAGTGTTATTTGTACAATAAATATGCCGTAGTGTCATACGACCATCTATAAATGCTCGCGTAATTATTTGCTCACCTCCTGTCCTTCGGTGCCAGAGCACAGAAAATATGCTATGAAATTTCTATCCTTGTGAAAATGAAACTATCAGTAATATTTATACATCAGTCCTACATGTAGTACACTCTGCCACTGTGAAGCCTCCTATAAGCTTTTGTTAAACGGAGAGGCTCGATATTCCTAGGCTAATATCTCTACTCGTCAATGATCTCTTTTTTTGCTTGGGGGTATCAACCAGGTCCTAGTCAACAAACTTGAATTTCAATATTGCCTTTATATTTCTCTCGTTTCTAACGTTTGGATTTTCCGGTAAAAATCTGATCTTTTTGTTGAAAAATCGCTTCTACTCGGTCAGTTAACATGCCCCCCGTAATTATCTAAAACCTTAACAACCTCTCGTTATTTAAAGTTTTTAAAAGAACAGTGCTACCAAAGAGACAGAAATAAATTATCTTAACTATCAGCTGGTGAAAAAGCAAATTCAAGATCATACTTGACGGATTTCGGCGAGTATTAACAAAATGAAAAGATGTGGTTCGCTTTCGCCACGGATGCAAACACTCTTTAGAGTAGGGAGTTACAGTATGTTCTGATAAATATGAAGCGCAAAATATTTGATCAAAGTTAAATAAACAGATAGGAGGGGAAAGTAGGATTATACAAAGGGAGGTTTTCGTTCAAGTGTGGTCATAAACATAGAAAATTCGTGGAAAACGTTTGATATAAGACAACGGAATGTTTAGCGAGTCCAAAACCATCCGCCCGAAGAGTTGTTGTCGCCTTTCTCTTCATTAGAAGAGCCTTGCTGATTTTCGTTCTTTTGGGTTGGTGGGGGGATAACTTCCACGGATTCATTGCTCTCCTCGCTACCATCTGCGAAGCGTCTGGTTTTGATTGTTTTTGTGGAAATAGAACCATCAGGCTGGGTGCGTCGAACAGTCCTTGTCATCGTGGAAACAACATTCGGTTCACCAGACGATTGATCATTTGTATACTGAGAATCCAGCAATTCCCGGTTCCCGTTCGCAGTATATTCGAGCCAATCTTTGCTTTCTGTCTTCTCCGTGTGAGGTTCTCTTTGGTCCTCCTGTTGTTCCAAATGCCGCTTGCGTTCTTCTTCTAGAAGACGCATCAGAGGGCTGTCCGCAAAGGCTCGTGAGTATTTTTCATGGGAGCTGGCAATATCGTTTAGAAAACGGTCGTATAGATCGAGTTCTGTCTCGGGCTCGATTTTCTCGATTATATTTTCTTTTTCGGTGTCTGGTTGCCGTTCTATTCGTGGGTTTCCGTTAATATCATTATACTGTTGAGGTCTCTCCAGAGCGAGACCATATCGATGGTCATCTGGCCCTGTCAATCTCCAGTTGCTGCCAATGCTGCCCCTCTGGACTAATCCTCGCAGCCACTCATTTGGTGGTTGTCTGCTGCGATCAGAGCCATTGCTCTGGTCCAGTAAGGCCAGTCCGTTTTCGACTCTTAGAAGGTCCTCAAAGGCATCTCGCCATCGTGGCTCGGAAGGATCCAGTTCCACAGCCTCGTATGGTGAGAAAAAAGACGATAGCATTCCTTGCTGATGCCGGTTTCTGCCTTGTGATCGCTCAAGATGGAGAGGGGAATAAGGGCTCAATAAGAGATATGAAATAGGCCAAGTTTGCGAGTCTCCCCCAAAGAAGGCGCTATCGGGAGAAAAGAACCCGCCAAATCCAAAAGGAGATCGCTCGTCAAAAAAGGATTCAAAAGAGTTTAGTGAATGACGAGGAAACCCCCATGAACCAAAGAAATCTCCATCATGGCCAGATCCCCAATGTCCGCGGTTCCACCGATCAGTCGATCGATCTTCGTCGCCATTGGGCTCAGCGGGTTCGTTTCTCCGGAGTCGCTGCTGAATCTCTTCGTCAAACTGTGGCCATTTATTGGAATGCGGAGGAGCCATCATTGACGGAATGCCCATCACCGACTGCAGCATGGAGGATATCTGCTCATCGGCATAGCGGCGAAAAGCGATAAACGGATTTTGTTCTTCGGTCTCCGTACGCGCTGTATCGGTTGGTGGCTTATCGCGCGCATCGGTATTTTGAGTGCTTGGTTTATCGGTGCTAGATGCGCCAGCCATTTTTATAGATTTTGTGAGGCCAAATAAACATTCGAAAAAAATATTGACAGACTGATAGACGCGATTGATTCCGAGAAGTGAACCGAGAGCGGGCGGTAACGGCAAGAGCTCGGACGCGACCGTTATCACCACGTGATATGTGCAAACAGAACAAACAGGCTTTTACTCGTTTCCCTCCCCACCGCAGATATATCGTGAAGTATGCGGGACAGTGATACTCTGCTCTGTCGACAATTCATTTCTATATGATCTTGGATACTAAGATATTCAAAGTATACTCTAGGCACTGTGTATCTTTTGTCTCTTGTGTTTACTGTATGGAAACTAATTGAGAGCTCTCTTTCTTGCCTTTGAAACTAGGCAGTAACTACGCATCGCTTTTCGTCAACTCCTAGAGCATATACTTTCAGTGGGACTGAAATTGACCTGCTTGATACTAGCTCTGTGACGGAAATGTAGTGGTCTATCCTCTTTATATATGAGAGTTCTTGATGGATTTCAAAGACCAGTTCAATATTGTCTGTTGAATATATACCTATGAAAAGATGATACGATTTCACACTATTCTTTATGATTACCCGAATTAAAAGTGATTATATTGTCATGTCATATTTCTACCCTAATTAGTGTGCAAGCAATGTAAGATTCCACGGTGGTCTGAAACTGCCGACCAGGCATAGGGATGCTAATCATGGAACAAATGCTAAATACCGAATGCTGATATGCAATACCATACTATGTTAGCGTTAGGTGGATTGGTGCTGCTAGTTGATAAAATTGCTACTTGCAGTAGCATACTTAGAGAGGCCTGTCGGCAACTGTAGTGCTACTGTTATACAGTGGCTAACTCAACATTATCACAGATTCACAAGTGATTTTCACCCTAGATAGCTTCATGTTCTCCAGGTCATCCAGTCAACCCAATCTTATTATCTTGAAGTTTTATGCAACCCCTAGCCTACCGATTTCAACAGTTATGGCGGTTCCTGCTTCAGCAGCTTCACGCGCTAGTTTTATATAGTGTATTTTTCCTTTTAGTAACTTCTCTTTGTAACACTACATACTCCTAGTAGAGCGTAAGCTAGGCTATCTGCAATCTAGCCACATTCTTTGTGCCACCCTTGTTGCTGTGTTTTGTAGATATCTCATTATACATGTGCTTCAATGTCAACTGGTTGTTTGCGTGTATATAAAAACAAAATATATATCTTGACGCTAACTATATTATCTTGGCTCCAGACTTAACAGGTTTCCTTGACGTCTATATGTAGAGCCTTAAAAAAAAAGGGCTCAATGTTTCTAGAAGATATTAAGTCTCACACTATCTATTATAATTTGCTATACCGGAATGTGAAAGTTGGACCAATCTGGTGGCGGGGCCGTATTGTATGCTACTAACTGCCTGAGGCGACCCAGTGAGGGGGTTTGTGCGTAGAAAGGCGTCGTCGTTGCTGCACTGCGCAGTCTAGTTCTAAGGCATATATATTTAATGTATTACGAAAAATATATTCATACGATTAATTTTATATAAATTAGCAGGGAAACCTTTGTCTTTTGCGGGCAGAAAATGTCGAAAGTAGACTCACGCTTAAATACTTCCAGCAAGGATCGGAGCTGTAAACTTATTAACTTGGATTGGAAAATTCCAACATCAGCACCTGTAGCTCAGTTGGTAGAGCGCTTGACTAGTAATCAAGAGGTTCCTCGGTTCAAGTCCGAGTAGGTGCAGTCAAATTCATATGTTAATTTTTTTCCCCGAATTTTTTTTTTGCCACTGAGCACCGCAGTTTGGTAAGGCTGTATCGCGGTGGGCACTGAACATAATACATACAGGGACCGGATTGCTCAACACTTTCTAGAACATGATGCCCAATAGTTATAATCTACCTCGTTCCATGTATCCCCGCGCAATTGGTTGTTACCGCATATGGTAAGGCGCGGCTAGCCACGAGGGACTAGCGCTGGGTCGCTGGGTCGCCTCAGTTCGTATCTGTGAGCGATGCCTGATTTATCACGAAATATTATGTAAAAGCGGCAAAGAACGGTGTTGACCCAGTAGAGGCAGATGCACATCTTTCGGGTCATTTGATATGGAAATTTCCAAAGGCACGGCGAGCAGCGAGGGCCATTTTCCGCAGACGGTCGCGCTCTCGACGCGGTCACTTTGTATTTTGAAGGAAATTGAGGCTTTTGTCAGTTCTCTCCAAGAAGGTCGTGGCGAGTGCTTCTGGAGTATGCCTTTGACGCGATGGCTATCAAGGAGTGGTTGTTGACATTTAGTAGTGGACTTGTATTTAGGATACGTCTTAGATATACAATCTGTTCATAAATACAGAAGACAGCAAATGCTTGTACACTGTCAATTTCGAGTGCGAGATCTAATTTACAATCGAGGGCGATCCTCAACCTCTGACCAAGCTTCGTCAAATCCGTTTCCAAAAATCCATCTCTGGTCCGATAGCGTCGAGTCGATCGCTAGGCAAATGTTAGCGCCACCACTCTTTACCACATCAAGGATTAAAGACTCACCCATATTACCTGCTTTGAGCCATGAATCTCCCTTGATCATAAACTCACCCGCTTCTCCCCGGTCTTCCAACGGCTTGCAGACGCGCTCTCCATTGGCAATGGCCCGGATCAGTTTCACAACGTGGCTATCATCTGCCGGATGTGTGTTTCCAGTATTAAAAATCTCTTTCCAATTCCTGGTGACTGGATAATTCACAATTTCATCCAAATCAAGTGGCGGAGTGCCACGAGACACGTATAAAAGCAAGTCCATGCGGCCTTTCCATTCAAGCAACCGGACTTTTGTACGGGGACTAATCCACGGACGGTCCAAGATAGCGGAGAAGAATACCGAACAGTTGAGCGCGTGGATCAGGAGGAATTCGAATTTCACTGCTTTTGGTGGATGTTGTGACGCGGCAGAGCAATACACTACATCACAAAATTAAGCGCAACTCTTTCAGCCGACATTATCTACTCACCCAGCGCGTTGATCATCTCCGCCAGCTGCGTTTCCAGGCTATTTGGTGATACCGTGTACTGTTTTGCATATTCTTCCATCTTTTCAGGGGCTCTTTTCAAGGTCCCATTCCTCATATAATTACCATCACCCCACTGTACACTCTCTGAAAGAACTTTGTCTTTACGAACATCTCTCAGCAACTGAGTCAAAGATTTCCCAGGTTGGGATCCGACGCCACCAGCTGCCCTTTCGGCACCTTCCAGAAAGGGGGCAATCCAGTTCTCATGCACAGCAGCTTCGGCAAGGCCTTGGGCAACAATGGCTGGCTGGTTGAATTCGATCCCGAATCCAAGATGAATAATGGGATGGATCAATCCTAAATATTTTCTTATGAATCACTCCACAGAGACAGCAGCAGGGAAGAACTCGCCTGCAAACATTCTCGTGAGCATATCATCAGCATGTTCATCCTCTGTAAACAAGTGCTCTTGAAGCACTGATGAAACTCCTTTGGCGTCGATTTCTTGCTGAAAATAAGCTAGGAAGCTTGAGTAATGTTCTTCTATTCCAAGGTAGTCTTTGAAGTTTCTTTTCTCGATAATAGAGTGAACAACATCGCTTTCTACTGGATATGATGATCTCTGATAGCTATGGCCCCGGTCGTAGGCAGCCTGTATATCTTGCGGAGAAGCTCCCAAGGCGAAGAGGGTGAGTAAATGATGGACGATATGGTCTGGTACACGAGTCAGCTTCCGAGGTTAACTTGTTTGTCATACGTGGCTCACTGTGGAATCTTTTCTTGTTGAAGAAAATGTGATGCGTTCGCATGTCCTCCTGCAGAAGTTCGCTGGCAAGTTTGGCAGAGTCCTCCCTTGCACCGGAGGAAAACACGCCAGTGTCCGCCAACGACAGTTTGATGGTTGTTGCAGTAGCCATTTTGACGGGTTGCCGTATCTCAGAGGTATAGAATATGCTTTGGTTGCTTGCGGTGGTTATAGAGTTTTTCCACTTTCGTGATGTCGCGCTACTGATACTTTGTCGAGCAAGCGAGATTTTGATAGTATTCAAGCCAAAGCAACGACTCAGTAGAGACATCTACTAAAAGCTTGAAAATCAAACAAGTCCAACTTCAGGTGCAACATTAAAATCAGCAACACAGACTTTACATGTAGTATGGAGGCATGAGGTTGCTTCATAAGCAGGATTGGGTAAGAGCTACATCATCGGACATGGCCACCCGGAATAAGCTCACCCCGCACTCCGCATTTTACTGTTCGTGGGGTGGCACAACTTTATATTGACAACTTTAAATGATATTAGCTCATTATATAGAATGTAGAGCTTTACTTTACTGGAATATCAATAGATGTCAGGTGCCATGGTAGTGTTTTGGCAACAACTTCATGTTATTCTTGGTCAGTATATGTTCGCGTTAGTCGGTACCGAGCCCCAAACAGAAGGTTAGTGTATTCATTGACAGTGCAGTGACTAGCGACTAGCGGCCGATCATATTGGCTGATTAATGAGGCTTCAAATCGATGCTAGGAGGGTTGCATAGTCAAGAGCTTTATATGTACTCCTTACAAGGAGGCAGGTCAACCCGCAGCGGGGTCGGTTAAATACTTCCCAATCGGGCAGGAATGGAGCGAGCCGACCGGAGCGCTTCCCGCCGAGCCGCTGAGTCACGACTGGTGGAGAATCCCACGTTTCCACGTTCCACCAATCGCCGCCGTCGTTTCTCTTTCGTAAAGTTCATTTCAATGTGCTGTAAATAAAGTACGAATGTCTGTAAAATAGAAGAGAGATATGAGAAACATTGTATGTAGTTGCTGACATTGCGCGCAATACCAGTGTCAACGGGTAAATATCTATTAGGCGCGGGCACGACGTCATCACCCGCTTGGGCGAATAATCGGAGCAAGTCCGATCGGCGCTCAGACCGGTATGTACTATGTACGCAGTATTATTACCATGTAACGAGAACGCAGACAGAAGAACTATAGCACTGCGGGGCATGCATCCCACGTTCGGAGGGGCGCCTTGGAGTAATACAGTACATGTATCATGGCAACTAATACTGCGTTGCTAAGGCGTGCGCTCTGCGCAGGGCACTCATGACTGCGGGGCTGGCTCCCGATATATTATTTGAGTCTCCCCCTCCCACGCGCCTTCTCTTTGTTCTTTCCTGCATCTTCTCTCTCTCCATCGTCCATAATTCATATTCACATCAGACAATTCCCTGCTACAAGATCCAAAATGTCTCTCGGAACGACCGCAAAACTCAACACTGGTGCCGAAATCCCGTAAGTCACTCTCTGCGCACGCCAAAAAAAGATTGCGACCCGTTACTCAACTCGTTATAGTGTCCGAGGATACGGTACCTGGCAGGCTGCCCCAGGAGAAGTCGGCGAGGGCGTTTACCTGGCATTGAAGGCTGGCTATCGTCACTTGGTGAGTGTCTCTCTTTGCTGCGCTGTAACTGTTTTGGTTTTATACTGACTGGTTGTCATTAGGATCTTGCCAAGATGTAGGCACACACCTTTTGAACCCCCAAGCGGGTGGTGGAAGAGGAAAAAAAAAGAAGACAGAAAATGCTAACAATTCTGTGAAAACCAGCTACGAGAACCAGGTCGAGGTTGGCCAGGGTATCGCCAGAGCCTTCAAGGAGTTCGGCATTAAGCGCGAAGATGTCTTCATTGTAAGTTGCAAGAACACCGGAAGATAAACAGGGGCTGACAACCGTTGGGGATAGACTTCGAAGCTGTGGTGCAGGTATGTTATGATGATGTTGATTTCGCCCAGGAACCAAGTTAACAGAAGAAAAGTCAATTCCACCCCGACGACGTCGAGGCTGCCTTGGACGACACCCTGAAGGAGCTCGGTCTGACCTACCTTGATGTGAGCTTTCTTTTTCCTGCCTTGCGTGTTCCGGTTGATTGACGTTCGTTAGCTTTACCTCATCCACTGGCCCTCCGCCTTCAAGTCGAAGAGGGATATCCTCAAACTTTTCCCCCTTCAAGCCGACGGCCTGGTGGACATTGATGACGACATTTCCATTATTGACACCTGGAAAGGTATGTTACTATTAAGAATAGCATTGGCCGATCTGGTTACTGATGCAGGTTTCTCTTAGCCGTGACCAAACTCCCCAAGACCAAGACCCGTGCCGTTGGTGTGTCCAACTACTCCATTAAGCATGTACGTGTTTATCTCTCTCTTCCTATGGTAAAATGTCCATATCTAACAGATTCTTCCGTCCAGCTCGAGGCAATCATCAATGCCACCGGCGTCGTGCCCGCAGTCAACCAGATTGAGCGTCACCCATACCTCCTCAACCCTCCTCTGATCGACTACGCCAAGCAGAAGGGCATTCACATCACCGCTTACTCGGTATTTACTCCTCTGATGCAGATTTACATGCACACACCATGCTGACAAACATCTAGGGCTTTGGAAACAACTCGGTCGGCGTGCCTCTGGTCATCACCCGCCCTGAGGTCAAGGAGGCCGCCGAGAGCGCCTCTAAGCGCACTGGCAAGACCGTCACCCCCGCACAAGCTGCGTAAGTTGGAACCCTCGCTAAAATATAAAATAAACACGTAACAAAAACCTAACATCCCATTTTCTATACAGCCTTGCCTGGGCCCAGGTTGGCGGCCACAGCGTCATCCCCAAGTCCGTTACCGCATCGCGCATTGTCGAGAACTTCACCGACGTCGAGCTCTCCCCCGAAGAGATCGCCAAGATCGATGCTATCGGTAGCGAAAACAAGCGATTCAACATTCCAGCTGTTGTCAACTCGCCTCGCTGGCCTATTAACATCTTCGACACTCCTGAAGAGCAGGACCCTGCTCTGCACCAAGTCAACATTGGTGCCTAGATGTGGTTTTCTTTTTGAGTGTCTCGGTTGAATGAATGTCATAAATGTGGTGTAAAAGAATATAAGGAGGGCTTTTTTGAGATGTCTATAATGAAAATACAAGTCTCACTCAAGCCAGTCAATGCATAGACAATCATAGATTACATTCCATGGATTGACTATCGAAGAAAGTTAACTAGGGAATTTTCAAAATCAATTTGATTGATGGTGTATATTGATATCATCAATTGATGGTTAGATTATAAAACATGAATGCAACGCCCAAACGCCCGCTTAATATGTTGTGTTAAGAATGCATGAGACAGAACTAAATATCGGTTTGTCGTGCTCTGCTCTTAAAGTGTGTTCACGTCATGTCCTTCATAGCGTCCTTTCGTCTCTGCTGATCCCGAGCAATCTTCTTGAACAACGGATGATGCTGCGCCTTGTCCTTGAGTTGCTTATTGCGGGACTTGTTATACTCCACATAAGCCATATCTTCGCCGCCAGCAAGACCACTGAGCGTCGCAGCGCTGCGCTTGACGGCTGCCTTTTTCCCCCTTGCGACTCGTTGGCCACCAGATCGCTCACTGAAGAGGTCGTCCGTGACCAGCTCGACCTCGGCCGA
Organism: Talaromyces rugulosus; assembly: GCF_013368755.1. Taxonomy (NCBI): domain Eukaryota; kingdom Fungi; phylum Ascomycota; class Eurotiomycetes; order Eurotiales; family Trichocomaceae; genus Talaromyces; species Talaromyces rugulosus. The sequence continues at coordinate 4,835,475 of NC_049564.1, forward strand.
CGTTTCGTTCTGGAGCATCACTTCCTGAAGGAGTTCACGCCGTTCAGCCGGGGTAGCATACGCGAGGCCATCGAGATTTTCAATTCCTTGTAAATGTGTGATGACCTTGAAAGCGTAACCTTGGTCAACGAGGAAGGCTTGCCGTTTGGAGGAGTAAAACATCTCGTCAGTGTCCTTTGAAACGAGAGAGTAGAAAAACGCATTGAAGCCTTCATCGTTACGACGCTTGGCTCGCAAGATACGACCTAAGCGTTGTGCTTCCTGTCGACGAGAACCGTAGTGCGAAGAAATCTGGATGAGGCAGGTGGCTTCGGGAAGATCGAGAGACGTGTCTCCAATTTTGGACAGGAAAATGGTGTTGACTTGCTCGTTATGCTGAAAGTTTTCCAAAATACGCATGCGTTCGTTCTGGGGGGTGCCACCGTAAATGTAAGCCTTACCCAGTTTCAAAGCGTACCGCTCTAGAGCGTAGACATTATCGGAGAAAACGATGATTTTATCGCCTCTTTTCTCGTGGTAGTCAATTAGGAACTGGCAAGCCTGGAATTTTCGCGGGTTCATAATGTATAGCAATGCTGCTTTTCGTGACTTTTCCCGCATGTATTCCGAGTAAAATTCGGTCGTCATTGGGCACCACACCTCGGCACATTGGACCTTGGCAATATGGCCCTGCTCGGCCAGTTCCATCCAGTTGGCTTCGTACAGCTTGGGGCCGATCAAAAAGTTCAAATCCTTGATCTTGTCGTCTTCTCGAAGAAGTGTTGCAGTTAAACCTAGTTTGGTTTGACAAGCAATGGTGGACGTGACCTTTCGGAACATCGATGCTGGCACGACGTGCACTTCGTCCAATATCATCAGTCCCCATTCTCGTTGTGTCAACCAATCCATCATCTTTTGGGCATCGTATGATCGGGCCCTCGTTTGAGAAACCATGGAATAGGTCGACACAATGATACCGGTCGATCGCTTGAACTTTTCTTTATTGTCAGATGTGAAAATGGCAATATCGCTGGGGTCGATATTTGACCATCGAATAAACTCGTTTCGCCACTGGACGACCGACATGGAGCTAGTACACAGGACTATAATTCCCTTCTTGATTGTGCAAGCGGCCGTTATACCGACGAGTGTTTTCCCCGCACCACAGGGCAAAACGATAATTCCACTTTTAGCACGACCATTACCAAACATCTTACTTAGACTCTTCTCTTGATAACTTCGGATTTGAGCGTTCGGCTTTAAATCGATATCAAGCGTAGGGTTGTCTTTGTCGTTTCGAAAGTCATACTCTTCGAGGGCTGGACAACCCATTGCTTGACACCTGGCCTTGACAGATTCAACAGCGTCATTAGGAATCTGAAAGCTATGAACCTGTGCTTGGTCGTCATCATCATCCTCATCTCGAATAGTCGCCAAGAAATCGTCCTCTTTGGGAGCCTCTGCTGTCGTGCCATTCGCAGCACCCTGGTCCCCCGAATTCTGATTCGCCTGTTTCACACCAGCAGCATCTTTGGTACCCGGAATGACAAGTCCAGCCATCTTCGGCGCCGCCTGTTGAGTAATACCCTCGGAGCCTTGGACACGCTGGGTGCCAATAACGTCATCCTGGAGAAGCATCTGCAGCATTCCTGGGTCTGTGCTTTCGACAAAATATTTGTTATTGTTGAGAACTAGTTTGATTTTGCCGTACGACTTGGTGAAGTTGACGATGAAAGATTGAATAGCATCAGGAAGAGGAGTCTTGGAAAGACGGTCGAGGAAATGAATGATATCCTTGGGCTCCAGGCCAACAGAAACGGCAGCGTACAGACTGTTTCCAGTCAACCTGTATTCGTGCAAGTGGACGGGCCTGGATAGCGGCTCGGCAATAGTCGTCAAAAAGTCGGCAGCCTGAGACGCAAGTGGAGAGAAACTCTCCAGGGTGATGGTGCCTTTGAGAGGCTCGATCCACAGAGGCCGGTTGGCGTGGTCCGGTTTCAGAGGCAACGACGAGAAGTCCTTGTAGCCATAGTGAGGATCAAACCCTTCGCCGGCGCCCTTTTGTGTCCTGCTGAACGATTCCAGGGAAAACTTCTCGACCAGCTCTTGTGTCTTCTCTACCTTCTCATCGTACTCGGAATACTCGTCGCTGCTGCCAACGTCTTGCGGTGTATTGGGAACAGGTGTCGCTCGTTTCGAGGCCCGAGTCGAGCCGTGTTCGGTCGCCTTGCGTTTGTGTGCCATGGTATCAATCAAGAAGACGGCGAGTGGCAAACGAGTGCTGCAAAAGGTGGACAAAGATAACGTGAGACGAGAGACTGGCAACTAAGACGGCAACTCTTTTAATAAAGACAGTCCAACAGTCAGATACCAGCGCCCTCCCAAGAGCGGCGACGACTTATTAAACAACGGTGAGAGGGGAGAAGGAACGGTAGAGCGGAGGTTGAAGTGATATCTAAGAGACCCGCATGGTAAGGCTAGGCAGAACTTGGAGGCTGCCGCTGAGCGCCCGGAAGCGGGCTAGCATGCGCTAGCCTGCCTCGGCCTAGTGCGCCCTCCGTTTTCGAGTCCTTCCGGACAACGTCATTTTGTGTTCTTGCAACAGCTCTCTCTGTTATCGATTGATCCTTCGCTCGGACACCATGAACACGGTAAGATTGCTAGAAGAGTGACCCGAACCTCATACCCGATGGCTAATGTAACATGCAATTGTTGACAGATCAGATCTACCTGGTATGACAGACATCCACCCGCTACTGCTGCGATTTAGCGCAACTGACGTTTTGGCAACTTAAGGATTGGATGGGGAACGCTTTGTGTGGGTAGGTTTTACAGCAGTTCATATTTTCCGATTGATATACGAGCTTTCCAGTTCCTGCGCTTCTTGATTGCCAATTCTAACTATGACTAGCCGGTGGTGGCGCGTATTACTTTGCGAAAAGAGCCATCAATGCCGACCGCACTACCCGATTTGAAGCCGAAGGAAGACGCAAGGCCGAGCTAGCAGCCAAGGAACAAGAACATCTTCGGCAGCAGACTGCGTCGAAACCATCCAACGGAGCACCCAAACCCACAGACGACCCATCACTCCGCCGTGCAAACGCCGCTTCTTGGGCGGGCAAGGATAATGCGGCCTCGCCGAGTGCTGAAGCTAGCAATGACCCGGCTCCGACCCGGCATGAACCCGAGACGGACGAGGAGAGACTGTTGGAAAAGTCAAAGTACGAAGCCACCCAGACGTTCCGACCTCCACGCGGAAATCGGTTTAGCTAGGAATTTACAATCTTGAGGGGGTTGTGTGTATGTATATATTTGTAAGAAAATTTCCTTAATGTTTTCTAATTGGCGCAACCGATATCTACCATAAAAGAGTGGCCCCTTCATTAGGGATTTAATAATATATTAACCATGCAGTGGAAAAAATAAAGAAAGGATGGATTTCTTTGCGTAGTGATATCAATAACTAGGAAATCAAAAAGAATGACGCCTGGAAGTAAACTCCGTGAACTCTAGATCCAAATAAACATGCGGACTCGTGCTGCGGGTGGGGAATTGAACGAGGAGACATTGGTGTTGGTTTATATTGCAGCGAATGTCAGCGCATTTGGATGATGTGCTTTGGGCGCCCATTCCGTTGGCCGAGTCCTTGCGCTGGAAATGCAGCAAATGCAATGGGGGTATCAATAATGGTTATAGCGAGGGCCATTGCAGAATGCAATGGCCAGGCTGAATAGGTTTATACAAAAATGCGGCGATCTATCGGGCATGAAAACAGAGCGGTGGGAGCGAGTGTGTTCTAGAAAACGAGTCAGATATATAACCTTTATTGTCTTGAATTTCCCGGCGCATACTTGTTGTGGTGAGGATATCCCAGATTCTTTTCTCGCGAACTCTCCAGTGCAGGAGGAACAAAGGGCAGCACGACCATAGAGACCAAGCACGAGGTAGTAACGAAGCGAGAAGTCCGGCTGTCTGTAGGTGGACGATGGGCAGAGAAATGGCGCACTGAGTTGCGGATGCCTTGAACTGCGATTGCGATAGCCATGTTGCAAAGACCGTAGGAAACTATATATTGGAGTCTAGAAGAAGTGAGTTGTGGCTCGACATAAAGTGGTTTGCAGCGAACGAGAAAAATCAATACACAGAAAGGGGATCCAGCCCCTTCATAAAGGCCATCGATGGACGCATGACCACGCGATCAACAATGAGCAGAGTGTCAGGAGGGATGTGGAGATGTGCGGGGCCGAACGAAGACCGAGTTGGCAAACCGACCTGATTCTCTAGGTATCCAGCACTTGCAGGAGTTGATTATGCGCAGCGCAGAACGAGGCACGACGCAGTCAGCCAGAATAATTCGGAGAAAGCGACAGGCAGCGAGAAAGGACCCTGGAGGAAGCGCAACTACGTATTTATTTAATGGAGGCTGCGGCGTTCAGCAGTTAAATATAGAACGATCGGGGCCGCCAGGCACCACCCGCCCAATCAGCGCTGCGGCATTAGCAATCATCGACTGAGTCAGACATTCCTGACTGCTCGAATCACGCCACAAAGCTTACGATTGCATAGTGCAACGTAGTAACAATTTGTTTTCGGGGCCGACCCAAGGCCGCGACATCGACTGCCTCGATCTGACATTGGTGCGAGATCGCAGAGACTTTGGATTCTAATACTATATTACATCATGTATTACAGTTACATAGTAGGTAGTTTCTTGGAAGAATAATAAACAACGTACTCTGTACGTACGAAAGTGTAGAGTACTACGTAACTAGTAGGTAAGTAGTAGTAACTAGAGTCTAGAGAACAAAGAGTAATTGCTGCCTTACGCCTTAGGCACAAGGAATCACGTGCGTTCCGCCCAGCTTCCCCACATGCTCCATCACAGCTTCCGCTTCCGCTTCCGGCTCCAAATAATCTGACATCAAACAGCAACAGAGTACAGAGTATAGAGTATAGAGATGGCTGCTCACCAGCTCGCCATCGCCAAGGCGTCTTTCTCTGCTGCCCTGCTGCGCCCGGATCCCTCTACAGTGCCGCGCGACGACATCTCGACCTTCCATGCCTTACTCGACAAGGCTCTGTCGCATTGTTCGCGAACCAACGTCCAGGTCTGATCCGTTGCTGTCCTTTGGTACCTGTCGTCGAGACGTGAATACTAAATTTTTTCTGCATATTTCTGGTGATTAGACTTGCAAGGAATGGCTTCTCCACTATGTTGTTTCCTCGTCAAACAGAGCAAATGTGCTGGGCAAATATCTGACTGCTTTGTCGGAATCGTCCAAGCCGGCCTCCCTTGAGGATGCCCACACCCAGACCGACAGCCGAAAACTGTCTGGGAAACGGACCAGGCTCCACATCTTGTACTTGCTGAACGACGTCTTCCACCATACCAAGTATCATACCAATGGCGGGCCCGGCGCCTTTGTCACTTTTAGTAGCGCGCTGCAACCCCATGTGGTCGAATTGCTCGGCTTTGCCGCATCATACGATCGCAAGAAGAACCCTAAGCACTACCGAAGACTAGACCAGCTATTGGGGGTGTGGTCTGATCACGGATACTATAACACCGACTATATCAACAAGCTACGAGAGGCGGTCAACAATTCGGAATCGGTAGACGCAATCAAGGCATCAGTCGGTCTTGTGGATGACGCAGCCAATATGCAGTCGAAAAACACCCGGAGAGACGCACCCTATATGATGCCACCTACCCACGGAGATATATCCACGCCCTATTATGACCTGCCAGCTGGCAATTTCGTCCCGCACATCATCCCAGACTCCACAGCTCCCATCAGGCCCGACATCGTCAAGCCACTCCAATTCGTCCCTGGTCCGCCAGACCAAAAGCTCGTTGGCGCGCTGAAAAGATTTTTTAACGATGTCGACCGCATATATGGCTCCGCCGACTTTGAACTTGGCGAAAACACCGAGATCGACATCAATGAACTGGGGCAGGCGATTGTTCGGGATGAGAAAAGCGGAGACATTGTCGACGGGGATACATACTACGGATGGTCCCGAGACTTCTGCGTGCAGATGAAGAAGCGAAAGGAAAAGCACCTTACCCGAAGCCGCAGTCGGAGTGACAGCCGCGGGGCGGACGATCGTCGCAGGCGTCGTTATTCAGACAGCAATTCTAGTGGATATAGCAGACGTGGTGATCGAATGCCACGCTCACGTTCTCGGTCTCGTTCCCGGGACCGTCGACGGCATTCGAGACCAAGATCGCGATCACGGTCTGATTCATATTCCCCAAGACCTGCCACGCCGCCTTCATCATTTCCCAATCCGCATCATGGCCATCGCCAACATCAACCTCCTCCACCACCACCACCACCACCTCCTCCCCACTCGAATCCTCCTCATCAGAACCATGCTGGATTCCCGCCGGCTTTCAATGGAAACATGCCTCCCCAGAATTATAACGGCGGATGGTCTCAAGGCGGCCCACCTCCGCCCCCCTTTACTCAGGGTGGCCAAATGTTTGTGCCGCCAGGCGTGCCAGCTTTTCCGCCGCCTTATCAACCGGGCAACAGACAACAGCTGCCCCCAGGCTCATTCCCTCCCCCGTGGCAGGGTGGTCACCAAGGAGGTTACAATCAAGGAGGGGGGTGGTCATAACTGTATTATAGTATTCCATAGCGGTTGCAATATGTAAATTATCAGACTAATATAACTTGCCTGAAAAGATATGTACATTGATATATTAGATTATTAAAATAGTTATCCCATGTCGACTTCTAAACTCCGAAAACGCTGGCTTTTCAAAACAATGGCACTGGAAGCACATATAAAAAATTCCTTACAAAAGTGGAACACAGCTGATATAATCAGAGTCAAAGCCAAGCTGTATAGTAACGTTAGCAACCTTTGGACCGAAAATTCTCCCTAAGACGGTAAAAATAACTTACAATTGTTTCCTCGATGCAACAACTAGGCACACTCTCACACACGCCATCCTCGGCGAGATCAGTGCAGCTAAGGCCCGTGGTGCTACTGTCCAGGGCATCACCAATGATATTATCCAGGCTATCACCAATGATATTATCCAGGTCCAGAATCGGGAGGATATCATTGACGATGTTTAGCAGGCTGTTCGACACTTGATTGAGACTTGTGCAGCATTTTTTCACTGCATTTGTAGGGCATGTGTTTGAGGTGCTTGAGGACGTGTCCTGCTCGGACTCTGATGTGCTTGGTGTTGGTGTTGGTGATGACGATGGCGTAGTGGTCGACGATTGTAGAGGGTTGACGATCGAGATGACCGGTGTAGGCACGACGATTGTTGACCAGTTTGGAATTGTAATGACTATCGACGAAGAAGGGAAGATTTCGATTGTGTCCAGAAGCAATGACGTGGATGTAGTTGGGGTTGGCAAGGAAATGGGAGATGAGTTTGAAGGAGAAGTAGTAGTCTGGGAAATAGGCTTCATGGTTCCTCCTTGCGCATTGGGCCTCCTAATCGGCATCAACGTCTGCGTTGGCACAACAGTCACCGTTTTGATACTAGTCACAGTAGCAGCGGCAGTAGCAGTAGCACCAGCAGCAGCAGAAGTGGTATCGGACGCAGATGTCGGCCAACCGCCTTCTATGGGTAAATGCGGTAAGTGAGCACTGAGTTCCGCTGCACCTTGCCTAGACTCTATGGTAGCGGAGCGCTGATTCAGGCCATGGGGGACTGCATGAGCAACAAAAAAAGACGGAGCAGAGAGAACGATTGCCAGAGCGATGGCGAGTGGTGTAGGATTGGTTTGCATTTTGAATACGTATTGCCCTTTCTGGAAGTTTTCAAAATAGGGTTAATAAAGAAATATCGGAGGAAAGGGGTTGGCACTGCTGATCACCGTTAAACCTTGCTTGACTTGATGATAACTTTATTTCATTTTCTGATTAGAGAGGGATAATCGGTCCATAAATAATAAAATTAATCATCACAGGCTCCCAGGGAGGACATCTCCCAGCCTCTGTATTAAAAAGGCGCTGGCGAAGAAAAATTGCCTATTTGGGTATAAACGACTACGGATTAGGGCACCAGCCTCCGGTAGGCCTTGTGGTGTTGGTGGAGAAAATTGGAGTATTCCTTCGAAATAGCAGGTAAGTAGACGGAAACAGAGTGCTCTAAAGACCAGCCTCTGGATTTTTTCTTCCAGCTTCTTCGTGGTGGCTATTTTTCTACAGTTCTTGCCCGATCGGGAATCTGAGGAATGCTACCAGCCCCTGGGTTAGCATTTTAGCCAATAAATCACATTCTAGACGGCATAAGCCTGGCATATTTCAAGTGCATGTCCGTTGTTTATTGGTCTGTCATCCACATGGTTTGCATTCCACACTAAATAGCATTCCAAACTAGAAACCCCTTGGAAACCACACTACGTAGCACAGAAAAATCCCGACTCAATTCAACCAGTCTAACTATAGACCCAGCCAATAACGTGTATTCTCAACTTCAAACGTGGCAGACAGTGTATCTTCTCCAGTACCAGTGATGAGAATCGTGTACTCGCCCTTGACGGATGCCCAAGACTGCCGGATCTCATCCCAGAAGCTAGTGGCCAGTTTCTTCTCCACAGTTATTTGGACATCTTGATTCTCTCCCGGCTGCAGAAAGACTTTAGTGAACCCCTTCAATTCGCGCACTGGTCGTTTGATGCCTGTGGTGACTGGGGGCTTGACCCAGAGCTGTACAACTTCAGCTCCCGCGGTCTTTCCGGTGTTTGCAACGGTTATCGTTGCTGTAATAGTCTCGCCATCAGCCAAAGTGGACTTCTCCGGAGCTACCTCCAGAGACACGATGGTTCGTGAGAAGGTAGTATACGAAAGTCCGTAGCCGAAAGGAAACAAAGGCTGCAACTCCGTTTTTTCGTAGTAGCGGTATCCGACATAGATATCTTCTCCATATAACACGCGGCCTCTTTCAGAGCCAAAGTTAATATATGATGGATTATCCTGTAGGCGAACTGGGAAGCTCAGAGACAGCTTTCCAGAAGGATTAACATCGCCGTACAGGACATCGGCAATACCGTTGCCAAGCTCGTTTCCTCCAAACCACGCCTGGGCGAGAACATTGGCTTTGTGGGCCCAGGGCATGGTGACAGGGGTTCCGCTTTGGATCACAACGGCAGCGTTAGGGTTAGCATCGAGCACGCGAGAGATCAACTCGTCTGTCCCCGGCGGCAGATCCATGTGCTCCCGGTCATATCCCTCGGTTTCCCATTCTCCGTTGAGGCCGGCCACGATGAGAACTTGCTCGGTCTTGGAAGCGAGATCTACAGCCTCTTGAATCGAGTCTTGCAGTTCACGGCGCTTACAAGCTCCGAATGCAAAGCCACCGGGCCCAAAGTCTACTACGCCTCGGTTTTCCAACTTGGAAGTCGGTCTAGTGCCGTACTCAAACCGAATTTGATATGAAACACCGGCCTTGAGTTCCTTCGAGCCCCGTTCCTCCACAGTCGCGCTTCCGAAAAAGGCAAATCCCTTCTTCTGCTTGGTGAAGTTATCAACGACGAGTTCACCATCAACAAACAGCTTTCCTGTGCCGATGACTGTGACGCCAAAGTCGTACAGGCCGTCCTCTTCTGGAGTGAAAATCCCTTCAATGTCGACATAGAACAAGTCTGACTTGACTTTGGGATTTTTGTAGTCGGCGAGAAAGGCAGTGGAGTTAACCAACGTCAAGTGATCTAAAACATCACCTTTCGTCTCACCTGGCGCTTCGTTGTAGACCTTGAAGTCAAAACCTTTCTTCCCAGAAGTTGTCTTAAGAAGAGGCCCAAGCGGAGGTAGTGATTGATGGGCATAAGCACCCTGGGCGAAGCTAACATCTGCCTGGCTTGCCTTGCTGATGCCTTCGAATGGGGTCACCGCGTAATAAGCTAGCAGAGCAGCAGAACCACCGCCGCAGTACGTGGAAACCTTGCTATTGGGCCCAATTACTGCGACTGGTTTGTTTTTATCAAATGGCAGTACACTCTTGTTGTTGCGTAGGAGCACAATAGACTCTGCTGCTGCTCGACGGAGAAGCTTTTGGTCCTCGGGTCGGTTGAGTTCCTTTTCCTCGGCATCTTCTGGGATTCCTGACTTGTCGGCATAGTTGATTAGATCTAGCACATTTCGTACTCGTTCGTCCAGAACATGGTCGGGGACTTTTCTGGAGTTTACGGCATGTGCAAGAATGCTTCCACGCCAGCGGGTAGGGCCGGGCATTTCAAGGTCGAGCCCGGCAGTGATGGCGTCGGATGTGCTGTATGTGCCGAACCTGTGAATCGCATTAGCCTTGGACTGTCACATTTCGCACTTTTGGATGATGTATGTACCAATCGCTCATGATCAAACCTTTCCACTTCCATTCGTCGCGTAGTATATCCTCAAGAATGTTGCGGCTTTCGCTGACATGGGTACCATTGATCTTGTTGTAAGCGGTCATGAAACAGGCAGTTTTGCAGATTCTCAAGGCCAGTTGAAATGGGAGGAGGTATATCTCCCTGAGGGCTCTTGCAGTCACGATGGTGTCGACGGCCAGTCTCTCGTGTTCCTGGTCATTGCACACAAAGTGCTTGAGCGTAGCGCCGACTTTCTTGGACTGCACACCTTTGCAATAGTATCCAGCCAGTGTCCCGGACAAGACTCCATCTTCGGAGAATGACTCGAAGCCTCTGCCACCAAGAGGCGACCTCTGTATATTGATGGTGGGGCCGAGGAGAACGTGAGCACCCTTGGCTCTGGCTTCGTCGCCTAGGAGCTCTCCAATGCTCTCCAAGAGCTCAACGTTCCAGGTCGACCCTAGGGCAGTCGAGCATGGCAAGCATGCGGCAGGAACGCCGTTGAAGAAGCGAGTACCTCGGACTCCATTAGGGCCGTCAGAGCATCGAATTTCGGGGATGTTGAGGCGAGGAATGGGCACCGTGTGCCAGAAATCAGCACCTAGTCAATTTGTCAGGCTTCACAGTTAATTTGCAGAGAAACATGGGGGCAGACCAGCTGTAATGGCAACCTTTTCCGACAAATCAAGCTCCGAGAGCGTCTTCTCGACGTCAAGTTGGACCATGTTGCGATCTATATCTTCTGGTTTCAGTACTGGGGGGTAGGGTGGTTCAATGCTGGAATGAATTCCAGATCCAAACGAGAGCTAAAGATGTATCTATTCAATATTGAAGTTGTCGGACTCAGGAGATGGCATTTCTCGAGAGGGGCACAGCAGATGATGGTTGCATAAAGGCTAAAGCCGAAGTTTAGCCGGGCCCCGCAGTGTCCCTGTTGGCTCCGTTGTGATAGGCTGTGGAGTATACAAGTCAGCGATATATAAAGTGTTGGCATTAATCTAATCCATTATTAATTAATATTGACACAGAATACAAAACAAAAGAAAAAACAGACAAAGAAGACGACACGTACCGGATCGGAAGTATATTTATCCCGGAACACCGCCGCTATGGCTGCCTGTCCAGAGCTCTTTCCTGAAACAAAGTACTCATGATGGCGAGCACATCAAAAATGTTCCTCTACTCGCTGACACTTCAGCAACCTACAGTCATTACTCAGGCAATCGTGGGCCAGTTTTGCGGCACGACAGAACAGCAGATCATGTCGGCTTCGGGGTCGTGTCTGGCCATCCTGCGCCTAGACCCAAACTTGGGCAGAGTCGTGACAGTTCTCTCCCATCATATCTTCAGCATCATCCTGAACGGTGTTGGATGGGATCACAGGAGAGTTGACAGACACGCGATCCAAGTTCCTTGGCCCGTAAGCCGTCAGGTTGTTTCAAGTTACAATTTAGAAGCAAACATGCGTCCTAGCTCAAAGTTCAAGGCCTTGGGTAGGGTATATTAATCCACTTACATGGGGCTTTATAATGATACCTCTTAGCTACAACTACAAAGACTTGAAATGGGCATGGAACTTTAACAGTGAGCAGTGCGAGGAGAGTATAATTGGGATCCACGCCAACTACCTCCGGTAAAGTCCTTTACCCCAACCCTAATCTTCGAAATCCGTGTGAAGTTCAGATTGACAAGCTAATCAATCAACTAGGATCTTCTCCATCGAAAGTCTATGCAACAATTTGATTCAGCAGTCTATAACTCTAACATGTACCCCGCGACGACTTATCAAGCACCCTAATCTACCGTATTTCTATATTCTTGAATCTGAAAACAATACTTAAGCACCGGAGCTGCGTGCACAGTTGTTGGCAGAGTCAAACGTCAATGATGATTCGAAGGAGCTTCCGCTAAAGGTATTTGGCTACCACCACTGTTAGGGAAAATGGGCATCCTGCATAAGCATCGTTGATCCTGTTGGCGAAGAGCCCCGAGTCCTTCAAACGGTCGACCTAGAAGGCAACGAAGCCGCCATCAGCGCCACAGTAGCGTCCTTTACCAGCCAGGAAGGGGAAAGCTTCCTTGTCGTAGGCACTGGGAAGGATATGGTCACCAATCCAAGGCAATTTTCCGGGGGCTACCTCTACGTTTATCGATTTCATGACGGTGGGCAGAATTTAGAGATCATCCATAAGACTAGGGTTGAGGAACCACCACTGGCGATTCTGCCTTTTCAGGGCCAGTTAGTGGTTGGAATCGGCAAGACTCTGAGAATCTACGATCTAGGCTGAAACAATTACTTCGAAAAGGTCAATCTAACGTCGCACCACAGCTAATCGTGTCCGTACAAACCCAAGGCAGTCGGATCATCGTTGGCGACGTCCAACATGGCGTGACCATGGTTGCATACAAGCATAAGATCAATAAGTTCATCCCATTCGTCGATGATACGATTGCGAGGTGGACAACATCCATTACAATGGTCGACTACGACTCTATCGCGGGGGGCGACAAATTCGGGAATATCTGGATCGTACGTTGTCCCGATAAAACCAGCGCTGATGCTGATGAGCCTGGTTCTGAAACTTACTTGACCGCACGCGAGTACTTAAATGGCGCTCCAAACCGGCTTGAACTCATGGCACACTTCTTCACACAGGATATCCCGACAAGCATCTGCAAGGCCAGAGCCTGGTCGTAGGCGGGCAAGAGGTCCTTGTGTGGAGCGGGTTGCAGGGCACGATCGGCGCTCTCATTCAGTTCTCCTCGCGCGAGGATGTCGACTTCTTCCAAGCCCTCGAGGGGCAAATGCGTAGCGAAGATCCACCGCTTGCAGGCCGCGACCATCTTGTATACCGGGGTTACTACGCCCCGGTTAAGGGTGTGATAGACGGGGATCTGTGTGAGCGGTATTTATTGCTTCAGAATGACAAGAAACAAATGATAGCGGGGAAGCTCAATCGATCGGCGAGGGAAATAGAGCGGAGAATTTCCGTAAGTAACTCCTCTTACTCCTAAGATTAATTGATACCTCTAACCCGGTTAATACAGGTTGCACGAACACGATCCGCCTTTTAATCGTTATACGATAGACGTCATCAGTGAATGCAGAAAGACTTTCTAGATTGGTTGTACGGTGTACAAAATGAAAGAATGAGAAATACAAGCAAAACGAACATCCCGTCTCCACATATCATTTCATGCTGGGATCAACCTGCTAACCTGTCTTAGGGATAGGTTCTCAGAGCCTGGGCTCGCCGACGTCATCCCATGCGCTGGCTGGCGTATGACATAACTGGCCCCTTTCTCCCGACTCGGCCTCTTGACAGAGAAGAGATCATCGGATACAATGGATACGAGAGTTGTGCAATTGTGCATAGCTAGAACGACAAGAAAAGAGGATGATCGACATAACGGCAACACTAATCAAGCCTGGCTGGGTTATGGCGCTGGCTGGACCTGTCCTGTCCATCGCAGAAACGCCACCACAGTTCCATAGGGTCGGTTAATGTCCGGCAAAGACATCATCGGCTATCAACATGGGTTTATATGTTCTAATACGAAAGATTGTCATATCGTACACGGTATCGTATGGTCAGGCCCTGACGCACGCTGACGGTCGACGCTACCTGACATACATCACAAGACAGCTAGCTAGCTCACAGCTCATTAATAATGCGAGCGATGGTATCAGTTTATTCAATCTAGACTCTCGTCCGACCGGACACACCGCAGAGAGACAGGCGGTCTTAGCTTTGAGCCATGACGTCTTGCTCTAATTCTCTGAGGCATGAACTCCACAAACCAAAACCCAAAATGAGATACCCTAGAGTCTGTACTAAATGACATGGTATTACTACAGCACGGAGTATTCCGGAGCAGCAGCTAAGAAGAAAGAACAGCGTATAACAGACGAGGTACGGGAAAATCGGTGCCTGTCAACTGCCGAGACGTACCCTGATGTCACCGAGACTGACAAGCGCCGACTACAAAAGTGGCACTAGCAGTTGATAATGGCTTAGGGCCCCAGGCTTGCCATCTTAGCGTTTTACATATTCACACTCATTGGTAAACCACATGCGGTCTACTGCATGTGTATGTATATGTTGTACGCTTATACTAGTAAAGAGGATTTAAACAATATCAAAGTGATTCCATTCCAAACCAAACCTAAACCAAACCAAGAATTTTCATCCTTTTTCGTACTAGTACACAGTAGATTTACAGCTCGATCCAGCGAGAAATACAATGTCATGCAATAAGTCGTAACGTCATCATAAGAAATACAAATAGCTCGCTTGACAAAAAAGGCTACCAATGGGAGGAAAACGAGAAGAAGGAAAAGGGTTCAAAACGGGCATATGTGTGTATTTCTACCATCCGAACTAAGTATGACAGGTATCTCACGTCCCACATGTAGACAAAGAAGATCCTGCATACTTGCTGGACTGTGAAATCACAATGCGGGCGGGGCGGGGGAAATGTATGTATAAAGGGGATGCGAAGGAAACACCGGCAACGCGGTATTTTATGACGCGAGGGGGAAAAACGGGAGGAAACTCACGGGTTGCAATGACCGAATCGTGCCAACAGAAGAGGCACAATATGCCAAAGCCCACGGAGTTAGATGAAGAAACGAAAGGAATATGCGAATGACTGAGACGTCCAACCTTTGCGGCGAAGGACGATTTATGCCCGCGGAGAATGCGTACGAAAAACACCAAATCTGGCGCCCACGCTAGGCCCCGTGTGACAAGCCAATATGGACCGAATAATAGTGTCAGATAGATGCCATACCACGTCCTCTCTAGCTATCCCCCAGATCTCCTACTTGAACGAGGGCTTTTGGGTGTGAACTGATAAGCTAAAGTGAGTCAGAATGCAGAGCCAAGCGTTGAAAGACGGGACAACTCACCCTCTCTTCCCCGGTATGACCGTCGATCTAAGAACGCGCTGAAGAATAGCTGCTTGAACCACTTGCTCGTGGTGCAATACCACTACCTGTACGAGCAATATTGGTGACGGACGATGAATTGCTCGGGCCGCTACTACCGCTGGTAGCACTACTCCGGCGGGCAGAGGGGCTGTTGGTTGTAAAAGCGGCCAGCTGCCTCTGAGTATACTGCAACATCACACGGTTGTAGTCGTCGACAGAGGCATGAGGGTTCGCGCTTGACGCAAGGCCCTGAGAGCCAAGACCGGCGCTTTGGTTATTGATATCCTCGGTGGGCAAGCCACCTCCTGCTGGATCCATAGGTGTTTCGGGCAATTGCATAACCCGGTGATACTAGAAGACGTTAGAGTGGTGAACATGGCTGCACTGGCGCGGCAAAGCGATCATGTCTCGTTGGACTGGCAGTCTCATCAAAGACGACTGGTGCGACGGACAGCAGGAGTGATAGAGCCTTACAAGTAACGCGGTGGGATTAGTGCAAGTTAGCACTTGTGGTTATGGTTATGGCGTAAATAGACGAATCCTAAGTAAGAACAATGTGGTAGACGGAGCACAGGATAGGCCGAAGAGAAATGTATGCATCAAGAGTTGTTGTTGAAGTTGGATTAATATTATTGAGCGTGGGGACAGACGAAGTTTCTTTAAAAGGCAGGCGCGCCCTGGGGGAATGGGCGGCGCCCAAAACGGCAGGCACCAGCCGGCCAATGGTGCGCGACTATGTGGGGCTACGGGGCCGATCGTCGGCGCGGCGCAGTCGGACCAATAGGAGCCGGGATGCGGGCCCGGCGACATCATGGGCCGCCACATGAATTCAAAGTGGGGAAACACACGTCAGACGGAAGCTCTCCTCATTCGCATGAGGTCGTTTGTCAGCGCTCTGAGTGCTCTAGCAATATTAAGACAGCCGCCTCGAGAATAGCTTCCTGGTTGATATCTTGTCACGCGGGACCTGTTCCAGATTTCCAGCTAGCCAGCTACGTAGCGTTTCTGGAGTACCACGGCTCACTGGAAACGGTGGTCTAGTGTCCCAGAGTTTGTCTGCGTCTTACTAAGTGACATTTATTGGCCCTCTCTGGGGACAGAAGTCACAGCTTCGTCATGTCTCACGTTCGTCTCGCTTTCATTTTACGAAAACGCTATTTCTCTAACTCTAGGCTCACAAACAAATACTAGTACGGCAATAGCATCGTGTATTTTTCTCACAATAATAGGACTGACGTAGTGTGGGTCCTTGAGGCGTCGATTAGCGCACTAATCGACGTCATCCCGCAGTGAAACAGACGTTTTGGGAAGTGAGGGGCCCAGGCACTATTCCGTATTGGAGTCCACCCTTTTCCCGATTCGGAACATGCCTGTTCCGTTTTGGATACCCTCAATCAATTTTGGTATAGTTGAGACCCATCTACTCGTCTGTGTATTGAAACCATACAATCACTTCTATTTTCGTCTATCGTGCCTCTATTTCCTTTGCTATCTCATCACATTCTGCATTAACCTACATGCACAGGCTGACTCGGGGCTTTCCTCTTCTCCACGCCCCCTCCCCGATCCATCGATGGATAAGCCTCTCACATTAGCCGCGCTGAGCGAAGATGTGGCATTACACTGTGGAAGTATATTTGATACTAACTGATAGGTAAGGTAGATCGTATTAAATAGCCCTTCCGCACATTAGTGTACGTGGAGGTGCGCTCGGAAAAGCATTTCCGCATCAACTGGTGCATTTTGTCTGTCATAAGCAACGTTTGGGTATGGACGTTGAACTTGATTAAAACAAACAAACAAACTGATGCATTTCTCCTGTGGAGCTTTTATTAAAATATTTTTTTGTCGTCACTACTTTTTCCCTGTGTTTTCAATGCAGGGGCTTCAGGAGTCAGGAGATTCCTTATCTATGTTGTCAACATTGAATTGATCAATTAATAGTTTTAGCTCCAGTACAGCACAAGGAGCAATGTTCTTGATTGGTCATTATTTGTTTTCACCTCTCTTTCCTCTTTTTGTTTGACCCCGCGAGACGCAGCACTAATTTTGCGATATGCAAATCCCCCGCTAATTAGTACATCAGTCAATATAGTCGAGTCCCGTCTTTAGGACTAAGCCGCGCTAAGATATCAATGATAGACTCCATACACGTCAACATGCATCATAGCTTAGCAAACGCTGTTGAAACATTAATCTACAGTCCATCGTTAATTTTAAGAGACATATATCATTGATACTTATTCAATATTATCTCTATCCGAATCGCCGACAAAGTACATGCTCGTGTCGAAGCAAGTTGTCACGGTATGAAGTTAGTTTAGATTAAGATTTACACCATATAAATAATCGAACGTATGGCGTGGATATGAGCCTAGATATCACATAATTCGAATTTTAGCTCATTTAAATATGAAAAACGTTCATTTCACTTCAACATTGTGCTTTTATCGATATACTTGGCTGCTCATTGGCCAGGTAATGGTCCGAGTTGAACGCCTCAACGCCTGTCCACGCGAGATATGGAGAGCCAGAAATAGGTGTGGAGCCACTTGATAGCTTATCTAATTTCCCCTATACGTAGAAAGCTTTGATTATCTTTTAGAAACACCTTCAATCACACAATAAGAACGTATTGCCAGATATGCCAATTCCGACCGCCTGCTAAATTCAGCAAGTATGTTGCTACTCTAACCGAGTGGAGCAAGATCGTCTCTGCAGGAACGCTCTCTAGACAACGCTTCGCCCCCGATGTAACAGAACGAAAAAAAATGCCACTGCCAAAGGCATCTTGTTTCTAGGCCAGCAGGCTCTAGGACAAATGGACCCTGGAAAATGTGACTAAGAGTTAAGATTATTTACGGCCACCCAATCGCTTCTCTCGGACAACCAACAACCAACAGCCCCAAGTTGCAGCAAGAGGAACAAATTTGTTTAATTAATTAGTGTAGTCGATTAATCTGAAGAATTCATTCAGGATGGTAACCCCTTGGATTTCTACTTGTCTCTTCAGCACTGTCGTCAGTGGTCCGCGATGTCCTCTTACGCTCACGAATACTATCTTTGAAAGTCTCGATGATATCGAGTCATCAGATGGTTTATATCATCCATTGAGTCTCGATGAAGCTCGTCACTCATTAATGAACGCCGATACTTAGTGTTTTGGCATGCCACTCTTTATTTGATATATTTCGCCATTCGTTTATATCGCCGAACTCCCAAACATGTCTCTTTCAAGATATATTTTACCTTTTCTACTCGCATCGAGCCTCGCTGCCGGCGCCACCAGTAAGTATTGAGTCTGTATCTACAATTTACTGGTCTAACCGACCCAGAAGATCCCTGCGATGGGACCAAGACTCCCATCGTCATCTCAAAGCAATCTGACGCCGATGCCCTTGAGAGCTGCACCACAATCAAAGGAGATGTCACAATCGATTCGTCTGCAGAAGGCAGCCTCGACATTCACGGCGTCCAGATGATCACAGGCGACCTGGTTGCGGACGGCGCGCGAAATCTGCACACACTGAGCGCATCTTTGCTCTCGTCTATCGGCGGAACATTTAAACTCAACAATCTTGTCTTTTTCACAGCTCTTGCAATGGATTCTCTGAGCGACACGGGTAGTCTCAACTTTACCATGTTACCCAACCTGGGAGCGCTCACTTTCTACAGCCAGGTTCGCAGTACTGGCTCCATCTCTATTGTTGACACCGGTTTGGACTCTCTCAAGGGCATTCAGGTCGATACTGTCGGAGATTTTACCGTGACCGGCAATGACCGATTGATTAATTTTACCATGGATACCATCGCCAATTTGACGGGGACTTTCTACGTATCCGGGGCTATGACTGACGTATCGGTCAACTTTCCTAATCTCGTTACTGCAACAGATCTCACATTTGTTGATGTGCAATCGATCTCGCTCCCGTCTCTGGCCACTGTTACCGATAATTTAAACGTGACAAGTCCATATATAAGCAACTTTTCTGCACCTAACATGATCACGGGCGGATCTGTCAGCTTTCAGCACGGTGATAAATTGAACAACATATCAATGCCGGAGCTGAAGACTCTCTCGGAGGATCTGGTCATATCCGGAAACGGCTTATTGGGGCACATAAACGGCTTTCCCAAACTTTCCAAAATTCAGGGTGACTTGACAGTTGTTGGGAACTATACCGAGTAAGTTGATCTAATCTCATGAGATACACAAACAAAAGCTAACCATGAACAAGCCTGTCTTTCCCTGCACTTGATACGGTTAACGGCGAGATCAATGCTACAAGCAAGTATGCCATTGATTGTAATGCTTTTGACAACCTCAGAAATAACGGCGGGATTAAAAACTGGTACTCTTGTACGCCGGGCTCGAAAATGATTCCGCCTTCAGCGACTAGTAGCAGTACCTCTTCAGCCACTTCCATGCCTACGGATACTGCTCACGGTGATTCTTCGTCCTCTCCGTCTTCTTCGTCTACGGAATCCTCGTCGCTAGCGGCGGCTACATCATCATCATCATCGTCTTCTTCTTCAACTCAGACAAAAATCGGCGTCGGGGTGGGCGTCCCCCTGGGCGTCATCGCCATCGGCCTTGGTTTCTTCTTCTGGAGACTTCGTAATAAGAGACGGCACCACGCCAATGTATTCGCGACCGAAAACATGTCCGACTCCAGCCAGAACCAAAACCCGTGGATGACCATAGGAAAATCCCACGAACTCGACACTCCACAGGAGAGAAACCCTCCACGAAGTTTTCCGTCAGTGGAAGCACCGACACCTGCGCCTCCGATCCAGCTCCCTACGAGCAACTGGGTCCAGGAGCTTCCTGGGGACGTACCGAAGGCGTCGTTTAGGGCTTGATGGGGTGTTATTAGTATAAATAGTACTAGAAAAAAACTGCATTTCGTGCAGTTTATATTATATTCCAATGCACATAATGGTCATATAAATTTCGATTAGTCTATCCATACACCGGGTCTACATCGAGGTATACATGTCAACAAAGATAAGCGCACTTTCTAACTTGATCTATGCAGGAGAAAAAGGAGAAAAAGGAGAGGGGAAAAAGCTATCAAAACATTCCTTCCCCTGGCATCAACCCAGCCATCTTCAACGGCCACTCCATCGCGCCCTGCCATTCTCGCGGTAAAACCTGCTGAATCGACAGAACCTCCCGCTGCGGAATATCGCCAATCCACCACACTGAATGCGCCTTGCTCATGAGCGCAAAAAACATGGCCAGAATAAGCAGTGCGCGAGGCTGATGCTCTGCAACCAGATCGATGAACAGCGCCGGCACAAACATGGGGAACCCCATGAACCGACGCACAAGCGCATAGATGGGCTCGTCGGTGGAGACGGCGAGGTACATGCTTCCGATATAACTGAGTGCTTTTTCGTATGCGTTTTGGGCTTCTGGACTCGGCGAGTCTGTGGTGTAATCGAGTAGAAGAGTTGGTGGTAAAAAGGACAGGTTTTCCTTGGCTAGTAGAGTTTCACGTTGGAAAACTGGGGGCGCATTGCGCAGCATGAATATCAAAGAAGGTGATGACTGTTCACTTGGACTTGACGGGGACGAGTTATTGTTGAATATACCAAGAGCTGTGAGCATGACAGCCTGCACTCCCTTGCCGACTCGTAACCAATCCGTCGGTGCTGTATACGGATCTGTCGAGCGATGCCACAGACTGGCAACGGAGTGCGTAAAATGAAGCAACGCAGTGTACAGCACAGCCTCGCAGTTCCCAGGGCCGATATTGGCGACTGCTCTCTGCTGTTCGCGCAGCGCGAGTGTCAGATACACGTGGTTCGCGTTGACGACTTCTCGGTTGTCTGGCAGCGAGCGCAACAGGTATGTTGCAGAGGATGCATGCATCATATACAGCAGATTGTCGTGCTCCAGCGACAGGACCGGGGCCTTTTGCAGCCAGCCTACGATCTCAGGGGGCTTGGGCAAGCCTGCATACGGATCGGTCAGCTGCGTCATGTAGGTGTGCAAAAAACGCAGCTCCATTTTCCGTCGAGCGGGCGTTTCTGGCAGGTCCATTGTGTTCATTGGGGGCATGCTTGTGAGCCATGTCGAATTTGTCGATGGTAGCAGCAGCATCCCATTGTTCGCATCGCTCTGGATAGCCGAGGGGGGAGACGAAGAAGATGATGATGCGGCATCATACTCGCACGACTGATTGCCCATGCGCGTGCAATTTCTGCATATTGGCCGCTTCTCATCGCACTGTGACTTTTGTTATTATCCCCCTGAGACATGCAATTTGCAGCGTTGCGATGACGGAATCTCACCTTGACTCGGCGAGTCTTGCATGTTCGGCATCCGTTCCGAGATTTGTGGTGGAATGCCTTGGTGATGCGAGTGGTGTTTTCACCCATGGTTTACATTGTTGTTTCTTTCTTTCTTTCTCTCTCTCTCTCTCTCTCTCTTTCTCTATTTCCTTCCATTCATGATGACTGAACTGCGCGCGTGACCATTTGCAGAAACAGAAAGAAAAACGTTCATCAAGGTGGGACTGTGGGTGCGTTGCGGATTTAGACTTATTAAAGTGGTGAACTAAGAATTAACTCCACGCTTGACAAATCTATTGTTTCAATTCAATTGGATGCCAATTTCGCACGGTGGGTTAAAGGTTTTATCTAGGGGGTCAGGTTCCAAACTTGGATTAATTTGATAATTGACTAGATTAAAAGCGAGTCCACAGTTGCATGTGCCAGCCACCTAGCAGTCAGGTGAGTTACGAGTCATCCATTAATAGCTAGGGAAACTAGATATACAATACACTACGATGGCGGCTGAAAATCTAAAACGTCTTGAAACTCGTATCATCACTAATCCTAACTGATGCCTTTTTCTGATCAACGCCCTCGAAAAGCAACACTTGAAGCATTCCGACCAAAAATCTCATCCGGAATTCATACACGCTAATATATGAAGAAAAATAACTCTGATGCCAAAGGAAAAGTATGCTTATATTTATCATTATACGTAGCCTATCACTCAATTAGTACTGTCTTCTACTATAGTATAGTTTTGCTAGAGCATGGCAGGAAACTCACCCTTGCGCGCTCCCTGGAAAAAGAAGCGCACGATAAAGACCTGCAACCCAGCCATGGACACCATCAGCAGGCTCTCAATAACGCTGAAGTTGAAGATGCGTCGCTCGGTGCTGCGCACGGTACTGAAATTGCGGTTCTCGCGCGTACGGAAGTATTTCTGGTTACGGGAGATTGTCGACAGCATAGTCGACACTTTCATGATCGACTCCTCGATAACGCCCGATTGCTCGGGGCTGGCGCCTTGTTTGGATGGAAGCTGTGCTTTTTGCTCGTTTTCGACCTGATTTGGATGTAACACGTCAGTTCATATTCCAAACTGTGTGTATCCAGCCCACTGTGCCGTAAAAAGAAATAACCATACCGCAATCTCAAAATCCACAAACTTCTCCGCAAATGTAGACATTTCATTGCTGAAGCAGAAGCTATACTCGCCAACGCTCTGCGCGGTAAACACGAAATCGGCCTGGCGTTCCTTTGTTCCTTCCAGAATGACCTTGTCGAGAGGACCGGTGACGAGGTAGTCAATGTCGAAGGAGCCGCCGGATTGAACCTATACACACCGTCAAGTCAGCTTCAAACTGCATAACAACAAAAGAAAAGAAAAACTGCATGGAACACGCACGGCAAAGTAAAATGCGATCTTGGTGTCCTGCTGCGGGACATCAGCGTAAAAGCAGGCCTTCTCGCTGGCATCAACCTTGTACGTCAACGCGGTCGCCGAAGCCAGAGGAATGGCCGTGGCCAAAAGACCGCCCAATATATTCTGGATGCGCATTGTTCTGACAAAGTGTTGGCGAAATTGAAAAAAAAAAAACTGGCAGCACGAGACCCCTGGCGACACTTTGTTGGGCTTTCTTCTGAAGCGGATTGCGGACGATCTGGACAGCTTAGCACATTCGTGTTTGCCGTGTTTGCTCTGCGGGTGTATCACGTGACGTGTTTTCTATCAGTGCTATTAATGCATAGTTACTCAACTCGATAAGACCATGTTATTCATATCGTGTCTGTTCATTGAATCCATTAACCATTACAGTAGCCATATAAACACTGCAGTCGCGTATGCCCAAGTTGTTCCAGAAACCGCATCACCCAACAATTGCCTCAGACTAATACAACAACGTAGGCAAACAGAATAATAGTATCAACGTCATCATCTCACATTCAGCCAGCCCTTTTGTTGCGTATGGACTCGAAAAATACATCCCAAAAAATAAATCATAAGACCGATAACAAAAAAAAAAAAAAAAAAAAAAATTTACCGTGGCCCTCCTGCAGGCCGCGCCACAACCTCCACAACGCCAATGCAGGAGATCATCTATTTGATGGAGAAAGATTCTCTGCCCCAGGAGCTTTTGTTCTTATTTACATGGTCAAGACCAAGAAGGTCGTCTGCCTCAGCGGCCACGTCTGAGAGAATATCATCTAGAGAAATGTCAGCGGCCCGTACGTCTATAACGTGTAAGGGAGGGATTTAATACCGTCTTCAAGGTACTTCGCATTTTGATACATTCCACGAGGAACAATGGCAAACTTGATCTTTTCGAATTGCTTGCCTTTAATTCCTGTGCGCTTCGATAGTCGCTCTTTGGTCTCTTTGAATATCTCACCCTAGTCATTGTTAGATGTGATCGCCCTAACAGAAGCAAAGTAAGTACTCACAGGCTTGACAACAAACTTGAAGGGGATTCCGTGGGCCTTGGTTGGCTCTCGATCAAAATTGAACGCATTGATGAGGCGTTCATCCTCCTGCATGTTCAACTCCTCATCGGGAATCTTCTCGGCATACAGGGAGACGTATTCGTTCAACCTAGAAATATCGGAGCCCTCGGGAAGCTCTCTGTAAATTTTGCCGGTATTAGCCTCGTAGATGCGGACCTTTTTGATTTCCTCGTCATCTAAATCGACTTTTTTCTGAAGCGCCACTAGAAGATCACCAATGATTCCATTTCGAGGAACAAGGAGCTCATAGCTCGTCTAGGCAACGTCAGTCTGTTATTCAGGCGTTCTAGAATAGATATTGAACTCACCTCCTTGTTGATTCCGTCGAAAAGCCATGTGATCTTTAGAGACTTCTTGGTTTCGTATTCACTGAGGCTAGTATCGAGAACTTCGTAGTATAGCGCATCTGGCAAATGCATGCTATAGCCATAGGTTCCATATTGGCCACTCAGAAGTTGGTAGAGTGTTTGGTTGACAGTGCGCTTGATAGGCTGCTTGGGCTTGCCATTGTTTGCGAGGACTGGCGAGAATCGTAGGTGGCTGTGGTCTATATTCAAATACTCACCGACCTTTTTCGAGAATTGGTCGTACGTCATCTTCCGGCTCAGGGTGAGCGTGAACTCATCTCCCTGTCGCTTCAGAGGAGCGAATTTTACGTTCATCCGGTTTAGAAGATAGTCGTAGTACTGTCTTGTTTCGGTATATAGTGCGGTGGAGGGAAGCCTGTGTGAAGGGTGAGTATAAAACCTAAATTTCAGCGAAGGAAAACCTACTCCGACTCTTTCCAGACCTTCTGAAAAGCAATGATGTCGCCATCCTGGATTTCAGATTGTTGAAAGGTTTGCTTGGGTTTCATTGGGTCGACCATCGTGTGTTTGATTTCCTTCAAAACGAGTGTTAATCTCAACTAACCTTGGACAAAAGAGCCTTGCAACTTACCTCAAAAAGCGAAAATTCAGTCCCAGCCGGCCAGCCCATCTTTTTAAGGATCGTGGGGGCAATATCTCCAACTTTCTGGGATTTGCGAACGTAGACCGAGTCAACGCCAGACAAGGTTTGATGGTAGACGTCGAAATGTTTCAAGAAAACAAGAACGGATGTGCTGGGGTCCGGCCACGATACTGTACCGTCGGAGCCAAGCTCGCCTACTTCCATCCACAATTTGAAAGCGTTTCCTTTAGTAGCGAGTCGATTCCAGGCATCTTCGATCGTCATCTCGGGGTTCTGGATAACTTGATCAGGCCGCGTGGTTTTGTTCTGTCGATTCACCATGACCCAAAATCGCAAAGTCTTCGGGTCAAGACCTCGTTCGGCGCCCAAGTCCTTTGCGAACTCGCTAATTTTTTTGGTCCGCAAGGTTCGATATGTCTTTGGCAAAGCGGGATCTCCAGGGGGGAGCTCGACGCTCGTCAAGTCAAAGCCGTGATGAGCCTGGAATGTCTCCCGATCGAGGATACCGACATTGATATAAAGGTGAGCCTCTTCCCGTTCTTTCTTCCGTCGAGCCAATTCCACGCGCTCCTCGGCAAGGCGCGTCTCTGCAGATGAGGTTAGCATGGGAAAATGAAACTGGATATCTGGAAGGGTTTACCAATGTGTGAGGGTACATCTTCCGTTGTGATTGGGAGTAGTACATCATCCAAGCGAGACTTTCGAATGTAGACCAACATGTATGCATTCATTGAACGTTTCGCTGACATGCCCCTGGCATATTGCTGCTGCTGCTTCGTGGTGCCATTTGAGAAATCGTAATCCCCACCAAAGTTCTCTTCTAGGACTTCCTTGTCCGTTGCTCGAATGACTTTATCGTCATCGAACCGGTAGAAATGACCATCCTTGGTTGGTTTCAAAAAAGCATAGTAGTGACCAGCATTGAAATCACCACTATGTACGAGCACGCCATGCAGCTGATAAACCCAAGAATCTGATTTATCTGCATCATCCGAAAGATAGGGAGTCACGTCAAAGTCCATTGGAAAGGTGTGTCGGTCATTTAGTTTCATCATTGCGTCACGGTTGATATCGTACTCGAATCGTTTTAGGTGAAGGTGGAGTACAGGGGGAAAGCTTTCGAAGATGACTCCTTTTCGTGCATCCTGGAGGCCATAGGGTTTGCCGGCATCGTATTTGTTCTCGCCTTCGAGAGTCTCCACTTGGATGTAGTCCTTGAAGCTGTCATCCAATGTCTTGTTGCCTCGAACGTTGAGCTGAATATCCCAAAAGTCTTCCACGCGAGAAGATTCATAGTTGACATTGATGCACGAAAGATAGGTTTTCATCTTTCCCACGAAAAGATCTGGAAGGGCCGTTTCCACGGATGATCCCTTCATCTTCTGTTCTAACCTTTCCATTAGTTTTCTGCACAGCTCTTGGACGTCCTGTTGCTCAAATATCTGGCGCGACTCCCAGCCAAATGACGCTGTAAGTTCGGTGGTTGAGACGGCATTTTCGTTGGTTTGCAGGTTATAGAACAGCCGCTGTAATGTCCACGCGCTGTTGGCTTTGATCGATTCTTCGTCGGTAGGGATTTTATAAACGGCCTGCAAAATCGCTTAGCCTTCCTTCCTTCCGAAACTGAAATCCGGGTTTACCTTTCTGAATGCGTTGGTAAAGTATAATGACTGTAGAAGGGAGTTGAGATAGCAGGTGGCTCCTTGGTTCCGCAACCCCACCATACCGGTTTCTTTCTTGGAGTCGTAGCTGGGTTTGGTCAGATATTGGCGCAGCGCCCAACGGGGAAAATAGAACGTACTTTTGAAAGCTATGCCATAGCACACCAGTGGGATCCTTGACGACCCGCACGTAGGCGGTGACTTTGGCCTCGTCGTTCTGGACTAGCGGCACTCCCCGGCCTTCCCACTGGATGCTGAAGAGTCTTCGCAGCTCACAGAATCTAGTGAAGCCCCAGTCGGCTTCTTCGGCGTTGAACCTATGCGTGGCAACTATTTCCGCCTCAGTCAGAATCCACCAAGAAAATACATATACATGGTCGAGTGCATACCGTGGGAGACGTAGATGGAAGGGTCGTTGACGTTCCAGAGTACCAAGGCAAACTGGACGCAGGCATACCAGTTTTCCGGGGGGTCTTTATCCCATGCCTGTTCAAGGTAGAATGATGCATGGTCGACTTGGTTACCGTATGGGAAGAACAGAACCCGCCTAGCCGATTGTCAAATGTTAGAAGATAGCCGGCTACTAGTTGGAAATTCACAGAGAGAAAAAAAAAAGGCCAACGAACCATGGAGCCCCTCCACATTCAAAAACAGGGCCATGTTCCTTCTTTTTCAACCTCCGCCAGTCCGTTATATGCCATGTGTGGTGTGCCTCGGCTTCAACCTCAAGTTCGGGATCCTTGGGAAGGACGCGGGCCATCATGGCGTCATCTGTCTCGGCAAGCGTATAGTTAGAAAGGCTGTCAAATCAAATAGACGCAGTATTTCTGTGCAGAAGAAGAGGCCGTACAGTCATTGGCAACCAGTTCGGCCTCAGGCTCCTCCTCGGAACCGGAGCGGGACACGACAATTTCATCGGTGCGGTCATTGTCGTACTGTTCAAACTCATCGACGAGCATCTCGCCCTCTGGGAGCTGTGAAAGGAAGAATCGAGGTTAGCAATCAAGAGCAATTCTAGAGTCGCGAGCAAGGCTATTGTGCTTGCCCACCGAGGTTTGGCATGGCGGGCGGCGGGCTCGCCTGCTGTGGTGGGAGTGATCTCATCGCACTTACATGATCCATGGAGGGTGATGCCTCCGCGCAATGGAATCAAAAACAGCCCAGCTAACACCAGCGATATTTTCAGATAGCAATGAAGAACAACTGGGGTGCACAGCTGCAGCGAAACAGAAATATTGGTGCAGACGGAGCAAGAATGACAAAGCGGAGCGATGACTGCAACAACGCAGGAGCCTCTGGTCCGCCGTACTGAGCTGTTTGCTTGCTTGCTTCCTTAGTGGTGGGTCCGCGTCGATCTTAACCCACCTCAGACCAGTTCATACACAGGAAAATAAATTTCATACAAACCAAAATACCACAGGGACAAGGATTAAGCCTACATGGCAGTTTCACTCTCCCCGTTCAGTGTTTCCTGTGGCCGGGAGCAGGCCGGCATCAGATCCTATTTGTTTTGCGGGTGGGGTTGTTGCCCACAGCCCCTCTGATATCAACTGCAGTGAACCCTCTTAGCATGTGTTATTTGTCTCTGTAATGCTCCCGTATTTATTTATGCTTTGTGATTATGCTGCTTTTCTCACAGCAAAATATGACGTGGGATAATCTTTAAACAGAGGCACTGGTAATTACCGTTCATATATACATGACCTGTCCCATATGCACTCATTTCAATGTTGTTTATTTACTAGATGCGTCATACTCTCAATCAACTCCTCCATTACTAACCTCCTTCTTCGCCTCTTGTTTTGACCCAGTTGACAGATCCATTGAAGAAACTGAGTGCCTGAGGCTCCAACAATCGCAGATATAAAAATGACGTCATGTAACCCCAGCCACCAAATCGGGCACAACCCTAAGGCCGTCCTTTGTCTACTTCAATGTTGTAAACCCTGTACTCTCTCCAACTTATGTATTGGAGGATACGTAGAATATTTTGTGGCGGTACAAGTTTGCACTAGCACCGGCGAATTCTCAAATAATCGATCGAGTCGTTGTTGGCCCCTATGCCTAGAGAGCCGCTAAGGTAACATTCGTACAAGGCTGCATGTACAAAATGGCTGGCTTATGGTACGAAGTTTCTAGTGGTAAATTCCACTGTATACCCAGCTGTGCCGGGGTACATGCAGCGACAATAATAAAAGCTCTCTCCTTCCCATTAAACACCCGACTTTCCTCAAACAATACCACAAACCATAAGCCATAGCAATCATGTCCATGATCAAACACTTTGACACACCACATATCGTTCGCTTCGGCATGACCGACGATGACCCGGCCAAAAGTGAGACGCAGTTTTGGCGAAACGGAGTGCATTTCCTCATCCAGGTTGACCAGGCCGACGTGCGAGGCACCGACTTTGAGCAGAAATGGATTCCCTTTCTCAGCCAGGAGCCGATCTCATCTCACATGGAACGCTGGGGTGGGCTCTGCGACCTGGTTATCTCGCAGTGCTTGGGAATCTTACAGGAACTGGCCCCGAATCGGCCGTACTGGAATACGCTCTACGATTATCTTCACGTTGATTCGTATACCCTACGCCTATCAGGTAGCCCGGGACAGGATGTAACTCCACAGATTGTCCAAGGTCCGACAAGCACCTGTGCCTATGAGATGCGGACAGCCGCCTGGAAAACGTTTGCCCCACCGGATGACCTACCTGTCTTTGATTCCCGGGTGATTATTCCTCTAGGGCACGATCAGGACTTGAAGAGCCCACCTAAAAAGGTTCGCTTGCCCGATGAGAGAGAGGCTTTCTTTTTCCCTTGTAAGGTCTCGAGTAGGCGGCTTGTTGGGTCGAGCTTTGTCGACGTTGCCAATGAGTCGCACCAGTCGATCGCTTCTTACCTCCTCCTAAATTCGCTGCAGATTCCCCGTAATAACGCTCACGCAAGCATTCCAAACGTTCTTGGGGTGGTATCCGATGGCGGCAATTCTATCCCCAACACGCAAGCCGAAGGAGAAAAGGTGGCGGGCGTTCTCCTGGAATGGATTGACGGGTTCCGTCTCATCAACGCGGGCTCAAGGGAAAATCGCCACGTCGCAATGGCCAACAAAACAAATCAAGCAGACTGGAGGGAGCAGGTGCTCGGAATCGTGAGAGAACTCCATCGCCGTGGAGCGTCTGCCCTTGGCGTTGAGATCAGCCCATTCAGTGTCATGATTGACCGGAACGATGGACATACATGGCTGACGGGGTTTGTTGACTGCAAGGCCTCGAAAGACCACAGCGCTGCAGATGCCTGCGAGTCTGAATCTGAAGCAAAGCAAGTCCAGGTTGTGTTCGATCAATGGCTAAGAGTAGAAGCAGAGAGCTGGACATTGGATTCATCAGAGCCCACAAGAGTTGAAGTGCTTTCCCGGTGGTGGGATATCACAAATTATCAGAACTGACCGTCCAGAGGCGTATTCTTTGTCATATCATATTGAACATAGATGAGCAAGCACCTTGAAATCAACTGTTAGAACATTGTGATTGTATGAAGTCTCATTCATGCCAGGGTGCACGTAGTCTCCATATCCATGCAGTTGGATGCAGACCCCCCTCGCATTAACTGTACATGGACGTTGGGCTGTGGGACATGCAGACGAGGTGCATGAGTGATGAAGGAGCGGCGGGGACGCCCTTCACATGTCGGCGCCAAGCCTTGGCGGGTCATCGTCCATAGCTCCCGGACTAGCAACAACGCTCTCGCGCTCACACGACCTGCGAACATCCTAATTTCTGACAGCTCGCGACATCGCATCTAACAAACACTAGCAATGCGGCAGTAATTAGTCCAAATGGAACTCTAGACAGCCATGTACCGCTCCCCCGGTCGTCATAATTCCTCAGCCGACCCAACCCCGTCAACTTGCAAGGGAATCCAGCCCGTGGATGGCGAAACAACATGAAGCCAGGCCGTATCCCGACATGTCTTCCCTTGCTTAGGCATCGATGCCTGGGAATTCGGCTCTACTCGACCCAGCCGATCCAGCCGCCTCCATGGCGCCCGGCCGTTGTTCTCGATGAGTATGCTGCCACCTGCCTGTCTGGCTGTGTTTGTGAAAGTGTTTAACTGGATGGCAGGTGGGTGGAACGGGGTGCCCGCCCAATCAGTCTGCGGCAATTGACTTTTTTTGGACGTACTTTGACCGAGTCTCGTCTGATCAGTTCTGCCAACTATGTCCGGACCGAGCTTCCCACGAGGTTTGTTTGTGTGAGCTCGAGTGAGTGTGATGAGTCATGCCAGCTAACATGGCGACACAGATTGGCGCACCGCCTACGCGACATGCAAAAACTGCCCTATGTTGTCGTTTCAAACCCGCATATATCGATAGTCTACGAACTATATTACAAGGCATTTGAGAAATTTAGAAAGGTCCCGGAGATTCTGTCCTTGAGTGATAATGATCGCTACTGCGATATTTTACGAGATACTCTTGCGGAGCATCTCACGGTCATCCCTAATCTGGCCATGGGAGTTCTTGAATGCCAAGGGCTTGTCGAGCCCGATGAAATGGATCGCTTTATGAACACCATGCTTCGTGCGGTAAGACTTGCTTCCTGTTACGATGTCGTTCTGCCACTGACTTTGAGACCAGAGAATATCTCGTCGAGTGATCGCCGAGCAGCATCTTGCCTTGACCGAAACATTCAATTCACCGTGGCACTTTCCGGAATCTATATCTCGGACCGATGTGAACGCGGATTTTGTAGGAGAGGTCTTTCTCAAGTGCAACGCAAAGGATGTCGTGGAGCGGTGTGGAAAACTCGCCCAAGATTTATTACGACAGAGCTCGGGGTCAGACAAGGTTCCTGAAATTAAAGTACAGGGGCATCTGACAGCTACATTCCCTTATATCCTCGGCCACTTGGAGTATATTATCGGTGAGCTTCTACGCAACTCTATGCAAGCCGTCATGGAACGGCACCAAGCCAGTTCGGACGAGCTCCCCAGAATCGAGGTGCTTATTTGCGAAGCACCTCAACATGTGATCTTCCGCATATCAGACCAAGGTGGAGGTGTGCCAAGGGATATACTTCCCTACCTGTGGTCCTTCAGCAAGGGACCACGCACTCAAGATCGGCTTGAGAATCTAGGACAGGTGCCGGCCATGGCTGCTACAATGCAAGAGCTTATAGTCCCCATGGACCGAAAAGCCCGAGACCGAGAAACATACCGCGAAGGCTCTCTGACAACTTTGAGCGCACGGCCGCCCAATCTTCGTCTGGGCATGGGTCTGCCAATGAGCAGAGTTTATGCGGAGTACTGGGCTGGCAGTTTAGAGCTGCATAGCTTGGAGGGATACGGCGTGGATGCGTTCCTGCAGATCTCCAAACTCGGCAACAAGAACGAGCAAGTCACCACGAGAGCCTCGGTAGATGCCGTATGATTGCTTTTTTTTTTGAGTCAAGTCCTTGTAAGAGACGAATTTAGATCTATGAAGTATTACCATAGATTGGTCTACGACATGAGATGCACAGCATGGGTGTTGCTGGTCGGTTGGGTTTATAAAATTGCCGCAACACTATAGTTATGAGTACTTTAGCGAATAGTCTGTATTATTGATCAACTTATCTAAGATATTTATCGTTAATTTATTGTTTAAGAAAAACACAGAAGAAAACAAAACTGTATATATGCGCTTATCGATAAGAGCTCGAAGCCATTCCGGGCCAATCACATGCAGCCACTGTGGCTTCATCCACCACGGTTTCCGGAGCGCTTTGTTTCTTCGTCCTCCGATCGATCCCACGAGACGCCAATCCGTCTCGACTGCGTTCGACAATATATACACTCTCGTTCTTTCGGCCCGTCATATATCCTCAGTGTGCCCTGGCCATTTCCTGACCCGAAGCCGCAACGATGCACTCGGTAGTCAACCGCGCGCAGGCCGTCTTTGGCTTCTTCACCACAGTCGCCTTTGTCGTCGCGGGACTTGCAGCTCTGTCTGTGTTTCTGTACCCGGCGACCGAAGTCTCGACGAGTGTCGAGTTGAACAATGTTCAAGTGTATGTCTTTGCTTCTGCTACAAGTGCCACAAAAGAATCCTACTGATCTCGTGCAGAACAAAAGGCCGACCGCACTACTATTCATCCAAACGGGAAGAATACGCTCAAATCAAATTCGACCTTGAGGCTGGTGGGTTCTCTCCTCTTTCTCTTGCCTGATGCAATATCAATGGCTCACAAAATCTTTGCTTAGACTTCTCTCCCCTCTTCAACTGGAACACAAAGCAACTCTTCGTCTACGTCCTCGCCTCCTATCCCGCGACTTCTCCCGCCAGCGATCCGCCGCGCGACTCTGAGGCTATTATTTGGGATGCGATCATCACGGCCCCAGAATCACCATACTCTGTGCCCAAGCTGAAAGAGCGATTCTCCCCCTCGAAGAAAGCGACCAAGAACTCGCGCAAGAACGCTGCCAAGAAGCAAAAGAAGCAAGACGCCAACACGCCGGGCGTTCTGAATCTGAAGAACCAGAAATCAAAGTATCAAATCACGGATATCTCGGGCAAGATCGCCGAGAGGGAGAATGTGACGCTGGTGGTGGGCTGGAATGTGCAGCCTTGGGTGGGTGCCTTGTGGTGGAGTGAGGGCACGGGGGCATGGCCGAGGACTGATGGTGAGGCTGGGCGGAGTCAGTCGTTTAATTTGCCAGCTTTGAAGGGCAAGACTGCTCAAACGGCGAACGTTTAGTGGAGTTGTATGGTGTTTACAAAAAATATATTCGGGCGTGTATTCTATGACTTTGGTTCTTGGAACAGATATGATGAATTCACTACATTGTGTGCAAGTGCTGTAATTGACTGATACCATTTTTTCAGGAGAAATTAATTAATACACTAAAAATAACCGGACGAAACCTCTTCTTCTTAGAAAAATAAATAAGAATATTTTTAATGACACGACAGCCCGTAACCACCAAGACCGATCCAACTTCATTCCTCATCATATAAGATACCTAGTTACAGCCCGCTAGACTCATACAGTGCCGTACGTTGTACCCTGGGGGGCCTGCTGAGGGGCCTGCTGAGGGGCGTACGTTGTTCCCTGCGGGGCGTACGTTGCTCCCTGGGGGGGATACGTGGTGCCCTGGGGAGCGTGGTGATGATGTCCGCCGTTTTGGATTCTGTCCGAATAGACTCCTGTTGCCGGCTTGGTATACGCCAACCCCGTAGCCGCCATGTTCTGGCGATGATAATAGACATATTCTAGATAGAATGCGTGTACATGGCCCGGGAAGTACCTGCATTCATTACAAAAAAAAAAAAAAACATTAGCCCACTGAATCACACACACACACACACACCCCAAACAGGCATAGGGGACATACCCCAGAACCGTTAGTAGAATATTGATTAGGAAATCAGTACTGCAGCCGGAAATCAAAAAGACACCGAGTGGGGGGACTATATGCGAACTCTGGTCAGTCACTTTGTTCATAGGGACAATCTTCCGAGAAACATACAGAAAAGAGTGATGATAACAATGCACAGGGCTGAGCAGTCTGCCATTTTGGTGAGTATCCGTTCGTTTCGTTGAAATGTATTCGGTTTTATCGAGGGTATTCTCGTATTCTGGAAGAGATGGATAGAGAGAGTGTGTGTATAAGTGAAGATAGCGGGACGAGTTGCTGCGGTCCTGTTTTTTTTTATCCCTACGGCAAGAGGTCGTCGACGGATGATGTCATTTCTAAATAAGTCGAGACCTTATCTGCATTGGGATTAGCGCGAACACCCATAACGAGACGACCAATCTCATACGCCTTAACTGTAGGCCAATCAAATACATAAAACATGTATCATTGCGTGATGAATATCGGCCGTTGGATGAGAATGATGCCGACAACCTAATAAGAAGCAAAAATAACCAATTACATGAGATTGTATGCGCCCGTTTTGATGCATGTTGACGCTGTTGCGTTTCATCTAAAAATAGCCACGCATCAGTACATTGTCCTCACATGAATATTTTAATATTGGCTGATGCCTAAAAAATGTCTGTCTCATCGAAGAACAAAGAGACTGGAGACTGTGGCGGTGCAATGTGGAGTCGATGTGTGGCGTTTAGTTCACCAATGATTACCGAAAGAGGAAGTTCTGCTTGACATCAACTTTGGTGTAACTACGGCACTCGTCATCTTGAAATACATGTGTTGATAATAGGATGCTAAAAATTCGGTCTACTTGATGAAATAATTCATCTTGTCATCATTGCAGTACGGAGCAAGTCCTTGTAAAGGACTCTATAGTAATGTGTAGTAATATAAGGGATCGTGACGTCATAACAAAGGAAACGAATCAAAGAGACATTTCAGAACTAAAACGCAGGTTGCTCATGCGCCCATTGTTGACGCCAGGGCTGGTCGGACGACTGCCATTCCCCCATTTGGGACTTCTGGGTTGCGTGCTTGTCGCCC
The DNA here is from genome assembly GCF_013368755.1 of Talaromyces rugulosus. Lineage (NCBI taxonomy): Eukaryota > Fungi > Ascomycota > Eurotiomycetes > Eurotiales > Trichocomaceae > Talaromyces > Talaromyces rugulosus. The sequence continues at coordinate 4,870,567 of NC_049564.1, forward strand.
GCGTCGCCGGACGATTGTTTCGGATATTTCGCAGGTCTTCCTCCTTGCGCCGTAGCAAAGTCTCGCGCGCTTCGAGGGCTTGCTCTAGCTCCTTGATGCGCGTTACATGCTTGAACTCGTCGTTTTTTATCCGTATTTCCTTCAACTTGGCCGTTTCAGCGGCAATTTTCTTGTTGATCTCTGCGTTCTCGTCTCTTAGTTGACGGATCTCATTGGCCGACTGCGCAGCGACGTTGGATGCGTTTTGGTATTGCTCTCGCGTATACTCGGCTTGCTTCTTCTCGTACTCGGCTTTCCGCTCCAGGCTCGAATTGCTCAATGTCAGTTTACGAATTTCCTCACGAGCATTCTCGAGCTCCTCCTTGAACCCGCCTTCAGACTTTAAATCATTCCTAGCAGCTTCCAAATCGTGTTTTAGCTGTGTTCGCTCATCTTTGAGTTTTGTGATCTCATCTTGATGGCGAGTAAGTTTTTGCTCAATTTTCGTCTTTTCTGTTGTTAATTGATCACGTTCCTGTCGAGTCTTGTGGAGATCCTTGGTGCGGTGTTCGAATCGGTGCTGTAGTGATTCCCAGCTCTTGCCTCTCTCCATAGACCGGTCTTCGGCTTTAGATAGTAAAGTCTGGAGACGATCAAGCTCGGCCGCGTGGTTAGATTTCATTTCAATCAATCGATTTTCGAGAGTCGTCAACTTTGTAATCAAGTCCAAGTTCTGGCTTGCGCCACTACTGGACTCTGTGAACTGGCTGACTTCCTGTGACACGTGCAAACGTTGTCTCTTCAAGTCCGGGGTATCTGTGTCCATGGAATCCTGCACCGAGTCAGTGGAGGCTTTCACAATAAAAAGCATTTTGTGACTTACAAACAATCGTTTGTTCATGGATGGCGCAGAGGCGGATGGTTGCATTGCACTGGACTCACCAGAGGGATCCTCTGATTGCAAGTCATCTGAAATGAGAATATGAAGTGGCTCAATGGTCGGAAGAGACCAGCTGGCGTTGAAATTCTCTGACAGGAGGTAAGTGAAAAGCTCCTCGGCATCTTCCTGGACACTCAAAGCATTGTCTTGAAGGTCTCCTAGGAGGTCTCGTAGGCTACGGACGATATGTAAAAGGAGTCTCAACTTTTGAGAATCTGGGAGATCAGGAAGACACCGTTCAATATGCTCGCTGCTGTTTGATATAAGTAGATGAACAACAGGAAGCAAATTTCCATTTCGTGCGTAGGTGGTCCTCAAATGCTCTACCGACGGATTTGAAGCGTTAAAGGAAGAGTCCAACGCAATGATTACCGCCGGCGGGCGATACGTCTCCACAATACCATCATGTTGAGTAGCATGTATCCCGACACTCAGCGGTCCATTTTGCATTGACAACTCAACATTACCGCCCATCTCATCGCGTGGCCGGGTGTGGACGAATCCTTTGCCTTGGAAATACCTCTCAACAAGTTCCACACCTTTACCTCGCTTTGCAATGACAACAATGTGCAGGTCCTGAGCACCGGCTATTTCAACGAGATGACCCAAGAAAAGGAATTTGGCGCTCGTATACTCGGCCCATGTGGCCTCCCTCTGAGGATCAAACTGCGACTGCTTCACATGTTCGGCGATGTTTAAATCAGTGTGAACTGCTACGTTGTCAAGCTTCTCCACCAAGAGTCGAACATCTGTTAATATCTGGCTCTGCTGCTATATTCTTAGTTTCAATTTTTGCTTTTGCAATCGTCATCCTCACCTCTGTATCAGAAACCATGGCCTCTTCGGCAGATTTGAATCCACCAAGAAGCAGTCTCGTAGAATGCGAGTGTTCTGCGAGAGCTCGCTCGTATTCGTCTTTGCTCCTCGAATCCATCGGCAGGCTTATTGCGAACTCAGAAGGGCCGAGTTTTAGGGAACCGGGTACAACACTCTCTACCTTGTCAAATATCGCGCTAGGTTGGATTGTGTGCATTCCTGCCTGTTCCGGGAAGATCAAAGAAGGCGGGACGACTATATCAGCTGCAGCAGAATGCTCTTCCGCTTGTCCAGGTTGGTGGATATGGTCCTCGTGCACTCGAACACTCAGTGGTAATGCCACCTCTGGCATTGACGAAACAGGCGCAGGATCGATATCCCCTGCCGACGACGGAGTGGCGCTTGTGCTGGCAATTGGATTGGGTACAGCACTAGCACTGGCCCGTAGCCTAGCATGCGCATTCTGTAACCGCTCTCTAGGAGTTGACCCTGGAATATCATCGAACTTCCCAAGAGCATCTGGGACCGGCGAGCTTGTCTGGCTTAATCGTCCTTCCATGATCAAGAGAGCTCGCCGGGGTATGTCCGTCGCAAAGAGTCAACGCTTCGTACACCTCTGGTCAGGTCGGGTTTGTCAAGCAGTCAATGTATATAGAATTCTTGTGAGTTGAAATCGAGAAAGGTCGTTGAATTTTTAAAGTATTTATATAACTCTGGGATACAGTCAATAAGCAGGAACAGGTCACGAAGTGAGGTCATGGTTATATTACCTGGTAATTTATTTCCTCGCCTAGACTTTCAGAATGAGAGCTGGCGCGAGAGCAGTTTTGTGCGCACGGCAGTCAAAGTCAAAGTAAGAAATATCGCGCCTCGAAGCTGTCACTAGAGCTGCAAGATAAATTGAAAACAAGCTGTGGGTGCCTCTGTAGCTTGTCAGGCAAGTACCAGTGTCTGCAGCATCTACCCGCTAGTTATGCGCCTTCAGTGCTCTGGGAAATGGCAGTGGACGCGACAAACATTGCGAACGGGGAAAACAATTTATAGTAGAAACCGAAAACAAGCCAGCAGGCGCAGAGCTCCAATGGGGTATATGAAACAAGAGCGCAAAAGGCGAGTGCGGTGCATGACACTGCAGTAGACAGAGAAGGTTGAGACAGAAACAAGTCCAGAGCTGCTGCTATCGCTCGGGGTTGATCGCCCGCACGTGATAGCCCTAAGTCGGCCTTTGGCGGGGCCTCCTTAGCGCCCGCTGCCCACCACTGCTTAGGGTTTCCTTAGGTCCTTTCCAACTCCTTTCATTTTCATTCTGCGATTAATCAAATCTTAGGAGTTATATGCGAAAACACGCTTAGTTTCTACGAGTTTGCTGCTAACTTTAAAGGTCAAAGAGAAAGCGTGCATTCCTCCTACACCGATGAAGTCATTACGTCAATTGATATTAATGCAGTAAAACAACATTGAAGGAAGAGCCGTGCATTAGTAGTTGGTATCTGGTAATAGCATGTATGACTGGGATAAAGGAAACCATCTGTTGGAAAATAAGAACTGACCAAATAGCTGAAGGTTTTTTGGTTAGGTCATAAACTGAGACCATTGACAAGTAGTACACAATCTGTGCTCGCAATCCGGGCATCGGTCGTCCACCCAGACAATTGGCCCCATATGACACATGCAACAGCGAAAGATGGCTTAATGAGTTGGTGTATATAGGGGTGCGTGCTAGGGGTCATGTCCATAAGTCCTTATAGGGCTCCTCCGCGGTGAAATATTTGCCTTGTTTTCAAATTCAACCGATGGAGAAGGGCTTGAGTGGGATCCCCGGTGACAGGAAAGGTCTGCTGGCTTACCATTCTCTGAATCTCCAGATGGACCATCAATTTCCACTGAAAAATTGTACATCTGATTGATGCGTTCCGGGGTTGAATCGAAACTGAGTGAGCTATCCTCGGAATCCACCAGAAGAGTGCTTAACCTTCGCCCACTTGATGCATCAGAATCAGACACGTCTCCGTCAGAATATTGGTTATCCGGTGGATCTTCCGGGAATTGAAGTGACTTAAATGCGAGATATCTCAGATGGGTAGCGACATGATCCTCCAGCTGACCATTAGAGTCAGATTCTCCACATAAAGGACATGATTCAAAGACAGGGCCAGCCGATCGACTGCAGAGCGCCGCTATCACCGAGAGTTGAGATCTGGCGCTTTTGTGTGTCGTGTTCATATGCTGTTCATATTCATTTCGGTCGGCAAACACAAGGACACCATGGGCCTTTGCTGTACAGCGCCACCGCAGTTTATGCTGACGCATGTGCTTTAGCCAGTCTTCACTATGTTTGTATAACACGTCGGATTTATCACAAGTTTCAAATAGACACACGTATGGGTCGAGATCATGTTTAACGTGGTCTCTATACCGTGTTGACGTTAGTTCAATATTAGCACTCGTAAAATTCTACAGGTTGGGAAAAGGAGGGTAGAGTATGGAACTTACACCCATAAATGATGATTCATCACCGTCTCGCCGGACAGCACACAACAGCAATAAGGGCAAGCCCCCTCCATACTTTCACGACAGCATGTTATCTGGTCATTTTCAATTTCGGCCTGTAGTTCAACTTCCAAGTCTGATATATTGCTTCGTAATGTAGCGAGTGCATCTTCTAAGACAGTTTGGCCGTCGTGTTCGACATAGAGGCAATAGTTTGGCAATGACTTCAGGCATTCTTCATCCCTTATGAGACGCGTTTCCTCAAGTTCCTTTAGCTTCTTTATTATAGGCCCCTTCGGTGCTGGTGGGAACTCAAGGCGTTCATAATCGCCAAGCTTGATAGTTCTTGTTGTGCCAACAACCGACGGGGTGGACACGTTATTCCAGTGCTCCATGTTAAGAGTAGTTGCAGTGATTGCCCTTGACCCAGCCGTGCTTGGTGTATGATTCTGTGTCTTTGAGCAAGAACGACCAGGATGCATATCTCCCACCGGCCTCGATGTATTTTGGATGCCATCTAGGTCCTTTCGGGCGTTTGGTACAAGTTTCTGCGGAGAAAATGCGGCGTTTCTCGTTGGAATTTTTCCATAACGTGAGCTTCGATAGAGAATCCGCTTCCGACGGAGCAACATTGCATCTGCCAGTCGTTTCTTAATCTTCTCGTCACAGTCGGGAAATCTTCGTCGGATGATCTCCATTGCAAAGAGGTTCACAAATGCCGGTCCAATGTCATTGCCATCCTCGTCGCTAATCACGAAAGAAGTGGCAGATTTCAGATTGTTTTTTTCATTACTGGCCTTGCGGATAGTATTGGATAGCTGATGTAGCAAGTTGATTTCCCCGGCTATATTATCAACCACGACGCCGAGCCTGTTATCTTCAATCTTGTCGGCGCTTTCTCTAGTTAGACCCAAATGGTCCAGGTGTGCTAAATCTGCCATAATAAAAGTTAGACTGTGCCCCAGAAGGAATAATCATCATGGGATTCTTACATTCTTGGATATGTTCATTCAAAGTACGAAGCAGTCCGCGTACGAGTTGCTGGACATCAGCCACACCTCGAAGGCGATAGTCAAGGGAAGCTCTGTAGGACGCAAAAACGTCAATTATCAAGAATCTCCCTAACTGATCCTCAACGGCCGACCGCTGCTGAGGAGGAAGAACGGCGAAAAGATCGAGGCACTTGTTGAAAGACAAAAGACAAGCCTCCGCAGTATCTGTGATCGTTGCACCCTGTGCTTCGATCTCCATTTTCAGTTGCCAGTTTAATCTGACTTTCAGAAATTGATCTTTGTAGTGTGAACAGAGACAGTTATCGTTGTGGGTGACAGGCTGGACGAAGGAAGGAGCCCTGCTCGCAAGGTGACACATTCAGTTGAAAATCAACCTCACTCCGTTTTGACATGTCACCGGTTTCAATTCAAAAAGTACCCTCATGAGTCACAAGCAACATATATCAACATGCAAGCAGCTGTGTTAACTAGCCCAGCGCCCGCACGTGTGACGTGTAGCCTTGACCAATGCTCTCAGGTACCATGCATGTAGCTTAGAACTATCTGCACCGATATTGTCCCGATTAATGCATAAAATATGAATAGGAAATTCCGCTGTTAAGCATTCTACGTATTTTCCGAGAAATCGTCGCTATCTGGAAACCAGGTCATGAGAGATGGATCAACCCGTGATCGACTACGAAATGATCTCAATGTTCTCTGCTTTGAAATGGAAGCTGCTGGGCTGGTGGATGCTTTTCCATGTCTTGTGATTCGAGGAATCTGTGATTATTCTGACTCTCATAAGAATAAGAAGTGGCAGGGTTATGCCGCCACTACAGCAGCAGCATACGCAAAGGAGCTCCTGAGTGTGATACCTGGCAACCAGGTTGAGCTATCGAGTGACTAAGCTCGGGACGATGTTTACATATGTACGCTGTACATGTAAGGTAAAATATATGCATGTATTCAATCTATCACCATCAGGAAATGTTATCTCGTGATAGTCCTACCGGCATATATAACAAACATTAACCGACCGTTCTAAGGAATCGGGTAGAACAGAGAGTTTCACGACTGTTCTGAGCTGGCAATATCTATATTAAATTCTATTGTCATTGAAATGGGGCATCTATTCTATAGTTTGGAACTCTCATGGCCACTGGCATCCAATGGTGGTTGGAACCCAAGCTCCTCAATTCTTCGAATCGAGTGTCTTCCCTCTCCTTGAGAAAGGAAGCTTTTCTTGATGTCAGGAACCCGCGATCGAATCCACCTTTGCCTGTCTCCCCACCTAATCCCCAGTTTCCCTGTGCCGTTATTTTCAAGCCCAGGTCTAGCATTTGCTGTTGCTGCCCAATCGTGGAGCATGTTGTTATATTCCGCGTCCAAGGGAAAAGGAATGACGTGGAACCCTTTTCCAGAACCCCTTTTATCGATTTCACCGCTTTCCCAGGCTTGCATCTCAGCTTTCGAAGGTAGCTTCAATCTTTGAGACCAGACCCGTGAGAATACCGCGGCTTGATTTTCAACGAGAGGAAACGGAATAACTCTCTGCGGCAGGACTGTAAGAACCAGGGTCGGATGCTCGCTATAAAACAGCTGCTGGTAGACATTCAATGCTCGCGCTCCGTCGGTAAAGACTGGTGTCTTCAGTGAAGATAAAAACGGGTATGCATAGAAATATCCGGTGCAAAAGACGATGGCATCAATGTTTTCTTCTGTCGTGCCGTCTGTGAATCTCACACCTCGGCGAGACGAGGTTGGTGACAGGAACTCGACGATTTCGCCTCGTGGTACCCTGTCAGAGCTTCCCCCCACTGGAACAAATTCTGACACTGATCGATGCGAGGAAATTAGAGGCTGGTTGCAGACTCGGGATATTTGGCTTCCTATATCGACACCTGATGCCGAGTTGCCAACAACAATGACTTTTTTGTCCTTGAAGTCATCCGCAGAGTCGTAGACTTTTGAATGGATAAGTGCGCCGGGATAACTCTGATTCCAAGCTTCTATTCCCTTGATCGCCGGTATATAAGGAACGTTGTAATGACCATTTGCCGCCACGACGGCATCATAGATAGCCGTCGATGCCTTTACCGAATGGAGATCTTTCACTGTGACAGCCCAATTGCTTCGCGAAGGGTCATCAAGTTTGACATCTAGCACTTGGTGCTCGAACTTGATCAAATGCTTGACTTCCTCTGCATACTCCTCGAGGTATTCGAGCACCTGCTGAAATGTTGGGAAAAGCTGGATATCTTCAGCATACGGTTTTGTACCGTATTCCATCAGCGTCTTGGGTATATTCGTCTCCATGTTGCTGTACAGCGGCGAAACAAAGGTTGCCTCTCGGCTTCCATCGGCTTTGGACTGCCATATGGGCTCTTCAGGTGGTTGATTAGGGTCTGGTTGTGGCACTGGGATTTTCACTGTGCTCTTATCCTCCGTCGATGCGTGGATCCAGACACCGCCTGCTCGGCCGCGTTGTTCAAAAATATCAATTTTTTCAAAGTATTTCTCGGCCAGGAGATACCTTGGGATAGTAATTAGCATGGCAAGAACCATATAATAACTAGGTGAGAGGTCATGTACTTAGCGGCTGCTAGCCCACAGGGCCCAGCTCCAATGATGGCCACTCGACGAATGGGTGGAAGCGCCGTCATAGTATATCCCCAATAGCTCAACCAGCGAGACTGACACGCGCAAAGTCAGGGAATTTGAGGACATACACGTATGTATGATTGCTTAAGGGTACACACGCGACTGATCGATAAGCGATGCTCTCTGCCCCGCACTAGATGGCCCGTTCTACCTTTCGACACTCACTTGCAGTGTTGTCCAGTTTGGGTCAATCTCGATGCGAGATCTTGTTCTGAGGTATTGACAGGAATTAAGATTATTTTTTTCTGTTCACACAGCGTACGAAAGCAGACTGCAAGACATCGTTGACGCTCAATCAGAGTTTGTTGTTGTTATCGGAGGGTCGCCGTACGCAATCACGCAATCAGTACGCCTCATCGGTCTATCTCCCATGGCTTAAAAGGTGCTTTGATACATATAGAAGGAATGGAGCAGATAGTGAACCTTGCTATGTATAAGTTTGATATATAGAATTTGATTTCATTGACCTAGTCAATCTCATTCGCAGCCGCTTTGATCCATTACCTGTTCATTTTCTTACCTCCATACCAATTGATGTAGAAATGGAGAGAAAGATCCGGAAATAGCAGCCTGGGTTAAACGTTCAATGTTTCAAATGTTCGATGTTGGTTACGCGCAACGAGTAATTGGCCATGGCTTTAATTTGAGAGGCTGAAGGGGTTGGTCGACCGTGGCAGTGGGTTACCCACATGCTGTTTATATAAATGAGTCACAAATCCACCTCAGAACAAGTTGTCGGTTTCGAGGTGTGTCACTTGGCTTTCTTGCCTCTCGGGTTTCGTCACTGAAGTTAGAAGCGCCTGGACAAGGAATGGGATCTTAGCGATATCGCTGAAGTCAGCGTTCGCGAAGTGACTGGAACCCTGGTATGGATGCAGCACATCATTCCTGCATATTAACTAGCGATAGAATAAAATATTAGTGCAGGTACTGATACACAGGTCACATAGCGAAAGAGGGGGGCCATTTATATCGTTCCCATTAGTTTTAGCGTTCATGGACTTCCATAAGATCGAGATAAGTGCTTCGGCCCGGCCCGCTCTTCCATACAGCTCGCTGTTACTGACACTTTGTGCCTCAATAAAGGTATATTGACAGCCTCCTCTAGGGCATGGCAAAATATTCCTATCATGATACAGGTATTTTTTCTACATACTGAATATGTACAGCATTGGATCTCATTCTCTAACCCGGGAGAATCTTTAACAGTCAATAATACGCCAACAAGTATCTTCTACAATTCTTAAAAAAGGCATTTTCAGCCCCGCGCTAGATTTAAACTGGAATAGGCATGAAATCGGCCATTCAGCTGAAATCCGTATGTTATTATTGTGACGTGTACAACAGGCCAATCAATCAATTTTGAGAGAACAAAGTTCTAAGACTCCACCATCCCCGCTATTTCTGACAGAAATCTGCTTTCCTTCCAAACTCTTGGGAGTATCGCCACGCCGAGGTCCTATTCTTCGTGGATGACTTGGGAAAAAAAAAATAGTCCCTACACCATGTTTGCACCACCTGGGGCGCCTGATGTGCTGACGTTAGCCACAACAGCTTACAAAGTGTATGATATGTACCGTGGTGCAAAAGGTCGATTCAAAGAGATTTCTGATGCTATCCGCTTACTCGAAATCACGATCAAGACATTAGGAAAGAGACTTGAAATGCAAGATGAGAATTTAAAGCCCACCCTCAAATACGACGACCTAGGGCTGGAGGAGGTGGTGCAGCTTGGAACGGAATTGTTGGAGGATTTACAGAAAAAGGCCCCAGCAGGTTATGTGCCTCATGGTGTTTCTCGATTCAAATGGTCTCAAAGCGAGATTGATTCGATTCGATCTAGGATTACTACGCTCTGTTCGACAATTGCTGCCTTCAATAGCAGTCTCTTTCTTCAATATATCAGCTCCTCTGCTCCGGCAGGTTTGACTGAGCGACGGATTATCCACACACTAGATGACATTCTAGTTAGAGACCAGGGACTCAGTAGACGTGATTCCATTGCCTCTACATTAATCGAGGAAGGAGTTAAGAATGAAGAGAACATACAGAAGAGTGACCTGTGGCTGGATCTGGTTCGTGAAATGAAAAATCATGGGATCTCGGAAAATCAGGTCACTGAGCATCGGGAAATGATTCTCCAATGGGCTGCAAGTGCAGCTGCTGCCGGAATACTTAACGACAAATTTGAAAAGTATCCTGCCGTGGATGAAAACGACCTTGAATCTTGGGAAGTGATATCAGCAGTATATGGATTGGCAAATGTGACGCCTATAATGCAACGCATATTTGATGCTCATAAAGGACAAAAATCCTCTACTCTTCATTTCACGGTGACGAACGAAACGTTCGGAGGTGACTCGTTCGAATATCATGTCAAAGCACTGGCGATGGCCTGGAGAAAGACTATACGTCGTGGGCATAAGATATTATTCTCCTCACCGCAAAAAGTATTTGCCCAAGAGGGAGATGATGTCGTTGTTGACTTTAAAACTCCAGTTTCTTATCCTGAATACAATGAAGGAACAGCAGCCGAAGCTACCCAAATTATAATTGCAAGCTGGCATAATCGTGATGTTACTGACCGAATATCAACGCTTGTGAAGGATATGCAAACCTCTATCCTGGCAACTGACATCGAGCTCCTCACTAGATACCCCTTTCCTGGATACGCGAGGGTTCTGTCAGTGACATGGGCTTATGGTGATACATTTTCTTCATCCCAAGTCCATGTCAATACAGTGCGTGAAGGTCGTCAGTTGGATATACCGCCGTATCTGAATATTGTCGGCGCGAACTGGGGTGGATTGGATATTACTGCTACGTTACAAACAAGGACATCTCGAGAACAGACTCTCGACATTGACACTGAAAAGGTCTATAAAATTGCTTCTCCTGATCCGTGGCCGAATTATCCTAAGACGATTTCACTTCTCTATCAATACGATCATAGTTCATTAGAATTACTCGTGGTCGGAGAAGCGGCCGGAATAGTTACAGTCAGACCTTACGCAGCCACTCATCGGAGTTCGAGGTGGACCCTAGACTTGACCCTTGGAGAGAATACCAAGATATTGGCAATTATATGGGGTCTACAACCTATCCAACAAACACCCGGCCTCCAGAGAGCACTGCAGGAAAGAAAGATTCCGTGCAATAACGCTTTCTTTGGAGGCGATGGGTGGGGTGGAGTAAATAAGACTTGCCAGGTCTTTTTACGTCACATTAGAACAAATGAAGTAGCCTGTTTAGTTGGACGTGAGGGCTCCATACTTGATTTAAAGGTTCCATGGGCGGAGACGATGTGATTCTCAATGCCTTGATAAGGAAAAATATCTAGATAGTTTCAATTTGTAAGTGAATTTAAGTTGGCGAAGTTGAGCACGGGTGTCCGAGACCAATTCTTGAAGACGGAATAACAGTAGAGGATATTGCAACTACATTGAGGATATAAGTTGTTAGATATAGAGGATACTATCCATATATAAGAGCAAACACAGAGGGCTTCTAGCGTTATGGCGAGAGCACATCTACTTGTGTAGTAGTCCTTTCCAGCGAACACACTCTTTGCATACCAAAGTCGAACGACGAACCAAGGTCTAACGGCGCACATCATATTATTCAACGATTCGGTTTCTCAACAACAACACCACCTTAAAACTGCATCCCGAGTATAAAAAACATCTAAGGAATAATATTGAAACATAGAGATCCGACGCTGACCAAATTTCTGAGATTAAGAACGGCATATACATGTCATGGGCGTGACCCAGACGTGGTAGGCAATCGAGCCATTGTATTTCGGGAGATATGGCATATTGTCCGGGCTTTTTGTAACATAGAAGATACTATTGAACGATTATAATAGTGGGAGTAATAAAGAGTACTAAAAATTACTAAAAATTACATATACGTACAAAATATTGAGTGTGGAATGACTGAAATAGCAATAACAGTTGGCCAGTCATATATTAGGTCATAACAATGAGAGCCGAGATAACATTTGACACAGTTTAATTCCAATTTACTGTACCGCTACTATCTATAGAAATAGCAATGATATCGGGATCTATTTTTATCTTGATTTATTTTTGTATCAGTCAGCGCATTGACACGAACAAAGACTCCTTACGAAGACTCGATGCAGAGTCGGGTGATCCTCGTGGAATTGTCAGTTCAGCTATGGCATGCACTATATAAATTGATATTCAAGCTCGCACACTGCTTTACTTCTGCACATTCCACTGAAAATTCAGAAGTTGAAACAATTTCTAGAGATCGGTATCTTAAGTCCGCACGAGATCATACAATTTACTTCATCCCTTCGAGCCCACCTTTGCGCCAAGAATCAGGGGTAAGAATTAAAATGTCCGGATCATGGAAACTAGAGATTCAGCGACTGTCGTGGAGGTTAGTAACTAAAAGCCAATTTTTATTCAAAATAAACTAATAATGTACGCAATAGCTACGATAGCAGAAAGTGGAACGAATCCCAAACCACGATTGATGAGTTGCTAAGCACGGATGTAAGAAGCAGACACCGATAATCTAACTAACATTGATTGTGTGCTCATGCGCTGTCGCAGATATGTCAATATCTGGGATTAAATATCTAGTACGCTGTTCCTAGAAATTGTATTCAAGCTTCCCCTACTGACAGTCATAGTTTTCTTCCCACAGTCGATATTAGTAGCTCGATAAAGGTTCTCGTGGACAACAACAAAGACCGTGACAAAGACCGTGTTTTATCATGGCGAAGGTGGCGGAGCCTGTTGGAAGACACTGGTTTGGTGTGGCAGAAGGCATTGGATGATCACAAAGAAGCACAAAAATACATCATCTATCTAGTGTTGTTTTTCTCGGTTATATTCTGGTCGACTTTGGTGGGTAATCTGCCATTACTAACTTAATAAGTTAACTTCTCACCTGTGGCAGGCATACTTGGTTGTGAATCTCTCTCCACCAGGCGGTGATGACGAACAAAAGAATGCCGACTCGAAATTCCCCGGTTTGTCTCCTGGGTGCGCTCGAATTTCTCTTAGTTTTGGTTTCAAAAACCTTTACAATATGATTCAATTTCCATGACTTTTGTATAGATACAGTGCTCAAACTTGTAACATCATGATGACCCACTCTACAGTCACGAGTCACCGCGTCCCCTCAGGATTAACATCTAAGAAAGCCACTCCTGCTTCTACCACCACAAGTATGGTGAGTAAAGGTCCTCCTCCGTCGGCAGTGTTTAGCGAAGATCCATCAAAGGGTCTGATTCTTCGCCAAGTCCTTGAACAACCTCGCAGCAAAGACGAGTATACTCTTGAGTACACCAAAGCTGATCAGGCTACTGCATACTGTACTCTGTGAGCTTGAAAAAAGTAACGAAGGGAGTCCTTACCGGCAGGTCTTCTGGACACTTCCCGTTTTCTTTTCAAGAACTGATAGATATGTCGCTAGGTACTCTTGGAACTCTCTTCAGAAAACTTTGTCCTAGTCGGGCTGGTTTTCGTCACCAAGCTTTCTCGAATCAGCAATAATCGAGTCCAAGGATACGTTGAGCTCTTTGACCGTAACTCAAACGATGAACCCCGATCTTTGCAGAGAGAGGTATGTTCATATTGCCTATTTTGTTGATTTTTGAAGAAGAAGCAGCATTCGAATGTTCTTTAGACCATTTTCCCAGCGCCTCCGGCATCAGTTGCTTCTCAACAAGCAATAAGAATAATCAAAGAACCTTTCAGCCTCGTAGCCCGTGTCCTATCGTACCTAGAGAGTTGGACGGAGGCCACCCGTAAAGCGGAAATATTAAAACGAGCAAACTGAGCGCGACTGGAAGCCATAAAGTTCCCAGATGGGTCATTTATCAGTAGCATCATATAGAGAGTGTGATATTGAATGACTTTGCATATTCATATTGAGTATTTCTGCGAAAATATTGCCCTGTAACATAATTTGACTTTTGTAGTTGTGAGGAGGAGACTTCTTAAGGCGGGAGGCGTCATCAGAGCAGGTGCGGACGGGCGCCAAGCCAAGCTTTACGATGAATGCGCCTGCTGCTTCACGCGACAACTCTCCTCCTCAACTCCGGACCTTGACTTTTGCCCAGCTGCTATCTATTACCGCACAACGCCTTTTTCTTTGTACGATGTTCTGAAGTGTTTTTGTATTTTCGGCTGCTAGCACACCGCACTTTGTCTTTGTCCTACCCGGATGCCGAATTTGTATGAATAGTTACGCCATGACCAAACCGAGCCAGCGATGAACGACACAACGAGACGACGCACTGCCATCGAGCGCAACCATGGAATCGCCAACCGTCTCTTCGTCCTCGCACGAACCCCACCGTCATGATAGCCTAATATCATTTGCGCGACTCTCCCCAGATCTAGAAAATCCCGGCCAATACTCCCTCCAGGCGGTGGTTACGCTGGTGTGGCCGTTCTCAAGCTCGAATGGCGCTTTTAGTCTCCTACTTGCTGAACCCGATTTTCGTCTGCGTAAGCAGAACGGCCAGGTGCGGGTGACATTTCGGGGACTCTGCGCCGAGCAGGTGGCTCGAACTAAAGTCGGCATCGGCGATAAGGTAACCTTGAGCCTGCAGGGAGCACGATGGACAGAGAATGAAAGGCTTCATTCGACGCCGGGAAAATCACTGGAATGGGAGTTGCAGTTTATCAACCGCGTGAAGCTTGAGGTATGGGATATTTCCGCCACTGCAAAATGTCTTGCTAATTTGCCATGTGGAAAAGGCAGTTCGAAACGACAATGTCCTTGCTGTGCTCGACGTCGATTCTCCTCCACCGCCAGAGATACACGCCGTGCCCACCACCCCCTCCGCCTCCGTACCCAATATTGACGGTTGGGCAAGCGATTTACCAGTGACGGAGAAATGGGATACTCCTGCTTTCCTTCGCACAAAGAGGCTTTCGTCGGGCAGTCCACTACAAGCCGGTTTCAGCCCATTCGTAGAGGAAGATGGATTTATACCTGGCAAAGGCAGAAAAAGACCTAGATTCAGCTTCCCCAGCAGTGGGTGGCGACTCGTGGACGAACCGGATATAGATGAGCCCACCAACGAAGACAACTGGTTTGAATCTGACGAAGAAGAGCTGCAAAGAGACGATAATGATGTTCCGATTTCTGGAGAACCCTTTCAGGAAGATTTACGGGATCTAGATGATTCATCGCATTTATCACCTGTGGATGCATATGAAACGGCTTCAGCTAGACCTCTGGAAACCTCAAGAGAACCTCAGTCTTTAGACCTGACACCGACACCAACACCGGCAGTACTTCCAGACAAACTCGATACAAAGCCAATATCCATCCAAATACAGGAATACGATGAGGAAATCCTCAGCAGCGAGTTGTTGTCCAAACACCCTCCGCTTCCCACCGATACTCCCCGCCTTCATCCTTTACCATCCCACGGCCTCGCAACACCCTCACCAATAACACACACACCTGAAAACTCTTTGGGATATTTCTTTCAAGCGCCTCCGCCGCCTCGATCATCTCAATTTCTGGCTCCCACAACAGCCAACGACCACAAAATCGACAACCTACCTACTTCCAGTTATCCTTTTGGCGATACTGTATCGCCAGATGTTTCGGGAACTACTCACTATGATGATGAAGCTCCTAGAAGTGACGAGCCAGATATTGAAGCACGGTCTCAGTTTGAACATTTCTCTGCAAGGAGTGGGTTCAATTCCACAACCCAGGGCAAGCATGATACAGTTTTCCAGACACCAGCAGAATTCACCATTCCTCCATTTATTGCCGAGTCAAATGGCCATTTGACAACAGAAGCTGCGGGTTCTCTACTTATAGATCCTTCAATATCACAATTGCATGAAGACTACGCATATGAACAGCAAGAAACATTCGATCATGGCATGGAGATGGACGATGAGCACGCAGAATCGTTAAATGGCCATTACGAAAATGTATTGGACAACGGCACTGAAGTAGAAGTCGAATATACTGACAACATGGATTTACCACGCCAAAGCCAACTCGTTTGGAGTGATAGAGATGCCGGGGATTCATCGCGTACATTCCAAGAAAGGATTGACGAGGATATAGACTCTGAAAAAGTAGAGGAAGAACGATATGCGCAGGTTTTGAACACAGACGAACACGAACCTGTAGAAAATGGTGCCTATAATGTTCCAGCTGAAGAATATCAAATGGTGTCAGATGATGCTTTGTCAGACGGTATGGAAGAAGAAGAATCCGGGAATAACGAGCGAGAAGACGAGGCAGAAGAGGACGATGAAGAGATGTCAGAAGGCCTAGAAGACAATATCGTGTCTGATTCAGAATCCGACGATGAAGTCTATCACAATCCACCTCAACCGTCAAACCCACGTCGGAATGTCCACCCGGAAGTTATTGTGCTAGACAGCGACAGCGAGGACGAGCCCCCGCGGCCAGAACGGCAGCCATCACCTCAATACGACGATGTATCCGACTATGAGAGAAGTGATGTTTCCGCACAAGCGCATGAGTATGCGGAATATACGTCGGTTGAAGAGTCAGACGATGAGGTTGCTGATCAAAAGGAAGTCATAAGTGAAGCTAGCAGTGAAAATGGCCAGAATGAGGACTCTGACGATGAGAATCCAGTCGACGAAGTTGCAGAAAACAAGATACCAGAGCAGGGGAGCTTAGTTGACGATGAGTCGGTTCGAGCCGAGGATGAGCAGCTTGGACTTCCTGCCCAGGATGAAGAGGCCTTGGTTCAGGAAAATGACACGGACTCACATCGTTCCAGGAGCAAAGAACGATACGAGGCTTCTCTATATTCGGATCAATCGAGCATTCGCTCCATGCCCAAGGAAATCTCATCGGGTTCTGAAAATGAGTATGCCCCAAGTCATGGATATGCCAAAGACGATGGTGTGTCGAGTGGTAGGAGTCCATCTCCAGGTTTAACTCCACGACCGGTTAGTCCTAATAGGACCAAATTAACCCATGAAACACAACCATTGGCAACTAGAACACGGCCGTTGCCTACGCCACAGCCCACTCAGGATGAAGAACAGTATCCTGTGCCTATTGGCCCTCCGACGGACACGCCAAATGAAAACGAGGGCTCTACTGCTGGCGAAGTTTTAGATGAGGGCCAAGATACTGGCAAGGCTAGTCTCCATCGGTGGACCGATGGTTCTGGAGATGATGCCCATTCACCAAAACCTGATACCGGCGCACAAGTCCCTGAAATTGGAGTAGATGGCCATTTTTTAGAGGGTGATGCAGCACCAAACAACCGTGATGACGACCATGATGAAGTCGTTCTAGTTGGGGGCCATTCCACCCCGAAGAGCGTGGAATCTGAAGCTTACGTTGAAGCAACAGAAGAGCCCCTCGAACACGAGCCAAGGACTCCTAGCCCCCAAAATGACAAAGCATCTCGTTATCCGCTTGTGGAGCTCGGAAATAGGCTGGATACTGTCGTGAACATTATTGCAATAGTCGTCGAGGTGTCTGCTGTGGGGCGTGCAATGTCTGGTTCTCAGGAGTTCTATTTATGCTTGCGGATTACCGATGCGACTATGGCTGGAACAACAGTAGCCGTCCATATATTCAGTCCTGACAGAATATCCCTCCCCGTGGTGAGCGAGGGAGACGCGATTGCGCTTCGAAAATTCAAAGTCCAGAGTTTCGACCACTCTCCGGCCGCGCTTAGTGGTGACAGCAGCGCATGGGCCGTATTCCACGCTGAAGAAAACGAGGCTACCATTGCTGGTCCACCAGTTGAGTTGAGCGGGGACGAGTATGAATATGTTCAAGAACTCCGCAGTTGGTACCACAAGGGCGGGTCTGACATGGCGGCTGATCATATGCTGCAGGCTTTGATCGGCCATGAGCAAAAAGAGCATTCACCGTCGAGTGTTGCCTCGAGTGATGTCGGCAGTCTAGGATCTGTACCAGCAGGATCGTCATCTCAGCGACGGCCACGGCGAAGGAAAAGCCACCGCCGCATCACGATCCACGAGCTGCGAGATGGACGACGATACACTGAGGCTGGGTCTCCAGGAGGCAATGATCCATTATCCATCCATGAACTGCGAGATGGCACAGTGTACGCGCATTCGTTTGACAGAGATTAAAAAACAAAATCAACTACACGTGAAAGGAAATAACATCCCGGATCTGTATTGAATTGTTGTACATAAGAAATTAATTTAAATAATAAAAAAATATTTTCTGGGTAAATAAATAAACAAGTACAAAGACGACGACAAAGCCCGTGAGGCGGTGTATAACTGACTTGTTACTGCTCCAAGTTAGCTACAAGCAAAAACACCAGAGGCAGTAGATTGGTGCAATTGGTCAATAGTCTTTTTAGGACCAGACGACAGACGATCAGACTTTGCCTTTCGACCTCACTCTCAACCAGCAAGCTCGCGAGGAGCGAGACACGTAGTAGGTTTGCGGTTGAGACTCGGATTACCATACGCTCATAATTCTTCATTTGCGCCGATGGAAGACCGGAAGGAGGGAAAAAAGAGGAAAAAGGCAGACATACCATGCAGTGCTTGCCTTGGTTCTTCATTCACTATTCACTACCATGAATATTACAACTATCTGTAGTGTTATGTCTCGTCACTTAGGTCATCAACGCATCATGGGAAGCTACGCAATAAGCAAGCCCTCGTGATGATGGTTTTATATGCGTAGTTGGCGATAATGCCAATTGATCTCGACACACACATCGGAATCGCCAGCGCTGTAGAAAGGAAAAAGAACTGACGATGATTTGAGTTGGTGGTCTTGGGTTATTAAGAGAAAAAGAAGAGAAGAAGAAGGAAAGGAAAAAAATTCAAGAAAAAGGCAGCTCGGGCCAAGCGCGGCGCCAAGTGGAGATGCGGGCAGGCGGACAAGAGCGGCAGAGAGCTGCCGATTCGATTTGCCTCGCTTTCTCCAACACAGACACAGAGACAGAACAAGAACCAGACCAGAACCGACGACAACACCACGAACTCCAACGACCCTCTCCATCCCCACGATCCCATTCTTGCTAGCCCCCCAAATACCGCTGATTACTGTCCCTCTCGCTTGTCATCCCTGTCGACACCCTCTCCTCCGAGCAAACCGCATCTGCTTCGCTGGCACTCCGCCGCGCACACGCTTTGTCGTTCTCTTTTTTTTCCCACGCCGCCATCCCTAGTCTGACTCTGCGAATATTGTGTGTGCTTGACATCGACTTGCACTTTTGAAAAGACACGTTCTGGTTTTTCGCGTTTCGCAGGCTGGCGTCCTACTGCGACCTCCCCCCCCGCTTGAGTGTCTGATGATCGCTGGCTTTTCAGAGCTGTCGTAGCCGCTGTTCCGATGGATCACGCAAATCTGTGGACCCGGAGATCAAAGTACGTCGGCCTTGCTTCCTATATCCTATCTCTGGTCTCTCTTTTACGTATCGGGGTTTGTCTTTATTTTTTTTTTTCGCTGTCTGCTAACGTGGAACACCCAACAGCACAAGCAGCAAGCTGTCCCTGTCCACATCCGGCGACAAGGACGGTGGCGCCAAACTGGATCTCCCCCGCAACAACCATTCATCGAAGCGATTCGGGCCCGACAGCTCTCACGGACGTGCTAATCCTTTCAACGCCATATCTCCTCTCTCTGGCGGCGGCGTCTCCTCCCCGGGCGCCAGTGCGTCAAGCGCATTTGGCCTCGGGTCCGGAGCTTTTGCCTCGTTCGGCTCCTCTGCCAAAAACCCCAAAACCCCCGGAGGCACCGAGCTGAAACGTGAAGGGAACGATCCAGACGCGGTTATAGATAACAAAGTCAGATCGAAAGCTTCCTCGTCATCGATAGATGCGACGTCCGGTGCCGCCGACAAGGGTCACCCGCTGAAGTCGATCTGGATCATCTGGTACCGCCCGCCCACTCCCAAATATTCCGACTATGAGAAATCAACGACTGCCCTTGCGTCGATATCGTCCGCGGAGAGCTTCTGGAGTATTTACTCTCATCTAAAGCGCCCCTCCCTCCTGCCTACGGTATCTGATTATCACATCTTCAAAAAGGGTATCCGCCCCGTGTGGGAGGATGAGGCGAATAAGCGCGGTGGCAAATGGATCATTCGCTTGAAAAAGGGCGTTGCTGATCGGTATTGGGAGGACCTTCTCCTGGCTATGGTTGGTGACCAGTTCGCCGAGGCCGGCGATGAGGTCTGCGGCGCAGTCCTCAGTGTCCGGAGTGGGGAGGATGTCATGAGCATATGGACCCGAATTGACGGCGGCAGGAATATCAAGATTCGGTGAGTTTATCCACCTTTTCCATAATCACAGTGCTACTTTGGTGGTATATACAATGCTAACTATGTGCTTGCAGGGAAACTATCAAACGTTTACTAGCCTTGCCAGCCGACACCAACATTGTCTGGAAAAGTCACGACGACAGTATTGCCCAGCGCTCGGCCATCGACCACGCCCGACAAGAGAAGGCAACAAACCACCATCACGGGTATCACGGGACCGGCGAGCGCCGGAGGACCGGTACCAACGACGATTCTCTTGCGGACCGGGGAAAAGCGACAGCGTCTTGACTTTCTTCCTAAGCGGTCATTTTGGGCATCGTATGACCCTGTACAGTAGCTTCTCTCGGCACGCGGTTATTTTTGTTCTCTCGTTTGTTTCTGGGGGAGCTTCACGCAATTCTTGCATCTTTATCTCTTTTTCTTTCTTTTCTCTTTTTTTTTTGGACTTGGAGACCTTTGCTGGAGTTTGATATTCAAAAAGAAAAGGCCGTATGAGAACATGACTTAGCATATTGGCAAGAGAAAATCATTTTGTTCTCTATTCTTATGGGATCTGGGGGTGGGTGGGTTATTGTTGGTTGGGTTTTGGTACTCTTTTTGTGATGTTACTTACTGGGTTATCATGATGTGCATTATCAAGGCATTACGAAGGAGGTGAATAGTGGAATTGTAACAGTATCATGGGCTCGAGATCCTGCATCTTGCTGTATAACGAGTAGTTAAATTCTATTGTCGTGAAACAATGAATCATGCGTACGGCAGAACGAGGATTGACGATTGACCGCCTGCGTAGATGGCTTCCCGCACTCGCCCTCCCAGCTCTGTTCGGCTCAAACACACAAATACCGCGCCAGATGTAGACAGACGCCCTATTATGTCTATTGACACTGTCGACTGGTCCCGCTGCATTCCAAATAAATGCGGTTCTTGTCCAACTTGGCCCGGCTACTCCCACGACCCTCTGCGTCCGCCGACGAACCTGCTGCTTCTGCCTCTGCCTCTGACACACAACATTCCCCCGCTGCTCATGGTGATGACAAGGTCGAGGAGCCGGCGAGGGAGCCTGGTTTGAGAAACAACAGGAAACGTCCGCGTCGTGGTGGTGGTATCGTGGTAGTGGACGATCACGATCAGTCGCCAACGGTTAGTTAGCTTCTCTTATCTATCAATCACGATCAAATCCTGTCCCCGACCTCTTTAGCTCCTGCGGTACCTCCACAATGCTTCAATTACTGATATGGCAATAGGCGTCGACTTCAATGAGACCCTTGTACGCGCCCGCAGAGCTCCATTTTGCCTCGAATTGTCTTTGTTCTAACTATCCCATGCACAGCAGCAGTACGACCGCTCTCAGTCCACTTCAGGATATGCGGCGACCGGCAGACACCTCAGACGAGCGCAGGTTGTTTCCAAGTTATGGGTACGCAAATTGTCACACGGACCACGTTTTTTTCCTCTTCTTCTTCTGACGCGATTTGGGTGTGAATAGTAAAGCAGATAATGGGGTTCGTATCACACCGGGACAGACATTTGGTACAGGAAAATCCAGCGTTCAGGTACTATCTTCTTTTTTTTTTCCTCTTTTGAGTCACCAAAACAATTCCACTAATATGACCTTTTATCCACTAGAAACATGCATTCCGTCCCGTTGACCGAATATCACGAAGTGGGTTTAAAGATAGCGGTCCTGTGCGTGCTTCGGGAGCACCACACATAAGACCTGGTCAACGGTCTTCGCCAGTGTCCCAGCATCCTCTTAGCTCGCCCACTTTACGCGACAACGAAGATAGGATTGTGAAACGCCGACGCCATTCGTCTAACCAGATCATTAATTTGGTGGATGACGACCTGCCGACAACTCCATTTTTTGTGCGCGATGAGAGCTCACGCCCCGTTCGGTCTCCTTCGGTCGTTAGCGTAGAGCATATCGGGACAAGAAACGAAGCAAGCCGTGATAATGACGGAGTCCGCGTGCGAGACAGGGAGCCGGTGAAGACGTCTATTTCGAGGTTAAATGGGAATTCTGGGGGGAATCAGAATGGTCTCCGCAGTCCCGATTCAGCCGTGGGTGAAAAACGACTTGGAAGTCCTTTATACGATGACAGGGACACCAAGTCCATTCGATCCTACAGAGATAGAGACGTTATCAACTCAACCGTGGAAGATGGAGAGTCACCGTTTCTAGCCGACACTGCAAACCGAACTCGCGAAGGAACTCGCTCTGCAAGCCACCACAGCCGCCGTGATTCAAATGCGAGTGAAAGCCCGGATGAGTTGCAGAGAGATTTTGCACTTCCTAGTGGCCCAGTTTTTCGTGCCATCCACGGAGAACATGTCCCATCGAATCATCTCCGCGAAGAAGTCACCAGACGACAAAATCGAAAGGATTCTCCCAGTGACATCCAACCCACAATATTTCGTTTGTCGCGAAAAGCACAAACAGATCAGGAGATGGGCAAAGGTCCCGCAAGATCCCATCTACATCTTTTTGACGTGAGGTTTTTTCGTCATGGCGATGTAGAACTTGTTGATCAGGACATGCAGCTTTCCCTCGATGAAGAAAGCGATACCATTGGTCTGCTCTCTACAAAGGATTCCGTCTCCGCTGAACGGATTCCAGTGCACCGAGTGGCTTCGATATGCAAGGGATCCGAGGACAGTTTAAAGGCTCGTTTTAGACTATGTAAAACTGAAGGCTCTCTGATCCAATTCGTGGATATAGAATTTGGAAATGACCAGGACAAAACCCGACTATGTGAGCTCCTAGAAAAGAGGGGGGTCACCAGTCAAAGCAAGGGGGGGTGCGTTACTCTGTCCTTCTTCCTAACAGAACAGGTGCTAACTTTCCTACAGGTCCTGGATGGACAAAGCCTTTAACAGGGTCACCAAAAGTACACGACCACGTATGGCACCAATACGTGCCAAAGAGCCTACTACAGAAACCGTAGTAGAGCTCACCCCTGAACTTAGCAAGGAGTCAGAAGAAGAACCTGTCAAACGACAAAAACTCTCGGCGTCTTTGCAAGATGAAAATAACACTCAGTCGGGGTTGAAGCTACCCCCACGTCGCTTGCCTCTACAAATCCAGTCTCAAATTTCGCCCTCGTGGGTTGGAGCTCGCAGTCGCCCTGCGGAGGAAGAAAATCAAGCTGTCGACATCCCTGTGAAGACGTCGAATAGATTCCTTGGGAAACGAGAAACACGGTCAAAAGCGCGACAGAGCCTTGTGGACTTGATTGATGACGACCTAGGCTCTGCGATCGATGACGGACCTTTCTCTCCGACCAAACTATCCAAAACCCTTGTGTATCCACCTGAGGGTAGAAAGAAGGCCGAAGTCGATAGTTCTGATATAGAACGTCTACGACCTGGGGAGTTTCTCAACGACAACCTCATCGGGTTCTATCTGCGCTTCCTTGAACATCACCTTGAACGGAACAAACCTGATGTCGCTAAGCGGGTATACTTCTTTAATTCGTACTTTTTTGATACACTTACAAGCCCAGCGAAAGGGAAAAAGGGTATAAATTACGGAGGTGTTCAGAAGTGGACGAGAAACGTGGATCTCTTCAGCCACGACTATGTGATTGTTCCTATTAATGAAAGCGCTCACTGGTACTTGGCAATAATTTGCAACCTGACTTCTTTGGATAAATCCAAAGAAGATGATACTCAGCCCGAGCCCGAGCCACAGCCAGAGACAGAGCCAGAGACTCCGTCGCAAAGCGTGCCTATCCGATCCAAACAGGTGGAGGAGATACCAGAAACTCCACCCGAGCGAGCAGCAACCCCCGAACAGAGCGCCCGCGAGTCGTTTGCCTCGATGAAGATATCCAATTCACTGCCAAGTTCGCAGCACGGAGAAGGCCATAATTCCGAAGAGGATTTTCCAGAGAATGAAGAGGACCAAGTCTCCCGCCCTGCGGAATTCCGAAACGGCGAACCCTCTAGCACTACGGAGCCAAGCAAGAAAGATGACGATAAAGGAAAGAAATCAAAGCGGAAGGGACCGATTCTTTCTGCTGATCAACCCACTATTGTCACCTTCGACTCTCTGGGAGCAGCAAGGCAACCCGCGATCAGGATCTTGCGAACGTATCTATTGGAGGAAGCCGTTTCCAAACGATCTCTGAATGTTGATGCCAAAGATATCAAGGGCATGACCGCCAAGGAAATCCCTCTGCAGCCAAACTTCTCCGACTGCGGTCTGTACTTGCTTGCGTATTTGGAAAAGTTTGTGCAGGATCCTGATACTTTTGTGCGGAACCTTCTTCAGAAACAAATGAGTGCGGAAGACGACTGGCCAGCATTGATTTCAGGACGGCTGCGGCGACGGCTTCGCAGCTTCCTTTTCAAACTCCAGGAAGAGCAAGATGGCTCTAGTGAGGAAAAATTGGTTGACGCAAATCCTATATCATATCTCTTGGGCCCTTCAAGGGTTGATCAAAGTGAGGGCCCTATACAACCTGCTTCATCTGAAGGGCCCGAGGTCGTGCCAGAGACTCTCCAAGAAGTGACTGGAGATCTTCAGCACGAAAATTCGGCGGCAGATTTGGGCGAGCCTGAAGTCGTCCAAGAAACTCAGTTGGCTGAACTTCAGAAAGCTGATACAACAAGTGAACCTCGGGAAGATTCCGAAAAGGTAGATTCAGAGATTGATCAACCACAGACTGGTCAACCAGCAGCGGGAAACCAAGATGACGAAGATGTGGTAGAAATGGTTCAAGAGCCACAGACACCCAAACGCAGAGCTGCCACAAGGTCGGAGAAATCCACTCCCAAGAGCCATTCCTCGCCAAAATCTGCACGAAAGGCAAAAACGGCGGAGGATCCTTTGTCAGAGGCTACCCCGCCCCCCGAAAATACAAAAGATGAACAGACCAATCGTGACAACGTATGGGACGAGATGCTCGAGTTCATCAGCGCTGACGCGCCTCCTCCGCCCAAGGTCAAGATGGAGGTACAAGTCCCCAAGGTCCAAGTGCCGGGGACACCGCCATCGGCTAAGAAGGCCAAAAAAGCCGTGCAAAGCCCTCGGCAGTTGAAGCCAAAGAAGAGGGGAATATAACGTCTACGCAAAACTTTCTGCATCTTCTCTTTTTTTTTTTTTTTTTTTTTCCCCTGTTACGTTTTCTGTTACGTTCTGTTTCTGTTTTGAGCGTAAATTTTCGGTTGTCTGTACATTCATTAATGTGTTTTAGCTGCATATATGGCGTATGTTTTAGGAATTATGTGCCCCTCTTCTTTGAAATGTGGGTTGGGATACAGGAGTTTAGTTTAGATACCAATTGATTTGCCATTTTCTCACATCGTCAACAACATTGAAGCTACTTCGAGTAGTTATGTATTATCGAATAGAAGATCATGGAAAGAAAGTAGTCGATATAATTCTCAGCATGTTCTTGAAGTACGTCCATGTCAAAAGGATGTGTTCTAGATACTATGTGCGGTTGAACGGTGGATAATATAGAAGAGTATTACACCTTTGATTATGAAGAATAATTCAATCTGCTAACAGACTATAATATTATATCATATATTACAACTCGCTCTCATCCGCTTCAACCCACCACTTCATCTTCTCCTTCTTGAACTGCTCAAAATCCCACTCCTGTGCCAAATCCAAATTCTCCGTTGGAGCTATCCACACATATGTCATTGCCTCAACCTCCTCCATTTCCTGATACGCCCTCTCATCAAGCCCCGCACGAGCAGTCTGATCCAGGGCATGGTGCAAGCTGCCATCGCCTTCTTGGCTTGGATCCGTCTCGTTGATGTTTTTGATAACCTTGACGCGCACCGCCCGCTTCTCGTACTCGGACCCTTCAAACTTATCGAGTCGAAACACGTCGCCTTCTGTGATTCCGGTCACTACAACACCGATAACGGGGGCTAAATCTGGAGTTTCTGACGCGATCAGAGCGGGATAGTCGGCGTTGTGGACGCGATGGCGGCGGTAGCCAGGTAGCAGCGCAGGGCGACTGGCGATGAGAGATTGTTGCCATGGCTCTGGAGTTGGGGAGCCATGGATGATACGGTGCAGTATTGCAGGTGCCATCAAGGTGCCTTTGAGTGTGAGTGTCTGATGGACATGAGAGGTGAGTATTCCCAGGTTGTACCGTAGAAGAAAAAGGTATCGTGAACCATACTGGGACACCAACTGGTCCAATGTCCAATGGGAATAAAATAAAAATTTCCCAGTATGAAATATTGTATTTCTTGAAAGATTCAGGTTTGAGGCGGTTTCCTGTTAGGATCTGTAAACAAACAATGCCAATACGGTTTTCTTCGAAGGTCGTGGATATCTTACTTTCAGTGTGGGGGGGAAGAACTCAACGCAAGTAATCAATCGAAATTTGAAAATAATTGTATATCCAATCAGTGCAATATAGGAAAACCAGGCTGCCCCGCATAATTCAAGAAACAAAATGGGAGGAAGAAAACACGACGATAACGATGACGATGCTCAATGCGGGGGAAGCGTTCCTATCTTATCGCCGAGATATGTAGCCACCGCTTCTACGTATATATACACATACTTTAAATATTGTAAAGTATCAATTGATATTTTAGTTTAGAGTACAGCTTCAATTCAACGTAAAGAACATGAAGTAAAGATCATCAAGCCACTATTGTCGATTTCATCAAATGACCAACCCAATCTTGAACCACGAAGCATCATCGCAGTGAAAGTATTCTCCAGTTCTGCAATAACATGAAACAAAAAAACAAATGTATGACCAAGTCCATCATCATGATCCCTCACTTTTTGTTCGGCCTGCAAAAACTACTTTTCTGCTTCCACTGTGGCAGGCCATACGATAATTTCCAATAGAACTTCCCACACATCCATATCCCTCCGAATACACTCCTTCAGAACCAACTCGTCTGGACGCTGAAGTTTGACCTGACTTCCTCCAGCGCCATAGCCTTCGTACTGCAGTTTCCCAATTTCGGATCTCGGCACACCGTATATTGGCTGATTACCGTTGCCGTGAGGCTCATATTTCCAACGAAGAAACCCCTGTATCACTTCATAAGAGTCCTTCATAGCTGTGCGCTCTAGAGTACGGTACAGCACACTCATACTTGGCTGGGCCATGAGCAGGCGTCTCATCCCCCCTTGAGCCTGCGTTGAAAGCGGGTCAGTGCAGCGCATGTCGAACCTGACAAGGAACATGACTGCATAGAAGAGATCTGCTGCGGTCCACAAGTCGGTATTCTGAACCGTACCAAGGCGCCGCTGATTGTCCGGAATGTCCATGAGAAACCATAGTTTCTTGATAGCCTCTTCACATTCCCATGGCAGATACAAGCCTTCTTCGATCATCAGGTGTGTTATCTTCTTTGCAATCTGCTCGCGCCAGCACACCATACGAAGCCACCGAAACGAGGGCACCAGGCGAGACTGTCCTCGAGACTCGTCCATATCTACTCGAGGATCACTAACACAGAGCCCGCGGTAACATCGAAATGGAAAGACTTTCGCAGACGTTGGAGCGTGGAGCATAGCTTGTGCGACTATCACCATGGTCAGACCTGTGTTAATAATGTGATGAAAGTCCTTTGAAATGGCATAGACGGAGATCAAATCCTCGATTTCGAGAGAAATGGCAAAGTGAAAGACCAGATGCGGATGTTGAATGATTGCCTCGAAGATATTGAAATTCGATTTGCCAGCAGCACTAGATGATGACTCTGAGCTGGTCTCTCCAGCAAAAGCAATAGTCTTTTTAGCCCTAGGACGTTTTTTGGGCGGCGCGGTACTACTACTACTACCTTCTGCTTGTGAGCCCTGTGAGGGAGTAGCACCGGTTTGCCGTTTTCTTTTGTTCCCTTTTCCCGTTTGATCTTCTTGGAAAGTTGTGGATGGAGCTTGGGAAACTTGAGAACCACCTCTTCTACCACCTTGACCACGAGACCGACGTTTCGGACCAGTAGGTACGGTCGTGGAAGTCCCTGTATCAGACTTGTCTTCAGAGGCAGCAACCGTCGATGCAGAAAAACTCTGGTTAGAGGGCGCGCCCAGAAGAAGCCCTGAGGCAGAAGGTTCAAGGGGAGTAGCATTCACCTGGGTTTGTTGTGATGGACGCTGAGCTGTAGCTGGATTCAACAAAGTCTCTAACGGTGTAAATGTTGGAGTATTAGAAATAAAAGTAGAAGTAGAGGTTCTCGTCTCTTCATATCCTCCCATGACTGGTCTCACTGGCTCTTTTCCCTTGGGTTCAGATGAAGTGCTGGGAGGAGCAGTGGTGGTGTAATTATCTTCATAGTCGCTGTGGGTTGATTCATGATCTGAGGGGGTGGCCTCACCAGGGCGTGGCTTAATATACTTGACGCGTGCCATTTCTCCTCAATCTTGAGTTGGTAAGAGAAGTGAGAGTGTTTCTGACAAGAAAATTGGAGAGCTGAGAAAGTTCACAGCAAGAGTCAGATGAAAGAAGGTGGAGATTTGTGTGTGCCCTGCTAGGTCCATAACAATCACGACCCATAACAAGCACAGTCACAACAACAAATTGCCCCACCACGCAACCATGTGCCAGGCTGCACAGCTATTAAGAGCAGGTCAAAGATAAATGAGAGGCAAAGTTGATTTTGCTGTTGTAACCACAAAGAAAAGAAAAACGCTATATACAAGTGCTGAGCCTCTTGTAAAAAGTTACATGATATGTTCAAAGCAAAATCCAATCTCAGATCACCGCCCATCTTTGAAACATGAAATATTGTTCCAGCATGGTACATGTATAGCAAAAAAAAAATCCCAATTGCAACCTTGCAGAGGAAATGTATCCTACCTCGCTGGCAGACCTCCTCTCCTGTCTCATGCCAGATCCGTCACTGATTCTATAGTAATATCAGGAGAAAGGTTAACTTTCTACCGCCCTGATGAGGATATGTTATGGCCGAAAAGCAAGCGTAAAAAAATGACCTGTTGAGAGGTTCCGTCAAACTCCAAAAATAGACTAACACGCCTTTTAAAAAAAAGTGAAAAAGTGTCGTAAATATATATTATACCAGAGACAAGGATAGTGGTAATGATATCTCCTATCTGCGGTGGAGGAGAGTTAGAAACTCTTCGCGGCTCTTTGCGCTCGATCGCATGCAGCCTAGCATACAGCTAGTAGTCGTAGTGCTCGTAGTCTTTTGCACACCTCGCATTACCATACAAAGGTGCGACGATTCCATTACTACTCCGACGCCTCGGGGATTCAACACTTCTTTGATGGCTAGCGCGACTTGCTTTGTCAGGCGCTCCTGCACCTGTAGACGACGTGAGAACATTTCGGCTAAGCGAGCTAGTTTCGACAGTCCGAGAACTCGACGATCAGGGATGTAGCCAATATGGATCTAGAGAACAAGGGTCAGTTGCTACAAACCTCAGAGCCATCTGAAAACCGTACCTTTCCTGTGAATGGCACCATGTGGTGCTCACAAAGAGAGAAAACCTCAATGTCCTTGACGATGACAAGCTCATCATGGTCCTCCATGAAGGTGGCATTATTCACCAGGTCTCGAACATTCTCCATATATCCTTTCGTAAACCACAACATGGCGCGGGCGTAACGTTCTGGCGTTTCCAAAAGGCCCTCTCGCTCTGGGTCTTCTCCAACGCACTCCAGAATAGTCTTTACCGCACCTGACAGCTTCTTGACTCGCGCTTCATGCTGCTCCGGGGATTCTTCTAGTCGTTCCTTTGTTCCAGGGCCTAACATGTGTTTAGTGGGTGGCATTTGGAAGAATAAAAGGAGAAAACTAACATGGCCAGCTTAGACCGTCAAAATCAATTGGCGGCACCGTGGTGTAAGGACTCGATGGTCGACTGACGATAGACGGAGGTGTTGGCGGTCCGGTCTTATCTCGGGGATCACGGGGCGGGCCATTTAAAGCAGAACTATGACCCATGAGTTTTGCAAGAGCATTGGAAAAAGACCATACGGGTTTATTTACCTTGGCTTATCAGCAGGAGTATCCAGGCTCGTAGGTACAGTGCTCGATGCCGCCTCGGAGCTGGGTTGGAGATCAACGGAGCCGCGGAACGAGGAGCGAATAGACGAATTGAGACTCTCGCGTTCACGGTTGCTCGAATTGGAGCCCGTCGACGACTGCAATGGCGAGCTACCGTTCAGCAGATGAGAGGGGAGGGCCGATAAGGGCTTGGGGCCCAGAGGCGGGGAGGATCCGGGATTCATTGAGCTGTTCAATTGCGCGGTCACCGAGAGAAGAAAAAGAAAGGAGAATGTGTGGAAGCTTCGGAGGCAATTCTCACAAAGTGGAGAGAGCAGCAATGCGAGGGGAGGATGAAAATGGCGAAGTGTGATATGAAGGAGGATGAAATGCGAGATTCTAATATCGGAGCTGAAGTTCGGCGCGAGCGTCTTTTCGGGGAGCGATCACTGATTTTTTTGGAAATCCCCGCGATCGTTTGAGCATCATCGCGGCGCCGCTTTAGCACCGTCTGGTGATCTCCGAGCCAGTAATATTGACGCCGGTTTCTTTTCGCCAATGGAAATCCCCGAGTTGTAATACAAACCAGTCCCTTTCTGGCTAGACTTATTGCCGCTTTTCGCAGGCGTCATGTGGGACCGTTGAATTTATAGCCTATTACGGCTTAGTGCGGGACAGATAATGGCGATAAGCTTCGTCTATAAATTACGCGCGGGTAAGGAACGGTAATTTTCACCCTTATCATTCACTGTATCAATAATGGGATACATGATGTTATGTCTACTGGTGTTCAGATCCCAGAACATTGGCATTAAATTGGTTTTCAACTTCAACTACTAACCACCAGTATGGCGTCTCATGCCTCAAGTTCCTCCGTCGGCACATCTTCCAAGTCTTTGCCCACAATCGCATCAGATACCTTCCATACCTGCAGCAGATTGTCCTCAGCCGCCGAGCAGAGAACCCATGGATCACTCAAATTCCAGCTGAAGTCGGAAATCCGGTTGGTGTGTCCGCCATGCATGAAGAGCCTGTGGGAAGAAAATCAGTATCACTCCTTGATGTCGTGGGAAAAAAAAACAATTGACTTACAGCTCAGGGGGTCCGTCTTGGGCATCTTCGGCGGTCTGCTCCTCCCCAGCTCGGCTCAGATCCCAGAACATTATCTTACGGTCATAACTAGCACTGGCTAACACAGATTCCTCGAACGGATGCCAAGACAGGGAGGTCACGGATTCGCTGTGGCACTCCAAAGCGTGCAATTTCGATTTCAGATTCCGCAAATCCCAAAGGCCGATGGTTTTATCAGCAGAACCTGTGGCCAACACCGTCTCTGCAGCAGGATTGAAAGCGACCGCGTTGATAGCATCCTTATGTTGTCCCTCGGCCGTGGCCGCCGCCCGTGATGTGTCGGCCTCACGAATGTCGATGATCTGAAGAGTGATGTCGTCCGAGACGGTACCAATCAAAGAAGAGTGGAGGGGGTGATATTGAACATCATTGACGATCGAAGAATGGTTTGTGTATGTGCGAGTCGGCTTCACTCCTTTGTTGCCTTTCGTGTATGTAGTTAGATCCCTGCTGCTGTTAGAACTGCCGCAACCGATAAATATCCCCTTGTAGCTTACCAAAGACGGACTGTTTTGTCTTCGCTTCCTGTAACTAGGTGGCCCTCTGAATGTGGGCTCCAACTAAGTCCGAATCCTTCTTTTGTGTGGCCCAACAGTTCCAGTTGGGGATTCACCGTTCCCGAGGGGGCGCTGGAATGCTTCGACCGATCCCAGATCATGACTCTCCCGTCTGTGCACATTGTCCCAATGATGTTAGGATTCTGAGGCTGGTATCTCGCCTTGTTGACTTCGCCCTTATGGTCAATCTTTTGCACGATATTGAACTTCACTTCCATCGCGCTCTTTTTTGAGCTGCCACCGTAGCCGCCAATTTCTCCGCGCTCTTCATCGTAGTCTTCCGCTTCTGGGTGGTTAGGATTAGGAAGTTGTACGTGTGCAATCTGCAAGTAGTTCTTGGCATCGCTTGATGTGTGTGTTCCCAACAACAGGCGATGGGTGGAGTAGGGTTTGTCAGGGTGTCTATGAAGTATTAGTATCATTTAATGAAACTCTACACAATAAACTTACTCTTGCTTATCGGGAAGCCATTGCACAGTCAATGTTGGCCATTCTAGAGCTGTGCTCAAAATCATATCGTAGAGAAAGGGCGCATTTTTCTTCCATGTTTTGTACTCTGCGACAATTGTTAGCCTTGAAATCCAATCCGAGCAGCGTTATCGCACCTTCGTTGATTATCTTCTCGTCAGTTCTTTCTTCTTCCTGCTCCTCCTGTTCCTCGATGTAGCCTGAAAGAAAATACACTGTTAGAAGGAACCAATCGCACTTGTCAAGAGGCCGTACCATCGTCATAGGGTTCCATGGCTCCTTAGGCTGCTCAGAAGCTGTGAAGTGTGTGTTGACTAGTTCAATTTCGCCGGAGCAGAAGCGTGCCACGTCGAAAAGCCTTGCGCTTGACCGGGTGAAAGCTATTCAGAAACGGGCAGGTTTGCGGACAGAAAGAAGCAGGTCAGAGCTTCAGAAAACGCGCGCAGCGCGTTAATAGGCACTATCCCCATCTAGGTTAGACCACTCCACGCCGAACCGGAGCGCAGTTGTTCCGGCCTGCGGAGCCTAACCCGATCTCTCGCCATGACATCCGTTGTCGACAAAGCGACATTATTGCATCGCACTCTTTTCTCGTCTCTTTATTGCGTGTTAGAGCGCTCGTTCTAGGGCTCTTGTCTGAACCTTTTACATAAATTGCCCCAGGTTGGACCCCGTGCTTTTGAATTAGGCCAGAGGATTCCAGTCTTGACACTTGTTTGGCGACCTAGCCGCCTCTCTTTCTATTCCACTACTCTCCTTTCTCGAATCATTACCATAATTCCCAGCAATCATGGGTGTTCCAAAGTTTTTCCGCTGGTTGAGTGAGCGGTATCCAGCTATATCACAGCTGATCGCGGAGAATCGCATACCGGAATTCGACTGCCTCTACCTTGACATGAACGGCATCATACACAACTGCACGCACAAAGACTCGGATTCGCCTACTTTTCGCATGACGGAAGACCAAATGTTTATCGCAATTTTCAACTATATCGAACATCTATATGGGAAAATCAAGCCCAAGCAGCTGTTCTTCATGGCTGTCGATGGTGTCGCTCCTCGCGCCAAGATGAACCAGCAGCGTTCTAGGCGATTTCGCACTGCTCTGGATGCTGAGAACGCGAAAGAAAAGGCCATCGCTCAGGGAATCGAAATGCCCAAAGAAGACGCATTTGATAGCAATTGTATTACCCCGGGAACCGAATTTATGGCTCGCTTAACGCAACAATTGAAATACTTCATTAGCAAAAAGATTTCAGAGGACGTGGATTGGCAAGGTGTCGATATTGTCCTCTCTGGTCATGAAGTTCCTGGAGAAGGTGAGCACAAGATTATGGAATACATTCGCCAAGCAAAAGCTCAACCCAACTACGACCCCAACGTGCGCCATTGTCTATACGGATTGGACGCGGATCTGATCATGCTTGGTCTTCTCAGTCACGATCCCCACTTTTGTCTATTGCGAGAGGAAGTTACGTTTGGAAGACAGACCCAAAAAAAGTCGAAAGAACTCGAACACCAAAACTTCTATTTGCTGCACCTTTGCATTGTTAGGGAGTACCTAGAGTTGGAGTTTCAGGAATTGAAAGACAATCCTGATCTAGGTATCCCTTACGACATGGAACGAATAATAGACGACTTTATTCTGATGGCTTTCTTTGTTGGAAATGATTTCTTACCCAATTTGCCATACATGCACATCAACGAGGGTGCTCTCGGATTAATGTTCAGGAAATACAAAGAGGCGCTACCAAGAATGGGCGGTTACATCAACGAAGGCGGCAGCATCAATCTTCAACGTCTAGGCACCCTCCTCGAAGAACTTGGCGAATCTGAATTCAGATTTTTCGAGGCCGAATATTCTGATGAGAAATGGATTCGCTCGAAATCCCAAGGTGTTGAGACCGTGGAGCTACAAAAGACCCCGAAATCCTTCACCATTACTCCATCGCAAAAACAAATTCTCAAGGACGTGAAGCAATACGTTCTTAACCGTCCTTCAAGTGCGCAGCATGCCAAGCCATTTGATCTTCCCCCGTCACTCCCTGCAAGAGATCGCAAATTTGTTGAGCAGCTTGCAGACGACCTTCGATTGATGTGGACGACAATTACGGATGACCATGGTGACCGGTTTATCAGACTGCAGCTTCCAGGATCTACTTCCTCCGATGAAAATGGTGAGAATGAAGAGGAGGAGGAGGAAGAGGAAGATGAAGAAGCATCCATGGCACTTCGTCGAGTAATTAAAAAGTACGACAATGCTAAAGTTCATGAGCTTACCGCCGAGGAAGCCCAAACTGCTGCTGAGCAGAAATATGATGCCAAATTCAAGGAGTGGAAGGACAAGTATTACAAGGACAAGTTTGGATTTGGTCTTGACAACGAAGCGGAAATGAAGAAATTGACTGAGAACTATGTGCAAGGTTTGCAGTGGGTACTGTATTACTATTACAGGGGAGTTGTGTCTTGGCCGTGGTTCTTCCAGTACCATTACGCGCCAATGATTTCTGGTGAGTCTTATATTTGCGAGAGAGAAAAACATTAAGCGAATGTATGCTGACCCCCTACACAGATGTCAAACTAGGTGTCGGGGCTGATATCGACTTCAAACTGGGACAACCCTTCAGGCCCTTTCAGCAGCTTATGGGAGTTCTTCCAGATCGCAGCAAGAAGATTGTCCCCACCGCATACTGGGATTTGATGACATCTCCAGAATCGCCCATCATTGACTTTTATCCTCGTGACTTTGAGCTCGATATGAATGGCAAGAAGATGGAATGGGAGGCGGTCGTGAAAATCCCTTTCATTGAGGAACACCGCTTGCTCACTGCGATGGCTTCGAAGGAACACCTCCTAACCCCGGATGAAAAGGCTCGAAATGACTTTGGCGTCAGTCTTAAATTCACCTACTCGCCTTCTATTGAGTTTGTCTACCCATCGTCACTCCCCGGGGTATTTCCAGACATCCCGCATTGTCATTGTATTGAAAATATCTTTGACCTGCCGACGGTAGAAGGACTTGAGCCATGGGCACGCCTTGTCGATGGCGTCAAGCTTGGCGCATCTGCGTTGGCAGGTTTCCCTAGTTTGAAGACTTTGCCGCACGCCGGACAACTCGCCTTCCATGGGGTCAATGTTTTCCAGCAGGAGAGTCGGAAAGAGAGTATGGTCATCACTCTTCTTGACCCTGAGTCCAGGTCAAATATTGAACTTGCCAAGCAAAAGCTTGGACAACGAGTTCATGTTGGATATCCGTTTCTTCAAGAAGGTCTCGTGGTCCGGGTTTCCGATGAACTTTTCGATTATGTGCTTCCTAAGGGCGAGCAGCATGTGGTCTCCATACCGCATTCCCCTCCTCAGATAGAACAGTGGGCCCGAAAATCCGACAAAATTGAGGGTTACTACAGCAAGCGGCTTGGTATGATTGTGGGCTCCGTGGATGCGATAGTCCACATAGACCTGCTTAAGGGACTGAACAAAAGTGACGACGGCGCGACGATCAAGGAATTCGGAGAGATCCCGGGACAAGAGACCGATTACGCCTTACAGCTCATTGTTGATCAAGTTATCAGCGAAGACGAGCGCTTCATTGAAAGGGAAGCGTTACCAATCGAAGAGGAGTTCCCCGAGGGCTCCAGGGGGTTCTTCCTCGGCGAATTCAACTACGGAAGAGCCGTTCAGGTTATTGGCCATGAAAATGGCAAAGTCAATGGAGTATTAGCCGCTGTGAAAGGAAAGGAACCTGAGTTTGGAAAACGACATGCTCGGGAAGCAGAGAAGCTTTCGCCTTACACGCCATCGTTTGCCATTGCAAGAAACCTGCGTCTGAATCCTCTAGTGTTGGCAAAAATCACATCGTCTTTTTCTGTGACGATAGATGGCCAGCGTGTCAATCTTGGCCTTAACCTGAAGTTTGAGGCGAAAAAACTAAAAGTACTGGGATACTCGCGCCGCGGAGATAGTGGATGGGAATTCAGTCTCAAGGCTGTTGAGCTTATCCAACAGTATATGATCAATTTCCCTGATTTCATCGCCGGCATTCAACGGAATCCGCAGGGTGACAAGTACGAACCGACGGACTTTTATCCCGAAGATATTGCAATGGCGAAGATTAAAGAGATCAAGAACTGGCTTAAATCAATTGAGGCCAAACACTTTGAAAAAGTGCCTCTTGATGCAGAGCAATTGGACTCTGATGTTGTGAAGCTCATTGAACTTGATGCCGATCGCTTGGTACAGACCCAATCACAACCAGAAATCAAGAAACTGAAGAGTGTCCCTCGACAAGGTCTCTTGAAACCAGCTGATGTGGAACATCGACTTGGAAACCAAAGGTTCTCTCTTGGGGACCGCGTTGTTTATGCGCAAGATTCGGGCAAAGTACCAATTGCTACGAGAGGAACTGTGGTTGGCCTGACACGCACACCGCGAACAGTTCTTCTAGATGTTGTTTTTGATGTATCGTTCATGAGCGGAACCTCGCTTGGTGATCGCTGTTCGCCTTTCAGAGGCCAAACCGTTCCAGTTCACTCCGTCCTCAACCTCACAGATCGACAGCTAATTGCTGGAACACGTGCTGCAACGAACCAACAAGCTCAGATAGGGTCGCAAAATGTAGGATACGGTGCACCGCTGGGACCTGGTGGACAGGGACAGCTGAAAGAAGCCCATGCTCCCGCTCCGCTACGAGGTTCTTACCGCGGTGCTATCGCCGGGCAACAAAATGGCTATGCCTCCCGTGGTGGTCGAGGTGGTGCGAATGGCGCATCGACAAACCTACCGTTTCGCCCTCACCCCACTACAGATGGGTATGCAAATGGCAACAATTTCCGTGGAGGACGAGGTCGTGGGCGTGGCACTCGTGGCCAGACGCACGCTACTAGGGGCGGATACACCGCTCTAGAGAATGGGAACCCCGAGGAGGGAGTTATTAACCATAACCCAAACTTTAGGCCTCAAAGCTTCAACCGGGTTCCGCCGCCAGCCAGTCTGAACAATGGAGGTGGACGAGGCCACCCTAATGGAGATCGCGGACGGGGCTCGCGAGGAAATCCGTCGCGCGGCCGTGGTGGTGCAGACAGAGGAAAGAAAAGAGGTTAATATTTTGAGCTCAAATAAGGATCAGAGCAGCCTGTGTAAAAAAAAGCATGCATAATGTTTTATTCTAATTAAGCGCATGTATGGGTGATGCAGTCATGAAGTGATGGTTTTCTATGATTCTATAAAGAGTTGGGAAAAATATTCGGTTCATACACATGTAATTTATCTCAGGCAAATTCCCACGCAGTGGTTTTTTTTTTTTTTTTTTTTTTTGGTTTTTTTTCTCTCTCCTGCCCAAGTCTCATAGTAGTCTCTTTTGACGTGATACATGTACATAAAATATCTTGCTAAGGCCGAGTTGGTGCCTGAGGCTTCATATTGGAAAGTCACATGACCTCGGTCCACACCTAGTCCTACAGTCGAGCTGTCTCACTTCGACCTCCTCCAGCCAACACTCCCGAAGTTCCCTGCCAAGCTGTGTCACCTCTGTCGCAGGCACGCAGCCCGGTTGGAGAGGCTCATTCGCCCGATTAACCTTCTAAAATGGACTTTACTCAGTAAAATGCTTTTGAGGCCACTCGCATTCGCTGTGGCCTGGGACAGTCAGCAAGCCACTCCCCGTCGCTCTGGTGGTATCACCTCTAGCGCCGACCACCTCAACTGGCATTCGACCCACAGTCTCTCGTTCTTCAAGTCCCCTTCCTACTTCACAACAATACCACCAGGATGAGATATACCTTGCTCGTAACCCCTTCCAGGCCTTCGGAAGCTCTGTGGCTACTTGTTATCGGTCATCGCTATTGAGGCGTTACCCCGTACCCATCTTAAAACGCTTTTCACCTTCAGTCTTCCACGAAAATCGATGGAACAACCTGGAATAAGCGTCAATTCATATGATTCAAAGCCAACCTATTTGCGCCATGAATTAATTCACACGGCGCCTACGCTTCTCAGCTGACATCGCTGACGAACTAAGACCAACAATCGTAGTCATTCGGTGACTACACGAAATCTGCATACTCGGTACAATTCAATGTGGTTTACGGCTGATCCGAGCGTTACTTGATGATGTGTTCAGGATGTACAAAACAAACTCAAGTATTCATTTTTGCGGTCCATCTTGAAGAACTGGAGAACGATCATCTGCTTTGATGCTGTTTGAAAAAGTCGCTCCTCTTGATCTGTGGCAGTGGTACAAACGATGCACGCAGGCTAAGGAATGGTAGCTTCAAGGAGTGCGTTGGCACCGGCTTCCATCGAGCGAAGTTCTTCCTTTTCTTCGCAATTTGTAGATAGCTTGTCGGGGATGCACATGCTCCTGACGCATCGCCTCATTAGAAGCTGCGCGTCAGTGTGCCTCCTCTTGTCTTCAGACAGAAAACGAGACTGTCTGCATAAGACCCTGGTTGATACCTCACTTGGTTTACTCCAGAGTCGGGTCTTGTCGACACAAATATCTACACATGCCATTCGCCCAGGGAGTGGAGGGTTCGGCCGATTAGCTGGCCTTGGTTTTTATGGGCTCACAGACGCGTAAGGGCTTGCACATTGATGCGAGAACTATCGGTCATATCGCTACCGACAAAAGATTATCGTAGAGCTTTCAGATGAAAGTCTTTAGTTAGGCGACGTTCTCGCATCCCTAGTGTTTGCTACAAAGCGGCGCTGGGAGAGCAGCTGGCCGTAGATGGACCTGCGAGTCTAGAAGGAGCAAGCATCTTAAACTGAATGTGCAAGGTGCGTATTATATCCCCCTTCCCATCCCAGGACCCTGTATAACCTGCGCGAGGCCTTCTCTTACATCTTGGTCTACGAATAGGGCGAGCGCAACCAACCCGGCCCGCGATTGTAGGGTCGCGCCGGAAAAACCGATCTTCCGCCCAGCCCAGCGCTACTCGCCGCAGAGCACTTCGATCCAGACACGACAATAATTCGACAAGCCGCCTGCAATACGCATGAGATGCCCGATTCGACCGACCACGCGCCTTGAATAGCCCATATTCAACCTATATCATCAGTAACCGCCGTCTTCATAGATGCATATGCGTTTCTCGAAGTTTTGAACGCTTGCATCTTCCCACCAGATGCAGTGATTGAGATTACATGGCTGGATCTCGAGAGAGTCCGGGGTTGAGAGACGAGTGGAGAGCTCCCCAAGAGTCCCGAGGGACTGGGCGAGGTCGTGGTTTCGACCGAGGTCGCGGACGTGGTGCTGAACGCCACAGGGGTCGCGACAGAAATCGAGGCAGATACAACAAACCTGCTGGGTTTGATCATCGATCAAAGTCACCACCTACAGCGCGCCCCGGCCCCTCACCCAGCGACGACTTTGCCGGCAATAACGCTACATCTTTTACTACGCCATCCATTCCTCGAGGGCCATCATCACCGGGTCGCTCGCGTATCGACCGAGACATGAAGCTGTCTCACGAAGCAAGCGAAAACCCATCTCGCGACTCGCCACAACGTGATCTCGATTTTTCAGGCTCGTATCAAAAAAGGAAGCGGAGTCGTAGCCGTTCTCCTCAAGACTCTCACCGGGATCGCCACCGTGACAACCGGAATAATAACCGATACGGTTCACGTGGGCGACCTAACAACCGTGGGAAAAATCAAAGAAAAGAACGGTTCCAGGATAACTCGTCAAAAAATTATCCAAACCGGCGAAGAAAACCGAACAAGTTCGGATCTCGTCAAGAAGAGATTGAACCCAATTCTCGCCCCTTCGACTCGCATTCGTCTTATCCAGCAGGTCGACGAGACTCTCGACCGGACACAAACTTCCCACGATCGACCAGTCGTGACTCTGTGCACGAGGACCGTTTCGAACGCGGTCAGTCACGACATTCCGCCCGCTCAGCGTTTTCCAGGTACTCAAGATCTGCCTCACCAAACCAAGATCGCCAAATGAGCCCTGGTCGATCATTCCATCCTGTTGGGGAGGACCCAAAGAGGTCTCCATCTCGATCAATTCCAGCTTTTGATTCTGGCAATCTCGATGATGCTCCAGACGAAGGTCGCATGCAAGGATCTTTCTCCAGACATTCCTCCAGGGCACCAGACGCACACGCCAACCAACGAGGAAGACATGTGAATTATAATAGTCCATATCGTGATTCGCCTCAATCCGGATCACCTCACTCTAGTAGCCGGGGAGGATGGACCGGGCAGCACGGGTAAGTTTGAGCAAAGCTTTCCCTTTTTTTCCTTCTTTCTCTCTTTCTAATTAAAACTATAACAGGAACCACTCTCCTCAGTATAGACCTCAAGGAGCACCACACGGACCCTCATATCAAAGTTCCAATCACAACCCGTCCAGTCACCCTAGTTCACCTCAGCGTGGGAGTCATCGAGGCGACTATCAAGACCGTCGATTTACCAACCATGGCTCGCAGTCTTACGGTGGATCAGCTTCACATCGTGCTAGAGGGCACTTTAGTAATCTCCAATGGGTTGCATCGGGATCGCGGACCCGTGGGGGTCATCACGATTCTCCTGAGTCTCATGATTTCTCCGGTCCAAGCACACCACCGGCTCAGCATCAACTAGATGATAAACCACTAGCTGATTCCGAAGACTATCGCACTGCTTCCCACCTACCCGAGGATACGTACAATGAAGGACCGAAACACGACTCCGAAACCGAAAACAACCAGAAAATGCCTCCGCCTGGTAGGCCGTCCAGTACCTCAACAACTCCAGCCAAGGAAGGAGGCAAATTCAGTTTTGCCTTTAAATCAAAGGCAGCTCCTACACCTGCAACCAAGCCTGTTCCTGATTTAGCACAACGAATGCAAGTTCGAGAGCCTCCACGAGCTCCCGGACCGCCCCCTCGGGCACCAGACCCTCCACCGCGGCATAGGCTTCCAGGCCCCCCTCCTCCCAAGTTCAACAAACACGACTCTCGGCCTGATCGACGAGACCGAGGTCGTGATTTCTACCGTGGGCGAGGGAGGGAAGACGGGAGAGATTTTCGTGATAGAAACCCCCGAGACTCTCGAAGAGATGATCGACGCTTCAATTCGCATGATGATAGACGACGTGATGATCATCGACCAGATGGTAGACAGGACCGACGCCGCGAAAGGTCGCCTGAGCCGAAAAGGCAGAAAAAGATGGTCAAGCGCTTAAAGCCTCGTCCAACGTTACCGGAAGAATATCGGGAGTCTGAATCTGTTTATTATCGCAAACCTGGAAACGAATCCGTTATCGGTGCCGGTACATATGGAAAAGTTTTTAAAGCAATACATATATATACCCAAGGAAAGGTTGCTTTGAAGCGAATAAGGATGGAAGGGGAGAAGGATGGTTTCCCTGTTACTGCCATTCGAGAAATTAAATTGCTGCAACATCTACGACACGACAACATCGTGAGCTTGTTGGAGGTCATGGTGGAAAAGAATGAGTGTTTCATGGTTTTTGAATATTTGTCGCATGACTTGACGGGTTTGATCAATCACCCTACATTCACACTTACCGAATCACACAAAAAGGATCTTGCGAAACAAATGTTCGAAGGTCTTCACTATCTTCACCATCGGGGGGTACTTCACCGAGACATCAAGGCCGCGAATATTCTGATCAGCAATCGAGGCCAGCTGAAATACGCAGATTTCGGATTGGCAAGGTTCTTCTCAAAGAGCCGGCAACTTGATTACACCAATCGTGTGATCACAATTTGGTACCGACCTCCGGAATTGCTTCTTGGCGACACTCGGTATGGGCCTGCAGTCGATATTTGGAGTGCAGCTTGTGTCTTTGTTGAGATGTTTTCCAAGAAAGCC
Source organism: Talaromyces rugulosus (assembly GCF_013368755.1). Lineage (NCBI taxonomy): Eukaryota > Fungi > Ascomycota > Eurotiomycetes > Eurotiales > Trichocomaceae > Talaromyces > Talaromyces rugulosus. Next base: position 4,912,644 of record NC_049564.1, read on the forward strand.
GTCTTTCCGGGAGACGGACGAGAAATCAGTCAGCTTGAAAAGCTATATAGCAGTTTGGGAACACCAACCCGAGGCGATTGGCCTAGCATTGTGGACATGCCATGGGTTGAACTGTTGGCCCCGACGGAGAGAAAAAAGAGAGTTTTTGACGACATCTACAAGGAGCTTCTTAGTCCTGCAGCGTTGGACCTAGTGTCTAAGATCTTTCAGTATGATCCTGCAAAACGGCCCACGGCAGAAGAAGTACTCGCACACGACTACTTTGTCGCTGAAGAGCCGGGCCCACAACAGGCTACAGAGTATGTACCTATCCACCCTTTTTTTTATATTTAACTAAGTCTAATTTTTTGGTTTTACAGACTAGAGAATATCCAAGGCGACTGGCACGAATTCGAGTCCAAGGCGCTCCGGAAGGAAAAGGACCGAGAGGCCCGGAGAGAAAAGGATAAAGATAAGGAGAAACGGAAAGCGGTCTCTCAAGACGAAGAGCGCGAGGCGAAGAGGCTCCGGCAAGAAACAGATGACACACACCAGTGATTGTATTTGATTGTTCCGTAAATTGGTCAACGTGTCCTGTGGTTTCCTCATTTGATCTGACCCACCCTTGTCGTTTATTTGGAAGGGATTAGGACTGGGTCTGTCTACTTTATTGTTCAAGCAGGGCTGTTCAGGTCCGTGCAAAGTATATGCATGGTGCCATTGCTGAGGCAGGTCAATTCATATAGAAAGAATCTAAAAAAATCAAGTTCAGTTGAAATATACGGTTTGAGCATTCATGATTACAGTAAATATCAATATATAATCCATAATTGATTTATCCACTACGTATCAAAGAGCATACTTCTATATACTGATACCATCTATATATGATCACTGAAATGGCAACAATGGCAGACAATAAAAAACTATCTACATCCTGGCAAGCTTATCTCCAACATATTCCTTGCTGATAGCAGCCTGTATCAATTGATTTGCAATCGCAGTAGACGGCGGGAGTCGCAAATTGCCCTCGACGTAGTCTTTGCTAGCTGGCTCTCCCAACGCGCTGACGCCGTTCTTCAGCGCCTCCTCGACTTCGGCCACGGTGAACCACTTGGCGTCTTCCAGCTCTGGGTCGTGTGCCAGACTGATGGTTTCGTGTGCTGGGTCGCTAACTTGGGCAATGGCTCCGATCATCAGGTTTGCCGGGTATGGCCAGGGCTGGGTTGAGTGAATAATAACGCGCGACAGAGTCACGCCGGCCTCCTCCCACACCTCGCGACGCACGGCGTCCTCCACGGACTCGCCCGGTTCGATAAACCCGGCCAGAGTCGAGTACCAATACGGCGGAAAGCGTTTTGAGCGGCCCAGCAGTATCCGCTTACCATCGACAGACAGCGTAGCAACAATGATGGTCGGATCCGTTCGGGGGAAGGACAGGTTGGAGATGGTGGTCCGGGTCGAGCAGGCTGGTTTCTCTGAGCTCTTGTTTTCGGCAGTGAGAGCCTTGTCGGTGGGTGGGCATGCGCGTTTGGTGCCGGCGTTGACTGAGAGCGTGGGATGGCTGCAGGTGCCGCAGAACTTGTTGCGGTTGTTCCAGTCCAAGTACGCTCGGGCTTGCGCAAAGATGGCGCCTGGATGTAGAGTCAGTGGTCATGTCAGATAGCAGGTTTGAAGAAGCGTACCCTCATCCGGTGGCAGTGTCATATGCGTCCGCGACAAGTAGGGAGTGACTCCCTTTGCCTTGAGCTCATCCAGCAGCGTACGAGTCTTGGCCTTTTGCTCGTCGTTGCCCTTCTCACTCACATCCAATGCAAAACATGGCCTTCCCTTGTAAATCTTCCACTGCATCAAATCGTCTCCCTTGGCATCGTCGCTGGTCTCGTCGATGCCCAGGAAGACAAGATCTGGCTTGGTGACGCGCGAGTCGAACTCTCGAATCATCTCCTCTTCGGATTTGTCAAATACCGTCGAGGGGACCAGGGTCTGCACGTCTGCATACTGGGCCTTGAAGATCGCAGTCGGCGACTGGACGAGCGGGGAAAGGTTCTCTAGCAGGATAAACCGAGACGAAGGGTGGTTGACGGCGGCGGAGAGAAAAGCATGTTCTGTGCGCAGAAACGACAGGCGGTTGAGCGGGGAACCTGCAGGTGAGCTTTCTTCAGCATCAATCACCGTGAGTCTGTACAGGAAATCAAGTAGTACCGCCAAAGTAGTTGACTGTCTCCCTGCCAAAGCGTCGGGAAAGCATCGAGTCCGCCTGGATGTGGGCTGGCGCTGGCAGTGCAGGGTCCGGATGCGAGATGCTGCCCATCGTGGGTTGCAATAAAGAAGAAATATTGACAGTGTCGGTAATAACAATAGACAAGTAGGTATCGCACAGACGAGGTTCAGATATTGTCTGTTGCTTGTTGTTCTGGTGTTGAGCATGATCCAATCTCCCCGCCTGGATTAATCAGCACGCTGTTAAAGCCGAGGACCGGAGAGAAGACCTTTGTGTATTTCTATGAATGTTTACTAATCTCTCTATCTGTCTTATTATTATTATTTAACAGTCTGAGTGGCAGCTAGCTACAAAACATGAATCCATGTATAGCTTCATGCTCGGACCTGCCTTTGAACCCCTCACCATCGACGTCATACTGTTCTCCACCACTGATAAGATCAATCAAGCAATCAACAATTTGAAGAAATTTCCACAAAAAAAGAATGGTAACTTGAATATTGACAGGGGAATAACATCCCTATTAGAAGAGCAGCGTGATCTGTTTAGGCCTGCTCGTTTTACATAGTACGTGCATCGCCAATGAGAACAACTGCATACGAAACTTTGTATTTCTTGATGCCTAGAAGCAAAATGCATCTGGATAAAACAAACCATGACGAAAAAAACAGCAAATACATAAAGCGGAACCCTTTGTTAGCGTAATATAACGCACTAGTCGTAACAGCGTCGGCAGGCTTTGCACCGCGTTTGCTGCCTGCAACTAGCCAACATTATTATAAAAGCAGCAGCCCTCAAGTGCTGGGCTTCACTCGAAGTATCCCAGCTGTCAGTTAGCTGCTTCTATATCCAAAACAAACCCGACCAACATGTCTTCTTCGCCAGACACCGTCAATTCCGTGGAAATCGATGTCGTCGATCAGCCAACCAAATCAGTCACTTTTTCCCTAACAAAGGCAACCGTCATTCGCGAAATCAAAGATGTCCAGCTCCAGGTGAGTAAGAAAGTTGTCTATTGCTTTTCTCTTTTAGCTAACAACTAGAACAGCCCCGTGCAAACGAGATTATTGTCTCTGGGCTCGACCCCAAACTGGACCCTGACTCGGTCCGCGTAGATGGCTATGGCTCTGCCACCATCACCAACATCCAAACAGACGTTGTTCCGCGCAAAACCCGGTTTGTGGATGTCCATCCGGTGGATGATGACAGCGATCAATCAGATTCGGATCAGGATGAGCTCGATGATGAGCGTGGTCCCGGCAGAGTGGCTATTGACGCAGCAAAGGCGGAGCTCCTTGACGCTGAGACAGAACTGGCATCTTCCAAGGACGCACGGGCGACTTCAATCAAGATGCTCGAGTTCTTAGACCAGTATGGCAAGACAATGCAAGCCCAGGACGTTGAGGTTTCCAAGATGACCGAATTCTTGCACGTTTATCGCCAACAACGCGCCGCGGAGAGCATTCGACACCAACAGTCTAGCACCGAGATTGCGATAATGGAGAAGAAAGTCGAAAACGCCTACCAGAAGCTTGCCCACGCCGAGAAAGCGTTTGCAAAGAAGAAGAAAGCTGCCACTCGTGAAATTCGTCAACAGAAAGAGAAAAAGGCCCACGAAAAGCAGCAGAAGCGGTTGGAAAAACTGCGTGCTTTGGAACAACGCCGCAAATTCTGGACAGCCAATGTCGGTCAAGTCGTTATTCACCTAGATGGCCCATCAGTCTACACTCCGGGCTCGAGTAGGCGAGGCTCTGTCGTTTCTTATGACGAAAAGGATTCGCCTCCGGATAGAGAAACTGCCAATCTCATTCTGACATATGTAGTGCCCAACGCGAGCTGGGTGCCTCGCTATGAGCTCAGAATCAGCACTCCTACATCCTCAGCCAAACTGGTCTACCGTGCCGAGTTTGGCAACTCCACGGCCGAGACGTGGAAGGACGCAAACCTCACTTTCTCGACCTCCCAGACTTCCTTTTCTGGACTGGAAGAGAAAATCCCACGTCTGGATCCATGGAACATCAAACTTGCAAAGGCGCTAGGGTTTGATACCGAGGATAAAATCTGGGCTAGTGGCCTACACAGCCAAAAGGAAATGTCTTCAAACAACCCATTGCCTAGAAACAAAAGCATATCACCATTGTTCGGTGTTGGTTCTCAGGGAGGAGTAGTACAAGCAAATAAGGTGTCTGGGGGTTCTCTGTTTGGTCAATCGAGTAATAATACAGTATCCAATACAAGTGGAGGACTTGCTCCGGCAAATACATCTTCAGCATTCGGTTCTAGCGGAGGATTTGGCCCTTCAGCAAATGCACCTTCAGGGTTCGGTTCTAGTGTAGGAGGCTTCGGTGGAACAGGATACACACGGATGAATCAGGCTGGTCCTACTGCGCTATTCGGTGGCACGGCCCAAGGAAAGGCACCCGATCTGCCTCAGGTGCAATCTGAAGCAGAACAGGCTGTGAACCCGGCAGATGAAGACCATGGTGGAGATGACGATGCGGCGACATTGAGCCCGGAATTCAATGCTCTCGGGCATCAAGACTCCCAGCGTCAAAACTACGGCCTGACAACCTCGTACGAGCTTTCCGGGAAACGGACCATCACCCCATCCTCGGTCAAACGTCGCCATGTCATCACCGAACTCGATCTCAAATCAGTCACGATTTCTCATGTACTCGTGCCGAAACTGCGCTGTGCGGCCTTTTTGAAAGCCCGCGTCAAAAACACTACAACTACGAGTCTCCTTCGTGGAAAGGCTGGCATGACTGTTGATGGCACGTTCCTTGGCTCGATTTCGCTGCCAAATTGCGAACCTGACAACTTTGTCGACTTATCTCTCGGTGTTGACCCCTCTATTCAAGTCACGTATGCCAAACCAACCGTGCGCCGCGCAACGTCCGGCTTCTTCACGAAAGATGACTCGGCCATATTCACGCGTACGTGCTGGATCAAGAACACCAAAAAGACCACTGCTTCGATCACCGTCCTTGACCAAGTCCCCGTCAGCGAAGATGAGCGTCTGCGTGTGAACATTCTTGAACCAAAGGGGCTGGCGGAGGAAAACGACGTTACGAAACTAGATGCCCTTTTCGACAAGGGAGAGAAGGGCAAGGGCCAGATTCATTTACTAAAGAATGGCCTCGTGAAATGGGTACTTGAGATTCGGCCTGGGAAAGACGTCAAGCTGGTGCTGGAGTACGAAAGCCGGATTCCAAGTGGACAGAAGATTATTGGACTGCAGTAGCTTTGTCCCCATGGAGCGCTACTTTCGAACATTGATTTTTCTTGCAAGTGACTTTTTTTTTAAGCCATGTCTTAAGTTTCTGTATGAATTTATAGTCACGATATTTTATGTCAAGTCAACATTTGAACTAGGCAGTTGATAATATTATATTAATAATTTAATGAAAAAGAACCACCGTACAAATGTATTGATCCTATAAACACCCCTAATGCTTTATAATACTCTCTCAACACATCGTAGATTTCTTCATCTTGATATGCCAGTCACCCTCTGCACGGCCTCTTCCTCTGGCAAGCTCGGGTCAATAACTCCAGCCACTTTCAGCACATCCACAGTCTTTTCAACAACTTTCCGGTCTAGACCTCTAGTTCCCTTGAAAAACCGCGTAGCCTTGAGCCAGTCCCGCGCATCGTCTTCTGCATACGTGCAACCGAGGTCACCAGTGCCCAATAGCCCTACCACTTCATCGGTCTTGCTCTCAAACTCCGCAATGCCTTTGTCGAACAAATCAAACACCGCCTGCAATCTCTCGTCTTTTTCAGGAGACGGAAACGTCGTGGACGATGCGGTAATAAGCCACGAGGGCCATGGCGTGTATATCTCGCCAATTTTCTTGAGCGGCGGGTTGGGATACGCCGAGGGATCTGAGGGCTGGAAATATGATTTTGTCGTAAAGTGCTCCCACATAAAGAACTCGGCTTCGTATGGGCTTTCAGAAACACCTTCTCGTAGACCAGCAAATGGGCCCAGGATGGCAGGCTTCAGGCTCTCGGCAGTCCAGCCCTCTTGCTGAGAAAGGACAAACGACATTATATGCGACCCGCTTCATCATCATCAGCTGAATTATCAATAAAGATATATAGAAAAAAAAAAAAAAAAAAAAAAAAAAAAGACTCACCTCCCCAATCGACTCACGCCAACTCGCGAATCCTTTAAATCAGCCACCCCATTCAAATCCGCCCTCTGCTTGCCCGTGACAATGGCCCATCGCAACGGTGTCTCCACCCACTGCCCGACAATCTTGTACCCACCATCGCCCGCAGCGTTGTTTTCGTTTAGTTGTTGTTTGCCTGTGAGACCCGCAATCCAGCCCTCTGTGAGACCGATGCCGATGTCTATTTCGTCTGCGCGCAGGGACGTGATCATATGGCCTGTGCCGGCGGGATACGGAATTAGAGAGAGCTCAAAGGGGAGGTCCTTGTATGATGACTGGCGGATGGAGAGGTGAAGAGGGGTTAGATAGTGTTCTGTGTTGATGTTAGTTTGCTCTTTCTTTGGTTGTTGTGTCCAGAGTTAAGTACCGGGCACGTAGCCGATCCGGATGGTGGGCTTGCTGGATGCCATTGCTGTTGATGTTCTCAATTGAGATGGCCTTTGAAGATTGTCTCCTGTGTTGATGACAGTTGTGGAAGCTGCCAGTTCGTTAGAGACAGAGAAAGGCGGGGGTGGTCCGCGGGGTCCTCGGAGCTTCATCATCGGCATGCCGTTTCCGGAAGTAAAACGATACCCTTAACAATTCTATAGCTATGCATTGATTAAAGCTGATTGAATGTCCAATTGATATATTCTGTTATGCATTCAAATGATATCTGCGCGTCTATGTCTTTATACAGTATTAACCCCAGCGTCTAACTCCAGAAATGCTATCAACCCAAGCGAATGTCCTTCTCGGTGGTGTCGTGTGGCCGGTATTCGGTCTTGCCATTGCCATACATCAAATACTGAATACCCAGGTAGAAATCACAAATGCACTGAAACGTGGCGCAAAACTTGAAAGCCGGCGGAATGGTGTCCTTGGTGTAAAACAGATAGCTCATTTTCATAGCATCGCCTCCAATCCAGGCAATCAGCACAGACAGTCGGAATCCTTTGCAAGAGCGGGAGCGCTGGTTCGCAAGCACCTGAGGCACAGGTAGAAAGGCCTCCACTCCCAGACCTAAATATCCGAGAAGTTCGATATAGGATTCGTTGCTGGAGATGAAGGGACAAAACACCTGGATCACGAAGAGGGCCGCGAAGAAGTAAGCTAGGAAGGTCCAGTATCTGTATATACTCATTAGCGTCAACCGAAAATTCCATCTAGGCGCAATCACACGTACGGCTTCTCCTGTCTCCATCGCCAAAAGTTATAAGGTCTACGGAAGCCCGATTCCGAATGATCTTGCTGATCAGCGAATGGCACATGCTCGATGCCCTCCTTCGCGCCCGGAGTCGGTCGATTATTCAATGCAATTTTCAGTAAAATGGCTTGTACACATGCCATGTTGACTGCCTGCATTAGCAGTGATGTCGCGTAGTGGTCCCCGAACCAGAAAAAGACCCTAGAAATGACGCGTCGTTAGATCTTGCGCCCATCGAGCAAAGCAACAAACAAACTCACTTGAAAATAGACGCGACAAGCATGATAAGAGGAATGTCTAACGAGAAACCAGCGGAGGATTTGCTGCGGTGAATGCTATATATCTGGTCGGCATAGGAGGTGAACGGAGACGTGACGAGGCTGTCGCATTGAGCCGGTATTAGCCAGTATCCCATTAATAGTAGGACATTGTGAATACGTACAAAAATGGAGCGGCATATTCGAGGACGATGTCGAGAAGCCACATTTTGACAGTGTAAGATCAGCCGCGGCCGGTCGAAGTCGATTTGTTTGTCAACCGGCGACAACAGAGGGAGAAGAGCAGGTAAAAGAACAGAACACAATCGCGCCGAGTTATAATTATGGTGCTGTCACTGTCGTATACAGGAATTTCGGCGCAGATGGTGGAGAGGAAGAAGAAGGAAGTCGCACAGAGAGGGACAGGCTACAGAATAAGCATGCTCCAGGAGGTTTGATTGGATGCGGGTCAGCCGGCGCCAATAATAACGCACATAAGCGCACTAGTCCTAGTGCAGCTAGTAGAGGACGATCAGTCCGGTTTTGATATTGAACGACCCGAAACTTCCTAAGGGGGAATAAAGAGAATAACGTCTATTCGTTGCTGTCTACTATATAGCTGGACCTACAGGACATCCGCCAATGTACACCTAAAACTCAATCTTCCACGACCGGCCAATACCCACGTTGGGGTTCTTCACAACCGCGTATGCAGCCTTGCCCGCCTGGCCACTGGTGAATTGCAACGAGGCAGTAGTAGCCTCTTTGACTCCGTCTTCGATCACGGTGACGCTAGACTTTTGCTGCCATTCTGCTGGGGCGCCGACGACCACGATCCTCTCCACACGCACATTGGTCATTGCTTTGAGGTATTCATTGGTCTTGGGACCCGTGGCGCCTATGTTCTCAGAGGAAAGGGTCGAGTCGGCGAATTGGAAGCGTCGGTGGATGAAGCCTCCCTTTTCGAAATCGTAGCTCTCGCCGTCGTCAACATACAGCGTTCCTTCGGCGGCGCCGTGTTGGTCCAGGACTACTACCAGGGTGTATGGGTCCCATTTCATCAAGCCACTGCTGCGGCGTGGACGATCTTTGCGAGGAATAACATGGCCTCCCTGCATAAGGACGGTGGTCTTGTCCAACGGAGCCTCAACAGTGTGCCACTTTCCGCCGCCTTGGTAAATGGTATAGTCAAAGTAGTCGTAGTATTTCTCGTTGTCGGACAAGTAGACGTCCACGGAATTTTGGTCCTTATTAACGACAGGCTTGGCCAACAAACCAGTCGCGCCCAGGTAGAGTTGGTCGTCCATTCCAAACACCTGCTCGTCATCAGGGTGGACGTAGTATTCGGGTCTGACAATGGGCATTCCTTCAACTGACGCCTCGTGGAAGGCGGTATACCAGGCAGGGAGAAGTTGATAACGGAGACGAATCGCCTGGCTGATGATCTGCATGTAGGGCTCACCGGCCAAATATGGCTCGCGGCGGCGAGTGTCGATATGGGCATGGGCACGGAAAAACGGGTACCAAATTCCAGTCTGGTACCAACGAACCAAGAGGTCTTTATCAGGATTACCAAAAAAGCCACCGACATCTGCGCCAGCAAAAGGGAATCCGGCAATACCCTGATTAAGAACCATAGGTAGAGACATCGCCAAATGTCCCCATTCTGCTTGGTTGTCACCGGTCCACATGGCCCCCATTCGTTGAGTGCCGGCATAAAAGGATCGCGTCAAAATAAATGGCCGTTGCTGCTCGCCCTTCTTTCGCTCAACCATACCTTGGAAAGTAGCGTTGACGACAGTCATACCGTTGATGTTGTGAACATCTCGGTGCTCCCAGCCACCAAAGTGGATGTTGTCCTTGGGCATGGTAGTTTCCGGACCATTGAAAACCGAAGGCTCGTTCATGTCATTCCAGATGAACAAGTTATGGAATGAGCCCTTGAACTTGTCATATTTGTAAAGGTCTTTCCACCATGAAATGGCAGCTGGATTAAAGCAATCGACCCAGTGAGATGAGCCGGGCCAGCACCAGCCATCATAGATATTGTTGTCTTTGTCTTTGATAGCCAAGTCCTTGCTCTTAAGCTCGTCCACAACTTGGTACCCGTTTTCGTTTTTCAAGTGAGGGTCAATAAGGACCACCAGTTTACGCTCCGAGTCGTCAAGTTGCTGCTGCATCCCTTTGGGATCGGGGAAAGTCAGAGGATCCCAAGTGAAGTACTTTTTGCCATCAGTATACTCGAGGTCCAGCCAGATAACGTCGTAAGGGATTTGATAGCGGTCGAATTTGCGGTCGACATCCTTGACGTCTTCATCAGTAACGTAATTCCAACGGCATTGGTGGTACGCAATAGCAAATTCCTGCGGGAGCTGAGTGTAACCCGTCAACTCTGCATAGTCCTTGCTAAGAGCCTGGGGGGTGGGGCCAAGGAAAACGAAAACATCAAGTTGGCCGGTTTCCGAGAACCAGTGCGTTTGGGTCGACTTCTTTGCAGCAGTTCCCAAAGACAGGGGGTTTGCGGTGGACTTTGTCTTGACGATATCAACCCAGGTCTCCGCAGCGTTCAGCCAGAAAACGGCAACTGAGGAGTTCTTGCGATGAGCCTGCATGTATGGAATTGAACCATACAGAGTCATGGTACTGTTGAGCTCGTATTCGAACACATCGCTGTTGTACATTCGGTATGGTTCCTCATGGTTACCAGAGCCGCCACTAAGTGCGCTATTATTAGTACATAAGTCGAGAAAAATAAGGGTTCCATCTTACCGAGTCTCTTTGAGCGAGAGGGAGTCGGCGTGCTCGGGAATACCATAAACATATTCGTAGCCGGGGAACGAGATGTCAAGAGCGATACTCTCGGGGCCTCTTGGCTTTGAATCCGTGTTACCACCGAAGCTCTCGTCCCACCATGTAGACTCGTCATCCGGCTTCTCCTCGCCCTCGGGAGCATCGACCTTGGGTCTCCAGTGTTCGAGGTTGAGAAAACCGCGGTCATTCAATTTGACCTGGGTTTCTCCTCCCCGTTGGAAAGAGACTTCAAAGGGAGAGTGACGGATGACAGCCTGGTACTGGCCCTCTGGGCCATATTGAACTTTTGTGAAACCGGCCTCAGCGTCTGGGCTGAGGGCGGCTGCTTTACTTGGGTTCAGACCGCCGACGATTGCCCATTTCTCTGATTCATTGTATCGCTCTTTACGAATGTTTCGGTCGTGTCGAAGTTCAATCTCCCCCTTGAGTCGCTTCTCCTCGTCCAACACAACCCTGGCGACACCAGATTCTAGAAAGGATACAGTGAGAGGCAGTCGGACCTTCTCTCCAGCGACGGTAGTTTTCACAACAGTGCCGTGCAAGAAACCATCCTTTAATTCGACCGTCGACGATTCGAGTTCATAGGGAGAATTCCACGAGCTACCAAGTGCGGTGGCATCGTCGGCATAGGCTCGGTTGCGGTTGCAGAAGCCCGATTGGGAGCAAGTTTTGAAGCTTTCGTGCTTGACGGCAGCTAAGCGACACAGTCAGTGAGCCCACAAAGCAAAAGGAATCGGCAGGTTTCTTATCATACCAGCCGGCACTATCAGCAAGTAGAGAGCAATGAAGGAAGCAAAGAACAGGATCAACCTGTGCTTCCCCGGCCCGGACTCGGCCATGATGTGTCCAATAACAGTTAGGCAATTGAGGAATTGAAGCTCAACCTTCGCAGTAAATCAACAAAATAAACAGTGTAACTGCTCTGACCCCCATTTACATATGTATATATGCAGCAGGCCAGGCACGCGAGATGAGAGCGACGAGGGTTGCTTGTTGAAGCTGCCAGATAAGCCGGGGCAGGCGATCCCAGGTGGGGCGACTTGGCGCTATCCGGCGTTGTTATTGGCTGTGCCAAGAAACTACAGCCGCAGCCCTTGATTGGCCGATTTCTACTATGTAGTTTGAGGTTTTTTGCTGTTGCCAGCACAACAAGAACCGTTTCTCTGGATTATTTGCATGTTTATAAACATTTTATGCATGGGCTACTAACCTGCAGCGAGAAGGAGAGAAACAACTGCCGCTGCAGGCTGTGTGAGCAACCAATCACTCGTAATGCATAAAACAGCCCTCAAGCCCAATGCAATTACCATACAATGACCAGCCTTGTTCATATATTTTGCTCATCCATCCTAAATAGAGTAAATTTCCAGCTACCTTGGGCGAAAAGACGTAGGAGAGCGGCCCACCCACGTTCATCATCAGGGTAGCTTTGGGCGGCCACAGTAGCAAAAGTTACCCCTCCTCCGCCCCACCGCGCTCTGTTGTCGTCCTCGATATATTTTTCGCGAGCCCACTTGACTTTGTTTCAATCCTCTCTCCAGCAGTCCACAGTTTCCTGTCAATCACCTTGATTTCTATATCCTCCCAAAATGTCTACCGAACAGACGTAAGTAGCATTCTCTTTCACATCTCCCTTACCCATATCCATTAACCCCATATGCACTTTTTTTTTCCTCCTCGGCCGCTGCTCGTTGAAATCCCACTAACACTCTGAACAGTTTCATTGCCATCAAGCCCGATGGTGTCCAGGTATGAGCGTCCCCTGGCCGGCTTATGACACCGGACGCCTTCAATTGCAGCATCTGCGATCCTCCCCAACACAGAACTGACCTGTCACCAGCGTGGCCTCATTGGACCCATCATCTCTCGCTTTGAGTCCCGTGGGTACGTTCTTCTCGCAATCTCTTTGTACGAGCGGACCTTGAACTAATACTTCATCTCTCCAATAGCTACAAGCTGGTCGCCATCAAGCTGGTCACTCCCCCCAAGGAGCAGCTCGAGCAGCACTATGCCGACCTCGCCGAGAAGCCTTTCTTCCCCAGCCTGCTCAGCTGTGCGTCTACCCCTCATTATAGAATATAGGCCTTGCGTCTTCGGATATAACAAAAGAGCTAATGATCTCTGCAGACATGTTGAGCGGCCCCATCGCCGCCATGGTTTGGGAAGGTCGCGACGCCGTCAAGACCGGCCGTTGTATGTGACTCCTTTTGCACTCTAAACATGAAAAAAAATCACGCTCATTCACATTCCAGCCATCCTCGGTGCCACCAACCCTCTTGCCTCCGCCCCCGGTACCATCCGTGGTGACTACGCCATCGTAAGTACTCTCTGCATTGCCATACCACCCCACAGCCTCTAATTTTTGATTGCGATAGGATGTTGGCCGCAACGTCTGCCACGGCTCCGACAGCGTCGAGAACGCCAAGAAGGAGATCGCTCTTTGGTTCAAGGAGGGCGAGGTCGTCTCTTACAAGGCCAGCCAGTTCGACTGGATCTACGAGAAGGCTTAAATGCTACCGTATACCAGTAACAATTGACCGACATGAGATACGACGGTGTTTTGTATGGTAGAGAATTTAACAAAAATGCTCAATGCAAATAGAGAGATGAAACACGTCCTTCAAAGTAGACAGGGCAAATCGCTAGCGTAGATGTGCATGTCAAGACCAAGATCCCACTTTAAGGCCATTGAGTCGGGTATAAGGCATCTCCTAGTAGATATATACATTTATTTGGTTATATTTATTTACGTAGATCGTTTCCGCAAAATTCGTCCCATGCGTCTTCCCAAAGGCCCAATAAAGACCCGCGCGAACCATGGTGTTGCCCAAACGCTTGCAACGATACGCAGCGGCAGAAGAGCCTTGGTAACAGCGTATGCTGCAGCAAACTCGAAAACCAATTTGACCCCCTTTTGTTCAGTCACAAGCTGCGAATTGTCGCCATTCACACCCGTGGCGGAAGCAGTCTTCGCAGCCTCCGCATCCTCGCTATCAACCCAGCCCTTTTTGGTCATCCACTTGCCAAACCGCTGTACAGCTTCATTAAAAGCACCACCTTCGCCGCTTGTGAGAGTGGGCATCCATCCCGAATAGTGGAAGACGGCGAAAAGCGCGAATAGCGGGGCCACGGCGGTGAATTCGTGAAGCACAAGGAATGATGTTATATGGGTGGTGGGTGCGCCCAGTAACGGAGTAGTGTATCTCCGAAGAAACCGTGGGAGCCGGTCATTGAACTTTTGTAATCGCGAGCGAGCAGAAATATCAGCCCCAGCGGGCGGCGGAGTGGAGGAGAAAAAACGGCGTGTCGAGAATCGAGTTGGCGTGAAGAAGTGGGAGCGAGAGGGCAGCCTGGGCAGGGCTCGAGAAGGGGCCATTGTGAAGTCTCCTTTATCTGTCGAGAATGACCGAAGCAGTCGGCATTAATGCACTCGTGGTGTCGTAAAAGATGCTTCACGATGTGTTTTGCATTCTGTGAGAGTGTCCGACGAAGCCCGCCGGAAGCTGAGCGATAGAGAGCGCGAGGCGGAGTTTGTGCTGTTTGCTTCCGGATACTTGCAGCTGTCGAGCATTTGACGCCTTTGCTTCTCAACCACCTTGCACGTTATTATAACATCAATTGATCTGTATAATGCAGTATTAGATAGCGAAAGGAGGTGCATAGTTTATGCGGCTGGCTGCATAGTTACGGACTCCGAAGTCGGCTTCGGCGAATCTGCACGGATTACGCGGTTCCATGCAGCAAATTCTGCATCGGTGCTATTGCACAGTAACAGAGTATGATACGTCCTCTTCATCATATAGTCATCATTAGTTCTCGCCTGTAGCAACAGTGAGAGACCAAGGAGTCTGGTATCGACCAGTCCTGCGGGGAAGGCAAGGGAAAAGGCCCCACATGTCCAGTTCTTGAATCTTGACTCTCCAAGCAAACCGGACTCGCTGTTTATTTTCTCCTCGATCAAGTGAGACTTCATCCTACAGATCATTGACGATCATGGAGAAGATCACCGACAAGATCGCGGCTTTGCCGCCTGATGGCCACTATTTCTCTCTGGAATTCTTTCCTCCCAAAACCCAGATGGTGGGGTTCCTTTTTGAGCAAACTCTCGCCCGTTTGACGCTGTCAATGCTAATGGATTATCGCTTCTTAGGGATCAGTCAATCTTCAGGCTCGTCTGGAGCGTATGGCACAGGCTCTTCGGCCTCTATTTGTGACTGTAACATGGGGAGCCGGGGGAACGACTGCGACAAAGTCTCTCGAGCTGGCCGAAATCTGTCAACGCCAACTGCAATTGACGACATGTCTTCACCTGACTTGTACAAACATGAACCGGAAGCTGATCGACGATGCATTGGAGGAAGCCAAGGCCCTTGGGATCAGAAACATTCTTGCCTTGAGAGGAGATCCGCCGCGCAGCGGAGAGTACAACGTGGAAGGCGACGACGATAGCAACAACGACTTCACGTGGGCTATAGACCTAGTCCGATACATTCGACGCACTCACAGAGACTACTTTTGTATCGGTGTGGCTGCATACCCTGAAGGCCACCCCGGAGAGTCGCAGACCGATGTGCAGGACCCAGAACGGGATCTGCCCTACCTCGTCGAGAAGGTCCAGGCCGGTGCAGATTTCATTATGACTCAGTTGACATATGATATCGAAGCGTATACAAAGTTTGAGAACACGTTACGCACTCATCCTTCCGGAGCATTGAAGACGATTCCCATCATCCCCGGTCTTATGCCTATTCAGGGTTACAAGATTCTCACGAGAGTTACGAAACTCAGCGGTGCCCATATCCCACCTCCTATTGTCTCGCGGATCGAGGCTGTGAAATCGGATGACGAGCAGGTCAAACAGGTTGGTGTTGACATTGTCAGTGAGATTGTGAATGATATCAAGGAGCTGGCCTGTCCCGGCCCCCGGGGTTATCACTTTTACACGCTCAACCTAGAAAAGGCCGTTTCGTTTGTTCTTGAGCGCTGTGACCTGATCCCACCATATAACGAACCCGACGAAGTAGCGATCGAAGATGTCGCTATTGAAGTTACTCAGATGAATGGCACCGACGGTGCGAAACCTGCCTTCGCCCGCCGCCGAGCGTCTTCTATCAACTCCGGTCCGCACAATCGGGTTATTGTCGACAAGCTGCATGTTCCTGTCGACCAGCAATCAGAACACTCTTCCAGAAAATCTATTACATATGAAACTCTTGCCTCTAGTGCCGGGGTTCCGGCTTTAAATCCGCCTCCGCGCAGCACCCAACTACAGATCTCTGAAGGAATAGGATCGCTGGGCCGCGAGGCCACCTGGGATGATTTCCCCAATGGTCGATGGGGTGATGCTCGCTCGCCTGCTTTTGGTGAAATCGATGGATACGGCCCATCGTTACACGTCAACGCTAATGTGGCACGGCAACTATGGGGATTCCCGGTCAGCAACTCGGATATCAGCACTCTCTTCAAAAAACACGTGTCTGCGCAGTTGTACATTGTTCCCTGGTCTGAAGGAGGTGCGGCAGAAGAGTCGAACCTCAACGCCGAGACCGAGACGATTAAACCACAGCTATTGAAGATTATCGAAAAGAACTGGTGGACGCTGGCTTCGCAACCTGCAGTCAATGGACTTCGCAGTGACGACCCTGTCTTTGGTTGGGGACCTCCTGGCGAGGGATTCGTTTTCCAAAAGGCATTTGTCGAGTTCTTCTGCCCAAATGCCGATTACAAGAATAAGATCAAGCCCACACTCCTAAAAAACGGCAGTAACGAATTCGCTTGGTTCGCGACAAACGGCGCGGGAGATTTCGAGTCGTCTTTCTCTATTCCCGAGAACACAACACCAGACGGCTCGCCCACCGATGCTCCGGCCGAAGCTGACGAGGACTACGTCGAAGTATCCGACAGCACAGGCATGGCCGTCACATGGGGTGTATTTCGCGGCAAGGAAATCACAACGCCCACAATCATCGAGGACGTCAGCTTTCGCGCCTGGGGCGAAGAAGCATTCCGTATCTGGGACGAGTGGCGACGCATCTACCCTCGAGGGTCTGCGACAGAACGGTTTCTCGGCGAGATTAAGAATGATGTCTGGCTGGTCTGTGTCATTGGCCAGAGGTTCGGCGCAGGCACAGAGCCCGGATCGGAAGAGGAAAAAGCAGAGACTCATATGCTTTGGGATATGCTTGTAAATGCATAGTGCGGGAGAACCGATTGATGATGGAAATGGGAAAAATGTGGAAATATGAACTTGCGTCGAGGGAGTAATTATAGAAATGCAAATTTAAAATCCCGGGTTTCAAAATGTTGAGCTTTTTTTTTTAACAAGTCATCTGGTTTCAAGTAACTAGATTAATAGAACTAATTCGATCTTTATATCATTATTACTTTTTTCTCTCTCTCTCTCTCTCTCTCATGTCTCCGTTTTCTCTGCAAAGCCATGTTCCACCAGCCCATCTGCATTCGTGTCCGGGGTCGCAACAGACGATTGAGATTGGGCGTAAATTGCAAGACGTTCATCCAGTCTCCCATAGGCAGACGCATTCCGTTTGGACTCAGCGGGACCAGAGACGCGAGAGCTATACCCTCGTAATCTATAATACACGGAATTAGTCTAAAAAAAAATATAATGAATAGATGGAAAAGAAAGGGGATAAGTACCTAGGTCCCTCCCCGGTTTGCTGCGGGAAAGCTGGGGCATATATACGCTCAAACGCAGATGAATCCGTTTCAAACGTGCCCTCTGCGATGGACTCGCGAATCGCCGCGAAAAAGGTATCCATTACATGATAATTATGGATCTGGAGTAGCGACCAGGCGAGCATTTCCTTTGCAGAAAGCAAATGGCAGATGTATGCGCGGTGGTGTTTTTGGCATGTATAGCACTCGCATCCTTCACTGATTGGGGTGACAGAGGCGGCGTGTGAGCGGTCCCACAGATCAAAGGCTAACGGTTGCGCCGTGGACTTGGACTCGGACTCCTGCTGAAGCTTTGTTGGAGGGAAAGTAAAGTCCAGAGCCATCCCGGCATCTGACAGCTCGCCGATAAACGATACGGTGAGCAAGTCTGCTCCGAGGGAGACCTCACGAAGCACCTGCTGCGGTGTCTTGGTATTGCTAAAACACATCCGAGGCAAATCGCCTAGTTCTTCCGGGACTATGGACAACGAGGCTGATTCGTATATGGCCAGGCCGGAGATGGCGGGTCGCAACTCGTCGGCCAGGTCCTCAAGATAGAAGCTCTGTTGCGTATTTTCTAATGGCAGAATTGGGGCAAAATACAATGGCTTGGACTCTGCATTGTCTCCTTTTTCTCCATATAGCCGTTGGGTTGCATCTCGCGTATACGCATGCGTCCGATCAACCATTGTCTCGCGCCTCTTCACTCCAGGGATGTGCCCATGCATTATATCCGAAATTCCAATGACGATGTCTGGCTGCAGCTTCTCAATTGAATCTAGCCAGTATTCTGCCTCTAGAGGGTGAAACCCCATCGACGTCAGAATGGCCACCGCGGTAGGTAAATTGTGCTGCGGCGTAAAGGTAGGCGGCGCCCTGCGCGTGTCCAATATGAGAACATCGTCATCTCGCGCTGCGATGAATTTCCGGAGTCTAGATTCTGTTCCTGTTCGAGGTATACTGAGGATCGGGGGGACCGCGAGCTGGGCTTTCTCTAGAACTGCACTGGCCGAGAGAAATCAGATTAGTCTGTTTGCTGTCGAAACTTTGCAGAAGGAAGAGGGAAAGAGCGCACAATCTTCCAAGCCAATATGTAGGCTGCTAATATTCGTGTGCTCCTGAAGCACGTCCGGCGAGAGGTGTGAGACAGCCCCTCGCGTTGTCATCGCGACATAATGCGGCGTCTGGATAGATTTTCGACCGGGAATGGTAAAGTTGCCCACGCGAGGGGCAAGAACAGACGGTGCGGGGTGCAGAACTGAAAGAGGATTCGGCATCCGCTTGAGAAGCTGGTCGGACTCTGGCTCCATGATCTCGTGTGCTGGAGAAGACGAGTTGGAAACCAAAAAACTATAGTAATGGGGCGGTATAGTATAATGACAGGCAACTAAGATCACAGGTTGCCCACCACGGTGTTTGGTTCTGTCTTAACCGCCGGTCTCCGAACCCCTTCCCACTATTTGTCACCGACAGGCAACCGAGAGGAAAAGAGAAAGTGAGAAGTACAGCTTGCTTGAAGCAATATTGTTGTTGCTTAAAGAAAGGAAAGATAAAAAAAATATTATGGCGGATGACAAGGCCAATCGCGGGGCTCTGGTCGTGGTTGAAGGGCTGGACCGCGCGGGCAAGTCCAGCCAGTGCGAGCTGTTGTACAGGAGTCTCTTGGACATGAACTACAAGACCAAGTATATTCGCTTTCCAGGTGCGTATCCCTGTGTGTGTAAACCTCAAGGCCGTCAAATCTAAAACACACCGCTAGACAGGAGTACGCCTATCGGCAAGCAGATCGATAGTTATCTACGCGGCCAATCGCAATTAGATGACCATTCGATCCATCTGCTCTTCTCGG
The DNA here is from genome assembly GCF_013368755.1 of Talaromyces rugulosus. Lineage (NCBI taxonomy): Eukaryota > Fungi > Ascomycota > Eurotiomycetes > Eurotiales > Trichocomaceae > Talaromyces > Talaromyces rugulosus. The sequence goes on from NC_049564.1 coordinate 4,931,803, forward strand.
CCAACAGGTGGGAGGTTGCGCAGAGCATTCACGATGACATCAACAAAGGCATCACAGTCATTGTGGATCGCTATTCATTTTCTGGCGCTGTATATACGGCGGCCAAGGGTAACCCGAATCTATCGCTTCACTGGGCATGGCAGCCCGAGGTTGGCTTACCTCGTCCCGACCTCTGTTTGTTCCTGAGCATATCGCCCGAAGAGGCTGCAAAGAGGGGGGGCTACGGCGTGGAACGATACGAAACCGACTCGATGCAGACCCGGGTGAGGAATTTGTTCCTCTCGCTCCTGGACCTGCCACATAATGATGAAATCTGTGTCATTGACGCGGGACGTTCGGTGGCAGAAGTAGCGCAAGACATCCTAGAACCGGTTCTCGAGTGCATGAAAAATGTCGACTCTATAGGGCCGCTGAAAAAGCTTGGTCCATGGTCATTCATCCCTATTGGTGACAACTAATATGAGTCCTTGTCAATCAAAACTGTCAAATTCCTCTGCCTCGCTATCTTCGATGACGATTTCAACACGTGGTTTTGTCTTTTCTTTCGGTTTTGCAGTTTTATGATGTACGGATTCTGCGTCAGAGCCGATATCTACATTATCGATCCAGGTTTCGTCAAAATCGTCGTCGTCAGCAGCATTGCCATCTTGGCTAAGTAATAGATCATCATCGTCATCAGTATTTCCCATATCTTCGCCCACTGTGGGCTTTCTATTTCCTTCGGTTTTTGCTTTTCGTGTGCGCTTCTTTCGCAATAAGCGGTTGATGGCTTCTCCGCCTCGAAGCCGAAAGGTTAGCTCTTTCACCAGGTCGACCCATGTGTTCTCGCCATGGCAGGCTGGACAGTCGCCAGACCTTGGCACCAGCTGAGAACTGCTTTCTTGGTCGAGAAATAGTTGAGACAGGCACATCAGATGCGACGCAGCCCGGCACTTATTTTGCGAACAAACCACGATGGCATCGCTCTGTATCGATAACTGTTTTTTACATACCTCGCATAGAACAATATCGGAATCATCGAGTAGAAACAATGCCTTTTCCAAATGTTCCTTTATTCCATTGTAGGAGGCATCGATATGAGTCATGTCATTTGCTGGAAGAGTGTGGTTCACGATGCTAGTGCCTTGAGTATGAAAATCCAGCTTCACCTGCATATTATCCGGCAGCAGGCCATCCACGCGATCGGACCAGCATTGCCATTGAGTGTAAACGTCGGGAGATAAAAAACGTACGGCCAATGGCCATGTCGCGAAGTAGCTTGAACGTAGCAACTGATGTAAGTGGCCTAGGATTTTTGGTAGGGATTTAGCCATTCCACGTTTCTTGTTTTTAGGCCTTGTAGGGTTCTGTTTGGGACGTCGATCGAGGACATCGCTTTCAACGATATCAATATGTCGGGACATATGCACGTTCTGCCATGACCACCTACAGCCGAGGGTCCTTTCAATCAGCTGGTGGTCGCGGAGGCATGAACGCCTACTTACTCAAACTGCAGAGCGCCCTTGCGGCTAGGAAAGCCTTCCACGATGGCTACCATGTGCCATGGGCGCAGACCCTGCGTTTTGGTGCGTTTTGCACCTCCAATTGTACTTCCATTGTGTTGTTTCAGGCGTCGGGCTGGGTTCGGGGTGGAGCCGATGTACATGCAATCGCGTCTTTGTGTTGAGCGAAGAAGATAGCAGCAGTAGAAGGCAGGAATCGGTTTTGGTCGGGACGACTCTTCAGAGGTGGCTGGAGCCATGGGCAAGGCATATATCCTGGCGTCGTTGTTTATGGAAATTCAATGTTGAATGTTGGTACTATTATGATTTCGGTGGAGGGTCGTCTGTTGTCTGGCGATGGCGATGCGGGAAGGCGCGTGGAATGGCGCCAGGTCACGTGACTGGGTCCCCAAGCTTTTTACGCGCACACGTATTAATTTGTGTTGTTTATTTTATTGAGGTAGATTGTATCAATTGTTTAGTTGTAATTTTTATCGGAAACAAAATGGGTTCGAGTCTTAAATGTCCTGTTGGAAATTAAACAAACAGTGCGGTCAACAAGATATATAAACACATTCAAATGTTCAATGTTGAAATCGCTATTTTTCGTTGTTTCTCCACGTTAGGTTATATAAAATAAAACAAATGATTAATGTTGCCTGATTATTATTAATTGATGTCAAATCATGGTCTATTACATGAAATTCAAAATCTAGTAGTGTACTAATATAGTGGTATACAAAGTGGACAAAGAATCCCAGCGGATAGGATAACAATCGACGCTGCAACGTGGAAGCACGGCAATCGACCAGAGAGAGGTCAACAAGACACTGCATACGTAGGAGGAGCAAGCAACACGACAGGCAAATAAGAAAAAGCGCATTCATGCAAGTAGCAGAAAGTAGCAGGCCACGTGACGGGCGATGACAACGCCGAACGGGCCCACCTGGTGATGGATCATCATATTATATCATGGAGCTGGTGCGCTAGTCGCATCGCTAATTTCGACCGCAATCGATCCTTGCGCCCAGCAACGACAACTTGCGCTTGAGACCGGCGGGCCTCGATTAGGCGTCTCGTGTTCAAATGGTGGGAAAACAGGCCTCTCGGTGACATGCCAATTGATATACATTGGGACTATCCCTTGATGGTTACACATATCAGGACACTCTTGTACATCTCAGAAGTCGGTCTCAGCGTATACCAGTTGACACAATCATATTTACTCAGGACGGCGGGATCTACCTGTATTTTCTTTTCAGTTCCTGGACTGGAAACACTTGCATGCACCGTCTTGACCTTCCGCTTGCATCCATGACACCTTGTAGGATTATGTAAGCCTCGAGTCTCATGACTGCATACATAATATGTGTGCAAAGGACATGCACTGGTCATAAATGGTCATCATAAATAATATTCTGGAATACCCAGATGCTAAAAGACTCGGTACCAGCGACCGCAGAACCTATCACATCCGCTATCAAAACCCCCGATGGAGCCAAGTCAGCAGATGAACCACTAACGCGCCCGCTAGCAAATCGCCCAGCCCCGTCCGCCCTCTCCGCCGGCTTTTGCTGTTCTCTGCTCCCGATTCTGTACTATCTTCTTCCGAGTCCTCCCCGTCACCATAATTGTATCACCATCTCACTCACTGCCTGCATCGCCGTTGCTTCAATTTCATTTCGTCGTTGACGGCCGCTTTCTGGTCCTGCCTGCTCGGGCCCGTTGGTGTCTTTGTGCCATTGCAGCTTCCTCACACTGCCCTGCCCCCTCGTCAAGGCCTTCTTTCTTGACTCACCCGTCGTCTGATCTCTCTCTACGTATCTTTTTTGTTGTTGTTATTCCTTCAGGCCAATCTCAAGGACTGCTACTCTGATCCAGAGGCTGCTAGTCTCTGGCATTCCTTCTAGGACTTCCATCTTCTCCCTCGCTCTGTCGTCTCCCTACCGGTTTACCTCGCCTCCAATGCCGACCGATCAACCCGTCCACCCTTGATAGATTCGGTAGCAGTTTCCTTCGACATTTCTCTCACCCCTCCCTCTGCCCTCTGTCGTCAATCGCCCGCTTGCTGGTTCTTGCTCCCTGAGAAATGGTGGCTCCTGCATCGACCGGAGCGAATGCGCAGTCGGCAACATCGCGCCAACGGCCCAACTCGTCATACCCTTCGTACGGCCATAACGTGCCATTGAGCGCTCGTCGATCCGCACCCCTCGACCTATCGACCGTTGAGCGACGAGGCCAGCCCAGTGCCGCTCGAGAACCAACAAGTCGAACGCGACCCCATGGCCTGCAAGAGGCGCCCACCTATCGTCCGACCGAAGAGGAATTCAAAGACCCAGATGAATACATCCGCAAGATCGCGCCTGAGGCTGCCAGGTATGGAATATGCAGGGTTGTCCCTCCGGAGAGCTGGAACCCCCCGTTTGCCGTAGATACAGAAGTACGTTACGAACTTGTTCATTCCATGTGACCTGAATCGCTAACTAATGCCCCCCTCCCCCACAGCGTTTTCATTTCAAGACCCGTCGCCAGGAGCTTAATTCGGTCGAAGGAGGTATGCCCCAGCGTCCAACAGACCTTGTTGCCGGTGGAGCTTCCCAGGACCAGCGTTCTGACCCAGAATCAGGCACCCGTGCGAACTTGAACTATCTCGACCAGCTGTCCAAGTTTCACAAACAACATGGAACCAACCTGAATCGCTTCCCTAGCGTCGACAAAAGACCCCTGGACCTATACAAGCTGAAAAAGGCCGTTGAAATCCGTGGAGGCTTCGAGCAGGTTTGCAAACTCAAAAAATGGGCCGAAATTGGCCGCGATCTTGGCTACAGCGGCAAAATCATGTCCTCGCTTTCCACCTCGCTGAAAAACTCATACCAAAGATGGCTACAACCCTACGAAGAGTATCTTCGCGTCGCAAAACCCGGTGTGCAACAGCAATTAGAAGCCGAACAAGGGGGGCCGTATACACCATCGCCGAATCGCTCTCCTGCAGCCAAGCGACCCATGTCAGCTACCCCGTCCAATACGCGCCCGGAATCCCCCGCAATTCGAGCCTCCAATATGCTCAATGCCTCCATTGAGTCGGATGGAACCCCGGACCGCCCAACACCACCTTCCGAAGCACCTCTGCGGCCCGCCTCTGGATTTACTGCGGTCAACAAGCCCGGCGGCTTCACACCGGTCAACCGTTCGCCGTCTGTCATGACCCCGAATACTGCACCTCAAGTGAAGAAAGAAACCGAGAACGGCTCATCAACCCCGAAAACCATCGCCCTGCATCCCGCTAAGGAGGCTGACAAGCCGACTCCAGTTACCAATGGAAATGGCCCTCAACTACTCAAACGTGCAATCAGCCATGATAGCCTGGCTACAGAATCGCAGGCCGATTCCCCAGATCCCGATGGTTCTGGACGAAGAAGTAAAAGGCTCCGGAAAGGTTTGTTCTTTTGGTATTTTACTATGATTATGATCCGTCCTATTGATGCGTTTTAAACCACAGATGGTGTTCCCACGGTTGCCGGTTCTCACATGAGCCTTCTACGCCCGACGCCGTCCAAAGGCAAATCTAAGAGCGGGACTCGCAGAATTGGCGATGTAGGTCTTGCAGATTGTTGTGAATTATAAACTGACACTTGAACTGATTTTTTTCTTTCCCTCTTTAGAAATGTGACACATGCGGGAAAAGCGATAATCCAGAGACCATACTTGTGTGCGATAGTTGTGATAATGGGTATCACAAGTCCTGTCTCGAGAACCCGCTCAATGCAGACCCCGATTATGACTGGCACTGTCCCAAATGTCTCGTGGGAACTGGCGAGTTTGGCTTCGAAGAAGGTGGTGTTTACTCCTTGAAGCAATTCCAAGAGAAAGCAAACAATTTCAAGAAGAGCTATTTCGCCCCCCGCATGCCATTCGACCCAGTCTTGAACACCCAGCGTCGCGAAACAGAAGATGATGTCGAACGTGAGTTTTGGAGATTGGTCGAAAGCTTAACGGAAACAGTCGAGGTGGAATATGGAGCCGATATACATTCTACTACTCATGGCAGTGGCTTCCCAACTATCGAGCGGAACCCCCTTGACCCATATTCCCGCGATCCCTGGAACTTGAACGTACTGCCTTTCCACGGGGAGTCGTTGTTTAGGCACATCAAGTCGGACATATCTGGTATGACTGTGCCTTGGGTCTATGTTGGCATGTGCTTCTCTACCTTTTGCTGGCATAATGAGGACCACTACGCTTACTCTGCCAACTACCAACATTTTGGTGCCACCAAGACGTGGTATGGAATCCCAGGACAAGACACCGAAGCCTTCGAAGAAGCAATGCGTCAAGCTGTCCCAGAGCTTTTTGAAACACAACCCGACCTTCTTTTCCAACTGGTCACCCTCCTTCCACCAGATCAATTGAAGAAAGCAGGCGTCAATGTATTTGCAGTCGACCAGAGAGCCGGGCAGTTCGTTGTTACATTTCCTCAAGCGTACCATGCGGGTTTTAACCATGGCTTCAACTTTAATGAGGCTGTCAATTTTGCCCCAACTGCCTGGGAACCGTTTGGTGCTCTTGGTGTCGAACGGCTACAAGCTTTCAGGAGACAGCCGTGCTTTTCGCACGATGAGTTGTTACTGACAGCTGCTGCTAGAGATACTTCCATCAAGACTGCAAAATGGCTTGCTCCGGCATTAGCCCGCACTGCTGATAGAGAAACAGCTGAGCGTGCATCTTTCGTTGCTCGCCACCAGGAGATCTTTCCACACCAATGTAAGTTTAGTGGGGAGGACTGGTCTGCAGATGCAGAGTGCAAAATGCAGTTTGTGGTGAAGGAAGAAGATCTTCCGGAAGAGGACTATCAATGCTACTACTGCAAGGCCTATGCATACTTGACCCAATTCCGATGTCGCAAGACAGGACGAACTATTTGCCTCACTCATGCGGATACCTTCGACTGCTGTGGTGTACCCCTGGCCCAAAAAATGATGGGTGAAGAACATACACTGCAATATCGGATGACCGATGGATCCCTAAAGGACTTGGCACAAAAGGCGCAGGAACGTTCCAGGATCCCAGAAGCGTGGAGCGAAAAGTTGGATAAGGCATTGGAGGATGAAGCCAAACCGCAGCTGAAGGCTCTCCATAGCCTCCTAAGCGAAGGTGAGAAAATCCCTTACCACTTGCCCGGCCTTCAAGACCTGGCGGCTTTTGTTCAGCGGTGCGACAAGTGGGTGGAAGAAGCCAACAATTACATCACTCGGAAACAGCAAAACCGCAGGAAGAACGAGAAAGCCTGGCGGAAAGGCACTTCCAAAGCCGCCCAGCTTGAAGAACGCGACCGTGAGCTTCGCAAAGTGGAAAATATCCACACTCTACTTGCAGAGGCTGATAAACTGTCGTTCGACTGTCCACAGATGGCGGCCCTGGAAGAGAAGACGCGCGAAATCGACAAGTATCGCCAGGAGGTCCACATTGCCCTTAGCTCTAATACGCGATCGACTTCCGAAATAGAGGAACTGGTTGAATCTAGCCGGAATTTTAACGTGGATCTGCCCGAGGTTGAAAAGCTTGAGAATCTCCTCCAGCAAATGAAATGGAGGGAGCAGGCTCGGTTACGCCGTGAACAGAAACTTACGCTCGTTGACGTTCAGCAGCTGATTCAACAAGGGGAGGAGCTCAATTTGAACGAAACTGATCCGGACATGCAACATTTCAAAGATCTCGGCCGATCCGGCGAAGCATGGGAAGCCAAAGCCAAAGAGCTGATGGCTGTCGAAGCAGTTCACTACGTCCAATTGGAAGCCTTGTCGGCCCAAGCTTCAAGGTTCCCAGTATCCGCCGAGATCCTGGGTCAAGTTGACGCAATCCTGAATAAACAGCGCGAGGCTCAAAAGCATATCCAAAGCCTTTGTGACCGTAGTCGTGATGTGGAGCTCCACAACCGACCCTTGTACAAAGAGGTGCGAGATCTCATGGAGTCTCTTGAACAACTCAGTAGCCGGCCTCTGGGGGCTATCGACTTGGAGCGCGAACAAAAGCGCCATGAGGACTGGATGCGAAAAGGAAAGAAGCTTTTTGGCAAAGCAAATGCGCCGTTGCATATCTTGAAGTCCCACATGGAGTATGTGGACAAGAAAAACTCGGCATGCTTCGATTTGGAAGACCGCTGCCGACCGCCTGTTGAGCCTGCTTCTCGCGATAATACGCCGGAGGGTCTTTTAGAGAACCACACTGCGAACTGGTGGGAGGCAAAATCACGTAAACGAGACGTATTCTGTATATGCAGACAACCGGAGGCTGGAATGATGATCGAGTGCGAAATTTGTCATGAATGGTAAGCATCATTGTTATCAGTCTATCTACCATTGCCACTTAACTAATAAACCAAAGGTATCACGGGAAATGTCTAAAGATTGCGCGTGGCAAGGTTAAGGAATTCGACAAGTACACTTGTCCAATATGCGACTGGCGGAGGAAGATACCTCGTGACGCAGCACGTCCAAAGTTGGAGGATCTACAAGACTGGCAAGCAGAAATGGCAACTCTTCCTTTTCAGCCAGAGGAAGAAGAAGTCCTGGAAAGCATTGTCAGACAAGCCACGCAATTCCGAGAGTTCCTCCAAAAATATACAAATCCGGCCTGCACAACAAGTGAAGAGGTTCCTACACTGATCTTTTATCTTCGCAAGATTGAGGGTGCCGAAGTGCTTCTTGCTTATGAAACGAACTTCTTCCGCCAAGAAATCCATAAATGGGCACCAGTGGCTCCAGAACCTCCTCCAATCCTGGAACAGTCGTTGTCGACGCGCAAGCCTCGCCCTACCAAGAGCCAGAAGATTATGGCTCAACTCGGCGTTGAACGTGTTGAAGATCTCCCGCCTCACCTTCGTCCTAAAGCGAGCCATGCAAATAAGCGCAAGTCTATGGATGCATCGCAGTCGGGCCAACCTCAACAGACCAGTGGAGGGAGTGATGATGCGGCAGGCGAGAATCAACAGGCAGTTCCCGGTGGGAGCGAAGCTGGCTTGCCGGGGGGCCCCAGTCCCTTCTTCTCGGGAGGCTACAATAACCAAGCACGCGATTCTAGCCCTTCGCTGCTGCTATCTTCGACACCAGAGCCCGGTCCGCTGCTTGCGCAGGCAGCTGCTCAATCACCACCTTTCCCACCGCGTTCGCCTCGTGGCTTGGACCAACCACTATTCAGTGCTCCATCCGCATTCCGCAACCCGCAAGAAGGCGTTACGGGGGTGGATATGGAGACTAGCAACCCTTTCGGCAGCAGTCCACCTCGTCAGGAGATGAATGATGTCTTTGCCGCCCTGACCAACGAAGACGCGGAAAATGTCGAGCCGATGGAGAACACACACGCAAACGAGGCCTTGGAAGCCCTGGACGTTAGCAATGGTAGCGAAAGACACGATACTGGGAATGAGGATGAGCCGTCCGACTCGGTAGATGACGGCAACCGTGGCGACGATACAGACGAGTTTTGATTTCATGACACCAGTGTAAAACAGTGGGATTCTTATAAAAATGGTTCGCTGGCGTTTTCTTTTACCAAAAGATTTGGAGCTGTGGCGTCTGTGGAGGTTTCACGCCTCATCGGCGTGGCCAGCTAGAAATTTGCATGGCGTTTGAAGACCCCGGGATTTGTGGCTTTTTACGAAATATGTTTATCTACTTCGATTTGCGATGAAACTTAGTTGCTTTGCTTCTTTTGGTGCTCTCAACCATATTTATCCATGTATGCCTAGTCTATCTATTTGTGCCGCCTGAAACTCCTCACTCAGTGTATTTCTTCGTGAGAGCTTGATGTATCAATATTTCTAGTTCGGCGATTGTACTGATAACTCCTATCCTAATTGCCTCTCGATCTGATGAAGAATTTACTTATGGGTAATTGATGTTTGGCGCTGTCGAACTGGGCGGTGAGCGTGGTTGGTCGACCCGCATTTACATCACAGTTCCATGTTTAACCTCTACACCCTTCGAGGGGATTGGCAAAGCAACAAACAAATTGACGGCTATTCAATGCTACCAGGACAAAAACAATGTCTCCAGACCCAGACCCCAGTCCTGGTAACACAAGCCCAATGACTGGCCTTCTCCCTTTCCTCAAACAAGCGCGCCAGCAGCTCCTCGCCCTCCCCGCACCGCGAGCATCAACCGCGGCGGCAGCTTCATCATTATCGCCAATCACCAAGGGTCCGGTCTTTGTTCTTGGGAACCAATCTGCCGACTTGGACTCTATTATATCCGCTATTCTGTATTCGTATTTTTTTTCTAGAGCGGACAAGAAAGCTCATGCGCCGGTGGTCAATCTTCCGGATGTGCCTAGTGGAACCGAGCTGAGGAGGCTCCGACCCGAGTTTGCCTGTGCTTTTGAGCTTGCTACGTCTTCGCGAGCCGAGCAAGCACATCTGTCTGGGGGAGGTGATGATGGAAATGGTGCCGCGCGGCTGCTTCAAGAACATATCGTGACTGTCGCCGACCTGCGCGAGCAGCTATTGTCTCGTCGGCAAGACAACACAAAGTTAGACCTTGATGCTGTCTTGGTCGACTGGAACAAACCTCCTAACCAAGAGGAAACAGAAGGAACCTCAGGAAAAGATGGCCGAGGCTCGGTCGACGGTCTCTCCGATCTTGCCACTTTTTCTGTCACCGGATGCATCGATCATCATGCCGACGAAGGCTTCGTCCCAGCCGCCGAGGCTTTGTCGGATGATAATCCTCGGATTATTGAACTCGGCCCTGGTTCATGCACGAGTCTGATCATCCGCGAGGTCCGGCGTCGCGGCCTCTGGCCCTCGCAAAAGGAGTCTTTCTCTTTTTCCGCGGAAGAACATAATACTAATAATAGCCACGACGTAGAAGTCGAGGTTGCCAAACTTGCTCTCGCTGCGATTCTGATTGACACCGGCAATCTCACGGCAGAAGGCAAAGTGACTGACATCGACCGCGACGCTGTGTCGTTTCTTTCCCAAAAAATATCCGAAGCGCGCTCGTCCGGCTCTAGCACATGGAATCAAAAGACATTCTTTGACGAGATTCAACACGCAAAATCGCATAGCCTTGACTGGCTCACGGTGGATGAAACACTCGGACGAGACTACAAAGACTGGACCGAATCCACAGCTTTGGGAGAAAAAGTCACGATTGGAATCGCAAGCGTCGTGCGTCCATTGAGCTGGGTTATTTCGAAAGCAAACGAGGAAGAAGAAGGGTCGAATGCGCGAGGAGAAGATGAACTCAACCCGCTGATAGGCAAACTGAAGCAATTCGCGCAGCAAAAGGGATTGGATGTGGTATCCGCCATGACTGCTTTTACTTCGCACGAAGGTCGGTTCGAAAGAGAGCTGCTTGTCTGGGCATTACATGATGGATGCACGAAACAGTTGGAAACTTTTGCCGAGACAGCCAGGGAAGAGTTGCAATTGGAACAGTGGGAACAATTCCCCGTGGAAGGCCGTCGAGAAAATGGACATTTGTACATTTGGCGACAACGCAACGTTCGCAACAGTCGAAAGCAGGTTGCACCGTTGCTGAGAAAAATTTATACCGGCAGCAGATCTACACATAACTAGGCTTGAGCGTCATTTCCAATACTTTTTAAACGTGTACATATTGATATTGGCCAAGTGATGTATTTTCGAAGATTTTTATTATGAATAATGCTATCGGATTAATAGCAAACTCAACAAGAATTTTAGAAACGGCCGCCAAAATGATTAAAAACATTAAAATAAAAAGAACAGAAAAAGCATTCACAGAAGATGACTCCGTCCAATTAATGCCGCTCGTAATAAAGCAATCTAACCATCGCTTTGTCCAACGCCGCTGCTGGCCATAGAAATGAATCGGAAATAATGTCAGAAATATAACGGTGAAGAATCTGTCGTGAGAGAGCACAAGGCTAGAATATAGGAAGGAAATAAGGGATGACCCAGAAATTTTGTATAGCCGATGTATGCAAACTTCAAAAAACCCCGAGTTTGAATGCAATCCAGAAAACGCCAAATTGAAGGTTTTGCTTGACCCTGGTCCAATGCATATGCAAAAATAGATGTCAACTAGTGACATTCCCACTCGCAAAAAACACACCAGCGCGCACTACGATCGGCTAGGACGAGGCCTCGCCAAACACCTCGTTCGCCGATCTTGATAACAGTTTCCCACACACTTCCATCCGGAGTCCCATCCATCAAAGAATCAGGATTGCTGCTTGTGCTAACCGTATGATCCGCCTTGCGCATCAGACGCAGTATCTTTCCTGACGGAGACTGAATTGCCAGCTTTGCAGGTTTATCGCGAGTGGTGCCCGTCTTGGTTGACGAGACAACTGACGTGTTGGCCGTGAACGCATCAAGTGACGTGGTGGATGCTACAGAGCCCCCGTAAGTACTGGACACCATACTCATAGCACTAGATGGGCGCATCATGAGTGGAGACGAACGGCCGGCTGATATGTCGCCGCTACTTGATTTTGAAAATGGTGTAGCAGGGTGTTGACGGACGGCAAAAACGAAGGTGTTGTTGATTGCCAGTTTCCCACATTGAGGTTGGATGACATAGATATCATGGCGCTGTGCATGCGGAGTTGGATGTCGAACCAAAAAGTCGTATGGGGGATTTTCTCCAGCATGAAGAATCGGCAAGGCAACTGCAAGGGGATGCGGAATATCTTTACTCGAGTGCATTAATCCTTTCCTACCGGCGTAGATTTTGAGTACACCTTGCCCCTCATCACTAGGTAAAAGGGCTTTGATAGTGAAGCGTTTTTGGCCCTGAATCCAGTCGGGTTGAGCTAGGGCACGTTTGCGTACCATATCGCCGCTTTCAAACCAATCCCCGTCAGCATCGCGACTAAAAGACGGTGCCTCAACTTCAGCAGCACATTCCACGTCGGGAGGGACCAATATGCGGAGCTGCATGACTTCTAAACCTTCAATGCGAACGAAGCTTGTATCGTAATCGGGCATTTGCATTGAATTCTTGAAAAAGGTTGGACTGGCAGCTGGAAGAGCCAACAGCACATCAGGAGAGATGGGAGGGCAAATGTGTTGCTCCTCAGGCTCCAGGGGTATATGCGTGTAGCAGATCTCAAGTGGGCGAGCAAGGAAGTACCAGGTTTCGGCATGCTGCGAATTGCCTGTCACCAATTGGTGGCGCCGAGGATTTGTCGGACTTGCCAGGGAGCAATCCATAATCCTCCACTCTCCGTCAATCAAGACCACATTCCACCAGTGGTTTGGTCGTGACAACGCGCCTAGTTCAAGTAGCTCTCCCGGGGCCTTGAGGTAGCCTCTGACCACGTCGGCATGAAGACCTACTGCGGCGCACATTTCCTTGACCAAATAGGCCACCTCTTGAGGACTTCCGCGTTTCATATTTATCACTCTTCTGATATCCACTTCGTCCTGATCCGCAGGCTCATCCCAAGCAATCTTTTCGCTCACCCATATGAAGATCGACCTTAGACGCTGCACATCACTCTTATAAGGTCTGCAGACATATCCTTGGGCCAAACTTGCTGCGGTGGTCATAGGCGGTAGGTTGCTGATAAAACGTGCGCTTTTGTCAACGAGACCTAGGTTAAGTGCCCCCCAATTCGTCGGATCACTTAGAGGAAGTCCATCGATGCTCTCATCTCCTTCAGCCGTTTCTTGGAGTTCTTCCACAGCGTAGATTACCTGATGATCCATCATTTGACATCGCTCGGCACGTTCGATGCGTTCGTTTCGGCTTGGGGTACTTGCCCGATTGACGTCTCGTCGTACCTGGACCCAATCAACTGAGTCACTAATCCCAGGACCGAAGTCTCGAGAAATGTCACTTTCCGAGTTCTGCGAGAAGCCAAACGACTGAGTGAGTCTGTGCTTCGTAGGTGATGGCGATCCTCCATTATTAGGAACATGGATGCTACTTCTTGCGTTGGCGGCACCTGTTTTGGCTGAGTCTAGAAATCTTTTGAGGAACCCAGTTTTCTTGGCTTTAGGCGTAGAGAACCCCCCAAAGACGCCTGGAGAGTCATTCACATCTTTGCTTGGTGACCACGGCACAGCTGATTGCGCTCCTTGTCTTGAGGTGTTGTGACTGGAATGATACGAGATGCCGCTCAATGGTGTCTGCGGTCTTTCTAGGTCAGCAAAAGCGCTCTTCTGTAGGCTATCCATCGCTGTCGTTGGGCGTTCGGCCGAAATACTGCTCCATTTTGTACGCCTGGCAAAGCTCCCTGCGCTTGTTGCACTGAATGCACCCGCTGAAGTACCGCTCATTAAGCTGGCACTAGTGTTGGTACTTATAGTTCCATTGGTGCTGACACTTTGGACGCCACTAGATGAGTTTGTCGCGCTAGATTTATTCGTCATTGTGCGATTTAGAAATTGCTTGCCTAATTCTGCCGCAGATTTTCGACCTCTCAGAAATTGAGGACGGGAAGTGGGAATGGAGTCGTGCCGGGTATGAAATGCTGTTTGTTTTGGTGGAGGTGGCGGACCGATATCTTCTTCGTCCTCCTGGGGCAGTTGATCCGAATCTGGCGCACCCTGTTCATGGAGTTGCCTTAATCGACTTTCCATCCTCTGCACATAGTTATTAAACTGGGGAGGACTATTTGGGTATTGATATGGTTGATATTGCTGGTCATCGTAGCGACCGTCGTCATCGTCGGGCTCCTGTTCATGGCTGGCGCCTAGACCCAAGGAAGTATTAGCTCGAACGCGGCCAGGTCGAGGACTGGGCACTGTAATGCTCTCGTATGCATCAGGGGACCAGGGGTTCGAGAACTGAGGTGTTGGGGACGGAGATGGGGCTCCTCGGGGAAGTCCCATGTCTTGTAGAGATGTCATGACATCCTCCATAGCATCCCGCAAGGGAGACGGAGTGTTGCCATGGCCGACTGACGAGTGCCCTGCGGGCGAATGACCGGGAGAATGACCAGGTGAAAGATGGGGCGAGGGTCCAGGTAAAGGAATAGGCGAATGGCCAACAGGTGAAGGAGTCTTCGCAAATACAGCATAACGGTCATTCATATCAAGCTGGGAAGGCGGTCCTATGCTCTTACTATGAGAATGACTACTGACAGCTACCCGATGCGGCGGCGGTGGAGGAGGCGGAGGAGATTCGTCTCGCACTTGAAGCACTGGAAATGCCTGAGGAATAGGATGGTGCGGCATCGTGGACATCGGGGGCATCGGGGGCGGCGGCGTCGGCGATGTATAGGACGGTGACCGTGAAACAGAATGTTGATTGGGCGGAGGAGCTGGTGACGGTGCACGAGCTTGCTCTCGCGGGCGGCTATACTCTTGTGGCGCTGGAGAAACTGGGCGAGTAGTTGACTTAGCCAGCGAGCTGCGAGTCCGAACAGCGGTCGTCGGAGTCCGTGGTGGTCGCTGAGGAATATTTGGACGAGGGGGTGTATTTTCTCTTGAAGGGGAATTTGACGGAGTCTCTGATGCTCTTTCCTTGGCTAAGCGATGGGCTTCACCAGGGCCCATGGCCTTTTTGTGTGCTTGAAACGGCTTCCTGAAGACGGTCTTCTGCTTCTGAGGGGTGACCGAGGGGCCGCTGTTGGTTCGTTCCAATGCATCTGTGGTAGATCGATGGACAGGAACAAAATCTTCACCAAGTACGGTGACAAAGTTCGAAGGAAAGAGTCCCATCATTCGTTTATCACGGCGCAGGCGTCCCATCCACCACGAACCGTCGCCGGCATTGAGACATTCGATCAGATCGCCTTCCACAAAACCCAAATCTCTTTTCGATTCTCCACCCCAGGAGTATACGGCTCGACACCAGCACGGAAATTTCGTGGGGAGCTGTGGCGGATCTGGCGCCATGGCGATATATACAAGTCGCTTGGGAACGCGAAGGGCTGGCGGTCAAGATATCGGGTTCAATAGCGTAAGGGAAGCTACCAGCTGCATCCGGCGACAAGTTTCAAGGGGCGCAAGAGACGATTGGGTTGCTGACTGGACGAAAAATGGTTGTGCGAACCACGGTATACGGTCCAGTCCTGGTAACAAGGACAATACCAACAGGAATAACGAGCGAATGGTAAGAAAATACGAAGCAGTAGCCAAACGCCTGCCAGCCGAATAAGCTGTAGAGGTTGTCGGGCAGGCAGGCAGGCAGGTGGTCAGGTCAGCTTGGTGCACATAACAACAACAGTTGGCTGGTGGTGTAGTAGTGGCAGTAGTAGTGTGGTCGTCAGGTAGATGCTTAGCTGAGTCGGTGAGGAGGAAGGCGTTGCCATGTTGGGCTTGGCTTGTTGTTGTCTGTGTTTACGCCGCGCCCGTTTGGGACTAGCGCGCCAGCCTTATCGATAACGCTAATGCCACCCAACACGACAAGCTTCGTGTTTAAATCTTTCCTCTCAAGATAACAGGATATTCGGCTTTTGTTCCAATAAGTTATGAAACGAAGCTAGCAGAAATTTTTAAAAAAAATTGATAGAGGATGATTAGTCCAGAACCATGACGGAACGTGATTAATTGATGACTTGTGCAACTACTAGTACGGTCTACTGAAGCCAAACCAACCTAATATGTGCTCCGGGGACCCTTGAGTATTAATTGATGTTATAAGTGAGCACAATAATAGTAATCAACAAGTTAAAGCACTGGAAGCATACGAATTGTCGCCCACAATTTACACTTAGATTGTGGGCAATTAAGCGTTAGTACACTGTAGTAGACCACGACCTATTTTAGAAAACCTCATACAAAAGTGTACGAATATAATAGCTAACCGCAAACCTCACTGCGAAACAGTTTGATCTAAATGTTGGACTATGTAAGTTAACTCTTATGGATATTATTATCAACTGAATACCTGTTCTATGAGAGTTATTCAGTATAGAAATAACCTCACGAATACTTTGCCATATAGAAATGGCTACTGGTAGGAACATGAAGAATACACCCTAGTTCTTTTTAAGTTATTACTAAATAACGAGCCCATGTACCCTGCGCTAATCTTCCATGACACTCTTGGAGGTGCCACATTTGACATGTGTCACACATGTTCGTCACGTCATCCTATTACTCAACAAAGCACATGAATCAAACTAGAGCATCAGCTGATGCCTCTACTAGAATCTATTTTAATTTAGTTTCATGGTTCAAAAAAAAAAAAAGGCAATTGTGGAATACGTCATTGACTACCACCCAGTCCATAAACAAGTCTTCAGCCACGATAGATCGATGGAATGCAACATTAAAAAAAATCGAATGAAACCGTATCAAAAGCTCGCAGATTTTGTGCTCTTCAGCCTCACAGAAATCTGCGACATGATTTAGAATTATTTTTCCGCTTGCAGCAAGACATGCCCAAAGCGGAAATGGACTTACATTCCACACATCCCAATGGAGTCAAGAAGCACAGGCCACATACTCCCTTTCAGCTGGCCACTTAAATATATGTCTTGGCGACCATAAGCCTTCTACCTGGCGATATTGCTGAATTTTCCAGACCTTGGTTAAGTTCCCACAATAGACACCTCACGGCTGTCGCAAGGCTCTTTTCGACCAGCTTAGTAACTTCAACTTTTTTCCTTTTTCCTTTTTCTTTTCTTCAATTTAATCAAGTTTTCGTCATTTTTTACACTACTATGACGGTTTGTGGCAACATTGAATGACTGAATGCTACACCAAGTTCTTGTGAGAGTCTCCTAGTGTTGGCGATAATGCATAGTCGGCGTAGGCAAAACGACAGCTCTTGAAACTATGGCTTTTTTTTCTGATTATATCGCAATATCTCGATGTTACGAATCAAAGTATGAACGTCTGGGATGGTGCAGCTCGCAGATATATGTGGGAATGCAGCGTTGATTTAAATTAGAAGCACGGAATGATGGAAGTCTCAGTAGTCTGATATCTCTGAATAGTGAATCATCTAGTCCGCTTGTAGAGATGCTTGGGTGGGATATTGTTTTTCGTAATCGTTATTTCACGCAATTTTGCAAATGTCTGTGATGTCATAATATTTCTTGAAAGTCCGTATATTCACCGAAGTTCATGATGGTGATGTTACATTCCTTAGGATGGCCAGTTAGCCAAATCCCGGTTTTGTAATGGTGGCAAGAAGGGATGTGAGAGTAGAGGTTCCGAGGAAACCTGGAAAATATACCCTATCTGGGGTCATATTTTTGTAAGCAACTTTTTTATAATTGTAAAAATTAAACAAATCCGTGAACAACAAAACTCTAGGAAGAAAACGTCTTGCTATGCAGGATAGGGCTTATGGAATTCACGTGACGGATCGTGGATGCTGCCGGGCCGAGCAGAGGAATCTTCGATCTTCGCACCTCATTCCATACCGATCAAGATCTCGTTATCCTCCAAAGAATTTTCAACCGCAAGCGGCTGATAGGATGCAGCCAATGGCATTCTATTCTACTAGACTTCACTGTTGCTACTTTTTCTCTCGTGCTGAGTGTCGTGCTTGTAGGCGAGCTACTCCACCCGACGTATCTGGGAAACGCCTCTTCTGGCCAATCTTGTGGCTTCCAGTGAGCCACTGATTCCTAGAGATGTCTGATCTGGTTTTTCAACGCTTGGCATATATAGACAGTTAATGTCGAGGTCATTTTCAACGGATGACCCGCTCCGTAGATCTCCACCGTTACGGTGTCATTCCTTTGTTCAATATTATCCACATCATCTTGAGCGTTAGGATCTGTTGTGGACCTGTATTGGAACCCCTTCTTCCCAAAATGTCCGCTTTCCTAAGCCAAGATAACCTCCCCCCGTCCGAATCGCTCGATTAGGAAACTTCCTAATTCTAGAAGCTCTTCGTTGCCTTGACGGACCTCTCCTGGGTTTTACCGCTTGCAACGTCGCGCCTTGTAACGTCACAAATTAGTTTCCATGGTCCGGACTAGGTTTTCATACGTTCTAATCCATAAAGGCCTTCATGGTACAATTTTTGTAGAAAATTTCTTTGATACAATCACAAACTTGTGGAAAATATACTCGTTGCACCTAGCATCAACCATCAATCATCCTCGACCCGTCAGTACCAGTACGTGATGACAAATACATTCTAGAGTGCTTCAAAACAATACGAGGTCAATTTCCAGCTAGAACGAGTTCTAGTAGCTGGGTCTTTGCAGGCATAGGCCTACAACCCCGGCTCACTTTTGGTCATTTAGATTCTTTGACTCCTGAGTTAGACATGACTCAAGGAGCAGTCATGGAAACAACCAACCGAGTATATGTCTTTGGTGACCAAACCAGCGAGTTTGACTCCGGGCTTCGCCGTCTCATCCAGACAAAGAACAACAGCTTTGTCACGTCTTTCTTTGAAAGATGCTTCTATGCATTACGGCATGAGATCGCCCAGCTTCCGCCATCTGATCGCAAAACGCTCCCTAGATTCACTAGTATTGTCGATCTCCTTGCACGATACCGCGTGTCCGGGCCTAACCCTGCGCTCGAGAGCGCATTGACTACCATTTACCAATTGGGCTCATTCATTAGGTAAGTCAGACGTGATTTCTATGGTAATAAATGATCCCGAAATATCTGACCACGTTTTAGTCATTATGGAGACGGCGGGCATATTTATCCCGCTGCTTCTGAGAGCCATGTTATTGGACTGTGTACTGGTCTTCTTGCATCCGCGGCCGTGGCTTCATCGAGAACAATTGGTGAATTGATTCCAGTTGCGGTCGAGGCCGTTGTGATTGCTCTGCGCCTGGGCCTTTGCGCTTTAAAAGTTCACAACTCAGTCGGCCGAAGCGAAGGTTCGTCTCAGAGCTGGTCTGCAGTAGTTTCTGGAATGGAAGAAGAACAGACCGTTGAATTTATCCGAGAATTCTCTACTAATAAGGTAATTTCCAAAACGAAGCCCCCGGATTTTTTCCTCCTCGGTATACTAACGGCCATAGGGTCTCCCTCCATCTTCACGCCCGTATGTCAGCGCAGTGAGCTCGAACGGCTTGACTATTAGCGCGCCGCCTCGTGTTTTAGAGGAATTTCTCAATGAAAAGTTAGCCAAAGATGTTAAGCCATTCCGCGTATCAGTCCACGCCCCTTTTCACGCTCCACACCTGTACGGAAAAGAGGACGTGGACTGGGTCTTGAAATCCCACGACTATGGATCATTCACCGACTATTCAGTACACATTCCAGTTCTATCAAGCACGAGTGGACGCAAATTGGTAGTCGACAACTTTGAAGATCTATTGAGAGTTGCCGTCGAAGAAATTCTTCTGGAACAGCTTTGCTGGGATAAAGTTCTCGATGGCTACACCTCAATTCTCAAATCCTCCGATGCAAACAAATGCGTAATTGTGCCCGTTGCAACCGCCGCATCTTCGGGACTGTTGACTACACTGAAACGTGCTGGCATTCCAGATGTCACATTGGATAACGGACTGGCAGAACTTTCTAAAAATCGCGAAGACTCAAGGTCCACCGGAAGACCCGAGCAATCTAAAATCGCTATTATCGGAATTTCTGGAAGGTTTCCTGAAGCTGCCAGCCCAGAGCAGTTTTGGGACTTACTCGAACGTGGCCTTGATGTTCACAGAGAAGTGCCCCCAGACCGATGGAATTGGAAGACTCACGTCGATCTTACCGGGAAGAAGCGAAATACTAGCCAAGTCCCTTACGGTTGTTGGATCAACGAACCAGGCCTGTTTGACCCTCGATTTTTCAACATGTCTCCTAGAGAGGCACTTCAAGCCGATCCAGGCCAGCGACTAGCTCTAGTTACCGCTTCTGAAGCCTTGGAAATGGCTGGATTTGTTCCGGATTCCACTGCTTCAACCCAGAAAAACCGCGTCGGTATCTTTTATGGAATGACTAGTGATGATTATCGTGAAATCAACAGTGGCCAAGACATTGACACCTATTTTATTCCTGGAGGAAACAGAGCCTTTACGCCCGGCCGCATCAATTATCATTTTAAATTCAGTGGCCCTAGCGTCAGCGTGGACACTGCATGCTCATCAAGTCTAGCAGCTATTCATGTCGCCTGTAACTCACTATGGCGCAACGACTGTGATACTGCTATTGCTGGAGGTACCAACGTGTTGACCAACCCTGATAACCATGCTGGTCTTGATAGAGGCCACTTTCTTTCTCGGACCGGAAACTGCAATACCTTCGACGACGGTGCCGACGGATACTGCAGAGCTGATGGTGTTGGAACTGTTGTGCTAAAGCGCCTTGAGGATGCTCTAGCCGACAAGGATCCTATCCAGGCTGTTATTGCTGGAGCATACACGAACCATTCCGCCGAAGCTGTGTCAATGACTCGCCCTCACGTTGGTGCCCAAGCTTTCATTTTCGACAAGCTCCTCAACGAAGCGGATATAAACCCGCATGATGTCAGCTACATTGAGATGCATGGAACTGGCACCCAAGCTGGAGATGCGGTTGAGATGCAATCAGTCCTCGATGTCTTTGCTCCTGATTATCGCCGCAAGCCTGAGCAGTCGCTCTACCTAGGATCGGCAAAAGCAAACATTGGACATGGAGAATCATCATCGGGTGTCTCAGCCTTGATCAAAGTGCTTCTCATGATGCGCAAGAATGCCATTCCCCCTCACTGTGGCATCAAGACAAAAATCAATCATAATTTCCCAACTGACTTCAAGGAACGGAATGTCCATATTGCTCTCAAGTCCACTCCTTGGATCAAAAAGGAGTCTGAGCCACGAAGATGTTTCATCAACAACTTCTCTGCGGCTGGTGGTAACACGGCATTGCTTGTGGAAGACGCTCCTTACCGTCAAGCTGATGCTGATGCTCAAGATCCACGCTCAACGTACGTGGTGGCCGTGTCTGCTAGATCCCAAAGCGCACTCAAGAACAACATGAAGAATTTGATGGAGTACATCAGCAACAATACATCCGGTGCGGATGAAAGTCAATTATTAGCCAAGCTTTCTTACACCACAACTGCCAGACGCATCCACCATCCTTTCCGAGTCATGGTAGCAGGGAACAGTATTTCGGAAATGCAGCAAGGTTTATCTGCTGCTGTCAGCCGGGAAAGCATCAGTCCTGCGCCAGCTGCAGCTCCAAACGTTGGGTTTATCTTCACGGGACAAGGAGCCCAATATGCCGGTATGGGCAAACAGTATTTTGAGAGTTTCTCTCAATTCCGCTCCGATATTCTGCGCTTTGACGGAATTGCCCAACGCCAGGGATTCCCATCTGTTCTACCATTGATTGATGGGAGCACTCCTATTGAAGAGTTGAGCCCTGTTGTTACACAGCTAGGAACAACATGTATGCAGATGGCCCTGGCTAACCTGTGGATGTCGTGGGACGTTCGACCTGCTTTCGTTATGGGCCATAGCCTGGGAGAGTATGCCGCTCTTCATGCTTCCGGAGCCTTGACAGCATTCGACGCAATTTACCTTTGCGGATACCGGGCTCAACTTCTCGAAGAGGAATGCAACATCGGAACCCATGCGATGCTCGCAGTACGCTCTGCTGTGAGTGAGATCACGCCTTTCTTGAATCCAGGAGTTCACGAAGTTGCCTGCATCAATGCTCCTGGGGAGACTGTCATTAGTGGCACATGCCATAATATTGATGCTCTTGCGGAACAATTTGTTGCCGCAGGAATCAAGGCAACAAAATTGCAAGTTCCTTTTGCTTTCCACTCCGCCCAAGTTGAGCCTATCTTGGAGAAGCTCCAAGATGCTGGCAATGGAGTTAGGTTCCATAAACCCTCGGTTCCTTTAGTTTCCCCATTACTTGGTGACGTTATTACTGCCGAGAACTATGAACAACTTGGTGGGAAATACTTGAGCCGCCACTGCCGAGAGACCGTGAATTTCCTTGCTGGTTTAGAGGCTACTCGACACGCGAAGCTCATGAATGACAAGACAATTTGGATCGAGATTGGATCTCACACAGTCTGCTCTAGCATGATCAAGGCCACTCTCGGCCCTCAAGCCAACACTGTCGCGTCACTTCGTCGCAATGAAGATGCCTGGAAGATTCTATCTCAAAGTCTAACATCGGTGTACCTAGCTGGTATTGACCTACAATGGAAAGAGTTCCACCAGGACTTCAAAGCGGGCCACGAGGTTCTTCACCTGCCCGCGTATAGCTGGGACAACAAAAACTATTGGATCGACTACAAGAATGACTTCTGTTTGACCAAAGGCGGAGACTTAGTGGAACAAGCAGCCTCTAAGCCTGCTGCCCAAAATCTCACCATTGCAGCCCAAAAGGTGGTTGAGGTGCACAACGACGAAAACACAGCAAGTGTAATTGTCGAAACTGATATTAACGATCCACTTTTGGTGCCTGTTATTCAAAGCCATAAAATTAATGGAGCGGCTCTTTGCCCTTCATCATTATATGCCGATATAGCTCAGACATTGGCAGAATACCTTGTTGACAACTTCAAGCCTGAATTGAAAGGCCTTGGGTTGGATGTTGCCAACATGCTTGTTCCAAAGCCTTTGATTTACAAAAATGCCGGACCACAGCTTTTGCGCATCTCTGCTACAGTCGAATGGAGCTCTCAACAGATCCCACTCCAGTTCTATGCTGTCAATTCAGAAGGAAAGAAGATAGCAGACCACGCCACCTGTGTAGTCAAGCTATTTGACTGTGATGCCGCTCGTGATGAATGGAAGCGTAACTCGTATCTGATTCGTCGGAGTATCGACCGTTTGGTCCAGAGTGCTGTGGACGGAGAAAGCCACAAGCTAGGAGGCAGAATGGCCTACAAGTTGTTTAGCGCATTAATCGACTATGGTGATAACTACAAATCGATGAAAGAGGTCATCTTGGATAGTGAGAATTACGAAGCCACTGCTCGCGTCCAATTCCAAGCCGAACCAGCCAACTTCCATCGAAACCCGTTTTGGATCGACAGTCTTGGTCATTTGACCGGGTTTACGATGAATGCGAATGATGCTACGGACTCGGCCAACTATGTTTACGTTAACCACAGCTGGGACTCGATGCGCTGCCTTAAGAAGTTCTCATCCAATTCAACATACCGGAATTACGTGAGGATGCAGCCTTGGCAAGGTACTATCTACTCCGGTGATGTCTACGTCTTTGAAGAGGACGAGATTATTGCCGTATACGGAGGAGTGAAGGTAAGATAAATTGCCCTTTAATACATGGAACAATATCTAACATCCAGCAGTTCCAAGGAGTGCCACGTAAGATCCTCAACTCTGTGCTTCCTCCAGTAGGCGGCACACAGACAGCCTCACGAGCACCCACTAAAAAGGCGGCTCCTGCTCCTGTTACTGTCCCCAAGCCAAAGACTATAGCGAAAGCGGTTAATCCGGCAGCAACCAAGTCATCTGGTCCTAGCATTGTTGTACAGGCATTCAAGATACTGGCAGAGGAAGTTGGACTGTCTGAGTCTGAACTGACAGACGACCTTGTCTTTGCTGACTATGGAATCGACTCCTTGTTGTCCCTGACCATCACAGGGAAGTTTAGAGAAGAACTGAATGTTGACTTCGAATCAACAGTCTTCATTGACCATCCCACAGTCAAGGATTTCAAACAATTCTTGGGCCAGCAGACTGTATCTCCTACGGATAGCAGCGAATCGTCATCAGATTCATCCGTCTTTGACGACTCGGGATCGGCTTCAGGCTCATCCACCCCTGGAACCCCCGGCACACCTGCCGATATCAATACTCCATCTGTCAAAGCCGCTCCAAGTGACCAAGATAACAAAACTTTGGCCACTATCCGCCAGACTTTGATCGAAGAGATTGGTGTGTCGGCAGATGAGTTGACTGGGGAAGCTAACCTCGGGGAAATGGGCATGGACTCGTTGCTCTCTCTGACTGTGCTTGGAAGACTGCGAGAGTCACTGGATTTGGACTTGCCAAATGAGTTTTTCATTGAGAACCCAACCATGGATGACGTTGAGACAGCGTTGGATCTCAAGCCAAAAGCCCCAGCGGAGCCACCGACACGAATCTCAGTCCCACCATCTCTTCCTGCAGCAAGCTCATCGCCCAAGACCTCGGAGCTCGCACACCCACCTGCATCATCAATTCTACTTCAAGGAAACCCAAAGACAGCAACGGCAACTTTGTTCCTCTTCCCTGATGGATCTGGATCGTCGACTTCGTATGCGACGATCCCGAAGATCTCACCCGATGTCTGTGTTTATGGGCTGAACTGTCCCTACATGAAGACTCCCGAGAAATTGAACTGCGCTCTTCAGGATCTCACTGCTCCATATGTAGCAGAGATCAGGCGTCGCCAGCCAAAAGGACCATATAACGTGGGTGGCTGGTCAGCAGGAGGAATCTGCGCCTACGACGCAGCCAAGCAATTGGTCTTAGAGGAAGGCGAGACTGTGGAAAGACTGTTCCTTTTGGACTCTCCCTTCCCGATTGGCCTGGAGAAGTTGCCTCCACGCCTGTACCAATTCTTCGACACCATGAAAATATTTGGTGATGGCAAGGTTCCCCCACCCAAGTGGCTGCTTCCTCACTTCCTTGCCTTCATCGATGCGCTGGATATGTACAAAGCAGTCCCTTTCCCCAGCAGCGATCCTAAATACGAAAGCCGGCTCCCTAAGACATATCTCATCTGGGCAAAGGATGGAGTATGCGGGAAACCTGGCGACCCCAGACCTGAACAAGCACCGGATGGCAGCCATGATCCTAGAGAAATGCTTTGGTTGCTCAATGATCGCACCGACCTTGGACCCAACGGCTGGAACACCCTTGTGGGCGAGAACAAGGTGGCTGCAATCGAATCCATGTCGGGCGTGAATCACTTTACAATGATGAACGGTGACAAGGCAAAGGAATTGTCCACATTTATTGAGAAGGCTTTTGAATAAATTATTCTTTTTATGGCGTTTGGGTGTTGCTTTTCGGCGTTTATTGTTTCTGTTTCAATTATTTCCTTTGTCTTGGTTTATAAAATATGCTTTGTTCACGTCATTCTTTCCCGAGGCAAAAATGGGTTGCTGTTTTATCTTTTGACAACTTCTATTCGACAAATGTATACATGGAACAAATTTGGGCCTGTTCGAAACAGTGGCTAGATGGATAGGATTTAATTTAATGAAATGAAAATTCGTTCTTACTGAATTCATGTTGGAGTCTTACATAGTAGTGAAGCGGCCAGGGAATGGCACCTCAAATGTAGAGATCAATATATGCTCGTTAAACAATTTAACCATTGATTATTAGATTAAACCAGAAGATAGGTTTCAATGTTTACCACATGTTACAAGTTACACAAGTATTATCATAGACAAAGACATTATTATGAAAGTCCACTGCACTGCCCTCTAAATAGGTAGGATTGGCCCCTACAGTTCATAAAAAAAATATTAAACGCTACTAAATACACACGTTCTATTCATTTAACAATCGGATTAGATGACAGCGAGGAGAACCATCCCAAGTATTGCCGCGGAAGACCACGCAGCGGGAGAAAGTGAGGTACTCATGCTATGAGCGGTTGGAGATGTGGAGGCGGAAACAAAAGTCGAAGAAGGCAAAATAACCGACGGCGAATAGGTTGATGGAGTTTGATTGTCGATTGTTCCGTTCCAACAGTAACGTTGGAAACACTGGCTGCAAGCCTTTGGAACAGCAGTATCGGTTCTGTCAAACGATCGACTGAGAATAGCACAGCCCACGCAAGTGGTCCAGTTGGAATCTAGCGTACCATTGGCCTGAGTGGCAATATTATAGCCATTCAAAATGACATCGTCGCGCTTTGCGTTGGTGAAACCACTTTCCTGCGAAGACATATTCGACATGTAGGTAACGGGATGATTGGGCAAGTAGACGACCAAAGGTGCCGGCGTCGTCAGATTAGAGCTGTTGCAGCCGAAAAATGTCGGATGTGTATTGAGGCCTAGGTTGATAAAGGTGTTTTTGTCTGGAATAGAAGGGAACGATGTATCGTTGGCAAACCCTCCAAGGGTACGCTCATACGTGGTAACAAGTGATGTGCCATTGGGCCAGTAATGCGGATAGGGGTGATTGGTAGTGTCGACAGCAAAGATAACATCCACATTGCGCTTTCTCTGAATAAGCGGATTGAATGTAACATTTTCTAGTTTCTCGCCACCGTCAACTACGGTGAGTCTCGTATCCTGCGCAAATGGTGATGAATCCTTGTTGTATTGGTAGAATGGGCTGGGATCGTAGGCTGCAGGACCATTCACTGTTGAGTTAGTGGAGCCGACGGCACTAAGATAGTCTTTCAAAACATAGGAAAATAATTCTGCTTCAGATGAATTGCTCGGTAGCAGAGGAAGAATCTGAGTGCGAATGATGGCGGCGATATCCGTTCTATTCTCATTCCATGTGTCACTGGATGTACCGGTGATAAACCCAGCATTATCGAAGCCACGCACACAAGTTTCATTTTCTGGAACTACCCCATTCACAAATCGAGTCCCTAGATATTCTAGTGGCGCGAATCCATAGATAGAGTGGTCATAAGTGCCGAACTCCCAAGGAGAGTAGTCATAGACCGGTTCTTTCAAGGTGGGCAAGTCTTCGGACTTGTCAAAGTATTGACCATCAGAAACCACTAGAGGCAATGGCATATCCCCTTCTTGGAAGGCCTGGGTCTTTGCAATTGAGGACCAGGTAAGGTCGACTCCACCGTGACTAGCATTGAAGGAAAAATAGCCTTGTATCCGACCCCTACAAAGGTTAGTTCGGATTATTCACTTTCTACCGTCAACATGGCGAGTGGGATTACCAGAAATCTGGGCTACTGGTCACAAAACCAGCATCCTCCTTTGCCTTGACTTGGGCAGTGATATTACCCCAAAATTGTAGGGGGTTCACGGTAGCCGGGCCTACAAGTACGTTCTGAGAAGTAAAATCCTGTTAAGTGGAGACTGCCGTGAAGTTGTTGATAAAGACCGACGCGAGCAGCCAGGAACCTCCGCTAAGAGTTGAAACATAAGTGGCCGACTGCAGTAGGCCACCGAGCTGGCCCTTAGCAGTTGCACCCTCGGTGCGGTTGTCAAGGCCTTGAGAGCACCGGCACCATTCATGAATGCATCGAAGCCGCCGCCCGATATGGCAATACCAATATTAGGTAGGTTGGATGAGTTACTGGCGTGGCTCTCGATTTAGCTTGATGCGTCAAAGTCGTTGATATCAAGTTGTCCAAGAAACTCTTTCACGGCTGGCACGGTCTTGCGACGCCGAGTCTCCAACCAGGATGTTTCTTCGGAGGAGAGTGTCGAAGCGCTTCGAATACTAGGTCGGTCTTCCGGGCAGGCAACATGGACCGGGGCATAACCATTGGGGGTATTCGGAAACGCGCGATAATCAATACTCACGGCTTGGGAGGCCTCATGGTAGCCTGACGGAGTATTACCCGCAGTTATACCTGAGGTATGAAGCATTAGCCAAATGTTGTATAAATCAAGAAGAGCGGTGATCAAGTGGCACCTCCCCAACTTCTACCACAGACTTACATGGTAAGAGGCTTAAGCTAACATGGATTAGCAGTGTAGTGGATTTCATAATTTACACTCAGGACGACTCTATTAAAGAGGGATGATAAAGTAATAAATTTGATGGTAGAATGGTCTTGGTAGATTTCGGGGATGACCTCTCTATTTAAGCCCTCGAAATGCCCTGCATTTAACAGCGGAGTCTAGCTGAGCCTGCTAGCTAAAATATTTTCGTATTTTTCACGGCCGTAATTCTATCCATGCGACTTGACACCCTTTGGGGCGAGGTTAACAGCATTTACTCCTCGAGAGTGGATATGAAAAGGTTACCGTATTAAGTTAGTGCCATATCACTATTGAGCTAAGCTAATTTCGGATTGCACTCAATTGTCACCTTTTTCCTTTAACCTCAAGATCAAAAAATGAATTTGAGGAAATATATTCATATATTTCAACTTGACATACATCTTGTCGCCAAAGTACTAATGATCAAAAAGAAGTGGCATGTAAATTTAGTATATAATTCAACATTTGAAGGTTACTCCATGTCATTTTCCTGTTCCCAGGTGCCGGGAAATATGGGCAATTTGATTCCTAGCCTGATGACTTGTGCCATGTTAATCGCTTGCTGAATACCCATCGTATTTCCAATTCTATCGAGGACTAGCAGGATCCATTCTCTAGTGGTCGGTCCAGTGCCCATAGACTTGGCCGCAATGAACAAAGGCCACAGAAGGCGGAGTGCGGCCGCAAAGATCGTAAGAAAATGTTGAAAACAGTACGAAACGCTGGTGCAAATTTCATCTGCCATCTGTTGGATGATGGCAATGGACTGAATCATCGTCTGCTGGCATTCTGCTGCCCTGTTTATTTCCCACAGACGTAACGACATTGATCTAACCATCTCATTGACCACTATGCGTGTTTGACGATAGTGGTTCCACATGGAGGCAGTGTTGACATTCTGATACACGTGGTATTTACCATTGATGGCGGGGAAATGAGTATGGTCGCCCAAGGGAGAAGGCGAGTCATCGTCGACGACAGCATACTGCCAAAATGGGGTCAGCGAAATAGCCCATGACCTTAGATTAGCATCAACGTGAAGGGATTTTTCGATGAATAACCCTAGGTTCTCCTGTAAATTATGTTCCAATTCTGCGGCATCTACCTCAGCAGACAGATTGTTGAGCTGGATTAGTATATTGTAAAAATCTTCAACTGGTTGAGATAGCGCATCCTGCTTGGCTCTTGCGACCTTCGATAATTCCATCACCCCCGATACATCATATTTCGAATGTCTAAAGAAAACGGTGCTGATTGCCTGCAAACCACAAATTAGATCAAAAGAGGAAGTCTCAAGGGGATAAGTTGACATACATTTTGTAAACGCACAAGTGTAAACAATTGTAGCCCTGTGTATGAATTCAATTGCTCTAAGCCTCGTAGCTCCAGAAGCTTCGATGCGCCTCGGACATGATTATACCAGCTATGCATCGTACCCGGAGACTGAAATGTCATCATCTATAGCCTTTATTAGAATAGGCTCTTCGGCTGCTGTTAGAAAAGAAATCTCACCTCATACAAGCTAAGCAACACCACGGATGCCAAGGTGGAGTCGGACTTTGCTGTGAGTGGGTCTTTCAGGGCAGTGTTGGTAGCAAGCAGGGCTTCGCAGTAATGCTCTCCTGTCGATCGAGTTAGCCCAGGCAACCTCTGGACTCTCGATACGCTTGCTAGCCCTACAGCCTTGATTGTGGCTTGGAGCGCACAAGACGGGTCTGTAAGCAGTATTTCCGGCAAAATGGGGAGAAACCCATGGCTTTGTAAAGAGCCAACAGAACAGGAGAAGATGTCTCGCTCATCACCCGGAACAGGTTGAGGAACCAAAGGCACCATGGAAGTTGATTGTTCCGCATGTACTACTGGCTTGCGTCTGGCTTTGGCCTTGCTGGAAACTTCCTGAGTGTGATCATGGATCCTCAAGATTTTGGGATCTCGATACCCATAGCACTCTTGGTTCACCCTCAGGCATTGCCCACATGATGGACGGCGCTGGTCACACTAGTTGTTACTGATCAGCCATTTGTCGCCCATTCTCTAGAGCACTCACGCACTGCCAGCCGCCGCTTCCGGCATAAAGCACAGCCCAGAGCAGGCTTTCCTCTGTAAACCATAGCCCTAGGTTGAAAGGAACTTCCCTGTAGGGTAACGAGTTCGCATGGTGAAGTGTCGGACGCTAGCTCGCTGGGGGGTTTTGCTTGGCTTTTTAAAGCCAATTTAAAGCCAGCCCAAATTACCGAACAAACGCCAGGGGAGGCGCCAGGGCTGATTAGGCTGGATGCTTACAAGTCAGCTTTTCAGCCCCGAAATTTCGCTGTTTTAACCATGTTTTACCTAGTGTGTTCCGAAGAGCATACCGGAGACGGCTAGCACCTTGGCTACTAGGAATAATAAGGTTCAGCTCGATCTCTTCTTAGTACGTACGTAGTTCTACCGAGTCAATATTAATAGCATTGTTATCATTCAGGTGGAATTTTTGTTGCAGTACAGTAATTATTTATAATAATGCAAGAACGGAACTTTTCATAACTAGAGCACAATAAAACATTTAACACCCAGCAGCAAAATACGTTGTATACTTGATCTTTAAAAAACAATAAAAATAAAAAATGAAGACAAGAAATTCTTATTCGTAAATCGCAATCAACACTGGTCCCAAGAGTCAACTTGCGTGTTTCCCCAAACATCCACCCCGTCCATGAGCACCATGCCCATGCCAGACCAAAGATGCGTCGCCATATGGCAGTGCAACATGAAGGGCCCCGGATTCTCCACAAAGTACCGCACTGCGATCCAAGCTATTCCCCTCGGTGAAGTGACAAAAGTGTCTCTATATAGCGGTTGATCTAGAAAGAAACTTTCTGGACTTTCAGCTATACCTTCATCAATGGATGACCAGTTAAAGGTGCCTTGTGCGGAGCCGATAAGGAACATCTTGTTCGAGTGCTTGTGAATTGGGTGAGGGGGCTCAAGGGGCGTCACTGTTGGATCTTCAATGCTAATCTGGAAGACAATATCAACCCAGGTATTGTTCCGCGTGTTTATTTTCAGCGCATTTGCGATTTCACTGGAAGAAGGGTTGTAGATGACGGGCTCCATGGAGCCAAGGTTAGCAGGGAGAAACCCGGTGCCATCCAATGACCACTCCCAAGATGAGTTAATACGGGACAAGTTCAGGAGGTAGAAGTCATCGGCCTGTTTCGCAGGATACACTGGTGGGAAAGGTGGGAGATGGGAAACGTTTAGGGATATCACGTCAGAAGAAGTCGGTTGGCCGCCGTAGTTAATGTATGGGGTTGATACTCTTGTGCTGTGCTCTCCTCCGGCATATCGAAGAGTCGCATAGCCAGCAACAATTTGATTACCACCGTCGTTAGCGATGGTTATATTGTAGTTCGCGGGCTCCTTGTCGAGTTTGATAAAAACAGAGTAACGTTCGCCATTGTACAGTTCCAAGGTGTGCGCATACTGTGGCTCGATATATCGACCATCAACCTCATACACCCACATTGGATGTTCATCGATGGAAACAACGAGGGCTTTTTCACTGGCACCGCCGATGAAATTGAGACTGGCCCATCCGTAAGCAGGGTCGACCTCTACAACGGCTGTAGGCCCATCGCTGGCAACACAACCGTCATTAAGCCTAGGGGGTAGATTGTCAGGCTCGTGTGGCCAGTGACCCTGAGTGCCGATAACAAAAGGAAGGCATCTGTTTTTGTTGATTAGCAACCGATTTTCAAAGGATGATGCTACCAAAAAATACCCTTTGTCAGTGACGGTGGTGTTGAGAACCTCTTTGACGGAGGGGATTACCAGCGAATCCAACACATCTTCGCCAGGACAGTAGACAGAACCTTTTCCTTGGATGAGGACGCTGTCGGAGCAACTTTTTCATTGATGCGAATTAGAACCTCGGAAACTGAAGAAAAACCAACGAAACACTTACAAAATATCGTAACCAGTTTGTTTCATTGCATCCATATACTCAAATGAAGTGTATTGACTCCAGTCAGACACCATTATGAGCTCAGCATATTTCTCGGCGTTTCGAATACTCTCCAGTTCTGCCGTATCGTTGGTAATCATCGAAAATGGGTTTTCTCTCTTTGGAGATGGCCTATTAAATCAGGCATACTTTAATTAGTGATACGATGTTGATTGAATCAACGACAAATTAAAGAGCCATACCTAATTTGTATAGCACCATAAAGTCCATCTTGAATGGTGGCCATATCATGAGAATGGTACCAATATGTTCCATATTGCGTCGCGTGCCACTGGTAGTCGAATGTATAGTTGGACTGGATAGCCCATTGCGTGAGGCCGGGCACGCCGTCTGACCACGCCGTGTGTTTTTGTCTGAAACTCCAATTAGTTTCCAGTCCATAACACTTTCTGTATTCACGTAGAGAGGGTCTTTTTATACTCAATTCCATGAAAATGTACTGTAGTGTTGAATGGCAGGTAGTTATTCACTGTCACCGTAACATCATCTCCCTCGTCAACGACAAGAGGAGGTCCCGGAAATTGACCATTGACAAAGATCATTTCCCGTTGTTGACCATTGGGTGCACCGACTTCCCATGTTAGATCGAGATTGAAATGGACACAGGCGCTATGTGCGAGAGTTGCCAGGCCCGTTAAACATAGTACTTTTCTGGAGACGGCCATGATGCACGCATGTATTGATACAGATCAAAAAGGCACATCTAAGTAGGAAACAGAAATCCAAAAAAGAGCATCTGCTGGAAAATATTAATGGAAATGTAGAGTTAACAAAAGCCTGTTGGCCTGGGTATCACGTCAACTGACAAGGATAAGGATGAGGGTAATAATCCAAAGAATGAAACTTACAATCTAGTGGGTTAGATGTGCTGTCAGGATTTGATTATTCTTCATCTAAGGTGAAGAAAATGTAAACAATCCAAATCGAGAAGGCGGTACGTCGTCCCCTGCATCCAAGGGGCATTCCGCTACAAGCACGTCCCACAACTGTCCTATGAAATCGTTTGATTGCGACCTTCTTATAGATAGAAACCCCTGTGGTGGAGAGATAACTCTGGCATAACTCGTCTTTTTGTTTTTATTCTCTTGGCACGTGTTTGATAAGAGGATCAACATACCACCAACAGACTGCTATTATGTTAGACGCGTGGCCAATCAAGCCCTAATCCGCAGGACCAGCTACACGATACAAGAAAAAGGCAGCTTCAAAGCATAGATAATCTTTAATTTCGATAAACACAATTAATTAAACCATACTAAATTCTCGATAAGCCATTACTCATAACCCATAATTGAATCACTTTCCACATCAAAATATCGGAATATCAGAATTTCCCGTTCACAGATTAATACCAACAATCTTAGCTGGCTCAGAAAATACTCCATTAACAGGAGCGGTCTGACCACCATTCGTCGGAACATACAAGGTAGGGTATTTTCCATTCTGCATGAAGAGAACTGTCGTGGGTCCAGCAATAAGGGTAGAGTTGATACCTCCCTCAATCGTCTTCCTTGGGTAATCTTCATCTTCAAGGTCTACCGCGACGACCGAATTCTGTCCCAAAGTTGCCATATATGCCACACTTCCATCTGGTGTCAAAGAAAATCCATCAGGTATCAAAGTCTGGTCATTGAAAAGGATCTCGACCGGCCCAGTAGCTGTTCCTTCTTCTAGGTCGACGGGCACCCGTCCAAAGACCTTGTTTTGGGTAGCCGTAAAGTATAAGTATTCATCGTGAGATTGTAAATTGTTGACTCCAGCTAAAGCATGATCTTGTATGGTGATCGAGTAGTCGCCCGAAACGGTGTCCAATTTGTAGATAGCACCTTGGCCAGCATCTGCAATCAGGACAAGGGTTGAGTTTCGTCGTTTCTGGAAAGTATGTATGCCATGGAGAAATTGGGCCTCTGGAATCTTCGCGATTAAGCTTGCTGAGCCGTCATTGTTTGAATCCAGCTGCACTTTCCAGACTGAAAAGGAGCCAGGCTCCGGTTTGAGTGTGGCAGTGTCCAAATTACCCGCAGTCACAGCATAAACATCATCGTCAAGTCGTGATAGACCAATCACGCTGCCCACATCTGGAATAGTTGCAACTTGATCCGCCGTGCATTCGTCGACGTTGACGGCCCATACTTCAGGCACATCAGTCCGAGTGATCACCAGGTCGTTGTTTGGACGGCTAACGATGTTCGAAATCCAAGAACCGTTGTCAGGAAACTGATATACAGTGTAAACGTCGGACGCGTAACGCTGGAAACCGGGTTTGTTGGTGGCCAGAGTCAGTGACGGCAAGGCTGCCACGACGAGACTTGCTAGCAACATATACATCATGTGCTGTGATATCGTAGCCGACAAGTAGGGCAATGGTAAATTTCTGGATAGGGCGGGCCTACTCAAAAAGACTAAGAGGTGCACAGGATCAGAAGGGAAGAAGCAAACTAAACTTGGCAGATGAGAATAACCACAGGGACCAGTTTAGAGTCTACATCTAGGTCTTGGTCCGAGCACTAACATTCTTTTGTGAAAGGGCTGAGTAAAGGCTCCAACAAACAATTTCCTTGAATTTGTGGTCTGGTCGTTCGAGACGCTGTCCAGGAATGCTGTTTTTCCATTTCACATTTTTTTCGAGTTTCTCATTCCGTCGGGGGTAACAAGGGATGATCAGCAAGATTGACCTTGTCTAACAAGAAACATTGGATGTGCAACGCATGGCGTGTCAAACTGATAACCATCATGTCGTTGAGTTTCACTTATAAATTTGTTTGTTTGTGTTTTTGTTTTTTTCGTTTCCGCCTAGAGGTTAGTTATAGAAATTTTGTCTCCCTACGCGAGAGTCCCGACTATCAATGATGGTAACTTTCTGGCTACTCCGCAAACTTCAGTATTTAAAACTAAAAATATTTTACGTGAAATGGTTACTATGATACTGATTGATGTTCAAATGTTGTTCCGAGTTTGTATAGAGAAAGGCCGCTGTCTAGTAATGACAAGCTTGGAAAACTTCTTCGAATCGGTCCTCGTTCCATCTGACGGTCGGCTTCAGGCCTGCAAATTTCCAAACACCATTTATTTTGCGATAGTAATGCTCGTTTGTTGCATGGCTATGTCCCTTGAGCTTGACCGTCTTCAGATTTCCGTCGGTGTAAACCTGATGGGCGGCACGCAACTGGTGGTGACCGATGACTTCGGTGTCTGAAACTTTTTCCCACCAAGTAGCACCGAGAAGGTGTTGAGTCTTAATGGCTGGATCTCCTAGGAAACCTGGGTCTGTCACCATAGCCATGTAATCTTCGGCGTCCATCGAGTCCCAGCGACCAAGGGCGATTTGGGTATAATCAACCTGAGAAACTACTATCAGTTTTCGTTTTGATTTATAATATCAAAGTGCTTCATCTTTACAGTCAAAGTAGGAGCAATGATGTCCCTAAGGCGTTCCCAATCCTAAGTCGTTGTCAGCGCAATGTGGGCATTGAGTTATGCTATGAAGGAGCATACCTTGGAGTCGTAGCTATCAGCCCAGTCAAAGACAACCTTTGACAGTTCAAGATAATCTAGAGGACTATGAGTTAACTGCATGTCGACCAGAATAACTTGTATGAAATTACCTTGGAGGCTGATATCCAAATTCGGTTGCTTTGCGCTCACAAAGGGCGAGGATTCAGCATCGGATTTCAGAGATGGGGCCATGGTGAGCAAAATCGAATTTTAGCAGTGGTAAAATTTTATTGATGAAGTAAGAACTCTACGTCAATAGATACAGAAATCTGCGATAGAAGCAAATTAGCCTCACATAAGGCTTTCTCAATTACGTACACTGCGCTACTTGCAACGGATTCGTACAATCAAGTCCATTCATAGAAGGTTGCTTACGTGAATTCAGGTTTCCTTCACTCCTTGCATTCCATGGTTCTGCAACCGTGGCTTGACACGACTAAATAGGCCCAGCTAAGCCCAAATCCAATAGCCCTGGAATTCTCGGTGAAATCATTATTTCCCCCGGATCTCAAAGCACAGGTATGGATTGGAAGTGCGAGTGTAACAATAAATTTCCGAAAACGGATGATCTTTTTCGGCGGCGAATTCTACTGCAACCATGATACATTCGCATTTGAAATTCGATCCGTGGACAGGATAACCCTTAATACTTCAACAGATTGAGCGATACTAAATATAGGATTACTAGATTCGGTCTCACCGTCTTCAGGGCTGCGATTGTTTACTAGGGGAAAGAAAAATACATATGTAGTAGTACTTACTACCTAACTAAAATCCATAAATATACAGACATACATACCTATTTTTGATTTTCACGGTTTTTTAAGCTAAAATTCCTGACCTTTCTCATACACTACGCCCTTTCTATTCGCAACGATGGTCCTAAACAACGGAAGCAACGGCTCTAACGGTCACAACATGGAGGCCATCCCCAAAACTCTTGTTGGAAAAGTAGCACTTGTTACTGGTGGTGGTCGCGG
The DNA here is from genome assembly GCF_013368755.1 of Talaromyces rugulosus. Lineage (NCBI taxonomy): Eukaryota > Fungi > Ascomycota > Eurotiomycetes > Eurotiales > Trichocomaceae > Talaromyces > Talaromyces rugulosus. The sequence continues at coordinate 4,968,224 of NC_049564.1, forward strand.
TATCGGCGCTGGAATTGCCCTAGAATTGGCCAAACGAGGCGCCTATGTCGCCGTCAATTACTCTACTAGCGCTTCCTCTGCTGAAGAAGTTGTCCAGGCCATTGAAGATGCTGGTTCCCGCGGTGCTGCCTTCAAGGCCGACCTTACCATTGTTGAGGAAATCGAGGGCCTTTTTCGCGCTGTTGTGGCTCACTTCGGTCGTATTGACATTGCAGTATCCAACTCCGGCCGTGAGAAATTCAAGCCGCTAAGCGAAACCACTCTTGAGGACTTTAACGAGGTGTTCGACCTTAACACACGGGCCCAGTTCTTTGTCGCCAAGGCTGCTCACAAGTATCTCGAGCAAGGCGGACGGCTAATTCTCATGTCGTCTATTGCCGCCGGGGTGAGTGTTCCTGGCCATGCCCTGTATGCTGGCAGCAAGTCCGCCGTTGAGGGCTTTACTCGCTGCTTTTCTGCAGATTTCGGCGAGAAGAGGTGCACAGTCAATGCGATCGCGCCAGCCGGAGTCAAGAGTGATATGTGGCTAAAGAACTCCTGGAGATACGCACCTGGATGTGACAAGTCCTCCTCTTTGGAAGATATTGAGGCGGCGTTGGCCAATGGCAGCCCTTTGAAGAGATGCGGTGTTCCGGCCGATATTGGAAGAATTGTCTCTTTCCTCTGCAGCCAGGATGGAGAATGGATCAATGGTAAGTGATCGTTGTAATAGAACTTCTTATTTTTGCTTTTGCTAATGAGTTTTAATCTAGGCCAAATCCTTCCGGCCAACGGAGGTGCAAACATCTAAGAAGATTCTACAGCTGGAGTTAACCTAGCATCGTTTGTTTTGTAAATAGAAGTGATTTCTCTAGTTTTCCACTCAAATACATTATTCTAATAGAACCTTGATGTCATTTTCATTACATCTACTTGTCTACTTGTATCCGTAGCCATACTCTACTTATACTAATGTAACGTAGGGCGTATGTACGCTGTCTCGTCCTGAAGTTGCAGATGTAGTCGGTGAAACCCTAACTTCTTACCCACGACCAAGCAAGCGCATTAGAATGCTACGTACCTCTAAAACAACCGAGACACTGTAGAAGCCAATCCACGCATAGGGAGGTGGGCGGGTCACATTCCAGTAGACGTCGTACCGAGACATGCCACACATGAGAGACACTTTCCGTTTTCAGCCATTCTGACAGGATGTAACACTTGTCCAACATTTCGATGAGAAAAGTGGCCAAATTTTCTTGTTTTCATAAACTTGCGCTAGGCGCGTTTCTAGAACTTAGCTAGAGTAGTTGGCGTTCTCGCCCTCTGCCAAATGCTGATCTAGCTGACTAGGGCTGCTATCGGAAACCCTAACTGCCATTCTCCTTGCTTTGATCTAGGAAGGTGGGCAAGTCATGGGCCACCGGATTAGAACGAGCGGACTTGACAAGTGGCGCTATTAGAACCTGTGATTCTTTATTCTATTTTAGCATTTTTTTTCTTAGCATCTCTAGTCCTAAACCATGGCTGATGTGTCAAGCTGATACGTCCGGACTCCAGCGGCTTCCTTCCATGTAGACTAGCGCTAACGAGATACGGAACGTCCATAACATATCATTACTTTTTACGAAATAAAGAAAGCATCACAAACTTTGAATAAGTCAGGTCTAGTTAAGGTCATACTCACTTACAAATAATGCCCAAACTCGGGTAAGTCGCTAATTTGATCCCGGTGAAAGTAGACATAGAAAAGCCGGTCTCATCCTCACCACCCAGCCTCCTCGATTCCCACCATGCATACCTTCGATGTTAAATTTTCTGCACACGGCAGCTCGCACCCGTATTGTCTGGGGCTAAATATAGTAACTAACAGTACTATTCTTGTTTATATTACATATACATGCTGTCGGTTGGCTCTATTGTTATGCCCACCACTTTTTTATCTTCCTCCCCACAAATAACCATTCTCAAAAACTAGCCAAGATGACAAACTGGATCCTCGGTGACAAGTTCTACACCGTCTACCCACACAAGAACTCCATCAAGGGTTTGTGGGAGTCCAAGTGGAAATTTGCTGTATGTGTAAACAAATAACCCAATATGCTCAGTTCAACACAAGCAAGGATACTAATTTTTAGACAGTGTTCAAAGTCCATCTATCCTTTTCACGATGGCTCGATTGAGGATTTTGAGCCCATCTTCGAGAAGCTCATAGCCGAGAACATCAACGATGCTTACACTGATGATTACACCAGCGCCTTCCTGCCTGTTGCCAATGCACTTGAAACCAAAGCCCAGGAAGCGATGCAAAATGGCAACATCGAAAAGGGAGCCGAGTACTATCGCCGTGCAGCTGTAGTTTATCGGATTTCTCGCTTCCCCTACGTTAGCCCTGCCTCGGCGGGCACAAAGTCAATCAAGCGCCTTGCCTTTGAGCGTCAGAAGAAGGCCTACGTGGCCGCTGCATCAACCTGGGCACCTGCCATGAACGAGGTCGTCATCCCACACAAACGTCGTGCTGGCTCAGATGGCGCTTCGATTCCTCTTCTTGTTCGCGTGCCCGAACACGCCACCGCCAGTAAGCCGGTCCCCGTGGTGTTGATCATGACCGGTCTCGACGGCTACCGCTGCGACAACTCCCAGCGTACCCACGAGATTGTCGGCCGCGGATGGGCGACTGTGATCTGTGAGATTCCCGGAACAGCAGACTGCCCTGCTGACCCCGCGGATCCTGAATCTCCGGATCGTCTCTGGAACTCGGTGCTGGAGTATATGGCTTCTCGGCCCGAGTTCGATATGAGCAAAGTCGCTGTTTGGGGACTCAGTGCCGGCGGATTCTATGCCATTCGGGCAGCCTCGATGCATGCAAAATACCTCTTGGGTTGCGTGGCCCATGGACCAGGATCTCATCACTTTTTGAGCCCGGAATGGTTGGAAAGAATTGATGATCACGAATATCCTTTCCTGATTACCCCTGCCATGTCTGAAAAGTATGGCTTCAAGAGTGTTGAGGACTTCAAGAGAAATGGGCAGAAAAAGTTCTCGCTCGTGGAGACTGGTGTTGCCGACAAACCATCTTGCAGGCTTCTGCTCCTTAATGTGAGCTCCTATTGTTGTGTTTTAATCTTTTCAAGAGACTAACATACAATTTAGGGGGTTGATGATGGCGTTGTTCCCATTGAGGACTGCCTTGTCTTGTTCAACCACGGAACTCCTAAAGAGGGACGGTAAGAAATCATTTTCCTCCTCCACCTTCTCCCAATGCTGACACATGTGTAGATTCGTTGAAAAACTTCCACACATGGGCTACCCTACTAGTCTACCAGTTGCCTATGACTGGCTTGAGAAACTATTGGCCGGTTCTGAGCAATGTCTGAAAAACTAGGCTCGTTTGCTTTTCAGACACAGCAGGCTCTAAGTGGAGACGGATACAAATGTAGATTTTTCAATGTTGTTATTAATAGTCTTAGTGAATGGGTAAAGAAAAGTTTTGTGCACCAAATATCCAAAGTAATGTGGGTTTATGCCTATTCAAGTAGCAGTAGTAGTAGTAGTAGTCAAGTTTATTGTCTGTATGCAACCTTGGGCTATGACAGACACCCCAACTAGAGGCCCAATTTATTATACATGAGTGGCCTTTTTAGGGCTACATTTGTTCAAATAATCTTAAATGCCTATTCAAGCTTAACGATGAGCATTGGACAAAGTGTTTTGCAACATGAATCAAATATTCCACTTATTTTTGTAAATAAAATGTCTTGCATTGAAAATAATAACTACCCCCCAGCCCGCATAATCGTGTATCCCACTAATCAAGCCCATTGAGTGCTAACCTCCAGCAAAATCGGCATGTCACGCTCCCTAGTTTGAACTTAGGGGAATGTTGGTGGAGGATAAGCAGCCCTAACGAGATTATGTTAGTATCAACCACAGCCCAAAAGGGAGGAGAAAGAAAGAGGATGGTGTTACTTACCCAGACTCCCCAGAGTAAATGTAATTATTTGCCCCGGTCAAATCCAACCCGCGGTTTCCGGCGGCGTTTCCATACGATGGCGAACCATATGCCTCACAAACCTCTAGATGATCCACAGGGGCAAACATATCTTGGAGTTGGTCTGGTGCTTCGATGATTGTTGCTACCAAGCCTGAAACAACATGCCACTCAATATGGCAGTGCAACAACCAGATTCCCGGGTTATCTGCGCGGAAACGAATGACGGTGTGTCCAAAATTCTGCACCATAATAGTATCGCGTCTCATCGGTGTAGAAGATACATTGGCAAAGTAACCATCGAATGCGCCACCATCAACATCAGAGCGTTGCAAAACTTGAAATTGATGGCCATGCAAGTGCCAGGGGTGTAGATTGCCATGGTAGTTGTTGATGACGACCTCGACGACATCGTTATGCTTGACAACAATAGGATTGACTTGTCCATAAACTTCCGGGTTGGAGTAGTATTTCGCGCCGACCGTCAACGCAGTGTAAAGCGTTGGAACTTGCTGGGGCATATATGTTTGGCCATTGACGGAAAATCGCGTGATATTGTTGACAGTTGTCTGGCCGGTGCTCAACACGATTTGATGATCAACAGGCTCCAGAATAGGCTCTTGATCATATGGAACGAAGCTGACATCGTCGACGAAATCAAACTCGTTGAGGACAGGTGGTTCTGGCAGGGGTAGAGACTCGTCGTAAACAAGCCAAGCAGTGGCGTTCGGATTGTAACCATCAGGAATTGCCCGGTTTTCGTATACAAACATCATGTTTATATCCATGGTGTCCCAGAATGCATAGTTCTTGCTTGCGTCCGCTTTAGTCTTGATAAGGACGCCAAAGCGCTGACCAGTAGCCACGCGAACATTCCTTTCGCCAACGGAATATGGCTCTACATAGACGCCATCGACCTCGACCACAGTCATTTCATGATCATCAAATAGGAACGCATGCCCGGGCCAGTTTCCAACGCATATTATACGGACATAATATGTCTTGTTTGGCTCAACTTTGAAAATCGATTGTGTATAATCATTTACCAACACAGCATCAGGGATCGGCTCTTGTCCATGTTCAGTTTCTGAATTTTCGGGTGACTGATACGAGTCGAGGAGTTCTGGCATCTGCTTGTGGTACCAATCCGACAGCAGAACCGTAAACTCGTCATCGTATTCAAAGGGTGGGCTCGGGTCGTGAACAATCAACGCTCCTCGCAACCCATCGGGATATTGGCCCATGTTGTGTGAATGGTACCAGTATGTTCCAGGTTGATCCGTCTGTTTTGACAATAATCAATATCAATTTCACGGGAATTTCTCACTCACTTCTACACTTACTATGAAATCGTAGCGGATTATAGAGCCAGGAGCAACGGGGCATTGGGTAACCCCAGAGCTACCATCCATGGTTGCAGTCATGTACTGGTGCATACCGTGCCAGTGAATACCAGTTGATTGATTCCCCAAGCTGTTTTCGACGTCGACAATGAGCCGGTCACCGACGTCGACGTCTACCTGGGGACATGGCCATTCACCATTGATGCCGATGACCGGTCTTTCGAATCCATCAGGGGCGGCATTGACCCAAGTAATATTCCAATACAAGTAAACATCTTTGGCGGCGGCAAACTGGATGATGCCAGAGAAACAGAGAATTAAAATAGGGACATACATTTAAGCTGCCTTATCCAAAAAAAAAAAAAGAATGACTGTTGGTTAGTAAAAACGAACGACAAAACGAAATGACTGGAAAGAAAGAGATCGCGTTCCACAACAAAATCGAGAAAAAACTAAACGAACGTAGGCCGAGAGATTGAACTATTTATTCAAAACCCAAAACACCACGAGGTTATCGGCTGTGCGTCTGGTCGTGTATTGTTTATGCAAAATTCCGACGCGAAAGCGTATCCTTGGGAATGTACCTTCAAAACATCCATATCAGTGACCCTAGTCTGTAAGGAAAAGAATTTTTCAAGCCAACCTCGGGAAGACAGTAGCCAATAAGTTGTGAAGTTTTGAGCAAAAGAACGATGCCCCTTGCGTCGTCCAGAAAATCCGCAATGATCGATCGAGGTCTCCAGGGCAGATCGGCTAGTTATACTTTCCCCTGCCCCAATATTATTAATACCAGTACCCATTCTTTCATAAGCTACACTGTCAATACCTCGAAGATATAAACCATAACAGTTGAGATATCTAGTTTCCACACCAAGCGGTGACAATTACTGCATGCATCGCTTTAGCTAACCGATACCCACTCGCTTCTTGTATACCATTAGCCTCTATAGTATAACATACCTCTAATAATAGTAATTGAGGAAACTAAAGAAGGCGAGCTAGCCATTGCCCAATAGTATTTTAGATATGTTAATATGCAGACTACCTTGGTTCCGTTTCCGGCTTGCCCCTCGACGGTAACCGGTTTCTTCAGGGACTAATTTCCGCTTTCAATAATACATATGTAATTGGAATGTTATTGTTATCAGGGACAGAATATTTCAATGTTATTGTTACATACACTGGCGGATTTGGTTGGTAGTTGATCCTTTGGCACTTTACGGTTAAGCTTCAGACAGCTAGATAGTTTAACAATTATAGTAATTCATATTCACTCATAAACTATAAATTAATATAAATTAATATCACTTAAAATAAAGACAAATAAATCCATAATATTTAGATTTTAAAACTAATATTTAGAAAATTCTATATATTAACTAATTACTGTCAACTAAAATATAATTCAAGAAATATATAGTCTGACGGTACCGATACAGTATCAATTGACCCACACATTTGCAGTACAGACCAGCTAACACCTAGACCTCTAAACCACCTCATTTTCCTAGCAGTGTTTTGTGTACTACGTAGCTTCTACACCGGATTACAGCCCAAAAGCTAACTGAATTGCTTCATTGGAAAAGCAAAATCCGCGCCGGAAAGAAAGCCGGGATACATGTATGCCCCCCCCGCACCCGTATATTTATCCGTGTGGGCTATGGTGTCAACACGACCCATTAATAATCAAGTAATCGACGTTAATTACGAAAATTCTCACAAAAGCACACAGAGTACACACATACACATCTAGAATATTGCACGATATCAACCACAATGGCTCCCGTTGACCTCCCTCCATTCGACAAACTGACCCTCGACCCCTCCGGTCCCAAAGGGAATGCCTGGGGTCTCTTCGGCAAAGACAATAGCCTCGGCATGCTCAATCTGCTCACCCCAGATGTCGTGCAGGCTGCAGCGAGTGAAATCAAGGACGGAGACCGCTTTGGGCTGGACTGGAAGCTCAACGCCCTCGGGCAACCGTCCTTTGGCAGACAGCCGTTTCACCAGAAGATCGTCTCCAAGGCGCCCAGAACCATCAATGATGATGTTTTGACCTTCAACACTCAAGGGAGCACGCAATGGGACGGATTCAGACATTTTGGTTTGTGTTTTCCGGCATGTCTACACTATAGCTTCTTCCTAACGTCGAACAATGCAGGTAACCAAACACACAAAGTGTTCTTCAATGGCACGACGCAGCAGATGATTGAGACCAGCGATATCTTAGGTATTGATTGTAAGAGAACCACACTCCTCCAAGCAAATTCCATGTAAGACTAAATGGTAAACAGCCTGGGTAGAAAAGGGTGGCGTTGTTGGACGCGGCGTACTCATTGACGTTGCGTCTTACGCCGAACGCAACAACATCACTTTTCCTGCGTTTGAGTCCTCGGTAATTCCACTAGATCTCGTTAAACGCGTCGCAGAAGAAGAAAATGTCACCTTCAGGCCAGGCGACATCCTCTTTATCAGGTCCGGATTCACAAAGGCATTTGAGAGCCTTGCCGCCGACGAGGCGACTGCAGTCGGCCGTCGAGAAGTGGCCAAATATGTTGGCATTGAGTCGAGCGAGGCAACTCTTAGATGGCTTTGGGAGAACCAGTTCGCGGCTGTGGCAAGCGACGCAGTCGCCGTCGAGACCTCGCCTGTCGATGGGCCCCAGATCCCTCAAGAATGGTCATTGCATCAGTGGTGTTTGGCTGGCTGGGGCATGCCGCTTGGCGAGATGTTCTACTTGGAGAAATTGGCAGCTCACTGCGCGGAGAAGAAGCGGTGGTCCTTTTTCTTTTCGAGTGTACCGTTGAACGTGAGTTTCCTTTTCATGCCTTGGGTATTTCCGTTGCTAATGCTTTTCGCGTACAGGTCCCTGGTGGTGTCGCGAGTCCACCAAATGCTGTTGCCATCTTTTAAGAGACGATTAGAGACGGGCAGGTTATGGGAGGCCATTGTGAAACTACATAAGCGCGATGATCGACTTTTGATATCCATTGACCTATATTCTATATATATACATGAGAATTCAATGAAAATGCACACTTTTTAGAGACCATCCAGGTATCGACCGTTAACGCCCGCCAAACACAGAATGCAAGTTGTGTTAATCACTCAAGTCCCATCCATTCGCCTGATTCGCTGTCGCTAGCATCAGCCATGTCATGATCGACAGGGGCGCTCTCATCAATTTTCAGAACACCGTTGGTCTTTTTAGGGCCGAGGATCGGCTGTGAAAGAAGATAATCCAGATCGTATAGGTTTCGTTCTGTGAGCCTTTTGAGACTTTCACGGAAATCATCTAGAACTCTCTGCAAGGCCCTCAATTCCGGGGCTAATTCCCCACCATGCTCCTTCAGATATCGACCGTGCACACTCAGCATTGATTCGATCCAAAGCAGGTTGAATTCCAGGTGCGGTGTCTCATCCGTTGAGAGAGCAATAAACCGAACAAATCGGGGGAGGTAGGTTTGCGGAATGGAGCGGACAATGTGAGGAATGTCAACATGTGGAATACTTTCGTACACCGTCCGAATGAGGGGCGCCTCATTCAGACGGAACGCCATGACAAGGGCTTTGAGGTAGGACGCATCGTCTGTTGAAACTGCAGACGAAGCTTTCTTGGCTTCCTGGAGAGTGTCCAGGATAGAATCTGGAGTGATATTGATGTCTAGGTCAAACGGGTCAAAAACAAATTCCGTGTCAAGGCTGTAGATAAGAAGGCCCTCCGTTGTCGCAGCACAGAACGACCGGCCAGTAGGCGAAAATGAGACAGCTGAGACTCGGATTTCTGGCCTCGTCTTTCGTGCTCCAGCATCACCGCGCTTTGCACCAGGTAGACTGCGATCAATACGGTCTTCCAGGTCAGAAGCTTCACCGGTCTCGTCAATCAGGTCTTGTGGTCCCGCTTCTGTCATGTTTTTGCTATTCAAGTACTCCTGAGTGCCGTCGATGGACGTGTTCACAGAGACCGTATATTTCTTAACAAGGGAGCCTGTTGTCACGTCGTACAAGCAGATGTATTTGCTATTGCCTCCGGCCAGCAAACAAGATCCATCGGCACTGTATGTGATTCTCGTGAATGATTTTGTTCCTTCAACATTAGCAGCTGTTCGTCGATCAGAAACTTTTCTGCCGCCAGAAACATCCTGGCGTCCTTCGATGGAGCTCTCTTGGACGGCGTCAAACACATTCCAGAAACTTAGTTGGCCGTCAAGTGTGGAAGCAGCAATCTGTTTGCCATCTGGTCTGAAATCAACACTGAGAACATCAGTCTGTAGCTGCAGTGGTTCACTAGTTTGCGATCGCCCGAAAATGCTCCATATACGAACGGTCCGATCCCAGCTACCGCTAACGAGATTGCTTCCGTCGGCAGCAAATGATAGCGACACAACAGGTCCTTCGTGGCCGGCCAGACGGTCGAGTAATTGACCAGTCTGTACGGACCAAATATGGATGTCAAAAGAATCCTGTGAGCCGGCACAAACAACTTCTCCGCTCGGATCTACCGCCAAGGAAGTAAATCCGAGCCTGGACGGGGCTGTGAATGTTCGGAAATTTCGATATCTGATAAGGTCCCATGCTCTTATGGAGCCGTCTAAGGATGATGTGTAGAGCACGTTTCCCTTTTTAGAAAATCTGCAATCCGTAACAGCGGCTGTGTGTTCTGTGAATGTCACTATGCAAAACCCAGAGGCAGTATCCCACACTTTGATCTTGCCATCGTCGGCAGTAGTGATGACTCGTTGTCCGTCGGCAGAGTAGACAAGCGCGTTCAGCGAGTCTAAATGCCCTTGCTGCTTTAAGATGTACGACTCTGATTGCCATTCCCAAACAAGAAGTTGACCATGCTTGGAAGATCCAAATGCCAGCCACTCGCCCGACTTGTTGATGGTGACAAAATCGATATTGCTTTGCGATACACTGATCATAGTCAGTATGGAAGAACGCCGTTTTGCACGAGCGGGACAACTTACCTCAGCATATGGATATTGTTGAAGCCCGGCACTTCATACAGCCCAAAGAGGCCGTTGGAGAAGCCAACGACTAGTAGATTGGTCTTGGCATGGAAGGCGGCGCACTTCAATTTGGCATCGTTCTGCATGAAGAAGTCCTTTTTCATAATTCTCCAGCGGGCATCGCGTTCCGTTTCGTCTTCCAGCCTTTTTGTGGCATACTCCCATCGGAAGAGAGCGCCATCTTCGCTCACGGTGAAAATCTATTGCCGAGTCAGCTGCGAGTCCACACAAAGCTGGCGCATAGTCCTACAGATTCCTGATCGGCGGCAAAAAAGGCAGCCTTGACTCCCTGACGATGTCCTGCAAGCGTAGTCGGCTCGAATCCATCTTCGGGGTCCAAACTCCACACGCGGGCGGTCAAGTCCTTTGAAGATGTGAGGATGAATCGAGAATCGCTAGACCATTCAATATTCTGGATTGCGTCAAAATGCCCCGCCAGTTCTCTGTGGAGGACGAAGGGTGCAAATTCAAGTTCTCCACCAGCGTCGGTCCCGGGAACCGACGGAGTCTGCCATAATTGCAATCGCCGTCCGATTCCAACGGCGAAATGGAGGCCGGACGGGGAAAACTTGAGCGCATCGACGGAGCCCTTGAAGGACATGTGATAAATGACAATGCGTCGCTTGAAATTGGTCAAGACAGCGTGGCCATCTTCGTCGACAGTGAGAAGCAAGTTCCCCTGCGGGTTGAGATCGAGTCGGACGATGTTTTTGCGGTGGAAGAGGGGCAGAGTGTAGGATTTATTGCTGCGGCCGTGTTAAAAATAAAAAAAGAACAAAAATATTGAAGAACAAAAGTGTGGACGTACTTGACCAAGTCAAAAACAGTGACCCTGTTGCCTACGGGCGACAACAAGCAGGTGCCATCGGGGTTGAAGAGCAGGTTGCCTTTGCCATAGACAGTGCCCAAGAGATTGGAGAACTGGCAAAACGGTTAGCCCGACTGCGGCATTGGCTGTGGCAGGGATCGCAGTGCTCACCTTGAAGTCCGTCTTCATTTTTCCTCTTGTCAAATCCCACTACTCAGGCTGCATGTCTCGGCGGCTGCGAATCTGCAGATAATAATTTTGTGAAGCTTTTGCAGGGCCGGAACGATAAGCAACAGTTAATCCGGCCGGTGAGCACGACGCTAGTCCATTCCGGGGCAAGCGCGGCCCGCGGCCTGTGCCTTCCCGACGAGCAGGAATAGCGGCATCTGATTGGCTGCTGGACGAAAAGCCCCACCGGCGTTCAGGGGCTCCGACGCTGCACTTGCCCGACTGGCCCAGGCAAGAGTCAAGGCCAACAACTGCCTGAGCCTGCGCTATCGATCATCTCCATCTTTCTTTGCTTGAATTTCCCCTGCTCGCCATCCTCCTCTGTCTCTCTGCCTCTGTCTTCCTCCGCCAGCTGTGGTGCCCCGGCTGTTCTGTCTGTCTGTCTAATCTGACGACGCTGCTGTGATTTTTGTTTTGCCCCAGGTGATATAGACACCACTCGCCAGCTCGAAAAAAAAAATGGCCCCCTCAACTGAGACTCCCTCGCCTATTGGCATTGCCAATGTAAGTCCATGTCCTGATGCTAATGTGTGAAATCCACGGATCAATCGCTAACATAGACATTGATGTAGCTCCCCAACCAACGGTACGTGGAACGCGGCGTGTTTCGAGGCCTTTTTGTGCTGGTGGATCTTTGGAGTTCTGACTTGATACAATAGCCACAAGATTGTCGCGAAGCGGGGAGCAGCTTTCACAATTATGGTACGCCTTTTCCATGCAAGTGGTATATGTTGTTGCAGTAATTGATTGACAAGTGTAGGTTGCTGGCGAATCCGGGTTGGGAAAGACTACCTTCATCAACACCCTGTTCTCCACCACCATCAAAAACTATGCCGACCACAAGAAGCGACACGCCAAGCAGATTGACAAGACCGTTGAGATCGAGATTACCAAGGCCGAGCTGGAAGAGAAGTTCTTCAAAGGTGCATCTCAATTTATATGGAATATAGCTCCCAGTTACTAACTACCATCACCCAGTCCGCCTTACCGTTATCGACACCCCTGGATTTGGTGACTACGTCAACAACCGCGATTCGTGGCAACCCATTATTGAGTTCCTCGATGACCAGCATGAGTCGTATATGCTGCAGGAGCAACAACCCCGCCGAACGGACAAGATCGACCTCCGTGTCCATGCCTGCCTCTACTTCATCCGCCCCACCGGCCACACCTTGAAGCCTCTTGATATCGAAGTCATGAAGCGTCTGAGCTCCCGAGTCAACTTGATTCCCGTTGTCGCCAAGGCTGACACCCTCAGCCCCGCTGACCTGGCTCGCTTCAAGCAGAGAGTAAGTTTGGGGGGATATTTCCGATGACTGTCTAAAACTCAGACTAATTTGATCCAGGTTCGCGCCGTTATTGAAGCCCAGGGTATTAAGATCTACCAGCCCCCGATCGAGGAGGACGACGAGCATGCCGCTGCCCACGCCCGCAGCTTGATGACCGCCATGCCTTTCGCCGTGATTGGCTCCGAGAAGGATGTTAAGAACAACGAGGGCAAGGTCGTCAAGGGCCGTCAATATGCCTGGGGTGTTGCCGAGGTTGAGAACGAGGACCACTGCGACTTCAAGAAGCTCCGCTCCATTCTCATCCGTACCCACATGCTCGACCTCATCCACACGACCGAAGAGTCTCACTACGAGGCTTACCGCGCCCAACAGATGGAGACAAGGAAGTTTGGCGAAGCGCGCCCACGCAAGTTGGACAACCCCAAGTTCAAGGAAGAGGAAGAGACCCTTCGCAAGCGCTTCACAGAACAAGTCAAGGTCGAGGAACAGCGTTTCAGACAATGGGAGCAGAAGCTTATCGCGGAGCGCGACCGCCTCAACAAGGACTTGGAAGCTACCCACGCAGCGTACGTTTTCCATGCCCCTAAATACATGAATGACACATCTAACCATTGGCAGTATCAAAACCCTCGAGGGCGACTTGGAAACAATGCAAGGTTCTACCCGGAGCCACGGTCGTCGTTAGGTGTTTCTAAGTTATTACCCCTTTTTCGGAACTACGCTTTGGCCGTTAATGTCAGCACTCTTTTCTATTTGCGGAACCTTCTTCTCTTTTGGTGTGATCTTTCAATGAGCGAACAAAAAGTACTGAACCTTCCGGACCAGACGACGCCCGGCCAAGGAACGACGCTGACTGTTTTGGTTTGGTAATTCCTGTTGAGTGATGGCCTCTACTTTTCTCTACCTACTACATAATATCCCTTCACTAGTGTCGTAGCGTGCCAATGCAATTTTAATCTCGTCTGTGTGTTCTGTACATGTTTGAAAAAAGTAGAATCTTAAGATGCCATAAATCAGCACCGTAAATTCATGCCAATAGCACTGACTGTTTGGTACTAGAGATGATTGATGGTCGAAACTGATGGTCTGAGCTCCCGGCCGCCGTTGTTCCCCACCGCATCGGATAAGCTTCGCGCGCCGCAGCAAGAACAGCTTCAAGACAGCTTTTCCGGGTCCTCTCTTGAACACCGTGGTGCTTGCAATCAATCGTCTCTTAATCCATTGCTTCTCCATGCCATCTCCTAGCCAATTTCCCCACCAACATGCTCACACGCTACGAACTCACAGTGGTAAGCCACTTCCACACTTTATTCTACCAGATGAACTTGAGCTGACCACCCGCCAGGTCCCGTCAATACGGTGACATTTTCCAGTTACCCAGGGACATATGTCCTGACCGGCTCTTCTGATAGAGCTGTTCACATATCCCGCGCTCTGCCCAGCTCCAACTCGAACTCCATCGCCGAGACCACCCAGCCCATCCAACGGTACGAAGCACACGGGTATTCCGTCCTTGACATCGCCGTCAGTGCAGACAATTCCCGGTTCAGCAGTGTCGGAGGAGACAGACAGGTGTTTCTATGGGATGTCGAGCAAGGATCTACAGTGAGGAGATGGGCGGGCCATACGAGTCGGGTCGAGGCTGTCCAATTTGCCGGTGAAGGGGATTCCGTCGTCGTGTCTGGTGGGTTTCCTCCTGGCGAAAAAAATGATGAAAATTGGAAGCACTAAATACTTATCTCTCTCCTTTCGGAAAATAGGAAGCGCTGATACTACGATCAATCTATGGGACGCAAAATCCAACTCGATCAAACCTATCCAGAGCTTGACTGAAGCCACGGACACGGTCTCTTCGGTTCACGTGCACATGCCTACGTTCTCGATTGCCAGTGGGAGCTACGATGGAAGAGTCCGAATCTACGATCTTCGCATGGGCCGGACGACTGTGGATGTGATCGCGCATCCCGTCACAAGCGTTCGCTGCTCAGCGGACGGCAACGCCGTACTCGTTTCTAGTTTAGACGGCCGCATTCGGATGCTGGATCGCACAGACGGAAAACTGCTCAAAGCCTTTGGTGGAGAGGAGGACCAGGCCGAAAAATATGGACAGTCGCGATACTTGAACAAGTCGCTCCGAATACGCTCTGTCTTTGCCAAAGCTGACGCCGTGGTTCTCAGTGGCAGTGAATCTGCAGACATGGACAGTAAGCAGGGGACCAGCCAGGCGTCGGTGTTTGCGTGGGACGTCTTGAGCGGAGATGTTATTGCTACAGTTCCTGCTGGAGAAGGAATCAAGGTGGTAAGCTGTGTATCGTGGAACGAGGCAGGAGGGTGTTGGGCCGGAGCCTGTGCAGACGGTGAGTTTCCCCCCCCCCCCCTGGGACCAACACAAGACGAGACTAATACACCTTGTGTAGGCACTGTGAAAATCTACAGTTGATGGATAATTTCCACCGTTGCTATAAGCGTCAATATAATCTGGAACGCTAGCGATGGCAGCGTCGGATGTCGAGTCAAGCCGGCCAACCACCGCACACCGCCACATAACGTGCATTTGACTCTACGCTATTCAGTCTCGCAGTTAGGTCCTGCACGGGCACGTTAATTTATCGCTGCGATCCATGCTCTACTAGAAGATGCATGAGCTGCAGATGATTGAGCGTGTATAAATAAGTCCCGTCTTAGCCTTTCACCTCGTGCTAGAAACCGTCACAGTTCACCATGCATCTACAACAAACCATACTTCTTTTGACAGCTGCTCTGGCTGTGTCCAGTGCAGCATCCTCCAATGTCACTGTCTACCGGAATGAGTCCTTTGTTCTCGGTAACAAGCTTCCGGCATCCCACGCGACGTCCGATGGAAGTGACATTGTGAATCTCTTCTTCGGACTGAGTCGGTCGACAACCTGGAAACTCATTTCAAAGACCAAACTCGAGGGAGACACCGGCGAGCCCGAGGGCATGGTTCGCGTGGGCGACGACCGTCTTTTTGTTTCGTCCGGACAGTGGACCGTCCCGACAGAAAAGTACAACGAAACCATCAATGGCACCGATCGCACACCAGGCGCTGGATTTGCGCATCTGGTCATCTACGACCTTCAAGGGCAGCGGATTGCCAATGCCTCACTTACCGCTCCTGGCGATATCGAGTACCACGGTGGCGGCGTCGACTACGACGGCCGTTACATATGGATCACTCTTGCTCAGTACAGACCCAACACCACGGCCACCATTGCGCGAATCGACCCTCTCACTCTAGACCAAACCCGTTTGTTCCGTACAAAGGATCACAATGGCGGTATTGTGCACGACACCATCACCAATGAACTCGTGACACTCAACTGGGGCGGGCGAAACGCAACTACATGGTCTCTAAAAGAATACCCAAAACGCTTCACCCCTCTTCCAGGATTCACACCCCCAGTCCGCAGCGTTGCTACATCGAGCTTTTTTGTCGATTACCAAGACTGCAAATTCCTGGGCCACCACGCCATCCCCAGCCTCATGACAACTCAAACTCATCATCACTCTTCGAGCACGTCTCTTCGACCCATCATGCTCTGTGGCGGCGTGGCTACCCTTGGCGAGTACAATCTAGGTGGACTGGCACTTGTAGATTTGGAGACAATGCTGCCACTTTGGGAAGTGCCGATTTCCTTGACGAGTGATTTGGGGGTATCGCTGACGCAGAACCCGGTGGATGCGCACGTTGTGGACGGGAAATTGAGGGTTTGGTTTTTGCCGGATCAGAGGAATAGCACGTTGTATATTTACGAAGCGCAGTGAATATATAGACCTCTGTGTGTAGTTGAGTACATAGAAAGGAGCTCTTCTCGTGCACAATGTGTGAAACGTGATAGTGAAAAGCAATGTTGATGTCAGTTTATATAGCGATCTATTTATGATTCGTACACCTCGTAAATGATTGTAACCACCCCTGCATACCCAACCGCAAAAATCCTTCAATTCTATTCTATTCAATTGCAAGCAAAAATTATACGTACGGGTCAGGCTTCTTCTGCGGAGGCGGTCCAATCCACCGACCATCCTTGAGCCAAACCCCAGAGCCTCCATAGTGGCCCGTTGACGAGCCTCTCATAAACGCAAACCGGAAGAAAAGATCTTGTGGTTCGCCGTAATCTTCATCATTAATATGACGCGCTTCTTGTGGTTGATCGACGTCCATGTCGAGCCCCGTGTTGATCAACTCCAGTCCCTCGGAGCCGTGTCGGTGCCAGGTGAATTTCCCCTTGCGGTTTTCATCAAGATAGCCACGCCAGCGTTCAACATCGTTGACGAGGATGCTGATTCCGTCGACGCCGAGACGGCCCATTCGTTCATATTCCCAGAGGTCGAATGTGATGTTTCCGTTGCCGTAATAACGACTCTCGTCCCAGAGACGTAGCGACGGGGCAGGTTCTAAACTGATGGCAACGGATGAATTGGTGATATTTGGATATGATGCGCCCCACCATCCTCCGGGGGTTGTCGGGTCTTCGCCCAGTGCCGCGGGTGTCTCGATGATGGACGCGAAGCCCCAGCGGGCGACGCCATTGATGAATAGACCTAAAAGTAGACCCTGGTAGATTACCGAGGGGCGCGTTGGGATCGCTGTTCCCGGTATAAGTAGCATTGCAAGGATGTAGTGATGGATTCGAAGTCGAAGTCCCGGTAACGCTAGCAAGAAAAGGATGCCAGCCACAAAAGATATGTAGACCTTGAGATAACGTGGCATCAAGCCCGCTTGCCGAATGAACCACGTTTGGGTCAGAACAATGGTGAGGATGATAGTGACTACTATTCCGAGTGCCAACTTGGCACCGGGTTGGTTCTGCAGATCGTGTGGCGTGAGTCGTTGGAGTGGGATCCAGAGAGCAAATGTATAGTTGTTCAGAGCGCCAATAAATGCAGGGGTTAAATATAAGATCGTTTTCTCCAGTTGATACCCGGGACTGGAGAAGTTTCTCAGCAGTATACGAGCTGCGTAGAGATATAGTACGTATGCTATGAACGAAGCAGGAAGCACGCGTGATAATAATAGCGAGAAGAGGTCTGTGAGTGACCCCATGTTAGGTGGGTCGGATACCACGCCGACGTGGATAATGAGTAAGCCAAAGGTGCTGAAGAAAAACACTCCAGGCGAGGTTGTGAAAATGGAGATGAGCGCCACCGCCGCAGTGGTGATGCCGAGCAGTAGCCATCGAGGATCCGAGGGGCAAGTGGCCTGGGCAGAAGAAAGCGGAACAAAACTAAACGACTTTGGAAAGGTAGATGTGAATTCAGTCGAAGTAAATCCGTTTTGTGTAGATGCTGGGAACGAATGTGCAGCTCCCTCCAGTTTCACCACACCACATCCACCGCCTGCATCGGTGACCACGCCAGCGTGTATGGCGGCTTGGCAAACAAAACTATCTGCGCGATAAATACCAGGCTCAGAAGAATTCGACTCGGGTCCGCCAATAATAAGGGGCTGGTAGTTGAGCGTCTGATTGCCGACAGTGCGTTCGTCGAGGAGAATCAGAGACTTGCAGTTTGCCGGACAACGGAAAGCAGAAGGCGAAGCCTTGAATGGGCGGCAACCATTGCCATTCAGGCCGCAGCTGTTCCCAGAAGACCTATTTCTGTCAGCCATCACGGGAGCTCTGGAAAGGCGTTGTACCATGAAACATACCAATACGAAGAAGCGCAAGAGATGGGCTGCGGACGGCCGTAGCCTTCAATATTGCCGGACGTGTTCGATTTGACCAAAATCAAGAACCAAGTCAGAAACCAGATAAAATATATAAACAGTAATGCCGCTATTTTGCGGGGCTTTGTGTGCGCATAGTGGTCGAAGAGCTGCACAGGGAGCTCTTGTATTTTTGGAAAGAAAGGTCGAAATCGCAAATCATGCGGGGGATCGGGGCCTTTAACCCAGCGAGCCGTCGCGCGGGCAGCTTTTCTCAGTGGCAATGGAACCCAGCTCCAATGAAACGAGGCTGATGACTCTCTGAGCCAGACTGGCATACGAAACGTCGTCCCGGAGCTATAGGTCTCGCCCTCGACGCGCAGAGGATGCACGGGGGCATCTGGTTCCTCGCTGCTCTCATCATCAGTGAGGGGAGGGGCAACAAAGAGCCTCCTCTCCTCATCGCTGTTCTCTTCGATCATGTCGGCCAGAATGTGAGTGATGGAGAGAGAAACATTGACTATAGACTGCAGGCGTTCGATGTATGCAGGCAAGGAGTGGGGCCGGCGCGCACCTGCCGGGAGCCGCGGAACTTGGGCGAGAAATCAACAAGCTGATATACTCGCTACGCAAGGAGAAGAGCAAAAGAAACAAAATGAAAGACTAAAGTATAAGAGCAAATAATACTAAATAGGATTACAAAAGTAAAATCCTGTGAACGGCGAAGGCGAATAAAGATGGTAGAGCAGATGACTAACCCCGGACAATCTGTAGATCCGCTCCGGCAGTGATGGGCCAATCAGCGGCTCTCAGGCAGCAACCCCGCCCCGCTGCGTGCCAAAACGGGCAATATTTATTTCTACTCTGTACATAGGAACTAGAATATTATTAAATAATATTAATAGTATTTAAGAATAATGTATAATATAATCCAAGTGTTTGACGCACTAGAGAAGGCCAGATATAGGAACTATACAGGCTAGGAAGGGTATAATAAATAGCATTAATTAGCGTTCTTATACTTTAACTGTATTCTATTGGACGATTGACATTGATGACATTTACAATGATTGGTTTAATAGATTAATATTTTGAGAAGGGGGGAGAGAACGTTTGAAAGAGAGAGAGAGATAGATTGAGGGAAAGAGCAGCAGGAGGAAGGAGGAAGGAAGGACCGCTCGGGGCACTCAGACGTTCCTTCCCCCGGCACATGCCTCTCCCTAAGTATCTATTGTAGACCTCCTCCACTTCACTTCTACAACTTTGCTATAATCTTCGTCGTTCAAGAACGTTGAACATCAACATCGGCGCTATCAGACGTTGAGAACGGCGCCACGTGTGAGAGACCCACCAACGAATCACTGCGCGACACTGCAAGAATGCTCAGATCGTTCTGCATGGAATTGCTTCACTTCGCTCAGCAATGATGTGAGGCAGTCTTATCTGTCGCTTTAGAGCGGCCGGCTCGAGCGCAGAAAAGACGTATATCATGACGAGCTATAGCTTCGTGAGCCGTTGGAATCTGGACTGGCCAGATAAGCTAGCCAGTCGGCTGCCTCGGCGCTTTTACACCCAAAGATAACAAATCCCCGGACGAAACAGCGCGGCGACCGACATCCGTTTAGTAATCGCGCTTCTCGCTGTTCTTTTTCCGTCAGTCATCTGTTGGGGGCGTTGATTGTGCCATTGCTCGCTTTCTTTTCCAGGAATATCCCTGTCTTTGCTGTATACATTGGTTCCCGTCCGCTCATCTCGCCTCGTCAGCTGTTCTTTGAAGATGGCTACGAAGGAATCACTTCCAGAGCCGCTAGATCTCTCTCACCACTTCTCCGATGTCACCAACAACAGAGAGGCCAGTGATGTGAAGAGGTTTTATAAATACTTTACCACGCCGGGAATGCACAATTTGGCTGCCGGTAAGTATTTTGTTCGCCTTCCATTTCGCAGCATGAAGGCTAATCTCGCGCCCAGGCTGGCCTCACTTGTCCGTTTTCCCATACGACACCCTGGAAGCGTCCGTTGCTCATCCGCATCGTTTCGAAACCTCTCAGAGTGCGGCTGCTTCAACGGGTATTGAACACGCCAAGTCGAAGCAGTCCCCTCCCGCATCGCATTTGAAGGTGCCAAAGGAAAGCAAGAACACCAACGTCCTCGGTAAGATTGACTTGGAGACCGCCCTACAATACGGTACTGCCGAAGGATTCGCGCCGCTCCACTCATTTGTTCGGCAGTTCACTCGCGACCATCTTCATCCAAATGTACCGTACGCCAATGGCCCCGAGGTGGCTTTGACATGTGGTTCGACGGATGGCTTCAGCAAGACAGTCGAAGCTTTGACCAATCCTTGGATAGAACACAAGAATTGGGTCCATGAAAAAGAGGGAATTCTCTGTGAGGAATTTGCCTATATGAATGCAATCCAAGCTATACGACCTCGCGGTTTGAATATTGTCCCGGTGGCCACCGACTCGTATGGCATGAAGCCCTGGGGAAAAGGCGGACTGGCCGATATCCTTGAGAACTGGGATTTTAGCAAGGGCAAACGCCCGCACTTGATGTATACTGTGACGTAAGTTTTTCCCGTCTTTAATCAAATGAGAGAGAGCCAAAACTGAATAGCAAAACAGCCTCGGTCAAAACCCAACAGGTACAATAATACCTACACCGCGCCGTAAAGTGATTTATGCGCTGTGTCAAAGTTATGACATCATTATCATCGAGGACGAGCCATACTGGAATCTTCAGTTCCCCTCTGCCATGAAAAAGCTCAGTGCCGTGGATGAACAAATCGTGTTCAACCGCAACTATAATGAGCATGGCCGATCATCGGGATATGAGTTTTTGGATGGGCTCGTCCCGTCATATATGTCGATAGACGAAGATGGCCGAGTCGTACGAATCGACACGTTCTCCAAGACCATCGCGCCAGGTTGTCGGCTCGGATGGCTGACAGCTCAGCCAGCTATTGTTGAGCGTATCTCCCGCATAACTGAGGCCACCACGCAGAATCCATCCGGGTTCGTCCAGGTCATGGTGGCCGAGCTGATTAAAGGACAGCAAGGAGGCTTACCCTCGTCCCGAAAAGACAGTAAAAATTCAGAGGGCTGGCAATTAGACGGCTGGGTCCGTTGGCTCGAGGGACTTCGCGGAACATACGAACGTCGTATGCAAGCCATGTGTAAAGTCTTTGACGAAGGAAAGTTTGTCGCTGTCGACGCCAAGGGCGCCGACGCTGACAGCTGGTCAATGATCAACAAAGTACCCATGTATGAATTCGAATGGCCCATGGCGGGCATGTTTGTATGGGTTAAAGTGCGGTGCGACACGCATCCATTGGTTGGCAAATACGGAGCAGAGAACGTCTGTGCCGCTCTGTGGGTGTTCTTGACACAGAAACCCTTTTTGTGTCTGGCTGCCCCAGGCTCTATGTTTGCCCCAACAGACACTGTGCGTGGCTACGCATTCCAGTATCTGCGACTCTGCTTTGCGCCCATGCCTGAGGACGAGGTGACCGAATACTCCCAATGTTTCACTGCGGGATGCCGGGCATTTTGGCAACTAAGCAGTTTTGACGATATTCCCGATTTTGACCCATCGATGGTCGCCAGCTTGCGTCTGCCGACCTGTTGAGATAGTCTATAGAAATGAGTGCGTATATATAGTTTTGACTTGGCGGTTGTACAGGCATGTGTAGTTGACAGCCAAATTATTGTAAGCGTGAGATTATGAATAATGAAAATGATGTTTTGTTTAGCCTTGCGGCCATGGCGCAATCTGCAGGCTTGATTACGTCTGCTGATGGTCGGTGCCTTCTTGAATGTTTATGATTGGATGTTTCATGCCATTTATGCATCGACATGCAGCTAGCATTTAGTGATAATTAAAAGAGTTATATATCAAGAATGAAAAAATAAGACACGTGACTGTTACGTGTATGAATCAAATCTAAGATACATGTAATTCAGATGTTGTTCTTTCCCCTTTATTCTGAGGAAACGTGAGGTTTATATACATAGTAGAATATCAGATTGATTTCCACAATGGATTTCATAAACAAGTATCGAAGAGCCTACAAGGAACTTGGAAGTTCCCTGCCTGGCCGACTGCGTGGAGTCTTTGCTGTTTCGTGCTTAGGCGTATATCTGTAAACCCAGTATTCCGGGTTAATATGAGAAAACACGCCAACGTCACTCTAGATACGGCGCGGCTATTTGTATGGGCTTTACTGCCCTATAACATGTCGTTGTTTAAACGAGGTCGGTAAAGGTGTAGATGTGAATTGATTATCGTGGGATCAATTGCCCATGCCTGTTGGAAGAGGCTGGGTTGGTAACTGTTCGTGTAGATCGATTCATGGGAAATTTCCGGATGATGTTAGGTAAAATTGTTGGGGTCCTTTGTGAGCATGGACGTCGGCATCACTTGATCGACGAGATCATGACTGGAGATTCTTCTTCTTTCTCGTAATACTCGGCAGCAAGAATGCGGTGCATTTCAGGGGTCATGTATTCTTGAATTGGTATTTCTGGGCTGTAGCCCCATCCACGGTTACTTAGCTTTTCAACCAAAATCTCCATTCTAGGATTGATGTTGCCTCGAAGAGACGCGAGAAAGTTGGCCATATGCCCAAGCATATCGTTCGGGCCGATTCGCATGGCTTGTCGACGCTCTGACATCCAGGGAACACACGACAACATGTCGGCTAGAGAGATTGCTACGTCTGCTAGCTTCATTTGCTGCAACAATCAGTCAGATAATTTGCACGTGTCAATTGATGAGGAGGGTAAAAAAGCTTACCATTCCGATGCCATGCGCTTCGACAATATTGGGTGAAAATCGATTCAGGTACACAAACATGCTCTGGGCCACTTGTTGCGGGAAGAGAATGCTAAGATTTTCATCGTTGGCATCCGCAGAAAGTTTAATGTGGAACATTGAGGTTTTCCAGAGCACCATCCTCATCCACTGCTGGGTGATGAGAAAGTCTGCTTGTTGGAATTCTCGCTTTGATTGTATTTGCCGCATCTCTCGCAGCTGGCGGTCCACGTTGCAGAAAAAGTCGGATGTGCGATCTGACCACTCGCTGTCCATTGCAAGACCGAAAGTGCGGAAAAGCTGGCACATATCTGTAAAGGCCACCAGGCCAGGGGGCACCTCCTTAGTTTCTAGAGACGGCAAGTCTGGATCAAGATGTAGAATTCTTGAAAGATCGAACCGCGTCGTATGGCCGCTAAAAAATTGAATCAGCATGTTTTCTCGGGTACATAGATGGTGAGTAAAGGCACTGCCTACCGCTCTGTAATACATAATATCCAAATTATGCGAAGATGGGCTTGTAGTTCTTTCTTAGGCAGCGAGGCATAGTGCTGGCGCTGATCGAGTTCAAGAAACTGGGCAAATGTGACAGCCTCACGGATCAGCACCGTGGCCTTGCATACTTGACCCCGATTCGCGCAGAAGATATGCAAAAAGAACGAGGAAAGCAAGTGCCCAATGGTGGGCTCTTCTTGGTAGCGAAGAGAAGCGCGTGCTCGCTCAGATTCGGAGGCCATTTCAATATCGCTGACCGGATCAGGGACTTCGCTGGGATCGGGAGGGTTGAGTCGCAGATTTGCCATGACAACCGCTGCGAGGGCGGTACATAATGCGTATGCTTCAACATCGTCCGGATTTTGAATGCGCAAGTTCATCTCGTCCCGATCAACCACCGGCCATACTGGATATAACCGCTCGTGGTAAATGTCCAGATAGTGCTGGATCACAGAGACCGAGGCGGTTGGCGTGAAGTCGATGGCGAGAACAGACTCGTCGCTTTCGACACTCTCTTCCTTTGCACTGATCGGATGAGCATTTTCGCCAGCGATTTTCTTTCCCTGATGCAGAGCGCCTTGTAGCCGGGCGAGGCGCCTCTTCTCGGCCCACGGGCCTTTGGGGCCAGGTTTCGACTGAGCCCTGGTCGTCGTACATGAAATGTCAAGGGCCTTGCAGCGTTTGCAGGGTTGTCCTCGGTCACATTTTATTTTCCTCGTTGCACATGGATCACAGGCTCGGCTACGTGTCATTGGCTCGGTATACTGGAGGTTGACGCGACGAGCCTACGAGTATGCATAGGAGCTAGGTCGATCGCATCCAGACTCCACGCTAGGAAGAATTTCCCCGAAGAATGCGACTGAGAGTTGGCTCTCAGTTTTCCGGGGGGTGGTTTTTTTTTCTGGAGAGAGTCTCAGCGTGGAGCAGGGACGGAGCCACAGCAGCGCAGAACAGGTCGACAGGTCGCTCTGGAGAGTCGTGAATTCTTTGCCATGGCCGGAACAGTTCCAGGGCAGCCAAGCCGTTGCTCGGTGGAGGTTCCGAGCCCGATCGTGCGGACCACGTGAATCGGCGATTGAGGCAGCCAATGCTAAGCCGTCGACTCTATTATTATTGTAACTCCGACTTTTAACCTAGCCTAGAAGAGCGAACTAGGATTATTATTATTCCACTGGCGTTCTTCTTTTTTTGGGATGCTGCGCTCGCCGTTTACAGTTTGGCCAGTCTGCGTGCCGATTGGTGCGTTGTGTGCTTCGGGACCAGCCGTTGAGGTCCCCGAAAGACCGCGACTCGAATAGCAATGATAATAATACGAATGTAATTATTATAGTAGTACTTGAATACGAATTGTTTATCGAATAATAATAGCCATAGTTGTTCCATGCCAATACGTACGTCGGTATACATGTAGCCGAGGATGTTGCCGGAGAACGCGCTGCAAACAAAACAAACTGCCAGGGACCAGATGATGTCAACCTCGCCTGCTGGCTTTCCTTTCCTCCCCTTCACCATTCTTGATTGTATCCGACCCCTCTGTCCTGTGTGTCACGTTCATTCGATCAATCAGGACTGATAATTCACAATGTCAGCTTCACGCTTAGCCTGCAGGCTCACCTCTAGGGTTTCATTTCCGCAGCAGCAAACTCGAGCTTTCGGAGTGTCGGCATTCCGCGCAAATCGCCGCACGCCCAGCACTGCAGAAGAGCACAGAGAGAATGACTCGTATCCTGGACGAATCGAACACTTGACCGGTGGCAGACAGCCACCCGGTCCACAGAAGCCAGAGCTGGAAGTGGGTGAAATGGAAGGCATCACCTTCAAGGTCGAACCGCTGAAACGCAAGGGCGAGGATGCAACCACTATGCGTGCTAGGTTACTCTGTAGGGGAAAACGCCATTCATCCTTTCCTCTACGCAATAACTAATTTATCTCTTGTAGACCAGAGCAGAAAGAGGGGCATCCTCGAGTCCGACCTTCTCCTTTCCACCTTCGCTGATGTCTACCTGGGCGCAATGAACGAGCAGCAATTAAAACAGTACGACAGCTTCCTCGACGAAAACGACTGGGACATCTACTATTGGGCTACACAAGAAACAAAGGAAGCCGAGAAGCCGGCTTCGTCAGGCGCCGCAGACGCAGGCTCGGCTGCACAGGTAGACACGGTAACGGAAACGTGGAAGCAGGGGGCATCCAAGTCGGGTGAATGGGCGCAAACAATAGGCGCCTTCAAGCCGGCATATCGGCCTGTGCCCTCGCGCTGGGCTGATTCAGAGGTCCTAACTCTCCTAAGAAAACATGTCCAAGATAAGAGCGCGATAGGGTTCCAGGCGGCAAAGCAAAGGAAGCGCGGAAGCGGACTTGGTCGAATGCCTGACGTTAAAGTGTTTGACTCTTGAGGAGAATAATTGGACAGTGTACAATACTGTAGATTATTATGTATATGCGATATAAATACTAGAACCTGAAGGCCTAAGGCAAGCCACACATTCTGCCACCGCTATTCCACATTCGGACCAAACACCGTAGGCGGTCAGAAAAACTGTGGCGCAGGCGGGGGGCTCGCTTAGGCGGCTTTTCTAGGGCACAAACCCCGAGCTAGTGCGCTTAGGGATTACCTCGTTCTTTTTCCTCATCATCGCCGTGGCCGGAGTGCATCGACAACGCCCTCCAGTGTCTCTTTCTTCCCTTCTCCGTTTCAAGGTTCTTCTATCGACCCGCAACCTTGATCATGGCCGAGCAGCTCATCCTCCGCGGAACCCTCGAGGGCCACAATGGCTGGGTTACCAGCTTGGCTACCTCGCTTGAGAAGTAAGCTCGCTGCATCTCGAATTTTGATATAGTGGAATTGGAGCGGTTTCTGATAACAATGGCCTCATAGCCCCAACATGCTGCTCTCCGCCAGTCGCGACAAGACCCTGATCGTGTGGAACTTGACCCGTGACGACCAGGCATACGGTTACCCCAAGCGCAGTCTTGAGGGCCACTCCCACATCGTCTCCGACTGTGTACGTCTCTTAAACAAACCTGAAAGAAGAAAGAAGAATGAAGTATTGCGGCGTTTTTGGAGGATGGATTGGCTGACTGGCCTTTTTTTGTTATATAGGTGATCTCCTCCGACGGTGCTTACGCTCTGTCTGCCTCTTGGGACAAGAGCTTGCGCCTGTGGGAACTTGCCACTGGTAACACCACTCGCGTTTTCAGCGGCCACACCGGCGACGTCCTTTCAGTCTCCTTCTCCGCCGACAACCGCCAGATTGTTTCCGGATCTCGCGACCGAACGATCAAGCTCTGGAACACCCTTGGTGACTGCAAGTTCACCATCACCGACAAGGGCCACACCGAGTGGGTGTCTTGCGTCCGATTCAGCCCCAACCCCCAGAACCCCGTCATTGTCTCTGCTGGATGGGACAAGCTCGTCAAGGTACGTTATTTTTTCCACGGATGCTGTGTTTTGTCTCCAGGTGAAATGATGTTTTTGCATATACGTATTTGCTACTTCAGAGCCTTTCGGGGCCATGAGACAAACAATCACCATATTGCCCTGATCAATCTTGGATATGAAACACAGTTTTCCAAATTCTCCCATTTGTGGACCGAAAACTAATTTGCATATTCGTAGGTTTGGGAGCTCGCCTCTTGCCGTCTCCAGACCGACCACATCGGCCACAGCGGCTATATCAACACTGTCACTATCTCTCCCGATGGATCCCTCTGCGCCTCCGGTGGTAAGGACGGTACCACCATGCTCTGGGACCTTAACGAGTCCAAGCACCTCTACTCCCTCCAGGCCGGTGACGAGATCCACGCTCTCGTCTTCTCGCCCAACCGTTACTGGCTGTGCGCTGCCACCACGACCAGCATCACCATCTTCGACCTCGAGAAGAAGAGCAAGGTTGACGAGCTCAAGCCCGAGTACGTCGAGAAGGGCAAGAAGAGCCGTGAGCCCGAGTGTGTCTCCCTCGCCTGGAGCGCCGATGGCCAGACTCTGTTCGCTGGTTACACTGACAACAAGATCCGCGCCTGGGGTGTCATGTCGCGAGCTTAAACGGGAAAAAGTCATTGGGGGGGAAGTGAGATTTTGTAAAGGGCACCAAATACTCAAAATGATATGATCAGTTGTCTATTCCGATGACATGGTTTTTATTCTTGGGGGTTTTTCGTGAGATGGATGGACGAAGCGATGAGCATTATGAAAGCCAAATTTGTGATTTCTGCGACTCTTCGCAACTGGAATCTTGCGTTGTCGGAGTTCAGATGCAAATTTTTTTTCCTACTGTGACATGTCTAGCTTAACGCGTTCCTCGATCTACCATAAAAATCGGAGTGACCAGGGAACCACCGCCACGTGATGTTTTAATATCATACAGAAAAAGAGCCATTTAAAAATTTTATAACGTCTTTCTGGGTAATACGTACACGCATGAAGTATTTAGTCCTATTGTCCAGGCTTTTAATTCTTAACAATTAACGCCGCAGCAATACACCAGAGCTGAGTAATGATGTGTCGACACATTACCGGATACGGTAATTGTCGCCTTCTATACCTCACTCAGCAAACAGCCACGCTGCATGCATGCTCCAGAACACCAAGTCAGTCTAGGCTAGTTACCTTTCTCACCAGTGCTGCGAGCTGCTGGCCTGATGTTCGCTGTTCTGCAGGCCCCGCAATCATCAACGATTCGCAGGCTGAGCTGAAAATGGACCCCGATTCTTCGACGCCACGGGCTGCAAGATGGTGACACAAAACGCATGTGATGGAATGTATAAAACCCGTTCATATAGATTTGGAGTGTATTCTAGGGGAATGTAATTTTCTAATCTTCTCATGCGAGGGGGGAGAAATGCCGACCGTTTTCAGCCTTAAAGCTCCCCTTCCAGCTGATTGATCCCCGGCAATGTCCACTCGGTGACCACCTGACAGGCATGAGGTCAGCGTGTTTTCCATGAATAATTCATTCTCTTGGGTATTATTGCAGTCGCCGACTATTATCATCTCCATTTAATTAATTTCGGCGACCAAAGGACTATAAATATTATTTGCGCGTTATGTACTTTATCGACATTCTCCTAAACTAGGGCTCTCTTGCATATCAAATTCAACAGATTTGAGGAAATTTTCGGCACTACCAAAAAAAAACATCATGTCGACCAATAGAGATACCGAAAAAGCCGATGATGGCCCCTTGTTCCTTGTCAACAACACCGTTCAAGACTTTTCATGGAAAGGCCTGACGGTCACGGTCAAAGACCGGGCGACCAAGGAGCCACGCCAGCTGATTAGCGAGATCAGTGGCTCTGTTCAGCAAGGTATTATAGAAACTATAGAGCCTTTTCATTCAGGTCTTATGTTAACGCTGCCCTGATAGGAGAACTTCTAGCTCTGATGGGCCCTTCGGGCTGTGGCAAAACAACGCTGCTCAACGTCCTCGCTCGCCGCGCTGCAGCATCAAAAGCCAAGGTGGAAGGAGAGTGCTTGGTGAATAACAGAAAACTCGATAGCGAGCCGTTTGCGCGTATCACGTCGTATGTCGAGCAGGAAGATGCTTTGATCGGGTCTCTGACCGTTGAGGAAACTATCCGGTTTGCCGCCGACCTCTCCCTCCCTGGGTAAGTACATGGAAAATGGAACCGGTGACCAGACAAGACTGACGATAAATGTGTTACTACAGTGATGTATCCAAATGTCAGCGTCGAGAACGGATCACTACCCT
Source organism: Talaromyces rugulosus (assembly GCF_013368755.1). Classification (NCBI taxonomy): domain Eukaryota; kingdom Fungi; phylum Ascomycota; class Eurotiomycetes; order Eurotiales; family Trichocomaceae; genus Talaromyces; species Talaromyces rugulosus. Next base: position 4,997,563 of record NC_049564.1, read on the forward strand.
ACTACAAGCTCTCGGGATCCAAAAGCAGGCAAAGACATTGGTTGGAACCCCGATTCGCAAAGGAATCAGCGGAGGCCAGAAGAGGAGAGTGAGCATTGCCAGTCAGTTGGTATCTTGTCCCAAGATCTTGTTCTTGGACGAGCCAACCAGCGGGCTCGACTCGACTGCCAGTTTCGAAGTGATTTCGTATGCTAAGAGGCTGGCCGTGGCGAACAAGGTGGGTGTTTGGTATCATGAAGTATCCAAGTACTTGCTAACTATGTCTATAGCTCATAATTATAGCAAGCATCCACCAGCCATCCACGGCGACGTTTCAGCTATTCGACAAGCTTCTTCTACTTTCAGGCGGGCAAACTTGCTACTCCGGACCCGTGGCGAGCATTGAGAGCTATTTTGGGGACATCGGCTTTGAGATTCCGGCGTACACTAACCCGGCAGAGCATCTTCTTGATCTCGTCAGTGCGGACTTTCACGGTGATTCTGGGGAAACGAGACAAATTCAGCAGGCATGGAGTCAAGCTGCAAATAATGACAGCACGTTGTCCAAAATCAATAAGCCAATACAAAACCCAGACCGACAACAACAAAAGAACCTAATTCTATCGGCTGAAGAACTAGTCTCTCGCCGACCAGGGCTAATAAGCATTACTTTCTCCCTGCTGCACCGCTCGTGGATTAAGAGCTATCGGGACGTTGTGGCATACGGAATCCGCATCCTTATGTACATGGGTTTGGCCATTATGATGGGAACGGTCTGGCTGCGATTGAGTACTTCTCAGGAATCGATCCAGCCATTCGTGAATGCAATCGTGAGTTCTCATACCTACTATGCAATTCACCTATATAGCCACTGACATTTCGGACTTGGCTCAGTTCTTCGGCTCGGCGTTCATGTCTTTCATGGCAGTAGCCTATGTCCCAGCGTTCCTCGAAGACCGAGCGACTTTCATCAAAGAGCGCGCGAATGGGATGTATGGTGCGACTCCATTCATCATTGCCAATTTCCTGATCGGACTGCCCTTTTTATGTGAGTAGCATTGGTCTCTATTTTTTTCGGTATATATGTACTCACCTCAACATCGTACGAACAGTCTTGATATCAGTTCTCTTCTCCATTGTGTCCTACTGGCTCTCAAACTTCCAGCCCACCGCCACGGCCTTTTTCACCTGGGTCATGTGGCTGTTCCTCGACCTGGTGGCCGCCGAGTCGCTCGTCGTGCTCGTCTCATCCCTATTCCCTGTTTTTGTCATTGCTCTCGCCCTGGTTGCGTTTGCGAATGGGTTGTGGATGAGCGTTGGCGGGTTCCTGGTGTCGCCGACGATTCTCAATCCGTTCTGGAAATATGTCTTTCACTATATTGACTATCAGGTATGTTTCTGTTTCTGTTTCCTTTTTTTTTCCCTAAAAGAAAGTTCGAAATTGACTGTAACAGTCATACGTCTTCCAAGGCATGATGATCAATGAATTCAAAGACCGCGTCTATTCCTGCGGTTCCGGTTGCCAGTGCATGTACCAGACCGATCTCGCGGCACAGTGCCAGATTCGCGGGACTGGAGTCCTCGCCACATATGGGTATAATGCAGAGACCAAGATGGGGAAATTGGTTGGCATTCTAGTCGGCATTATTGCTGTTTATCGGTTGTTGGGGTGGATGGCGCTGTATATCCGCCGGACTTGATCAGTGCATGAATTGATGTAGTAATTGTTGATATCAATAGAGCTGAATAAAAGTTTATCTAGTTTTATACAAATATAATGTACTGAGACTTAAGGTTTTTACTTTCTCACACCTTTCCATCTATCAGATCAAGATTGGTTTTTGACTGTTCGGCCAACCTTTGCGAGGTCTTTTGAATGCCCTCGGCAAACTGGGCAGACTCGCAGTATCGCTTTCCCTCGAGAAGCCATTTTCTCGCGTCTTCATCAGCGCCCTGCCACTCTGCAATCGCCGAGAGGACATCTGCTGCAGCGGCACAGCCCATATCGCATTCGTCATCACGGCGGTCCTCTTGGATGAGTTTCGACACTTCGAGGGCTTTCAGGGCCCAGTCCTTGGACGACTTCATCTGTTTCTCCACGGCATTTTCCGGGATTTTTTTGGCTGCAATGTCCTCTTTCGAATGCCGGTGGTCGAACATGGCTGCCGCAATGTTGCTCAGCAGAATCACTTGCCGACAAGAAATATCCTTTCCTTCAACCTGGCGTAGGATGGCGACAGCGGGCATAAGTAATTCCAGGGCCTTTTCGGGCTGTCCAGCCCGGAGCAAAGTCGATCCAACGTCGGACATGGTGTGACTCGCCTCCTCGGCATTTAACCAGCTATCACCCTCCTCGGGAGTCGCTGTTGGTGGAAGGCCCCTTGCCTCGCGGTTTTTGATTTCGGTCGTAAAGTTGCTCAAGGCAGTCCGCCGCGAAGCAAAGGCTTCGAAAGGGTCTCTTAGATGCTCGTCTTCGAAAATCTCTGCCAAAAGAAGATGTATGCCAATAAGCTTCTTAATAACCCGGGTAGTCAGATCATATTGCATCTTGTAATCTTCGGCGGACGGTCCAAAGATTTCTTGAACGTTTGGGTCAGCGGTTTTCGGCAGCTCCTTGCCTGGTTTCCCTACGTCAAGCCGCCTTCTTGTTCTATTCACCCATCGTAGGGCTTCGCCCGCGGTGCGTGACAACAAGTGCACGGCCTGCTTGTGGAAACCGGCTCTGACATACATGTCAGCCGCCTGTAGTTTGATGCCAATCACTTCGTCTGAGAACGGATGCAAGCCCAGTTCGTGCGAGATCTTCAGTGCCGCCCGGTAGTGTTCGATAGCCTTCTGAGGCTCCATATTGACCTCGGTGAAATAGAGTGCTTTGCGCAGTTCCTTGGCGACGGGCTCCGGGAACCGCGACATTCGTGTGTTGATCTCCATCGTCTGAAAGTAAAAAGCATAGATTAAGAAGGCGCCGGCGCCGATGGCGGACAGAATGGCGACGGGCAAGACGATGGGATTCTTTCGCCAAATGTCCCGCGCAGCCACGCGGTAGCCTCGTCGAAGCTTGCCGGAAAACGCTATGCATCTGATTTGGCTGTGGGAGGGATACGAGATCGGTTTTTGTGTTGGTCGCGCCCGTTTCGTCGTGCTCGCCGATTGTATTGATGAAAATGTTGGCGCTGTGAAAAGCGAACGACGCGGAATCGTTGTTGAGGGAAGAGTCGTGGCGGAGGCGACAAAGCGCCGTGAGCACCGGCCGAACATGATGAGGAATCCTGTTGAGTGCGTCTAATGTCAGGAAATCAGAGGATGCCAGAGGATGTCAGAAACGACATTGAGTCAAGTCGATAACGAAAACCGGCGAAAGTCGAGGCGGAAGGAGAACTCACGAGTTGGCCCGTGCGTAGGCTGCCATGACGTCGCCCAATCGCTTTGACCTTCAACTTCCTTTGTTCTTGATAATTGTCTCTCTTGCGCAGGTGATCATTAAAGCTTGTCTGGAAATTAATAGAAATCTACCAAGCTACAACATTGTATGTTGGTGCCGCCACAATGTGCGGGCGTTATGCACTCAGTGTAGTCAGTATATGTTGCCAAGTGTACTGCCCCATACTCACATTGATACCAGCGCATGGCCGCGGTACGAGCCCAACTCGAGGAGCAAGACATGGAGGTCGATGAAGCGCCAGACGATGACGAATTGCGCGAGACTTACAACTTTGCTCCTGGATACTACGGCGCTGTCTACCGGGGGGAAGAAGCACAAGAGAGCCATGGCGAAGAAGATGCACCCGAGGACGACAGTCATCAAGAACTCCCAGAGAGCACAGCAGAAAGTGGAGGTACACAAGATAAGAAAACAAGATATAAACTGCAGAAGATGCGATGGGGCCTGATCCCATCCTGGACAAAACGACAGCCCAACTACGGATCAATGATGCGCACCATCAACTGCCGCGAGGACTCCCTGATCGACGACCGAGGGATGTGGACATCAATGAAGCGGAAAAAACGCTGCGTAGTCGTCTGCCAAGGGTTTTACGAATGGCTCAAAAAGGGCCCAGGTGGTAAAGAGAGAGTACCGCACTATACGAAACGTAAGGACAGCGATTTGATGTGGTTTGCCGGGTTGTGGGATTGCGTTCAATATGAGGGTTTGTTTATTTCCTCTTTTCAATGCTACGCGGATTATTGACCGTGCGAGGCGGAGTAGGCTCGGATGAGAAGCTTTATACTTATACGATTATCACGACTGACTCTAACTCGTATCTCAAGTTTCTGCACGACCGCATGCCTGTCATTCTGGAGCCCGGCAGCGAGCAGATGAAGACATGGCTCGACCCTCGACAAACCACATGGACGCCAGAGCTACAGTCGATCCTCAAGCCGTATGATGGGGAGCTAGATTGCTACCCAGTGTCCAAAGAGGTCGGCAAAGTCGGGAACAACTCGCCAGACTTTGTTGTGCCGGTCAACAGCAAGGAAAATAAGAACAACATTGCCAATTTCTTCGCCAATGCGAAGAAGAAGACAGATGGCCCGAAGACTGAGATTGAAGAGACTGAATACATGCATCAACATGAGCAAGATAATGCGCCAAAGTCGGTGCCTCCAGAAGAAGCCGGTGAACCTCCGCGAGGGACCAAAAGAGAATTTCCGTCTGAAGATGGGGATACCATATCGTCGATCAAGGCTGTAAAAGCAGAGCAACCATCTCCTATAAAACCCACCTCCAAAGTCACAGGCAGACCCATGCGCAGCGCAACGACAAATAAATCTTCGCCTCGCAAGGGGAGGAGTTATGGTACGAGCAAACAAGCAAGCGACGGGTCACAAAGGATAACAAATTTCTTCAAATAATGCTACATACATGCCATTATTTATAATAACTAAATAATAATAAATAAAAATCGCATGCAGATATCGTGGAAATGCGTATCTCCCTAACTCCAGATCCCACCACTGACACGTATACTCGTATTATACATACATCCAACCACTGTAAATGCTTCAATTTCCGCAACCCCGTTCAAAAGCAAAGTAAAACAAAAACAAAAACTTTTTGATATCAAATCATAACACGTTAATAAAAACTCAAGGTTCCTTTTTTTTCTTCTTCAGAGGTACTGTGATCCCTCGTCAATTTCTTTCATAATTCTTCATCATCATGCACATCTGATAAGAGATGTTCAGACTTTTCAGCATCCAAAGCATTAACTGCTTGGCTGATCTCGCGCTCCCAAACCAAGACAGTTCCGGCACGAGCGGTACTCAGAAAACTAATTTCAACAGCATCGCCATATTGTTCGGGCTCAAGTCGATGGTGGGGAATAGCAGCCGGGGTAGTACCCGCAGAAAAGTTCCCGCTCGCATTGCTATCGCGGGAAAAGCGACGGTCGTAGATAGAGGAGTTGATTTGGTTGTTCTTGATAAGATTATCGGTGACTGCCGGTGGCCAGTCCGACTTTCTCGTGGCAGAGGAAGTACTAGGGGCGAGGCTGCTGACGCTGTCAGAGAGACGGAGGTCGTCGATATTGGTAGAGCCGAATGAGAAACGCTTAGAGTCGTTGGCTGGCGAGCTGCTCGACGACAAGGCAGCAAGTGGATCGTGATGGGCGGTGGCATCGGCAAGACGGCCAGCAACGCCACAGACAATACCTGTGGCTTCGATTGGCACGTCCCGAAGGTCCAGGGTGATGGGGATAAGGATGTCTTCCTTGGAGCCGAGGAGAACGCTTCGCTCGTCGTCGGATGATTCGTAGCTAGGGTCGAGTGTGAAGCGTGGCAATAGTCGCTTTTCTAGGAGCAAAGACGCGGCCGGGTCGGCTGGAGTCAGAGTCAGAGACAGAAAACGGGGGTGGTCGACCAGCAGAGCAGTGGTGAGAGCAGTACGAAGAATGGCGGCAGACGACTCGGTGGCTCCGTCGCGGTGGTGGGCGCAGCACTGCACCAGACGAATACTCTGGTCCACGCGAGGGATGATCTTGCTCTTGCGCAGATAGTCGAATGTGCGTGTTTGGAGCTCGTTCACTGTAGATGGAGGGGGTGTTGATGGTGGCGGAGAGTGGGTTGGCGACTGGACTGTCGGCGGTATTCGGGGAGACTGCAAGTTGTTTACAAACTGGTCTGAATCTGTTTCAAAAGTGAAGCCTTGCTTGGTGAGTGTATGGACGACCTCGTCTTTGGACCGGAGGGGGACTAAGATATAGTCGGAAAAGTAGGTCGAGATGAAGAAGATGGATCTGCTTGAGTTAGCATGGGAGATGGAAGATGTACAAGAGAGGAAAGACGTACATTCCAGCCAAGGCCAGAGGGCCGGTCAGCTCCAGGACGCGGCGGCCAGCATCCAAGCCTTGTCCCTCGACTTGCATGGCAATGTAGTCGTCCTTGCTGACGGACACAGTCTTGTCGGCGGCGGCCAGCTTGTTCAGCTTGGAGGCCAGCGGCAGGAAGAAGCGTTCGGCCAGCTGGCGCGAGCACACGACCGAGACTTCAACCGGGGTCAGCGAGAGATTGACAAAGCCGAGACTAAAGGGAGTCTGGCTGGCGTGGTCGGCATCTTCATCTTCATCCTCATCCTCGGACTCGTTGATGGCCGGGATGTCACAGAAGAGAAGGCGCAGTAATGGCTGGACAAAGAACGGATACAAGTCCAGGGGAATGTGTACCAGAGCCAGGCCAGAGTCCTAAGAGGTGTTATTTAGCAGACATTCTCAATTCCGATGGGGGCGAGGATTAGACTGACGGTGATTTGGACCGTGGCTGAGATAAGGGAAATTGACTGCTCCATGGTGATCAATGGAGATGGAGATCGGACAGAGCAAGTGTGAGGAGCCAGGCATGAATGAGACAACGTATATATAATAATTATATAACAATTATATATAAGTAAAGGTTAATATAGAGAGTGTGTGTGAAAGAGCCGGATCCGGAGATCAAAGCGGATGGATATGCACGATGTCGTGGCGTTCTCAGGCGGACACAGCGAGCCGACTGGTTGGAATGCAAACAGAGCTAACCAGCTGAGAATATGAAATATAAATTATTGAGAGAGTGCGTCAGTGATGCTGCTGGATGGTGTTCTGAGCGTCTGCGAAGGCGCAATGCTGGAGAGCCACAAAGCATGAGTCATTGGCCCGGGGAGCGCTCCTTACGACATGGCGGCCGGCGATGGCCTCAGACAGGGACAGTGGAGCGGGGGGAAAAGAAGATGAAGCAGCGACAAGTGCAGCTAGTGGTGTGTTTGCGCACAAGAATGTTGTGATCTGGTGAAGAAGCTGTTCGATGGCGTCAGCGAGAAAGAGGGCAATAATCGTTCGCCTTATCGCCAGTGGCCCCACTGTATGGAGTGCTCGTTCCCTTTTGTTACTGACTTTCTGCCCTTTTTCACTATTTTTTTTTATATGTTGCTGGCTTGTTGGTTTCCGGGTAATTTGTTGGATAAACAAATAAAAAATTTTCCAAGAAAAAATCAAGTATAGACGATGCGCGATGGGATGGAGGAAAAATTTCTTCGTGAAGCCCCCCACTTGGCCCTCTCTCTATCAGTAGATTCTGCTATAGATAGTCGATACTGACACAACCGCCTGACAAAGGAGTTTATATATAGCGGTCGACTGTTAGTACGTCAGTGCTTTCTTACTGCGAGGATAACCGAGAAGTCGTATTCCTGCTGTTAACAGCTACATGTACATCGATTAGGGCAAGTATTAAACGGCGGCCACGGCGCTTGACAAGCCCATAATACCCTTGAGAACCAAGGCTATACGTCGTCGTCATTATTACATGCTAATGTGGTATTATATGCATCTTATTGGAACAACTTTAAAGCAGTCTGCTTCAGACGTTCCTGGCGTCCTTATTATTGCCATTATTGTCGCTATCAGGGATTAAGCTGTGGGGAGCCGATCATGCAGGCCCTGGAGATAACAGCGCATTGAGCAATAGCAGCAAGACGCGTACGTTAATTAACTCATTTAAATGCGCTGTTCTTTGTTGTTTAGCGGATATCGCGCCTCGCTGTTAATCAAATTTTTTTTTCTCTCTGTGCGTGGTACGGTAGTATTCGCATTCGCTGCTTATCGAGATAGGGCAAACCCGGACGACAACCGCCCTCCGATCCAGTCCTATCGCAGTCTCTAAGCAACTAATTAGGATTTGCGTATAAGATCCAGGGGAATTCCATGTCTGTTCCAATAATTATCTATCTACTACTACTACTACTACTACTACTACTACTATCAGTTCGTCAGTGCAGCCAATCGGCTATCGCAGGCCTATTCCGGCGATTTGTTTCCCGATTAGGAAAAAGGACGAGGGGACAGTCTGCTTGGTGATTGGCATACATGGTACACCAATCATATAATAATAGCAATATAGCACATCATTCACTTCGGTCGACATCAATGTGTACTCCGTAGCACCAGTGAAGTAAATAATCAACAGTAAACAGCCCGCGCTACCGCTGCACCACCCTACAGAACCCCATGGGGGATGACCACTTACCATGGCTAGTCATGCATCTCACAGTTTCGACTCAGGCTCCTTTCAGCTCCTTGCAGCTGAAGCGCTTGGGCCTGTGCAGTCAGAATTTAGAAGACTGAATCAGCTAGTTAGTTATTACGTAGGCCATCCCTGATGTAATCAATCAATCCATCCATTAATGGTACATACGCTCGTCCTTGGTATTTTCAAATGTTGACTTTGCAGATATCCCGTTAAAAAGTAGATACTAGTGACCAAGACCGATACATAAATGAAAAATTTTTATACAAGACTGACAACGCCGGAAATGCAAGGGGCAATGTAGATACCACTCCATACTCAGTCCTCATCATCCACTCTCGCGCGCTTCGAGCCCCGGCCGCCATCGGCTTCTCGATCAGCTTCCTGGATGCCATATCGCTTTTGCCCAGCGCTGGGTCCACCGCTGGTCACGTCAGCAATCATACTGTCGATGCCGAATGGATCCGCTGTGTCTTTTTCAAACTCTACCGGTCCGTTACGAGCCTGAGAAGAAAAGTCCTAGTCAGCATATAGGTGTACAATAGAAAGCAAGTAGCTAGCTAGTAATGGTAATGAGCCATGCTTACCTCTGCGTCGGCCGCACCCCGGAATCCTTCCTTGGCTCGACCAAGAACCTCAAAGCGACCAGTTTTCTCGATTCGGTTCATTTCGCCCGTAGCCGCTTCCTCTGTTTCTTCATCGTCGCCCTGCGCGCGTGGTCGGTAAATGTTGTTTATCGCTTCTTGCGCGGCAAACAGCGGCTTGTCGTATGGATTGTCCTCGTTGAAGCCCGTGGCCATGCCGCCACTCTGGTTGAACAAGCGCGAATCATACATCGACTCGCTGCTCTGCGTAGGCTTGGCTAGTCCGAGCGCGACCTTTTCGGAAATATCACGGTTCTGCTCACGAGCCATCATCTGGATGCGTCGCTCTGTGCCCATGCGTGACTGCCGCAGCTGCCGCTCAGCCTCTTGTCGGCGTTCTCGGCGAGCGTCTTCTCGCTCTCGGACCGCCGCGCCTTCGTCATCGCTAGGCGTTGCTGAACGTGATGAATATGGAGATGGACTACGGCTACCACTGACAGACCGAGCCCGGGACTCGCGCCGGCTGGAGCCCGCCACAGACCGCTGCTCGCGAGCCTTTTGGGCCAGCTGTCGGAGGTGGTCTTCCTTTTGGGCCTTCTCCTTCTCCGCTAGCTTTTGTTGCATCTGTGCTCGCTGCTGCACTTCTTCTCTGGCATGTCGGTCCGCTGTGAATAGGGCCTCGGCGAACTGTGCGAATTTGTCGTTAATGGTGACATCTTGTAGACCGCGCCCGTCGGCTGCCAAACGCTTGTCAAGTGGCACTGTGTATCCCTTCGGGTTCTTCCAGTTGGAAATGGGTGGTGGGATCTTCCAAGCTTCCTGGTCCTCGGCAGTCAACTTTCGTGGCGGGGAATGCATCACTGGCGGCGGCGGCGACGGCGGTCCTCGAGGAATCTTCTTGTGTTTGAACTTGGGAGGCTCCATAGGATCTTGTTGTCGCTCCATAATTTTGACAATTCGATCATTCTTCTTGCTCGTGTCGCCCATTTGGTTGGCGGGCGTGTATCGCACAAACGTAGGATCCGATCTTTGGCCGCCTCGCACGTTTTTGGGTTTTTGAGCAGCCACAGCCCCAGATACCAGCTTGGCCAGTGCATCTTTAGTCTTTTCCATCTGTTCCGCGACTTCTTCTCCTGACGGTCGGTCCAGCGAGATCTCGCCCATGTCGACCCGCTGTCGCAGCGGGATGAGGTCTTTGAAGGAGGTATGCACAACGCGGTTGTCGGCATGACCGCGTCGCGCGATCGCATCGTATTTCACTTTTCCTTCCGAGTCAACCTGCACGGCGAGTGCGTTGGATGTAGATTGGGAGCCTTTGCGGCCCATGTCGAGGGGGTACTGAGCGACGAGAATCTCGGGGAACGCTCCTCCATCGCCAAAGTCTTCTGGCGCCCGCGGTCGCCATCCCGCTCGGTTGCCATACGGAGGAGGTCCAGCTTTCTATAGTTCAGTTAGTACATTTGATACATATAGTTATATACGTTTATGCATTCGACGCGTACCCGTAAGACAACCTGCGTCTCGTCAAGGGCGCCTGCGCCGACCACACGAGGCCCGCGTGGCTGGGCGTGGGCGGGCAGCTCTTCATCCTCGCCCGTATATTTGGGCTTGGGAAGCGACTTGAACAGACCTGACGCGACAGATGCCATTGTCGATATGCGTTTTGTCGCGGTGTGGGATGTCGAAATGGGGACTTGAGTCGTGGAAAAGATTAACTCTGAAAGAAGTCGGATGGCAAGCACGGCGGCTGTGGTCGGTGGGGCGCGCCGTATTTCTAACAGTCTACTATTTCTATGGGTTTCGTAAATTGTACACAGCAAACAGCAGTCTTGGAAATTTAGTGGGCGATTTTCGTTTATTTTTTCTATTTTTACTTCTTTTTCACCTCATGCCCATTTGTCGTGGACTTGCAAATGGTTTAAGGTATTTGAGGATGGGTCATGTGACTTTAAATTCAACTAGGCAAGCGGTGAATTTATGCCCGTTTTTACGGGGCGGTGAGAGTCCAATGTAAGGGTGTATTCTGTGCTGCTTCTATTTCTTTTCTTCCTCAACCTCGTCACTTTTTTTTTATCTAGTCAAAAAAAAAAAAAAACCTCCTATAGACAGAGGGATTTTCAAACTAGCTTATCGATGAAATAGCGTGACTATTTGTCACCATTTTGCGGGCATTGATAGCTCTACCAGCCCCCAACCGGACTTTGAGTATCAACAAAACTGGTCTGAGTATCAGCTTTCCAGGTCTGAGTGTTGCTGATACTCTCCTCTTGAGCTCGCTGGAAGAAAGGGTTCCCTTGTTCGTCCTGCTGCCACTCCCCAGGCTGGCAATTCTCAAGAATTTCTTGTGTGCTTTTTAAAGATACTGAATTATCAGCCTCGCACACGCAAAATTCAACAATTGCATTAGCGCCCTTGCCCTTGACTCTCGGTTTCTTCAAGCCCTTTGGGTTTCCTTGCTGCTTATTTTCTTGCTTTTTGTCTTTCTTGCTTACTGCCTGCCCTTTTCGGGTATTGACGGAGTTGTTCTTTTCACTGTCATTCTCAGTGTTCGTATCTGGCCAGGCACCAGGCACTTGCTGCATGCTGTCGTTTTCTTCGCTGTTATTTTCTTCAGTACATTTGTCTCCAGGACTTGCATCCCATGGTTCCCAAGTACCGGTGTTGTGCTCTACTTTTTCATCGTCGTTCGTATCGTTAGGCTCTAATTCCCAACCGCCCTGATATAGCCAGTCGTTTGCATCTGCAGGCGCCCATTCGCTCTCATTTGAATTCCCAGAGTCGCCCTTATTTTCTGGGGTTTCCCAATCGGAAGTTGTATTGTTATCTCCAGACTTGTTGCCCTGACGCTTTTCACTTTTTGTATTGGATGATACCCTTTTGTTTCCACTCCCTTTGTCATTCTGCTTGCCACCATTCCTTCCTCCCTTTTTGTCCTGAAAGGTTTGAGGACGATTAGACTTGGAGTTCTCGTTACTTGCAATTGTCTTTGCGTCGTCCTTTTCGACATAAAGATCATGAATAGTCCAGTCCCCAGATGGTTTGTCTTTTTCCCAACTGTTCCATGATGGCACACCGGCGGCGTCGGCTTTCTTTTGAGTGACATCTCCACCGGTCTTCTTCTCAGATTTGATCGTGGCTGATGGCCTAGCACTAGCAATTCTCTTGCTATTTGTCTTTGCATTTTCAGTCTTTATGGCAATCTCCCCAACCCCCTCCTGACCAGTTGCAGTTCTGTTTGGGGTGGTAAGAACAGGACGCGGTATTGAAGCTCTAGGAAAGCCACCCTTTATACTTGTTAGACCCAGCTAAACAGAAAAGACGAAAAAGAAAAAGAAAAAGACCAAAAAAGAAAAAAGAAAAAAGAAAAAGAGGAGAGATGGGTCCAGTCGCACCTGGAAACGAACAACCTGATCCCCGCGCATAATCTGCCTGCTAACCACCCTGCCTCCAGCGCGCTTTCGCACATAGCGCCATTGAGGCTCAGGTGCACCGCTGTCGAGGGGGTGTTTTTTTGATGAAGGAAAGTAGAAACACATTATCTGAGCTGGTTGTGGCCAGTGCTCTGTGTTCTTTCTTCTGTTCAACCTCAACTGTGATGCTTTGGGTGTTCTCAGAACTGCACGCTGGCAAAGAGGAGAGAGAGGGGAGGAGAGAGGGTGTTCACATGGCGAGTCAGCTTCTGAAAGAAAGAAGTGAGTGAGCCCCGTAGACAAAAGTCGTCGTCAAACCCCCACTGACACAAATACTCCTTTGACTGTGAAGAAACATGATTATTCAGTGCATTTGTAACTGTTCACTTAAGTAAATAGGCTTCTACATAGGGGTATAATAATACCCCTGAGCGGTGCTTTTTATACTACCGCCATTTTGATAGTACTACCTCAACCGACCCAGACTAGCAATTATCATCTTTACTGTTACATTGTAGAAATTCTATTGTCTTTATGGTTTGAAGGCAGTTCAAATGTTCTTGATTGATTTCTTATCTATGGGAACATCATGTAGTTTTGAGAGTTGCTATATACAAAGAATTCACAACAAGAGATGCAAAGATGAGATGCTCATGGACTAAATGCCGCTAAATGTTCACTAAAAGTACAGATGAAATAAATACCCCTGACTGAGCTACATGTGTATTAATATATACCAGTTTTTAAAGATCAACCAAGTCTTCCCTCCTCGGACATAATAAATCTTGTCCGTCGTTGACTTCGGCGTAGTGCCGCTGATTGCCAAAAGTATACCATATTTTTAATGTCTTTGGTAACAATGGAGCTGGGTCATAGAACCCTGTTAGTTGGAACTGTCACTTTTATATTAGCAATCTGAACACATCGTACCCACAAGGGAAAGAATCTCACCCGAATAGTGTTTTTCGATATCACGAGCTGACGCTTCTCGACCAATGCAGCCACAGGGATGGTCACGTCGACGACTCTCTGCTCGTCAGAATCGCCACCCTTGTTCTTCTTCGTCGTCGTCGACTTCTTCAAAGGCATGTATCCATATTCAGCTTTCTCAATGAAGAGCCCCCCATCCACACGCTCACGGTCCTGTCTCCGCTGGACGAACTCGGCCATCATCTCAATCTGCTGTGCGCTTTCGGCTCGGTGCGCTGGAACTTTGGCGTTGAGGCGTCTACGTCTGCGCTTCAAAGCATCGTATCGTCGCCGCCTTTCGCGCGGTCGGACAACGGTGAATTCAATGCCGACATATGTGAGCCAGGGCACCATGACAGCCCAAAAGGAAAGATGGGCGTCGGCTAGGTCAATAGGGCAGATAACAATAGGCACTTTTATAGTCTGCCCCAGACGGCGCCAGGAAAGCGACATTGTGAGGCCACGCTCGTCACGCAGCCCAATAGCCAGCCCGAGGCTGGAAAACGAACTGACTTTTCGATGGGCAGTGACATTCCATCCCATCCCAGTAAACCCCAAAATTGCTTCTGCTTCCACGCGAACGCCCCGGAAACTCTTTGGTATTGCGGTAGGATGGTAACCATCCAGATTCCATTCTGAGAGCGGCGGGTCTTCAAGTTTTTCGCCGAAAACTGTGCGGCCATAGCTCAATGACAAACTGCCCCCAAGTGGAGAAGCATTCGCTTCGCATTGCCATGATTCTCTTTTGGTTGAAGGCTGCGGCATATCGAGTTGTTTTGCCTCGGCAGGAGTCATTATCTCCGGGACACAGACATATTTCATGTTTAGTGAGCTAGGCTGTGCGGGCACCATGGAAATTTGTGACGAGTCGACAAATAAAGCAAATAGCGACGTAAGCATGGTTTGGATAGAATGTGGCCAAAGAATCGTTCCAGTTGAGAACGCCATGGAACCGAAACTGTTGGTCCCAAGAGCGCGAGAAATATTTAGACCTAGAGTCGGCATACTTTGCTGGGGGTGAGTCACGGTAGCTGAGGCGGAGATGTTGACTTGTCTGGCGAATGGGAAAGGCGATACTGCTTTCGATACATGTACGCTCAAGGCCTGGTATGGGAAGATGTGGACCTGGCCACCAACGGTAGCATTCTCTAACCACAACCATGACTCCGACTTGGGGCCTGCTCGTAACCCTATATTGGAAAACGTATGGCTAATGCTGGCGCCCAAGTTGAAGACTGCTGGCGTGATAACAGGCCGGCCGCGAACCTGGGTAAAGATGGAATATTAATAGGCATCCATAGTAAACCCATCGATGTTCTTACCTTGGTGATCTTTTCGACGCCATTGTCCATGTATCTCACCTTTTTTTCAGAGCTCTGTACAATGCCATTGATTCCTGCATTGAATGTCACTTCGGGGGAAGAAGAGTCTGGCTCTGTTCGGTTCTTTTTGCCCTGGTCTGATTCTTCATTACTAGCTTCAAGGTCATCACTGCCCGATGACCAGAGGCTAAAAATGTCGGGCAGTGGAGCGGTAAAGGCGTACGAGACACCGGCTCGGTTCGGGCGTACGATAGGCACACTAAGGTAGACTTCGCCCTCCTCGTCGCCGGGAGACACCATAGAGGACGCATCAAGACCGATTGTAATAGAGCCCTGTCTCACTTTGTTAGAATACTTGTTTGATATAACTTGCCAAGCCACGAAGAAGCCAAAGCGCGAAACTCGGAAGCGAACATACCCTAGCGCTAACCAGTTCATTGATCATTTTCCTTTCTTTTGCCTTCATTTTCTTGATAAACCACTGCTTGAACTCCTCTGGAGCCATGGCTCTGTGCCCAAGCTGCTTGTTGCTGTCATCGCGCTCCGTCCTCCTTGACATGAGACCTTGCGAACCCCATTCTCGGTGGACCGCGGCCGCGCCTTCTAAATCGTACACGATTCGCTTCTTCGGGTCGCTCAGCACCTCGTAGGCTTCTTGGACACGCTCAAACTGCGCCTTGGCTGCCTCGACCAGATGCGCCGGTTGCTTGTCCGGGTGGAAGCTCAGCGTCAGGTTGTGGTAGGCAGAACGGAGCTGGCTGTCGGCAGGAGGCGGGTTTCGCGAGACGCCTAGCACGCTGTAATAATCGATTTCGTCCGGGTAGTCAAAGTCCATCTCAAAGTCGTTGTCGTCTTCATCTATCCAGTCGTGGCCTCCAGCGCCGTAGGCGTCGCGATTTGGTTGTTGCGATGCCATCCCCGCACGATGTGATTGTCAACACGTTTTAGCAGCATTCAGTCCTTGTTGCTAGGATGGTAGTCGTTATCTCTTCATTGTCGAAATCAAATACAATTTCGAGCACAGAAGTATAGAGACATATGTGTATATATGCATGCTTGACAAGCAGGGATGCTGTCCAAGACTCCACGTCGGTTTCTTCAGAGAGCTTCTCGCCGATAAGATTTGGAGCGAAGCTGTTTTGGGATAGTATCCAGGCTAGTCCTGTTTAGGAATTATTCAACACCACCCTACAGCTCTTGAAAACAATAATATTAATAATACTTCGTAAAATTTGAACAGGAGAGAAGCGAATTATTCTTTCTATTCATTACATCATCATAAAATATTCCAACGTCGTCGCTGCTCAACGCCACCCACAAATGCCTAAGGTAATACATCCCGCAATAACAATTATCACAAAGTAACCACCACCCAAACACGAAACTTTTGTTGCTCCAGAATTGTGAATAAACATTCTAGAGATATGGACTTTCTCGTCGTCAATAGTCCCCCCTGCCATGCGCCTACTGATAATAATACAACCATCCATCAAACTGCTTCAATAGCTGTGAATAGACGGGCTCGTGATCTTCGATGGTACGCACTGAACTGGATGCGTGCTCTTCCAGTTCTCACGCAAATTATTGAAAATACCAAAACTCCCGAAAGATGGGTACCAAGCTTTTTTATGTAGAAACAGAAATGTTGTCGGTCATAGCTCGTTGTTTCAGTCGATTCCGTCCTAGAACTTAGACCAGTGCCTTGGTTCGAGGCAATCAGAATGGACGGCGAACGTCTGGCGAATCTTAGCGGCATCACCATGGTACTTGGAAAAGTACGGAATACCTTCGGCATGTTCATATTGACCTTCTCGCTTTCTCCGTTTCTGAATGTGTGCAGGATCGTGGCTTCTGTCCTTCATTTCAGACGAATCTTGGTGTCCTCCATACGTAGGGGGGCTGACAGAATTGGGCGGCAAAGAATGGAGGGCCAGGTCGACTTCACGAGGACTTCCAGGTGTCGATCTCATCATTTGGCGCGACCGAGGCCGCGACGGATGAGGGTCATATGAGGAGGATCGAGCTCGGTTACCTCGAGGCCTTGATTAAGTAAAAAGTCAGCAAAGCGCACATATATCCCAAAGAGCATCACTCACGCGCTCTCAAATCTGCACTCTCTTCCAGACTTTTGGCATTGGTCACACCTGGGCTTGTTTGGGTGGCATTTGATTTTCTTTTCTCGACAGGGGATACAGGCTTGGGCTAAGCGTTTTCGAGCCTTGCCTGCCTTTGTTAACCCCCAGCTGGGGTTGACTGGCTCTCCATCGATGGACTTGGGGCAGAGGCTTTGATCGGCATAGATGTAGCAAATTCCCTTTCCAGGCACATATCTTTCCTCGACTACCTGGGTGGGGAGCGTTGAAACTGGGGTGCCTCTCTCCAGTCTTGCGGCGTGGATTTGCTGCATCACTGGCGACCCATGTGATGATCCTCCGGGGCTGATTGTGTATTCTCTTGGATATCGATCGGTTGGAGAATCCTGGTCCATAATTGAATGCGAACGAGGCGGTTCTATGCCGACCTGCGATAATGACGGAAGTCTAGTAGAATGTGACGGATGGTATACCCCGTCATTGGGAGAAGTGATGGGACGAAATGCCGCACCACCCAATTCATGGGATGGGCGGATATGCAGCTGCGAGTCGAGAGAGCGCTGGCTCATTGGCGGTGACGAACGAGGGCTCCTCCCATGATACGGAGTGGCATACGGGGATGGTTCTTCCGGATAGAGAAGGTGGCGCACTGGGGGTAGCTGTGGCAAGCTGTCTGCAGCTTTGGGACGCTCATTCCGTCGATTATCGACAACAAGCCCTAATGGAATCGAAGAATGAGGCGGAGGGAGTCTGTAGTGATATCCAGGCCTGTCTTGGTGGTCTTCGTAGCTAGTCGACGCACCCCGAAAGGGTAGCGTATGACCATGATTCTCAATGTGCGAGTGCGCCATGGTCATTGTAATGAAGGTATTAATGTGTATGCGGGGAAACTCAATGAGTGTCGGTGCCCCTTGCTCTTGTTTTCAGCGAAGCGAATGAAAAGGTGGAATGAAAAAGGAAACGAGCCAGAAGGAACAAAGAGACAATGACGATGGCTGTGGGGAAGGCTCCCAGGCTCCAAGGCTCCTAACCAAACGATGATGATGATGATGATGACGAAGATGCACAACTCAACGTCGAGTTGGCACTGGGTTATCGGGGCGGAACACACAAAATGGCGCCCAATGGGGGAAAATTGAAGCTCTTTCTTAGTGCTGTGATAGTTAAAAACACTCGCATAATTAGCTTCATCAGCCTTTCGTAAACGCATGCAACACACCTTAATGACGGACAGCCGCAGAAAGGCAAACAGACACTGCAGCAGCCAATGGCGTCTTTGAACTGCCTAGAAGGGTGTGGTATAGTCCAGTCAGGGCGACGGGATATACGGCAAAGAAAAAGAATTCTATGTATTAACAGCTGGGGGAGGCAGCGAAAGAAAGAAAGAAAGTCGCCCAGTGTATCACGAGGCTTTCTTCACGGGACTGGAAGTAGGCAGAGGAACAATGGAGATGACCCAGGCTAATGCGGTCAGAAGCTGCACCTGGCCGTCGGCAGATATAAGAGGCCCGAAATGAGATGCTGATTTGAATTTCGACGCGGACGATCCACGGCTTCGGCGCATATGTTTTCTCTTCCTAGTAACAGTGGACGCACAGCCGGTCAGGCCAACCGTAGAGACAGAGCACTGGGCAGCAGCTCGGTTAACCCAAAAAGACCGCTTTGGGGCTGATCTCGCCTGTATAAAGTTAATCTGTCTGCAGCAGACTGAAGGAGAGTGGTTTTTGTAGTCGCAAGAGGAGTATTAATAAGACAATGACAATAATAATAATAATATCAGGGACGAAGAAGAGGGAGGGAAAAACGACGACGACAGCAACGACAACACCTCAGCCCGACTAATATGAAAGAACGATCGTGGTAGCAACAGCCATGACAGTTGCAATAGACATAAGGATACTAATAACATTTGGGTTGGCTTCAACGTACGTCCGCCCGCATAATACATATCTAGATTGTGGGAAACCTTATTCGGTCCAGGTTCCCGCCACGGAAACATCTTAGAATAACATCGACAGTTGCCCCATCCTGCTACTGCAGCTAATCAATTAGATCGCGGCCAGGAATGGGAGGAGAGGGGTA
This sequence comes from Talaromyces rugulosus, assembly GCF_013368755.1. Lineage (NCBI taxonomy): Eukaryota > Fungi > Ascomycota > Eurotiomycetes > Eurotiales > Trichocomaceae > Talaromyces > Talaromyces rugulosus. The sequence goes on from NC_049564.1 coordinate 5,016,501, forward strand.
GGTAGCGATGGCCATGGGCAATAGTAATAATAATCAATAATTGTGGGCAAAAGAAAAGTGGATATGGGAGGGAAGGGAAGGAAAAAGTGGAAACACGACGGACGGCTAGGGCATGACTAGAATTGATTAGACTGAGCCGTTAGCTCCAGCTGCAGCCTCCAGGAACTGTTGCGACTCGCTGGGGGTGGGCTCGAATGGCTAAGCCCATCGGCACCGTCTGGCCCTAGTATCGCTCGCTGTACGGAGTACAGAACAATGATTGAGCACACACAGTACAACTGGTAATTGCCCGAGATTTACCCCTACTAGGCGCCGCGCCCCAGGTGCATAGGGGGGTGAGACAATCTTAGAAGCCCGTGGCGTATGGAACCTGCGAGAACCAGTTGTAGGCTTGTAGCATCATCCACTGTCAGTTAGAAACCTGGTAACCGCACACAGGCCCTCCTCTAGGGGCGGTCATGCGAAGGAAGGGGCAGCTCGTCAAACGCACACGACCTTTTGGGTAGTTGTCATCACTGGGAGGTAGATCACCATGGCCTGTGCAGGGGATCTTCAACCAAGAAACGGTCCATCATTGATTAGTACGGAGTATTCTGTGCGGCGTAGACAGTGCATGCGGTACGGTATGCAGCTAGTAATGATGGGGCCACATAGGAAATTGCATCTCCAGGCTGTACGGACGGCGGCCAGCGTGCCATTTGAAAGCCAGACTTGTTGAGTGTTTTTTTGTTCTGTACTGAAGAAAGTTGGCATTAGGCCATTAGCAAGTCTAGGCATAGATTTTTCAAATTTCTCCGTGGTCTAGGGTCCGCCATTCCGCGCTTCTGTTGCTGCTCGTTAACCGGCTTGTTTAGTTGGGTTTGGGGTGTATAACATATGGAGCCTTGCTGCATAGTTGCTGCTATTATTATCATTGCTATCACTGCGACCTTGTCGATTGGCAGGACGCGAGTCTTAAACTCCCCGAAAATCAAGTTGATCAACTGGTGTTGGTTGCTTTCTGCGTATAAAAGCGAGATCGATGTCAAGTACTAAAAAAAGAATTGTTTCCCCCTCCTCCCTCTTTGTCTCTGTCTCTCTATTAGATTAGAATAATCCCTGTCAACTTCTCAAAGCCTAGCGTGTGTTGGATAAGAGAGGACAAACTTTCCGTTGAGTTCCCCTTAGCACATGTGCACCCTTGCTAGAGATAGATAGCAAGAACACAAGCTAGGTCGGGGTCACCCCTCTCGATGCTAGTATGTAGGTTCTGATGGGAGTCTACACACTAATCAAGTATAGTTGCCCTTTTTACAGTTTGGCCTCGTGTGGCTGGCAAGCAACCAAAGGTGGTGGCCGTGGAGGTATCGTCGCTCCGAGGCTTGTCCAAAGAAGATGCATCCCGGCTCCCGAGACATGGCGCAAGCAATGCCAAGAGTCCTGGGAAAATATCCCAGGTTCTCAGATTTGAGTGACGGCCTTATTTGTTGAGTAGGTGCTAATACGCCGGAAACACAGCCGGGCGGCCAACTAAGCGACTGCTCCCCATCGGAAAATGCAATTGGAAGATGTCGGCAGCCATTGCTTCAGACTAAGAGGTTAGCCTGCTGTCAGCCTAGGATTCGGTGAATCGGTGCAATGGAACCACGAGCACACTACTCACTCCGTACACGGGATCGGCGGGCGCGGGGTGGATGTGACTGGATAGCACGCAGTGGCGGGGGCGGCGATGACGGGTCCGCTAAGCGCAATGCGAATAGGACAGGTATCGCAAGTTGGAGATGACCCTGGATCTGGGCAAGAATCATGCAACTACAGCGCCTTAGCGGCGGTGCCGCAGCTAGAACCATGAGCCTTCGCGCCCGAGGCTTGCGTGTGGATTCTTGAAGGTATCGCGACTTGGTTGACAGGATTGATCCATGAAGCCACATCAGACAGCCACTGGATTGTCGAGAGGGACATCAAAGATCATTCTTCTCCGGTTTTTTTCTGTCTCCCTCGCTCTCTATTTCTCCTCTTGGGTTTCCTCTGGACCCTTCTGTGACCGGGGCGGTCTCTTAGGGCTCCTAGTGGCACTGGTCCACCGTGAACGTACGACATCCTTGATCGGGGTGGAAAGTGGATGATGCCGATGGACGACGGGTGACACTTTAAATTCCGCGATGCAGGTACGGTACGGGGCGGGATTTGCGATGTCCTTGCGATCGACCATTGCCCGAAAGGGCAAACGCACGCCCATCAATGGAGTTAGCATTGAGGCGAGGATCGAAGAAGCGTGAAGCAAACTAATGACGAGGTGGGAAGTCGTGATAGAACCACGTGACGCCGCAACCGTAACAGGCAGGAGCTATGCTCGAGGCAAACAAGCCAAATTTTGCGCCTTCGTCTTTCCCCCGTGATTCAACACTACGACACTCCAGAGCCTGGGAGTCAGCCACCGCTAGCGAGCTGACTGCAACTGCCTGATGCATGGTTTCTACTGCAGCCATTGGTCAGTCATCTCATACAGACTAACTTCCCCGTACGTACTCCGTACTAACAGTTCCTGTCGGAGGAACTAATACGGACTACCGAGATATGTGGGTGCTCAGCGCCTCAAGAAAAGGCCTCCAAGCACCATCACAAATTCACAATAATGATCATCGCCTAGCTAGCCGGCCTAGCGGGCTTAGTCGCAACAAAATCGCCGACTCTAGCCAACCACAGCGAGCACAGGGATTCCGGATGTACGCAACTGCGTCTCCGTCGTAGCGCGCAGGATGGCAGGCTTCGAGAACGCAGCGGAACAATCGGAGCACGCCCCCCAGCAGAATCTTTCGGCCGGCTGCCAATGAAAGTTGTATGAAAATACGGGGCATTGTTATGATGTTGTCCATGTGGCCTGTGGGTTGGACACCAAGGCAGTCCGTCCACAGACCAATTTGCTCTCTAGATCGTTCGTCCCGTTCTCGTTTACACGGTTACGGCAAACCCTGGTTCTTTGTGTCACAACAATAGCTCTTTTTTTTTTTCCCGTCTTATTGCTTTCCAGCCAGCGGTAAGATCGCCGCCCATCTATATGTGCACATGTCTAAGGCGGTTAATTTCTCCGGGTCAACGGTCATTGGGCTAACTAGCGAGGCAGATGGATACCAGGAAACTAACAGTGAACACGCTGGCCATAACCCTAGGGTTAGCCTGTTTTCTCGACGGGGGGGGACGGATACCTCTTTCGGTCTGCGTGAATAACAATAATAATAATATGGCGTTCTTCTCTGGCTCGTTTATCAATATTAACGGGTGGTTAGGATCATTATTACGTACTTCTCGCACGAGCTATCTCCATTTGGCCTACGGAGTACGGATAGCGGGACGGCTAGAGGAGGTCAAAAAATTTGACGCTATTGAGAACTACCGAAAGTTCCACCACCGCCGACCCGACTATACTTATACTGGTTATAGGCAGCGAAAAAGTAACAGTCGTAGCGAGACCCACCGAAAGAAATAGGATGTTTCCGACTTTCTCGTCTTTCAACCAAGCCACGACTGGGACTTTTGGCCTTCGTAATACTACGACTAATAATGATAACGATAATAATATACAGAGTAAGAGTGCTTCGTAACTAACGAAGAAAAAAGTACTCAAGGATTCAACGGGGGCGAGATCTCCGAATTCCCTCCATTCTCGGCACTCGATCTGAAAGTAACCGTTGCAGTCGATCCATTTGGCCCGATGGGTTAAGTCTTAGTCTTTACGCTTTAGGCCTCCCAGGCGCATAATTTTAAACGCACAGTGCATGCTGAAAATCCCCATTTGTGCGTGTTTTACTACTGTTGCAGATATGGACGGACTACTGTTCCTGGAAAATGAGTGGAATGATCTCCACACGATTCTCATTAATAATACTTCATTGTTCTGTGTACAATTTACGACTCGACTACCTGTCTGGGAAAGTCGGAATTAAGAACCCCAGGTCAATAATCCATCTTGATACACGTCAGGATCCAGTTCGCCGTCCCCCCGGGTTATTATTACGATTATTAGTATTTTTCCTCGGCGAAAAAAAGAAGCTACCATTGGTAACCGGCAATTGGTTTAAGAGGAGGGAAAAACATATCCACTACCGGACCGGATTGTTTGGAGATGCCGACCTCTCGCATCATCATCGATGATGATCTTCGGCCCTCGGAGAATATTAATTTAGTTCTGACTTCGATTGGCATGTGGTTCGGTCTAAGATGGAACTACATACTAACGGGCTAGTCGACATTCTACATATACGTACTACATACTGAAATAAGTAAGTAGGTCAATGCGATTTGATTTGTATTTGTGTTTGTGCCGTCTGGGCCCATGCACATAACCTGACATAGGTGAGGAAGCTCGTATAGTCTTCGTCTCCATCGTGGAATCCTCACGTGCGTGGAGTTGGGCACAATAATGCAGACACAGCTCATTCATAATTAATTCTTCCTGCAATAATAACATGCCGTCGCTCCACAGCCGTTACCTGTCAATTTCAATTTACTTAACTGCGTATTATTGCTTACGTTACCAGCCAGGTGCAGCTGTTTTTTTTATTTGGAGTTGAACATTCTTTTAGATTTTTTTTTTCCAAGACGATTTTCCAAAGGAACCGCTGCATTGTGGTGGAGTCCAGCCCTAATTCTCGGCTTGAGTAGGGTTACTGCTCCTTCGTACTCTGTACAGCAGTTCGGTGTACAATTATTTCTCGTTCAAAGGCAAAGACCTAGCTCCTGCAGGACCCGATATTCGGCTTACTGTGATAGTATGATACTCATTATAACATGAATTTTTTTTTTTTTCACGGTATAAGACGGGCTCAAACCTTGTTCGAGAGCCCACCTGGAAAATATACTAACAGCACGTTGACTAATGCCGAGAATTAGATAACTTCTGCTTGAATAATGTCTCATTGTGGATCCTCGAGGATTCTTCGTGGGTTCTAGTTAGAGCAGAGCTTGGTTCAGGCTCCCAGTGATCGCATCAGCTAGTCCTGCAGCGCCGCGGTCGTACAATAGCGTCCCTATGTGCCAGCTGACGTAAACCTTGTTCTCAACATATGTATGTCTGTCTTGGCCAAAGTTATGCGGTTGCCTGGCTTTTCTCCCAAGTAATTGCCTGGGTAAAACCCAATGTGTTACCAACACCACGTAACAGCAGCAGCTTGAATCACTAAAAGCGAATTAACTTTAAAATGCGGGGTTGTTTGATTATGATCGATCGATCAATTGATGCCGAGGCCCTCAACACCAGCATTGAATGAGACAAGTATATTATTTATTAATTGATATCAACTGATCAGGTCAAACACGTACAGGGATGTAGTGTTCAATGCTAATCGTTACGTACGCGTATCACCTCAGATCGATCGATTAGTATTTTGCACCTGTGACTCTCAGAAAGATGGAGTTCAATGTGTTTCAAATGTTGACGTTGCGCGTCAATGCCATTGATAAATGTAACTGCCCGCTTTTCAAGCTTTCGAGCAAGCCCTGCGGGCGCATAAATAGCATATGCACGCGCTTTTCCAATTATTAAGTCAATTTTGTCGATCATGACGAGCCCGCCTCTTTTTCTTTTCATGTGCCTCGGATAGATCATTGTCAACTTGGGTGGCTAGGCTGGCCGATCTCATTGTAGGCTGTTTTCCCCCTGTCGCCAAGACCAGTTGACTCTGTCAGGCGCATAAGTACATGCTACTTCATGTACTCCGGGCGTACATGCTGCATTAATCATGTCCCTGGGTAAATGATTGACGCGGATGACAGCGGGATATCGCTACGAACAGCTTTCTGGGTCCCCCCAGTATGCGTGTCTAGCGCAGTCATGGCAGGCCAACATGATAACATTTGAAAGAGAAACAAATGAAAATTGAACTAAAAATAACCTTCTCTTTTCCCGTGCCTTGTAAGTTGTGTAACCAGGGCATTGTTTCAGGAAGTTCGCTCTTCTCGACCAGGCTAGCCTGCTGCCACCTCAAATATCAATCCCAGTCGCTTGTTCTAGCCATTTGAGATTGGACGAGGATTCTAGACAATGCTGGCCTGATTTCCTGCATGGAGACATACACATACTCATAAGTTGATAGTATCGTAATACAGGTGGGTTTTGACCGGGCTGGACGAAACCGATCCTTGATATTGAGGGTTTTTCCTGCTAGCTTCACTGGTAACAAAAACAATACGTAGCATAAATGCCAAGATAAGAAACTCAAAAAAAAGGGTCTCGGGAAGAAATAAAGTTTTTTGCGAAAATATACCCTATTGGATATACGGTAAATATAACGCTCATTTTAACCATTTCTAGTCACCGCAGCTCCTGACATCTACATGTGGAATCGCTGTGGCGTATTGATGCATATTCACTGGTATTGTAATTATCATATTAACAGTAATCTATCATGATGATGATTATACGCAGGCTTTTTTGTGGTGTAGTAATATTTGAGATGCACTGGCCACTGCAAAAAAGCCGCAGTGACATTCGTTCCTCTGCATGTTACCTGCAGATTATCTTTACGAAGAAGAGAGAGGGAAATTTTTCCTTCTTTCTTTTTTTTGTTTGTTTATTTTCTCAAAAGTGAGAACGGACGATCGCGACATGGGAGGTCAATTATTGATTAAACGTTGCATCAGTGATACTCTACTATCAAAGCCTCCCATGCAGATAAGCGGGAAATAAACTTTGAATATAGTGACGGCGAAATTCGAGCAACTCATTGTAATTTTCCGCCAACGATCACCCTAGCTTCCCAACAGTTCAAGTTCGAAAATGGTGCAACTCATCCCCCAGGCAGGTAGTGTCGATATGAAAAATCGATCGGAGTTACGGTTGAGAAATTTACAGTTATTGAAGCGGGAAAGCAAATTAAAACAATGTTGACATCTCACATTACAGCACCCATGCTTATTCATTCCATGTAGCTGCGCTAAACTACCTGTAGAGAAGGAAAGGAACCCGTTTTTGATAGAAGACAAAATAAAACGAAACATTTACTGCTCACCCAGAATCTTCTGGAACTGCTCACCAGCACGCTCGGGCTTGCCGGCGTCAATAGACTCCTGGCCAAGCTTCTCCTTGGAGTATTGGGCAGCGTACGGGTTGAGGCGGAGCATGACCTGCTTGTTGCGGAGAGGGTTCTTCTTCTGCACGTTGGTGCGCTTGGTGCGGGCCTCGCCCTTGGGCTCGCGGAGAACCGACTGGATTTCAGACGAGTTGATGAGGCGGGCAATGTCGGCGTTGGCGAGAACGTTGGATGGCAGGAGGAAGTCCTTCTTGAGGGCCGAGGCAGTGGTGGTGGTACCGTAGACCTCATCGAGAGCAGCAAAGGCAGACGAGGTCCAGATAATGAAACGACCAAGGTGACCACCGGGGGCCAACTGGAGGAGGTTGAGGGAGAAGACCGACGAGGTCTCGACACCGGGGATGTTGCGGAAGGCCTTGACGAGGTCCTTGCCGTCGGTCTCGGGGTTGTAGACAACGAGAGGACCACGGCGTTGGCGGTAGCGGCGGCCTCTCAGCTTACCCTTACCAGCACGCACCTTGCGGGACTTCTGGACCTTGACGAGGTCAGCGCCGGCACCGACAGCCTTGAGAAGAGCGACGGCAGCCTTGGTCTTGGAGAGGGCATCGTTCTCGAAGGTCTTGGACTCGATAACGAGGGGAACCTCGGGGACGTTGGCGACGCGGTGACCACGGGCGAACAGAAGGGAAGGGACGGAAGAAGCGGCCAGAGCAGAGGCAGTGGCGAAGCGCCTGTATTTCCTAGTCAATATTCATTGCATTCCGTTCTGCATTGGGGGTCTATCTCACTTCTGGCCGTGGTTGACCTTCTGGTGCCACTTTCTCCAGACCTTGGTAGGCGCGAACATGCGACCAGAACGGCACATGTTACCGAAGGCAGCCTGACCAGCACGGTGAGTACCACCACCAGAGACACGAGGGATACGGGCGACAGCACGACCTATTCACCAACCGACCCGTCAGTCACGTCGATCTTGGTATCTCCAAGCGTATTATTTCCAACATACCGGTACCCCAGGACTCGGCGGAAGTCTGTTCACCAGCCTTCTCGCTCACGGCATAGGGCTGTCTCTTGTTCTTTGCAATACCGGTGTGAACCTTCCTGTAAAACCCATCAGCACCCGTCCGATTGAACTCGAAACTTTTTTCTTTCTCGGTATTTGGCGACTCACTGGACAATATCCGGACGGATTGGCGCAGAGAAGACGGTAGGGAGGGGGTGAGAAGCGCCCGAGGGCTTGCCCTCAGCCGTGGCGATGGTGACAGTCGGTCTGGACGCCATTGTTGTCGACAGGATGCTGTTGTTGTCGTCGTTGCAGTCTAAGGTCGAGACAGTTGAAGATGTGGATTTTTCTCGCTTAGTGGCTCCCGCGGCAGGTGCGGTGGTGCCGCCGCCGAAACAGGAAATCAGGGCTTAGGGCTGCCAAGACCCCTCGGCCCGTTAGGGCTTTTTTGGTACATACATTTTTTGTCCATGTTTAATCTTATCGTTTTTATAGTCGCTTATATTATTATGATCGGAAAGTATTCGGACAGAAATACAATTCATAATTCAAGGCTCTTTAATTTCATATCGCGTGCTCATGCTAATAAAACTAAGCAGGGGGTTTAATCAACATCAGTCATCTCAAGGAAGTAAGTGAACAAAGTGAACAAAGAAGAACAAGAGGGGTCTAAGGTAGCTACTAAGCATAACAAGATAAAGAAAGGGTAAAATCTCAGGGACAACTCCACCGCTATATCAAAAGCTGACATGTTGACCGTGGGAAACGCGGCGCCGGTGGATGCTTGCGACATGTTCGCGCTTTGCGGCATGCCCTGCAGCAATTGTAAGGTCAGCAGATTGCCCTGCTGAACAGAAAGTGCCATCTGCGACAGGCTGTGTAACAGACCAGACGCCACTGGCGCAGCGCTGGAATGAAGTGCCTCCGATGCAGTTCCATTGGCCTTCGGGAGTGCAAGCTCCAGTGAGAGCACCAGAGGATGGAGGAGTGCCAGTGGATTCAGTGGCAGGACTGTCTGAGGCGGGGGGCCCGGCACCTGCAGTTATTGTAGTCGTTGACTGCAGGGATATCCCAGCTGAACCTGGCCGGTCATTTCCGCCAGATGCTGTGGCTGCTGGAGCAGGGTCTGAAGAATCGCCTTTAGAGGCAACAGCAGTACCAGTCACAGTAGGCGATGGTGCAGGATTCATGCCCGTCATCATCGAACCCCCAGTGCAAGCAGGTGACCCAGAAGCCTGGAGATTTTTAGCGTCGCCGGCATATTGAACGAATTCGCCCGGGTTGGGGAAGCGAATATCGAAATTCTCCTTAGTGATACAGCCGTTGATATTGGCAACGAACATCTCAGGATACTCGTTTGACCGCTTTGCTATGCTGTCGTCGCGTTTGTTGTTCGAGCCAGAAGTGATCTCTATGGGGGCGCAGTTCATGTACATCTCACGATTTCCTATACGGTTGAACCAGGTCCAAGCGAGAGTGTATCGACCAACTTGGACTTCTGGGATCTTGAAGCTGAATGTGGCAGAGTCGGTTGTGCTCTCGGGACCTCCAGCCCCGTTTTCACTCCCACTATTCGCTGGGCAGCCCCCTTCGATCGAATAAATGACAATCCATTTGGAGCTGCTGGTGGGCTCGAGGTCGGTGGTCAAGCTTATCTGACAGGATCCTCCACCGTGCGTAGCGCTTCCCTTGAAGCTCAAAGTCGTGTTGGAGCCAATCGGATAGATGTTGCTTTCCAGCAAGCCGTCAGTCATCTGGTAGGTTGTAGGCCCACGCTGCTTGCAAGGGAAATCAGAAAGGCCATTCTCCAGAGGTGAGTTGTTCAGTCCCACACCGAATGGATTGGGATGACTCATGATCATATGGCCTTCAGTCATGGAAGCCGCCACCAGGGCAGCAGCAGAAAGGAGGCCGGTTCTGACGTGCATGATCGTGGGTTGAGGATCGTCTAGTTTGGAATAGAATACTCGAGGTGGTCAAAGGTTTTGTTTATGCTAACAGAGCCAAATAAGCCACGGTCGTTCGGATGGTCGAAAGATGAGACGATATTTTTTTTGAGAAAACAAGGGACCGACCAGTGTCCACCACAGGCGAGACGATATAGTTACAAGAGAGTGACAAGGAGAAAAATTTCAAAGGTCTGACCTGCAGTGAGAAATAGAAGAAGAGAAAAAAAGACGTGTTGAGATGAGTCACAACCAGTGTTGACACAAGAGGGAGAGAAAGAGAAGCAAATCCCACGACGCGGAGGAAGAAAATGGCATTTCCTTTATACGGCTGGGAAATGTATTCGGCTGGTCCAATAACAGCCAACAGAGTGGGACAATACATGTCCTTGAACAAAGAGGCATGAACCGACTGTTGGCGGTGGGCCTCGTATGCAAGGCATCCCCAAGGATAGGAACCGCTCCACTGACAATTTATGCGTACCCACGAGGCAGATTTTCGATTATTGTAGAACCACAATGCCGTTGTTTTTCTCTTCTCTTGTTTTATTTATATTTCTGAATTTGGTGCAATAGACGTGCTGTTATTGTTGAATCTAGAGTCTGTCTATAGCCGCTTGATTAGCTTGATAGTACTGCTCGTATTGTTTTATTTAGTCTCTTTGTCTACCGCTTGTAAGAATAAAAACGAACCTATCTGGAGTCTCTTTGTTTCCTAGATAGACAGGTTACGCCGGTGAAACAATGGCTTTTCAAGATAATGACGAGGATTGTGCTCCAGTTGACTCCTCCACATAGTGAGAGGATTATGTGCTAAGAACCATCCACCAGGGCAGTGGAACCATTTCATCTACATTTTTGCATGAATACATCAACTGATTAGTTGATATCTTGCATTTTGTAGTTTGCGATTCAAGGAATATGCGCTAGGCCCGAAGAGGGTATTCCATTCTGATTGGCCAGAAACGGTATACATCAAGTGCCACCATTCATTTATCATATACTTGTGTGTTATTGTGATACTATTGATTAGAATAATCAACAGAACCTAAACATATCAATTGTATCTGAAGTGACCCTGTTCCTGTATAGTTGTGGATTCTCCACGTATACTGCTTCCAGCCACGCTCCCAGCCACAAAACGCCCGGTGCCGATATTCATAAACACACCAACCACCGCATGCAGCATTTAATAGTTTGCAGGCGAAGGCTTTCACATTGTGTAAAAAGCTCCAAGTTCCTTGTGCGATCATATGACGTCAAACTCTGCTATCTATTCCACAAATTCATCCAACGAGTACACAACAATAGTGTTACAATCGTGCGCAATCAAATTGAATATGATAGGCCAAATGTGATGTCAATCTGAATTTGGAAACCTTTCAAAGCGTGCTCCCTTTCTAAGAAGAATTTTTCCCTAGAAATTGCAATGACATGAGGTGTAGGAGGCCTCCTGCAGTGGGTATGGAAATCCTCTCTTCAGTAAAGTCACCATCACTTGCAAAGTCCTCTAATTCATCTCAAGCCTTTCCAAAGCATCCCTCGATACAAGGGAACTTTCTTCGTCCTAGCTGAACACAATCAGCAAAACAGCCAATATCGCTTGCCTTGACTTTTTCCAGCAAGACGTGACTGTCATTGGCCATGGAAGAAACCTAAATTCCTTGGGTTGAGAGTAATATGTCTTCGGCGTAGAACCAAGCACAACAATGTCTTCCAATTGTCGTATGCTCACTCTTTATCGTAGGCGAAGAAATTTCACGCCTTTATGATAATAATAATATTGCAAGGCGAACTGCATCATTTCTTGCCCTTCTTTTTGCCTTTGTCTTTAGACCCAGGCGCCTCTTTTTGAAAGCCTGCTTTTGTCAATGCATCCTTGCCAGCGTTGTTTATAATACGAAATCGATCCGGTCCTAAGAGAATACCTCCGTACCATCTAGTAACAACAACGAGCACATCCCATACATCCATCAGCTGCATCATGTGCAATAGTCGGCCGCCAGCAGCCGTCTCGCCGTCGTCGTCGCAGTCTTGAACCGTGGTCTCTGAATTATCATCTTTCTTCTCTCGAATACGCCAGGCACTGATATTGTGAGTTGCAGCCGCGACTTTTTTGTCCGTTGCAATGAGATGATCCAGATAAGCCTGCGCATGCTCTCTATCTGTGACATGTACTACCCGCCCAACGAAGACGGACTTCTTCTCCGTCATCACGTCTGACAAAATCCATTCGGGGGCGCTTTCGATGCCAAACGCATCGCGAAGAGACAAGGTTGCGAACGAGTCTTTGAATCCGTCCTCTGCGTCATCATTGTCGTTTCCTTCTATTTTGTTCTCATTCTTTACCCCGTCGTCCGCCACTCCAATGCTCAGTTCCTCGAATTTTTCGTTAGCTTCGCTGATTACCTCAAATAGGCATACTTGGCCGGGTTGATGCGTCCGGCGTATGATGTCTTCTAAAACGTCCACCGCTATTCTCCCTTCGCCGCGAGAGGCGGTCGATGCGGTCCCAATGACTCTCGGTGGCGTTTCGGGGTATTTTGCATCGAATCCAATCACGAAAGATAGATGCGGGTGGTTGGGAATCTGTAGTTTTGTCGTTGTGTTGACGGTTTGGTGGTTGGCGCTCCCCAGATCGAGTGTCTGCGGCACGTTGTCGGACGATTTGCTGCTGCTGATAGAATCAATGGTTATCGTGTCCGGATCATATATAGCGTTGATGGCTTCGATCTCCTCTGCAAGGTCTCTGTTTGGCAGGGACTCGAGATCGCAGGACATGACGCCGTAATTATTGTGTCGGAGGTGGTTGTTAGGATCAAGTTCGCGGATATCGGATTTGCTCCGATCACCCCACCTCGCTAGCGCTGTCAGAATGTCAACGTTGGTTAGGAATGTGAATTTTGGACTTCAAAGTCTTCAAATTCTATGTGATATAATAACATTGAAACTAGCCGTTTAAATGTTCGCATTGCACTAATATATTTAAATTTGAACATTCAACATTTGAACGTTGAATCAATCGATCAATATCGAAACGTAGGGATATATATATACGTATATCTCATTGATGTCAATTAATTGATTCAACATTTTTGAAAGAGAATCGCATATATAATTGAAAATGCTACATATGTACATCCGATATTTCCAACACTTCAAGGTTGAATGTTCTAAATAGTTGACCACATGTGTAGTTGGAAGTACCGAAAAAACACAACTCACTCGTCAGGACCTGCTAATGGTTCATGGGACAATGAAATGAATCGCGCAGTAAGATCAGGCACGCTTTCAAAGTTCGTATCAAACGGCCACATTGGACGCCGAATTCGATGATGACCAAGTCTTACCAAATCCTGGTCAACGCCTCCCGGAGTGAGCGCCATCATCCAGTCCGCAGCCATGTCATATAATTCGGGCTCTAGGTAGCCAATCTTCACAATAACAATATCAGAAGAGCGCGGTTTAAGATCCAAATCTGTAAAGTCATGTTCTTTGTGATATGGCTTGCGCAGCTTGGTCAAAATCGCAAACACACTACCAACCTGCAACACAACTTCAGTACCAGCGTTTTCATCGCCGTGTTTGATCGAGTGCACACGACCCGTCATTGTTATAGGTCCAGAATGGATATTATCGACCTCTGCGCCTGCTGTAACTGTCACAGTAGCCCCAACACCGGCTTCTACAGCCGTTTCGATCGCCTTTGGCCCAGGCACACTGGCATATATGACCTTGGGGCCAGAGGCATCCTTGAATTCTGGACGAGCAAGCAGTTTAGTCAGACCCCAGGTCATATCGCCACTGCCACCTGCTGTTGGGTTATCCCCACTATCGGAGACAAAGTATGGGCGAGCGGGAGATGCGAGAGCTGTATCAAGACACTCTTTGAAAGTGCCAGTCGGGGCAACAAATTCAAAGTCCGCATGCGAGTCCCAAAATAGCTTCGCTAGCTTCTCAGCACCCGTCGAAACTGCCGCTTTGTCCCACCCTGTGGCCATCACAATTGCACGATTCCGACGCTCGTCGGCCCAGGCATAGCCGACCCAAATTGCTGCATCGATGACCCCTTCCACGGCTTCAACACCGGGAACCGCAGCATATATATGCTTAGCCGGTTCAACACGAGTGGAGGTCTGTTCACCTGGAAGAAGTATAGGAATAGGGACCCAGGCCTTGTATGGCCTGAGACGACTGTCTATCGAAGACTGTTGTTTGGCGAGAAGCTCGACGAGATTGCGGCATGCACGTTCTTTGGTGTCCATCGCATCTTCGTGGGGAGCCATTCGATAGCAGGTTATCAGATCCGTCTGATGGGCGAGTTCACGAGACACGTTCCCATGTAGATCCATCGACGCCGAAACGAGGACGTGAGGTCCAATAACCGCTCGGACACGACGAAGCAGCTCGGCCTCCACGTCATCGAGCTCTTCGACACACATAGCACCATGGATATCAAACCAGAGGCCGTCGAGGTGCGGGGTTGAGGCGACAATCTCGGTGAGCCTGGCGATAATCTCTCCTGCCAGTTCCTCAAAGGAGGCTCGAGTAACGACGCCGCCTGGCAGAGCATGGCCGATCAGAGCCCCTCGCCAGTCTGCGGCATCAGCGAGAGGGGTTCCTTTGTGCAGAAATGCATATTTGTCGATGACTTCTGTGTCCCGTCGCGGGCGAAATGCCGGCGCCAGCGTCCTTGACTGGGTAAACGTTGATGTCTCGCAAGCGAGGCCAGCAATTGCGATTACCGGACGACCAGACATGGTTGTGTGCGGAGTGTTGTTCTTGGATGAAGCTTTACTGAGCAGAAGGGTCCGATGTTGCATCTGCCTTGATAAAGATCCCCCACTTTCTCTCCACCCTGCGATTCCCTCCCCTGATTCTAATAACGTTCTTGACAGAATTTCTATTCCTAATGATATTTTAGATTGCCGACGAAGCGAAGCCAAATATTCACGCACAAGGTATCTACGGTATCTTTTGGCGGAAGGTCCATCATCAGAAAACAAACCATCATATCTTAGCATGTTAGCCACCCGTAATAATAGCAAATTAAACATTTGAACGCATAATATACACTACATCCTCCAAAGACGCTTGACCCCTCATATGACCCGTCTTATGACTGACCTAATTGCTGCTCTGTCCCGTCTGGTGGAAGTATGTCCTCTCGCCAGTGTTCTTTGTCCAATATATCAGGAAGCTTTCCATGGTTTTTACCCCATAATAGATACCTATGGCAAAGGTCATGGTACCACACTGAGGATGAAAACCTGATAGAATTTTTCAAGGAAGAAGTGTGTGTGTATAATGGACCGCCACGCACGTGCCTGCCTGCTGTTGGCCTGAATGCCAAGGCATGTAACAACATATCGACTATCTTTCTACACATCCCGCTTTAAATACCCATCTGACCAGAGCATTTGGTGCAGCTGTCACCAACATCAATTTATATTTTGTAGGATTCATGGCAGAAGGGATTGATCAGCGTCGAAACAACCAACGAATTCTCCCAAGAAGTGGGCAAAATGATACAAAAACCAACCTCATCCCGCATACGCCGTGGCATGTTTCCCCCGCATGAGTCGTCTGGCGAAAAGCGTGCACAGGATTCGTCTCTTATCGGCCTTTGCGTCCATTAACCACAACCAAATTCATTTGTCGGCGAATAATGTGGTGCAGGTTGAGGGGTAAAGAGAGCTATAGCTGCGCCGATGCAACCTCGTTAGATAAGGCCGCCCGATCCAGTCAAAATCCGGGGTGATGTGCCTGTCATTGGCCTCTTTCGATAAAGCTTGTCTCCAAATTTTCTCCATTATTTATTAATTGGCAATATTTCTTATCGCATCGACCGAGACGCCATGTGACCTCGCCTTATTATTACAACCGGCGGCAGCCCGTTGAGAGTCACAAAGAAGAAAGGACATTGCTTGCTTTTAGTAAAATAATCGTCAATCATGAAGAAACCACCTACGGGGACCTGGATGCCCGCATGGGTGCCAGAGTCCACTGTTCTTCTGTCATGTCTACTCATGGTCTGCGCCATGGTCCAATCGGCGGTGAGTGGAACTTCCAGATGTCCCTTTTTGTTCGCGTTGGGAGATATAAAAGGAGAAATGAGAAAGAGAAAGATAAGGCAGAGGAGTGTTATCGCAGAGGGGCGTATATGAAAGTGTGCTGAACAAAGCTCTAGACAGGCGGATATGATGGTTCCATGTTGAACGGGCTCAATATTCTTCCGTCCTATACCGACTACTTCAACCTGAACCCGGCGACGACGGGGTTAAACACAGCTTCTGTGTTTATTGGATCCTTCTTTGGTACTCTGTGCTCTGGAATCCTGGCTGATCGACTGGGCCGCCGCCCAGCGATTTTCTGGGGATCCATTATCACATTGATTGGCATTATACTCCAAACTGCTGCGCAGAACATAGCCATGTTTGTTGTCGCGCGTATTGTGCTTGGCTTTGGATCGGCCATCTCGGGGGTTGCTGGCAGTGTTTATCTTGTAGAGACTTTTCCGAGTCGTTGGCGTGCTTGGGGTGTTGGCCTGTTAAACGACTTTTACTAGTATGTTATCACTTTTGACGCCCTTTCATCATGATATTGCATTTAATAACCGGAATCTTTCATGTACAGCGTTGGCGCGTTGATTGCTGCCGGAATCACTCTTGGAACAGGCGAATGGGACTCGACCTGGGCATGGCGAGCGCCGTCTCTTTTTCAAGGAATTTTCTCTCTTGCTTGTTTGATAATTCTCCCTTTTATGTGAGCAACCCCCCCTTCAAATGGCAACGATATCATATGTCTGATAATATAAAAATAAACACAGCCCCGAGTCACCTCGTTGGCTTGTCTATCAAGGTTATCACGATGAAGCGCGACTGACTGTCGCACTGACAAACTCAAAGGGGGACCAGTCCGATCCAGTAGCGCTGACAATCTACAAAGAGATTCTTGATACCCTCAACTGGGAGAAAAGCCAAGGCCGGACGATGAGTCCAAAGGAAATCATCAAGACCCCGGCATCCAGGAAAAGACTGCTGATTGGGAGTTCAGCTGGCCCGTTTTCATGTATAGCAGGAAATATCATCGCCTCTTACTACCTTGGATCAGAGCTGGATACCGCGGGTATTACCGACTCGACGGAACAGTTGAAAGCGGTGCGTTGCCCAGAAAATTTACTCGGCGCCGATATGCTGATTTGTATTCTAGAATGTAGTTCTCAATGTCTGGTGTCTGGCGTGCTGCCTTTTTGGAACTCAACTTGCTGCTAAATGGGGGCGAAAGCCGACAGCGTTACTCTCCCAGTCTCTTCTCATCATATGCCTCTTTATTATAGGTGGTCTATCTAAGATGTACGCCGATAATCCAGACGGGGCTTCCAATGCTCTTGTATATGGAAACGTGGCCGTGATGTTTTTATTCCAAGGGTTTTACTCCATTGCATGGACGCCACTTCTTTATCTATATCCGCCGGAAGTGATGAACTATTCGATACGAGCGAACGGATTGGCATTCTCATCCTTCTCGTTGAATGCGTTTGCGTGAGTTTTTTTCCCCTTCATTGACCGGTAGAAGGATCACCATAGCTGACGGAGGTTTATAGCCTGGTCTTTGTCTATATTATGCCAATTGGCTTGGATAATATTGGGTTTAAGATGTATATTATAAATGGTTCTTGGGATATTATCGTGCTTGTTCTTATCGTGAGTCCTCATTCTCCTTCTCATTAGTTAAACGCCACAGCTGACTGTAATCCTTAGGCCGTGTATTGGGTCGAGACCAAGGGCAAAACACTCGAGGAAATCGACGCACTTTTCGAAGGCGAGAAACATTCTTCTGTGCCGGACGTCGAACTGGTGCGTCAGGGCAAGGCACAAATTGACGTCAGCAAGGTGGAGCAGCAGATCATCGCTGAAGTGCAAACGGCGCATGAATGATGACTGTTGATCTCTGGCTAGGTTCTATTTCAGGGATGATCGCGGAGAGCAGAAGAAATAGTAGTAAATAGTCAGCTTTGTCTATGGTAACCAACTAACGATAATAATATATTAAATTAATGATATGTACATTGTGCAGTAATAATAATAATAACAATAATAAAGGGCGATCAATAAGAAATAGCGACAGGATATGTCATAAATACATGCGATACCAACCCATTACCATTAATACCACGCAAGCAAGGGTTAGTCCAACTCCAACCCTCCTGTCGCTGACCCACAACTCCAGATTGCTTTTCCGATTTTTCAATAGTTGTAACTTGTAACACACTTCCCCAGCCAGCCAATTGATGCTGGTCATAAATCGACCTGTCTCATCATAGCCGCCACCGCCTTGAATGTAACATACGGTGTACCCCGGCCCAGCATCAGCTAGCCCTTGTTGACGTACTTCGCACTGCCAAATTCGACGAGATCGTCGCCACTTGAGATCTTCTTATCTCATGGTTCAGACGATGTGAGTAAGAGACGAATGGGGAAAACGGCCAAAAACAGGCCAAAAAAAGAAAAAAAATTGGAAGAAAAAGAATGACAGTCAGTCCCACAACTCCATCGATACAAATTTCGATACAAATGCACTTGCGTCCAATCATCGCACCCTTAAAAAAAACTAAAAAAAACAATGAACCCAAACAAATAGTACATGGCCACGCAGAGAGATGTGTCACATCACACCGCTCGACCGGGCACCTCTGTAGAATCCATAGGTTCTGTTTTGAGCGAAATGTCTGTTTTCATCATGATCTGATTTGGAGCAATAGGGTCTTGGCTGCCCATGCCCCTGGGCCCAGGCAGGTTTTTCCAGTCGTCCGTAGCAGCACTGTGTCTGTGGTATCCCCGGGAAGAGGAAAAGGCACTGAGCTTGTAGGTGGGTCGGCTGTGCTGGGCTCTGCTAGTGAGTGTCGAGAACAGCCTGGGGACAAGCTGCTTGAGCGGGTGCTTGAGATATGGCAGACAGGCGCAGATGATACCGCAGTCGGCCTCAATGGCACTCCACAGCAAGGCGTCCCAGGATCCCCAGGTTGGGTCGTCCGTGTTGACACTCTGCACCAGCGCGTTGATACGAATAATGCTAGTAATGCAGACGAAAAGACCAAGGGCGAACATCAGCATGACACCAATCTTGCGGACCTTGTCCAACTGCAGCCTGGCCAGCAAGGGCATGGGGAGCAGACAGATCCAAATGTCGGTCGACGTAGTATAACCTGCCCACCACCATCGGAACCAGGCGTTGTTGATGCATGTGGAGTGAATTTCTTTATGCCATGACCCTTGCACCGGTAAACATTGAAAAATGGTGGCGAAGACGAATCCGA
Source organism: Talaromyces rugulosus (assembly GCF_013368755.1). Lineage (NCBI taxonomy): Eukaryota > Fungi > Ascomycota > Eurotiomycetes > Eurotiales > Trichocomaceae > Talaromyces > Talaromyces rugulosus. Next base: position 5,035,776 of record NC_049564.1, read on the forward strand.
TAACCCCGCCGAGAATCACTACCATCGTCCCATAGCAGATCATGTGAAATCTTTTGCTGGGGAAGATGCGGAGATAGAATGTGAGGAAAGAGAGTTTGGTCAGGCCAAGGACAAGTTTGTATGTGACTTGGAAGAGCCAGAAGTACTGTGAAAAATTTTTCCTCTCGTTAGAATTGAATCACCGCGTAGTATGAGTAGAAAGGCTTACCTTGAGTGCATCAACCCGACTCCCTCCCGTCTTCGCGATATCTGCCTTGTGACGACCAAATCCATAATAATTTGCTGGTTTGGAATGTTAGGCTTGGTGTTACACAGGAAAGATGGGTCAGTGACTTACCCAAATCACCAACTATTGTGGTAATTATTAACACAGTCTATTTGACAAGTGAAAAAAAGGTTAGAAACTCGAACAACAGGTCAGTCAGAAGGAAGAAAAATACCATTGATGCTGCAATAAGCATGTCATCTTTGTGTATGGCTTTTCGCATCATCCAGCCATTAAACAACCTGTACAGGACGAGGACCAGTGCAATGAAGCACAAGATCCCCGTCACGATCATGAAGGTCGGCCCCTTGTTGGGCACAGAATAAGGGCTTTCCGTCATGGTTGTGATGAATGCCTGCTGCAGCAAACAGGACGATATGGTATAAAGAGCGCGCCGCGAGTCAGGGAGTTGCGTCTGGGGAACAGTTTAAAAGAATGACAGGAAAAAAGGCATCACAGTACTAGTGCAAAAGGAACGATGGCCCTCTGTGTAGTATGGCCTTCACGAAACGTGGAGCCTTCGTGAGTGGAGACGATCGAGGGAAAAAGCAACAAGAAGTATAGTCTTGATGAGGTGTGATTCTTATGACTGGCTTATAGTAGTAACTAGTTAGCTAGTTATTGCTACACTGTACAGTCTCCCACCCTCCAAAATCTCCCCATCCTACAATAATACTAATACGTGGATCTTAGTGGCGGTCAATTCTAAACTCAAAAAAGTAACGCGGAAAATAGGCTGAAGGAAGCCTGGCCGGGGAAATAACAACATGATGGAGGACATTCCAAATCCTCCCGGGGTCCTATTCCAATAATCCAATTGATCCTCTCGCAAAGGATTGATTCAGTGGGCATCTGCCATCCTGGCTAAACTGTGCAAGTCTGCAAGAGTGCTATCAACTAGGAACCATGTTTTCCTGTTCCAATTGGCCCACTGGTCACTTCGAGAGTGGACTACAGCTACCGATGGCGCGCATAAACTCCATTGATTTTCTGGAATCTGGGTCCACATGTATGTCAAGAATCAGCAACGCAAACCAAGCCCCAAGGAAGACCAAAAATTTTCCTCCTTGAGGGCCAGATCGACATCCGGATAGGCCTTTGAACTTGACCTACATATTCTAAACAATCCTTCCTACTGGGACCTGGGCCAAAAAAAAAAAGAAGAAGCCACTTTTCGGCCCAACAACAAAACGAGAAGGATGGACTAACCTGTGGGACATCTGACGCAAGCTGCCATACGAGCGAATCAGAAGGGCTAGCCCGCTGGTATTTAGTATTTACAGCTTTACGCCGGGAATGAGCTAGAGACGGCAGATTTTCCGGGGGCCCTGGGCCGACTTAGCACGATAATACTCCGTATAGTCGGGGAGATTCGACACAGAGAAAGAAGCTAGAAAACGCTGGGCGAGGGAAAAAAAAAGAAAAAAGAAAACAACAAAATGTAACAGTCGCGAAGCAAGGGTGTGTGTCGCCAAGTTGCACCATCTGCAGTGGCTCAAACATGAGGGACTTCCCCAAGCCCTAAGAGGAAGTATCCTTGTGGCTATAAAAAAACCCAGGAATCGACCCGGAAATTGCCTATTTGGGAAGTTGCTTATGCTGGCGAGTGGAGATGGTGGGAATGAGGAATGAAAGCTGGAAACCAATCGGCAGCATGTTTCGCAACCCCCTAGAAACCCAGGTCGCCCGTGCGGAGAACGTCGCACTCGGTCGTATCCCTGGTCCCATTATTATTGCACGGCTGGACGGCGCTTCGAGAACCGCGATGGTGTTGGCGATCGACACAGTCCGGTCCACTTTCCGGTAATAATAGTGATTGTACGCGGTATTATTACTGAGCACTAGTACTGAGTACAGTTATGCAGTCGTACGGGAAAAATACACCACATAAGCCGATGAAAATTGGAGCCATGTTCCTTCGGACGTGCTTGGAGTTTGAGCCTTGTAAATTTGCGCATTGTGATCCGGCTCCTGATAGGCTGGCATATTATACCCTGCTTTAATTATTATAGGCCAATTATTTCTGTCTTGAATCTATCGCCGTTTCTCTTTTCCCTTTCTTGTATCGTTGCATCAACAGGGAAAGTGCGGAAGATCAAGTATAATACACCGTTGTTAATAGGCAATAGCCAGGGTATCTTATAGCTTATTCGAGGAATTATGTTTACCCTTGACGTCTCCCAAACGCTTACGCCACACAATAATTAATCCGAAGCCGTGAATTTCAATTTCAATCACAGACCCTAGTTAGTGGCGGCGGCCGTGACGCTGAAGCGTAACAATAATACGAGTATCTATCCGGTGGGATTTAGGGTTAGGGCCGGGTCATCCTGCCTGCGCCCCCGCGGTTCCTTCAAAAAAAATATTCCGACTGAGGCATTTTGTTGGGACCCTTCCCCTAGTTCCTGGAACAATGAATAACTAGTATATGTTCCAAGAAATTAGGAAGTTTGATTTCTTGGTTCAAGTGGTTGGGGTCTGAACTGACATCACCGAGTACGGAGTCGCTGTGCAGGTATCATAATACTACTACTACTACTACTACTGCTAATAATGATATTCTGTTCAATTATACAATTAAAAAGTATGTACCGACCCATCGCTCAATAAGAAATACACTGAAATTCCCCAAGCCCAACACTCAAAGCGCACACGTGATGAAAAAGACGTCCATAAGCAAGTAAAAAATTTCATACACAACCATTAAATCAATCATAGTTGGTAACGGAAATCGGGATGGGCATCGCCCATCTTTTGGATCTCCTCGCGCTGCTCGTATTCGTACAACCCAGCAGACGGGCTCTGTACCTTGTCCCGCCGACTGTTCTCCCGGTTTAGGAAGAAATAGTAGATGGTGTTCGTAATGAGTCCGAGGACTGCAAAGGCGAGACCAACGCCGAAACCAACTGGGTACTTGGGGCTCTGGTTAGTAATGAAAACATTGCCGGATACAAAGGCACCGCAGTTGCCGAACCCGGTAAGAATGCCCATGGCAACTGTTCGCTTAACGCCCTTGCCCATATTGGTGCAGAGCCAAACAACGAGAGTGGACATGTTGATGAACGCGCCCAGGGAGACGAAGAACATGGCCATGTAAAGCACTCCGGCGCTGCTTGTGTGCGCCAGCTGGATGGACCAGCCGATGATGGTCATCACAGATCCAAATACAGTAAACAGGAATCGGTGGTCCAGATAGTCACTCAACCATGCACTACTCAACGTGAACACAAAAGAGGTGGCATAAACGGGAATAGTGTGCCATTGAGCATCAGTCGAAGTCCAGCCCAAGTCCTTAAGAATAGTAGGCTGGAATGCTACCAGCGAGCTGGCTGTTTCCTCAGCGGACATGTACCCAATAACACTAGACGTAATTAGCTTCAAGAGTATTCAAATTCGTGTGACCAAGGCATATGCTTACCAAACCCAGATTTTCCAGTCTGCAAGCATTGGCAGAATGCGCTGGAAGGTAATCTGATCATTCTTCACACTGCCTCCATCTTGCTCCATCCGAGCCTCGAGAAGAGCTTTCTCATCTGCCGTCAAGAATGAAGCGTTTTCGGGGAATGGCACGATAATGAAGAATCCGATAATACTGACGCCCATGGTGATAATGGCTTCCATTACGAAGATCCTGCACTATGCGTTAGAAATGCAATACATACTAAACATCGCGGGAACTTCTTGTTCTAGAAACCTACCATTGCCACGAGTCAAGACCACCTCTGCCATCTAGTTTTGCCAACAAGGTGGAAAAAAGACCATTGAAAGCACCAGCAGCCATGTTTGCGCTGAAAAAGACAGCATATCGGCGTAGGAATTCGTTGCGCTTGTAGTAGCAGCTGATCAGATACGCGCACCCGGGAACAAATCCTGCTTCGAACATGCCCATAACAAATCGACAGGCAATCAAACCGGAGGTAGTTTTGGTGAGACCTTGGCCAAGAGTTACGAGACCTATTTCGGCTTTTGCGTCAGTGACTGTCAACCGGATCTGGAGCTATGGATTGTAAGGACTTACCCCAGCAGAACATGTAAACTGCAAGAAGCTTGGGTCCAAATTTCTTGACCAACAGGTTGGCCGGAACACCGAAGACGACATATGAAACAGTGAAGATGGTCACGGCGATATTGTAGTCGTTACCCTCCATCTTCAGCGCCTTGGTCATACCAGAAATCTTCGCATTTCCGATGTTCGAGCGATCAAAGAACGAGACGAGGAATAAACACCAGAGAATGGGAATAATGCGAATATCCAATTTGCGAAGAAGCTTTTTCTCGAGCTCCTTGTCAATGTATTTGCCGTGCTCGTTTCCAAGTCGTGACGAGAGTTCCATGCTGGAAGTCGCTGTTGCGGTTGTTTCGACGCCCATGGTTTTTTCAATTCGGTCAATCGACCTCGACATTATAACAAAGAATAATTACGCGAAGCACATGTAGCGACTTGAAAGAATGTAGAAAACAACAAAAAATAATGTTGAGCTTGATAGCAAGGTGGGGGGAAAAAAGAGTGGAAATCCCAAACTGCAAGCCTGGAACAAAGTGTGCCTGTCCCTCACAACGTGGATTATTATTTGAAGGAACGCGGGGAGATAAGACAGAAGAGATGTAGGTTGGACAGGGGTGGTTGAAGCAAGTCAGGAAAATTCCCCGGAAAGTTTCATGCAGGGCCAAGAGGCTGGAGCCACGCAATCATGGCGGACCAAGCCGATTCAAACGCGAGAGGCTAGAAGCCAGATGGCAATGGATATGGACCAAAGAAGGTGGCAACTTGCAAGTGCAGCGCCGCAAATACGGAGCCGGAGGTGGTACTACGTAGTTTACTTGTTCGGGTCAGATCTACACATTTAGTCGTTATTTGCCCTAAGCTTGGCACTGCTATACGTAGTACAAACCCCTGGCAGACAACGACACTTCGTCAATACCAGTGACAAATTGAATATCAATGCTGCAGAAGCTTCAATTGTCCTTATACCTCTCGTCTCGGGCCGATACTACGGAGTACTGATAGAGGAAGCTGATAGTAATAGAGCATGGTCAATGCAGGTTAACCCCTGTGATGTTGGCTCCGAGTCCCCATCTTCGGAAGATGTCTGGATCTTTTTTTATCAACGATGCAACGCTACAGCGGCTACGAGTACGGAGTACGGAGCACACATGTAAACTTGCGTGAGGGTGGAGCCAACCCTGGATTAGTCTCACGCAGGTATGTAATTTTTGTGTACGGAGTACGGAGCAGCCAAATAAGCATGTAGTGTGCACTAGCCATGCCCCATTTTTATCTCCAACTTCGTACTACGGAGTACTATACATAGAATGGCGCGTAATTGCATGCAGGTTGATCCCCTCGTTGAAGATTGGAACCGGTCCCACAGCTTGTCTTCCTTGGTGCAGCGTGATGACGAACAATGGAACCACTAAATTACTAATAGTAGTAGTCCTGATAGCAAGGACAATAATCACGACAATCTTAAGGAACTAAAGGAATAGTCGACATGCAAACTTTTGATCTTCGCGGGCGGCGGGCCAAGGATTAGCCCTAGCCTAAAATGGTAAGTATTACCATACTAAGCAAGGTTCTTGCATAAGCCTTCTAGTAGCGCGATACAGGTCTGTTACCAGCTTTGGTAACTTTGGTATTCCGGTTACCGTCTGCACTTTCGTTGCCGAAATGCACCCATGATTGTTTGAGCTGCGTTTAGTAGGCGGTCCTATTCGTCCACTGTGTTTGAGGCTTCGACTGGCCTTTGGTTAGCTGCAATTGTTTCAGACAATGTTCCGAGCGAATGGCGCGGTGCCATTAGTAGTAATTTAGCACCATGTTACTAACACGCACTGAAAGTCTGGATGAGCCTGTACATCGTTGCCACAAAAGGCGAATAAAGCCGCTTGTACAGCGATATCACCTATAAACCCATCCATATGTGAGTGGATTCTTGAGTGCCGATTGCCGTCAGCCTATCCTTGTTCAATTTTCAGTGTTCACTGCTCTTTCAAAGCCTGCGAAAGTGATCTGCTTGAAAAACGTCCACACGGAACATTTGACAGCAAGTGAACATCACCGCCAAAAATAGTTGAGATGTCTGACAAGGCTTCATATATCGTGGCAGATGCGTTTCTTGACGCATTGGCAGAGGTGAGTTTTTTTTCTTTTTTTTAATTCACACCAATTCTTGGCAAATAATCAAAAATATCCTATCCTACCTTTCCCCGTCTATCCACGTCTATGCTCGGTCTCCTTATGTAACCTCAATGAAACCTAGGCCGGCGTCGATTTTCTATTCACAGTACTTGGCTCTGATCACCCAAGTATCATTGAGGCATATGTGCGCCGACAAAAATGTCTGAAAAAGCAGTTTCCCCGTATGGTACTGTTCCAACATGAGGTATGTTACTAACACGTACCGGAGTAAGCCTCCGGGTGTGTCTCATACGATTACGAGGGGAACTTATTAATTAGTTAAACTTGCGTCTCTTAGTTTGCCGCTATGTCTGCAGCTGATGGCTATGCCAGAATCACGCAGCGACCCGCGTGTGTAATTGCGCATGTGGACGTTGGTACCGCTGCGCTGGGGCAGGGCTTGCATAATGCGTCCAGTGGCCGCGCCCCTGTCATCATCTTCGCAGGAGTGGCCCCCTCAACCCTTTATGGGGAGGCCCCTGGGTCTAGATCGGAGCATGTTCAATGGTATCAAGATGTTCAGAACCAGGCTGCCATTGTGGCTCCGTATAGTCGATACAGTGCAGAAATCAAGTCTGCCAGCCATGTACAAACAGTCGTCCATCGAGCTGTCCTCATGGCCACCACAGGATCTCCAGGTCCAGTCTATCTCACTGCGACCCGAGAGATCTTGGCCCAGCCGATTGAGTCTCTAGAGCCTCGACAGCGACCTATCCCATCCTGTCGGCTCGGAGGCCTGTCGGCAGATGCCATTGAATTGATAGCTAATGCACTGATTGAAGCCAAAGCACCCCTGGTTATCACAGGATATCTAGGACGAAACCACCAAGCAGTGAAGAACCTGATTGCTCTCGCAAACCTCATCAAAGGCATTCGGGTCTTCGACTCGGAAATCCGTGAGGTGTGCTTCCCGGCTGACCATCCAGCCTGGGTGACACGAGGCACTGGCGCAGCCAAAGTCGTGCAGAATGCCGATGTCATCATCGTCGCTGATGCAGATGTGCCCTGGATCCCGACCAAGGTCAGGCCATCGCCATCTGCTCAGATCTTCCACATTGATCTTGACCCACGAAAGGAGAAGATGAACATCTTTGACATTGGTGCCACGGCGACATTCCTTGCTGACAGTGGCGCTGCTTTGGCGCAGCTAACCGAGTACATAGAAAAGTCCGGCAAGGTCTCAGCCGATACATACGCCGAGCGATGGGAAGCTGTCAAGGCCAGTTTCGCAGAAGGTCAGAAACTGGTTTCCGACCGTGCGTTGAAGGCGTTGGAAACACCAGATTCTCCAGCCACTGTTGATTTCTTGTTGCATTCTCTCCGCTCTGTTGTACCGTCCGACACATTCTTCGTTTCAGATTCTGTCACCAACCAGGTTTTACTCAGCGAGCAGCTCCGTTTCACTCGGCTAGGATCACATATGACAAAGGGTGGAAGTGGTCTCGGCTGGGCCGGTGGTGCTGCTGTTGGCGTGAAGCTCGCAACGAAGCTTTACGATCTGACTGACCGGCCGAACCCTCGTCGCAAGGACTCAACCGATGATGCCGGTCAAGAAGACCCTTTTGTCTGCATGATCACGGGCGATGGTAGCTTCGTATTCTCAGTCCCCTCCGCTGTATATTGGGCAAGTCACCGACACAATTGTCCCTTCCTCACAGTTATCTTGAATAACGGTGGATGGCGTGCCACCCGTCAGTGCATTGTGGATGTCCATCCGCAAGGTGTTGCCTTTGACACTACTAATGAGGATCTGGGGATTTCACTTGAACTTGACGGGCCGAATTATGGCGAAATCGCCAAAGCCGCTGCCAATGGACACCTGTGGACGAAGAGAGTCAGTCGCGTGGCGGATTTGGAGCAAGCCCTGATCGAAGGCAAGAATGTAGTCATGGAGCAGAAGATCTCTGCTGTCATCGATGTGATTGTTAAATGAGATGAACAGAGTCTGATCCTCGAAACGCAATCGATAACCATACCTTGATGTAAAGCTGCTTGCTTATATAGCCTGAATGAATATACGAACGAGTTATGAAGAGCCGTGCTATTGTTTTGCCCTGAGAGTTTTCCGAATTAGGTCTATTTTCGTAGATTATCTATAAGAAGAGAGTTGCGCAAATATAGTACAGAATTAATACCGTCTAACGCTCTAGGCCTGTTTCAAACGGGTCTTCTTGTCCTCGGCTATTTGGACTTTGGTGCGTTAATGTCAAAATCGAAGCGGTCAGGGATCTTAAGTCCAGCATCCAGATGGCCCTGCATCTCCAACAACGATACCCCATCTCGAAAAAGCCAGGGGTCTCTTGTGTCTCGTTGCCATGCCTCCATATCTTGTCTCATGCCTGCAAGGACATCGGCATACGCGGGGTCACTCGCAACGTTGTTCACTTCTCTTGGATCTTGTTCCATGTCAAATAGTTCTTCGGCCGGGCGACGAATGTATGCCTCCAACGTGCGCCGTCCGATTTTCACGGGTCCGTCAACGTTTCTCATACCTTCCCATGACAATGAGGCATAGAGATCCGTTGAAAAGGGAAAGTCCAGTTTCCAAGCGATATTGCGGTGGTATTTGTATCTCGTGGTTCGGATGAAGCGAGTCGGATAGTAGTTTGTGATTTCGTGAAAAGTATGCGACCCAAACACCTTGGTCCATGCATCATCCAGTGATGTCTTTGTCATGATCGGTAAGAATGACCTACCACGTCGGAGAGGGGTGTTTTGCGAAGTAGTTGGGGGCGACTGGTATCCAGCCCAGTCTAGAATAGTTGGCAGAATATCGGTGTACGACACCAGGTTCGCATTGAGTCCAGATGCTGTGACCCCGGGTTGCCGGACAACAAACGGCAAGCGTATGCCTGCGTCATACAATGTGGTCTTGGAGTTGAGAAAAGGAGGCCCGTTGTCGCTCATAAACATGACGAGAGTGTCTTCGTCGTGTCCATATTGTTTCAAATATTTCATGATTAGACCAAGGCCTCTGTCAACTCGGGCGATCGACCGATAGTACTCGGCAAGTTCCGAGCGGACCTCTGGCAGATCACTCAGGTATTCTGGCACGACGACGTCATTGCTGGTATACAGCGGATCCTCTGCCGACACAGTCTCGTCCCCATTGCCAAAGCCGCCTCTGGTATGGTCACGATGCGGATCCATGTAGCCCACGGTGAGGAAGAACGGCCGTCCGTCTTCTGCGGCAGTTTTGAAGAACGATTCGGCTCGGTCAGCCACCCACTTCACGTCACGCGTCGGGCTTTCATCGACTACCTCCCATGGATATATGGACATAGGGCCAACGTGTATTTTGCCAACGATTCCCGTCAGATAGCCGTGCTCCCGCAAGAGGCCTGGGGCCGTCTCCACGTGGTCGAACGTCATGAAGTGATGCGTGTAGTGGTTCAGACCATACTGACCGTTCTCGTGGGTGTGCAGTCCGGTATAGATGACCGAGCGGCTGCCGCTGCAGGACGCAGTGCTTGCAAAGGCATTGTCGAAGACCACGCCATCCTGGGCGAGGCGATCTATGTTGGGGGTGTCGACGGTGTTGTCTCCATAGCATCCCAGCGCCTTTCCCAGATCGTCAGCAATGACCAGGAGGACATTCCGCTTGCGAGACATTTTACGGACGAGAAGGAAGCGTCTTCCTCGGACGACACCAGTTGTCGACTGCTGGGGACAGCTAAATAGTAGTTAATAGACGAGCGCATGGCGAAGGCAGCCTCAATCCTCGTCCTTCGGTGGACCTCCATTTGTGTGTGGGGCCGATGACGCGCAGGCGGCCAACAGTGGCGCACAACGGGCAAGCGATCTATTGATTTCCTGCTGGTCGGAGAGTTTTTTGAAAGATGAGTTTGGCTGTGACTTGGTGGTGGAGGTGGAGACGAGTCACGCAGGAAGCAAGGCCCAAAACGTTCGGCAAGTCGGAATCGCCCGGTGCCGCCCATTGTCCAATCGCCGCCTGCCAAAATCTACCCGCTGTCAACACTTGCAAGTTAGAGCTCGCCGCTAGAACGCGCTTTCTCAGCCTCTTCTCCCTCCATTCCTCGCTAGCATCTCCATCCCACGTGCGGTCTTGGCCCAATTCGTCGTGATGGCACTGCATTAGGAACGTTGTATCGGGATATACGGCTTTTAGCACCTTCACACTATCGATTGCGGCGTCCAGACCCCACGATGTGGTTGGGTCGGCCGGCTGTCCAGTGCAACAACATCTCAATTAGGACCTGAGAGTAGTAGAGCTTACGTTTATGGGGCCCGGTCCATCTATATGTGATCCGACGGCGCCATGGCCCCTAAGCTTATCACGAGGAACCGCATATCCTCACACTTCACACCGCGTCTAGGAGCGGCGGTTGGCCTGATTGCTCTGTCGACGCTGAACTACGGGCTTGACAACCAGGGCATTGCTACTAGCCAGGCTATGACCACGTACAAGAAGCAATTCGGTGAATATGATCCGAGTCTCGGCGAATATGCCATTCCCACTTTCTGGTCGTCTCTCCTGAACAGCCTGAACTTTGTTGGGTTTGCGATAGGTGTGTTTGTTGTGCTGTGTTTGTGGTTTGTTTCCTGTACAAGTTGCTAATCGCCGGGCCCTGTTAGGTTTATTTGTTGGCAGTATCATCAGTGCCCGGCATGGCCGTCGCATGGCCATGTTCTGCATGTCCATTTGGGCCATGGTGTCAGCCACCGTGCTCATCACACCTCGTCACATTGAGCAAGTTCTAATTGGTCGTATTTTGAACTATGGATATGTTGGAATGGAGCTTGCTACCTGCCCGCCGTTCCAGGCCGAAATCATCCCTGCTCCTGTTCGGGGATTTGCTGTGGGTACATACCAGAGCAGTTTGCTGCTTGGCGGCATCATCATCAATAGTGTATGCCGCGGGACCTCCGGTATTCCAACTAATGCAGCCTGGAGGACCCCAATGTTCTTGTTTTACGTTGTCCCAACGATCGTGGCCGCCTGCATTTGGTTCATCCCGGAGTCTCCCCGATGGTTACTGTTGCAAGATCGGGTAGACGAAGCCCTAGACTCGCTAGAGAAACTTCGAGGCTCTAGGAGAGATGGGTATGATCCACGAGAAGAACTTGCTCTCCTGCAGAGGTCGCTTCTAGAGGAACAGAATCAAGGAACCTACGCCGATCTTTTTCGGGGAAGTAACCTCAAAAGAACGCTTATAGCTATGGGAATGAACTTTTTCCTTCAGGCGACAGGGTCTCCATTCACTGCTGCCTACGGGACTCTATTTGTTCAATCATTGGATTCATTGAATGCGTTCGACTACTCGATCATGAGCTCGTGTATCAACACATTTTGCTGTGTCGTGTCTATCTCTATTACCGACAAAATTGGACGCCGACCCATCTTGCTGCTTGGCTCAGCTTTACAGGTGGTGTGGCTGTTCAGTATGGCAGGCATAGGCTTGCATCACAACTTATCACTCGTTCAAAAGCAGGTTGTTATCGCCGCAACAGCTCTGTCCTCGGCTAGCCTGTGTTTCAGTTGGGATCCACTTAACTACATCATTACGACCGAACTACCTGCATCCAAACTGCGTGACAAAACCCAACGTGTTGCATCGATTGTGAGCATTCTTACCAAGTATGTCTCCCCCCCTTTTTCTGTCTTTGATAACACGTGCACATGCTAACCTGGGTATTCTAGCTTCACGTTCTCTTTCAGTACCCCCTACCTCCTCGAAGAGCCCTATGCAGACCTCAAGTCCAAAGTGGGCTTTATATTTGGCGGTCTCGCCATTTTATCATTCGTTTTTGCCTATTTCTGCGTCCCGGAAATGAAAGGCCGGTCACTTGAAGAGATCAACCAGATGTTTCAAGATGGCGTTCCCGTTCGACAGTTCAGAACCTATAATGCGGCAGACAGTACATCCTTGAATAAAGCGAATAGAACATCACATGACGAAATTACACCAGGCGTGCAACTGACAAGACTAGAGGGACAACACCGACCATATTAATTCTCTGTCAAATTTTGAAGAAACCAGATGCGCTAGTAGGCTGGAAGCTAGCGCATGTACAAATTTCGGCTTGTATATCTATATCTTGGTCATTTCCGTGGGTATATAGTGAGGGACATGACTCGTATATTTCGTTGACATATTATATCATCAATTGATTAATTTCACATACAGAATACAAAAAATAATATAGTTTTATTTCATTGATATCATCACGCGGGTAAAAGCGTTCGTCTAACTTTCTTCCCTGCCAGCCATGATAAGTTGACATCGTGTGCAGTACATGTAAGCTACATACGCAATGGATGCTATTCGCTCCATCCATCCCCTCCATGATCCCTAGCAAAATGAAAACAAGCGCTCTGACACTCCGAACAGAAACAACCAAGCCATAATAAGTGTTATACAGCAATGCAATGCTATTTCGTCTAGATAAGGTGTTTCGATCTGTAATCGTGTTAGAGAGAAAAAAAAAAAAAAAAACAAGAGGAAGCAGGGAGTAAAAAGGCAAAAAACACACCTGAAATAAGCCCGCAGGTAAACAACCTGCCACGCACCCAATCCAACCAACATACCCATAGTCCCAAAGGCGAACCATTTCACACGCTCGTTGGTCGACTCATTGGTATCACGCAACTTTTGCTCGCGCTGACGCAGGTATTCCATTTCATTGACAATCTCCGCGACCACCTCTTCGATTCGTCGCAGGTCTGTCTCGACGGGCTTCAGCTTGTCTTGCGCCTGAATGCTGGACCAGTCGCGCGCGTCGGCGCCGATTTCAATGTCGAGTTCGATTTCACGGCTCGGACTGTTTCCGGCGCCTGAATATTTTTTGGTCACAAAAGTCAGCACTCTACGAAATAAATCAAAGCAAGGCCCATTGGGTGGTTGGTGAAAAAAAGGGAAAAAAAAACATACGGCGGCCATCGGTAATCAAGTTCTCGAAACAAACGTCAAAAGCGGTATCTGAGGCTGGTGTCAAAGTCTGGCGGTTCTCGCCAACAACATCCTTGGGACGGCCGTAATCGTTGCCGAGGGCATCTTTGATCTATTTGTCCCCATTCCATCCACTGTCAGTCCAGATCCATTCCATTCCTGCAAATCTGAGGAAGCCCAAAACGTACGTGCATGTTGACAACCTGTCCATCACCTTTCGAGCCCGACACAATCGCCGTCACGACGACGAGTTGTCCGCCGTTGACAAAGTTGCGGATGCATCGCTCGTTGCTGTGGTGTTGCGCCGCAAGGTCGAATCGCAAGGCAGAGCCCAAGCCGGCAAAAAGCAAAAAGCAAAGGCTGACGATGGCCTTGAGGTTTGATGTAGACAACCCCATTGTGCGGTTGTGTGTGCCTATGCTGTGTGTGGCTGGCCGTGTTTTGGTCGTGTAGTCTGTCTTTCTACCTCCGGATTGAAGCCAGCTATCAAAACGACCGAAACAGTAAGGGGCGCGTGGCTCCACCAAATACACCCGGATCAATATTGATCCGACAAATCCAACTATACGGCCCGCTACGTACCATACTGGCTACTTGAGTACTTTTAAGTAACTTGAATAATACCAGATTTAGATCACTGAATACTGTTAATGTTGCTAATTAAATTGGTTTCATGTCCGTAGCACTAACTATTTATTGTAACTCGCAAGACATGATTCATCCCGCATTTACACATATGACAAGAGTAGAAGAGAAGGAAATTTTGATGTCGCTAGATATCTCCAAAATAAGAGCAAAGGTAATATCACAAGAAAATAAAAGTCCCAAGATCTTGATCCAAGACAGAGAAAAGAGGTATCACAAACGAAAAAAAAAGGCCGCAATTATCAAACAATGTATTAAAGCAAGCGGAAGGAAACTTTGCGCTCGTGGAAGAATAGAAGGAAAATGTTCATCAAAGGAATCGGAGGATATCGATATAGGACGCTCAGGAGCGGAAATCGTAGTAAAGTGCGTGAAAAAGAAGAAGAAAAAGAGAGGGGGGGTTCGTGTAATCGGACACATTAGAATTCGACCTTCCTCCGGCGGAAGATTTTGGAAAAGGTCGAGTCCTTTTTGTCGTCGGACATGGCAGTTGGAGCTCGGACAGGTGGTTCTGGTGGTCCCGTATTCATCAAGAAATCAGCTAGAGCGCCGGTCTCAGTCGTACGCGTCGAACGAGGTAATGGCGCAGCAGTCTTGTTTGCAGGTCTAGGTCCTTGGCCGGAATGAGCTACGAAGCCTGAATGTCCAGCAGGAAGCTTGCCAGGTTGGCTACCGACGTGGTTGGTAGGTGATGAGACAGTGGCCGACACGCGCGGTACTGCTGGCGCGTTTGAATTACTGGGCAAGAGCCCCGCTGACCGCATTGAGGTAATCGACTTCTTCGCCAAAGGGAATTTGTCGACAGACGGATTTCGTCTGAAGCGGCCTTTCAGTCCAAATCCTGAGGATCCACTCGAGCTCTTGGGAGGTACGGTGTTGGAAGAAAGGATAAATGGCTCCGGAGCCTTCTCGCTGACTGGAGGTGGCGCAGAGTTGAGGAAGTCGAGCATACTTTCTTCTTGTCGCTTCGGTTTGGCCGCCGGCTTCGGGGCCTCTACCAGGGCTTCCAAATCGTCGTCCGAGTCATCGATTGCGTACGGGTCTCGAGGGCCGCGACGCTTGCGTGGGGGTATAGGAGGCGGTGCATCAGACGGATTGCTGTTTTCTAATAGGGGAGCACGGGAGCTTGTCATAGAGTTATTCGAAGCAAGGTTGGCAGATTCGGCTCGGGTGCTGGCGAGAGACGGGGACCCGGAAGTCACATAAGTTGTATTGCCGGTCGACGCTGTATCCATTGACATAAGTTCCTCTGAGTCCATTGTATTCCGAAAGGGGGCCACCGTACGAGGAATGCGATGAGTAGATGCGCCAGGAGGGCCTTCTCTGATGAAGTCGATCAAATCCGACGTTTTGCCGCCCGAGTTACCTGCGGCCTCACGGGCTTGAAGTCGCTGTGCGTTCTTCCTAGGTGAGGTTGGAGTATCTCCAGGCTTTGCAGTCGTTCGCGATGATCCAGACTGGGCAGTTTCCGGTCTAACAATAGCAGACGCAGAGTTGTTACGATAATCGCCACGGAGACTGCTTTCTGAGGGCCGGGTGGCACTGGTAGGCGAAGCACCGGAAGGTCCTGTTGAACGTATAAAGTCCGCAAAGTCGCGGACGGAATTTGTGGCCGTACGGGCATCACGAGCCTGGTACATTGTTCCTCTACTACGGTTTGATCCTAGACTCGCCGGGCTTGCTGGATGCAATGGTGGGTGTGCCCGGAGACCATTGACAGGGGGATTTTGAGTACTGACAGTGGGGCTTGGAAGAGGACGGTCAACTGGAGTGATTGGCGAACGTTCTTCTCCAGGAGGAGCTGTGGTTTTGAAGAAATCGGCTAGTTCAGCAGTGCCACTTGGGTTGCGTGTAAGATCGTCTCGGGCCGTACTATAACGAGGCGAGGAAGGAGACTGTGGATTATCTTTTAATATCAAACCCTTGATATTACGGTGGAAGGGCAAACTTACTTCCATCTGCCGCATGTTACGCGGCGTCAGAGTAAAGCGAATCGTCTCGTCGCTCTTAATAAGGTCGTCCAAGGACGGCTCATCTACCACATCCTCGACAGGTGTACCGGCTTCAGATGATTGTCGAGCTCGTCCAGGAAGGGGTACGTCGGCTTCCGCAGGATGGCGACCGATCAGAAGCTTCCACTTATTCGAGACAGTTGAAGTAGCTGAGCCGGATGTTAGAGGTCGTTTTTCGCTGATGCTTTCAGACCGACGCGATTTGGTGGACGCCTGAGAGGTAGTGGATCCCAAATGCACACGTTGAACAGCAGCGCGCTCCAGGCCGGGGGAATTATCGCCCAGGTTTTGGCGATGTTGCCCGTTGATCGAAGGAGTGCGCGAAGCCGCGTATGAAGGGGTCCGAGACCGATAAATACTACCCTCGCTACCATCAGAAACTGAGCGAGGTGGACCGATGCTTTCTGTGTATGACGAAGGTGTTCGGCGGTTGGCACTGAATGAGCCACGAGTACGGTCATCAGAAAGATCTTCGGTCGATCCCTCAGGGTTAGTGTCCAGCTGACGAGGATGAGAAGTAGGCGCACTGGCAGCCGGTTGATGCGAACGAGACCTGTCATCCAAATAATTTGCCTTTGCATGTATCAAATTGGGTTTGACATGCGGCGTGGCTGCTACCCCTTGCGTTGGTGGCGGATGATCGTCACGATAGCCTGTGGGAACATCCGAATCTTGCGCTATAGGACTAGCAGGGATTTCTTTTGGACGAGTCTCCTTGGTAGACTGTCGGCGCGGTCTTTGGGCAGTCAAATTAGATAGTTTGGGAACTTGATAGGTTCCCTGGCCCTCGACGATTTGTTCCTCGACAAGTTGGCTATTTCTGGCTGCATCAGGAACTTCTTCTTCCGTAGTACCCGTCTGCCCAACAACACCCAAGCCTTGTGAGTTGCGCTCCAAAATCTCCAAACTTTCTGCTTTACTGGGGGCTCTTGGGTTATCCGCCTCTGGCTGGGCGGCGCTTTCGATGTCCTGGGCCGGTACAGGATCGTTCTCACTCTCCTCTTCCGTGTCTTTTTCTTTGCTGGTTTCGGATGTTTTCAGTTCAGAAGGCATATTTTTCAAGACATGAGAGGGAAGAGATCGCGATCTGTGATGGCTTGAAGTGTTTAAACTGGGCGATGTATCTGTCGACTGGTGACGCAAGCTTCGGGTACGCACTATCGGCGCAACGGTGGCTTCTGCATCTGTGTTCTCCTCTGGATCGGTCCAAAGACCGGGAATCTCAATCTCATTGACATCGCTGTCATTTATGGGCAAAGCGATATCGACAGGGTCGAAAAGTTCTGGCTGAGCTTCTTCTTCTTCCAACGCCTCCTCGTGCGGGGGGTCTTGTATGATTGATTCATCGACAGCAGGAGTAGTGCTTGCGCCATTGGCGAATCCTCGGCGGGAGAAAGACTCCCTAGATAGAGTCCTCGACAACGTCGGCGTACGCACGCGCATTTTCCAGGTCCTCCACAGCCGCCCAAGAGTCGAGTTAAGAGCAAGTTTTTCCATGTCAACCTCATCAACAGACACCCTAATGTTGATATCTTCCCGGTTAGACTGTATCGCGGTCAATCGATTGCCGGCGTTTTCGCCAGCGATCACCAAAGCATGCTCGCCCAAGAACTCGATAATGGATGTCAAGAAAATGGCAGCAGCAGGTGTGATGTTTCCGGCATGGTTGGAAAAGCGGCGAGGCGTCCCGTTTGGCTCGTCGAGAGCCTCGGCAGCGATGTACTCGGCTTCCTCTTCCTCTTCCATATTGCCGAGTCGAGTATAGACCATACATCTCAGGCGAGTCAGCTTCCAGGAGCGGACCAGATCGAATTCGCCCTTTGGTTTCTGGCCACCGCGGAAATCCTGCAGTTCATCTTCTGGATCACCGCCCATGTAGTCTCTCAACTCATCTTCTGCAGCGCTGACAACTTCCTTGGCAAGACGTGGCTTTAGGACGTCGGCGATGGCCGGGCGTAGGTCGTTCAGCTGGGTCGACTTTGCGACAGCCAAGATGTTGAAAAGCAAGTAATCGAGAAAGCCGTTCAAGAGCGCAAGACTGCCGGCGGAGACAATGTCATTGTCACCGTCGGGGATTGGGATCATGGCATTCTGCTCTAATTCTACGCTGACGATCTGCGAAGCTTCGGAAGCCGCGATAAAAGCCGGGCCGGGTTCGACAGATGGCGGCATAGACTGGAAATTCCTCGACGTCACGTCGCTAGAAACGCTAACACTGCGCGAGCGGGCGAAAGGACTGGGCTCACGAGAGCCGTGAGGAGTACTCTGCATGGCTTTCTTTGTTTGTTTGTTTTTTTTTTTTGGTTTTATTGTTGGTCGTAAAATCGTCGTGTCACCATTGAAAGTCGAGATTAATTTAACAGTGCGGAGTCATATACACGGAGAAAAGAGAGGGTTGTCGTCACTGATACTCGGACATGGTTGTCAACAGACGAATACTATACTGGACGAAACAATGTTAGTCATTTACTCGGACAATAGCGCAAAAAGAGAAAAGGCCATCTTTTCCAAAGCGAAAGCGCGAGATTAGAGTTGCTAGCTAGGGAAAAGACGCAACCACGGCGCACGTGAAAGAGGAGGCTTCGACTTACCATGCGCTAGGGCGTCACGGGTCATGATGCGCTTCAAAATGAAATAATGCAATGCGAATGGCCAGCAGCTGGCCGCGAGAACAGAGGCGAAAAGGGACGAGACGAGACGACAGAAAGAGAAGAGAAGAGAAGAACGAGATGGCGCAAGAAAAAGAGAAGCGCCAATAATTCAGGAGAAGAACCGATTAGGTTGTTCCAGTGTCCACGGGGCAGGCGCAAGTGCCACAGTGGGGCGCGCGAACTAGCGAGCATTAGGAACGGGGGCCTTGAGGCAGGTACTAGTTGTATACGGAGAATATAGGACCTTATTATTGATTATTACCACTATAGCTGCTGGTTAAACTCTAGCAGCAGAGTGTTGCTTCTACGGAACGCTTAACTAAGCCGGTATTTTTATCAGCGCAACGCTGATATTAATAATAACAATAATCTCACGTCCACAAAGGAAGTTAATCCGGCAATAGTACGGATAGTATTAGTCTTCTGGCCCGTCGTTTGGATCCCCACCAGCCACCAGCATTATGGTTGTACGTCTTGCTCATAGTAACTGCATGTTCTGGACGGAGTATTTGTGAGAGAGTAGCGAGAAACTGCAAAGGAAATGCAAAGTACTCCGTAAAGACAAAATAATAATGCAAAGGCTGAAGGCGATCTCCGAGTGGAGCCGGCACTGTCATTGGCAGCCAGCCAAAGCTCCCTCCTTTTTGGGCCTAGCGTATGCATAGAATGGATTTGCGGGTTTTGGCCCCGCCAGTTTTTGAAGCTTTTTTTCTGCTCTTGTTTTTGCGCCCCTGAATTATTGACATTATTAGTATCCCGTTCTTTGATTACTACGTAGTACCACCTATACTCCGCAGCACCATTGGCGCTTTGTGCCGTCATCTCGGAGCTCACGTCGCACAAAACTGGATGAGCCATTCAATCAATATTAATACGTGCCTGATGACCCGATGCTGCAACTGTCTGTCAATGCCATTTTGAACTGCGAGTCTGGAATGCGTACTCGCTCTGGGGGCTATATGGCTCGATATGGAGGATTTCCTATTTCGGCATAGCCCCCACCAGTGAGGCCCGCCTCCACTCTAGGGCATATACGGAGTACGGACTCGACGGAGTATATCATGATGCAGCACTATTATTTGGTCTCCACTTTCTTACACGTGTGAATACTGCTTTATTATTCCCAAACCAAATAATATTACTCGTTGACACCTATGTAGAATTAGATAATGGATAATGTACACTGTCAAACATTATATCAAGTAACATTTAAGTGTTAATAGAACTCTGCCAAGACCAACGTCGAAGCATTTGAGGACCAGGCCTACTGAGTAGAACGCATCACATTGTTCAATGTTATTTTATGCAGTTCCCTAACATATATGTTGTCCGTGTAAAACGTACATGTACCCGGAGGACGGGTTTATTCCACTTATCAAGTCTGCAAAGAAATCTGAAACAACAATATTGCGGAGAGTCTCATTTCGTACACACAAAGAGCCCAGAAGTATTAGTAGCATGGAATACCCCGTATCTATCTCCAGTCGTTCGGCTGCTGCTTGGGAAGTGTGAGTCTCGACTCTTTAACCTTCAACGATCGTACCAGTCATTCAAACTTTAACCTGCGCGTTACAAAGCTCAATCACACCGGCCTTGGACTAGTCATGTTTCATGAATTCGTCTCGGGTTGATCATCCGTAATCCCAGGCAATAAAAGCCGAGATATACTCCGTGGGCAAGGAACGAAGTTGGCCTTATCGGGCTTGTTTGCTGAGTTTCTCAAACATGCAGTCTTGTTTTCTCTCGACTCAATTCAGTCATCACTTAATACTGTATGGACTTTTCATAATCCATCCAGATGATCCCAATTTGATATAGTTTTAGGGAGTCATTGACTAACCGTTGATCAGCTGACCGTTTCTCGCCTGAATCGCAAAATTCTCCCTTGTCTTTTCCCGCGTTTATCCGTAGCTCTGTGTCACTGTGTCAGGGATAAACGGTCAGGTGTCGATCCCATCACGGGAGGACGTAGAACTTGTTCAATGGGTCGAAAATGAGCACTCTTTTTTGTTTTGTTTTGTTTTTTTTTTTTTTTTTTTTCCCCAGCCACGGTATTCGTCACTCCTTTAAAGGAGCTCCATGCTCTAAACCTTTTAGACCTCCAACGGTCTCAGGAGTTCATCCGCCACACGAACTCCGGCGTTTCAGACTGATGGGTCTCCGTGTGTGACAGCTCGGGGGAGGGCACGGACTACTCTACTCCATCGTCTAGAGCAGACTTGGCGGGAAAATCCCCTGTTATCAGACAACTGAAGAAATTCGTACCGAGTCGACTATACCCCAGTAATTGGGATCTACAGTGAGTCATTTGATTTCGTCTGTTCGAGTCGGGATTTGCCCTGGTGACTGTCTCTATTCGCACCTTGTACTTGGGGAACTGACAGTATCAATTTGATATGGAAAATTTATTGTTCTAACCTACTCATTTAGTTGGCAAATATATATATATTTTTTTTTAAAAAAAAACATGGTAATTAAGTAGAATATTTATATTCAACAATTTTCTCAAATTTCAGATATTTACCCTAACTAGGTCCAACAATGTCTTACGCAGCGTTGGATGACGAGCTTTAAGGCCGCTTGTATGTGTCTTATTGACGAAGACCCGGCTATTCTTGATTAGTGCAGGCGCAGACACAGATCTAAAGCCTCTTGCTCTGCAACCCAAACGCGAGTTATTGATCATCTTAGGCGTAGTAGGCTCTCGAATGCTTAATTATAACCAACGAAAATTGTAAATGCCATTGTAATATAGCGATGTTTTTAATTACATCAAACAATCCATGCTCAACCATCAACACAAAATGGTCTGAGCAAGCATCCTGCGTGCATGTCATAACCCCTGCTGGTCACCGTAGCCAGCTTTCAATCTCCCGTAACTTTTATGTGCCCGTCGAGGGACCTTGTTGAATTTTTTTTTCATGTCACTTTTGCCTAGGGTTCTAGATTTCGAGAGTTCAGGGTCATCATTCAAGGCGACACCGCTGCAACGTCATATGCATATATTTGCGGACGTTCCAGCGCGTAGACGACGCCATCCGCGAAAAAACCAAGCTCGTCCTTGCCAACGACCGCTCTTTCTTCGAGCAGTCGTTCGGACACCAGGTGCTCGATTCTTTCAAGGATGTCAGACTCGTCGCTCTTTCTTTTCCCTGCGAGACCAGCTAGCTCTTCAAATTCTTCGCGACGCACGACGTTGCGGAACATGCCAATCACATGTTTGAGTGCGTCGTCGAGAAAGAGACAGCTGGATGACTCGTCGTCACTCTCAAAGAAAGGCGACTGAAATCGACCCTCGCGAAACCCTTGGACACGGTCGTGAAGATGCGACTGATACTTTTGCTTTGTCGCCTCGTGGATCCCGTTGATGAAGGCGACAAATATCTGTTTATCGATATCTATCATATCACGTGGATGGTCCTTTGACAGTTGCATGATGTTGAGATTTGCAATTGCCGTTTCACTGTCGGCATCCCAACAATCATCAACATCATCATCAGCGTCACTGTTCGCGATCTCTTCTAGATCCTTTCGCGCCAGCAGCATCAGTTCGTGCATCGTCACCTGAGGCTCATCGTCCTTGGTACTATCGCCAATTTGGGGTGACTCAATGTACGTAATTTTTGTATCAAAACGTACAGAGTTCCCAAATGCGACGTGTCCGTCATTGAAATCTGGGCCTTCCACATAGCTACCCATGTCAATATCAGACTCTTCGGATTCTGAATCATCCTCAAAGTGCTCGTAGAGCGCCATATCGGCGTCTATCTCATCGTCCATTGAGACACTAGGGTGTATCTCAAAGTCGAAAATATCATCGTCGTCGTGTAATTGACGGTCGAGATATCGACGGACGTGGTCACTAAACTCCACATGCTCAGTGCTTTCGGTCTCAGAGTCATCGGCCTCATAGCCAGCCTCATAGCCATTCAAAGTGTGGCTTGCGAGACTTTGCCAGTGAAAGCATTGTTTAGGTGTATGCGGAATTGGGATCCCAAACTCTGGCAGAGTCGATGAGACATTTGTGACTGTAGTAGCCGTAGTCACCGTTGAGATATCAGAAATGTCGTCTGAGGCACATGAGCTTTCGCGGAGGAATGAAGAGGAGGTGACATGTATGTGCGATAGCACAGGTGGAAGGGAGTTCCAAGGGTTTTTTCGTTTCAAAAAGGCCTCCATATTTAGGAATGAAGACAGGGCTCGGCAGACCTTTGGTTCTGTTCCAAAGGGCCGACTGGTGCGGGCAACTCGTCGTGACCCGGGTGGTAGTTGAATGGTTTCGTAGTATGGTTTTCTCTGTTTCCAACAATGAGGCTCCAGCCACGACTCAAACGTGCGGAATCCATGGTAGTTAATGCAAAGGGCTATAAGTTTAAACAACTGGCGAGGCGCCAGCTTGGAGACAGTTCAGAAACATAGCAAAGTCAAGATTTGAGGAGAGGAGATTGTTATTGAAAAGAAGCACATCCACGAATTCGGCAACAGCGCCTTTTTATATTCGTGTTTTCCCAAAAAGGTTGTCGGCTAGTTCCCTTTGTCGTCTGCCACAATCCCTTGTAGCAAATATTCGTTTGGTGGTGTTGAGGAAGAGAAAGAGGGGCGTTCTTCTCGGTTCGCAAACGCGTCAAAGAGCAGTGCACCGCTGATGTAAAACAGGCACAAACAAAGATGTCGGTCTCCCTCAAGGGGCAGCGGCTATCGTTAAAACAGTCTCTGATGGAAACTCCGGCCCGCGGCGTGCGGTAAAATATCGTCGTCGGTGTCCAGTCCCCGCAATCTGGTGGAGCAGGAGGACAGGTTCAGGTTGCGCGCGTGGGGGTATACGTTATTTCTTGCGATTTTCTCGGTGTCGCAACACAAAGCCGGTCTTTTCTCAAACCGCCAGACGTGCTGTTCTGGGTTGATGAAGATAGTAATAACAATAACGATGGATGGGAGAGAAAACGGAGGATGGCGAAAGAAGCCTGGCACGGAAGGAGGTAAGCAAGGCGCCCGTGACTCCTGCTTTCGGCGCTCTCGCCGGACCGGCTGACCAACGCCAAGGTAACGTCACACGGCGGCCTGAGGCAGCAATCACTAAACACCCGATTCGGAGACGCCAAGACTTCTTCCAGCGCCTTCTCTCTTTCTCTGTCTCTCTGACCAAGCACGAGAAATTTCTCCACGCTTCTTGAATATTGACATCTTTTCCATCCGATCATATCAATGATGGCTATGCAAAGACAAGAAGCCGCTGACACTGCCATCATCCATCGCATCTGAGTCAGAGTGATCCCTCCGGCGCGATCGTCCATCTACTAGCCCCGAGGCCCGACGCTAGTATCTGATTACTGCGCATCTAATCGACTCACTTCGGACAATGATATTGCCAAGAGGCTTGATGCTCCATGTAAGGGATGATTCTGGGGAATATGTAGTTTGAATCCTAGTTCGATATGTCCCGAGCCATCGGAGCTGGAGCGTGAATCATTCCCCATTTCCCCACCTATCAACAACGCGTCGAAAATGGCCCTGGAGCACCAGGCGTCAAGACTGGATGAGAACATGACTGTCTACAGAAAGAAAAGAAAATCCCTACTTTTGACGATACCCGGATTGCTGGGGAGCATATCTCCATTCATAGCCCACAAGATTTGCGTGATGAAATGGATATATTCATAACCGACGTCTTCTACTACTTCAATCTACAATCCACCATTGAGACTTGGGTATCCGACGATAGCCATTCGTGATCGCCGTAGAAAGCAAGTCAACCAACCTAGACCGGGACATTGACCGAGACGGGTTATTTTCGGCATTCCGATTCATTGTCCAGCTTTGCCCTGGATCAGATTCACCCCCACACAGGATTATTTTGATCTTAATGACAAGTCGAATGTCCAGTCCTCACCGACTCCCTGCAAATTCACATGTTATTATCGATATCCCAGCCGTATATTTAGAATGAAACCTTTTTTTCTTCCAGAAATTTCTACTCAGAACAAAATTCGCCGGATTTTTTTACTTTTCGCGTCACGAGCATTGTGACGACAAGACGATTCATTGTTCTCGGGCTTCAAACTAATGATTCCTAAAAAATGAAACGCTCAATATTATGAAATGCAGTCGATACTTGGATGAACAAAGAATACGCAACACATACTAAAAAAGAAAATACAGGGTGCTGGTTAGGCCCAAAGCTGGTCTTACAAAGGTAGGCTACTAACAAAGAAATAATACTACAATGTACTGTTGTTTCGATTTGCTAACAGTACATTTACAGATTTCTTTCTAGACGCTATGCAGGGTGTGAAACAGACCCGGAACATAGCCGACTCGTTCAAGAAGGTCTCGCAACGTTTCAGGGTGATGTATCTGATAGCGGCATATATCATATCGCCCTAAAAGGAAAGTACACACTCTTCAAGGTCTCGTCTCAATTTTTGGTCTACATGGATGACCTAAACATTGCTGGACCATCCTGTTATCCAGATTCCACATTCCTCGTATCCTTGGCATTCCATTGCGCCAGTTTCGACGAGTGACATTGCAAAGAAAGGCCTATTGTGGAGCAGGCTTCTGTGAAGAAGAGTTGCCCAAACTACAGTTCGGTGCCTTAATCCTGGTCAGGCATAGAATCCCAATTACGAGAGCCAGGACAGCCACGATCCACCATAGGGCCTACGATTAATGACGCTTACACATCTGCTCCTACTCGCCAGATCGGCTGCTTCTCGAACGGCATTGCCCACTAAGGTCTTTTGATTTGTGAACCAAAGTTCCAGCCTTTGTCACCTATGGGACCAACACCACCTGCTTTGTATGCTGCTTGGTTTAATTGGCCATCAAAGCAATTCTCGACCCCGCAGTGCAAGTTTCGATAGGGTTGGTGTCTGCATCAGGAATAGTGGATTGTTACATTTTTCCTGGTGGCTGATCAGGCGGCCCTATCAAGGTCTGGCGCAGGACTGGAATGTCAGCCACCTAGAGGAGTCCTTGCGATAGACGATGAGTGGCCAGACGTCAACCTAGGATCTCCATCTCTAGGTATGCGTCAGCCTTCACTTCCCCTGCAGCGAGCATTCCAGCAGTCTTTCTTTAGATCGCCTGGAATGCCGTGTCGAAAGTCGGGGGCTGGCGAAGAGTGCAGGACGCAGTTCAAATATCGCTGTGCGTCTGTTTGTTTGCTTTGCTTTCTTTGCATCATTTTATCAGTTGTCAAACAGGATCTTTAGTTTGCTCGAATTGCCTCCTTTGCATCTTGCATACCCGGAAGACTAGGCCGATCTGACAGACCTTGGCTCCGTCCCATCCGCCGATCATTCCCCCGTGCCCTAAGAGACAGATTCCCTGACAAGGCATTACTCTTTTGCCCTCCTCCCCAGACTCGTCCAATCGTTGGTACACGTCAACGATCAGGATTTGTCACTTTCTACCCCCGGTCTCTTTTTACACTAGCCGCAAGCGGAAAACAAAGTAGTCGCCATGTTCGCCGCCTCGTTCGATCATTCGTTCAACGACTTATTTAACCAATATGTCAATCTGGACCCCTCTGCCGGTGGTGACGGTAACAAAGACGTCGCATTTACAGGGGACCTAGACCAGCTCTTCCCGGTGGGCTCGCTGTCAAGTGACTGTGGCGATCTCTCGCCGGGTGGTTCCCGACAATTCCTACAATCACCGTCACAGACTTGGCGCAAAGACGCATGGTACCTACAGCAAGACTCCGTCACTACTACTGATTCGCCGTCAAATCGAGCTAAGACTTTTCCTGACTCGAGCCAACCCTCCGAGGCCTCTCATCTTGGTGGTGTACGCCTTGAAGAATCATCCAACACCGACCCTCTGGGCCTACTTTCAGCTTCACCATCCACTCCCCCCGCAACTCCTAGTCGCAAACTACACTTTAAAAGCGCTCCAATAACCCCCAAGATCATTCGCAGACGCGAGACGAGTGACTCTCGCTCCGTGCTTCGCAAGAAAAGTTCTTCCCCTAGTCAGGTCCGCTCAGCGCATGTACAGAAAACCAAGATGGCATATCCTGAGACCTGGAATCCTCGACCACAGCGCTTCAACAATCACTTTCGAGTGCCCGAAGACCGTCTCCCCCTGTCTCCCCCTCCCTCTGACATTCTCGTTCAGAATGAACATATGCGCCGAGACAGCGGCGTCCATGTCAACTCGAGTTCAGAGAACCTACTGACAACGGCAGCTGAATTGGCCTCTCAGTACGGAGCAGACATGTATAGTACCAAGCATCAGCAGCAGCAGCAGCAGCAGCATGGTTATTTAAACCACAACAACACGACACCCCCCTCAGCAGATGACATCTTTCAATCTCCACCCTCTTCAGAACCACAACAAATGCACGCGTGGCATGCAGACGCCCTTGCGTCAGGTCTTCAATTTACGCCTGACATGAATGGCAATGACGGCCAATGGTGGTCCTCGCCCATGCCAGCGCGTGTCTCTCAGCCTCAAAACCAGCATGCCTATCTGGTTTCACCACTACAACACAAGGCCCCTGCTCACCATGCTGTACCACAGCAGAATCAGCATGACCTTCTCCAGGGCGGTCTCATGATTGACTTTAACCAGTCATTCGACCTCTCATCTGGCTCTGACGCGTTTTCATCCGCATCAGTTATGCATTCCACAAGCGCCCCGCACATTCCATCCGCCTCTAGTTTCTCACACAACCCCTACATGGCCGCTACACAACAACATCTGGGACACCAATCTCGCTCTCCATCCATGTCTCCCACCAATGGATCCTCTCCCAAGTCCCGCGTGGTGATGAAGAACAAGCATAACCGCACACATAGCCGAAAGCTGTCTTCGAACTCTATGTCAGCTCCCAAGCCGGCCACTAACAAAATGGGCACATCGCCCAAGCACACTATTTCAAAATCGGCACCCAATGTGTCTTTTGTGAATTTCACGGCACATGACAGCAAGAAGATCCTCACTGGTGTTGCACCGAGTGGCAGTTCCAAAACCAAGGCTCGCCGCGAACAAGAAGCTCGCGATAGGCGCCGAAAGCTCAGCGAGGCTGCCTTGATGGCCGTTCGGAATGCTGGTGGCGATGTGGAGGCCTTGGAGGCAGTATTGTGTTGAGTCCGTTGGCTCGTGTTTCAGTACGCGTTTGTAATATTTCTAATACTTTGTATTTCTGATTTCCACTGTTATGTTTTTGCGCCTTTTCCTGTTTGCTATCTTGGGTATACCTATTTCGCTTGACTTTGGAGTCTATATATTGTGGGACAGATCATTTAATTATTTTGGGGGTTTATGTTTTGTTTTTGGTCTGTATAGACATACTGCATGTGTTATTAGTGTCGATATATCATTGTTCTTATTATTCGCAGTGAATTTGAAGTGTAAATCACCCATTTGTCTTGTCACTTCTAGTATGTACATATATATACATGGACTTCTACATTATCAACTGTTTATCTCCTCTGGGGAAATTATACTCTGGACCACGACAAGCTTCATATTAAAATCTTATCGGCGGCTGTGGAGGAGTATGCCGAAGTCTTTACCGTGGATCAGTGATGTAACCCACATAGTTACCTTAGACTCAAAAACTGTAGATAGCCGAAAACGGAAATAAGAGCATAATCGCTGCCAGCCACACTACATTGAACACATGGGATGATTGATTGGTCGAAATGAATTGAAGGACATTTAAATATTCAATTGTTGATATCATGACCTGGAAAATAACATGTAGTGTAATTAAATTACGAAGCAGTGGTGCCCTCGGCATTCTTGTCGGCTTCTAGCTTGTCGAGCACCTCTCTTCGACTAGTACTGTTAGGGTCGAGGTAGGGTCGCTCACCCAGGCTGACAGCACGCTGGCCAGTGCGGGGACCCTGACCCTCGATATCGTAAGTTGCAGTGTGGAAAACACTGCGGTTGTCCCAGATGGCTATTTCCAACGGTTGTCAGTACCACTCATTATTTGTTGTATATGGTTTTGCCTACTCACCGACATCATTCGGGTTTTGCCAGCGATGTCTCACTTGCAGATCATGGTTGTCAACAATCAGTCGCACAAACCACTGCAGTAAATGCTGGCTTTCGGCTTCGGACAGGTCATTAATCTGCTGTACATGGTGGCCGACGGCGAAGATGCTCTTCCACCCGGTGACCGGGTTGGTGCGCACAACAGGGTGAACAGCAGTAAGGCTATCGCCGATATTCTCGGGGCTACCGCGAGGGGCAGTGTATAGTTGAAATTCGTGCTCCTTTGCGCTTTGGTTGAATGCGGGTTGTGCATATGTGGCGGTCAGAGATTCTAGGAATTTCTGGTATGGCTGGGAGATGCGGTCGTAGACTTCGTATCCGGAAGCCCACAAGGTGTCTGAAAAGCAGAAAGAAGAAGAAAAAACCGTCAATAATGCGCGTACAATTCATGGCCGAAGGCATCCATCATATGACACCTGGAAGATCTGTTCTTACCTCCACCGGTCTTTGGTAGCTGGGTTAGGCGCAAAATAGCATAGTCGCTTGGTACGGGTTCAAAAGTGATATCACTGTGCCAGCCTTCCTTGGAGCTCTGTTTAGTTGCAAATAGTCGCTTGCTATACAACTTCTTGGCCTGTTCCGAGCTAATAACACTAATCTCATCGTCCTTCCCGCCCAGTTCGCGACTAGAGTTGCTGACTGGGTGGATATGAAGACCAGAAGAGGCAGGCTTCCCAGCAAGTTTACCAAGACGATCAGCCAACTCCTTTTGCAAGTCGTTGTCGAGATCATCTTGTTTACGGAAAAAGACGACACCGCGTTGGGAAACTACATGAGGTCATGATGAGCTTGGAATACGTTCCCATTACGGTAAGAAAAACTCACTGGTAATAGCCAAGTCGCGCAGAAGCTCGTCAGAGTTGGGCGCTCGAAGCCACTCCTTTAGGCTGACAGTGGGGAATTCCTTGCCAATTACAGGGGTGACATCAAAGGATTCGTATTGGTCAAGAGCCCCTTTGAGTTGGAGAGGTTCTATCTGAAGGTTGGTGGTTGAGGTTGCGGCCAGCTTTAGGGCTTCGACGCCCTGAGCGGCAACATTGGTGGCAACATCGATCGAGGGTGCCATGGTTAAGAGTTTTTGAGATTGAGCTGAGGTTGCGGTTTTTGTGTGAATCAAGAATCTTCTCTTTGGTTGTTTTTCTCAAGAGCTGGGATCTAAAGATATAGTCGGGTGGGACGCAAAGAAACGGATATTATCTACACTTAAATAGCTAGGCATTAGCAGGCTACAGCATATTCGTAATACTTTTTCAGATGGCGATATCAAGGCATCAAACAATGACACGTCTCTCAACGGCGTTCAACTACATGTAAATGGCACACGGAGGGGTGCCCCGCGCTTTAGACAACACGATGCGTACTGATTGTTGTCCTATTGGAAGACCGAGTGACAATCGACTGATTACACGGCCGTGGAGCCTAGAAAGATCTACGCTATGTAGAATGTGCATGTGGTGAAGCTCTGACAACATCTCGCTGGACGATGATGAAATCGAGCGCTTTATTGTTGCCGACTTAACCGCTGATACGAGGAATCCAAGTAAACTAATTCTTGGTTTTGGTTTTAGAGTCTAGCTGCGACATGGTCCTTTTATTTCATTTCCTGGCTTGGAATTCCACAGAGGTTATTCAGGTGAGGTTTGAAGACCGGTGATTGTTGAACAGTACAAGAAGAAGAGGTATTATTGAATGATGTCTATCAAACATGAACCAGTTCTAGACTGTACATATCAAAATAACGGTTTAAAAATACACGACGCAGGGGTCTTCTTACTGATAAGCGTAAATCAATAATCTAATAGAAAACTCCCCGCGCGACTCTGACCCCGGCTAGGGTTACGCCATCCTCCATGCGCATCACTTCATCGTCGGCCAACAAGACTCGGTAGAGATGGGCGCATTAGCTAGCAGACTGAAGTATATACAATTGGTCAGTTTAGATAGTCTGAGAATAACCTGTTCAATCCTGGAGGGCTTACAAATGTACTTGTCTTGGCATTAGCGCTAGCTATATGTCATCTCCTTGTTTAGACTATTCCATGTTGTAAGAGAATCAACTACGTAGACAAATGATGGCATTTAGCGGCCCAAGTAAACATGGAATCATTCACTTTTAACCTTGAAGTAGTGTTTTATATATTACAATCCATGATTAGTTTGCATGAAAAAGGGCAGCAAATAAACTGCACAAGCCGTCTCCTAATGCAAAAATATAAATTTCTTTGCTTTTGGCTATCGTTTTGTTGCGTCTGGTGTCCATGACTCTGGCTGCCATGTTTCTCCCGGGCCTGTAGGAACCTTGCCCCATGGGCTCTTCTCTTTTTCCTTGGCTGATTTCTCTTGTGTCTTTGCCTTGCTTCCATTGTCATTCGGTACAGCGCCTGAACTCGATGTGTTTGTAGTGTGCGAGGTGGTGTCGCCAGTGTTCAAAGCAGGGGCCGGCGATGATGAGGTCTGCGGTTTGTCGAGATACGATGGTTTAGCAGCCCATTTCTGGTCTGCAATCTGGGCGAGCTTCTTGATCTGCGCTTGTCGGATCAAATCTCTCTGCTGTTCCTCGAGACTCGGAGGTTGAGGGCGGACGTATCGTAGCCACTGGTGCCATTGCGCTAAAAAAACCATGAGTCTTGTGAAGATGCAAATAAACCTGGTCCATGGGTCGGTCTTACGAGAGATCTTCACATCCCCTAGGTGGGCCTTGTTATTGTACTTGACGATGCGCCGAAATCGGTTGGCGTTCAGGGCATCTTTGAATTCCCAAAAGGTGTTACCGTGCAAATCCTGGCCTAACGAAGCAGACTGTCAGCAAGCTTCACCATGAGGGATCGAATGGCGCTCGTACCAACTGGCCATGATGTCCTCCACGGAAGCTTCAAGGATTTCCACTTGAACCACAAGCTGTTCACCGGACTCATTCTGCCGACATCTTCCGCACAGAGTGCGTCGCCAAATACACAGATGCAGTGATATCGATATATGCTCCCGGGTCACTGCTCAGCATGTCATTTGCCTATCAGTTGTCAAGGAAAGGTCAGCGGGAATAGTAATAATAATCGGGCGGCGAAAAGCCGCAGTTGCCAAACCGGGTTAGCGCAACCGTATCCGGTTAGCGCAGGCTCAGCCACGCAGCGCGACCCGGACAACGTCATCGGGCGCTTCCCCTTCCCCGTCGTTGTTTTTGTTTCAAGCAACAATTCCTCAGCATCGACAAACCCCTTTGCTCCTTTCGTCTCCATTCCTCCTACGCGCGTGTCCCGGAAAATAAACAAATTGTCCACAAACAACTCGACGCATCAATTGCGCGCATCTCCCGAACGCCGTCTCCTTCGTCCGCTGGGTCGCACTCCCACCGCCCCCCGCGATCGCTTTGGGCTGAAGCCTAATCATCCACGCAATCCACGTCTCTCCCCTCGACATAGCATATCCCATTCATACTCTGCAGACGGCATTGGCTCAATAGCACGAGGTACACAAAATGGCTTCGGTCTCGAGTTTAGATAAAGACTTGCGCAATATGCGCTTGTCAAAATACACACCGCAGGCCGCCAACGAAGTGCGGGAATGGATCGAAGAGACACTTCGTCAGAACCTGACCCCAGGAGATCTTCTGGATGCATTGAAAGATGGCGTGGCACTCTGCAAGTAGGATTGAACTAATATAGGTCTCTTAGGTCAACATCATCGCTAACGCTCTCATAGGCT
The DNA here is from genome assembly GCF_013368755.1 of Talaromyces rugulosus. Classification (NCBI taxonomy): domain Eukaryota; kingdom Fungi; phylum Ascomycota; class Eurotiomycetes; order Eurotiales; family Trichocomaceae; genus Talaromyces; species Talaromyces rugulosus. The sequence continues at coordinate 5,068,151 of NC_049564.1, forward strand.
GATCAACCTTGCTGTGTCTCCCGGAGTCAAATATAAAGAATCGTCGATGCCTTTCGTGCAAATGGAAAACATATCGCACTTTCTTCGCGCCTGTCAAATGGCTCCCCTAGGCCTGCCTCCGCATGACGTTTTCCTTACTGTTGACCTCTATGAACGCAAAGATCCGGCGCAGGTCCTGCAGTGTCTGAGTGCCTTTAGTCGACGCGCCAATGCTCTTCAACCCGGCAAATTTCCTCGCTCAATAGGTGGCATCAAGAGCAAAGGTGGCGTTGTTAGCCCGCAGGGAACTGGATCCACTCTCGGGATTACCTCGAGGTCTCGCGGTACCAGCAACGTGAGCCAGAGCAGCTCTACTACATTTAACCCAATTGCCAGGGACACCACTCCAGGCCGAGTCAGCCCGACGAAGACTGGACCCTCTCCTGGTTCACCTCCACCTGCAGTCAGCAGCTGGAGCAAGAAAACAGACCAGGGAACTACTGCCCCCGCGTGGAACATTCACCAATACGGCTATATGGGCGGAGCAAGTCAGGGAAACCAAGGTGTCGCTTTTGGTGCCAGACGGCAAATCACAAGCACAACACCTGCTGTGCCTAGTCTTGCTGAGAAGGAAAAGCGACGCCGAGAAGCAGAAGAGGAAGCAGGGCGACAACAGCAGGAAGAAAGGCTGCGCCGACAACAGGAAGAGGAAAATTCCAAAGCAGAGGAAGAACGTCGCTGGGCAGAAGAGACTGCGCGTTTGAGGGAAAAGGAGCGCCGAGAGATTGAGGACGAGAAGAGACGATGGGCCGAGGAGCAGAGGAGATGGGAAGAGGATGAACAGCGCCGCCTCAAAGAAGAGATAGAGACAGAGGAAAGAGCAGACAAGGAACGACAACGGAAACGAGCTACAAGTGACGCACGTCTTAACGGTCAATTCCTGAGTCAATACCAAGCAATCCAGAAGAGTCCGGAACTGGATGAACCATCGGCAGAATCTCGGCGCATTCAAGAATTGGAGAGACAGCTCGAGTTAGCTAAGCAGCGCGAGCTCCAGTATGAGGAAGAACGTGATGACCTTCGTGCGAAAGCAGCTGCTGAAAAGGCACGTTCACGAAGTCGAAGCCGGCCTCGTCCTGTACAACCAAGCTACGACCTCACTTCTCAGGTTGAGGAACGCAAACTCCTTCGATCCGAGTGGAACAAGCAGCAAAACGAAACTGCTGCCGTTCCGGAGCAAGAAGAAGAAGCGCCGCCTCCACCTTTGCCCTCTCGACCGTTACCTGAACCAACAGTCGCCCCAGCGCAACCACCTCGCCCGCTTCCCACCCCTGGAACTTACAGCAGAGAAAACCGCACAGATCGGTTCCTTGCATCCAACCCTGCTCCTGTACAATCTAGACCTGTTCCTCACCGACCCCAGGACTACTCCACGACTACTGAAGTCGACATCGAAAATAGACGCCGGGCAGCGGCACAGGAGAAGACCCGGGCTGGAGGTTGGGCTTCCAAGTCCCTTCTCGAGCGCGAAATGGAACGTGAGCGTGAACGCCAACGAGAATGGGAAGATAATCAGAAAAACACAGCCGAAGCGGCCAAGGCTGGTGTCGGGGCTGATGTCAAAACGTCGCCAGGCCAAGGCGCGTGGGATGTACACCAGTATGGATACCTGGGCGGCGACAGCCAGAATCGCGGGGGTACAGGGCTGGGAGTTTCAGGACCCAGACGACAGATTATCGGACCGCGACCTCCTCCATAGATGCCGTTATTTGATTCAAATTGGGGTGGCGCTATTGGTAGATATTCGTTTTGTGCTTGTTGAGACATCGTTCTTATATCCATTGATGCTTTTCTTTTCCTTTCCCTTTTTGACCAATTACTTTCTCAAACAGCTCCTTATTGGTGCCAATATTTTGACATGACTTTATGTTACTCTTTTATATGGATATTCAGTGATGTTTGGCAGTGGAAATAGTATTAGATCGTAAAATAGAAGTTGCAAGACGCTACACATATGGTATTTTAATGCCCGTTGAAATCATACATAGCAAACACACCACCAGGGTATCATGACGGTCTAAAAAGAGTAAAAAAAAAAAGGGAAGAAACGAAAGGAACTAATCCTCCTCCTCTTCCATAGGGAGTATGTCATTAACAAGGTAAAGCAGTCGATCGGCACTCTCGATGAGCCAAGCCCATTCCATATCCTCCAGCTTGCGACTATTCTTATTGCGACGGATTTCAGCCTCCGCTTTTTCTATGCGGTTCTCGTTACCTATCCCCACAGCTTCTTTGAACGACTGAGTATTGTGAAGGATGCCATGCTTGTCCAAAAGGATGATCAAAGATTCGAGGAGGATTGACATTCTCGCATTGTCCACCGCGCTGGAGTTTTTGGCAGCATACGGCAGGAAACATACCTCAAGCTTTTCTTGGTTTAGAAATGACTCGTTAGACAGAGGCCCAGAACTCTCGCGTATACGCCATAGTAAAAGCTCGCAGAGTGTGGAGTGTGCGTCTGGTGAGAACCATGGAAGTGCAGTGGGTGCCACAAAAGCCTGGAAAATGGGAAGAGGGAGGTGTCGAATGTTTTCCACGAATAAATGGTAAAGGTCATCAACCGCCATGAATGTTTTGGGCATGCTTGTTGATGCTCTAATCAGCAAGGTCAACAAGCGCTGGCGGAGTGCAAGGGATTGAAACCCGCCGAAAGCTGCAACACCCCCGTTTGAATAGATTTCGTGAACCACCCCATTGGACCCTTCGACTTCTTCTGGGGCCTTTGTGGGCTTGGTACCTCGACGAGGGCGTTTTGAGCGACTTTTCGTGGTTCCTTCTTGGCCCTCGGAATTGTCCTCGTCGGGAGATAAGTAGTCACCATACTCGTCTTCGTCGATATTGACCTCGGCTCTCTTTTTGTGATTCACCGGGTCAGTCTCCTTTGGGAGCTCCTTCAACTCATTTTTAAAGACTTGACGGAACTCAGACAGCGAAGTCCCGCTACCGTCAGCAAAAATGGCTCGTAGCAAGCGACGGTTTCGTCCAAAGCCTCCACTGGTCGAAGTGACGTATTTCATTAACAAACTATCCCGTAAGACAGTTGTTCCCTCTGCTTTGTCCATTTTTTCGCGTTCCTCCCAATCAGTCTCTATGGCTAGACACATGAATTCAAGCCATAGCTGCCATCGTTCCCATCGTTTTGGATGTAGCACTGAGCAATTGAATGCCCAGCCGACTACCTGCCAAAAATCTTCAGCCCGCGACCATAGAGACTCTGACTTGCCAAGGTCGAGGTTGAGAGAGGTTTCGTCGTGGTGGTCTGGTATCGAGCCGTATGTAGTAGACTCGTCCCCATGCCGCCGACCGCCGTGTCTCGAGGAGTCAAAATGTGTAAAGGTAAAGGCAACATTAAACCCAGACGAGATGGGACTAGCCAGCTGAAGCGTCAAGCGAAGAAGCTGGAGGGCCAAGTTGGCAGCTTCCTGTTCTTCCTTTGACTTGGCTCGAGTCGTTGTCGAGGGATGGACGATGATTGTTGCGGCAAGGGCCAAATACTGCGGGGCTGGAACGTAGGCTGGAGCATAAGCTGTAGTGCCATAATTAAGAATATTCAGCAGGAGATCTAAAGCTTGCGAATCTGGGAAAATATGCGTCGTCAGTTTTTTCTTTTGTGTCTGTGGTGTTGATCAAACAGTCCAAGGTTACCCACATAGTTTTTCTTCAAAGTAGATGGCGCAGTGCTGGCGCAGTTCGAATGGGATGGCCTTTGGAGTTCTGTAGCTGGACGTGCCATCATCACGTATCGAAGCCATGGTGAAGCGAGTCAGTGACGGCGTCACTTGGCCGTGACATTATTCGGGCTTGCGAGAGCAGGCTGGGGCAACTCGGCGCGTTGTCGACGAGTTTCGCGCCCGCTTATCGATAAGGCCCCCACGCGACCGTCATTAAACACAGATGCGGCTTAACCCGATCTCGCATACAATCTAGATCAACTAACTTAATCCTATAACAGCGTCTTATTATTGGAATAACGACACCAAAATTCGTCATTATTATTGTACCATGAAGGTTGAGATTGTATTCCATTTTATCCTAGGCTTTTCTTCTTCTTTATGAAATTCCCGGCCACCCTGTGATCCAAACAATTTGTGTAGACAAAAGACAGGTTCTGTCCCATCGAGGAGAACAGTTCAATAAGACGTGAAAAAGGAGCGTTTATTAAAACATCAGCAGGGGGAAGGAGTGGATGCCGCAACAGAGGACTACGAGTCCTCTGGCAGCTCTGAGAAGAGTCCTATTCGCAGACGATGAGACTGGGAGATGTTAGTCACTGTTACATGCCGTCATCGAAGCAAGAGAGGATAGACTTACTATCGGTAGCTTAGGAATAACAACACCCAAAGTCGCCATAAAATTGATGAGGAAATAGGTCAGATCGTAGTGGGTGTAGTGAGTGCTGAGGAGGAACAGGATGATGGGTACGCTGAGCAAGAACTTCTTCGAGGGCGTGTATTGGTCCCCGTTGTCGATTTGCTCCCACATGTTCAGGTTGTCATAGGCACCGGCGTTGAATTCAAAGGGAATCCCCCGCACCCAGTGGAACATGATGAAGGTGACGAACATGTACGTGATGTTGGTGAGGGTCCATGACGTCTCCTGAGAGACGCCGGGAATGATATCATAAAATATCTTCAGAGCTGCTATCAGAACAAAATGGATTGTCCAGGCACCTGGGAAAGTTGTCAGCATATGCCCTTGTGATACCAAGGTGAGACATACCCTTGGCATTGACCCAGTTGGCGTTGAGGTTGGGCAACGCCGCCTGGTCGCTCATCTGCTCATTCGACTCCGGTGGTTCCTGGTATATGATACTGCTCGACCTCCTCCGTCGGCCTCCTTTTGTTTGGCTCATTTTCTTTGAATCCGGGGACGACCGACCACTGCCTCCGTCGACGTCCGGCGGAAAGGAGATGGTTCGCGGAATAAGTAGAGAAGACAGCTTGGCGGTATTGGCGGCTAGGGGAGATGGTAAAAAGGGGATGGCACTCAATGTACCGAGAGTAAAGAATAGGCCGATAGTCTCCAACAGCGCGCGGGGGGGTGCGTGTGGATGGATTCGTTGTGGATATCAGATGCTAAGAGTTCGCAAAGAACAGGGTCGGTCTTTGGGGAGAAGAGGCGAAGGAGAGTAAATCCAAGATAATCAAAAAGAAATGTCGAGAGGCTACAAGGCCAGTAAGGTATCCGATAGAGCAAGCAAGGCAGCAAGGAAAACGGGTGAAGTGATAGCGTTTGTAGTCGGTTGAAGGCCGGGACGAAACAGCTGGCGAGTGGTCGACGTGATTTGTATCCGGTTTAGCGCGTCCCGGCCATCGGGAGTGCAAACTGAGCAAAACACAAGACCAGCGCGAACCGGTTTCGCGCGCGCTCGCAGGATGTGGCGTGCAGTAGGGGGTGCGAATTGTATGCAGTAGTCGTGCCTTTGTATGAAGCTCCGACAGAGCCTGAACCTACTACGTACTATCTGAGGGGGCATAAAGCTGGGGCTGTTGCTGACATCAACATATGCCAAGCCCTGCCAAGCCCTGTGCTGCGGGCGATCCACTTCTGCCAATCTGCAGCCCGTGATTGGCCCGGCGCGTCCATGTCTTGCCTTCGTTATCAGACTCGATTCGAAACGAGACGACCTGAACACTTCTAGCATGCTGTTGCACTGGCACTCTGCGCGCGCTTCCCTCCTGCAGCCCTCGAGTCTCGTCTAAAAGCGGTGCCCCTCGTGTGTTCATTGACCAGTGCGAAGCCAGCCAGAAAGAGAGACGAGGAAAAATTTCTCAAGACCAAGAGAAGGTCTCTCCAGTCGCTATGCCAGGTAGCTCTGACGACGAGCGTGACTCGCGCACTGCTGCTGTGGGTGTATCGCGCTCACAATCCAATTCTAGTGCCTCTGCCTCGCAAACGAGGCCCAAAAATCGTGCTACCAGAAAAAAAACGAAGAACCCAGCGAAGAAAAATTTGCAAGACGTGATACCGCGCGGAGGCACATTCACTACCACTCCTTTGGATGTAGACCAAGAAGACGCCACTTCCTCGTCCGAGTCACACTCATCAAACAGCGAGAATGAGAATGCCAATGGCGCCACGAAGCCGACCCAGAACAAAGCCGCGATCAATTGGAACCAAGCAAGCCGCAGTGCCATCCGTACAACCCTCGGGAAAAGGAAGACGCCCTCCGTCCCTGCTCAGGATAAAACAGCGTTCGATGCAGTCAACGACAAATATTTTCGAAGTCGAAGCGCTTCCGAGTCAGAGGATGAGGCGCAAGAGAACCAGCCTGTTAAGATTTCGAACGAACATCAGGACGAGGACGACCATTCAAAGACCTATTTTGTCTACGACTCGGAGGGCTCAGAGAGCGGGGAAGTCTCTGAAGGCGGTGACTCGGTGATGCTGAATATCGGGCATCCAAGTGTTGAGAATGATACGCTTGGTGATTCTGAAGCCGCGGCATTAAGCAATGGTTCCGCGCTAACAAAAGATGGCGGACATGCTCCTAAAGATTCATTTTCGTACCGATCAAAAGCTGCAGCATTGGCAGATTTCACCTCTAGATACAAAGTCGTGCCAGCGGTCCTTGCGGATCTTAAACCAAAGGACCTTCAAATACAGGCTCGCTATTTTTTTATCGACCGCAACATCAATGATATTGACCTCTCGATGCCTATTTCTTGCACTGAATGTTTAGAAAAAGGCCATCTTGCTTTTATCTGTCCAACAAAGGAGGTATGTTGTACTTTTTTGTTGTTCCCAAGATCAATGCTCACATTATTGCAGTGTCTAAATTGCGGCGCGTGGGATTTGCACGAAGACCGGCTTTGCCCAACCGTAAGACGGTGCCAAAAGTGCCGAGAAGTTGGCCATGATGTTGAAGATTGTCAATCACTCTTGAAATCCTCGGCTGCAGAAACACCGTGTGAATATTGTGGTTCCGACACCCACTTAGAACTGGACTGTGATAAGTTGTGGAAGTTTCCCAGACAACAGCCACTCGATGGTCCTATCAAAGTGTCGATATCTTGCAGTTATTGCACTAACAAAAATCATCTCTTGGGCGATTGTCCATCGAAAAAGGTCCCCACCACATCTAGCACGTTCTCTATCAAGGCTTATGAGCCTTCTACGATTACGAATCTAAATTCTATCCTTGGACCTCGGAAAGCTGACCAGACGGGGATGCGCATCCGCGGCCGCGGTGACCAGCCCCAACCTGCGCAAGATGATGACAACATGCTTGCACTGCACAACCCTCAGGCACAAAGGCCCCAGGGAGGTCGAGGCAAAATCCAGATCAAAGGCCTTGGACAAGATAGAAGCTTCGGTGGAGGACCTCCCCCTCTTCCTCGTGAGCCTCCACCGCCCGGTCCTCCACCATTTCAACCCAGGGACTACCGAGATCGGGGACAGGCTTACAACCCCCGAGAGCGTTCGCGCTCGCCAAAACTGCCACTAAAGCCATTTGGTGTTCACTCCCAAGGAAACCGTAAACCTGGGCCACCTCCGTGGGCTACACGGGGTGGTGGTGGCGGAGGCCGAGGTCGCGGAAGAGGACGAGACCAATATCGCCCCGGTCGGCCTTAAACGTGCATCCTGTATTATGATACCTATTATTATACCTATTATTATACCTTGGGCTGATGGTTCTGCATGTTCCTATTATCCACGGCGTTCTTACTCGTCATCTTTTAGGCGTTTGGTTTTGATACCACTCTTAGATCTATTGATGCTCTAGTTCACATTGTAAAAATTCTATGTAAACTACATTACATTTGTCATGATTATATCCCAAAGGTTTGAGACAGCAAAGCTGTGCGGGTTTTGCAGGATCACGAGTCAAAAGTCAGAAATCTATTATTGTGAGGTGCTGCTGGAACCAGCACTGTTGTCACCCACGAATCCATTCTCTAAAATGTCGATAAGGTCATCAAGTCTTGAGATGCATAGATCTGTGTGGTGGTGTTCTTTCAGGTGTGTATTGCGTTCGTTGACGAGTAATACAGTGGCTGCGCCAGCTGTATGACCAGAAGTCATATCATCAATGCTATCTCCAACCTATTCCAAATCAATGGGTGTTTTAAAGAAGGGAAAAGGTCGCCACGCACCATGATCATGCTTTCTGCATGGTTATCCAAGTTCCATTGGCGTGCAATGTGCAAGATACCGGCTGGCTCTGGCTTGGGCAGAAGATTTGGCGTATCGCGAGTGATAATTGGCTCAAAGATATGATCAGGTAGGTGATTCTGTAAAAGATGTGTCACCGGCGCCCTGAGCGATTAAGATCAGCCTTTTCTTCTTCTTTTTGTCTCTCTTTCTGGCAAACGGATCAATACTCACTCAAAGTTTCTCGTGCACAGTGCTCGGCGCATGTTCTTTCTTTCGAGATAGTCCATCAGCTGCACAAGACCGGGCTGGGGTTGCTGAGCAAGCATGGCTTCGCGCTCAATGGCCTGGATCTTGGCCACTGCCTCGCTGCGCGCCTCATCTGAGGGCAGAGCGCGAATATGGTCAAGAATGTCGACTGAGCGGTCAATACCGAGTGCAGCGCTGCCGAGAAAACAAAGTCAATATCTTCCATGCTGCATGTGATTGAAAAAAACAAATTGCGACATACCGCATCTGGGTAAACATATAATGCTGAGGAAGACTGTATTTATCGTCATTAGCCCTGGTCTATCGATATCACCGTATGCCAGATACTCACCAAAGGGTGCCATCAACGTCGAATACAATGCCCTGCAGTTTTGTCTGCGCTCCCTCCGAGTCTCCTTTTAGAGGGGCAAACCTGCGGGGCCGTGGCGGTGGGTTCTGGGCAATGGATGCCATCTTACGCCGAGCGTGTGGTAATGGAGAAGACGATACAAGTTTCAATGGCCTCAGTCGACTCGCAAGTGCCATCTATCGAAACAGTCTGGGATGCATCGAGGCGACACGTCGGTGACAGGCCGAGATAGGCCGCACTGTCGCTCGGAAGCGTCTCCCCCGCCTTTCCCCTTTCAGTAATGACCTTGAAATGTCGCCGAGTGGGTTTATCTGCTTGCGACACACAATTGCTCGTGATTTCAGGGTTATTGCTGAGATGTCGAGATCCAAAGTGTTCATTGTTTGTCTCGAGCGGGCTGGGAGGGAGTGTAGGGCCGCTCCTTCCCTCGCTGTGACTTCCTATACCTGCTGCTTCATCCCAGCCCCGAGAACTCTCTTTTGTCAATATCGACATTTTATCTCAAACCGCTATAAAAGAATACACCTTTTATTATGCTACAAACTGCTGTTAGGCGCCAGCCGTCTGACGAGAGCCAGCTCATCCACCTCAGTGCAAGCTCGTTGAGGCTCCTCTGGCTTGCAACGTGCATTACCTACTTGCTCTTCCTACGCCTCCTTAGCGCATTAATCAGCACCTTTGTCCAACTCCCGCTATGGATAAAGGCACATACTGCCAGAATCGAGTCTCGCATTGTCAGCCTTGCCGCTTCAATCCTCCGGGTGGTAGCTGGCGAAACAAACCCTACATCGTCTGGACAGCAGCATCGAGGCCGCCCCGGACGAGACGAAAGCTACTCAGCTCGCTCAATGCCGACTGGACCAGCAGACGGTATCATCGCGCCGAGACACAGCTCTCTTGAGTTTGACGGCATGTCCGAAGCATCGTATCGTCAGCTGGATACAAGATGGCCTACGCATCGGCCACAAGCCCCCCGCCCTCCGTATCGCCGTGGATTTGAAAATCTTAGGCCATCGGTCACAGTTACTCCTCCACAGCTGGCAGTAGTCAATCGTGGAGCCACCAGGACTCCTCTTGGTTACGACGGTGCCGCTTCTTCTCCTACGATCATAAGCCCTATCCCGGGCCTACCAATCCCGTCGATACCTACCTTTATCACTCGCATGCCGTACATATCAGTCAGCGACTCGATATACTCATCAAGCTCCACCGGTCTTTTGGGCCGCAGGCGTCGTGTATCTACAACAAGTAGTGGCTTAGGAGGAACACCCCAAGCCAAGTCAGAGGCCTACACGGACTTGCTTCCTCCACGACCTTCTGTCGACTGCGACAGTCCTTGTCAGTCTTCCGAGAAACTCCGAGTGCACAAAAATGCCCAGGATACACCTTCCACAAGCGACACAACATGTCCCGGAAGGTTTCCTAGCAGTGAAGAGCTCGAGTACAGTTCCTTGGCAGCAGTTGCACAGCAGTTTATCCAGGGCAGTGAAAGTGTACGAAAAGGATGAGGTCATTATTTGCATAATCAGTTTGTTTTATAAAAGTTTTACTCCCGTTGATTCCATTTTGCTTGCCTGGGCAGACGAAAATATGCATAGTATGGTTAACCGGCATTGATTACAAGGGTTGTTGGGTTTTGTCTGCTTTATTATTAACTTGCACTTAGACTAATTGTGACTATCGAGAGGAACTAGAAAATGCTTTTTCAATGGACTCGGTACTACCTACTATTTGAACGTTAGGACGGCAGAGTTCCATCACACCGTCTCATCATGGATAGCATGCAACGCATGCCCCATTGACTTGACGACGATTTTTGCACTCTCCAAGACTCGCTCTTTACTTCTTCCATACGTATCTCTGCCCCAAAATGCGCTGTGTGTATCTTCAAAGTCCAGGTCCTTGATTGCATGCCAGATATTTTGAATCTCATCCGGCGGGAGCGGTATCTGCATGTATCTTCAACACTGAACACAAGACATTAATAACAACTTGTTACTCACCATATTAGGATAGCTCCACATAAACGAAAACGAGGTTGTCCCCTCCGGCCTATTGACATGGTACACGCCTGAAGGCACCACATAAATCGTATCAGCCACCAACAACTTCCTCGTCGCTGGCCAATACAAAACAGACGAGCCGGGGAAATGTCCGCCTGTCTTGACACAGACAAATTCAACAGCATCATCGTCATTCTTGCGACTGCAAAAAGCTTTTCGCTGCCCGGGCCATAGCACCATCTTATTAACATCCTCAGAGCGGCGCATGATCCACTGTTCGTCTTCTGCAGAGAGATACACGGGACACCCGAATGCCTCTGCCCATTGAAGACAGGTACTAAAATAATGCGGATGCGAAATAACAATGGCGTCCAGCGGGCCATAGCTTTTCACGGTGTCCACAGTCTGCGCGTCGAGATATGTGATACAGTCCCAGAGCACGTTTCCCTGCGGTGAGACACACAACAGAGCTCGCTGGCCGATGGCTACCTGCGGCACCGTCTGGATGCTAATCAACTGGCGTTTATCACTGTTGCTGCTCGCCAGAGATCTGTCTTGGATCGGCGTGAATTTATTCTGATATTTCCCAGACTCGCGCATGCCCCGCAGCGTTGTCCAGGATTGCCTTGGATATCGTCACATCAGTACTATTCAAATTTTACATACACACAGTGGAAAGAAAGAAAAAGAGAGAAAAGGAAAAAGATCGAACCCGGCTGCTGCAACGTATTGACGCGGATCATCGCATACAGGGCACGCCTTGCGTTGTGACTCCAAGGTTTCGCTGTATTGCACACCGCACGTCACACAAATAAGGAGATCTAATGGATCGCCCATTACGCCCAAAGTCTTTGGTAAGTACTTGTTTTGGTTAAGAATGTGTGGTAAGTGTAGGTGATGAAATTAATCATTGACATGTGTTTGAGATCATGAAGGTTTACATCTACCCCACCTTGATATCATCACGGTGTTTGTCAATGATAGGTAATAACCCTGATAGGCTTAGGGATCGCTCACATCAATGATAATATGCCCTACTGGCACAACCTCCCCTAAAGTTGAACATGTTTCACATGTTATTATGTACAAAATAATAGGGGTAATTTCCATGTAGCCGAATCAAATTCAATCGGTATTTGTAATGTTTGACTTTAGGTGCACCATACCATCCGTTTGGACAGGGCGAAATCGATACCGCGATCGGATGTTTTCGATGTGACTGCTTTAACAAGCCCTATAAGGGGAAAGAGAGGCTGAATGACGATTTGAAATCTTGGTGTAGATTATGCTGGTTGGGTAGACAAGTCTGCCGGCCAGATATCCCAGTAGACGATAGATTGTACAAAGTAGTTCGGCATGAGCCATTGGGTGTGGTTGCACGGTGTGTGCACATTCCCGGGTGTCGTCTAGGTCTACTGTATTTGACAAAGTATTTCGCATGATGCGTGAAAGAAAATTGTCTTGCTCTTTAAATCGCTAGATACATCAATTCTGACCATGTTCAAAGTGTAGATCTTTTTCCAGCCGAGCTGAGCCAACATCTAATTTGCATAAGGGCTCCAGGAACGAAGCCTCTTTCCGTACTTCAAAAATTATCGTCAGCAAATTTCCAACACCATGGTATAGAGTGTTTGCTTACCCTTTCCAATATAAAAGGGAGGGGAACCATGGCAACCGATATGAATCCCAGAACGCTCGAAGCCCATCCAATTCCTAGTGATTCTAGCATCCGAGGCGCAGCCAAAGGTAGTGCTCCCCCGAATGAACTTCGAAAGAAGGTATTGCCTGCAAACACACTTGCAACATATCTTGGGTACGACTCGCCGAGGTAATTAAGTATAGATTGGAATGTCAAATAAAACCCAGGCGCAAAGAATGCAGTGCCAATAATCGGAACGATCCACGGAACGCTGGTAAGATCATCATTAGTAATCTGCCATTTCTGTCATCTGAGGGAGGACATACCTCGCTCTTGAGCTCCATGCAAAAACAAAAAGGCAGACAGGAATGCAGATAGCACCAATCTGTCCAGGAACTAGTCGTGCTTCAGGTTCCAAACGAACGTTGGAATCACGCAATTTAGGTTGATAAGAGAAATACAGCCAGAGGACATATATTGCCACCGAGACGACTGCACCGGCCAGGATCCCAAAAAAGGCAACTTGCAGAGATTAGCATGAAGATTATTATGCACAAGATAGAGAACATACAGGCCTGCTGAATAGCAGTGAAATGATAAATACCGTCGAAAACTAGGGATATCGTTAGCCCCGACGGGCTGTTTTAAGTGTAGAAATAACACTCCGTACCGAATGGAAAGAATTCAAACCACAAGTATAGTATACCGTAGATTAGCATTGTATGGAGATTCACAAAGAGAATGACAGGATCCATGCACGATAACTTGAAATCATCGATACTCTGTTTGATGACTGTGGTGGCAAAACCTGCTTTCGGCGTTGTCATTTCAGATTGTGTTTGCGCTGCAGGGTTTCCTGTTCTTGCACGAATTCGACGTGCACGACGAAGCAAAATATTTGTAGACAAAGTTTCAGGCAGAAAGAAGAAGATAAAGATGGTGGTGAACCCAGCTATACCAGTGATAAGCCAGAGGCTTGCTGACCATGTTTGCCAACGATTGCTGTGACCTTTCGTCAATGATGTTACTGCAGGTAACTGATGGATTTGAACTCACACTGCAAGCGTTCCCAAAATCTTTCCTTCCAGTTAGTCTCAGAATAATAGCAGACAAATCATATAGACTTTCGGGTAATAAAAAACGTACTGGTCCTAGAATTGGCCCACAAACACCACTAACTGCATATAGAGCGATAGCATACGGTACTTCATTAGGTCCATACACTTCCATTAATGTAGCACCGCCGACACTTATGGGAGCACTTCCGAACAGGCCTCCAAAGAATCGAAGTACCAATATTGTCTGCAGGTTCTTTGCGAGTGCTGTGCCAATGTTGAACAAGCAAAATGCGAGGGACCCGAATAAATAGACGGGAGTACGCCCAATCGAAGGGAGATTAGAAAGCGGTGAGAGCTACAGAATCAGTAATTGTCAAAATTTCACTTAGCATGGCAAGTCGAACGTATCGAGGATGAACACTAACAATGAGGGGCCCAATGCCGTAGGCAATCACAAAGAGCGACAAACCAAGCGTTCCTTCGGCGGTGGTGGCATTGAAACCTCCCTCGATTCCTGGAATGCTTGGAGTAAAAATTGCTGAGGCTGCATAAAAACTGAAATTCAGGAACATGACATCGAGCATGACAATGGCTTTCACGAGCCTCGGCCAATTCCTAGGAATATCTCTGTCCTCAGGACCCAAAAAATCGACAATGTGCTGTTGATCAGACTCGGATACACCTGAGTTATCAGCTACATTTGACTGTATGGATTTCTCCCATTGCTGCATGTTTGGATCGGGATATGGGAAACATTTGCCATGAGACAAATAGTTCAAACACCTCCCGAACGAGCTTTCACGAAGTAATGGTTCCATGAGGACTTGAGGACGCAGTTGCTTTGATAACGGCAACAAGGGAATTCTTAAAGTTGTGGACATCTGGACGAGGTGAACTCTTATATATTTGTATTCAAAAATATACTCTCGGAATTTATGCTCGGAATTCCGAACAGAGGATCAGATCCCATCCATCCTCGTTAGATGTGTTCCTTTTTTGCCCGTAATGTTGGAATATATCTTTCACCATCATTCATTATAACCTGCTACTTTTGTTTTTATTTTTATTTCTTTATTACCACGGAAGACAAGTCGAGCTCTTGAAGCCCACGAACGTTCATCTGGCGACGGGAATGGTTAGTCATCGAGCGGAACTCCGACGCCTTCCTCTATACCACGACACGAGTGGCGGCTGAGGCTTCGCAACTGGCTCACAGAACCCAACTGCACTGCCATGAATGCTTCAAGTTCACGGACGAAGAGGCCAGCCCCTTCCCGAAAGAAGGCATGCCAAAACTGTGCAACCACGAAAGTCCGGTGCGGCCTAGAAAAACCTGTTTGCTCACGATGTCGCGCCCACGACAGGCAATGTCGATATCCCTCGGGAGATGAGGCATTGGGTCACGGCGTGGTTTTCCCAGACTCCCCTTCAGTGTCCGCTCAAAACTATGATTTTGGCGACTTCGTCTATTCAGCCGATCTTTCGTTGACAGGAACAACACACGCAAGTCCGCACAGTGCATCAACGAACGCAGTTGCAGCAGCCCCAGTTCTGACCAGATCGCTCCAAATTTCGCCTGATTCCCAAGAGTGCTTGGATTTCGATGATATTCATCTCGTACCGATGGCAGACGCAGAAGAGATCCGAAACTACTGGATGCGTTCTCTCTTATCACCAATGCCTGACCATGTGCCTAAGATCTTCCATCCTTTTACACTAGAATGCATCTCGTGCATACTGAGATCATATCCGGGCCATATGCTAAGTCGTCAGGGTGTTCCTCCAATAATCCATCCAATGCAGCTCGCCAAGCAAAATATTCCCGAATCCCTAGCCAACTGCTTTAGCTTGGTCCGGTTATGGCAAAAACGGGCCCCAGGGAGCGAGGGAATGGTGGCTTCCATTTTGAAGGAGGAGATGCAGAGACTTATTAACTTGGTATGGCGGAAATTCCCTGTAACCCTTGTCTCCTGCTGAACCTTGTTCTAGCAACCTTCCGAGAGCGATTTTGATCTTCTCTGCTCATTCCAGGCATATCTCATTTACACAATATTGGCCTATTTTTCTCCAATTGGCAACATAGTATGCTGCGACGACTCTTCCATGATCAATTTGCAAGAAATTGCTTTCCGTACTGCCAAAGCTGGGGTGATGTGCAGGGAAGAAGTTTCTCAATCACGTCCTAGCTGGGAATCTTGGATTGTAGCATCTGCCAAACGCCGATGCTTATTTGTGATGTATATCTTTTCAAATCTATATCACGCTCGTCAGGGAGTCCCGAATTTCGTGGCGAGAGAACTGAAGGGAATTTACGTTCCCGAGGGGAAAAGCCTGTGGAATGCAAACGACCGTCGTGTGTGGGAGAAAGAATACTGTCAGCACCTATCGCAGTGGGAGGATGGAATGTTAGAAATATCGGAGCTTTGGAGATCTCCGGAGACTGGCTCCGAGAGTAGGCGCAACCGGATTTCTAGATGGCTGCAGACAACGGACGAGTTTGGGATGATGCTTTTCATGACAGCAGGACATGTGCATGGGTGTTGATTGGCCATCAGCGCAACCTCAAGCTCATTTGGGGGTCTACACAAATCGTTATACCTGAAACCCAAACAGTCGAATCGTGTCCGAACGCTCTCTAAATCACTATTCCCGTTATTAGAACCGAGTATTGTTATTGCCCCATGCTATGTTTCTTCTTGTCTCCCTCGCAACCCCCGGCCTCGAGAGTGAAACGACTCAATTATAATACCTGGAACTAATGACAAGATACAGAGCGGCCCCCAACTCGATCAACTTCTTCCAGCCAACAATCCAGTTTTTCACATTGGCGAGAAACGTCATGCTCACTCAGGCCTGCGGTGATCCATAAGCCTTAGATCAACGGACCTCCACAAGCACACTCCGCGAGGTGACGGTTGTATGCTCTCCCCAGCTGCATCTGGCCTGCGTTTGCCACATCTCCTTGCATAATGATGCAGGAAGGCACCGAATATCGACATTGGTGAAGCGGGGAATATTTTCATGGGCTGATAGGACAACTTCGAAAAGGTACATCGCAAAAGTAGTTCGTCGCTTTGCTTCCACGACTATCCATTCTTCCCACCTCGGATGAAAACAACCCAACTCAGTAGCACAAACAGCCCCACGTTGATGATAATGACGCGATAACCCCCGCAATTCAATGGTTGCCTCGTGCAAGAAGCTTGAAGAGACTAAATGGAAACAAACATACCATGAGATAGATGAGGTAGCCTTGAAATGATGCGAGCAAACAAAACTCATCCAAGTTCTCGTACGTATTTGCAATGGCTTTCATTTCGCCCTGTATTATCTTCAATAGATTGAGATTCATCGTTGTTCACGTCAGCCATGATTCAGGTGCAAGCACTTCCGAAGAATCGCTAAGGACTCTCTGCGGAACTCCGTAATGAGATTCTCTCGGCATTAAAACGTCCAAGAAACGCCCATGTAGGATGATTCCTTCGCACACCGAGGTTGTATCCTGTATATCTGCTTGATGTAAAACAGACCATCAACATGTCTGATTTTAGTTTCCAGTTTATAGAGCATCCACCATGCCTATATTATACTACTTTATATCTGACAAGCCAGTTTCTGCAAACCTCCCTCGTTCTCGGAACTCCGATACCCGAGTTGGTTTGCGAATGACGTCGCCGGAAACTTCTTCTTTTTAACGCTCTCCAGAAGCGTTCTTGAAATTTTAGAAAATCAAAATCGCTCTCTGCCTGTTATCCAGAAATAGAATATGGCCACTCACATTGTTCCACCGCCGGGTAATGCA
The DNA here is from genome assembly GCF_013368755.1 of Talaromyces rugulosus. Classification (NCBI taxonomy): domain Eukaryota; kingdom Fungi; phylum Ascomycota; class Eurotiomycetes; order Eurotiales; family Trichocomaceae; genus Talaromyces; species Talaromyces rugulosus. The sequence continues at coordinate 5,085,405 of NC_049564.1, forward strand.
CCAAACATCACCCGTGACGCTCGGCAAGCCTACGAGACCCTCAAAGCTGGCGGTGTCATCATCGTTCCGACAGACGTCGGTTATGCACTTCTGACGAGCACCCAGGCTGGGATTCAGAGAGTTTTTGCTGCAAAAGGCCGTCGTCCAAACCATAACATTGGCGTGATTGGAACATATTTGCAACATCGACAGCTGCATGTGTTATCGGAATCCAAATTTGAAATGACCCGTGTCCTGACGGAAGATATGGGAATGATTGTTGGACTTGTTGCAAAATTTAATGCTCGAAATCTTCATCCACGTCTGGCAGCACTGGACGATGCCACACTCTCTCAGATTACTCGGGGAGATACGATCAGTATCGCGGTCCCAGAAGGCCAGTTCCTGCGGGAGTTGGGCCGACTTTGTGACGACGACCCTCAGGGCATGTTGATGTTTGGAACCTCGGCCAATCTTACCGGGCAGGGACAGCGGTTCCGCATTGAGGATATTGAGCTTTCTGTGCGTGAAAGTGCCGATCTGATCGTTAACTATGGCCTGCAGAAGTGGCATGTATACGGCCGAGGGGGTGTCAACTTTGACGTTGAAAACATGCAAGTCCTGCGTATGGGTGCCGGATACGAGGTTTTTCGAGACAGGATGCTTAGGTGGTTTCCTCATCTGTTAGAGGAGGCGAGCGTTGAACTTGATACAGACCCGGAATACAGCGGTTTGGTTTTCCGTTGAAGTGACTGGTAACATGGCTTTGCGAATCAAAACTTGCCAGTAAATTAGTTAGCTCCCCGATTCGAAGCTTTTGAGCTAAGAGTCACGAATCTGAAAAGTCTCTCAAGATCATACATCCAATATTTTCTGCGCTAGGTACCTCTATTTTGAGTTGCAATGAGTCGAGTCGATTAGGAAATGATCTTGGACAGCTTTAAGGTCGTTGCCGTGACATATTTGCATCGCGAACAATTTGACAGCTACAATATCTGAAAATAATGTACCTGAAAACCAGTCATTGAACGGTAATTGAGGTGAACGGAGAGGTGGACAACAAAACTAATAGGCTATTTAAAAACCTCGCGCACCGATGAAAACGCACCTCCACGGATAAAAATTACTGCGGGAAATAATCTTATTTGGTATCTAGATGGAACCTGATGGCTCCAGTCAATGGAAAAGGAGTCTGGTCAAAAGTCTTGACTTAGAATGGCTGTCCTATCAGGGCAGCCCGAGACGCTAGCTAGATACATGCTCAGGGTAATTGAACGTTTTTGGGCCTATGAAAAAAGAACTGGCCATCTTTTTGTGCAGGAGGGTGGGAAAAAAAAAGTACATAAAACGAAAATAGACAGTGACATGATAAAAAAACTTATTCAAATGTTCACCCACCACGCTGCCTTCGGTATCAGCACGCAAAAATGTTTAGAAAGAAAAATTGAAAAATTCAACAGGCGAAATAGAAGTATAGAGGAGAAAAGAAACTCCATGCTCTAATGCTGAAGAAAGCATATGTTCATAACCGAAAAAGCTCCAGATTTCTCAGAAATAACCGGAGCATACTAGAATTATGTAATCGCAGATTGAAAACAAATGCTGTGATTCGCGGAAAAAAAAAAAAAAAAAAAAAAAAAACATGTTCAATATTCGTCATCGTCGTAATCGATTTGGGATGGACTGCCACGGTAACGGTTACGCTTAATATTGCTCGGACTCTGCTGTCCGGCACTGGTAATGGGTCGTGGTCCGGTGGGTTTTCGCTGTGGTGGCTGGCTGCTTGGCGAATATTTGGCGCTATTGTTTCGAGAGGCAGATTGTTGCGATCTCTCATCCTCTTCCTTGATTTTAGATGGCCGGTGAGGTATCAATGGACCGGCGTCCTTGACCTTGGGCGGACGAGGCGGCCCAGTCGCCGAGCTCAACTCGGAATATCCCATGTCCGATATTGGTGTACGACGGGCACCTGCTCCGCTGTATCGGTTTGGGTTGGCGCTCAAACGAGACAGACTAGACTGAGAACCCCATCGGTCAGAAGTAGGAGATGTCGGTGCAAAGTCCTGCGCTTGGAACTCGAGATGGTTCTGATAGCGGTCAGTTGGGCCCTTTTGTGGCTGAGGGTGTTGTAGGTTAAAGCTGTCCCGGTGTGCTTTATATACGGGCCCTTCAGAGACTTGCGATGGGACGAGCGGCGAAGGTGGTCGGTTGTCTTGCTGTTCCTCATCCAGAGTGTAAGAAGAGTGAGGTCGATCGTCACCTTGCGTGTCGTAGAATCCAGCGTTGTACGCGTCTTGATTTGCAAGGTCTGATCCAGATCGTGATATTCCAGAAATTGGGCGCTCTTTGCGGTTAGGTTGGATGCTGTTGCGAATACCTTCGCCCACGGAGGAAGCAGTGGTTTTGGACCATCTGGAAATCTTGAAGAAGGAGCTGGAGCTGGACTTGTGCTTTCGAGACTTCTCATCTGACTTTCTCGGCGTAGTCTCCTGGCTCGCCGCACCAGCAGGCACAGGCTTGCGGGGCGGTGTTCCGAGAGGCTCAGAGACACCACGCTCATGACGAGCCGGTACCCGATCATCATACGGGACTTCTCTGTCCAAAAGGGGTTGCTCATAAGCGTCCAGTTCTTCGTCACCCTCGGGAACAGTGCTAACACGATTCTCTGATGCTCGGCGGAGGCTGATAGGCCGCGTGTCACCGACTGGCCGCGACGAATTGGATGTGAAACCAGATTGATCACCTGGGGACCCAGTACCTGCTAGGCCCTCTGGCTCGTAACCGTCTGGGTTTGAAGTTCCATGGCCATTGGAGTTAAAGCTGGCGGGGCCGGTGCCAGGGGCAGTACCCACGTTTCGGCCTTCCTGTGCCTCTCTCAATGCTTCGACTTCGTCAAGAAGTTGTTCCAACATGTCTTCAATCTTAGTCAAGTCGTTTGAAGATTTCATGCTCAAGCTTTTAAGAGCCCGCTTAAAAACATTCTTTCGTTTTGCTTGAATATCGGCGCCATACTCAGCAGCTGCGAGTTGACTCAGTTGGCGATCGGACCTAGAGGCAGGAAGTGGGCGTGGTCCTCCAATGGCTCGAGTGCGCTCGTGTTGTTTCTCGTTCGCCTGAATGATCATTTCGTCCTGCTGGGCAATGTACTTCTTCATTTCCTCAAAGGAGCCGCGCATCTCTGCAGCACTCCGAACGAGAGTCACCAACATTTCAGTGTCACGGGCGTTGCGTTGAGCGTCTCGGACAGTAAGCTAAAATTTTGGTTAGTAAAAATGCACATATAAAAAAAATATTCGTGTTACTCACATGGTTCATCAGAGCAATAATGTCCTTTGACTCGATGCTTTCAATACCCCGGCCTGTAGCGCTGTCATAGATGGGAGATGCCATGCCATGCGAATAACCGCTAAAATGGCGTTGTTGACTAGAGCCGATGAATGGATCCTCGAGGTCATTGTTGTCAAAAAGGAGTGGCGGATTGACATGGTCAAGGGTGTTGAACTTGGCGTGAGGCTCTGGGGTTGCGTTACTTGGAGACATAGGGTTCGCGGCGGAAATGTAGCCTTCGTCCTTGGCGCCGGGGGGTGTTGAAAAGATATGGCCATCCATGTAAGCTCGGCTATATGGTTCATCGTAGCCTGCAGAACGCTCTGCAGCAGTGAAGCCGAGACCGGCACCCGATGCCCCTGCAATGGCAGCAGAAGCATGGCCGTCGTGGGCAGGAGACAACTGAACATCTCTAGTCGTCTGTGAAGTAGGATCATATGGCCAGTGGTCACGGGTTTCAGGGTCTCCAATGGGACCTTGGATGATGGACGGATTGGTGTCGATTTCCAACTCATCTTCTTGAAATTGATCGCCCTCCGGCAAATGATCGTATTCTTCTTCGTCTTCCTTCACGATAGTGGTATCCAGAGGATATTGTTCATCATCGTATTCGGCTTCTTCCGATTGAGTGACGCTCTGTGGTGGCGAGGCAGCACCGAGTCTCTTGGTAAACGACTTCTCGTCATGGCCGTTAATGTCGTATTCGTGCTTTAGAGGACTTCCTCGGTGCGAGCTGGTTGGTCGACTATGAGCCTGGTCCTCAACGTAGCTTCCATCCACCGATCGGCTAAGAGAGTCCGCCTGAGAACGAGTCTGGGACAGGCCAGATTTTGTGCCCAGCATGGAAGGGTCTAAGAGCGAAGCGACCACGGATTCCACGGGATTTCCGTTCAGAATCTCTGGATTCGCACCAACTTCTTTTGTGAAGCTTCGAGGCGAGTCGCCATTTTCCATGTGAGCTTCGTCATCATCCGTAAAGCCAGCATCAACTGCTGGATCATCAATGCGATCCTCGTATTGGCCATGGAGAGGTTCGTCGTTCCAGTGTTCCTCACGGCTACCCTCTGGCTCCCCTGTTTCATAGCCTAGTTCCGTTCCATGCTCGTCAGAGTGCCTGAAAACCTCGCTTCGACTATCCAAGTTGCCGCCCTCATGGCGAGTCGACCTGGCTAAATCAGTGCTAGGCGCAGATGATAGAGATTGGATCGAGTATGGACGGTCCTCCTCTTCGCCTTCCTGGCCAGTCTCGGTGATTTGGGTTTCGTGTAAATCATCGTCGCTGGCAACACTGTGAATTGGACTAAGAGCACGTGGATGTTGGTTGCTGTCTTCTGGACCCAAAATATCATCGTCAAAGTGGTGGCTAAGAAGGTTTCCTGCTGCCGCCGCCGCGATGGCCCCAGCAGCGCCTTCCAGCACAACATCGCCAAAAGGAGACTCGGCTCTGTCGTAGATATCATCATGGTCAATTCGATGAGAAGTCAGTGCTCGCTGATTATCGAGCGGAGTGCGAGGTGGAGTGGCTAGAGTAGGAGAACCGCGAATGAGTTCCTGTACGTGACGTGTAGCTGGGGTTTCGGTGTCGTCAGTTCTCTGAGAGAGAATCGAGTCGCGAGTCAGCTCAGTGTCCACGTCACTGCGGAATGGCATAGGTGGAACATTGTGTTTTTGAAAAACCAGTTCAGTTTCGGTTCCATGAATGCTTGGGGTTCTGCTACTGCTCTTGGACGACCTTCTTCTCCTCGATTTTTTGCCGAGACTTGATTTGGAGTCGTGGTGCGAAAGAGCTGCCGATGTGAGGACGGTTCCGACGATGCCTGCTGCTGCTGCATCTCGAAGGCCTTTGCTCCTCTGGCGCCGTATCATGTCGTTGTCCGTGTATGCACGCTGGTTTTCGGGGCGCGAGCCTTTACGAATACGAATGCTGTTCTCGGGCGACGGGGTCTTCTCTTTGGCACGTCGACGCTCTTTGTGGCGTCTCCGGCGCTCTTCTGGAGTGACCACTTCTTCATTGTTAGAGTCAACGGCGAAGATGGAGCTCCGGCTAACATCGGGGGCACTTGAGTGTTTCGACAAGGTACGCTTGAGACCATCTTTCGGAGTAGAGGCGCTGCCAGTGAGATCGCGCTCGAACTTGGACTTGTTCGAGGTAGTCGTCTGGTCTTTCTTGAGCTCCTTGAGTTCTGGAAGAATAAGACGACGAATGGCATCCTCTACAGTTTCCAAGAATTTAGTGTTGTTCAGGGATGATCTCGAGGTTCCAGAGCGAAAGGAAATGGCATCTCCAGATTTGTGGTGGGACGAGACATTCGAGCCACTCAGCAAGCTAGATTCCACGCTGGGCTGCTCGTCGCTGCGATGTCTGTGAGAGCGCTTCTTCAGATCCGTCGGGTCAGATTCGAGAATTTCTTTGCTCTCGTTGCGGCTAGAGCGTCTGCGGCTGCTGCTGGCGACGTCGCCGGCATTTAGTTTCTGGGCGACTTTGTAAGCGATTCTCTCACGGCTCAGACTTCGGCTTCTCCGTCGTGAAGGAGCTTTGAGGAGGTCGGCTTCGGCGGCGCCAGAGGCCTTATCCATACTCTGGCTGCGTTTGCGCCGGGGCACTCCAGACACGGCCGATCCGTCCAACATGCTGTCTGCAGGCATGGATGAGATCTCGGAGGTAGGCTGAAGAAGTCGATCATTAGACAATTCGCTGTCAGGATCACGCTCAACAAACTCGATCTCTAGTGGGCGTGCGGCCTGGTCATCGTCGGTGTTGCTCTGGTCATCAGTGGGCTCCGTGGTTTTTCTGTGTTTTGACGGGGTGCTCAAAGAGATGCGTCGGGTGTAGTGGTGGCGCTTGCTGCTGCCACTGCCGCTACCCTCGCGGATCTGGATGGTTTCATTCTGGTGGTCTTTGGACCTCCTGCTCCCAGAGGGGACCACCTTGACGCGGATGCTCGGCCTTGAGCTGAGTCGCGAGCTGGGTTTTCCGGCCTCAAAGTACTCGATGAGTAGCGAGGTCTGTGATTGGTGGTTTGTGCGCGACAGCTTGGCCGTGTCGTCTTCTTCTTTCTTCTGTGCCCGGCGCCTGGTGGAAATGGTGATGGGGCTGCCATCGTCAGGGATGGAGTAGGAGGATTTGTCGGTGCGTCGAGAGACGTCGGTAGCAAGGTCGGTGCCGGTCATACTGCTACCGGTGGTGTCGATGATAGATTCGGTGGGGGCAGGGAGTAGAGGACGCCGGGAATTCACGCCCATTGTGGTCTTTGCAATTTCAGCGCGAGGATAGCATAATCACTGATGGAGCTGTGAAGCGCAGGCAACTCCAGCGGTTGAAGGTTGGGCTGCCAGATCAAACGCACTCGGGTCGACCTGACAAGAGACAATATGCAGTAGTTGTGCGCCTGTAGGATGGTAAAATAGACGGCACTGATGAGACAGCTGTTAGTCGAGGAGTCTATTGAAAGTAATGATAATAATAAGACGGTTGACAAGGGTTTGGCGTACCAGACTTGATTGTTCGAGCTAGCCGATGGTTGGTGCAGTTCCGATCCACAGGACAAGATACAGCAGCAAGTAGAAGGGAGGGTGAGAGATACACACACAAGAATTGAGGCGCAAGTGGTGAATCTCTAGAGAGCAAGGATGGATGAGGCAAAGTAAAATACGGAGTAGAAGAGGGAAGCGAAGTGAGGAAGAGAAGAAGAAGCGCAGATAAGGAGGGGAGAGAGAGGCCAAGAGGGAAAGAGGCTGGGAAAGGCGATCGCTGGCGCCGGGCGGCTGGGCCGAACCTTCCCGCCAGTCACGGTTCACAGTGCCACAAGCAGGTGGCTGGGCGGGTTTTTTCCTCTTTTTTTTCTCTCTCTTTTTTTGTCTTTTTTTTTGCCTTTGTTACTTTCTACTTGTTTGCACTCTTATTGCACAAACATTCAGGAGCGTTTGACACAAGTTACGACTCAGGCTCTGCTGGCGTCATACAGCGAGGGCAAGAAGGATTGACTAGCCATGCAATTAATTAATAGACCTCCGAAGTGCGACGTGAACACAGCGCCGCTGCCCGGGTCATGCTGGCTGTCTGCGCAAGGAGTCTCAAGCGAAGATACGAAATACAAATCAATGCTGGAATATCCGTAAATTAGTATTCTGAACACTGACCTGAACAGTGAAAAAAAGCGGTGATACTAATCAGGTCTCCGGGGCGACGCTGGCCGCGGCCCGCGATTGGCGGGGGTGGGGCCAGCTAGCTGTGTGCTGGCGTCGTCTTGATGAGTTGTTCACCACCGCCGCCCTGCTTCGCCCTGCCATTGGGCCTGTGCAAATGCGCGCAGAAAGCATGTGCCTTGGAAGTGGTGGTACCATGCTGTACGGAGTAGTATCACCTCGAGGCATCGCCGGGGTGTGAGTGTGAGTGTGATGTGATCCTTTTACAGGTTTTCAGCCGCATCAGCCTGCCTCTGACTGGACCAGCCACACTTTACGAACAAGCAATCTTGAGAGCGTACTCCGCCAATAATGGCGAATACATGGCTATCGATAGTCGATAGTCACTTATCGATAGGCGACAACTCGTGGGGCTATTGATGGTATGCGCTGAATCTCTCAGGACTAACTTCCTTTGCAAATTATAATCCCGTTGTATGGGGTAATTACACTGCAGCTTCGATACTTGAATAAGGGAAAAGCCTACTCTTGCGGCTTGGAAACAAGTTCTTGAATAATATTATGACATTATTAGAAGCCACTGGTTTAATAAGACTCAGAAATAATAAATAAATAATAAATACAATCCATGGGACCACGACGGGTCAGCGTCATGCCGTGTCAGACTAGTCCGGTTATGGTTAGACCTCCCGCGCCGTTCTCCACTCGTACCGTTTGTCGACAGCTACATCAATTGATATGTAGCATACGTATGCGTAAAAGCGATGTGCAGCTGCCTCTGCTGGGCCAACACCACCCCTTGCTACTTTGACATAATATTATGTGATATATCAGGCATCACACATGGATCTACGCAAAGTACTCGCTAAGTGACCACTCATAACGTTGAGCAAACCCTGTGTTATTACTAAGCAACTGTAAGCACTTGCTGGGGTACGGGCTCACTACTCTGCTCAATAATCCCTAGTAAAATGCTACGGGTACCAATTTTATTAGATATAATGGCCAGTGGCCACTAATACAACTGGCAGGTTTTTTCCCTGAGTACTTTTTCTTAGGGCCACGTCTGCTCAAATTCGGTCCATCTGGGGGGAAATAGTAATGTGAGGTTATGATAAAGAGAAAAAAGCTTTAATCTAATTACTACTCACTACTAGGAATTTACTGTTTAAAATTTGATCTATCCTAGAATTTTTATTTTATTTTTCTTATAAACAACTGCAGCATGCGCAAAAGAACTTCCTAAATATATACAGCCAAGCGAGATTGATAGAGCGCGCCCATTACGGGAAATTCTAGACCAGTGTTGGTACATTCCACGGTTTCATCGCCTTCTGCCGTGTTTCGGTATTTTTTAACGATTTTTGTAGTCTTTGACGCCATTGAAACAATGAGATCTAAATCAGACGTAAAAGAGGATCTTGAGATCCTCGATTGGTTAACACCAGCAAATTACGGTCCTCAGCACAGCGACACCTTTCAGAGGCGACAACCAGGAAAGGGCCTGTGGCTCTTAAATTCGTCCAAGTACGGGGCCTGGCTGGAATTAGTCAAAATGACATTATTCTATCCAGGTATTCCTGGGGCCAGAAAAACGATCCTGACTGCAACAGTTGTTGGCGATCTCATTACACGATTCCAACACAACAAATCCGTTGGAATTGCGTACATCCACTGCAACTTTCATCGGCAAAATGAGCAGAGGATTGAAGACTTACTCGCAAGTATACTAAAGCAGCTTAGCCAAGAGCAAGCCTCGCTTCCTGACAGCGTGAGGAACCTTCATAACCGGCACAAAATCAAATGGACACAACCATCCTTGGACGACATCTTGAAGACTATTCAGTCGGGAATTGCTCTGTATTCGAAAGTCTTGATTATAATTGACGCTTTTCGGACAATATTCCTAACCGGGACCTTCAACCTTCAAGCAATATGTAGAGTAAATATCTTTGCTACTTCGAGGCCCATTCCACTGATCAGTGAGAGATTTGACCACAGCATGACCTTGGAGATCCGTGCCCATGACCAAGATGTGCGAAATTATTCAAATATGCGGATATTACATTCAGAGTCAATATTGTTGGTCTTACTCATTGAAGAGATTCAAAATGATATAACAGACGTTGTTGATGGGATGCAAGTGGTATCCACTTTGACAGTAGGACGCGGAAACCAACCATACACTGGATTTCTCCTAGCACAGTTGTACTTCAACATGATAAAGAGGAAGAAAATCATTAGAGCGATCAGAAATTCGACGAAAACCCTTCCAAAAGGGAGTGAAGCATATGTCTTTGCATACAAAGGTGCTATGAAAACTTGCCAATGGCGCCCTTTCATGGATCAGCTGTGCGACGAAACCACTGAATACGATAGAGCTTCAGTATGCACTTGCCGTGGAGGCTGGATCAGAATTAGACCGGGATAACATTCCAGATTTAGATGATATTGCCTCTATATGTGCAGGCTTGATCATAGTTGACGGAAAAGTAACATCATTCAATTAGTTCATTAAATACAAAAGAATATTTTCAGCGGACATGGACCAGCTGACTCCCTTATTCAAAGCACGGCATTGCAACGACTTGTGTTACGTATATTTTATTCGAGTCCTTTAGAGATGGCCCTTGCTCCACAGGCACAGAATTTGAAACACGGTCAGACAAATACCCCCTTTGTTACAAGATTGATACTCTAAGTATTAATGTAGTACTGAACAAAGTAGTCAATTACGGTTCGGGGAATTTAATTTATCAGAGAACATTTTTGAAAGATTCTGGTAGTAGCTTAATAATAACCAAATTCGAAATTTCTATACGAATTAAACATAAATTCCCACAACAGTTGACCACTATATAAACTATATATATCATCGCACTTTCAACAACATTCAACATTACACTAAAACTCAGCTAGTGATATTGCACGTTTAAACGACTTGAATGTTATTCTTTTAGCCAAAACATATGATATGACTCAAGTGCTCTATAGACACAAAATATATCCTTCTCAAATAAGGCATTCAATGCGATCTATTCCAAGATTTAGGTCTTGGCATAACACGTGACTGCCCTGCATCGAGGGGTGCCCAAGGCAGGCGTCGTCTCATCCCGCGATATAGACATCAATGTATAGAAAATGGATATCTTCTCAGACTCGACAGATGGTTATTTTGTTATTTCCCTACAGAGTATTTCTATAATTTTTTCGTCGTATGTATTATTTGTTCTCTGCGAAGAACCGGTGGATAAGATCTTAAATTACTGATCACAGATCGGCGGCCTAACGTCATCACACGATTATCACTGGAGACAGACGATCATTAATAGCGCCTATCTGCCCCCTGTTGTAAATAATATTAATGTAAAGTGATAACTATGCGCGTAAATAATAGTGCTGGCAGCGTGACTGTGGACAGTCAGCAGTCCAAGCATCAAAAAAAAAGCGCCTAGGCCCACTGGTCTGAGGATGAACGCAATGACACCTGACATCCGGGCGTGCCGCCAGGGGAGGTGGCTGTGCACTGCATTGACTTGCGTGTCTGTCTCATCTTTCTCTACACATCGTCGACAGCGAGACACAAAAGTCTGAGGCAAGTCTCACGTCGGGGTTAAAAATAGAGTCTGGTCGCACAAAGCCATTAATCAATGTACACCAATGATGAAGAATAGCAGCGAGAAAAGGTACCGAGTACGAATTATTACCGCGCAATACGCAGCCCGGTGGAGCCGGCGATCACCCACAGCCCTCAGGGCCTAGACAAACGCCCCACCTGGACCCAGCTGACACCCGCTGATTGGCCACCCGCGCTGTCTGCAGCGTCCAGATCGGGGTGACATGGGCTGAACGCGCGTTGTGGTCGTCGGTCGTCACCAGCCACGCTCGCAGTATATCAATATATCACTCGAGACTCGGCGCGATCTGTAATTAGGTACATTGTTCTCTGCAAAAGCGCTTCTCATTTCTGCCAATTCCAGGCGTTCCTGACCTAAATTTCCACACTTCAGCACAGCCGCCTGGCCTGGCCAACCACGGCCGAGGATTCGCACGGCACCCCACAGCAGGCCCCTCACTGGTCATCTAGCCCCCTCTTTCTGCCTCTTGCGGCTAGCGTGCCGCTCCACCTGGCCAATCCGTGGCGGGCGGCAACTCTGGGGTCAGCCACTCACATTCAGGCTTTCAGTACATACTCGGTACCACTGTACAATACGTGGTACGTGGGTGGTACGCAGCAGGGCGCCCCTTCCTGCCTTTCTGCCCCGTCCCGTCGTCTCGCATTATTCAAACCTTCAACCATCAACCTTCCGCCGTCTACCGTCAACCGTCAACCATTGCGTCTCGATCGCAGTCATACTTACACCGACATTCGTTTCTTCCTGCCAACGCCCGCCTGCCTGCTCACCTGGCCGCCTCTCGTTTCGCCTCGCGCTCCGGGAATTTGCCGTTGTTGCTCGTCATCCCGCTAGTTGACATTCCTTGCTCTCCTGCCTCCTTGCTGTCTTGCAAAACAACAACAACCATTGTTCATTCAAGTTGCCTAGCAGCTTGATAGTCACTCTCTTGGGCCATTTTCTCCTTCCGCTTCTACCGTCGCATTTGGGTTTACCACAAGGGGGGAACCACCAACTCTATTCAGCTCTGGACAGAATTCCAATGACTCGTCCTAGCTCGTAGGGAGAAAGTCACCACGCTACAAACACTGAGCGAGGATATCCCTCTCGACCTGCGATACTTGCTCACATCTCGGCACTCTGGAGTGTCCGTCTGACTATATCGCTTCACCGCTGTTTTTTTTTTTTTTCTTCCTCGAGATCTGCTCCATTTTATCGAATCGCCAACATGCGGTCGTCAACAATATTATCGTTTATTTGCGCCTTCGTTTCCTTCGCGCCCACGGTGGCCGCCATCAAACTTCTGCAATCCACATCGCTCACCTCGTGCATGGACACCACCAACTTCACTGCTTCTCTCTTCAACGTTAGGTTTACTCCCGACAACCAATCACTTTATATCGATATCGATGCCTACTCTTCCATCTCCGGAAATGTCACAGCTGAACTAGAGGTTATTGCCTACGGCTTCACCGCCATGAAACAATCACTGGACCCCTGTAAAATGAAAACCCAGGGTTTTGGCGGCTTGTGTCCAATGCAGAAGGGCCCGTTGAACTTTACCCCTACTATAACTGTTGATAGTGATGTGATCAAGCGGATTCCCTCAATTGCCTACACTGTTCCCGATCTGGATGGTCAAGTCAGAATCCTTATCAACTCCACAGACACCGGCCAAACTATCGCCTGTCTAGAAGCCAATCTTTCCAATGCCCAGACTGTCTTCCAAAAGGGTGTCGAATGGGCTCTCGCTGTCATCGCAGGCCTCGGTCTCGTCGCCTCGGCCATCACCTCCGGTCTAGGTCACTCGAACACTGCCGCTCACGTTGCTGCCAACGCTCTGTCCCTTTTCGGCTTCTTCCAGGCTCAAGCCATGATTGGCGCCACTTCTGTTCACATGCCGCCCATTGTCGAATCCTGGACTCAAAATTTCCAGTGGAGTTTCGGCATCATTCATGTTACTTTCATCGAGACCATCGCTACTTGGTATCAGCGCGCTACCGGAGGAACGCCTTCTACCCTACTATCAACCGTCCGTACCACTTCTATCCTGGTTGAGAAGCGTTGGATTAAAGACAGTTTCGATATGCTCCGAAGGAGTCTGGACTACCTATCCGAAAGAGATGATACCACCGTGTCCGAAAGCACGACAGAAACTATTTCGGGATTGACTCGTGTCGCATTCAAAGCAAACATGGAGGTGACAAATGTCTTCTTGACCGGTCTGATCTGGTTTAGTGTCTTCGTTGCCCTTGTTATCATAGGCGTCGCTGCTTTCAAAGGTATCTGCGAGCTCTTGGTAAAGCATGGAAAGATGTCGGGCGACAAGTTCCAGGACTTCCGCAATGGGTGGAAGGTCATCATGCGGGGCATCCTTTTCCGTTTGATCCTGATCGGCTGGGCTCAGATGTGTGTGCTCTGCTTGTGGGAATTTACTGTTCGCGATTCGGCAGCCGAAATGGTATTGGCCATCATCATGTTCTTCTCCATGCTAGGCGTTCTCGGATGGGCATCTTTCAAGGTGATCCAACTTGCAAAACGCTCTATTGCCATGCACAAGAACCCCGCCTACATCTTGTACTCCGACCCAACCTGTCTCAACAAATGGGGTTTTCTCTACGTGCAATACAGAGCCACTGCTTACTATTTCGTCATTCCCGTACTCGGTTATCTGCTCATCAAGGGCATGTTCATTGCCTTTGCGCAAAATAAGCCAGTTGTTCAGGCTGTTGCCTTGCTGATCATCGAAGCCGCCTTCTTGGTTGCTGTCCTTGTTATCCGCCCGTGGATGGACAAAAAGACGAATATTTTCAACATTTCCATTGCTGCGGTCAATTTTTTGAACGCCATTTTCTTGCTTGTTTTCAGTAATGTCTTCAACCAACCAGTAAGTTTTTTCTTCTTCTCTGTGTTCCGAATACTTGCAGTCTACTAATCCCTTTTACTAGGGTATGGTTACTGGTGTAATGGGCGTGGTGTTCTTCGTTATCAACGTGATATTTGCTTTTGTGCTTCTGATTTTGGTCTTGATCGCTTCGATTTACGCCATGGTTTCGAAGAACCCGGACATGCGCTATCAGCCCATGAGAGATGATCGTGCCTCCTTCATCAAGTCAAACACCGAGCTCAACACTGAGCTTGACGCTTTAGCCAACACGGCTCGCGGCGGCGAAATGGAACATAAATCAACCGCATACCATCCCACATACGAAGACGAGTCGAATTCGTTTTCCAGCGGCAACGGCGCCAGCATCAACAACGGCCGAAACCATCACGATGGGAATCGGGTACCACCATCCCCAGTCGACCCGTCCGTGCCGCTGTTCCCCAGCAGCCACGGACCACCTCCATCGTACGACTCGAATGGATACAGCGACATTGCCCGAAGCGGGTCGCCCGCGCATATGGGCGACTTCAACCCCTCCGCAGCGCTTGCGGCACACAATTTCAGACAGCAAAACAACTCAAGTCCTTGGCAACGAGGAGCTGGTTACGACCATTAGAGTTTTTATTGCGTCGTCTGTTTTTATTTTTGAGATGAAGGCATGTCTTAGAAAATTTCTGCTCTTTTTTCCGGAGGGTGTGTAGCAAACTGGTTTGACGGCCTTTTTGTTTTCCTGCGTGATATCATATGAATTTCTATTCCTTATGGGTCTCACCCTCTGTACTACTATAGCACCTTTTTTCTCTTTTGTGGATTTACGGCAACTTCTTGGTCGTATCATTGATATATATACCTGGCGTTCTGTGTGTTTTTTTCTGTCGTTCATAGCATGTGCGGGAACACCTTGCTGATTTGGGATTGGAGCAATTCTCACTTCGGTCATTGATCCATTGTTTTTTTATATTTTTTTTCACATTTTTTTTTGAGAAAAAGGGTGTTTTGCCTATTGATTGGATTATAGGCAGTGGCGTTGACTTTGGTTAACCATCTTCAGTAAGAGCGTAGTTGAGTCAATCCAATCTATCACTATTGAATTCAACGTTCTTCAGTAGTAACACGGCGTAGGTTGTTTAAATAATGTAGTTCATACAGATATTGTTAAATCCAGTATGGTATCATTTATTCGATACATGATTCTGATAAGAGAAAACAAGAGAAAAAAAGTACTCCCAAAAATCCATAAAGATGAAAACGCCAGTGTTAACCTCCTCTCCTGCGTGGATAATACTTTTACATAAAAATATAAAAAAAAACAACCGTGCTATTTTCATAATCACCGCCTATCTCCCCCGCCTGGAGGCCCGTACATCCCAGGACCTGGAAACCCTCCCGGAGGCGGCGAAATACTTGAGCCAGCACCACCAGGTCCACCCGGCGGCGCTGGACCACCGGGGAAGCCAGGCAGCGGTGGGAAATTTGCTGGGAATCCGCCGGGGGGTGGGAAGGGCAGTCCGCCTGGTGGAGGAGGAGGCATTCCGGCTGGAAGACCGGTTGGTGGTGTGCCAGATTGACCGGGTCCTGCGGGTGGTCCTCCGGCAGCG
This sequence comes from Talaromyces rugulosus, assembly GCF_013368755.1. Classification (NCBI taxonomy): domain Eukaryota; kingdom Fungi; phylum Ascomycota; class Eurotiomycetes; order Eurotiales; family Trichocomaceae; genus Talaromyces; species Talaromyces rugulosus. The sequence goes on from NC_049564.1 coordinate 5,100,956, forward strand.
TTGGGAAATGGGAAGGGGGGCATGCCACGGGTTCCTGGCGCTGTGTGAAACGAGCGTGTCAGCTTTGCTTTTTGTTCATATATGTTATTGCGAGTTGTCAACTTACGAGGTAGTCCACCCGGCGCGCCTGGCGGTGGGATACCGAATGGCGGAGGTGGCAGCTGACCCGGTCGTCCTATTGAGCAGCATCAGCAGCAATTCCCCTCAACAAGATACTACAAAACAACGTACCAGGCATTATTCCAAACGGCGGTGGTGGTAGCGACCCGGGAGCGCCAGGGTGCTGTAGCATGGGATTCACTTGGCCCTCGGCAGCGTAGGAACTCGTAATCGAGTCGATCACTGATTGAGCTTTTTCATGGCCGATTTCTAGAATGTAGACAAAAACACGTTAATGCACACGTCAAACAGACAAGCAGACTAAATGGGTCGACGCACGTTGGTAGTATTCAACCACGTTTCGGAGATGGTTTCGTCCCGAGTTGTGAGCTTTTCGCACGCTCATCGAGTCATGCGTGAGGTAGACATCGCAATAATCGCCTGCATCGTTCGTAATTAGTTTGTACTCTTAAACCTAGTTGAGAGTGCGTGCTTTGTCATTTCGACGTGGTTACTTTGCACAGTCGGTCATTCGGGGAAACCTACAGAAGAGTGCACAGATTGTCAGTTTTGGATGATATAAGCTCAAGAAGCAGGGTACCTATATTTTGGCATTTTTGAAAGGGTCTGCAGATACTATGGTCTGCTTCCGGTGGTTGGATCTGGGAGGTTTGCGCTCATGCGCGCGCGTCGGAGTTGGCTTGAGGGCTTTGACCTGGAGACGGTGGGGGTTTGAAGGTCGATGGTTGTTGGGTTTATTTTTTGTTCAGTTGTGTCGCCGCTAGTCAATATGGAGGTGGTGTCGTAGCGATTTGGCTTTTGGCACTGATTCCACGAGGACGCCATCAAGGCCGAGAATTATCAACGGAGGCTGTCCTAGAGGCGGTGTGCAAGGGCAGAATAGTTGATAGCCACGCTAGTCTAAATATGGAAATAAACTTGAAATAAACTTGAGACAAGAGATATGTATCTACAGGGTAGCTCGTGCGCAAGATGGCTCTACGATAAGCAGCGAGTACATGGTGAGTCGGAAAATGGCCCGTAATATCCGGTTCACCAGAGATTCTCGGATAGCCGAGTGTAACAGCTCCTCCAGCGATAAACAAGTAGCACTCGGTCAAGACACTCAAGAGTCTTATTAATTTCTAACACTCGTCTTCGCCGGCGTGCTTTTCCGTGGCAATTTGAGAACATTTACGTGGGCCGGCCTTTTAATCGCGTTGAATCAGATCAATTGATGATGCGGTGTAAGAAAAATTTGAGGTCTTCACCGCTACGTCATTGAACACCGAGACCCAGCGAACATGCACCTGCATATATCTATATATACATCACATATTTCGACCTCAATGTGATGTGAATAGAATCCTCACCTTGAAATTTCTTCTATCACTATTGTTCTTCGAACGCCATCTTCCGAGTCTTTCATAGCATGCCGCTCGTTAAAATCCACGTCATTAGAGGAACCAGGTCTCCCAATGAGCTGAAAGCACTGGCAGACATCATCCAGCAGGTGATGCGCGATCATTTCAATGCCCCAGAGCGCGACAGATACCAGGTAATCGTTGGCCTTTCCATCACCGGGGCTCATCCCACATACTAAGTATGCATCCAGATTATCACTCAACATGAAGACTACGAGCTCATATGCGAGGATACCAACTTGGGATTTAGCCGGAGCAGGAACATGGTGATTATCAAAATTTTACAGCAGGGCAGGAGCGATCGGCAAAAGCAGGAAGTTTTCCAAGCGCTCCACGAGAGTCTATCGGCCAAGTGTGGCCTCTCGGGAGAGGATTTGATTATCAGTTGTGCTCAGAACACTCCTGCGGATTGGAGCTTTGGAATGGGTGTCGCCCAGTTTTTGACTGGTCAGCTATGAACCTGCGGTGGCTTTCAGTCAAACACCAGAAAACGTATATGGTATTTCATTTTGATTATAATTCAGATCTAATGATTGTTGAGATATTATCTATCTATGTCGGGCCTATTTTATATAGAGGCCTAGCCGCGGACTCGGGACTTCCTGGTTTAAACCCAGTCCAGAGATTGCTAGGCAAGCTTCCAAAATCTTGATTTACCTCCAAAGTTCGACGTCACTAGAGAAGAGCAGCTTCAAACTGGTCAATGCTACCATCTACTACCGACCTCAGACAGATAAGCCATGGATGAGTGCCTCGTATAGCCACATTAAGTGGCGAAGCGGAAATCGAGGCTGTAGAGGTAAGAAATTAGCTCAAAATCACCAAGAGAATTTGGCATGCAACTTACCGCTTGTTGCCCTTGTCGGTGGTGGTTTTCCTGTAATGGTGTTGCTCCTCGGGGCTCATGGCATCCCACTTCTTGGCCTTTGAGCGGTTGCGCCATCGGTAGTAAAAGTATGTGCCCGGGTATTGGATCAACTGGCCTGATGAGTCCTCGTGGGCGCAAACAAAAACGATTGAGATGACTTTGCACTTACACACATCCACACGCAAATAACGAGTAGGCCCTTGTTGGCTTTGAAGTATCGAGGCGCGTCACTTGATTGGTAGACTGGACGGCAAGTGAGTAACTGATTCAGGCCCTGAGGTGATGAGGAAATGAAGACTAACTGTTTGCGCCAATCATTCCACTAACTTGAACCCACATGTTGTACAGACTACAAGACTGTTAAGCTGAGATGGAGTTGTCAAGTACAGAGTTACTCACGAAGCAGATATAGTTCTGTTTTGCACTGATCCTGCGTTCCTACTCGTCCACGCAACTTGAATTGGATGAGTGCTAACATTTGGTCAGTTCATAATCCATCAATGTTATCCATTGTAGCTTACTAAGGGAACGACAGCAACACCGTGGCGATGGCGAAGTACACCCACGGACTAATTGGATTTGGCAACGCGATCAAAGCGACAAAACATGGCAACAACCATGCATCTTCCGCCATCGCTACAAAGCTTCGGTTGTTGACCAGTTCACTGAAGGCCGTAATGAGTAGCATGGTGAGACTAGCACCGACAATGTACGGAATCGACAGCAGGTTGGTCTGGATGACGCTGAATCCGAGTTTCCGGAACGACAGAGTGAGATATTGGTTCACAGGGTATTTCGGAAGGCCAAAGAGTAAGCCCAGGACATATAGTGGCCACATATCGTAGTCTTTAATGCACTCCCAGATCTGGCGGACAGAGACACCTTGGCGGTTGTACATTCCTCCCTTTTGGGGGTCGTCGCGGATCACTGAATACATATTAGCCACTCCAAATCCCAATTCCCATAGTGCCCAAACACCGCACCTGAATTGACAATGATCTTCTCTTCCCGCTCCGTGAAATAGCCTTTTGGATTCCACCAGCTCTTGGTCTTAGTCGGACATTGAGGCATGAGGAAGAACGAGGCAACACCAATCAAGACTATTGAGAGGTTTAATATGTGCGTCGTCGACATGTTAGATTTTGCTTACAAGTCAAACATCCCCTGATAATTCTGTTAGTGACGTCGGTATAGTCCGGGGGTCAGCAATAACCTACTCAATGAGAAACAACCATCGCCAACCCGCGTAGCCCAGTATACCGCGCATGGACAAAAGACCGACAGCAGCGAATCCAGTAACAATATCAACTAAAAGAGTCAGCAAGAATACTCCCAGGTTCCGAAACTAGGTAGCTGACCGACTTCCGAAGACACCCAGTACCAGGCCAGTCGCGCGGGAAGCTGGGAGAATTGGTTAATCACTAGGAACTGCAGGCGGTTATAGCAGGATAGCCTACCGATGTGCTCGTGTAGAAGTAACTGAGGTACAGAATGGTGTCACTGTGTCTATTTAGATTATGCCACGAGCTATAGCAGACGAATGCTTACGGGATGAAGCCACCCTGGAATGTCGCACTGAAAGGTCAGCGGGGCATATCTTGCCATTGGCGAACAGACTCACATCAGGTAGCGGGTAGCGAGGAAAGAAGCCCGTCCATTGAGGAAGAATTGCAGGGCAGAGATAACGCTGAAGATGCAAATCTGAACAGGAATCCACATATCGGGGCCAATTCTACGAGAGTGAGTCATTTTTTTCATGTAAATTTAGTTAAAAGATGACTGACCGTTTGGAGATTATCTGAGATGGAAGCTCAGCAATGAGGAAGCCAACTCGGGAAATAGTTTGGCCAGTGTTCTGCTGGTTGTTAATACATGGTCTGGCGGACCACAACTGTGAATGGTGCAACTCACGTAATCAGCGTGCGTGAGTCCCAGATCGTCGAGCATGTTGTCCGAGACGGCGTTGGAAATGTTACTTCGGTCAATATTGAGCGCAGAAAACATGATACAGACCCAGACCTGGAAGATTAGCTTGCGTTCTGCGCTCTAAGGATATCGAAACACTTGCCATGATCTTCCAGTCAACTTTGCGGCGTACAGCCCTCTCCTCGCGCCATGTCCATCGGAAGCTGGGATCGAACGCGCTCCAGTTCTCCCACTTGGGATGGATATACAAGCGCTTGTACTCCTCGTTGTTCTCAGAGTCCCAGATACTGGGCTGGGTGGCAATCTTAACAAAGTTAGCGGCTATCATATGTCCGAGCTAATGCTTATACACACTGCGTCAAGGTCGTACTCCTGCTTCCTAGGTCCCTTGCGGATTCGTAGAAGCCGTAAAAGTGTATCCCCAAGGACCGATTCCGTGCGCTGCGTCTGTTGGATTGCGAGCCCCGGGTCCAGAGACTCGGCTGCGTCGCGGCGTGCCACGCCATCGTTTTCGCCCTTGGTCCTCACACTGTCATGGTCGAAGGACCTCGAGGACTCGTCGGCTGAGGTGGACACGGTTGGCAGCTTAGCGGACATGTTGCGTGCGTTGATCAGCATGCAAGGCAGAATACACAGGTCCGCAAACGGAACTATGCAAACAACCCAGCTGCTATATATTGACGCACTGGCTCACTTGGTTTGCTTTAGTTTTATGGCGAAAGACTGGAGAAGAAAGGCGAATGCAGGCCGAGCTCATTCTTGGCGTCGCTTTGGAGGCCGACATTTCACGGAGATGTGGGAAGCAATTCTTATGGGCCAAGTCTTTTGGATTTGCTGAGGCTGCATCTCGAACACCAACAATAATAAAAATGTGCCGAAAGGGGAAGTTCACTACGGAGTAGGTGTGGCGACATACGGCTGGCGTCTTGCGTCTTGCTGTTTCCCACGTGTATCATCAATGTCGTGCTTTGTGCGGGGTGTTGCGACGCTCCTTCAACTTGGTTTTCAATTTCGATTGACAACACCAAAGTCAAGTGTAAAAATAAATAACCTTGCTGCTGCTCTACCCAACACCCTCGACGCATTTTGATATGTTGTGTTGCTATGTTGCTAGACGTTGAGGAAAAGCGTTCGGATCTTGTTCGGATTAGACTGAGGTCGATCAATGATATACGCTATTATGCCGGTGTATTTAGCTGGGTCTCTTCTCCACTGACATTAGTGGCGATGGGGGTCAACGAGTTGCATTTACCGCAATATCCGCTCTGCCGGATCCCCGAAAATTCGAATTTCGAGCAAGAACTCGCGTTCCCACGAGAAACCTTGGGGTAGCATGGAGCCTCGACAGGCGATTGAGCGCAGGGCTAGGGGAGGTCCACTCCTTCGGGTTGGAATAATGGGTCAAGAGCCTCATGTTTTTACTTTCGATGAGGATAAATAAAATATTCATGTTAAACTGAGCCAATCGTTTGACTACCAGATGGTGATGCCCATCTCGAGGCCGAAGGGTGCTACACCCATTGTATTCTACCATCATTTCCACGCTGTGACCACGGTGTACCAAGGAGTTCTTGTCGTACGCCGAGATATGGAACTCACTCTGATGACATGGCAATTCCCCGTTGAGCGTACTCAGGACGCTTGGCCTAGAGGGAGCGGGCAAAGCTGAGAAGTACTGTGCCCACTGGCTGTTGTTACCTTCGATGACTTTAACAAAGGCTGTGGCAACCACGCGCCACGTTTACTCAGAAAGATGTAATTTATCGTACTATATGAATATATCTAGATTATTATTATCGATGCAAATGCAGTCTATTCTATTCAGTGTACAATGATTTATCTATCTTGTTACATAGAAAGATACTATGCTGTTGAAATAACTTAAGAGATTATAATAGATATTAATTATCTATCAGAAAAATCTAAGTGGCAGTACATCGTTAGACTAGGTGAAAGAACTTACTAAGCCTTCAAGGTTCACAAGGACAAAAGATGCTTTAGAGTATTCTTTTTGGTGTACTATCTTTAGCGATATTCTAAAATCGTATATCACATTAATAGTAGCTACCTGTTGTAATATTCTTTAAAAGATAGCTGTCGTATTGCTATACTTGTCTAGTCAATATTACCTCTAGCTTCTAGTATTGTATATTACAAGACAAGGTATATAGTACTAAGTTTGTTAAGAAGAAAGTAATAAATGTTATGTTTATATAGATAATCAATCTATTCAAAGATATAGTTAATATAATCTAAACGAGTTTTGCTAGGAACTTTAGAGTCAATTAGAAATATATAGACTTTAATATCATTTCTTCTAATTATGATAGCAAAGACGGTAGATTTAAGAGAGATATCTATAAATTTAATTTCATTTAGAATTATATACTTGCTATCTGTAAAAAAAAATAGGAACTTCAACCAAGTTAATATCTAGAAAAAGTGTTTTTATTACTAGTACAATCTTAGATGTAAGGTTATGAGAACATACTGCTTCTGAAATAGTGTAATTACAAATTCGAATTATTAGCGAGCCAAGCCTGGTTAATGATGCTCTGAGTCTCCTGAAACCTAACATGACGCCACCATATCTAGACCTTTTTCAATGAACTAAACTTTTCTTGGGAAGGCAAAAGTACGGTAACAGGGCCGTTTCATGCTGCAAGACCACCCAGACCCATCCTCGTAGGTAACTGGCCGAACACTATAGACTCATTTTGCCGGTCCTTGTAGACGTCACAAATCAGACATAGTGGCATGAGTTCAATGGACACCTTGGCTGCGACGGCTCAAAGTTTTCCAGTTCCCACACCTGCTTCCTATTTGCCATCCTTACAATTTAGCATTTTATTTTTCTAAAATAATATCTCTATTTTAAAATCCTATAGACCTTAAGCTTAAATGTAAAATCACCGCATTCATTTCCTAGCCACTAGTGCTAAGTCCCGCGAGCTTCCACACGGAATAGGGGTAGGGTGCTGTATACATGATTATTTACTTATCTATTTACATGCCCGCCGGGACTTCTTCATGAAACTCTTGATGCGTTCCATGGGGGTCCGCGCTCTTGATAACCTCCTCGTTGCCAACATCCTTTGCCTCTTTCTCCGTGCACAGACGGTAAGCCTTCTCCATGTCCCAATAGAACGGCCTTGAGGTTGAAAATAAATTGTTAATGGATTCCAAAGACCGATTCCGTGTCTCCGGATAGAACAAATAGACAATAGGAATCCACAGAAGGTTCAAAGCAGCTAGAAGAAAGTAGCTTCGGCTTTTAATACTTCCAAACATAATAGGGTTCACCAGCGTCGTCATTCCCACACCAATAGCCCATCCGGTGATACCAAAACCATTTCCTTGTGCCCGGAGGTCCGACGGAAATATTTCAGTAGGTATCAGGAATGCAACTGTACCCCATGTCGCAGCATAGCCCAAGTTAAACAGGAAGAGCATTGCAACAGCAGCGGGGGCAAATTTGTCGGCTTTCTCTGGCTGGCGAAGGGAAACTTCGTAAATAGCTCCTGCCTGGAGGTGGAGACTCGTATTAAATATAGCTTTGAATTGGGTTTGAAAGATGTTTGATGCTTACCACAAGCTCGACTATGAATAATATTAGGGAACCAAACATCAGGCACTTTCGCCTACCAATACGATCTACAATCTGCGTACTGATTACAGTGCCGATAATACCGATGGTGTTTAATCCTCCTGCAAGGCCATTCTGAGTCAGCTCACTATAGCCGGCTTGGCTAAGAAGAACTGGGGAATATGCTGTGACAGCCTGGCAATATTATTCCATTAGCTGTAATCCAGAATAAATATCTCACAATACGCACTGTAATCCCCGTCCAGGACGCCATAATCTGCAGCCACACACAAAGCCAGGCTCGTCGACCTAGATTGGCGCCGGGTCTTCCGCCTTTGCCAATTAAAATCTTTGCAAATTGGATGGGCGAACTGGGTTGGCCATCCTGGACAGTTGCAATAATATCCTTATATTCGAGGTCAATTTCCAATTGAGTGGCCTTATGGCACCGAATTTTTGTTAGTATTTCTCGACAGTCATCATAACGACCGATGGATGCAAGAAATCGCGGGCTATCAGGCAGCATTTTGATGAAAAGCAACAATAGGAGCGCTGGAACGCACTGGAACGCCAATAGAAAGCGCCAGCGAATATCAGAGTAGCCATTATTAATAAAGGCAAGGCCAAATGACATCCAGTACGCGAGAGAGATTCCTAGATCTTTAAAAAAAAATGCTGTGAGCATTTTCTAGACGACTTCTCGACCTGTATCCTACACTTACAGTTTGCAATGAAGACATATCCTAGAAAGCCTCCCCGATGATCAGCTGTCGAAGTCTCTGACACCAGTACTGGTGCAATTCCAGTCAATGCTAGTTGTTTCCGGGTCAGCTTGCTGTAATATGCGCAGAAATAAGGGGGTATGCATACCACCCGTACCAATGCCCGTCACTACTCTAGCAACGAGCATGAAATCTGAACTCTGGATTGCAGCTTGCAGCGCACCACCGACGAGTGCAAATATAGAGCCGATTAGTAGGCCATTGACACGGCCGATACGGTCAGCAAGCCAGCCACCTGCAAAGCAGCCAAAGATGCATCCAAGATAATAGATGCTAACAATTCCTCCCTGATGGGTAGTGTCGGTTACTGTCCCATCAGGATCGCCAATTCCTACCTCTGTAACATATGTTGGTGAGCTATTAACACCCCCCATGACACCTTGATCATATCCTTCGAAGAATATGCATATCAGAGAGAAGATGTGAATCGCAATATTGAGCTGGCGGGGGGATAGTCGCCTCCAAACTGTGGTGTACCCCATGGTCATTTGGATGTGAGATGAAGACAACAATAGCAACAGGATGTAAATTCACAGTCCTCCCAATTCTGCTGGGGTACGAAAGGTGAATTAACCGGTGGAGGTTGGACTATTTAAAAGAGAGCCATTGTTCGACCGGAGACACCGATCCCTTGCTCCGCTCGCCCGTCTAAACGACGTCCCGGAACTGTCTCAAAAAGAAGTCCACAGTAATCAAAGCGTCGCAAAGACTCTAGGAAAAGCAGTTCTGTCGTGTTACCGGAGATTTTTAGTAATGTGCTATTTAGCCGTTTAGGCGCTTAGGCACTTAAGCGTTTACACGTTTAAAAAATCAGCCATTTAACAGTTTAAGCGTCGCAACAGCCAAGGTAGACATTATTAATTATTACGGTGTGAGATATTTGGGACCCAGTCACACAAAGTGTGGATCAATTAAGTATCAAACCGTTCAGGCATACTTATTTATTCCAATACCCTCTCACCTAAGAGAGGGTTCCATCTTCCTTGCATTCCTTGCTCCCGAGTCCTCTACGTCTGCGAAATGGACGCCAATCGGTCTGTACCTCGCAGTTCCCTGGACTTAACGGTCCTGGGGTTAAATAGCGGTACTTCAATGGTGAGTCTACAATGTAGCCGTGGTAGGGTGTGTATTGGAAAAGAGCCATGAGAGCTCATAAGTAGCCATAGGATGGTATCGACTGCGCCTTATGTCGTTTCCAACAAGAAACGCCCGAATCTCCTATGAAATTTGAGCTCATCAAGGTACGCTTGGGTCAGAAATTAATTCCACACAGAAAAAATAACCATCCTGACACGATTCTTTCCTGTAGTATGGCGAGATTCCTCTTGGGCAGACCATCAAGCAGCGGGTCATGAACATCATTCTCCACAACAAAACATCTCCTTCAGAGCTATCAGAGGTGAATGTCATCCTCGGTGAAACGTTTGCAAAAGCCGTCAACCAATTCTGTCAAGAATACGAAGTCGATCTCTCATCCGTCGACGTCATCGGATCTCACGGCCAGACCATCTGGCTTCTCTCCATGCCCGAGGTAGGAGAGGTACGCAGTGCCCTCACCATGGCCGAGGGCTCGTTTCTCGCCGCCCGTACAGGGGTCACCACTGTGACCGACTTTCGGGTTAGTGATCAAGCAGCTGGTCGCCAGGGCGCGCCGCTCATTGCTTTTTTCGATGCCTTGCTACTACACCATCCGACAAAGCTACGCGCCTGTCAGAACATTGGCGGAATCGCTAATGTATGTTTTATCCCGCCTGATTCCCACGGAGGTATTGACGCCTGCTATGATTTCGACACTGGCCCGGGTAACGTATTTATTGATGCTGTGGTCCGACACTACACCAACGGTGGGCAGGAATATGACAAGGACGGCGAGATGGGCGCCCGCGGCACAGTGGATCAGGAATTAGTCGATGAATTCCTCCAAACTCACCCGTACTTCCAGCTGGACCCTCCAAAGACCACAGGTCGTGAGGTCTTCCGTGATACTTTGGCCTTCGATCTCATCCGTAAGGCAGAGGCCAAAGGCCTCGTCTCGGATGATGTGGTCGCCACCGTCACCCGCATTACAGCACAGGCCATAGTAGACCATTACCGACGCTATGCACCCAAGGACCTCCTGATCGATGAAATTTTCATGTGTGGAGGCGGTTCCTATAACCCCAACATCACAAAATACATCCAAGAGCATTATCCCAACACGCGGATACTTGCGCTGGACGAGGCTGGTGTCCCTGCTTCTGCCAAGGAGGCCATCACCTTCGCCTGGCAGGGAATGGAGGCCATTGTTGGACGTTCCATTCCCGTCCCAGCTCGGGTCGAAACTCGGCAGCCATATGTATTAGGAAAAGTTTCCCCCGGAAAGAATTATCGTAAGGTGATGCGGCAGGGCATACTCTTCGGAAGCGACAGGGACCATCTTTCGCCGGTGAGCGAGATGGTGAACTACGTAGATGGGGAGATCTTTGATAATAAATGGTGAAAACCGGTAGAAATTACATGAACTTTCTTCCACCCGTTATTTCTCTACAGCCAGATGAGAAAAGTAATGTGCGGTTGGCTCTGAACTCGGGTTGACAAAAGTATCTGTTCTTGTAGTATTCAAACTGTCCACCCGGACATTTCCAATTCAGTAGTTGGTGTTGATAAGACTGAGTAGTTTGTTGTAACGTATTTTATAAGCACCCCGGGACATATAAGCCCGTACAAAATAACCAATTTTTAGAACCAAAAATATCAACTTTTTATAAGATTATCTTACTTTAAAATTTAATAAACTATTTTTGTTATAAATATAAATATATATTCTTATTTTTAAATTATAGAATTGATTAATTATAAAAATACCACCGTATTACTGTAATTTATTGTGTTTTATCAATACAGTTGTATTTTTTCTTAATACAGCTTTATAAAATAAATATTAAGAGAACTAGTTATTGAGAATGCTTTTTATTTAATATTAAAAAACTATATATGGTTATCTAATAAAAAGTTGATATTTTTGGTTCTAAAAATTGGCTATTTATAAAATACGTTCGTTAACGTATTATTCCACGGTACGGCCCCTTACATAATCTCTTGGCGGCTTCCGGCTTGTCCCTTCAAATGTTCCAGCAAAGAGTTGCCTCTCGTGTGATTCGTAGTGTTAAGGCCTACATTTATATATCCTGATCCGCCTCAATTGAATATTCCACATGCCACAGCGTCCTCGAAAGCTCCAACGAGCTTCAAAGGCCTGTTCGTTACTCTTCTCTAGCCCAAATGACTCCCCGTTTATAACATCCTTTAGGTGACTTTTGCCATCGGCGCGGCATAAAATGCGACAAGAACAGAGGCTCTTTCCAACCTTGTCAAAATTGTGCAGATTTTGATGTTCGATGCACATATGAACGCCCTTCAAAGCGTAGAGGTGTTCGAAGTGATCTTAACAAAGAGATAAGCGAACCGGTACAACATCGGGATCGCCAACATGGTGTTGCGACGTCTCCCTCTCGCCAAGCTCGTTCTCAACCTGCTGTTCATCCCGAAGCCACTGATCCCTCGCTGGCAGTTATGGATAAACACTGGGCTACAGAAGATTGGAAACAAGACGACAACGCACTGTTGAATTCGTGGAAGGCATTCGCTATTGCCTGTCAAAGTGTCGTTCAGAATCTTGTCCAAGTGTATTTTGAGATAGTATACCCGATGTAACTCTCTATATTTCTCTCTTTTTGCTTCAATACGGTGAGCCAGAACAAACTGACCCGACACATTTGTTTCCCTTATAGATTTCCCCTATTCCACCGTCCATCGTTTCTGAGAGAGCTCCAGGACAAGGCACATATCCATAATCAGGGACTATTTGCTTCCACAATGGCCATGTGTGCCTTGGCCTCCGCACGGGCTAGGGATGGAGCCTTGTATTCTAGTCGGTGGTGCCCTTCTCAGCTCTCAAATCCTCCATCCGAGGTCTTTTGTACGGCAGCAAAGGAGTCTATTCCTCGGGACCTGACAGTAGCTAAAGGGGTCGAATACATGAGGGCATGTGCAATACTCAGCATTGTCAGCATTCAAAATGGGCAGATTCAGGACATGCACCAATACGCTGGAATGTACCATACATTAAGTGTTATGGGAGGGCTACATGATGAGAAATTATGGCCTAGGGACTTGAGTCTCGTCGAGACTGAAGTCCGTCGAAGACTGGTGCGTCAACGATCCTATCCATTTATCCTCTTATATTTTAAAACATTCGAAACTGATGATGGAACTAGTTCTGGTCTATGTATACATTAGATGTTTATTCAGCGATCGTATGGGGACGAATAATCCGCTTCCGAGAAGCGCAGTCTAACGTACGTTACCCTGGAAATGTGAATGATGATTCGCTCGATTCTGAACCCGGAGTATCTTCTGTACTGGAGGGCCGTAATGCTACTCTGATGTCCGCAGGCCACAGTGATCAACCAGTTGCCTGGATGCGTGGATGGAACTTTACCACTGATCTTTACCGAATCTTGGAACATGCTATTGACTATCAGCGACGAAGTTCATATATTGATACAGAGAGTGTCTGGTCATTATTTTGCCCAACGCCTGTGTCGGGGTCTTTGGTTATGGAGCATGTGGATTCCATGTTTTCTGCATTACCTTCGCAGCTTCGAGTAACCGACCCTGCCACTGGAGTTCAAAACTGTGATATTGTTGGATTCCAGTCGGCCAATATCCAAGCAACCCTCCAGCTTCTACGCATGGTTCTTTCCTCAAGTGAAGACCAGGGGGTGGAGGAGAAATGCGAAGTCGCAGGCAATGTTCTCACTGTGTTTTCCAAGGTACCGATTGAATATTTGAAAGCCATTAGTTCTCCGTTGGTATGTTAATCTAAAATAACCTCTCCAATTCGCACACCTTTTGCCTTTGAGATACAAGTGACTGATTATCCAAGTTTTACCATTTGGGGGGTATTGGCTATATTCTTGGATCTGTGATGGAGGGCAGCTTGTCAGAAGTATCTTATCAACGAGTTCGCAAACTTCTGTGAGTATTCTGCAGTGACGCCAGTCCCAACATTACCAGCTTTGCTCACTGGTAGTTAGGTTAGAGATGGCTGCACTTTTACATCGTCTAGAGTCAGGAATTTCCCGCTCAACCGGCGCCAGTGAGAGACTCAAAACACAAGTACAACGAATAGACGACTATATGCAGAAACAGCGGCCTTCTAATGCACATGGTGGTCTGGTGGAAAGATCCACAGTATCTGGACCTGCCTACGTTGAGAATCGGTATAGCCCATCACTATACGGGGAACACGGCTTGCAATCTAGCCAAGAGCACCTTACCGAGTTTGATGATCCATTAGCTTTTTTCCAATTGCCTCAAGACTTACTGGATGATTGGCCTTGGTCGTCTGACACAGGTTTGTTAGATGGGATGTTTCCGATGGCCTTTGATAAGGTGAAGCAGTGAGCCGGCTTTTTCGGGATTTTCAAACTCTGAGGGCGTGATGAATCATGCTTACAAAAGACTGGATACTTTGCTTGCATGAATAAAGGCAGGACTCTTGCATCTTGCCAATCAATAATACTGGCGATCTGAGTCGAACTCAGGTCGATGAGCAACCCACGTTCTCTCGCAGAATACCTAGAAATATCACGTGGCCTGTGCCATATGATGAAGCTTCACTACGTCACGGCGAAGACGTTCCTTCCGTTTTTCAGCTAATCATTCACCAGCCTTCCTACTTCCTCAGTAGTCAGATTACTACTTCTCAGCACTATCCTCTCATTCCTCAGGCAACTCCTCCTTCTGTCAACATGTCAACCTCGAAACCGACAGCAAAGCAGATCCTCGAAGAGGTCACTCAGACGATAAAAGACATCACCCTCACCAACTAAGCAGACAAAGAGACAATACGCATATTCACATAGATCGAGAAGAAAACCGCCGATGACTTGATTGAACGCCTAGAGCATCTACCAGCCATGTAAACCCCCAGATATTCCACTATGAAGATATACATATCATCCTCGTCGACTCCTCGAAGGCCAGCAACATGGTTTGCAAGTCTGGCTCGGATACCATCCACTGGCGTGTAAGACATACTTCCATCTTTGCTTTATAGACATGCAATTTAAACTGACATGTATAGGACCTCGATGGCCGCAGGCTTCAGTTCCTGGGCAGCAATCTCCCGGCCCGTCGGTACCTCTATTTCAGATTCATCATCACTGTACTACACGCACAGCGTACAGGAAATACTAGCTTCATCTCAATGCTCACAAAGAAGGACCACCTCTGGGCGTCTCCTGGCGGATACATACAATGACCAACGCTGGTAGGTCTGGCTCGCAACGTATCAGCGTTCGAGCTACCGTCGTCGTCGTTGTACTGTCGTACAACATTCGAAGACGAGGCGGCCGGGTCGTCTGAGGAGGATGCAGTACTTCTTACATATGACCTCCAAGCTGCCTACGTCGAAAGTGTGAAGAGATCAATGGAGGACGATGACATGGAGGAAGAAGATGACGAGGAAAATGTTGAAGAGATGGACCTAGATGAATGAGTGCCTGGCGTTCAAGTGGTAAAACGAATAGATGAGTCGGTGGAGCCCTGAGTTACCAGGTAAATTGACGTGTGTTTTTTGCTTTCTTTCGTTATTCAACATTATGTACCTCAGATTAACCAATGCAAGTATCCAGTTTCTAGTCTTGCTGATAGGCTTAATATGGATTTTTTCCAGTTTTACATTTCACTTTTGGTGTTGTCAACTGGTAGAGGTGCTAACCACGCGGTTACCGGCCACCATATATTTATAATAACTTTTGAATTAGACTTAAATATAGAAATTGATAACTCAAATACTAAGAAAATATATAGTAAAATGCTTAAAAGATAATAAAAGCTACTTCTATTTGATTTAATGTTATTAATCTATTTGTTAGAAGCGGTGGTAGTAGAAAAATGATCTATTCTGCTTGGCCATGATAATAATCCGGTTCCAACACTTGGTCCGTGTATAGTCGCTGACAACTATACGCTCCGAGAACTTTTTTTGCAACCGGCTCGAACGCATGGTTGGATTTTGCAACAGATTCCCACCGACGGGAAATGCTGCTGTCCCGAGCAGCCTAGCTAAATACAAAGCAGAAAGCAAACATGTAAACGGGCTCAAGCCGAGGCGAGCGTAAAGGAAAAGCATAAAATATAATAAGGAGACTCCGGAATAGGCTCAAGCCGAAGCGAGCATAAATAAAAAAATATATATAATTGACTTAGTGTAGCCATCATCGGCCAATTTGCGAGTCGCAATTGTCATTAGCTCATCCAACGAAAAACAAGTCCTGACGGATTCTGTATTTGTAGGGTTGAACCGGAGAATATCTCTGCCTTGGTGAGATACAGAATGCGGAAGATGGATTTGGAGGTCGAGAGTTGTTAGAGTTTCGTGCTGGAATTTTCTATTTCAATCGTTAGCAACTCTTTTATAAATGTAAGTATAGTAACAGTCTCACATTCTCCAGGCTCCGGAACAATGACTATAGTTCCCTGGTCGAGCCCCAGCTCAACCACCTTGTGCAATGTGATGCCTAGAATAAGGTTAACATTTTAAAAATTAATTCGTAACAGAAATTCTTACCTAGCTTCTAATCATAGAAGAAATCCTCTGGGACCTCTTCTATTCCGAAAAGATGAGGGCGGCTTTGACTTCGTTGGCGCGAGGAACCAGTCATGGAGAGCATGGCACCACACCAGTTTGTCGCCGCTCTATGCATTGTATGCATCCAACACCGCCTTTCTGAAATTCTCCTGTCGAAATGTGTTTTTGTTTTGCTTTGAAATGGCGCCCATGACCCTCGGAACCATGGGACTTGCATACTCGCGCTCATAGACAGCTATGTCTGGCTCGCCAAACTTGGCTTTTTTCGATTCGATTTCCTCGTCTAGATATGCCTCGAAGAGACGACGCTGCTTCATGAGGTTTTTTTTTTTCGTTAAAAATGCTCGGTCTGGAATTTGAAGAAAAGGCTCCCTTCAGGCAGCCACCACGACGCCCGGTCCCAGTGGATATTCCCGATTAGGAAATGGGGAGGGCCCCGGCATCACATCTTTGTTCTCTTTTATTAGATATCTTACATAACTGCCGTGGAGATTAATCAACATGTGGCGGAGAGGACTGATCTTCATCATCCTTGTATGGCCAATTCCTCCAACACAATTCGCGTTCATGGACCTCGGACTGGCGTAGCATTTCCAGCCTCAGTTCTGTATTTTTCTGATGGGCTGCCTCGAAATTTTCCGGCTCTGTGCCTCCCTCCAGGTCGATTCCTAGATCATTTCTCACTCTTAAAAGGAGAGCTTCGGATTCATTCCACTGCGAGGATTCATCCATTGCTGCTACTCTTTCCTCTTCCGAGAAAGATACTGGATAGGGTAATGGCGAGAAGCCACTCCATATGTGGGCATTCGTAATGCCGACAAGAGCTGATCGAAGGTTGATCACGTCCGCATCCCAGGGAAGTGCTGTTTGCTGGGTCAAGTACCGTCGCATACCAAGGTATGGCATTTTCAGAGCATTCATGTGTTTCTTGTTGTGTATCCCAGTTGCCGCCGTATAGTAGAGGTTTGAATCCTCCAATCGGAAATTTGCTATTGCTTCCATCTGCTCTATCTCGCTCATCCTATCGAATCCTTCAGGAAGGACGGGGATTGTCAAACTCTGGGGGCGTGATGAATCATGCTCGCAAAAGGCCGGATACCCTGCTTGCATGAATAAAGGTAGGACACTTGCATCTTGCCAGTCGATAATACTGGTGATCTGAGTCGAGCCAGGAACAAGTAAAATATTTGCTAAACTCAAGTCTGGGTGTTTTAATGTCGGGTGATGGAGGCTGGTATCTGTGGGAACTAGAGAAGGCGCGAGCTGCAAATATTTTGAAAGAAGCGAGACATGCTCGCGCGGGTCAATATTGTAATCGGTTGGTAGAAGAAATGTTTCTCGGGGCTTTGGTTTCGCATGGTGCAGCAAAACAGACATTTCCCGACGTGCAGCAGATGTCATACAGTCCTCGACCGAAGTCCCTAGAAAATCAGTTTAACCCAAAAGAATATTGCAGTAGAGAAACTCACATGGACCTCGATCTAGCTCCATCTCGGAGCGCTCGTCATGCCAGAATTGCCGAATAGCAACAGGCCCAATACAATAGTCCCCCACTTGAAGGGGCAGTTGACGCTCTCCCTCGATATCATGAGTATGATATAAGCTGCCATAACCAGGAAACTCAAAAGAGAAAAGCTTCTGCTCAATATTGGCTATTTGTGTCATGATATCCTTGACTTCTTCGGTCGAGAGACTGAGCCATCTTGACGCAAGGCTTTCACCATGTACTCGCTCCATTATAATATACTCGGCTCCAACTGGATTCGTCGACGAGGCTGAATAATCCAAGACCTTGGGTACAGGGATTTTGAGAACATCTCGAAGAAAATTGATCGTAGCAACTTCGCTAGCTGTGGTATAACGAGGGGGTCCGGCAATCGGTGTCGGAATACGCGCGATGACTTCACAGCCATCATCTGTCTTAACAAGAAATACCTTGTTAAAGCCCCCTTCTGCAATCTTCTGGATATGAGAGCAATCGTCTCGGTTCATTGCTTTGGCTGCCACGCGGCGAAGCTCTGAGGGGTTGAATTCGACATATCTTTCTCGCAATCGCTTATTTTCGTTGAATCTAACGACAGTGTTAGTTCTAAGATTTTATACCATGGGCAGCCATCTGACTTGCACCCACCGTCTAGATGTATTTCTGAATAAAGAATCAAAACATGTCGATGAATGATTGCGCGATTGCCGATGAGGTGTGGCAGCGTCTGAGTAATTTGATGGAAGAATTGGGAGAAGCAGTATTGAATGGCATCGAATGCAAGACGAAAAAGGTCATGATTTCAAGCGAGAACAGGATGGAAAGGGAAAATAATCCCCAACCTGCCAGATTTATGGTTGTTCACCGTTGTTTACATGGATGTGTCACCGGATTAGAAAGGGGGTATATCAGGTTGGTTTGAGCAATTTAGCAACATTACCACACTACAACTTGTGTAAAAGCAGTCTACTGTTCAGTTAATGCAGTATCCCCACAGGTTTTGAGAAGTAAACAATAAAATAAAGTATAAATATACGTGTATTGTCCAGAAAGTCTCGATGATTGTCTCGGTGAAGTCGGAATGCAAAGTAAACACTCGGCCCGGCTAGGATCGGCAAACCATCAAAGGTCAAAAGACCGAGCTGGAAAACTCGGCCACAGCATCGCCACAGTTGAAAAAAGCAAAGTGTGGCAAGAAATAGCCTGCAGGAATAAATAATGGATTTTCAAATAATTTATTTTTAACAGTTCGGCGGGCTCCGATCAAATTCTGACATGGGATGGCTGAAATGACGTAGGTTCGTTCGGTGAAAAACTTTTCGGCAGCACGTGGCTTGGCAAGGGTCGTTTTTTGAGTCACATCATTTTACAGTAGAACAGCCCTAATGAAAAAATTTTACTTTTTTGAACAACGGAAATATGTAGACGTAATGTAATGCATTCCAAGAGGAGATGTTTGTGTTATTAAATGATAATCATACAGGAATCGAGTCTTTCACAGACAAGTAAAAGTCCAGAGACGAAGTAATCGTACTCGTAGACAGGGTATAATGCACTGTAAAGGCCGCAAGAGCCGCTACCGCAAATATGGATAGGAAAATACATGAAAAGATAATAAACTTTTTGGAATACCGATTCCCCCAAGGTGCTAAATCGCTGGTTGAATAAGTGTGGAAGATGCGCCGTTGAAAATTCGTGGAGGAGAAATCAAAACTTTTTTATGTCGTATGTGGTCATGGTCTCGTAAATAATGCTGGGGAAAGAAAAAAAAGAGAATAGACAAGCTATTGGTGACCGGTGATCCGGCTCCAGGTGCGCTCGAGGCTGTTGCGAGCCTTCTCCTTGGCGCGGTCGGCCAGGGACTCGTTGCTGGACGAGCTGGTGGACGAGTACTTGCGTTCGAGGTTGTACTTGTCGGAGCCCGAGATCATGTTGCCGGCGCCGCCGCGGCCAACGTGGATGACGGGGGCAATGGCCTTTTCGCGGCGCATCTCGCGCTCGAGCTCCTCGTCGAAGCTGAAGATGGCGCGCTCGCTGCTGCTGTGCACGTTGCCGGCACCGCCACGGCCAGACTTGAAGGTGGGTGGCACACGCGAGTCGAGGCGAGTCAGGGAAGCTGGCCCTGTGGCGGACAGAGAGTCGGTGGTCTTGGTGTTGCGCAGCGAGATGACATTGCCGGCGCCTCCGCGCGAGGTGTGCATGGCTGGACGGCGCGAGTTGGGCACCGAGGGGTGCGGCTCAACAACGAGGTATGCAGAAGACATGTTGTTGTTGTTGTTGTTGTTATTATTGATATTGTGTGTATGTGGTGGTGTATGGTTCAAGTTCTATACGCGGAACGGTGCAGAACAGTCGAAGAGACGGAAAACCAGACGCTGCAAAAGCAACGAGCAAGCGGTCAAGCAAGCAGTCAAGCAATGTAGTCTTGAGAGTGGTAGTAGTTGCAGTTGTATGAGTCAGAATAGTCGGTAGTCATGGTGGCCGCGGGGGAGGGCGATGGTGTTATATAGTACCACGGGGTGGAGAACGGGCGGTTGTCCAGGACAGTCACGGTGAACCAGGGAAAAATGGCACCATTGCTATTTTCCCTGGTCAGGTACGCCGGTAGGGTTAGCCGGGATGATTGGCGGTCCAGATCTGGTGAGAGAGTCACAAGGGGGGGCCAGCCCCAGTCAGAAAGGAGAAAAATGAGAAATGAAGCCCACCCGGCGTCATAAAAATCTCTGGGGTTGGCAAAAGCGGCGGGCGCCGGCAGCCGCATGCGGAAGGCGCGCGCGCGAACAGGCGACGCCGCCCTAAGCAAATGGCTCAGCAGTCAGATGACCGCGGCCCGCCAAGCGGAGCGCCCTACGTAACAGAAACTGGGCGGATCCAATGGGCAAAATCACTCGCAGTTTCCTGGGGGTAATGGAAATCCAGGCCTTTGCACATGATGCAATCGCGCGAAACTATTGTCTGGGCTATTCCCGCCTGCATTCCAGCTTGCATTGCAGCCTGCATTGGCAACGCGGCGGTGACTCGGCTGAAACCATGTTCTGAGCAGCAGCCGGACAAAGACTCGCGGCCTGCAAGATCCAAGTGCGCCGTCATGCTAAGAGAATAAAGAACGCCAAGCCAATAATACTAATGCAAACCTCATGGCGCACGCACGGCCTGTGAGTGGCTGTACCGCGGTGGACCCCTGCGAAAATCTTTTCATAAGTCTCGCCAGAAAGAACAAGGAACGCACCAATGGCTCGAGCCCATCTGCTCACCTGATCGCACGACGTGATTGCGCGCGATCAGTGAGCCATATTTCGTTTCGTCGTTATGACTGACTTATTACTGACTTGTCACGTCAGCGGCCTTTACTCTTGCTCATAGAATGGCCAGCAACATGGCCGTCGCTGATTGGCCACGCGGCGCCGTCGGTAAGCGGGCCAATCAGCACTCGCCGAGCGGGTCCCAGAAAAAGAAACAAACAGAAATTTCCCCGGATTTTCTACCCCGCATCGGCGCTCGCCGTCCAATCAGACTCTGCCTACGAAAAGTAATAAAACTGGCATTAAATGCCGCTGCAAATTATGTAATAATTATGTCGGTGCATTCCTATGCCGAAGTACATCCCAGAGTAGACATGTATACTGAACAACTCATATCCTGAATGACTGACATCAAGAAATCACTCGATACAACCCACATGCCCGTGCAACAAACGAAAACTCATGGTCGTTGCGGCAGCTTGGCAGCTCCGCCAGCTCGACTCCAAGAACCTCCTCCACCGTGCCATCCCCGGCTTTGACATCTTTCGACCGCGCCTCAGAAAATACTGCTGCCAACACAGAGCCAATGTTGTCTGCCACGTCCCTTTTCCTCGGCGCTGTCCAGCCCTGACCACTGCAAACCGCAGCCATGATCGCCGTTTCGCGCGGGACAACGTCTGCACGTAAGGAGATGCCCACCTGTAGAAAGATTCTTTTGATCAACCACCGCAAGTCCGTGTCGTCTTCGAGGGCCTCCTGCACTTTGGGAGCGAAGTAGGATATGGTTCTCTGGTGTAATCTGCACCATTCGCTGCCCCCTCTCAAACTCATAGCCAACCGAGCGCTCATCATCTCCGCCTGACGACCAAGTACAAGTTTCATACGGGGAGACACGAACCCTCCCAGGCATTTTCCACAAGTACACCCGTACCGGAGTTGCAAATTGTGAAAAGCCGGCAGCATCCCAACCTTGCTAGCGTCGT
The DNA here is from genome assembly GCF_013368755.1 of Talaromyces rugulosus. Lineage (NCBI taxonomy): Eukaryota > Fungi > Ascomycota > Eurotiomycetes > Eurotiales > Trichocomaceae > Talaromyces > Talaromyces rugulosus. The sequence goes on from NC_049564.1 coordinate 5,122,988, forward strand.
CTTCAACCAGCGATAGACAGGTGACTGCTTCGTTGCTGAAGCCCTCAAACTCATCCGACACATTAAGAACCGACGATCCCTCTACCAGTCGAGTGCGCGCAACTTCCAGCAGCTCGCGGAGTGCTTCAAAGGGGGTGAATCCGCCCAGGTTACGACCCTGTTTCCACTGTTGGCCTTCTGTAATATTGTCCAAAATCCACTTTGTGCTCAACGGTTTGATCTTGCATGCAGCAACATGAAGCGGGTTGTTGCCAAAGCTGTCCTCCTCTTCCAACTCGTCTGAGTGGTGGCTTTGTTTAACTCGTTCAAAAAACTTGACACATTCAGCATCATCTAGTGCCACAACTGCACAGTGAAGAGGTAGTTTCTTTCTTGCACTAGTGTCCCCCTCTGAAAACTGCATCTCATCTTCACCCGCATCCTTTGTCTCATCATCTACCAGCTGAGCCAAAACATCAAAATCCTCACTGGCTGAAATCTTGTGACTGGGGTGTTCTGGGTCAAAGGAAAATGCGAGACACTTGGACGCGCCAACACGTCGGAAACCAACCGCTCTCCAAAATGAGGTGACAGACCCCAAAGCCTGCTCGTCGAGTTCTCGCTCTTGCTCTTCAGCCAAAGTCGTTTCTTCTTGGAACTGCAACCTGGCCTCTCTCTCTGTTGCGTGAGGAATTACAACTGCATGCAACTTGGACAGCTTTTGCGACTCTTCAGACCCATGAATCTGCTCCATGAAATCGTCTGGACCTTGCCCCGAGTATGTGGCATGCTTTTTCGCTTTTTCGAGAAGTGCAGAAATCATGGCTCGCCCAAGACCCTTTCGCCGATAACTGCTGTCGACACGAGCATCCTCAATCAGAAAAAGCATCCCGTGATCGAGATCGTCCCAAACCCCAGTTCCTCGCTGGACTGGATGAGTTTTGTACAAAGGTTGCAAATATCCCCATCTGTCGAAAACGCCAAAGGCCAACTCAGCAGTGCCGTCGCTTCCCATGTCCATATTTTCCCAAAAGGTCTTGCGGATCGCCTCGCGGTCAATGAACCTCCCCAACGCGCGTCCAATATCTTTACCGTCGACAGTGCAGCGGGCGTTTACTGTTTCAAGCCAATCAAATTCAACGTGGTCTTCATCCTGTGAAAGTGATGTTTCAATTTTGAACACAATCTCAGTCTCGCCACTGCCAACTGTGCATTCATTTTCCTCAAGTGCATACTCGAGGTCCTCGTCGTCAGGCTCTTCTTCGTCAAGGGAATCCTCATCAGATTCGGCCAGGCAGAATTCATCTTCAGTAACTCGTATCGCATCACTGTGACCCATTTCAAGCAAAAACTGGATGTATTCGTCTTCGTCAAACTCGCTGCCGTCGGTGATCTCAATTTCAATAACAGTTTCGCTGTCAGAGTCTTCAAACGATGATTCTGCTCGTGAAGACTCTGCTCGTGAATAAAAATCGTCTGCTTCAACAGAGAGAGCATCTGCGTCTGAAACAGACAGTGAGGATGGTGCATTTATGCACAAAGAGTGAAAGGCCTTACCGAACATCTCACAGTCTTCATCCATTCGGTCGTGAATGTTGAGTCCTAGATGCTGTGAAAGGCTGTGCCCACTAGGCTCAAAGGTCACTTGTTGAGACATGATCTCTGTTTCATCAAAACATCCTAGGGACACGATGTGCAGAGAAAGAAAGAAAGAGGCCAATCAAGCTGGCTGGCAAGAAGAAAGAGTGCTGAAAATGAGGCAATTAAAGGACTGCTAAGTGGGTGAAAGAGAGTTGCCTAGAGTGGGCGCGGTGGTGTTGTGAGGTGTTGTGCAGTGTGTGCAGTGGAGGCAGTCTGATAAGCGAGGCCAAACTCTGTGAAAATAAAGAGTGAAATTTTCTCCAAAGACACTGAGAGTGTTAAAATATTGGTTGAAATAACCTTGTACAGTTAACTGTCTCTGTGTACTGTCAATATACATTGTGGTTGTCACAGCTAGAACTATATCAAGATATTCAGGCGGAACATCACCGCATAACCATCTTTAGTTAGATCTCCTTTTGACAGACATGATGAAATTTAGAGTCGACACTAGACAACATAGAATGAACAAAGATATTGTCTTCTCTACTAGTTATGGGCTTTTAATCATCTTGGCAAAGTGTCAGTCTCCAACGCATTAGAAATATTTTACACAGCCAATGGCGCCCCTCGCCGCAGTCGAAGATAATAGGGGCACACTCATACTTTTTATTACATCAAGAATTTCCTAAAATTTTCAAGATCTAGTTGCATGTACATGTGTACCTTCTGTGTTGATATTTGTGCTGGGTACCATCCCGAAACTCTCCTCGAAACTCTAGGTGGCCCTGAGTTCAGAAGTTCCAACCTGGGAAGATAGCATAAATACTAATTATTGTATAGAAGGAATAAGGATCGCTACAACATCTCAAAAAATATTGCGATGCCAGATAGCGACTCTCTTAGTTCGGGATTCAATTACAACTACTACAAAGCACAGAGAATCCCCATATCATATTTATCATTGCTATTAGTTGCTAGCGCCTGGGGCATAAAACCATAGATAGGCTGCTCAAGCGACCAAAGTCTTTTGGTGCAGCTGCAAGATTAACTATACTTGACTATCTATACATACTAGTTGACTAATTTAACGAAAGTCTCAGGACAGCCCAAGAGCCAGCACCATCCGAGTTATTGTAAAATTCGGAATGTTGCCTATGCTCAGAAAGTGGGAAATCAGAAAAAGTGTATGGTAGGAAACCCCGCCTTTCTGCTGAGGCGTTGACGTAGGGGCTCATATTCCAAACTATTATCGAACAGGAAAGAGTCATCCCATGAGGACAAAGTCTGAGGGGGTCGACTCAGTGAAAGAGTATTAGATAAATAAGGATAACCGGAGGACTCTGCCATTGTCGAGGACGTAGAAGTACTGGTTGACGTCTTGGGGTGAGTGGGAGTATCCGTAGGCGCAGATTGCTTCGAGGATGTGCTAGCAGTGTTTGATTTCTGCTTCGAGTAAATGTCCTTAGTTTCCTTTTGAGAAATTTTAACACTCTAAAAAGGGGGGGGATGGAGGGTGTTCTCAGAACTTTTCTAAAACTTCACGCCAGTCTGGTCTTTGGTCTCGCAGTGCTCACGGTCGTCATAGCGCTTGTTCCTAGTCTACATCTCAATATCTGTGGGCGACGTCGCGGACTTTCTGTTTGATCTGTAGATAGACACTTGTTATGAAAGGAAACTCCAGATCAACAAGAATGAATACTTACTTTGCATATCTTCAAAGTAGATTCACAACAGAAACCGCTACAGCAACAATCTCAGGCTTGCGACAACAACAATGGCCACATGGTGACCTTGTCTAAACCCCACACAGTCAGATTCTCCAGTAAGTAAGATCAGGAAGAGACGTTGATAGACTCACCCGCTCAGGTCGATTTTAATGGCTCCAATCTCGACTCTGTCTGTCCCAGAAGACATATAAAGTTCAGAGATTCTGACACGTCGAGTAATAATGGAAGAAAAGTCTCAAGACAGAAAACCGGATAGCTATAATTAGACTCAGTGATGAGTAGATAAAACGTGTTGGCGGACTTGGCTTTGATTCGATCCACACCGCTGGACGTAGCATTCACTCAGGATCCGAAACTTGGAGGGATGATGGAAGAAAGGCTTGCAAAGACAGAATATTAGATGAGCATGATCAGTGTAGTGGTGAGTGATAAAACGCGCTGATAGACTTACCCAGCCAAGTCCACCTCTACCACCCCAGCTTCGATCGTATCACTGGCCGACGTCATGAAAGAGGGTCCGACGCATGTATACATAAATTAAGTGCCAAATGGGCCTTTGGTATTTTGATGCAGATGTCAACATCTTGCAATGACAGAACCTGAGAGCGAGAGGGAAGTGACCCGGAAGAAAGAGGCAGTAACAAGTCTGCTTTCTGCCGCCCTCGTCGCTTATCCGCTTGATTTATGTCACCTGATTTCTTTTTGCTCGTGGCCTGAGGCTGTACATTTGTACTATTCACGGCACTTCATAGGTGGAAAATTCTACACCACAGCTTGAATAGTCCTATGTGTAAGAAGAAGATTCGAAATATTGATCTTGAGATGCACAGTCACTCGCTGGACAGCAACATACATCATTCTGCCACCAGTATACATGATAGCTCTGCCACATTGTCTTTTGCTGTGTCTCACATTCTTTCCTTGGAATCTTCTGGTGTCTGCCCACTCTTCTCTTCTTTACCGTTACATTATGTGCTTGCATTTTTTTGCTTGGCGCAGATTAATTAAATACCATTTGAGGAAATTTCCCGCGAAACTCCACTGAGCGACATCCGGAATATCGGGATTCGGGACCATTTTACTACCGAATTATGCCCTGAAGATACTAAAGAGGCTATCCGGATTGGGGTATGGAACCATCAAAACACTCTCACGAAGAGATATTCAGAACTAAAAATCATCTTCCAGGCTTCCACGGGTCGCGCAAGGACTTTTTGAATCCATCTAAAAGTACCACTTACCTAATTCATTCACATTCTGCGAAGCTCGCCCAACAACAGCAATCACGTGACGTACCAAAACCTAATGACTGCCCATTTAGATCAATTCTGTATTTATTTCCCTTACCTAATTCAGCTCCAATCCGCGACCCATTTCGACCCAATCGCCCTGTCGGGTAATTAGTGGAGTTCGTATTTAGAAGCTTCTACGCCCCATTTTCACATCCCAGCTGAAACCCCATATTTTGCGGCAAAAGCCACCGCAGATCATCCATTCAGCCACGTGTGTTGTGACTTGTCGGCTTTAATTTACGAGGGTCCATTATTGGTGACAGATGATGGTTAAAGTTAATAAACCCCTGCGTCATTTTTCTCCGCAGAATTCCAGCTCCATTGTCGTTTTTTGGCCCCTGTTCCAGCTCTTGGCGTAGATGGGCGTCTTGGACAGATAGCAAGATCTATACCGATCTGCATTGCCAAGTAGATACGCACAGATCTATGCTTCGTATTGACTTGACCAAAAATTAATTAATATGACAACGGCTTGGCATCTATTAAGCCGGTTTATGCCTATTTTTAACTGTTTGAATGACTAAGAAAATTGAATGCGCCGATAAAATCGATATGTAGAATAGTATCATGTCTGATTTATTGGTTTTAACGACAGTTTTGAGTCACATTAACAAAGTTCAACTATTCATTCTTCGTGGTCATGGCATATGTTTATGGACTAGGTCCAGATAAAATGGTATATCGACCTTCTCTAGCTGCATAGAAACCCCATTTATATGATAAGGGTTGATAGTTGCATTACTAGTAAAGCTTCCTCGTGAAATATAACCCAATTGAGTGAGGACCTTGGGACCATTTTACTAGATAATCATACCCTGACGAGTCTCTCGAGTCATAAAAAACACAATAAACAAATGCATTTCAATCCACCTGAGTAAGTTTCAGAATCTGGGGGCGGTTCAGATATAAGCCGATAGAGATATTATCATGAGCTCCAAGTTGACCCAACAGCACAAATGGGGCAAACCCCGTGTTTATGGAGCAATCTCGTATTTCTCAGCCCAGAAGTGTCAACATCTCAGCCATACTTGGATAATGGATGATTCTAGTCATTGGGAATCACGAGAAGTTACATCCACCAACACGAGTTCTTCAACTCAGCCTCGATTCCAGTCAAAGAAGGCCCCGATTCTTAACTATATAAACCCTCGACTCGACCGTCCATAACTCTTTTCTTTCTTTCCATCATCACACAACAACCAGTCTTCTCAACAAAACCTCATCTTTACTACTCAATAAACAAAACTCTCAAGTTTTCAACCAATCCAGCCAAAATGCAGTTCCTCATTGCTCTTTCTTCCATCGTGGCCCTTGTTGCTGCTGCCCCTGCTGCCACCAATGCCAACGCCCAGGACGCTGTCAACACCTACCACTCTACTGCCGCCGCCAACGGATGCAACTGGCTTGGTTTGTGCAACCATAACAGTTGATACCATTTGAATCATCTCTAACACTTTACAGGCTGCGTTTCCTCTCTCGCCGGTGAATCCGCTGCTTGCGCTGCCGCCGCCGCCGAACTCGGTGCTAGTAAGTCTTCCTTCTACTGTCCATGAACTGGAATTGGTATCCTGACTAAGATTTTGTAAAGACCCTATCGCCGATGTTGCTTGCATTGCCTCTGTTGGCTCCGCTGGATCTGTCTGCAAGGGCTGCTAAGCATTGACATACCAAGTCATTCCTTTTTTCCCTCTCTTATGTTTTGATTTGATTTGATTTTTTGGGGGATCGGGGTTATATGTGGAGATATGTACTCATAGCAGGGAGATGTGTTTAAAAAAGCTTATTAGGTATTTAAATTAAATTCTTAGTTCGCTGTGAATATTTTTCCTAGTACAGTAATGGCTGTAGTTCTTCTCTTCAAGGTAAATCCTCTTGTGGCAAGCAACTCTTGATATTTGACTTCACAAGCTGTATTTTTCCCGCTAACTCCTGACTTCTGTATAATCAATAAGGAGAGAGGCGGAGCGGTTTATTTGCATTATTAGCCCGGCTTTTGCTGAAAAGTAAACTATAACATGAAGAAACCCAGTGCTTTTTAGATCCAATAAAAACAAAATAACAAATTGCATTCCCTCCAGCAAGATCCAAGTTAGCATAAAGTCCAAATCCAAAATCTCTAGCAGAAGAGCGACATGTATATAGCAAAATCACCTGTTACTATATCATTTACTATCAAATTTTCCTACAATAGTCCGCAGAGGGTCAGGGCTAAGCATAAACCTCCTCTCCTCCAAACACGGCATCCACAATCATCAGTATAATGAAAATACCTAATAACCATGGATTATCTCGATTTAAATTTGGCGTGCCTAAGCACGTAACTACACGTAACTACATGAAGAGCCGCCAAGACAACGCCACAGTATGCCATGCAGCGTGTGGATTTTGTTTCTCTGAATAAATCAATTGATCTGCCCTTATTTCCTAGTCCATTCCATTTCATCTCAAAAGACCCCTATCGCAATCAAACGCCAGGGTCCTGCAAAACATTGTAGAAAAGAGAGTCCGGATTCCACTTTGCATGGACTCTATTAATCTGCGTCAACATTTCATCCGTGTACCCTAGTTGTAGTTGCGAGTTGTTCCTGAAGTTGTTCGGTAAAGTAGCCCCTGAAAATCCGTTCTTCGCATCATCCTGACGAAGTATCTCGGTGACCTCGGCAGCGTATTTTTCCACAGACGCTTCCGACTCATGCTTATTATACCACGTGATTACATTTCCGAACATGGGCCTATCCCTGCCAATGAATGGGCGTTTGTCGCTGCGCGAACTGTTTCCAACTGTAGCAGCTGGATTGTATGCCCAGACCAAAAGCAAAGAAAGCGGCCGAGCATCGGCGACGTCATCTCCAAGCCGTTTCCAGCGCTCAAAGGCTAACATGATTGAAGACGCAGAAAAAGAGTTTGCTCTAACGATATGCTGCGCCTTGAAACCCCCGTGAGCATCTAGCATCTTTGATATGTCGAATATGGTATGGAATGGTGCCAAAGTTGTTTCTGAAGCAACAGATAGCTTTTCAATTCCCGATGATGCGACAAGAGGGTCAATGAAATCACGGCCTTCGCTTTCGGGACCGTAATATGTGATGGTCAATATAACCATTGGCGCTCCAGGAACAGGCGCAGTTGGCGGTGCGCGACCACAAAGCAAGATTGGCATCAACTTCGGCTTTACGGGAAGCAGTGTTTCAAAGAAATCCACAACTTTTTCAATATGAACTGCAGGAAATGTGTATTTCCGGACCCAGAGCTTGTCCCCGCCTCCGAGGTTGAGAGAAGATAGCTTATGGATCTTCATTGAAAGAGATGTTATGACGAGTAATCCGTATCCTGCGCCACAAAGGACTTCGAAGAGCTCTTTCTTGTCAGGATCAGATGCAAGTTTGTCGACCCTAACAATCTCGCCCGAGGCAGTCACGCCTTCGAATACAACAACATTGTCTATCGCTAGGCCGTGGATTGAGGACAGTGCGCCACAGAACCCACCCCCAAGAACTAAACCGGCCATTGAGACTGCCCCCGAGTTCGCATATGCTAGTAAATTTGATGAGTCACACGAAAGGAGCAAACAGTGAGTGTTTTCCACGTACTAGTATAATAACCATCTTGTAACAGTGCCATCATTAGTTCAGAATTAGTGACAGCGCCACCGATCTCCGCGGTCTCGTTATCTTTATCCACTTTGATTCCTTTAAAGTTGCGCATGTCAAGGTACAAGGTCTTTTCATCGATGGGGACAACTTTATGACCTCCTGAACCAGCGAGAAGGGTGAGGCCGTTCTCACGAGCATAATGGATTGCTGAAATGATATCATCTTGGCTAGAGGGAATCACTATTATTGCTGGTTTTTTGAGACGCTCATCCGACCAGCGAGAAATGACCTTGTGAATATCGGTATCTGCATCTGGAATGATAATTGCGTTTGTTGTAGATTCGAAAAAGCCTTTGGGGTTTGTAGCAGTCATTTTGGCGATTTTAGACTGAGGTGGCAGCGACGGATGTGATCTGTCTGGAAATTACCACGGGCAAAGCAAATCAATTTATGAGAGATGATGTTGAATCAATTGTTTCCGGAGAACCGCGGGACCGCTGACATCGGTAACGGTCATGCGAAACTCAGCTGGTAACGCTATCGTTACATAGCCTACAATCGCTTACTGTATTATCGTATTGTTACATAAGTAACATAGCAATCTATACAACACATATGGTATAGGTAAAGTCACAGATATACATTTGAACAGTTTATTTAAATCCCCTGCTAACGATGAAAATACTTTTGGTAGGCTCTATTTAATTTTCGACCATTAGTGCGATGAAATCGACGTAAAACTGTATTTTGCGTCACTTCACATTATACCACTCAGAAAATTGACCGGACTGCCAATTTCAATAACAATACATTTCTCTAACCATTCACCTAACGTGTCCATAGGAAGTACAATTCGCTCAGGATCAATGGCCGTTTCAGTTGGGCCATCGACTATTCCGAGAGAATCTACCTTTGTCGACGTTTAGGTATTCTGAAGCCTGCCTTGGCTGTAACAACTTTTTTAAAGTTATAACCTTATCATGCAGCCCATTTCATTGTCAACTAGGACAATTTTTATGCGAATCAACTGTGGGATACTTGAATATCTTCACCAAATGAAACTTATTTCATCTTGTAATACATTCATGACATAAATATTTTTCAGTCTCTGCATTTACACACGGATATGGGAAAACCTATCAATTCCAATAGGGAAAACCCATACCAAGACCTCTCTCATGTAACATTATCAACGCTGCAACCGTCTCGATCGCCGAATATGATCTAAAAGGGTTAAGCTCATCATCATGAATTACCCAAGTAGAATGCCAAAGTACTCACATAATTTCCCAGATTCCATCAGTATTTTAATAAAACCTGTGGCCCGGTGACACTCTTAATCACAATAAGGGGCACAGTCATTACTGCCAGGACAACAAGAACAATAAGAAGCATCACATTCACAGCCTCTTTCAATTACACATGCATCAGGAGTAGGGCCACCAAGGGCAGTAGTGGTAGTCTATGTTCACCATCTCTGTCAACCACTGCACCTATATTACATAACCTCGCATCTCACTCCACTTCAGCAGAATATACTTACAAAATTAGAACCAGGAGTAATAGTAGAAGTAGCAATAGAAGGATTATGCTGATTCAGCGCCGTTGTCGTAGCGATTGGCATACTGGCAAAAATAGCACAAATAAAGATAATAGCGTGCATTGTGCAAGTACCAAAAAGGATGGGTTTAAAAAATGTGTATGTATGATCCAGGGAAGTAGTTGAAAAGAAAAAAGATTTGGAGACGTTGTTTTTAACTTCAAAAATGGGCCTTCCACCTTTTAACATAATCTCTCTTTCTGGCCCACCCCCTAGGCAACTGTTGTTTCACGCTAGTCTTTCAATAGTAAAGCTGTATTATGCTTATTCAATATTTATTTTAAGAAAAAGACGGTCACAGATCAATAGTAGTAATTGCGGTGCGCCCTGAAAATCACTATTGACAATTCTTCAGCCGCCAGGCGAATGAAAAACAGTACGTTACTCCTTGGATGCACCGAATACCAAATCAAGTTAGGTTTTGGGAAACTTAGAGATAACATCCCTCTGTTTATCATTGTACTTTGAGTGGGATTCAACGTAGATCAGTGGGGCTAACGCCCCCAATTTAATCACAATAGAGACTTTTAAGGTTCGCGGTACCTAAAAAAACTACCGGAAGAACACGGTGACATCGGGATGCATTATTTATTACATTGTAGCGCATAAATACCGAGAGCCCACAAGGTAAAGCGAAATTTTTAGTTACAAATAATCCTGGAAAGTAAAATTCTATTAATTAAAACCCTGGGATCTACAAAGTAAAAGATACTAACCTGAAAGGAAATATGTTGCTTTTTAAAGTTTATTGCGTTCTAACAACTAATCGGCGCATTTTAGGTTACGGCTGATATGAACCATCGTAATAGCGGAATTTCGCTCCACGATTATTTAAAAATATAGTCTACCTAACTCCTGCATGTAGGGGTGTCTACAATGACTACATGTATAGAATTTGGATGGAACCTACTAGGTGTCAACTTAGAAGTTACTATAGCATAGGAGTATGGGATAATAATGGATTATATTTATATAAATAAACCGCTTGAGACCTCTCCCACCCTAGGGAAATCCTCAACAACATAGAGGGTTTCACAATTTCCTAATTAGGTCATATACTGCAAGTCACCTCTTGTGAGGGGTAGGTGCATGAAATATGGTCTGTCAACTGCAGGCACCCCTCAATCGATATAGGTCAATAATCGATTTCTAGAATTTCTTGAATTTGGCTCACATATTACAAATACATATAGTACAACAATGAAAAAAAACGGCTACCTTTATCTAGAAGAACACTGAAATATTTTCTTTTTCACGCTCGCTGACCGACAGCTGTCATAATGTTCGTTTTAAACTGTTCCAGGTCGTCACATTTCCTCTTCAGCTCCCCCTTTTCTGACTGCAAGCTCTCAACTTCGGTTTTGAGACGGAGGTTCTCCGTCTCCAGGTCGCATTTCTCTTCTTTATAAACGCGCAGTTGGTCACCTGTTGAAGTCAACTTTTGCTTCATTTGAGACATTTCTTTGAAAAGCCTATCGCGTTGCTCGACTAAAGCTTGTGTCATTACTTGATTCATGTTTTGTTGGGTTTCAGGCGACAAATATATCTCCATGCCTTCAAAATGGTGTTGGATATTATGTGAAACTTTTGGAGAACTGGATTCTTGTACTGTGCACGTATGGCAATTCTCCTGGTTTCCTTGCAACGTATTCGTCATTGAGACATCAGTAGCATGTGGACCGGTAGAGAGCAGAGGGGTTTCGCCCTCCATACGAGTATTTGCAGGGCCATTTTCGACTTGAGGAGCCTTGATCTGCTGGTCGGACGGTTTGGCAGGTCTCCTTCTAGGGTCGCGTGATACTTGGCGATCAGTGATTCGAGCTCTTTTTGCCTGGTGCCTTGTATGAGTCTAACAAAAACCCCTAGTATGTATTCTCTGACCAAATTACATACCTGGGGACGAGCTCGTTCCGAATAAGGAATATCCTCTCCCGAGCTGGTACAGTCGCTTTGATTTAATCTAAACGAGGCTGACTTGGGCGTTTCAGGACGAGTTGCCTATGTCACTCAATTAGTGTCTTCCAGTCCACGAAACTCTCCCAGCAAGGGTGATGTGGGAGTAGGTAGAGACCTTTTGCATATTCTCGCTGGCGTTCATCCCGAGCTTCAATCTGAATTCCTTTTTGAGTGTAGTTAGCAGAAAGAACACTGAGTTCAATCACCACCTAGGAATTACCGAATATTTCTTCTGGATATCGGATCCCTTCCAACCAGGGTAGTATTTCTGCTCAGTGAAAGGTCAATATTTTTCACGTTTTTCCCGTGGGGTGGGGGCTAGATAGATATACCCCTGAAAATTCTTTCCAAGTAATAGTCGAGTCTCTATCTCTTTGAGATAATAGGAGCTTCTTATCCTCGTCACTCCACCGGCGGTAACGCCTTTTGGGTCTTGGTGTTGGGGAGTGTGAATCAAGTGCAGCAAGATCTTCTGGTGGCATGAAAAACGTCACAAAAAGAGACTTCTTGGGCTGACTAGGACTCATTACCTTGACTTTCGTATGCGTCGGCCATTGGTCGAAGGTTAACAATGGTTAGGCAAGAAATCCCCGGTGATGGCCGAGGTTTTTATATACACTGGATATTGGAATAGGAGAGAAATCAAAAGAAAACGAAGACTCCTAAGAAAAACAAAAGAGGAAAAGAGAACAAGCGTGATCCCCCACACCGCTGTCGAATAGCCTGGGTCCCGGCAAGTTTTCAACCAGGGGTATATGTTGTGGTGTCTGCCTTGGCTGGGTGTTGAAAAGCGCACTGGCGAGAAAAAGAAAAAGGAAACCGCCACCCACGTAGATACTAGTTGGATAAGGAGGCAATCAGTCGTCGATTGTCCGTCTTTTTTAGTATCGACGAGACAGTCCTGCGCCAAAATCCTGCGCCGCAAACCAACATTCGAAGACCAAAGCGAAGAAGAACAAAATCGATAGGCTCTGGCCACGCGAAGATAGCATGGCGAGTGGAGACATGCCCTTGTGGTCGCGGCATCGTGGAATAACACAATTTTTACGCGCCAATGACATTGAGCTGGCTGATAGCCTTGTGTCACCAGCTTTGGCCTCAGCCTTCTCATGGTGAGTTCAGAAACGGCGCTAGGGACGGACTAATGAAATAGCCCTGTCACGACCCAAACTCAACGTGCCCGATGGATCAGGGTTTTCTTTGTTCATCGTGCGAGTTTTCTGAATTAGCCCGCGAAGCCGGGCAAATGACCTGCGCGGATGGAGGACACCATTTCCTAATCCGGTAATTTCGGCGTGGCACACTCGCGCAGCCTTGTTTTCCCATTATTATGACCATCCATTTCATGCAAGGGACATGTCTCATTTCCCGGCTCTCGCCATTTCGGCGTCTATTTTTCAGGGGGAGCCATGCGGTGTTTGATGGATAAAAGTAGCCATGCCGCATTGGCTAAGCGAAGCACGATTCAGGAGTCCAGACAGTCTCAACGGGACAGGGATCCTAGGTTCTAGACTGCGCGCTGAAGCAAGATCCAAAACCATAATGGACAATGATTTGAAAACCGTAACTTTGCAGACGTGGACAAGTGACATGGTTCTCGGAAAATCGCGGCAACAGTGGAGGAATATCGTGCCATCCTAGTTTCCGAATACCACATAGATAATAATAAGGACTGGTGGGGTAATTTTGGGTACTGATAGCGGTGAAATCACACAGTTGAAAACCGTGAGTTGTACTATGACCGATGTACACAACTTTTGATTTAGTTCTCTACACCACCTACCTCGATATCGGAGTCGACAGCTTTCAAGCTCGAGAACATTACAACTTTCAAAATAAGGTCCTCAATTGTCGTAAACCGTTCTCGGTTGCCAGGTTGCAGTAGATACGACTGGCTATACAAGTCACTTCTTGTTAAAACTGTCGTGGCATATAGTTTCGTAGCTAGCCATCCTCTGAAAAGACACTGTACTGAAATATAGCCTCAATACAGGATGAGGGGCGAGGGTCCCGCCGCACGACCACCAAACTTATGCATCCCCCGCCACTTTTGAATGCACAGCATGCCTCGTCCAAGGCTGAAAAACAGTAAGCCCTCGACATTAAAGTTTGATCGTTGTGATGTATTGATATCTCAGGGGGCTGACAACTCATCAAGGATGGTCGGTCACTGACTAAATTGACTGAGCTTGAATGACGCGAACTGACCGCCGTCAACTGTAGCGAGACCTGTCGGTTTCGAAAGGTGAAGTGTGCGTTTGAATTTCTTGTTAAAAATTCGAGCGAATAAGATTATTTACTCTATCGTCCAGGCGACGGCCAACACCCGATTTGTGACATTTGTCGCAAAACTGGGCGACAGTGCGAGTGGGAGGTGAGTTTTCACCTTTCACCTATAATAATGAGTCTCTGATTGGGCATGTGTATTCAAGGCGGAGAAAGAGAGTAGCATTCCTCAAATACATGTTACTATTGTCCTATTTTAGTGCTAACCATAAGAAGACCAGTTCTCTAACTTTCGAGAGAGCACCCCTCCGTCTCCCGATCGGCCCTCGCAGGCGCTCTCCAATGCCTTCATTTCCACCCTGTATCGCCACTACATCACCACGCTTGCGCCCTGGTACGACCTAAACGACTCTCAGCGCCGCTTTCAAGACCTCGTCTCTCTAGAGTCACTATCCAATCCGCTCCTTTTCAGCGCTATTCTCGCATTTTCGTGCATCCATCTGTACCGACGCTCCGGTGACGATGAATACTATCTCTACGTTGCCGAGTTTTATCATCTGCAAAGCATTCAAAAATTGATTGCTCTCACTGATGATTTGAGCTCGTTTCATTTTGATGGGGCTACTCTTGCAGTGACCTGCCTGTTGAGGAGTTATGAAATTTTAGCTCGTTCGTCTCAACAATAACCCTTCAACGAAAACACAGCTGATAAGTTATGCCAGAAAACGTGGCGACGCAGAGCCATCTCCTCGGATCGTCGTCCTTTCTTCGAGACCAGCAGATCCATATCAGCGCCTCGGATCTGCTCAGTGCCGGTTTCTGGAATTATCTTCGGGAGGACATCACCGTTGCACTTGTTGAGAAACGACGACTCAAAATCGAGCTTGATCAGATCCATATACCGTATTCTCCTGCCCGTGATGACGAGAGGGCTAATTTGATTAGTCTGTTACTCGGCAGAGCAATAAATGTCTCTTTTGGAGACAGGTCTAGGCTGGACGCAGAGGAATTGAGAAATTTGGAGTCAGAAGCGGCTCAATGGAAAAACGATCTACCATCTTCATTTGACCCGATAGAGTCAAGCCAGATCACAAACACAGATGACTTTCCTATACTGTGGCTGTATCATGGCTGGCACAGTAAGTTTGTTCCCTCCGGCGCTATGACATGAACATACAACTCAAAAAGGGAATTTTATAGTCGCCGCCTTGCAATATTACTACACCCTCCAAGCCATCTTCTGTCTCGTATCACTCACAACCATGAACGACACCAGAGCAGACCCATCGTCGTCTGGTATGCTGCAAACCGCATCAAATCTCCTCACGAGTGCTCCACGAATATTAGACAAAATCGAAGATTATGCCACTCGGGTATGTGCCTTGGCAATCTCGAATGACTGCGATGCAGCACGCGTGAATGCGTTTGGGCCGACGGCTTTTTGTATGTAAATTTCCATTTTTTTAAGGTTTTGTTTCTGTTTGGATGCTCACTCATGCTGCTAGGCGGCGCATACCTGAGAAACAAGACGCAACGGGCCCGACTCGTCGACGAGCTCAAAGGATGGGAAGAACGCACTGGATGGCCAGCTGAGAGTATATTGCTAGTATTACAAAATGCTTGGGATGATTGATACATGATGAATTCGTGTGATAATTGCTGGCACTATCCCGTGCCCGAATAGGAAATAATATAGAAACATGGCTATACGTACATTTGAAAAATATCATAATCACCTTGAACATCTCATCCCCAATCAAGCTGATACCCTGACAAGGATAAATAATAAAAGTAGTGGGCGCTTCCCCACAAGGTAGTTATTCCCAAGGGACCTTTGACGAAAGAAATATGGCGGAGCAAAACGACACCTACTCAAAAAGAATTCTACCGAAAGAGCCTGCCAATAACCCCCGAGGCAAGGTTCGACGCAATACCCCCCGAAAGCGCACTATTCGCAAACGTACTGGCTTGGCTGAAGCGATCACACCGCGAAAAGGCCAGAGTGTTTGTAATGGTCAAGACCAGCGCAATTGCTAGAAAGTGTCAACGTTAGTTTGAAACCCAAACCTCAAATCCAAGAGTGAGACCCTTGTGTGTGTGTGTGTATACATACCGACTAAACTCAGCCAAATGACATTCTGCATGCGCACAAGAGCGAAAATAGCCAATGCGATCCACAGAGCGGGCGTAGAATAGAGACTGAGCCAGAAGAAGCGCTTGTCGGTGGCGGTGATGGTGCGGGTGTTTGGTTCACAGCTCTCAAAGACCCAGTGAGAATCTCCGGTAGAAGTGTTGACCTCGTTCCACCAGCGAAGACCGACCAGGCGTCGTCCGGCGATGTTTTTGAGGTAGTAAAAGTCGGCGGCGAGGAGGAGGAGGGTGACGATGAAAGTGAGAATACTGCGAAGGAGGGGTGTGTTAATACATGCAGGATTGGCTGGAAATAGGCGTGACATACAATTTCCCAATGAACAGGAACCCAAAGAGGTACATCAAAAGACTTCCTGTAGGGTTTATAGTCAGATGGCAGTTAGGTTGAGCAATAGATCACGCGCAGGCTCACCGATTCGAAAGCCGAGGAAGAAAAGCAGGGTGATGGGATGGGCGCTGAGGCGCCAATTCAGGTCGCCCTGCTGCTGTGCTGCGGGTTGGTCCATGGCGTGTGCCCGAGAAATAGTCTTGTGCTCATCAAGCGTTGAACTGAACTGAACTGTTGATGCTGAGTTGTGCCTGTGCAGCTAAGGTTGCGTGTCAATTCGGGGCGGTCGGGCGCGGCAGAATGGACCCATAATATATACAACATTCCAACCACAATATGCATACACTAAGATCTAGTTAATGTTCTAAATGGATTCTAAATGAATTCCTGTAATATGGCCAATTGAATGATATCTCCCAAATAAATTACTGAAAGACAAGAGCCCTTCGTTCTTCTACTTCAGGTTCTTTGGGTCAGAGTCACATTGAAACTAGTCCAAGAGCCTTCTAGCATCAATATAATCAACACATATACCACATAGCCAATTGTATCATCAATCCATCTATTCATACCTGAAATAAATAGTCGGCTATATGACGTTGCCCAAAACGGCTTCTGCGTCGGCCCGCCGAGTGGAGAAAAGAAGCCGAGGCCAATCAGGACTACATCTTGTTTCCTGTCCACATGGACGCTGCTTCTGTTTTTCCCTCTGTCAACTCTTGTATATATGCCAGCTCTTGATATTGTATAGCATCAACTGCCATGGCCTCGTCACTCGCTAGGAACTCGCTCAGACGAGCGCTGCTCTACGGTAAGTAAGCCATCATCACATTCGGGGTATTCCCCGCATTTGTCTATTCCCAGTACCGTAGTATCAAAAGCTATGGCTATGGTTATGGCCAATTGATTCTGCCCCCTACTAACAGCTACCTCCAGTCCCTGGCTCGTCCCAGAGATTCCTCGACAAATCCCGTTCTCTGGCAGCAGACTGTGTCGCGTATGACCTCGAAGACAGCGTCACTCCGCACAAAAAGGCCGAGGCCCGGCAGCTCGTGCGGAGAGCCATCGACGAGTCGCCTCCACCACATATTCGCGAGCGCGCGGTGCGCATCAACTCGGTCGATAGTGGGCTGGCCTTGGGTGATCTGACCGAAGTTGTAAGCTCAACGGATTCACTCTACATGCATTTGACCAGAAAATTGATTTGTTGATAGTTGAAATCGCCAAACCTGACAACCCTTGTCGTCCCCAAAGTCAATTCGGCTTCAGACCTCACTTTCATCCACGATGTCATCACGCATACTCTAGGCGACTCGGCGTCTTCGCGGCCCCCGATTTCCGTTCTGGCTCTGGTCGAGTCTGCCAAATCGATTACCAATCTGAATGAAATCTGCAGGGCCAGTCCTCTTCTCCAGGGCCTGATCTTTGCCGCCGAGGACTTTGCTCTCGATCTAAGTATTACGCGGACGCCATCACTGAGTGAATTCTTGTTTGCGAGATCGGCCATTGTGACCGCTGCCAGAGCGCACGATCTGCCCTCGACAATCGACCTGGTCTGCACATCGTACAAATCCGCAGACCCAGCACACAAGGGCCCGCCACCGGTGCTAGAAGAAGAGTCTCGAGGCGGAAAGCGACTAGGGTTCAATGGAAAGCAGTGCATCCACCCGACCCAAGTCGAGACTGTGCAGCGCGTGTTTAGTCCCGAAGCTGAAGAAGCCGAATGGGCTGTGAGAGTGGTGATTGCCGACGCCAAAGCGGCGCAGGCGGGCAGAGGCGCGTGGTCACTAGATGGGAAAATGATTGATGTCCCCGTGGCTGAAAAGGCCAAGGCGATTGTACGTCGAGCAGAGGCGTGCGGATTGGATGTCTCTAGTCTACGGGAGCAATGGAAGGGACAGGAGCCCGAGTAAATTTTAGAATTTGTTTTGCATATCAGGTCTTTCACTAAGCTAGCTAGATCCTTCGCTATACCGTTTGTAGGTAGAATTGAGAGGAGATACAGGACTAATTCGGTCTAAATGCCGTAAGAAAATCGCCAGAAAGAAGAAAACATAATAAGTAATTCATAAAGGTGTAGGATAGCAGACCTAGACGACCTGTGGATTTGCGTTTGTTGTTGTTTTCGCCCAATATAGTTGCGATGAGATCCGATCAGGGTGAGGGTATGATCACTTTGGAGCAATATCTTCACGTTTCAATAGCTGAATCTTTCCAGTTGTAGGGGCTGTTTGTCGTTCGCTTCCCTCGGTCTGGCTGTCGGTTGCACTCTGTTTATTCGTCATGGATTTGTCATAACTCGTTGGATCGATCCCAAGTACACCGCCGACGTATCCCCCGCGTTCTCCGGGGACGCTGAATTCACGAAACACGTACTTCCATTCATGAAGCCACACCTTGACGGCCTTTCCGACCTTGTCTTTCCCGTTCTTGGAGTGGTGCCCCGTGCCGGTGATGGCATACAGTGTGCGTTCTTCATGGGCGTGTTTCAGCAGTATTTTTTCGAGGTAATCGACGGCTTCTTCAGGGTGAAGACCGTGGAGATCGACGTAAAGTTCCTCACTGGCATCATCCAGCCCGTTGGTTGTAAGGTGCTGATTACGCTCATCATAAAGATACCGGGCCGCCTCCCTATGACATTTCCGCATAGCTTCGTTTTCGGCTTGACCCCGGAGCGACAAGGCCTTGGCAGCTCTCGAGTCATTGCGATTCCACGCCTGTGCAGCACTGGATTGTGTGTGTGTGAGAACGTGATCAACAAAATGGTCCGGGGGAGAAAAAACTTACCTTTGTAAGAATTTATTACGCACGGTGCCATGGCGTATGGCATCCGTGCGGTATTTAATGTATTGCTGGTTGGCTCTGGCGCCAGTCTCGAGCCAAGGGATATTCTTCGGCGCTGGAATCGCCATGGCTGCAGCGCTGAGTTCTCGTGCTTTCACGCTTTCCTTCCCAGGTTTTGCGCCTTTGGCCTTGACTGCTCCTTGCGGAGACATTCGGACTACATCAGCCAGCGAACTTGGTCCGATATCTTTATTATTGTTATTGTTGTTATGGCCACCTCTTTTTCCATGGTGTTTCTTGCCCGATGCTTTGGCAGACACGGCCGAGAGTGTTGGGAAAGCTTCCGGGTCATCGACTGATAGTGGAGACGGGTTCATATCACGTTGTTGATGGCGGCTTGTTGGACGAGAGTGAGGACGGCTTATAGTCATACCGTTGTTCCTTCGTCCTCCCGCCAAAGGTGAGGAACTGCCATTAGGGTCAGTGACTAGAACGTGGTTTGGGTGCTTTCTGGCATATGGAGATGGCCATTGTTCTACGCCGCCTGCGGAAGACTGCAAAGCCGGAAAAGCGTCGCGGCTGTTTTCTAGCTGGAAGGATGCTTGGGGACTGGAGGCTGGTTGACTAGGTCCATCCGTGATGTTTAAACCGCCTATCGTACTTGTGGGATCATGTGAAAATGGGCATCCATCGCCAGCTAGACAGTTCCCCATCACCCAGTACCTGTTTGTCGGGTTAGTTTTACTTTTTGCTTCTAAATGAATATTCATTTCCCGACGCCTTACTTGCAGATATGACCAGTCAGATCGTGACTGTAACTACAGTCCGCCCTCAAACACGCTCCCGTCGATAGCCAGTACTTGCACGGGGGGGCTGGAGAATTGCCAGACGGGGTAACCGGGCGTGACTGGTCCATTGTCATAGATTTGCCGATGAGAATGCGGCGACCGTCCGACTTTTGGTTATCCTGCTTCGAATCCTGTGAAAGCGCGGCAATGGTAGCGCCGAGGTCGTAACTATGTGCTTCCAAAGCCGTTTCAATTTCTTCGTTGGTTTTCTTATCTCCTAGCACTGAGCGCAGAATATCGTGGGGGCTCATATCGGGTATGAATTCAGGAGCAGAGGCGCTCAGTCCGCCGATGGAGGAGGTTACACTGGTGGCATCGTCTGCGACCAGCCAGTCGACGTTGGTTTCGCTTCCAAAGTCGCCGTAGGCCTCGGACGTGGGGCTCTGATCCGAGAACTCGTAGGCGTTCAAGCTGGGCGAGTGTGGGATAGGCTGCGCGAAAGCCAGTCGAGGCGAAGGGCGCGGAGAGGTGAAAGGGGAAACGGTGGACGAGCGAGGGCCTCGTGAGAGACCAACGCGGGCAAGGTGAAAGCCGGAAGGACCCGCTGGGCTCGTACCGGTCATCGAGGGCGATGACATTGGGGTAGCTGATCGTGCGACTTGCCATGGCGCTGGCGACGAGCGGCGGATGATGGTGTGTCGACTGGGAGGTGACGCATCTGGCTGGGCCTGGTTGCGCTGGCGCCACAGGATATCCAGCACCGCGTTTTCCAAGGCCGGGCCTGCGAGGGTTGTTTTCTGGCGCAGCAGATCCTCGATCTGCTCGGTCTGCTCCTCATCGTCGAGATCGGTGTTGTGGAAGATTGACTGGCAGAGGTCAAACAGCTCGTCGGAGGCCATGCTTGGGGGTCCCGCTAAAGCCGGGAAGTCCTGGAGAAGCTGAGAAGAAAAGAAGAAGCAGAAGACAACAAAACAGGCTAGTGAGCGCAGTGAGAGAAAAAGAACAAAGATGCAAGATGGTTGGGCTGAGTTGGCTGATGCGCGAGTCGAGTCGAGTCGAGACGAGTCGACAAACAAGATGATAGTCTGGCGGGGGGGGAAGATTCACAGGGGCAATGACAATGACGCAGGAGGGCCAGGCATTAAGGTACCCAGCAATAGTCACATTGTATCTGGCGTGTGCAGTGCATAATATCAGAGAGACGACAAAGCAAGAAGGAGACGAGGCGCGACAATCAACAATCGACGGGCAAACAATGGAGAAGGTGAGGAGGAGGCTAAGATGGGCACAGCTGTGGAGGACAGATGTGGGTTCAGCGCGAAGATAAGTAGCGCAGCACTAGATCTGTCGAGACTCTTCGCCTGCACGGCGCGATTGGCCGCTTTTTCTCGCTCTGCCAGCTTATTGCGTATACTCAGTACTGTGTGTTCTTGCGAATATGCGATAGATACACTGGCCGAGGCCACCCCGCACTAGGCCACGCCATTGTCTGAGAATCCGACCAGCGCGCGCTCTGATCACTCATGTCTTGACTGTGCAGTACAATGCCTGATCTCGTCTGCATTCGCCAGAAGCAGCCAGATCCAGGCTCTACACAAGATGCCAATAATCATCCGAAACTCGCCTCTGCCGTTCTCTGTGCAGCGTCTAATTCTTGTCTAATTCTTCTCTTATTTATGAATCCCAAATCAAGCAAAACAATGACGTTTTCATCCGGTAACGCCAGAACGCGTAATTCTACGGGCCAAAGGCTAAAGAACCGGCGACGGAACGGCCCTGTGACAGTACCGGTAACGATACGCCGCCTTCTCTCAACCTCCGCCGGCTCCGAGAAGGCTGTGCTCAACTTTATCACAACTCCCATTTCTCCCAGTATGCACTTGCGCTGACGGTGCAAAGTCAAGAGCTGACACTATCAGCACCCTCCGGATACGCATTAACCACCGCATCCTTCTCGATTACACCATTACGCATTCCCCATGACCTGTCGGCTCAACGAGAGCTAGGAACATAGCTCTCTCTCTCTCTCTCACCCCGATCCCACCGAGATTTCTTGGGCTCTATTTGAAGTCGCAACAGTCAATAATAGTCACCCTGCGCGCGAGCCCACAATCCCCATTTAGAATAGAAATGCCTGCCGACTACGAATCTACCGCCCGGGCCCTGTCCCTTCCAGTCTCCGAACCCCCCGAAGAGACCGAGTCGCCCTTATTTGCCGGCATTCGTCCGCCATGGAGTCAATCACCATTGACGAGACGCGGCTCGCTGCCTCTCTCCGCCAGAGACGCAGTCTCATTCCGAGACCGCATGATCAACAAGGCCGAATCCATGCATCGCACATTGAGGGAACGGTGGAGTAAGATGACTCTCAAGCAGAAGCTTGTAGCCGCGCTGGCCGGATTCTTGAGTGCCGTGGCAGGCTTGGCGTTTATGATTTTTGCTGGTCAGATCTTTGTCTGGCTAGGACCGGTCGCTGAGAAATGGGAGCACGCGCCCTTGGCCTACTTTGTCGTATGGGTGTCTGTCATTCTTGTCTCGTTTCCTCCCATGGTGGGCTGGTCGACACTGGGCACTATTTCTGGCTTTCTTTTTGGCTTCTGGAAAGGGTACGTCTTTTGTGGTCTTTCTCTTTCGTGAGATGCTAACCATGCTGCAGATGGATTGTTTTCTCTACTGCCACTGTAGTTGGCTCGACTCTTTCTATAATATTATCACGCACGGTGCTGTCGAACCTGGTTCATCGGTTGCTAGAGCACGACAAACGATTTGCCGCGCTTGCACTGACACTCAAATATGACGGCCTCAAACTTTTATGCATGATTCGACTATGCCCCCTGCCATATTCAATTTGCAATGGCGCCATGTCGACGTTTCCCACTGTCCAGCCACTCAGCTACGGGCTGGCTACTGCAATTATATCGCCAAAGTTTATGGTGACTGCTTTCATTGGCAGCCGGATACGAGTGTTGTCGGAGAATAACGAAGAGATGAGCGCGGGATCCAAAGCAATAAACATTATCAGCATTTTGGTTTCTATTACAGTTGGTATTGGCACTGGTATATATATCTATAGGAGGTAAGTCTATCTTTGCCATATCCGTTGTTTTTCCCCGCAACAAACACTAACAAACATCAGAACGCTGGCGCGTGCGCAGGAGCTCGAGGAACAAGAACGAGCCGGCATCCGACAATCATTAGACAACGACCACGCTGCAGGGCGTCGTCGCCATAGCTTCTCAGACGACCGGGACGAGAACACAGCGGCCACAACGCTGGCCCGCGATGAGGAGGAACGGCTTGGGTTTCACGATTTTGATGAAGACCATGTAGACCTTGTTGTTGAGGGAGATGACTTGAACGTTCACGGCAACAGACCGTACCAAGACGAGTTCACTGATAACGACTCTGATGTCTTCCAAGACGGTGACGGGCCGGAATCGGAATCTTTCGGTCTCCATACCCACGTACGGAATTAGAGAATAAATGATGTTCCTGACTTGAATTGTATATCTTCGTATTGATGGCTTCGTAGTGGTTTCATCGTAGATGCGATCAATTGATGTCGGCTCTGGCAGGAATCATTCGTCCAATGCGACTCCAAGTCTCATCTATCAATAGATAGATCCTAGAGTCATTGGCAGAAAATTATTTAGACCTTTTCTTTCCTGCTTTGTTTCCGTACTTTTTTCCATCACCTCCGCCTCCCCCTCCGCTTATGCGGCCACCACCACCAGATATACTGGTAATATTACGCACGTCATCATCTTGCGAGCCGCGCTGTTTCTTCCTCTCGGCCTTTCTCATGGCTGCTGCTTGTGCCGGGTCCGTAGAATCCTCATTTTCATCTTGCTGTGTCTAAGGCAATGTCAGCAAAGGTTTCTCCCCCCGAAGCCAAGTCACAGTAATAGTATACTCACCAAGTTATAAGCCTTCTTTTTTGGTTTGAAATTACCAAAACTCATTCTCCCACTATCTTCGAATTCACCATCCAGTGAATCAGCCGCTACAATAACGGGCTGTGCCGCTCCAGGAAACCCGCCAGAGCCGTGAAAATTCAAAACCCATTCGGACTCGCCGGCTTCGGCTGCCTGGCGAGCAACTGCCTCTGCACGTTTTCGTTCCTCAGCTGCGAGAGCATCATTGACGGCTTCTAGATCGGAGTTGGGCGCGGGGCTGCTGGGTGCGGACAAGCGCGCTCGCTTGGGCGAGGGTGTCTGAGGGTCGTTGTCGATTGATGCTTGAGCAGCTGAGGCTGCTGATCTTTGCATAAACTGGTATGCGATGTTAGTATACGAATAATTGAAGTCATGACCTTTCTTTCGCCTGTCGTACCTTCATTGTGAGCAGCCGGGAAGACATTCCCTTTGCCGCTTTCGGCGTTGTGTTGGCAGACATTGTGAGAGCGTCTTGCGTAACTTTGTGTGCTGTAAAAGACAAGCCGTAAATCCTTCTCTCTCTCACACACTCGATACGCGGCTGGGTTTGTTCGTGTCTTTCGGAGAAAAGACGAAGAAATAATTATTTGACAATAATTTCATGCACGAAACGGCAAGCGGGTCGCTGCCCAGCGAAGTGATTGGCCCCACCCGGCAGCCGCCGAGCTTGGTCAAACCTCGAAACTCCCGCCGCCTTCGCCAACATCAACGTTGACCTCCTCCTGGGAACCATCGCGCGACAGCAGGCCATACCACCCCCGACACAATGCTCTCCTCAGCCAGGACCCGAATCGCCTCTGCCGCGCTGTCGGCCGCTCGGCCCGGGCGATTGGCTACAACCAGGGCCTCGTACTCTGTGAGCGCCTCTCGCTTCAACGAGAACACCCTCCGGCCCAACGACCCGGCGGCACCCAGAAAGCCCGTGCCAAACGTCTCTGCTACCAATGCCGTCCCTGTGGAATCAGTGGGTGCTTTTGATGGGAGACTGGCCGAAACCCCCGAGGCCGGCGAGCGCAGTCGCGAGCTGCAGGCCCCTAACCGTGCGTCGACCTGGGCCAAGAACCAGGCCCCGAGAGAAGAGGCCATGACCGGTCCGCGATTCGAGCAGACAATCATGGAGCTCCAGGTGAGTTTTTTGCTGTCTGGGTTAATTGACCGGTTGAGGAAGGGTCGCCACCAATTGGGCCAGATCATCCTTGAATCACACAGCTTCTAACGATACTGCAAACAGCCTCAACCGTATGCGGCCATCGAACTCATTCATCAACAACCCGTCCGGTGGTCAAAGAGCCGAGTTGTCTCTTGCGATGGTGGCGGTGGTCCCCACGGCCACCCACGCATCTTCATCAACACCGACAAGCCTGAGATTGCTACATGCGGATACTGCGGTCTTCCTTTTGTGCGTTGAGTATCTTCCTATACAGCTATAATACTCTCGAGCTAACAAGAACCAGGCCCAAGAGAAACACAAGGCCTACCTCAAGTCCCTGCCCAGCACCTCATACCCTCTCGAACCTACTGGCCACCCCGCCGAGGTGGAGGAGTCTCAACGAGTCACCGATGGGGCTTTTGAGCAGCGATGAGCACTAGAAATATATCATCATTCCCGTCGTGCTTTTGAGTTATTTCCCTTTGTCAGTGGCGTCGACAACTGATTTTCCTTTTTTCCGTCTTGAATTTATGAACCAGAGAGCATGCTCCATACAATTGTATATTTATCTGAAGAGCATCTAAAATCTTAGACAGTAGCTTTACCACATAAGAATCTTGGACCCTCCATACTAAAGTCGTTGACCCAGATACTAACGCCGTATACTGATTTATCCGTTTAATACTATCTCTCAAAGCCTCTGTCGTTGTTCAAGTCAATTCTTCTCTCCCTGGATGGTCGCAACCACCTTTCTCGAATGCCTGCTTGCTCGAAACTCCAAGTACCAAATCCCCTGCCACGTGCCCGTTGCCAGACGCCCATTCGAAATCGGAATTGTCACACTTGCTCCCACGAGCGCTGATTTGATATGTGCCTGCCATTTAGTTCCAATCAGTATTGCCATTTCTACCAAGTAACTAAACCACAAGAGAGAGTTGTACCGGCATGTCATCTTCCCCCTCCGCACTATGCCTATACAGGTTCCCCTTCTTATCATACGGCGCAATCCGATCCAGCGCATCGCTCATATCGGCGCGCACATCCTCGTCCCAGTTCTCATTGAGCGAGAGCGCGCACGAGGTGTGTTGGATGAATAGCGTGAGGAGGCCAACTTTGTAGTTTTTGATTTCGGGCAGTTCGTTGAGCACAGTGTCTGTGATGAGATAGCTGCCGCGAGAGCGCGAGGGGAGCGCGAATTGTTTCTGGAACCAGGACATGGTTGCTGTTGATGGTGGTGGTGGTGGTGGGTGGGAGAAAGGCGATAAGATCAGAGTTGGAAGACGGCCGATGAAGAAGCCTGGGAAGAGGGCAAAGAGGATTAGCGACTCTGCTATTGCGAATTTCACGAAGAAAGAGGGCATATAAAAAAAAATTGTCGTGAGGTGGGAGGAGATGTCTAATTGACTTTACGTGGATGAAGTATGGTGGGGAACCATGTCCCGCTTCCGACGTCATTTTGTCTCCCGGCTTACTTAGCTTGTTTGAGGTTTGAAATGCCAATCGCATTTGTAGTATTGCTAATTGCTAATAGCTAATAATACACTATTTGCTAGGGGGGAAAAAAAAGAATAGGCAAGGAAATCGGGATTCGTCTTGATAGCCAAATCCAACACATTCCTGCTGTTTTGAAGTGTAAACTCTCCAATAAACTCCCTTGAGAATGCCAAACGTGGATCGTGATTCGTACAGTGAAGTTTCCGGTCGTATTAGTTTTAAGAAGCAAGGATACCGCCTAGCTGAACTTGGTAATCGTGAAGAAAAAAAATCATGAAAAAAAAGGTTATGATTGACACCTGATACAAGAATTGATCAAATGCATGGCCAAGACTCTGAGAGATGGCGTGTTATGCTTGCCGCTCTATGTTTCGCAGTAGACTCCCCTCGGCAAATTGGCTCGTGGGCGTCAAGTCAAGTAGAGGACGAGTAGCCTGGCGATGGCCGGTTGCGACTCCACGACCAACTCCCGTGCTGGCATGTACATGGCCAGTCTGAGCCAGGAGACCGTTCGGCATGAATGGAGAGTTGGATGAGTTTGAAAAATCGCGTTGCTGTGTACTCCTTACGGTATTACCCCGACGTGGAGCAATCGACGCAGCGGACGACTCGTTGGCGGTAGATGGCCGAGCCAGCTCTCGTTTCCATGTCGTTGCCGGTGGGATGTCAGGCACTCCGGGGATAGACTCGTATCCGGTAGCACCCTCCACAAGGGGCACACCTGCTTCGATTCTAACTCCATGGCCTTTTCGTGAGTGCTGAGGCGGCTCCTGATAGACGGGTGTCAAGTCGATGAGCGGTTTAGGCTTCTGACGAACAGAGCTTGATCGAGAATGCGAGACTCCCTCAGGCTGGTGAGGCGCGCGCACAGCGTGATGGGTTGAAGAGTTGCTAAGAGCGTTCGAGGACTGGCTGGGAGGTGCTTGATTCATGTTCATCAGGAGCCCGTGTGACATGAAGGGATCGTTGTTATTCGCTTCTCTAGCCTCACGCTCACGCTGCGCAGTCTGCCTCTGGCTGTATGTCCTGCCAAGAAGACTATCTGGTGAAAAAGTGGCATCATCATCGTGATCAGAAGAAGAGATGCTTAGAAGGTCAACTTTGGGCAGATTGGAAGGAAATGCAGAAGGAGGAGGTGCATTTTGTCGCGCTTTTTTGTTGCGTAGGAAAAGATCTCGCGTGTTGGCAGGTGGATTGGCAGACTCGATGCTGTGCTTGTCAGATCCTTTCCCATCAATGTCTGCATTCCGACCAAAATCCACCAGCGGCTTCGAGCCCAGCTGAAAGGGGAGTGAGTCGGTTGGTTGCTGGTGTCCATAATGGAGTGGATCCTGCAAGTCTGTTGGTAGCAAGCTGGTTTGGGTGTTCATTGATTCCTGGTACTTTTCATCCAGCTTCACGACATGCGCAAGGTACCAGCTGCGCCAGCCATGCACAGCGTCGTGCCAGCTTTCTGCTACGTTGGAATCGTTTGTCGCAAAAAAGTGTACAAAGTTTTCCGTAGAAATAAACATGGACGACTTCTGCTGGCTCTTGACGGCAAAGCAGATTTTTTTAGGAGGCTTCAACTTTTTCGAGAGCTGATGAGCGCTTGGCGTGTAGATGTCAAAGTCGGAAATGTGACAGATGTTAGTGAAATCCTTGGCCTCTTTTGCATTTGCCTTTTTGGAAACCACAACCTGTCCATCAGAGCGCAGAGTGACGTAGCGTTTATCCCATTTTCCGGGCTTTGATGAATGGTAAAGATAAAGGGTGGCGTCAGCAGGCTGCCTTGATGGTGCAGCTTTCAACTCCAAATTTTTGTGCTGTGGAGACTCGCAAACGACGAGCGAGTTTGCATCGTCGGTTGCCCACGAGTTCAGAACGTCGCGGATATGCTCGTAGCGCCGGAGGGGTCTTTCGAGGCCGAGCGAAGAGAAGGTTTCGAGCAGAATGGCAGTCTTGGGATCAATGCGCTCAGACAAGCATGCAACGGTGGAGTAGATCAGATCCTTGGCCCGGGTGGTCGGCGTCACAGGCAGATCGAAAGAAGTCGAGTTGTACCGGACCAAAACCCTTCGTTCGCCAGCAGCATTGACAGCCGACAGAGGAGCATCGATGCCGGGGACAATGCCTTTTCCATTGGGCTCGATGCTGCCCTTTTTGACGTCTGGGGCTCGCAAGGGGTCGGCGGAGGTCTTTTGGCGCGACAAGCCCAGCTTCTCTTTCCACGAGGCGCGTCGTTGGTGGTGATGGCTGCTCTCCGGCTTCAGCAGGTAATCGCGAGATGCAGCAGGCGCACGTGCAGCTGCCGGCTGGGGTCCTTCCGCCATGGTCAGCGTGCGCATGGCCTCCTCCCGCAGTCGCGCCTTCTCGGCCTCGGACAGTTCTTCTTCTTCTTCTTCCACCTCCTCTTTGCTCTCGGTGCCTCTGGAGCTTGTCTCGTGGCTCTTCATGCTGCTGCCAACAGCGCCATGCCATGTCTTGTTGACAGGCGGCGGAATGTGGTGGTTTAACGCGGGCATGGCTGGCAGCGCAGGGCTGTCTACAGCAGCAGTGCCCGTTGCTGCGGTTCTGGGTCGGCGGTATCGCGACATGCTGCGTGCAATTGTGTCACTCTTGGGCTTCGCAGTCGTCTCTGGACAGGCGCCCCCTTGAGCGTGGAGCTGTTTCTCGGCAGCAGCAGCGCGACGGACGGATTTGTAGCGAGAGAACTTGGGAGTGTTCCTCACCGGGTCATTTGGTGGTTGGGTGTCCATGATGGGATGATTCGTGTATTGTGGCGTGCTAGATTGCGTATGTGAGCTCCAAATCGTGCCTCTGTGCTGAAATTATGCTGCAGGATCGTGGATGTGAAAAAGATGTGCGGCAGTTGTGTAGGTGACACTTTTTATGCCTCGCTAGCACAACAAGCCACGCCCCTCAAATGAGTCAAACAAAGCCTCAGACGACAGGACAATGAATAGACTATGAGCTTGTGAGATGAGGTGAGACTACCGTCCAGATGACCCAGTCTTGGAGAGCAACACTGCTCTGCTTGTGAACACTGCTAATGGGTAGTGTTTCTTTTATTTTGTGAAGATATTGATGCAGATGCCACGATGCGCCTATCTGACCCCATCCCTATCAGCATTGTGGAAAGAATGTTTGATGCACGATGACACAAAGAAAGGCATACTTACTAGGATAGCATTCCCTCACCCTAGCCATCACCATGCCAGTTGAAAAGACCAGGGCACAGAGCGCCTCCTGTAATCGACGTTCACGTTGAGTGGGAGAGCAGAAGCATCCTTTTTTTTTTTTTTCCTTGTTATGGTTTCTTGCTTGCGACAGCGGGCTTGGCTCGAGAGGGGGCAATTTAAAAAACGAGGGCTAGTGCTGCAAAAGCGTCCCACCGGCCAATCGCCTTGCCCTTCCGGGTCTTTTGCTGCAAACAGGAACAACTTGCTGGCCTAGTCTATCACTTTGCGCCCTGTCTGATTGCCCGATTGTCTTCTTCTACATGCTTTTAGTCTCTTTACACTACCGGATCGACGCTTGCTTTTTTCTCCAGCCTTGAATCAGCCGCGCTAGGCTCGCCCTCCTCCACTGGTGGTGGGTCGTGTGCCTGACCCAACTCTGAGAACGGAGCATTTGCATCGAACAAACGGTTCATACACACTGAGAACGGAGGACTCGTCTGGTGCGACATGAAAAATCTACGACGTACAGGTCGGGGGCAGCCTGGAGTGTTACCACAGGTTTCACAAGACCGTTGGCGTTGGCTGTGACTGGCCATGGAAGAAAACCTGAAAGTCCAACACGAGTTTTTCCTCCCTCCTATTTGCGAATTGCATGCTTAGCCAGTGCGCCAAGCTGGATATAATGC
Organism: Talaromyces rugulosus; assembly: GCF_013368755.1. Taxonomy (NCBI): domain Eukaryota; kingdom Fungi; phylum Ascomycota; class Eurotiomycetes; order Eurotiales; family Trichocomaceae; genus Talaromyces; species Talaromyces rugulosus. The sequence continues at coordinate 5,153,422 of NC_049564.1, forward strand.
AGCGCTCCCCGCATTAGTCTATGTTTAGCTTGAGCCTGTTTGTACCTGATCATCCACGATCTGCATCGGTGGATCAATGTCTTACACATCAGCGCTTTTGCTTGTATCGCAATCGGATTGAGCTCACATTGTCTTTTCTCGTTTTGTTAGCCGTGAGAATACCGGTTTAGACCACTTGCTACCGCGTATATTACCGCATGCTGCAAATACGACTTGTACAACGATTAGCGCCCTGTCACACGGTTTGTGGCTTTTGAATCGAACCGACCGATCGTTCTAGACTCCTAATACGGGTCTTCATTGTTCAGTGTCCACTAACTAGTCAATGCGGCCTGTGAGTGGGTAGATCGGAGTATTTTCTATTTTGTCTGACTCGATCTTCATTAGACCAGTCATGGTTTGATCTGTTTGCAAACTTGGGATAATTAGAGCTCAATAATAAATTTGACTTCTATATTCCAATGCTCAACTTTTAGTCCGACTATTACAAACAGATGATATGTAGCCATCTACTATACAGCCTATTTTTTCAGATAATATGACCTGAGTCGATCAGTCAGCCTTTATTTCGAGAAAAAAAAAGGGAATGGACGAAGAAACTAACCACCAGTCGTCAAACCGCACTGCCTTCACGTTAATGCCGGTTTCTTTCAGCACCTTTGTCGATAGCTGTGTGTTGTACGGCCTCTGGACGGCGGCGTTCGGGTCGTTCCCCTGTTTGTTCGCAATCATCCCCGGTATCTCCACGCCCAGGATCTTTGCGAATCGCTGCGCGATTTCATACTTGGTCATTCTCTCCTCGGCAGAAAAGTGAAGGATCTTGGGCAGCGACTGAAGATTCTTCTTATCCTTGATATACCGCACCGCGATATCGTTGCACACTCGACCCACGTCTTGCGTGTTTGTCGGAAACCGCTGGGCCCAATCGTCCATCTTGAGACCTGCGTCGGCATTCTTGGTCTTTTCGACCGCGTCGAGGATCGTGTTCACTGCGCTTTCACCGTTTGTCTCGCTTGGCCCGTATAGAACAGGCACTCGGAGCACGACGCCGAGGCCGCTCGTCTTGGTGACGTCTAGCACGGCCACCTCGCCATCACGCTTCATCTGTCCGTAGATATTCGTGGGTTTTGGCTCAGCATCGGTTTCATAGGGTGCTTCACCCTCGACACCGGGGAATACGTAGTCTGTTGAGATGTAGATGAGCAGGATGTCGCGAGACGAGGTGAGTTCTGCCAGGTATCGTGTTGCCTCAACATTGATTCGGCGGGCTTGTTCCGGATTGTTTTCACAGGCATCAGGCTGGCGGTTTGCGGCACCTTTTTAGACATAAGATATTAGCAGTTTGGCTAAATAATAATTGCGAGCGCAGTAAGAGGAAGACAAACAGTGTACAACAACCTGCGGCCTAGGAGAATTCCCAGTCAATTAGCCTCAATTAACACCAAAGTTTAATAAAACAAAACTATCTCACTTGGACTCGTCCAACAGCCTCTTGATCTCCTGCGGATCCTCCAAATTGATCTTGAGAACGGTGGGCGGTTTGGCGCGGTTGAAGCCCTGGCCGACAGTCAACCAGCCGGCCTGCTTGAATGCCTTTGTGACTTCGCGCCCCAGAAGGCCGGTAGCCCCGGTGATCAGAGCTGTATGAGACATTTTGTAGGCAGCTTGGATGAGAAGAATTAAGAATTAGTAAAGTGAAGAAAAGTGCGTGCTGGATGCTGGATGCAAGCTGGAATTATTGCGTTGCCCCGCGGTGGGGACAAGCTCGATGCGGATGACGTCTACAGTCGAACAAGCTCTTTATCCACTATACACCGGAGTGCGACTAGAGAATGAAGAGGAAAAGAAAGAAGTCTTTTTATTGGCAGTTATTTACAACATGGAGCAGTTATAGCAGGGTATACATCAATTGGGTCTAGATATATTTGTACGGATTCATAATCCCGTTCTATACCATCATTAGCATCCGAAATACCATGCATAGTATAGTAGTAGTAGTGAGAATGGAGACTTACCGGGTCATAAAGATTCTTCAGCTGCTTCATCAGCTTGATATTGGTCTCGTTCTGGCTGTAGCCGATAAACTCCTTCTTGGCAACTCCGAGTCCGTGCTCGGCACTGATGCTGCCATTGCGCTTTGCGATCCATTCGTATACCCACGGCTCAATGGCCTTTTCGACCTCCTTGGTGTATTGTCGGACCGAAACGTTCAAATGCAGATTCGAGTCTCCCATATGACCGTATCCAACAACAGCACGGACGGGGAATGAGTCGTCGTCGCCCACGAGCCCTTTCTCAGTCAGACGGGCTTTGCAGTCGTCGACAAGCTGGTAGAGCTCAGGCAGGGGGATAGAAACGTCGTATTTGTAGGTTCCGCCGAGATGGCTGAGGGCTTCGGTGATGCCTTCACGCCACCGCCAGAGCGACTGCACTTGTGTTTCGTCTTGGGCAAGGACGCCGTCTGCAACAATGCCTTCGCCCAGGACGTGCTCGAGGAAGGTTTCCAGCTTGGCGATGTCATGCTCGGCATTGGATCCGCTGGTTTCGATGAGGCAGTAGAAAGGGTGCTCCCCTTCAAGAGGCTGTTTGTTGCCAGTGGATTGACGCACCAACGCCTGGCTGCGACCGTCCATCAATTCAAAGGCAGAGAGGATTTCCGAGAGCTGGCCCTTGGCTTCACGGAAGGCTTTGCGGACCTGTTCGAAGCTATCCAAGCCAAAGTACGCAACATTGACGGCTTTTGGGCGAGGCGGGCAAATAATAGAGACACCAGTGATGATACCAATAGTACCCTCGGCACCAATCAACAGCTGCTTGAAGTCATAGCCAGTATTGTTCTTGCGCAGCTTCGACAGGCTGTCTACGATAGTTCCATCTGGTAGGACGGCTTCCAGTCCCAGCACAGTACCGTGAAGACTGCCATAGCGAAGGAGACGGAGACCTCCAGCGTTGGTCGCGACGTTTCCACCGATATGGCACGATCCCTTGGCTCCGAGGTCCAATGGGAAGAGATGGCCTCGCTCGGCGAGATACGAATCAGCAACCTCCAGAATGACACCTGCATCGGCAACAAGGACACCGGACTCGTCATCAAACGAGCGGATCTGGTTCATGCGAGCTGTGTTGATCACGATCTCATCAAACACAGGCACAGAGCCTCCGACCAAGCCCGTGTTTCCACCCTGCGGCACAACGGCCAGTTTGTTCTCATTGCAGTACTTTAATATCTTGCTCACTTCTTCCGTAGTCCCGGGCTTCAGCACGAGTCGAGTCTGTCCGCCGTATTTGCGCATCCAGTCGCCGTTGAAAGGCGCGAGGTCGTCCGTGGCATCGGTGGTAACGCCATCGATAATTGCCGATTCGGAGCCGAGCAGTTCTTTGAAGTGCTTGACATGCTCCTCCGTCACCTGCGCAAATGTAGGATCTCGCTTGATTTGAGGATACGCGGCGGCGGTCAGTTGGATTTTCTTGGAGGCGTCAGCGGGCGTGGCGGCCGTGACGCTGAAAGGGCGCGAGTTCGCGACCGCGATCGACACAATCGACGACGACGGTCTTGGTGAACAACGATATCTAGGCACTCGAGCCCTCCGCAGGGCAGCTGTGATACCCCGAGAAGTCGACATGGTGTGTTGTTGTGGCAGTGGAAGATTTTCAAAAGTTGTAAGCACCAGTCGTCAGACGCGGGAAATTTGTAGTATCAGGAACAGCCGCCGCCGGTTGCGGAGGCTCGGCTGATTCTCGGAAATGCACCCCGAGTGAAGTGTTTTCCGACATTATTGACTTTATTTATTGCTGCATTATCTAGACAATTTCGGAAATTGATCTGACTATTGTCAATTGCATCTGCATGCCAATATTTTATACTTATATGCCTATCCAATGTTTTTTTCATGATATGCATGGCAAGATCTAGCATTTGAACTACATATCAATATATAAATGTACTCCGATGTCAGGAACTTAACTACCTTGATATTCCATTTCACTATCAACATCAATTGATTGAATCATTCTATTTAATCGACATACTTGTGTCGCTGTGGATCAATTTTACCTTCCCTTGTTTCACATGTTCGCTCCATCAATCGGCTGGTTAATCTCTAAGTATATTCGTGATTACAAGAAATTGAATTCACTGCACAACATTGAAAGGTTGCTCCATGGCTAGGAACATTTGAATTGCTTGATGAAATTTCCTTCGTCCTGCTTGTTCAATGGCCTCCAATAATTATTGTTCGACACCATCGGCAATATAAATAGATGTTTGGGGAGTGGGGGAGCGAAGGATTACGCTTGTTACAATCCCTTGAAGGAGCTAAGACCCCATTGTGCATCGTTTTTACCCCAGATTATAATTAGATTGTAACCAAATAAGTGTGACTCTGGTTGCATCTGTGGCATTTTCATTCATCCCACTAAGCGGCATATGCAATGCACAACAACACAGCAAGGAATGCCTTTCTGGTATATCTTGTCGTGAATAACCGTCATCGTGTGACCTTCCATCTGCAGCGACTTGAGGCTATAGCAGTATAGCGTAACATTCCATCTGCAGCTGTAAAAACAAGGATCAATTGTGTTTTTCGAGGGATGACAGTGGCGGGGATGGCTTCCACGTCCTACTGATATCAGTCCATGCGAGAGCTCCGCATTCCAGTGGCTAGCGTGGTAGATAGCCTTTCTCCGACGCCAGTTCGTGACGATTGATAGGAGAATGACACCAGGTGATTGATGTCTGTCATGTCATGACTCGTGAAGACAGTTGGAAGTTGGACCTCGAGCTGTTGATATATAGCAGCACGGATAGCGAGGTGCAAGAATCGAAGAGCGCAAAGAAGCAGTCGGAGCTGCAACGATAAGATTCCTTCCCATAACGCCGAACGAGAGCGGCCAATAATTGAACTTAAACAGGAGCGAGTACAGAAGATCTGGTCGGACCATCCCTTGATTGAGTCAAATCAGTCTCGAGCAGGCAAGGCGCGGCCGATTATTGCAGACGCACTAGCCGCATCGGGGACTAGCGCGGCCCGTTGCTCGGGGCGACCGTGTTTCCTCGGCGGAGAACCGAAGCTCACCTCCTCCTAGTGCTCTATCGCAGCTGCGAGCTCGTCGGGCTGGAAAACTAATTGAAATAATTACACTTCTCCCCCCTTTTCCCTTCCCCGATCGCAGACTTCCTGGCCCTTCCATCTCAAGCGCCGGTTCGTTGCTGGAATTCTTCTGCGCTGCGTCTTCCCGGCACTACAGGTTGTTGCTTGTTTATGCGGTGCAATTGGGCTCTGCGCACAAGATGGCGGTCGACAGCAGCATGGCGAGCCGATACCAGGTGATGGAGGAACTGGGCAGTACGTTATCCTCCAATTGGTCGAGTGTGTCTCAGTCACAATGCTTACGGTCCTTCAGGTGGTAGCTTCGGCACGGTTTACAAAGCCATTGAGAAGGCTTCGGGGGATATTGTGGCTATCAAACATGTGAGTGATTTTTCTCGTCTGTCTGACTCTGCCCGCAACTAACAATTGGCTGCTCGCTAGATCGATCTAGAGTCGAGCGAGGACGACATCGCCGAGATCCAACAAGAAATCTCGGTCCTGGCCGCATGCGCAAGTCCCTTCGTCACCCAATACAAAGCCAGTTTCCTGCGAGGTCACAAGCTATGGATTGTCATGGAGTACCTGGGGGGCGGTTCTTGCTTGGACCTGGTACGTCATCGAGGCCTTGTCATCCGATCGAAAGGTGGAATTTGCTTACAGGTTCTAGATGAAACCCGGTATCGTCGATGAAACATACATTGCGATTGTCTGCCGGGAACTGCTTCTTGGATTGGACTACCTGCACCGAGAAGGAAAGATCCACCGCGATATAAAAGCAGCCAACGTTTTGCTCTCGCATTCCGGAAAGGTCAAGCTGGCAGATTTCGGAGTAGCTGCCCAGCTCTCCAACATCAAGTCGCAAAGAAACACATTCGTCGGAACACCATTTTGGATGGCGCCTGAGGTGATCCAGCAGTCGGGATATGATTTTAAAGCTGATATTTGGTCACTCGGTATTACCGCTATGGAACTGGCGAATGGAGAGCCACCTCACGCCAGCACGCACCCGATGAAAGTGCTTTTCCACATCCCCAAAGCCCCGGCCCCCCGCTTGGAGGGCAACGAATTCAGTCAAAGTTTTAAAGACTTTGTCGCCCAGTGTTTGATCAAGGATCCTGATCGCCGGCCGACAGCAAAAGAGCTTCTCAAACACAAGTTTATCCGCTATGCAGGAAAAACAGAGGTATTACAGGAATTAGTCCAGCGTAAGCAAGACTGGGACAATGGAAAGGACTTGGAGGACGATACCAGATATTATGCTGAGACTCTGTAAGAAACTCGTGGCATGCAATGTTTTTTGTATCGAAACTGACTCTTTTGCTAGTACTACCTTTACACCGAAAGAAGAAGATGACGATGGGTGGGTGTTTGACACGGTCAAGGCACCAACTATGAAGAAGCCGTTTATTGCCCAAGACTACTGCGACGATCCTTTTGTGACGACAGAGGAGCTTAGTACAATGACTCCTCAAACCGTATCCAAGCCAGTTGCGAACTCGACTGTGCGTCGGACGCCTGCGGCAGAGCAATCCCCGTCTATTAAACGGGCCAACACAAAGCGCAGGTCCAGTGGTATCAAACAGCCACTTGGATTGAACCTGAGTTACGGAAACAGTCCTTCTACTGTGCGCCAGTTCCGCCGAGTATCAGACCGCACTACGAACGACTCGGCACAGAGCTACAACTATCCCCCGGGGATGGACGAGAACGCAGGCGCCAAGACTTTGTTTACCGATCCTGTTCCTAACAGCAAGGAGGCCCAACTAGGACGAAGGGCATATAGCAAGGGAATCGGAATTGCTTGCCAGGAGATCCTATCAAATACGGGAGACCAGGAAAAGAGAGAAGCAATCTCGCGGCTGGCTGAGGCTTTCAGTGACCTAGAGATGGTTGACCCTGAGGGACTTTACCATATAATTAAGATGTCCAACGAGAAGATGCAAAGGTAAGAATTTCTCTGCTGTTGACATGGCCAAGATTTTTGACAACTAACTACTCGGCTCAGTGATTCCAAGCTTTCTTCACTCATCCCCGAGCCAGTGCAATCGGGATCGCCTCAGAAGCCCAAGCTCGTCCTCGCTCAGAACAACCCTCATCTCAAGAGTCACCGACGTCGGCAGTCCGAACAGATCCCGGTTGACACGAGCTTGAGCCCATCACTGGCCAACTTGCCTGGACAGAGCGCCCCCGGTATGGACCACACCAAACAGCTAGCTGATGTCCTTTACCAGCGATGGAGTGAAGGCCTCCGCAACCGATGGCCGGCCATTTAGGCATCTCCAATCCTCAGTCCGATATACCCTCTGTTCTAATACCCGCCTTTTCCTTGTCCTATATAACACAAGAGTTCCGTTCATTGTATAACATTTCCGTCGTTACCCGAGATACCCGACCCATCCTCTCTTTTGAAATTTTAAACACCGCCGAAGCAGATATTCGCCGTTGGCGCCACTTATGCCTCACCTATACCTACACTCTCACTCACCCTCTCACGCTCACTCTCTCTCATCGAAGAATGACTCTTCTTCTATAGTTCATCACCGCTTTATGAGATGCTGTGATCATTTCTTCCTGGAAACCACTGTCCCCCAAATGCACACTGCACTCCGAAGCGTGTCCACCATTGTATTATTGGAGTTCGGTCTCATGATTCGCTTCTATCTTCTTTTCTCCAGGAACTTGCACGGGCAAGTTCGTCTGAGAAGGTCAAGTTTTAAATTTTCTTCTTTTTTCTCTGCTGATATTTTGGTCTCATTATTTGCCTCAAATCTTTTTGTACAACTTTCTAACCTGATCGCCCCTGATGTTTGTTGCTGCGCGGGAGGCAGACTTTTAATCATCCAGTCGGCTTGCATTTTGGTGTTTTCGGATTCTTTGATAGATATTGCGGGACGCCCTTGTGTACTGTATTTTTTTATGCTCATGTCCATACGTTTAAGGTGTTATTGGAGGACGTGGACGCTGTGCAGACAGATAGCTATGTCTGATCGTGCCATGTATGTAGAATAGACAGAGAGTACCGAATTAAAATCATTCTATATTTAATAGTATTTTTTTCAAAATCTGACTGGTATCCTACATGTAGTTAGGAAATAAATCATATTTCGCTGGCGCCATCCTATCTATCACACTAACAATTCCAATTACCGTACTCTTTCGCGTTCCATGAACCGAGCAAGAAAGCGTAGTCCTTCATTCCAATGGCTTGTGCGGGTCGATCATTAAGTGCCCAAAGCTTTTTTCAAATTTGATTCTTTTTCGAGTACGACGCTAAATCCAACTAGAGCTCTTAACGCTAAACCCTTTTTTGTAGAGAGAGTCATCAACAGTGACTCGCCATTCATTAGGGCAAGATTTTTAGAGATACAAGGTATCGAATGTAATTTTTACAGAGATTTTAAATAGTCCTAATTACCAGTGGAAATCGATCATTCCTTGATTCCTCTCCTCTCGAATTCTTGCCCAACTATCTATATACAGCTAAAGGAACGGCCAAAAATTGACCTATCGTTTATCCAAGCCCATCCATCATCATGACAGACAAAAACCCTAGAGACCAAAATCCGACTATGAAGTCCCTCGCAATCAAGGAATACTGCACGCCTGATCAATACGCCATACTGACATTGCCAGTCCCAAAGATAGAACAAGCGGACCAACTGCTCATCAAAGTGCATGCTGCATCCATCAATCCAATAGACGTTAAAGTAGCTGTTGGCGTTGCAAAACGGGTTCGGTCTGAACAGTAAGTTATTCCCAACATAACAAGGAAAACAAATTCTCATTGCGGTGTGCCCACTAGGTTCCCATTCAAAATCGGATACGATGTCTCCGGGACCGTTATTGCAGTTGGAACAGAAGTCGCCATTTCCTCCCCCGATCTAACACCCGGTACTGAAGTATACACTCGTCTCCCAGAGGAATGCCGGGGTGCTGTTTCGGAGTATGTCGTCTCAACGATTTCAGCAACGGCAAAAAAGCCTCAAACGATATCTCATGCCGAAGCTGCGTCTATACCGTTGGCGTCATTGACTACCTTTCAGACATTCGAGACGGCTGCCGAACATTTTAGGGATAGTAATGGTTTGGCTGGCAAGACGGTACTTATCCCCGGAGGTCTTTCAGGAACGGGAACTGTGGCCGTTCAATTGGCCAAGCGGGTGTTTAAAGCAGGGCGAGTGGTCACCACGCTGTCCACATCAAAAATCGGCCGAGTCAATGGACTACTTGGGGAAGACGTACTAGATCAAGTGATTGACTACACCAAGCAAGACCCGTTGAAAACCATTACACCTGGCTCAGTGGATTTTCTGTACGACACCATGGGTCAAGGCGTCTCATACCTCCCCCTTATGAAAAAGGGAGGCATCATCGTGTCCATCAGTGGACCACCATTCGGACCAGAATTGAAAAAGATTATGCCAATGATGCCGACGGGTATTAGATGGATGCTGAATGCGGCCGGTGGTGTTCTTCGGTTCAAAGCGTACATGTATTCTGTTACTTATACATGTCAACTCATGAAACCCAGCGCGAAAGACTTGAATAAACTGGCTGGTTGGATTGATGAGGGTAAAATTAAGCCCGTGGTCGGCCTAAAGGCTGCCTTTGGTGATTTGGAGAAGGTGCGTGAGGGTTGTCAACAAGTCTATTCTGCAAAGGGCGGTATTGGGAAGTTTGTCATCGAGATGGATTAGTTAGCTAATCGGTTATGTACTGTATCTAGATAGATATTTTTCTTTCTTTCATTTAGCTAGAAATAGCACAAGTTCATTGCCGTCAAAGCAAATCCTTTTCCGTAATCATGAAAGCCTTAGGATCCAGTCCCTCAACCAATTCTGGGAACTCCTTCCAGAATGCCTCCAATATAACCCAATTGTGCACATTAGAAGCCCTCTCCAAGAGTGAAACGTCAATACGAAACGCCTCATCTTCGGATTCAAACGAAGGAAAATTAGTATTGTGTGTACCGCGGATACGACACGTGCAGAAAAGCAAGCCAAAGACTTCATTTTGCCAGTATTTTGAACCATGCTTGATGAGATTATCGCGAACCTGCGGCCACATAATGTAGTCAATCAGATTGGCATGCGGAAATAAGAGTTGCATCATAGTTGGCTTCAGTGCAGGTGGAACTCGACTGTAATTTTCTTGGGATGGGTCAATGGTCCACTATACATACATAGGTAAAATTAGCAAAAGATGATTATAAAGCCAGGATAAAAAAAATACAAGTATTTACCCGGGAGAAAAGGTAACTATTCCAACTAATGGCAAGCCTCTCGGGTCGCCGCATGACACTTTGTGATGTTATCCGAAAGAAAGTATTGGCAAGTTCATTCAAAGATCCACCAAGCATCAAATCAACAACTTTGGGATAGGGTGTGCAAAATTTAGCGAAATCGGACTGATCTCGTACTTGTCGAATTGCAAAATCAAGTGGTTTCCCACAATCGTGGGTGTTAATTTGCACTGGTAGTCTTTGCCATTCGGCGAGAGATAGCACATTTGATAGTGATAAGTCTGTAAAGCTTTCTGTGGAATATTCACGAGAAGAGGAAGGCGAGGAGGAAGAAAGTAGATCTCGTCCAGCTTGAGAATAGCTGTTCTCTGCATTGTTATATGAAGCTTTTTCTGTGTCAGGTCTCGGATTAGAGTTACTGTTACTGGACTGTTCTGAGCCATCACAGAACATAATCGATAGAGTCTTGGTATCGGTAATTCCGGTCAAAGGCAAAATCACCTTATCAGAACTATTTATTAACTGTGACGAGCTACTTTTTTCTTGAGAATGGTCTCTTTTCAAGGAAACCCACGAGGCCATGAATTCATTAACCACGGTCACATGTTTCTTCAGAGCTTCATTTTCCGATGTAATCTCTCTCAACTTGTCGGACAGGTGGCGGGCATCCTCACTTGAAGTTGAACTTTGCGACAATATCCTCACTTGCTGCTGCAAGTTTCTATTCTCATTTTGAAGACCCAGTATAGTTTCTCTCTCCTTCAAGCGTTTCCGTCTTTGGTTTTCGCGATCCCGTTCGCGTTTTCGTCCCTGGTCAATAGTTGTTGTTTCACGACGCTTTGGACTCGACATTTTCCAATTGCGATTTTGATACTTTTGAGGCAATTGATAACAGCTTCAAATTATAGATGAAATTCTGTTGCGGAAGCAACGGCAACTAAAATACTAGTGTTTGTGATGGTTGCATTGAGCTGGTTACGTAAACACTCCGTTATTCACTGATTAACTTTGTATTTATTATTTACTTAACTTGTTTATTCAAGTTTTACAGGATTGCCCAGCTTCTGGGCTATAAAATTCACTTTGTATTGTAACAAGTTAGAAGTGTCAAGTACCTTTCAAGCGTACAATACCTTTATTTAACTGTTTATAGTGATAAGATGATCTAGATTATATCTATATCTTTATTGACAACATGCATCCGAAAAAATGTCATCATGCCTGGTAGTGTCTAGAAGCATCCACCATTGCTTGATTGAATTTTATTGTGCCATTTACTGTTACTATAAAGGTGGTTTAGCACATTGTCTGGGCCATGAGCGTCAATCAACCTGGCTAGCTATTGTTTCTCCGGCGCTATTCTATTTCACGTGGGGCTGCTGCTTGCCAATCTAATTTATAGAAAGTTCCCTGTGGAGTGAGAATGGCCACCATCTAATCTGGTTTTGGGTCGCTCTTAATATCAATTGATATCAAGGGATGGCCCAAAGCCCTTAGACCGTCAACGATAGTCAGCAATCATCAACAGAATATTCGCCAGTTTTGCAAAATCCACAGGCTTTATTCTTGGAATAACCACGCAGGCTAAAGTGTGACTTTGACACTAACTTGCCTTTTTTAATTGAAGAATAATTGCGTATATTTATAGAATTGTCCAGGCTTCTTCTGCCCCTGCGCCCCGTAAACAACTGCGCCCCACAATAACGGGCCCGCGTCCAACCAGCGCCCGGCGTTTCGTCTAATTTAACGACGGCTAACCAGCCTCGGCCAGGCCGTCCCTGACTGACTGTTTCCTCTCCCCTTGTATCTTCTCTCTCTCTCCTCTCTCTCTCTGTCATTCTGTGTTTTGTTTTCTCGCCTGCTTCACGACCTGTTTCTCTCTCTCTCTCTCGCCCTGTTTTGTTTTGCTGTTAGCAATGATTTAGTGCCCGCCGGCCTGTCCACACACCACTCGTCTCCCCCTTACCGCATGCAGGCTGGCCCTCCATGGAGACTGCCAACCATGGACCTGACCCAGAGTCGCCACCACCGGAAGAGAAGCCGCCCGCAGCCATGGAGAAGAGACCCAGCCTGCCGACTCGCCCGAACCTCGCTGCCCGGCACGCCAAACGCCTGACGCTCAGCTTTCCAATCGTTCCCCCGCCGGCGGCCGTCCGATCAGAGCTGTCATCGCCCTCAGCTGTTACCCCGGGCACCCCTGTCACCACCGAAACACCCCGGACCGCCATGTCTTCGGGCCTGCCGTCGCTGGACTCGGTGATTCCGGGCAGTGACGAGTCGCGCGAGCCCTCGGATCTGCTCACCGCGATAGCCTCCCAGGAGCGGAAAGTCCTCGAGCTGCGCGAGGAGCTGCAACGAGCCGAAACGGAGCTGACCGGGCTGAAGAGACAATGGGTCATGAGCGAGAGGCAGAAGAAGCGAACCGAGATCAACCATCACGCAGAGGCCATGAAAGCAATGAAGCCCGCCGATGCTCCCGCCGATGAAGCCTACAAGACCTCCGAAAGCCCAATCCTAAGCCCAACCACGACGGACCCCGTCCCCGCTCAAATTAGGCGAAGCAAGGAGTTGGAGAGAAGGCATAGTCTTCGCTCTACACAAAAGGGCAACGCGTCGGTCTCTTCCAATGGCCGCAGGGTTTTCGCTGGCTCGAAACATACTCGGACACTCTCTTTACTCTCCCCGGAAATGGGCGTTGTCAAGACCCCGTTCCCGATGAAGGACGAGGCAGACCAAGAGATCGGTATCACCAGACACCCCCGATCTGCCACCCTGCCGTCGGTGGAACGAGCCGAAGTCTCGAGACCTGCCGAGCCTGTCGAATCCTTGCAAGACGACACAGCGAATGAATGGCGACGATCTATGCCACCACCCTCGAAAGACGCTCTCTTGCGCACCGGCCGACAAATGGCATCTGATTTCAGGGAGGGCTTATGGACGTTTTTGGAGGATATCAGACAGGCCACGGTCGGGGAGGAAGCGATCAATGGCAACGAATCGCGGTCATTACATCCTTCGGCTAGCGGTCCTCGACGCACCAGCAGCGGCCAACGTAGTGACCGCAGCGTGACACCATCTCGGAATCGCGAGCAACCCGACGCCCTCGGGCGTACGGATTCTTCCCTTTCTCTGTCCAAAGGAGCAGCAAAGAACTCTGGTAAACCCACTTCTCCGGCGGACGTGGAGACATCATTTTGGGGTGAATTCGGAGTTGATACGCCGGGGCAGAAGTCCAAGACAAAAAATGTCGACGCCAATACCCAGCCCGATCCAAAACGTCCCGCAAACTCGAAACAACCCGACGAGGCGGATGACTGGGACAGCTGGGACTCGCCCCAACATGGCAAATCGCATACCCCGTCTTCTAGCCGATCGACCATCAACTCCAAGAAGGACCAGTCTCCATCGACTCAACTCAGCAGCCCGAGAACCAGCGCCAGGTGAGTCAAGTCAGTGCTGTGGATGCGTTTATCGATATGGTCTCTTTTTTTTTCCCTCCCATTTCTTTTCATCCTGAGCGTTTAGTTTTCTTTCGTTGTAGTCATGTTGGCTGACATGGCATAGTTTTGGGGATCGGAATATGGATGGAGGAGAACGACGTCGGTCCGAGAATATCCCTTGGCCAGCCTTGACCAAGTTGTCACCTTCCAAACTTACACGGACAGCGTCCAATCTGATGGACGAATGGGAAAAGAGTCTCACCTCATCTATAGACGGTAGTCAGAAGGCAGAGTCCCCTCGACTAGCCCAACAGTCGGACCAAGATGATTGGGAAGCCTTTTGAACATATATTGAGATCCCCCTTCTTTTGGATTTCCTGCACATAAATTTTGATGAAAAGACACACGACCTATATTAAGACGTTGATCTGCTTGTTTTGATGGTGTTTTGCACCGGATGGCATGAATAACGAGACAAGAATTCCTTCGCTGTACTATAAATTTGTTTTCTTGAACGCCCGTTGCCTGGGCTCTACTTTTGTCTTTTTCTTTCGATGTTGATATGAAGATAGCGAACTTGCCAGCTAGTTGCCTATATTGTGAATATACTGTCGAATATACCGATTTGCCATATAAACTTTTTCAGTTAAGTAATTGGACAATTTACTGTATTTTCTGAGATTCCCCGTACTACTACTATATAACTATTGCGCAAGTTGTCTGCAGCGCTAGCCGTATATTTTTTTAAAGTTTTGTCCTCCGACCGCGCGGAAGAGCTGCGGCGAAACTTGCATTTCATTTTACTCCACGACCACGTCCCTCTCTTCTTCATATCGCTGTTATTGATTCAATATTCGTATCAGTAAAGTGTTTCGCATCCTTTTCCCGACTTTCTGGTCCCTGTTAGTCAGCCGAGACATCTCTCCCGAATCTCCTTGTCGCATATCCGTCCATCTCCGTCCAGCATCGTTCAATCCCATTTGAAATAGCAACAATTCCACGATGAGTATCCCCGGAATGCCACCATTTGGTACCCCTGGAGCCGGGGGTAATCCGCAAATGGAAGGCTTGAGTGAGAAGGAACAGTCTATGGTCAAAATGGTGAGCGCCCTCTTCTCCTTTTTTTTTTTTAACACGTGCGCGCCGTGTTCTCGGAGTGCAACCTTTGCTAACTGAAATTTCCTGGTTAGATGAATGGTATAAGCGAGTCTTGTCCCTTAAAAGTTGCGATGTCTGGTATTGGTGGTTTTGTCCTGGGTGGTGGCTTTGGATTGTTTACAGCTGCCGTATGTTGATTTTTTTTTTTTTTTCACAAACCACTTCTCGTACCATCAGGATACTAACCGTCGCTGAAATAGATGGCATACGATACCCCTCTTACGACCACAGGCCAAGAAATTAGCAGTCTTCCTTTACGTCAACAGCTCAAACACGGGTTTAAGGACATTGGTAATCGGGCATACTCCTCCGCAAAAAATTTCGCGTACATCGGTGCCGTCTACGCGGCCGCAGAGTGCACCATCGAAGGTCTGCGCGCAAAGAACGATATTAAGAACCATGTTGCCGCGGGATGCATCACGGGAGCCTGGCTGGGTCGCAACGCTGGTCCCCAGGCTGCTGCGGCTGGCTGTGTTGGCTTTGCAGCTTTCAGTACGGCGATTGAAGCGTATATGCGGATGCCCTCGGAAGAGTAAGGCAATCAATTGCCAAGGATTCTCGGAGCTGTTGAGGTAATGCTGGATATTGAACTTTTAGTATGCTCGTTTTGGATGGCGCGGTTCGGATTTTCTTTTTTTTTTTTTTTCATTCTATGATAGATGGGATTCAGCATTGTCGGCGTTTAGGGTTGGGCTTTCCACTCATGTGTTCCTGATGTACATTAACAAATTATACCTTTTCTAGACAGAAGGGTTAGAGGTTCGATACGATTGTATATTTAGAATAATTCAGATAACTTATTTGCATCATGACCAGTTGACAAGTACACTTGTTGCTTTCATCGTTCTACCAAGGCATAACAATTGATGAGAGGAGCTGCAGAACACCTCTTTGCATTGCGTCATATAAGTTTTTGAGTCAATCAATGAAAATAAAAATGGCAACAGGTTTTACGTACCTGTCTACCGGGTTTCAAGTTCATCTTAAACTAGATGAGAGGCAGCGAGGCTGGAACCAAGAATAGCCAGAGTGATCAAAGACTTGATAGAATCTATGGTTCTTTTTAGTAAGTAGCTCAATGAACATTTGAATCTTACAATGTGTTTATTCTAAGCTTGTCGTTTGCATACAAGGATGTCAGGAGTGATATGGTATAAACTGGCTAGTTCAGATGTGAGAAATGGTAATATCAATAGTATTATCGTCAATAAAGTGCTTATAGTCCAATACTTTTTCAAATGTTAGTCTCGCAATGCGATTATCAGGCGGGTATAGTCTTAAGCTAGAGTCGTGTAGCTCGGCTATTCGAATTTACAATGTTAATCCTGGTCAATTATCAGAGGGTAAGAAGAATGCACAAGTCTTTTCTAAACTTCCAGACAAAGGCCATTATGAATAAGTTTATGCATGAATTATAGTTTATTTTACATCTTATGGCAAGACAATGTACTTCTCCAGATGTTTGGGAATAGCACCACGGAGATTCTTGCTCTGTAGCCACTTCTCAGAGAAAAGCCGGTCCGCATACCGATACGCGCCATCGCACAGAATAGTAACGACAGTGTTACCCTTGCCCAGTTTCTCGGCAACCTCCTTGGCGGCTACAACGTTCAGGGCAGAACTAGCACCAAGGTAGATACCTTCCTCATCCAGGCAGCGGTACACCATCTCGATGCTCTTCTCATCGCTAATATTTAGTGAGCCATCGACAAGGTCGATGTCAGGCTTCAGGTTTTCCGTAATACGGCCTTGGCCAATACCCTCAGTAATGCTGCTTCCGCTCCGTTCAATGAGTTTTCCTCCGCTCTGGATGTAGCTATGAAGCACACTGCCAGGGGGGTCGGCAAGGTAGCTTTTAACTCGTCCATCGCTGACTGTTTTCAGATAACGGGTGATTCCCGCGAGTGTGCCGGCCGTGCCAGTTGCGCATGTAAAGGCATCAATCTTCCCTTCCGTTTGTGCCCAGATTTCGGGACCGGTCGTTTCAATGTGGGCCTGACGGTTTGCAGTATTGTCGAACTGGTTGGTCCAGACAGCATTCTCGAGAGATTCGGCATGGCGGCGAGCTTGGTGGTTGTAGTTTTCTGGGTTGTCGAATGCGACAGCTGGTACGGGATAGACCTCTGCGCCTAGCAATCGCAACAGGTCAATCTTGCCTTGGGATTGCGTGTTGGGCATGTAGATGACAAGCTTGTATCCCTTGGACCGGCAGACGTGGGCAAGCCCAATGCCAGTGTTTCCGGCAGTTCCTTCGACAACAGTACCTCCTGGGCGCAATAAGCCCTTCTCCTCGGCATCTTTCACGACATACAAGGCAGCGCGATCTTTGACGCTACCTCCCGGGTTCTGGAACTCGGCCTTGCCCAGGACGTTGCATCCCGTCTCCTCCGAAAGACGTTTGAGCCTGATCAGCGGCGTGTTTCCAATGGCTATAAGGCACAAAAAAAGTAATTAGCCCTCCTACTCTAGGCTTCATAGGGAGCTGTCATCTATTCTTACCTTCCGTAAGGCCATTGACCCACCCTTGGGCTGTCGAAACCTTGGTGTTGTAGGCTGTCGAGGCTTCTACGCTGCGCAGAGCCGTCGTGGCAAACGTACGGAGGCCGCGTCTAAACATCATGAAAAGCCCTGTTTCTTAAATGGCCGTGTCGCGTTCAGAGTCGACGCATGGACGAGTTTAATAACTGGCGTCCTGCGCCGAAGATCGGGGTTCGATGTTAGTCAGCAGCGCGGGCAGGAGGCCAACCCTTATCTTATCGCAAATATTATATAAGCTTGTTCTTTTTCGGACTAGTGCAAGAAAGACCGGATCGGGCTAGCTTTGTTTACGTCCCGCACCTGCTGTTTACGTCTCCGCCCGCAACAACAATCGTCGAATATGCAACATTGAGAGCGACAACAATCACGCCACAAACAGTCGCCCAGCTACTCGGTTATACATGCGAACGAACTGGCCATTTACGACTTGTTTCTGAATCATCAGTATTCGCATCATCCTCACAGCATAGTGACCAGCAACCATGCCCAGCCGCGCAATAAGCGGTCCAGCTTCTGCTGGTACGCGCAAAACATCTGGACAAAGCGCTGCGTCTTCGAAACGAGCATCTTCTGTGACTCCATCCGTCGCTGTTCCTGAGGAGCCTGCGCTTCCGACGACGTCAACACACCTTCGCGCAGATGTATGCGCAATTTTCGCAGATTCCCAACGATCCACAACCGGGCACAGAAAGCTCGTTGTACGCCTACGCAAAGTACAAGAGCTATGTTGCGGCATAGCTTCAACTAGTAAATCGAAAAAGGACCAAGAAAATCAGGAAAGGGAAATCCCCTCGAGCGATGAGACACTCGGCGAGCAGGAATTCAATGCCGAGCTGACTCGTTGCATTCTTCGCATTCTGCCAATTAAGAAATCCGAATCCGTCGGGGACCGGGTGATTAGATTTCTTGGGCTTTTCTTGAATCATGCTGGAGAAAAAGGTGATATTTTTAGGCCCGGACTCTTTCTGGCGAAAGGCTAACTTTTTCATAAGATAGCGAATTGTTTAACCCGGCAGATGTCGATGAAACGCAAATGTTTCCAGAAACTCCCACTACGCGACTGACCCTAGCTATTACATCGATGGTCGTTCCTCTTTTGGCGGCAAAGGATAAAATAGTCAGATATCGTGCAGCACAGCTCCTCTCGCACCTCGTCAACTCGCTGGACTC
Organism: Talaromyces rugulosus; assembly: GCF_013368755.1. Lineage (NCBI taxonomy): Eukaryota > Fungi > Ascomycota > Eurotiomycetes > Eurotiales > Trichocomaceae > Talaromyces > Talaromyces rugulosus. The sequence goes on from NC_049564.1 coordinate 5,172,060, forward strand.
GATTGACGACGATGTCTATCGTTTAATCCGAACGGGACTTTTGAAGCGTATTCGCGACAAAGAAGCGACAGTGCGAGTTCAAGCAGTACTTGGTCTTGCGCGTCTTGTTGGAAACGAGGGCGACGGCGAAATGGAAGATACAACGGCAGCTCTTCTGGACAAACTCCTCGATATTCTCCAGAATGATGCAACAGCAGATGTGCGCAAAACGCTGTTACTCAATTTACCTTTAAGCCACAAAACTCTTCCATACTTACTTGAAAGGGCTCGAGACTTGGACGCTGCTACTCGCCGAGCATTGTATTCTCGTCTCCTTCCTACCTTGGGTGATTTCCGCCATTTATCTCTATCTATGCGTGAGAAGCTCCTTCGCTGGGGCCTTCGCGATCGAGACGAGAATGTGCGAAAAGCAACCGGAAAACTATTCTACGAGCGATGGGTCGAAGATTGCGCTGGAAACAAGCCATCCGAAGAAGGTGGCCCCGTCACTCAGGTCTCAGCGCCTAATATTTCCGCGCTTTTGGAACTACTGGAGCGTATCGACGCAGTAAACTCCGGTATGGAAGGCGGTGTTGCACACGAAGCAATGCGAGGTTTCTGGGAAGGCCGGCCTGACTACCGCGAGGAGATCGTCTTTGACGAAGAGTTTTGGCAAGGACTCACCGCAGAGTCCGCCTTTCTAGCTCGCAGCTTTAATGATTTTTGCCGAGTGGAAAATCTGGCCAAATATGACAGCCTTGCAGATGATAAAATGCCTGAAGTCACGGCTCTTGCATTCTTCCTTCAGAAGTACTCATCGGCTCTACTTGTAAAGCTTAAAGAGTCTGCTGCTAGTGGTGAGAACAACGAGGAAGATACTATGGAACTTGAGTTCGTCGTCGAACAACTACTTCAAATTGCCATGACTCTGGACTACTCTGACGAAGTTGGTCGACGGAAGATGTTCGCCTTGCTACGAGAGAATCTCGCCATACCTGAATTGCCGGAATTATGCACAAAGCTCCATATTGAGGCACTTCGAAATGTTTGCGGGCCCGATGCTGCAGCCGAATCCGAGTTCTGCAGTGTAGTCCTTGAAGCTGTTGCTGAAGTTCACGACGCAATTGTAACTGAAGACAGTTTTGTGTCGGCACGTTCTGAACTCAGCGACGATGGTAACTCTCGGGCTAGCCGCGAGCGATCTATGACCCCTGCAAGTGACGCCCCCTTTGACAAGGAGAAGGCGAAAGCGAAGGTCCTCCGAGAAATCATGGTCAACATGAAATGTCTTCACATTGCACAGTGCATGTTGCAAAATGTGGAAGGGAATCTTCAGCAAAACATGCATTTGGTCACCATGCTAAATAACCTTGTCGTTCCTGCTGTACGAAGCCACGAGGCACCCATCCGTGAGAGAGGTTTGGAGTGTCTCGGTTTGTGCTGCTTACTTGATAAGGTGAGTGCTCGCACAAAGTCTTTTTTGATATATTTGGCTAACCGAGAATTCTAGACCCTTGCTGAAGAAAATATGATGCTGTTCATCCATTGCTTTACCAAAGGACACGAGGCACTACAAGTGACAGCCTTGCAAATCCTGGCTGATATGCTCACCGCTCACCCGGGACTTTTGGCCCCAGTTGTGCAGCCAGACAGCGATACCGTGACCCCTCCTCCTTTCCAGAGGACGCTTTTGAAAGTGTATGCAAAAGCGTTGAAGTCTTCATCTCCGGCTGATGTGCAGTCTGGCGCTGCAACCGCTTTGTCTAAGCTGCTTCTTTCCAACACCTTCACGCCTTCCGGACCGAACGTCCCACCTGCGATCAAGGAATTGAACGAGTCATCGGTTGAGGCACTGCTACAATCGTTGATTATTTCTTTCTTCCACCCTCGCACGCGAGAGAACCCTGTTCTTAGACAAGCTCTGACGTATTTTTTCCCCGTGTATTGTCACTCGCGTCTTGCAAACACTGAAAGGATGCGGCGGGTTGCCGTTCCTGTCGTACGCGCTGTCTTTGGTGCGGCAGAGGAATTCTTCTCGCTTGAAGCCGAAGAGGATAGTGATGGTGACATTGATGAGACTATTGGCGAGCGCGAAATCAAGGCCCTGATGACGCAAGTTGTCGGCATGCTGGTGGAATGGACTGATGAGCGACGTGTGGTCGGACTCGGGGGTGAAAACGTACTTACGGGCGCGCCTGCTAGTTCTAGTGCTCATGGCTACGTTCACCTAGCCTTGGTCAGGGACATCCTCGAGCGGATCCTCGGAGTGAGCAAAGGTCCTAACAAGTGCACGAAAGAGGAGAGGAAACTGCTCCTGTCCATGCTTAGCAAGGTGTATATTTCCCCCCCGACAGCAACACCGGCATCTCGTGCTGGCTCTCGAGTGCCGGAGACAGCAAGCGAAGACGCCTTCCGTGCCAGTAACCGAAGCACTCGTGAAGAGATAGACCCGGAGAATGTCGACCTCGCTGAACAAGTCAAGGAACTTATCAACGAAACTCTCGAAGACAACGCGCCCGACGCAGCTAGTCGCAATGCTCTAGTCAAGGTCAAGAACACGATTTTGAAAATCCTGGCGTTTGCCGCTCAACAAACTGCTACCAGCAAGGAAGCAGGACGCAGTACTCGAGCTAGCACAGTGGAAACAGACTTTACCGATGCCGCCGGATCCAGACAAGCCTCGGTTGAGCCGTCCGTGATCGGTGGTCGCGGAGCTTCAGTTGCTGTTGATGAAACGATCATGGAGGTTGACGAAGAGGACGAGAATGATGATAGCCGGGGAACTGTGATCAAGAATGAGATGGGTAGTGAGGAGCCGGAATAGGCAATTAAATGCAATACCCTTATATTCGAGCATTGGGCATGACGTTTTGATTATCATTTTTTATAATTGTCTGGGTTTGGTGTTTATGGTGGCTACGAACATAGATCAACCGTGTTGTATATGTAAGAGGCTTATGAGTTGTATTGTTTTTGATGAACATCGAATTCTATTGTATATTTTAATTTTATTTTGGAGGATATATCAATTGACAAGTTCTATTAATTGGGAGAGTAAGGGTGTGTAGCAAACGTACAGCATTCATTATTGGGTTATATAGGCCAGTTGATGGAACATCTTTTGATATCCTAATACAACATTGAATTGGTTGGTCCAGTCACTCATGACAGGGGGGATATGAATAAGCTCTCTGTACACACGGTGTATTTATTGGTAACAATAATGCTTTTCCTCCTTCTCTACCTGCCAAAATCAATATACCAAGATGATAGAAAGAAAAGAAAATTACCCCTTGTATGTTTCTCTCAAGCTATAAACGAGAAGCTTGTATTTACCCAAATTGTCCAAAAATGAAAAAGAAACAAAAAATATAATCAAGTCGCTTTGAAAAGGAATAGCCCCAACACCCACCCATCCATCCCATTTCCCCTTCCTCCTTTTTTCTTTTTCCAAAATACAAGATAAAAAAAAAAGAGAGAGAGAAGCCAATATCAGAATATCCAATCCCACATCATTGGTATCCATTTCCATGGCGTTTTTTTTCCTTCCTTTTTTTTTTTTTTTGCTAGAACAACTTTGTAGCAGGCTATGTCCATTCTATAGCATCGATAGGACGACCGCGCCTTTTTAACTGAGACCCATTTTTCTTTCCAACCCATGCCATGCCATGCATCGCTCAAATAACATCAAAGTATTGTTCCACCAAGACCAACCGAGAATTGTATATATACCAATTGGCACTTGGAGATCGTGGATGTCAGTTTATCACACACCGTATTCCGAGGTTGATCATCCAATTCTGATCCCCAGTTCTGAACACAGCAACGGCCAAAAAGAAAGAAAAAAAAGAAAAAAAGTACAGCTCATCATGACAATGAATGAAAAAGGGTAAAAGATAACACAAAAGAAAGAGAAAGGGAGAAAAAAAAAAAAAAGAAAAAACGCAACCCTCTGAAGATCAGCGACCAGCCAGCCAGCTCCTTCCGACCAAATGCACCAAACCAAGAGTTCCTTATACATTTACGCATCAATAACGTAATACACAAGCCACACCTATGCCAACGAGAAAGCAGACACACAGATATAGACATTTAACTTGGGGCAAAATGCGCGAGAAAAGGAAATAAATCCAAGCAGGGAAGAAACGCTCATGCGGGAGACTTGTTTGAGTTTGTGCCATTACGACGGCCATGACCATCGTCATTGACTGTCAGCCCGCCAAGTCCTGTGGACAGAAAAGCGAAGGGGTCGTTTGAGCCATCGTTGGCGTAAAGGTTGCCATTGGAGGCACTCGAATGGGGACCGTGATCAGCCCCTGTGAAAGCCGCCTGAGTCGCCGGGTTGCCGAAAGAAGCCGCTGAGTGAGATGCGTTGGCCGAGCCATAACCGGCATTCATCTGGCCCATTGGGGGATAGGGGGCAGGGGCATTTCCAAGGCCGGACGGAAGAGCATAGTTGCTGGGAGGAGCGCCAAATTGCTGTCCAAAGCCACCGAATCCGCCACCACCTGAGGCGAACGACGCAGGGGCAGGGGTGCTTGTCATTGAGCCAGGTCCCATTCCAAAGCCCGAAGGCGGTTCCATGGGCGAGGAGTAGGCAGAGTCAGCCACGACAGCTGCTCCAGAGCGTGGTGCACCGCAGCGAAGACAATTAGTGTTCTTTGCGAAATTGTGGTAGCCACAGCCTTCGGAGCCACATTTCCAATCACCAGCACGGAAGGGCACAACACCTCCGTTACCGCCCATACGAGAGTGGCCCATGCCGTGTCCACCGTGGTGGTTCATAGGAGGCATCATGTTTGGGGGGCCGTAACCATAACCATAGTTCATAGGGTCGGGAGCAGCACCAACAGCGGGGAATGAGCAACGGAAGCAAGCAGTTCGTCTTTGGAAGTTGGAGAATCCACAAGATGGACAGGTCCAGTCACCAGGTCGAGGGCGGTTCTTGGACGGGGGGAACGGCGTAAGAATTTCAGCAGCACGGTCTAGAACACGGCTAGATGAAGGAGAGACCTCAATGGCTTTCTCGTTGAGTGCTCGGCCGTTCATGCAAAGACTTTCAGCGGCCTAGATGGTGGGAAAAATGGTTAGCAACATACACAAACCCAAAGACAAGGTAGTAGGCGGAGGGAAAGAAACGAACCTCTTCGTGGGACGAAAAGACAGCAAACCCGGTACCAGTAGGTTTGTGTTGGTCTGGAGTGCGTAGAGTCCAAAAGGCAATTGGACGACCACCGAATTGGGTGAACCAGCTTTCCAATTCCGACTGGGTGGTATCGTGCGGCAGGCCGCTCATGTGAAGGACCTTGCTACGTTCGGCGAGGAAAGCACGAACGTCAGCGCGAGCATCCATGGGGCGCGTGAGAATCTCGGGATGCTCATGAGAAGGCTGAGACTTGCGGATGAGTCCTTTGAGAACGCGAGCCAGTGTGACGGCTTCCTCCATTGCGCGACGGGGAGAGGCCGGGGCGAGAGCCTGCAGGTGGAAAGGCAAGTTGTGTTTGATCGGGGCCGAGGACTGTACGGGCTCGACTTCTAGCGCAGCGCAGATGTTGGACAGAGAGCTGGGGCCAAAAGGCAGAGACTCTGGGTGGTGTGTCTGCCATCTCTGATATTCAGTGCGCAGGTCGAAGGTGCGCGAGTGCTGGAGGTACGGGGGCAGAACGACGGACTTGTCTCGGGCCTCACGGGGCAATTGTACACGAAGATCCCAAGAGTCGAGGGTCACGAAAGAGAACTCCAGGTTCTTGGAGACGAGGTGTTCCTGAGCAAAGGCATCGAAGCGATTGATGGCATCCCGGAAAGTTCCAGCGTTGCGGACATTTTCCCAAGTGAGGGTGGTTAGGCTCGCTGGATCCGGTGTGTCAGTTACAATGGTGTTGTTGTTTTTTTAGGACAGCAGACTTACTGCAAAGGGGAGTGATGGGAGTGTTGACAGGCTTGACAAGAACGCTCTCTCGGTGCAACTGCAGGCCTCGGTCAGCGGGAACAGGACGGGGGGGACACCCATTGGAGCGATCAGTCAGCGTACCTCGTCGCAGGTCTTGGTATCGAGCAGGATCCAGCCGAGTTCAATGACCTCTGCAGAGTCCTTGGTGACGTAGACGCCATGTTCGTCGCACGTAGTCGCGACATGGATGACGATATAGCGGTCCAGCTTTGGGATGGAGGACGAGACGGCGGCCATGTCTCGTTATGTCCGGCCGGGCAAAGTGCCAGGGGAAGAGTCGGAGAAGAGAGAAAGAGAGCGACGAGGCGGAGACGTCTCTGCCGAAGGAGCACGAGACGAAGAGAGCGATCACGACAGCGACAGTCGTGATCGGAATTGGGGGGGGGGGAGGGAGAAGAAGAGTTGGGAAGGACTGGAGAAAGAATCCAAGGGCGAGCGAGGTTTGAGTTGTGCAGCGGAGAGAAAAAGCTGTGCTTGAAGCTGGTGGAGCGTGGGCCGGCGGGCGGGCCCACGCCCAAAAAAGTTTCGGGCGGCCGAGATGTCACATAGTATTTATTGTTATTTGCTATTTGCTATTTTATTCTTATTATTACGTTTATGTATGGGGTATATACGGAGTAAACTCCATCTGACACGGTGTCCTGCATCTGGATGTGCGCAGAGTAAATTATTATCGATCGATCGCACGGCGGAAGGGGACTATATTCCGACATGGGCAGATGCATTATTATTGTTGTCATGATATGTATTACATGTCATGTACATGTAATTCATCAATTGCACGTGTTCTCAACATGTGGAATCCCATCAATGTTGTATTGTCATACGTGTATCGGCGTATCACTATAATAGTCTCCCGTTTATATATCGTGCTGTATACTTTCACAATAATATCAAACCACCGATGTCTCCCTGCCACCTTACTAGAAACAACACTCGACACGCCCGAACAAAGCGAACAGCAATAATATCATTCTTTATTATTATCATTATTACTCCGTGCTTGTCAACAATCCATGCACGCCCCACAATTTCGGGGTTCCGGCGGCTTTCGATTCGATGGCCAGCAGCCGAGTCGACTCTGAACAGTCCATTAATAACTCTCTGACCGCTCTTATCGTTCGTTCGTTTGGTACAGAGAGCCGCTTGCTGCGAGAGAATCCGAACAAGCCAAGACTACGAGCAAATCCCACTGCTGGATGCCGCCAGACTGTCTCGTCTCTTGGCTGATGCCGTCTTTTCCTACAACACCAATCGATATGCCTCGACCATAGACAGCATCTGGGTAGCAATTGATGATGATTGAGGCAGCAACTCGATGACGCGGCATTGAGGCCTTATCGTGGTGGACTAGTTAGTTAACTGGTTAGATGCCCCGAAGGAGCACCGGAGAACCTGAGAGCTGCCAGCCTTTGCGGCACCATCCTGCTACCAAGAGGAATTGCCATCCCCAACTGTAAACGACAAGAAATTGACGATTAATCATTAATGTGATTATTTTGTCCGACATCAAAACATCTCCGGCTGGTCCAAGCTCTTTCCCCACGTGGTAGCTTCCGGAGTCGCCGGCCATGCCGGTGATTGGCTGCTTTACCAACACTGTTGTTGTTCTTCTTCTTCTTATAAACTCGGGAAACTTGAATGTTTTCAATAAAAGGAGAGAGAGGGGAGAAAGGATGGTCTCTGAGAGAAGAGTGTAGTGTAGAACCGGGTGACCACGACTATCTTGGATATACCACAGGAATGGCCCATCAGCCTGTGCAAAACCGCCAGTACACATGATTCTATTAAATAAAATAGACGAATAAAAAATGGGACAATAACAGCAGTAAATAAATGCCAGACAGAAATGTGAACAAGCGCGGCTTAGCGCGCGGCTAGCGGCTGGCCAGAGCTCTGGAGGCAACCGCCGCCTTCGCGTCCCTGTGCTTCGTGAACATCCGTCATCGCAGCATCCAACTGCAAAGCTTCACAGTCCTCTATTTGCGATCTACTACTTTGATATTGCGTCTGCCTCAAAGCTTCTTGGCGCTTGTCCCCCAGCAATAAACCACAAGAATGGCGTCCGGATACGACAGAGCTCTCTCAGGTATGTAGTCCATGAGCTGCCGAATCGATCAGGATCTCACTAACAAATCAAACAAACAGTCTTCAGGTAGATTCTACAGCCCACTGCCAGCATGATAACCCCTACTGACCCTTGCAAAGTCCCGATGGACACGTCTTCCAAGTCGAATATGCTCTCGAAGCGGTGAAGCGAGGTAGATGCTTCCCCAGCTCCCCAGCTCCCCGGATGCAGCACAGTACTGAACACACCCAACTACAGGAACATGCGCTGTCGGCGTCAAGGGCAAGGATATCGTCGTGCTAGGATGCGAGAAGCGGTCGGCAATGAAGCTCCAAGACACCCGAATTACCCCGTCAAAGATTGGCTTGATCGACGGCCACGTCTGCCTTGCCTTTGCCGGTCTCAACGCCGACGCTCGAATCTTGATCGACAAAGCCAGGCTGGAGGCCCAGTCACATCGTCTGACGGTCGAGGACCCCGTGTCGATCGAATACATTACGAAATATGTCGCCGGCGTTCAGCAACGTTATACACAGAGTGGTGGTGTGCGCCCGTTTGGAATTAGTACATTGATTGTCGGCTTTGACAAGGGTGACGACATCCCCCGTCTCTACCAAACCGAGCCATCTGGGATTTACTCGGCATGGTCAGAATCTACCTGCTAATTTATTAAACTCGGATGCTGACTACGGCTGCAGGAAAGCCAACGCCATTGGGCGTTCGAGCAAGACAGTCCGTGAATTCCTCGAGAGGAACCATAAAGATGACATGGACCGTGAAGCTACCCTTCAGTTGACAATCAAGTCGCTACTGGAGGTGGTACAAACCGGAGCCAAGAACATCGAAATCGCCATCATGGCTCCCGGAAAGTCCATCGAGATGCTCCCGACTGAGGAGATCGAATCGTACGTCAAGAACATCGAGACCGAGAAGCAGGAAGAGGCTGCCAAGAAGAAGACTGGCCGACCAGGAACCGGCACTGCGGCCATCTTGACGCGGGCCGGCACCACTGGTGAAGGTTCTGAGAGCTAGACGCACTGAGCCTCATCTATGACTGTTGTTGGGAATAAAACAATGATTTTTCTATAAATCAGCTAATGAACATTGAAATTGTTTACATGCGCTATTTCTGTGCAAAATGGCCGTACAGCGGCACCGAATTTATTTATTCCATCCACGTAGAGGTGGACACGTAGGAACGAAACGAAAAAAAAAAGAAAAGAGCCCGTAGAAACGCCACAGAACCAGGGTCATTCGTGTCATCATGATAGTAGTTTTGTTGAACCCTAGCCCAATCGGTCTGCTGCTTTGTCTCCGATACTGAAGATGGACTTTTCCACGTCGCCGCGCACACGTTCGTCCTTGAGCATCCTGCATGACAGTCAGTTTATAGGTGTTCGTTGCATTTATAAGATCGAGGAAAGGGCGTACTTTGCGTTCATCCGAACGTCGTCGCCTTCAACTTGCAGCGCGGCCTGAGGCGTTTTGGCATCGATCACGAAATGGTTGTCGCAGTGTGGGCAGTATTCATCACTAGAGCGTTTGTGTCAGCCACAGGCCACAAGATGGCGCGCCAGTTGTATAAATAGATGTGCCTCACCTCTCCTCAAACTCGGACGTATCTTTCCGGAAGCATTTCTTGCACTTTTTGCACGCAAACGTCTGCAAAATCACTCAGCATGGCGCCAGAAGCGCATGGATATTTGACGTACCATGTCAAAGGATTGCACCAAAGGGTGGGTTTCCTGCTCTTGGTGGCATTCTGCGCAGTCGAACCATTTCCGACCTAGCCAGTAATCAGCACCTGGGCGAATAGACACAGACCACCGGACAGATCGAGGCACGTACAGCATGGCGACCGGATTGCAACTTGGGCGTTGAGAATGTGTTTACTAGAACAACTCGGAGTCAGTCCATCGATCTCTTTGTCGGTTGATATGCGGGGGAAATCGCCAGGAGGGGCGGCGGACTGGCAAGGGGCGCTGTTTTCTTCCCTTTTTTGGCACTCACCACATGTTGGCGAAATCCTGCACGCAAATAAAATGGTCCCTGTCGCCAGGCTGGGTCGGTCGAATGGCTCCTCCACTGGGCAATTAGTACCGGAGGGATTGAACAGTGGACGAGGAACAACACTCCCGGCCAACTCTTTTTTTCTCCCTGCTGGGGATCTGCGGCCTTAGCGGACGGGGCCCATCCCGACTTTCCAGCAACAACAAAGCATCCAGTGGCCAGGGGCATGCTGCTCTTTTATTGCATTGCTGATTGTCTGGCGCATTCCTCGTCCTGTCCGCCATCACACCCCCGAATTAATCCCAACTGGCATGACCGCAAAGAACCCGCATCCTTCACTTGCCAAAGCAGCGGGCACGTAAGTAGCTGGAAGCTCCCTCCGTCGTCATCTATGCCATGAGACATGTCGCGGTGGCTGTGCTGCTGACCCCGGTGGCCTGACTCTCTCTCTCTCTCTCTCAGGTCCATACATACGTCTTTCGCTTCGTTTTCTTTGCAGCAGTGTCGCTCCGTGCTACTCCGTGTCGTGATTCCAACAGCACAGCCTAATTCCATCCATCCACTATAATTGTGTCCAGGCTGCTACCCCACGTTTCAACGCCGTCATCGCAGCGCCGCGCAAACCTACCTTTTTTCCACTCTCGAGTACACGGTGCCGGAGGGGCCTGTCGGCACATGGTTTAGCTCTACTCTAGCAGGCTGGTTCCCCAGGGTTATGGACGATAAAAGAAGGAGGGGGGTTGAGGACGCCGATGACGAGCCTCAGGTAAGTTTAATAGCGAACGTCCGTCCTTGTGTGTGTGTGTGTCTCTAATTGTTATTTTGGAATATACAGAGGCCAGTCTCGTCCCTACTTTCCCATTTCGAGCATCTTTCCTACTCCAAAAAAGATTCCTCCGCCGGAAACGGAACGCATCGTGAGAATGCGACCCGGCAAAGAACGCAAGACGCAGATGATGCACAGCCAACTGTTCGCGCGTCCATGGACGTGCCTCGTCGCTCGCCCTGGCTGTCTCAGGACAGCCCTCGAAACGGCCTTTCTAGAAATGTCACCGGTGGAGGATGGAATAATAATGTCCGACACGGACAACGGTCACCTGGTCCGCTAAAGCACGCCCGGCCGATGTCGATGAGCGTCCAATCTTCGCCGCAGCCAACGTCGACGTCGACGTCGACATCGACACCGACACCAGCGCTGACTATAGAGTCTCCTCAGTCTCCTCCTCGGGCCCCGGAGGTGAGCTATGCTGGTGGGAATTGGCACTCTCTTGCGCCCGAGAACCCGGATTTGTCTCCCAAATCAGCATCATGGCAAAGCCCCCCGCATGTGTTACGAGCCACAAGCCCAGGTTCTCCCTTTGGAGGCTCCGTGGGTGTTCCGCAATTGTCACGAGACCCTTCTCCCATTGGAAAACAGAAGAGCACATCGGTTCCTCCTCCTGTCAACAGAGCCGACAAACCAAAGGTGCCTGTCAAACCCGCAAATATCTCCTCCTCCCACCTTCACCGCGGCATAGGTAGCCTGGTTCCTGCTTCAGCCAAAGATTCAAAGGACCCTCGCATCTCGCCATTTAGTACACCTCCCAGCAGCCCGGAGAAAAAGCCGGCCAAGGAGAGCACGCGATCTAACAAATCACCTCACCCCATTCTGTCTGCTCGTACGACACCCGAGCCTCTTTCCTTGCCGCCTCCTATTGACAGATATCCTCGGACGCCGACGCCAACATCACGCTCCTTGGTGGTTACCACGGAGCATGGTTCCACGAAGCCGAAGCGACCTCCCGAGCCCCCAGGCCACCTCAGGTCAATCAGTCATTTCACCTCAACGATACGTGATGCTCGTGATCTTGGATTTACTAGACACAGTATATCCCAGGACACTGACGACCCGGAAAGAAGACCTTCGTTGCCACCTCGCGATGGTCTGCGGGGTAGGTCGGTGCGAGATATCCCAGCGACTGGGTCCAGACACACTGAACTTCCCCCACGAGCATCACTTGATTTACCTGTGAGGAGAACGCCAACGGCAACGGCCTCTTCACAACGCCTTCCGAGGATTGATACAAACCAACAGTTTGCCCCTCCGCCCCGTAGACAGACTGCCGCCATCGGTGGCAAGTCCCCGATGGAAACACCGCAAAGTTCCAAGAGCCGCCAGTTTTCCTTGCCCGAAACGCGACAAGCTCCCTCAATGGCGAAACAGTCACCGAGAAATGACGACTCTGAAGAGGAGGGATACCTGGAAGACGCTCCAGTGCCCAGGACTGATTTTCCGGACTCCTCTCAGGTCAATCGGCGCCCCCCGGTCTTCAAAGATGGGCCACTTTCCATATCGACCAAATACGATACACGCGAGTTTGACGTATGCGGAAAAAATGTCTGCACGACTGGTTATTTGACCCGTGTATGGGACCTGACCACCGGGGAACAAAAATTGAATATCAGTCATGGGGAGACTGTCAAAGCCCTTTCGGTGGCATTCAAGCCGGGTACAGGGCTTGGGGATGAGGGGACCCGGGTGTGGGTTGGGACAAACCATGGGGAGTTGCATGAAATCGACATCGCCTCGCAGTCAATCGTGGCCTCTAGATCATACCCATCCAGACGCGAGATCATCAAAGTATACCGACACAAGAAGGAAATGTGGACCTTGGATGATGAAGGAAGGCTACTAGTATGGCCACCAGATGAGACGGGCACGCCGAATCTCAAGTACAGCTACGATCAGCCGCCAGACCGTGTTGCTAGGGGACATACGTTTTCCATGGTTGTTGGTGATACCCTCTGGCTTGCCACTGGTAAAGACGTGCGGATTTACCGACCAAATGCTCACGATGACTCGTTCCACGTCCTAAAGAAGCCGCTGGGAGCAAACCACACTGGTGAAGTGACCTCGGGGGTGCATGTCACCAAGGACGGCGGACGGGTATACTTGGGCCATGCGGATGGAAAAGTCACCGTGTATTCGTTGGAGGACTATTCGTGTCTGAATTGTGTCAATGTGAGCGCCTACAAAATTAACTCGTTGGCGGTGGTGGGGGACTATCTGTGGGCTGCGTACAAGACCGGAATGGTTTATGTCTATGACGTTTCCACCTCTCCCTGGACAGTCAAGAAGGATTGGCGTGCTCATGAAAGCCCCGTATGTGGTCTTGTACTTGACCCAAGCGGGCTGTGGACGATAAATCGGTTGCAAGTAATCTCTCTGGGTACAGACAACTATTTGCGTTTGTGGGATGGTATGCTGGAAGAGGACTGGCTTGGTGAGTGGATTCATTCTTAAACAAATTCTTTGCTAACCAGTTTATAGAAACTCGCATGCAGAGTAGAGACGGCGAGTTCTGCAACTTTCGGGAGATACGAGCTACGATTGTGACTTGGAACGCCGGGGCTTCTGTTCCCCGGGACCTGGGCAATAACAGGTTTATCCATGAAGCGATTCACCCGGAAAATCCTCCGGAGATTTTGGTTTTTGGATTCCAAGAATTGGTAGACCTTGAGAACAAGAAAATCACAGCTAGTAAGTGACGGCCTTTTTTTAAATAATCATAGAAGCCTGGGGCAAACATTGACGATTCCACAGAGAGCTTGCTTATGGGAAGCAAGAAGCGCGAAAACAACGACAAGGAGCATATGAGCCGGCAGTACCGTGTCTGGCGAGATCATCTGATGGCTTGCATCAACGACGCAATGCCTCTTGAAGAGTCGTATACTCTTCTTCACACGGCGAACCTTGTGGGCTTGTTCACATGCGTTTTTATCAAGCAAAAGGAGCGCGACAGGGTTCGTCACGTCAGCGGCGCGGAGGTCAAGCGTGGAATGGGGGGTCTGCATGGGAACAAGGTGTGTTTTTTTTAGTCTTACGGGCCGAGTCCGATACGTATGTATTCTGATCGATTTAGGGCGCTTTGATTCTACGGTTTATCTTGGACGATAGCTCCTTGTGTTTTATCAATTGCCATCTGGCAGCTGGCCAAACGCATACCGCACATCGGAACAACGACGTCGCAGGCATTCTCGAGGCGCAATCTCTCCCACCCGAACCCAGTCTGACGGCGCGAGCCGACCTCTTTGTCAACGGCGGCGACGGTAGCATGATTCTCGACCACGAAATCTGCGTGTTGAACGGAGATCTCAACTACCGAATCGACGCAATGCCTCGGAACGTGGTAGTCGAGGCAGTGCGCCAGAACAACCTCCCCAAACTACTCGAGCGCGACCAACTCCTCGCGTCCAAGCGAAAGAATCCAAACTTCCGCCTGCGCTCGTTCAACGAGGCCCCCATCACGTTTGCGCCTACGTACAAGTATGATGTCAATTCGGATCAATACGATACCAGCGAGAAGAAACGGTCGCCGGCCTGGTGCGACAGGGTCATGTATCGGGGTATGGGCAAGATCAAGCAAAGCGAATACCGACGCCACGAAGTACGCGCATCCGACCACCGGCCGGTCAGCGCCTCTTTTAAGATGCGAGTCAAGACTGTGCTGCCGCAGGAGAGGACGAGTGTCTGGGAGACGTGTCGAAAGGAGTTTTCCAAGGAAAAGAGGAGGCTGGCTTGTGATTCGAGGTGAGTTTTTATTGCTATACCTGAAGGGTTTTTGCTAATTGTTTTTAAAAGTATTGAGTATCTGGTCAATGTGTTGGGCATGGAGCGCGAAGAGGCACGCAGAGTCATAACTTCCGGCGGTTCCTCCAAGTAGAATAAGAGCAATCTGCAATGCATTGTTAATGGCGTAATATAGTGTTTTAGACCTGTCACGTTTTTGAATTTTACAGGCATAGGCATGGGCGAGGGTGCGAGAGGGAGGTTCAACTGCTTGAGGAGTACTGTGTACATACCGACGACGACTATGAGATATGATAGAAAAGCGGTTGTTGTTATTATTACTATTTTATTATTCAAGAATAAATTCAAGTATCATGTATATTTATTGTACATATGTGGATTAAACCAGTTTGATATTATTTACAAGCACAAGCCTTTAGATTGTGAATGCATGATGCATGATGCATCATCGTGCATATGTACTCCCGCGTTAATTGTTCTGCTCGAGTTTAATTTTTTTTATTTCTGTACACAATGCATCAATCAGCACCCGTTATGGCTTTATCAAGGCTTGAAAAAGGACATCACCAGTTTTAGCGACAGCCTCAGTTAGGAATACATACCCCGCAGCCCTTGCAGGCGCAGTTGTTGTCGCAGGTACAAGTGCCGGAGCCGGAGCAGGGGCAGCTTTGGTCGGTACAGTTGCAAGGCATTTTGTTGCAGTAGAAATTTTAATTTTGATTCAAGTATTTTGCTTTAGTACATTTATAATGGAACATGGAAGCTTCTTATATAGACGGTTCGTGGCGGGGATGTTCAAAGTATGGTCATCATAGCGTCAACTATGTCATAGACTGCTTGAGATATCGCTTGTGGCGAATTTTTGGGAAATTGGGTTCACCAACAGCATTGATAACATAAACATGTACATGGTTGGTATATTGAACATTGAATGATAGATAGGCAGTCGTTCCTGTGGATCGATATAGTGCGTCGTTTTACCTGGGACTATCTACATCTTTACCAGGAAAGAATTGGTAATTAATAAGTAATATTAATATTAATATAACTACTATTGATTCCCTGTCAAGAAGAACCACCGCTGAGTGAGACTGACCTGGCGAGTGAGAAAGCCCTCGTGCTGACGAGAGCAAATCACCATTGTTTGCCAGCTCGTGCATGGGCGAGTGGATCGTCTTAGCTGCTCTTTACCACTGCCACTACTACTACTATTGACTCGTGCGGTCAGTAACTTATTCCTAATTAATTGATATCTGGTACCGTAGTAACCGCCCGAGAGATCCTCGTGACTCCTCGTCACCAGCTGACTCCGCAATGATCTGCCCAGCAGGACTCGAGAGACTCTGGAACTGGACAATAGACGCCGTCAGCCTGTAACTACGTGTAACTGCGACCTTGTAAGAATAATATGCATAGGGATGGATCCGCCGTCCCCGTCAGTCAGAGAGTGGAACGTGACACGATAGTTATCAAGCTGCGAGTAGTTGCATACCAGACAAGCTGCCCGACGACGCCTGTTGGTTGACTGCAAGGCAAATACTCGCCGCCATCATCACTTGGAGCCAGTCTAGTAGAAGAGGGGTGAAAAAAGAAGAAGAGCAAGAAGAAGAAGAAGAAGAGAGCGCTGGCGTGCTCGCAGTCCCCCAAACGGCCCCACGAACGACTCAACCAGTCGAGTCGCTCCTGCCCGCTTATTAGTGCTATCTTATCTCACCTCCGCCATCCTCACGTCCTCAACCTCCCCCAAACGCCCTCTGACCAAACGCCCTCCTCCTCTGCCCCTGCGCCGCCGAAATCCAGTCGCCTTTTTGGGTGCGTGTCTGCCTTGCTTCTACCAAACCCTGCGGTGCCTGCTTTCTCGCCGCTCGAACCGCTGTCCAGGGCGATAGTCATCAGAGAGAGCTGCACAGCTGAACCTCTGCTTCGCACCTCCCATCGCCCCGAGGGAGGAGCTTCTGCCACTCCAAGACTCCAGGTATATTCTTCTGTGCTGTTAGCTTGCTTTGCGGCCTGCTTTTGTCTGCTCCCTCGTCATCCCCAGCGTCGCTGATCGTTCCAGCGTGCACCTGTCTTGCGTGTGGCTACTCAACCTCAACCTTTTTTTTAATTCCTGTTATCCCGCAAGCAAGCCTGCTCACCTGGTTCTTCCCCGGAGCCAGGCCGAAGGCAAACTTCCATCTTCGTCCTGGCAGACCACTCTCCCCAAGATTCCCCTCCTTCTCTCGCCCCCGACCACCCCGAAACGCCCAACACCACTACTACCACTGGCTCGACTACCCTGTCTGCCGCGGTTGACCTCGATACCCTAGACCAAACTCCGACTTCTTCTTCGTCGACTCCTGCCCATCTGTCTTCTTCCCGCGAGCCCTCCGGAATCCAAGCCAGTCAAATTTCTCGTTCGAACGTTGATCTAACATCCTCGGCAGACACCGTCTCACAGTCCCGCCGCCGCCGCCGCCGTCGCCACTCCGACTTGTCTTCCTCGGAGCCATCGGATACTGCTAGTGGTCTGGACGACGGAAGCCGAGGGCTGCCTTCTTCTCGCGAGGAAATTCAATCTGCGGGCTCCCGCAGAATCCAACTATCCGGCCGAACCGACGGCCGACCGCCTTCTCCCAAGCGCAGGCGTTTGGCAAACATGCGGTCCGAGGATGCATCATCAACAAGAACAAACGGCCGGTTCGACACATCAAACGGGCTGGCTATGAGCCCTCGGGGCAAGGCCAGCAGAGCCGGGTCGCTGAACGGGAAAGCATCCGCCCACCCCAACGGACAAACGGCGACCAACGGCTCGGTGAAATCGCCCGTCTTGTCACCAACATATTTCGGCCACGACCGAGAGGAAGTTACCCGGATTTTAATACAGAGCTTGCACGATCTGGGGTATAGTGGTGCTGCGGCTTCTCTGTCGAGAGAAAGTGGCTATGAGCTGGAAAGTCCAGCAGTGGCCGCCTTCCGTAGTGCCGTGCTGGATGGGCAATGGGCAGAGGCGGAACATGTTCTGCTGGAATCCTTTGACGTAAGCGACGCCGATGATGAGCCTTCACCGCCAGCATGGGGGAAGCTTTCTCTCGCCGAAAGCGCCGACAGGAACGAAATGCTCTTTCTTCTACGACAACAAAAGTTCTTGGAGTTCCTCGAGGCTCGAGATCTAGGGGCTGCCTTGATGGTTCTTCGCCAGGAACTCACGCCCTTGAACCACAATATCGCACAGCTCCATGCTCTGTCAAGGTAAAAATCGTCGCCCACCTTTTTACAATGAGTAAGCAGCTAATAATGCACAGTTTATTAATGTGCCCCATTGAACATTTACAAGAGCAGGCTGGCTGGGACGGCTCAATAGGGTCGTCCCGGGAATTGCTCCTCTCAGAACTCTCCAGTAAGTTCGTTGTTATGTAGTTAGTTTCTAAATGCTAACTTGCACAGCTTTCATATCCCCCTCCGTGATGATCCCAGACCACCGTCTTGCCGTCCTTTTGGACCACGTGAAGCAAAATCAGGTCAACCAATGTGTCTACCACAACACTGCATCTGTGCCTTCTCTGTATTGCGATCATATCTGTGACCGAAACGCATTCCCGCGCCACACCACTGTCCAACTCACCAAGCACACTGACGAAGTTTGGTATGTCGAATTTTCGCATGATGGAACGAAACTTGCCACAGCAAGCAAGGACCACTCCGTTATTATATACGACGCAACGGACAACTTTTCTATTATCCATAGATTGCTGGAGCACGAAAAACCCGTGGCCTACGCTACGTGGAGTCCGGACGATTCGAAATTGATCACTTGCTCTCAAGACAAGAAGGCTAAAGTGTGGGATGTTGAGGTATGGGTTCTCACCAACAAAAAGAGTTTGCTTCATTTGACTAACTTCTTTAGACCGGTCGGTGTTTGTTGACCATCGAACAGCATTCCGAGCCCGTGACTGCAGCTGCGTGGGCTCCTGATGGCGAATCCTTTGTGACGGCTTCACTAGACTCCAAGGCGCAACTTTGCCATTGGGGGATGCGAAGCCATCGACCATTATATGTGTGGGCCGGGGGCTTTCGAGTACAAGACTGTGCCATCACACCGGACGGCTCCCGATTAATTGCTGCTGATGAGATTGGAAAACTGCACGTGTACAATTTTGAAACACATGCCGAAGAGTACTGTCTTCCGCTGAGGAGTAAAGCCACGTCAGTAAGTGTCAGCAACGATTCGAAACACATCCTGATCAACATGGCCGAGGGTCAAATCCACCTCGTCGACCTCGAAACAACCGAAATAGTGCGTCGTTTCCGTGGCCAAAAACAGGGAGAATTTGTAATCCGAGGCGGATTTGGCGGGGCTGCAGAGAACTTCGTCGTCAGTGGAAGTGAAGGTAGGCTAGCCCAGTCGAGACCAAAAGAGGACGAATTGGCGCTAATAGCACTGTATAGATTCCCATGTCTACATTTGGCACAAGGAGAATAGTACCCTTGTGGAAGTATTGGAGGGGCATACAAAAGGCTGTGTGAATGCTGTCTCTTGGAACCCTACTAATGCGAGCATGTTTGCATCTGCTGGTGACGACTGCATCGTGCGAGTGTAAGATTGACCTTTTTTGCCTTTGAAATTGTACCCCTACTAACCCATGCTCTAGCTGGACTCGTGAATCGCCTAGTGAATCTAGCTTTGGGAAAAACAGGCTGTCCGCATCGAACGGATTCACCCGAACGAGCGCCCTTCGATCGACGTCGGGTCTTTTTTAGAGGCCCCTCTCCAGGAAGTTCAGATAGACTCTGAACTGTGTTCCAGTTCCTGGCGATACTGAGAATGCATGCAGCGAGGGGCTTAATTATATGACGTTGTGGCAGCTCATGGAGTTCCATCAGCAAATCACATGAACCACCCCATTCATCCATTATATTCGGAATTACAAACCCCACGCCTTGGCTTCTGATTTTATATTGTCTTTGCATATATTCGACTGCACATTTTACCTCGAAATTCATTCCAGGGCCCTTTGGTCGAAATCCAGAGCACTAGTACAGCACAACAATTTGATATTTGGAGGATGGTCTCTATTTCTTGTTCTCCTTTTGAGACGCTCATATGGGGAATCTACAACCTAGAGGGGTATGATTGGGGCCACTGCCGGTCAAACCGGAGTTATTGTTTCCTTTTTATCCATTTATTACCATGGATTTTTGCCGTATCTCTTTTGGTTCTTGGCCGGTATATTTTGATAGCTTTGCGTCTGGTGTCAGCCATGACGAGACTGGTCTGTTTCTCTATACGATATAATACGATCTTTATCAATTGAAGCAAATGTACCAGCTGGAGTTTAGATGGTGAGCAGCTTAGCAAGGTGAATACGATAACAATAAAACCTGGAAGTCTGATGTCGATGAGTCAATTGGAGTACATGTGTATACATATGTATCAGCGCTGTCAAGTGTATAGCACTTGAGTACACATATATAGTATGTATTCACTAGGTTCCAAATGTCTCATTTTTGCCCTTCCGACCTTAATATGGCCTCGGTAGCCTTCAAAGCTCCCGTGATCGTAAAAGAAACAACCGGCGAGAGCATGTACATAACCTACAGCCAGTCAGTTTTTCCCCATCAGGGTCAAAGTACATACATACGGCCAAAACCTTTGCAATCGCCATCTTCTCCAATTCTGATACCTCGCCTAGCTCGGTCAGCCCCGAGATGATCAGGGCCGGCGGTCCGGTCGGCATCACCATCATACTGAACCAAAGGATTGGGTCGCGTGGGAGGATTTTCGTGTAGCGGATGAATAGATAGAGGGATGAAATGCTGATTCTGCATGATCTGGTGTGAGTATATATATATATATATATATATATCGAGCAATAAAGGCGAGTAAAGAGTAAGAAAGGGGATACACACGCTGGCCAAACGATCAAGCGGACGCAAAAAATCACGAGAAGAGCTCTCACTGGAACATTTCCCGAGTGTTTGGAGCGTCGCATCTTCTCAAAGCTGACGCCGAGTTTGCATCCAACCAAGAAAACCTGGAGACTGGTGAACAGGCCGCCGATATTCTCGATGCTGGAGGTCAGCCATGCGTGAAAGATGCCGCCATCCTCGTACGATGCGAAAAACGCGTGATGGAGTTTCGGCACTAGCCCGACAAGAACACCAGTCACTGTGCAAAGAAGAGCAGCATCGAGAAACGGTGAATCGATTGCGTTTAGGCCTCTTCGCAACGTTTTGGGGAAGAATGAGAATATGTAGCGTATTGCACTGTGGGTGTTGTGTCGTGCAATCTGTACACGGGTTGGTAGGAGGGAGGTATGTTCGTTGGCTGCTTCTTCCTCCTCTTGCTCTGTTGGCAAGTGAGTGGCTCCATTGCAGGTGTTGTGGTTATTGTTACTGCTGTTATCTTGCTGCTGCTGCTGCTGCACGTTCGTCGTTTGATTCTCCGAGTCAACGTCGTCTTCCGGCTGCCGATTACGGCCCTCGTTGCCCATGTCACGCAACATGCGCGGTCCGATTGCGTACGAGATTGTCTTTGTAGTCACTGCACAGACGAGAAAGTAAGACTGGGCACGGTTCACCGCGTCTTTTTGGGTTTGCCCGGGAGGAGTGATCAAGCTCAAACTTCCGGTGGACTGCAGAGTCTCCAGGAGGAGAAGGGGCAGGGAGCTGGTGTTGTTAGAGGACACTGTGGGAGTCACCCACTGAGGGAGCCGGAGTAGTCGTGAAAGTATATAGCCCATGACGACGGATATAGCCGTGTATGAAATCGCCCATACTTTTTTGATAATCAGCGCCTTCCCCATCCTTCCGATATTATTAGAATTTGGTGGGAAAAACGCACTGAATACGGGGACATAGTTCATAGCAATTCCAATGTGTAGCTCGGACCCCAGTTTCACCATGATCAATGCTGGCAGGAAGAGCCTGACGCAAAGACCGGACATGTCGTTGATGGTTTTTTCGTGGATGATGTTGGCCTGGCGAGCGATGATGCCGTACAGCAAGGTCAGGAGCACGGATGTGCAGGCCTGCAGCGCACCCAAGAAGGGCGCCGCTGTGCCATCCTCTAGGCTAGGCATATCGAAATGTGTCTGCACGCTGGAACAGACAGACGGGCTGGATGGTATTATCTCATGAGAGGCTCGCACATCGCAAAGTTGTGTTGGTTGGAGTAGCTCTAGAGAGGTCCGGATGGCGTCATGGTTACCACATGGACGAAAGGATTGATAAGCATCGATACAGTTATGCATGAAGATGTGGAATCTGCGCAAAAGACATTATCTCTGTTGGAGCGCGTGTTGATGATGGCATCGTCGTCTTCGTCAGATCACATAGAAGCGCGATTCTCTTCACGTACGACGACTCGAGCTGTCAGGACAGACAGAAGAGCTGCCTCTTTCTCCATTGCGCCGTCCGACCATGGCATAAGACCGAATCAACGAGTCGTAGAGCTGCTCTGTGTTGTATATCATATCTTGTAACATGAAGGATGCTCGGGTATGACGATGACGCTATAGCATATGCTGCATACATAGCACGTCGCCGACGGGGTTAGTCAACTCGACAACAACAACGACGTAAAAAAGACACCACCACCACTCCCCTGCCACCATTGTACAGAAGCAAACAGCGTATGCTCGGGCTCGGACTGCACCTCGGACGACCTCAGCTCAAGGGCCGCCGGTCGCTGCTGGACCTGATCGCTCACGGCGCAAGCGTCGAGACGGACTTTCCCGCTTCGAGCTCTGCGACTCCACCTGACCTGCTGCCGGGGCTCCTGCCACCGCTGCCCGCAACTCCAACAAGAACCTCACCTCCAACGTACAGCAACAACAGCAGCAACAACAGCGCGGCTCTCTCCATCGCTGCCTCCTCCAGCAGCCCCGAAATTCCTCTCGTCGACTTGCAGACGCCTGCCTCTTCTCCGCCTTTGTCGCCGTCGCCCGCTCCTCCCGCCATGGCGCCCCAGTCAGGTGAAGACCAGGATGGCGCCATCTTCTCTATCTCTGGCCCTGTCATCGTGGCCGAGCACATGATCGGATGTGCCATGTACGAGCTGGTCAGTAGCCATTTCGCAGAACTCTAGCAGCCCCCGTTTACTGATTGATTCTCTCTGCAGTGCCACGTCGGCCATGACAGACTCGTCGGCGAAGTCATTCGTATTGAAGCAGATAAAGCGACTATCCAGGTTTATGAAGAGACCGCCGGTGTCACTGTTGGAGACCCTGTCGTGCGGACGGGCAAGCCCCTGTCCGTGGAGCTGGGCCCCGGTCTCATGGAGACTATCTACGATGGTATTCAGCGCCCGCTCAAGGGCATTTCAGAAGCATCGGGCAGCATCTACATCCCCCGTGGTGTTTCTGTGCCGGCTCTGGACCGCGAGAAGAAATGGGACTTCAAACCGACCAAGAAGGTTGGTGATATGATTACTGGAGGCGACATCTGGGGTATCGTTCATGAGAACTCCCTGCTCAACGAACACAAAATCCTTCTCCCTCCCCGCGCTCGGGGCACGATTACCAAGATCGCCGCTGCCGGCAGCTACACCGTTGACGAGAAGATTCTTGAGATCGAATTTGACGGCAAGAAGAGCGAACATGGCATGATGCACACCTGGCCCGTCCGTGTCCCGCGACCAGTGAACGACAAGCTGCCGTCCGACTCGCCTTTCATTGTCGGCCAGCGAGTGCTGGACTCTCTGTTCCCTAGTGTGCAAGGTGGAACCGTCTGCATTCCTGGAGCTTTCGGATGCGGCAAGACCGTCATTTCCCAGTCCGTGTCCAAGTTCTCCAACAGTGATATCATTGTCTACGTTGGGTGCGGTGAGCGCGGAAACGAGATGGCTGAAGTCTTGATGGATTTCCCAGAGGTGGGTTTGATTTGCGTCAGCTAGCCTCCTATGTGTCTATTGTGCTAATATGAGTAACAGCTGTCCATTGATATCGATGGCCGTAAAGAGCCTATCATGAAGCGCACATGTCTCATTGCCAACACTTCCAACATGCCCGTGGCTGCCCGGGAAGCTTCTATCTACACTGGTATCACTGTTGCTGAGTACTTCCGTGACCAAGGAAAAAATGTTGCCATGATGGCGGACTCCAGTTCCCGTTGGGCCGAAGCCCTGCGTGAAATCTCCGGTCGTCTTGGAGAAATGCCTGCGGACCAGGGTTTCCCGGCTTATCTAGGTGCCAAGCTTGCCTCCTTCTACGAGCGAGCCGGCAAGTCTATTGCCTTGGGAAGCCCCGAGCGCGAAGGAAGTGTCAGCATTGTCGGTGCCGTCAGTCCTCCTGGTGGCGATTTCTCCGACCCCGTCACCACCAGCACCTTGAACATTGTGCAGGTCTTCTGGGGCCTCGACAAGAAGCTGGCCCAACGTAAGCACTTTCCTTCGATCAACACTTCGGCGTCTTACAGCAAATACACCACCATTTTGGACAAGTACTACGAAAAGGAACACCCAGAGTTCCCGCGACTTCGCGACAAGATCAGGGAGCTGTTGACAACCTCTGAAGCGCTTGACCAGGTCGTGCAGCTGGTCGGGAAGTCTGCGCTGGGTGACGGGGATAAGATCACCCTGGATGTGGCAGCGCTACTGAAGGATGACTTTTTGCAGCAAAACGGCTACAGTGACTACGACCAGTTCTGTCCTTTGTGGAAGACTCAATACATGATGAAGGCGTTCATGGGGTACCATGACGAGGCACAGAAAGCTGTTTCGCAAGGCCAGAATTGGGCTAGGATCCGCGAATCGACCGCAGACATCCAGACCGCGCTGCGAAGCATGAAGTTTGAGGTCCCCGAGGACGAAAAGGCCGTCTCTGCCAAGGTTTGTCCATCCATCCAATTGCGGTATCGCCCGTATTTTTACTAACTTTCGCCACAGTACGAGAAGCTGCTGCAAGACATGTCGGAGCGATTTGCCTCTGTGTCTGATGAGTAGGCAGGGGTCCTGCTGTAGTATATGTGACAGTCGATGTTATTACCCAAATATTTCCTGAATAGTTACAACCGTTGGTGTTTCCCCTATCTCTGTGTAGAGCCGTAGTCAGTCAGGCAGCAGAATTATGTAGTTTGTTTGATGGCTGCCTGGCGGCGGCCCATTATTACTAAGATTGTAAGAGTGTAAGAGTGTAAGATTGTAAAATCGACGAGCACTTTTTTAGTAGTAGTAGTAGTAGTAGTAGTAGTGACTTGTTCCTGGTGACCTCGGCGGGTCATGTTATGAGCGGACTCGGGCCCGTGGCGACTGCGACCACCTGGCCCGTTAAGCGTTAAGGCGTTAGTTAGTTAACGCTGCGGCCTGCAGCAGCAGTTCACTTATCTAACACAACCCACAATAATCCTCCCCCCCCCATCAACGTCAACAGCACCGAACAACTTCCAACACCCTCAACATCTATCCCCGCCCCATCGCTGTCTGTTCTGCTGCTGTCTTGAGAGCGACTGCACGCCCACAGCTACCTCCGTCCGCCAGCATGGCAACCTCTCCTTCTAGTGTTTCGTGCGCACTCCCTATCTGTCGGTTACCTGACCTACAACACGAACCCTGGCTAACTAAAACACTCGCACCTGCAGGATCAACGTCAACGACCCCGGGCTGATCTCCCTGGTGAACAAGCTTCAGGATGTATTTTCCACAGTAGGAGTACGTGCCCCGTATGCGCTCGACCGCTGCCGATGTCGCCAAACTGACTGTTCTGTCCCCCTAGGTCCAAAACCCAATCGACTTGCCACAGATCGCCGTCGTCGGCTCCCAGTCGAGCGGAAAGAGTTCGGTGCTGGAAAATATTGTCGGGCGAGATTTGTGAGTGATAATGGCTACAAGCGAGCCACCTGTATCTCGTCAAAACAACGCGCTGACCTGTCTAGTCTGCCCCGAGGCTCCGGTATCGTCACCCGTCGACCCCTGATCCTCCAACTCATCAACAAACCGCCGAGCAAGCCCCAGACGAATGGTACGACAGACGAGAAGTCGGTCGAAGGCACTACCGACACTGCCGCCAATATCGACGAGTACGGCGAGTTCCTGCACATCCCCGGACAAAAGTTCTACGACTTCAACAAGATCCGAGAGGAGATTGTCCGCGAGACAGAGAGCAAAGTCGGTCGCAATGCCGGTATCTCGCCAGTCCCGATCAACCTGCGCATATACTCGCCGAACGTGCTTACCCTGACCCTCGTCGATTTGCCTGGTTTGACCAAGGTGCCCGTTGGCGACCAGCCCAAGGATATTGAGAAGCAAATCCGAGAAATGGTGTTGAAATACATCAGCAAGCCAAATGCGATCGTCCTCGCCGTCACCGCCGCCAACCAGGACTTGGCCAACTCCGACGGCTTGCAACTAGCTCGTGAAGTCGATCCCGAGGGCCAGCGCACCATTGGTGTCTTGACAAAGGTCGATTTGATGGACGAAGGCACAGATGTCGTGGATATTCTTGCAGGCAGGATCATCCCGCTTCGCTTGGGCTATGTCCCCGTGGTCAACAGAGGTCAGCGGGACATTGAAAACAAGAGACCTATTTCGTATGCTCTCGAGCACGAGAAGAACTTTTTCGAGAGTCACAAAGCATACCGCAACAAGGCATCTTACTGTGGTACCCCTTATCTGGCCAGGAAACTTAACTTGGTAAGTTCCGATCGGAGCATCCACCCGAGCAAGTCGCTGATCGTCTAGATTCTCATGATGCACATCAAACAAACCCTTCCCGACATCAAAGGCAGAATAACTTCGTCCCTTCAAAAATACAGCTCAGAACTATCGCAGCTGGGTGACTCGATTCTCGGAAACAACGGCAACATAGTTCTGAATATCATCACAGAGTTCAGTAACGAATACCGAACTGTGTTGGAGGGTAACAATTACGAGCTCTCTTCTATTGAATTGTCTGGAGGTGCTCGTATCAGCTTCGTGTTCCACGAGCTTTACTCCAACGGAGTCAAGGCCGTTGACCCCTTTGATCAGGTCAAGGATGTCGATATTCGTACCCTCCTATACAACTCGTCCGGTCCGTCGCCTGCGCTTTTCGTGGGCACCACCGCTTTTGAGGTTATTGTCAAGCAACAAATCAAGCGACTGGAAGACCCTTCGCTCAAGTGTGTTTCGCTCGTCTATGATGAACTCGTCCGTATTCTTGGTCAACTTTTGAACAAGGGTCTGTTCCGCCGGTATCCAATGTTGAAAGAGAAATTCCACGCCGTGGTGATTCAGTTCTTCAAAAAGTCCATGGAGCCCTGCAACAAACTTGTGAAGGACCTCGTCAGCATGGAATCTTGCTACATCAACACTGCTAACCCGGACTTCTTGAACGGCCACCGCGCAATGGCGATTGTCAATGACCGTCAACAGGCTAGCAAGCCCACTCAGGTTGACCCTAAGACTGGAAAGCCTCTGCCACAGCGTGCGACCAGCCCGTCGTTGGATGCGGAGCCACCCAAGGACAACGGATTCTTTGGCAGTTTCTTTGCCTCCAAGAATAAGAAGAAGATGGCAGCTATGGAGGCTCCGCCGCCGTCGTTGAAGGCATCGGGCACACTGAACGAGCGGGAGAACATTGAAGTTGAAGTGATCAGTAAGTTTAGAATTTTTTTTTTTGTTAAGAGCATTTTACTAACGTGTCTAGAACTCTTGATCAACTCATACTTTAACATTGTCAAGCGGAATGTGATTGACATGGTCCCCAAGGCGATCATGTACACACTTGTGCAGTAAGTGTTTTATTTATAAATTATGTATGTTTTTCTAACAGTCGTGCAGGTTTTCCAAGGACGAAATGCAACGTGAATTACTTGAGAACATGTACCGCAACACGGAGCTGGATGAACTACTCAAAGAGAGCGAATACACGATTCGCCGCCGAAAGGAATGCCAGCAGATGGTGGAGAGCTTAACACGAGCCAACGAGATTGTCGCCCAGGTTCAGTAGAATAGACGGAATTCTTTTACATTTGCACGACTTGCACGATTTACAGTTTCAAAAAGGCTTCCCCCCTCGGTCTTGAGTCGTTTCGTTTTTTGGCGATGTTGGGACTTTGTTGTTGTTGATGGTGTCTGGCTTTACGTTTTTTTGTGGTTTTTATTCTATAATTTGCTTTCCTCAAACCGCAGAGCTGCATGATGTGTTATATGACGATGCGTGTATCGTTATATCATCTACTTGTATACGATGATGTGCCTTTTATTTATGCCCTGGCCTGACCCGACCTTTTGTTATTGTTACTTGAGCGCAATAATGATCAATTGTTAGATAACTTTATATTTCTTACATTTCTATTTTACCTGTTATTTGGCAATGCTGGATTGGTCATGTCTATAAGTATAGTACCATCCTTCGGACCCGATATCTTGCCGGACTTTGTAGTTGTCCTCAGCGACATCTAACACAGACATGTCCAAATCAACAACGATATAGCCCTCTTCGGCACCCATGCTTTTGACAGGTCCAATAAATGGAAGCACAACCCGCGACATTCCGAGGAACGTATCACTCGGCCCCGCTGCGTTGGCGAAAATAATAGCGCATGTGTTTTCGAAGCAGCGAGATGTCAGTGTCGAGTCGAGAAAGAGGCGCTCGCTTTCTGGGTTTATTGCGAGTCCTGCCGGTGTTGCATCCAGTTTACCCCCTGAAAACTATTAACACATGGAAGTGAAATAAGGAATTGAAATTCTTACAAAAAGTAGGGATAATGATTATCTCCGCTCCCTTGGCAATCAGCTCTCTAAACGCCTCCGGGAAAGCCAGATCCCAGCAAATTAACAAACCGACCTTACCTAGATCTGTTTGAATAACCTCATGAGGATCAGTTCCGCTCGAAGTCAGGTGCGGTCGTTCCGGGTGCCAGATGTTTTTCTTGCGGTATTTGCCCAAGATTTGTCCCGCGGAGGAGATAAAGTATGCAGTGTTGTACAACAAAATATCGCTGTCTTCGTTTGAATTCCCTTTGTGAGACTTTGGGTGAGCTTCTATAATCGTGCCGGGGACGATGTTGATATTCAGCTTTTTGGCGAGGGCGCAGTATGAGTCCAGGTAAGTTTTGTATTGAACTGCGAGAGATGCAAAGAGGGGGGACTCAGGGGCCCAGCCATAGAGGTGATATCTGCATTTGTTAGTGTTATATTTCGAGAGTGAATTCAAAGGCTAGGAGACCGACTCTGGGAGAACAGCAACACTGGCGCCGTCGGAAGCAGCGGAAGTAATGTATGAAATTGCTTGAGAATGATTGTACTCGGGGTCAAGATTCTATTCCACGTATGTGCATATTAACATTTTGTTTCTGTAAGAGATATACTATCAGACAAATGATATGGGTAGACGTACCTTGATATGCCATTGAATGACGGCAACCTTGTGTACTGGCGCCATAATTAGCTGCTTTACTGCAAACTCCGTCAGCTGTATTGCTGTGTCAGTCAGTAAAGTTAGTATCACAAATTGTCGACAGAGAATTGTAGTTGAACAAAGTTAGTACATGATGATATCGTCATGCGTAGACGCGGGGAACAGGGCCCACTGTTATACTTACATGTGCCATCATTGGCTGTATATCGCCGAGATAGGGCAGAAGGGGCACTTTAATTGGCCTGTTCCTCCGATGCAGAAACGTTGTTCTGCTTATCTTAGTTTATCGACAATAGAACTTTCAAAACAATTGATCAATCTGGTTTTTATTCCATTCTGTCAACTGGTTTTTTGTATGGGTTTGTTGGCCGCTTTGTACAAAAGAGGTTGGCCACGAGCAGAAACGAGAGAAAAAGCCGATGCATAAAAAGACGAAAAATAATAGACGAGCAGAAAACAAGACAATTTTGAGCATGACGCAGCAAAAACACTATGTACACAACCCGACGAGAAGAGTTGTTCAATTTTTGATCAGTGAACATAGCCAAAAAAGACACACAATGAAAAACGAAAACGGAAAAATAAACATGTAAAAGAGAGTACATGCATCAGCCCCCTAGTATTCACGTCAAGCTAGAGATATTCACGCCCCTTCAAAACCCTAGCTGCAATCAAGTCCACAGTTTAAACAACATTGTTGCGGTCATAATTCGAGTCCCGGTGATAGCTGGTGCCGGTATTAGGGTTGGAGTACTCCTTGTGCACGTGCGTGGAATTGTCCAGGCCGGAGGTGTCGCGGTCTACATCACGGTGATAGTAGCGCCCGGAATCGTCCATTTGCTCGCGATGATGGCGGCGCGTGTAGGCGTCGCGGTCGTAGTCGATATGCTGGTCATACGAGCCAGTGGTTGGATCGTACGAGGTGCGGTTGGCGCCGTATGTGCTGGCGTCGGCGGTAGTGCCATACGTGCTGGTGTCATAAGTGTTGCCATAGGCATCGGTTCCGTAGGTACCATAGTTGGAACCGTAGTTGGTGGTGCCGTAGAGGTTGCTAGTCATGGCGATGATGTCTTGTGAGATCAGGTTGTACTGAGTTCTTAAAAAAGTTTTAAGCCTTGGTGCTTCTCGAGAAGAGTTTGAAATTGTTGCTTAATCTAGGGATCTAAAAATGCATAAGAAGGCCGCCTTATATACCTTTCATCCACCGATACTTGCCGTCATGATAGAGTTTGACATCATGTTTGCCCCCATGGAAACCACATAGTGACCCAGTAGATCGAACCCCACGGTAGCATCTCGTGGCTAATAGGAGACGAATTATACGAATACATGCCACCACATTGTCTGTATTTGCTGGAGGCGATTGTGTGCATAAAGAATGCGCCGCCGCCACTATTACAACGTATCCACGACCTGGAACCATGCGGAGCGTCTCCTATCTCAAACCATTGGCCTCGCGCCGTTTCGTTTCGTGGTGGCGTGGCAGAAGAATAGGTTCATCCCGAAATCTTATTATCGCTGTCCAGTAATTCTGCATGGAAAAAAAAAAAAAAAAAAAAAAAAAAATTAAAACAACGCCATTGTATCATCCGGACATTCTACTCATTCAATTTCGTATGTATGGGTGTAAAAATGCTCCTCAAGAGGTTTGGTAAACCTTGAAACTCTTAAACTCCCAATAGGCATCTTGGAACGCGCTTGGGTTTTGCGCAACGTAGTCGGTGCAGTTGCTGGGGCACGATGCCTGGTCGGTATAACGAGCAGTGGATCCAGCGAGCGCCCCGCACAAGTCGATGTTGGCAATGATACTTTGGTTTTTGAAATGTGATGAGATGCTGCAGTCGGTGCTGGGAAAGTCGGCTGTGGCCTCACCCCAGGTGGAAGGGTCTGGGCTGCCGCTGGTGATGTCGGATGGGATAGAGTCGCGCGCGAACCACCAGATGCGGATTCCAGCATCTCGAAGCTCAGTAGCATAAACCTAGAGCATGTTGTTAATATAGATTTTGTTTAAATGATGTCAGTTGTAATTCTTACCCCTCCGCCGTTCTTGTTGAACTCCGGCCCGTATGACGCGGTAGAGCCCTGAACACCGCATCCCTCATTCGAGTTGGTGCCATTATAGCAATTGGATGAAGTGACACTGCCGGTTTCCTTGCGCTTCACTTTCATACTGCAGTCGTCGGTCGTATGCAACGTCATGCTGTTTCCCCACGTTCCGTTGTTCACCGCTTCAACAACATCAATCTCTCCGTTCATCGGCCAGTTGCTCGAGTCAGATAGCCACAATGCTGGCCATGTGCCACAGCCGAACGGCGTGTGCAGAATGTCAAAGATGAACAAGCCGTCGTTGTACGTGTTGTTCGACTGGATCCGGACAGAGTTGCGCCCCCCTACCGTGTTAGGATACTTGGTGTCGACTTGGAGGAAGGCCGATTCACTGGTCGCATAGGTCAAGTTTGACCACCTGGCGTTGGACTCTGCTATATAACTGATTGGGCGAGTTAGACACACATGACATACAGAATGATAAAGCCCAACTTACACGACAAATCCAGCAGTCGGGTCAGCCGTCGACCAATAATAAAAGTTGTCAAAAAAGTTCTCCCCTTCAAAAGTATCTTTTAGTGAGTAGTTGAGCGCCGAGTAGCTCGGGTATCGGTTCGCCTTCCAGCCTTCGTATGCGCCCACAATGACAGCAATGATCACAACCACCAGCACCACTCCAGCGATGATTTGGGTGCGCCGTCTCCATCCTCGGGGGTCGAATTTGGAATATCTGCTTGCTGGCTGGGCCTCGTTGCCATCGAGGCCATGGCTGTAGGACTGAGGGATGGCAGGGTTGTACGCAGGATTGTACGGCTGCTCAGTCTTTGGGTATTGAGACTGGCTGTCGTCTAAATGCGGCATGTGATGCGACATTTCGGCTTAAAGATACGTTTTTTTCGAAAGACCAAAAATCGTGTAGAAAAGCGCAGTAAAATATTGGTGAGGCCGCAAACCAATACGCGACAGAACAAACGGTATATGGAACAATTGACTCAGCAGCCCTGGTGGGTATGACCTGTTGTCTAAAAGATGTGTCAGTAAGCCTCACAGCATGCAGCGAGCAGCAGCAGAGTCATGTACCTATTCTATGTGTCAGACGAGATGGACGATGAAAGAAATAAAAGAACAAAAAGAAAGAAGCGCTGGGTTGATGTTGTGCCACAAAATAGGCAGGCACGTTGTTTGAAAGGCCCCACCGGGTCCAGGCTCAAGCTCGGAGAATCCTCGACCTGCATTATCCGCACCATCATTATTACTCCTACTACGCCTGGAACAGCAACAAGCATTACTATCCTGACAGCGCATGTTGGCTGGATGTCTATCGCCCGCGCAGGACTGGCCTGCCAGGTGAGACAGGCGCCAGTAGAGGCCAATAACAATGGCGGCCGCAGCTGCTTCGCCACAATCGCGATGAACCCGTTGCTATGCAATGTATGCTCGCTCGAAGCAAGGTGCTGACTAGCAAGCTAGCAACTCCATGCGACGCGTCATTTGTTTCATGGTGGTGGCCTATCAATGGGCCGCGTGGCGTACTATGCTTGTCGCTTAAACTCTCTCTGTACGACTTTGTCGTCGGCCAGCTTACTGCGTCGCTAACTAACAGGACGGAAACAGATAAAGGCGAGGAAAACGAGCTGCTCGATTGCTTGGGTTGGATTATTGAATACATCATTGCGGAATGTGACTGGCCCGCCAACCCTTGCTTCCTTGCGCCGTTGATCATAACTCATGCTATCATAACTGACATCATACCGGAAAAATCGTCGAACCGTGACTAGCATCCTTCGTGCGAGGATAGTAAGAAGAATAAACTAACAACTCTGCAATCTATCGAGGGGTTGAAAAGGGTCGAAAACAGATCATTGCCATGGCTTCGTTTTCTTCGCCTTCTCGCTCGGCACGCCCAAAACTTGCCATTTGGTTTTGCTCCATCCGACAATGAGATTGAACACCTCGTCTCTCTCGGCTCGGTTCAGATTCAAAACCTCCATCCTTGTGCGAATCCCTCGTATCTCCCCGTTATTGATGGCCTGACTATTTGCCGAGGGGTTCCCCGTTTGGTCGTCGATCGAGGGGTCCAAGAACTCCAATTCAAGCCGTTCCAAGCCGGAGTCAATACCAGCCACCTTGGAGGATAAAGGGCTATTTCGCTTAGTCACCTGGGCGAGACAGCCGAATCCGTACGACCAGCGTATCTCCTGGACCAAGTTGCACTTTTTCTTCGTTGGGTCAAGAGCGGCGAGAGAATGGTCCTTTCCGATAAAGCTGAGCCCCTCAGGTGAGATGATGAGATGTCCTTGGTGACCGTGACGGAAAACAGCAAAGGATATTGAATTCTTGCAAGAGTCAATGTCGCTGTTATATCTGCCCTTGGAGGCTGTTTGATCGTGTAGTGCAGCACGTTGTTCTTGAGTCTCAACAGCATCTTCGAAGGTTTCTTTCTGCTCAGCGGTCTTCTTCGAGTAATGACCCCCATGAGATAGCTCATGAGTGTACATTTCATGACGACGAAGAATTTCATGCTTCTGTAGAAACCCGATTGCCCAGTCCGCTATAAGTTGTCAGCATTTAGGAGTATTAAGTACACATAGGTGGGAAACTTACAATGCGAAGGGATATCCCAGAAAACCCAGCGTACGGGACTCACAATAAATATAACGGTATCGAGGATGCCGACTAGCAATTGGCCAGCAGATGAAAAAAGTATTAATTGCAACGAACCAGAAGATCTTCATGCAATATTCCATGCTTGCAAACAACGCCACAAGCAAACAAGATGAGAAAAACAATAGAGTAGCAGCCGTTTTTGCAGGGTTGCGCCAGTGGTAGAAGCTACAAACAACAATCAGTTTTTGTTATGCATTGAATTTTAGCAGTCCACGCACTTTCGGAGCACTTCCAGAATTGCCGCGAGATCGCAGAGTTGGATATAAATAAATGGGGCTGCCTCGTCCATCAGAGGCTCAAGCCACTTCTTGCGGCCATACACATAGACCAATTCACCACAGCGATGTGCCTGAGCTCTACGATCCAGTACTCGGTTGAGGGACTCGCGCATCGATGTTATATCAGTTGGATAAAACCGCCGTTTCACCACAATGAAAATGATATATGCGTACTAACTTGGTAAGCTTCGAAGGTAATCAATTTGAGAAATGTGCTCGACCTACCAAGAAACCAACGACGTGCTGGGTGTACCACAAAACAGCAAAGATTGCGTACCAAAGCCCTGTTCGTCGTGGGTTCTCCCATCGGTATAAGTCTCTTAAGCTCATCAACCATGCCTGCCATGGTTCCGTAGACATGACAAGGCGCTCTACCAACGGGACAGGGTCAAATGACAGCTCTGAGGCTCCGTCGTCCTCATATCGCCCCGTGAAAGACTGTGAAAAGTATAATAAAAGCTATACATAAATCAGAATACCACGTTATTTTGTAGTAGCCGAAGCCTTACTTCGCCCAGGTAATTTTCCCATCTGAAACGAGTCTCTCCATCTTCACCATATCTTTCACTAAAGCTCTCATCCCTGAAGCTCGGATACTGAGTCTTCAGCCATGGAGCCAGGCGGACACGCTTGATATATCTGCTTGTAATCCATGCCACTGCTAAACTCTGTCGGTGAGCTTCGAGTAATTCGACTTTTTTCCTTTGAAGTTCATAGTTTATTGCACGAGAGTCATCGTTCCAACTTTCATCAATTTGTCCCTCTTCTCTGTTCATGTTAACCCCCCTCAGAGCATTCGTAAAGATCGTTCCATTCGTCTTTTGGTGGTCGGTACCTCTGCCTCTGGCCCGCGAGTATTCGGCCTCGAAAAGAGCATCGTACTCAGCCAAGAACTCTCGATCGGCCTGGGGTGTTAAATAAGGCCGAGTTGCCTTTGACAGGCCCTTCGCAGCTTTCCCCTGATAGTGCTGGATAATTGAACGGCGAGGATGCAGTACGCTCCTTGCTATGCCTTTGGTCGTATTTTTCGCATTCGCGTGCAACAATTTGGAACCTCGGGGTACGTTGGCCGTCGAAGGATTTTTGTGGCCAGGCACTCTCGCTGGATTAAAGGCCGGGTCATTTTTGAGAAATTCGTGCGAGATGACATGCTCTGTATTATTATTGTTTGGAGGCGAGAAATTATGGGTTGGGGGTCCTGATCCATATAGCCTGTTCTTAACAACCTGTTTACCATTTCTAGGGGCTTGTGATAGTGACTTTTGCAGTTTTCGAGATACTGCTTTAGGAAGAAACCTAGGATTGCTTGATTCTCCCTGCACGCCGATGTTTTCAATATGGGCACCTGCGTCGACGTCCTCGATATCCGAAAGTTGCCACGTACTGCTAGTTAGTATAGGGTCCATGTTTCCTTCCGAGGTTACATTCATAGCTCAATGGAGCTGCTATGAAAGTAACAGTGATAGAATCCGGGTCAAGGACGACATTTCAGCTTCTGTGTAACTTCTACCCATGTAACTCAAGACCCCAGCCACTCCGGTCTGGTTCACAACATACGGTGAAGAACGAGTCAATAGAGGCATACAATAGGAAATTAGACGATGCGATAAAACTATCTGCGAAGTTTCACATGCACAGATTGACATGAAATAACAGCAAAGCATTCAAAATCGGAGAAAGGCAGGGTAATGACATCAACCCATCAATTGATTTGGGTGGATCCGGATGACGTTCGTCTGCTGTCAGACCTGCTCCTATAGATATAGATTAAAAAAACATGATTTTTCAAGAGTCCTTTTTCCCCCCTTACCATATTTAGCATTTCTGGTATATATTTTTATTTATTGTTATTTTTTTACCACGTATCTGTGTAGACAATTCTAGCCGGAGAACGGCTCAGTATACTTTCCATTTTACTATAGGTATGAGCGGTGGCCATACCGATTACATGAAGATTTTTTTTGTTTGTTAAATAGGCTTTCTTCTAACATTGCAGCGGAACAACTTCTTCAATCTGTTAGACCAGGGATTTTTGTCGCCCCTAATAGACTGCCTGTTTCCGTCTTCACTGGCGCGGAAGGAATGACCACAGTCATAAAACGGCAATGAACACTACCGGTATTTTTCCATCCATGCATTGTCCCTCTTGAAGATGAAGAAAGGAGTGAAAAATGTTAGCATCCATAATCATGCTCACTATTGAGTCTTTAGGTTTGATAGAGTCCAAATCTTACCTTTGTACAAAAACGTCGCCTTCTGACAAAGTCTCCTCCACGCCATCGTCAAGAATGAGAGTGATTGATCCTTTCAAGATGACTCCATAGTCTAAGCTTTGGTTACGATGCATATACACCGGTTCTTTCGTCTGGCTTAAATCACTAGAAGCCGACAGCGGTGGAACATCGACTATCTCGCAAACAATGTTTCCTTGCGCATGCTTTGAACGGGCGAGATTTTCAGTAGAAAATTCATTTCTTGGGCCCTGTGGCTCAACGGGATAGTTGGTCGTTCGATGTATGAGATAAAACCCCGGAACTGATTGCTCATTCTCAGTTGTAATGTCTGCGCGTGGACTAACAGAATTGATATGGTCGTTATGAGTGAATACTGCCTTGCCATCTGGTGTATGCCCGGTAACTAGCCGGCGTGTTAATGGCAAATGGGGTAGAGGGTGAAAAGACGACATTGATTTATTGTTTCGAAAACTGGATAAGAGGAGGAAGTAGACAAATAAACGATATTAAAACCACGCGTAATTGAATCGACAAATATCCAGAAACATAAATAATAATAAATAATTATTAAAAGCCAAGTCAATATAGAGTAATGATGTTCCCGAAATACCGGCGACACTCATATCAAGAGGCCGATTTATCGGCCACGGAAAATATCACTTCGTCCCTGAAACCGCCATAGTACAAACATATGTAATTAAACAATCGCCAAAAGTTTAATCAATATTTTTTTCTTCTCTCGAAATGTTGAAACTATTTCCTGGCCTACAGTTTCCGAGGATACCTTAGGAATACATCCTATTACATCGACGAAACATGCCTCCTAGTCAAGAACAGAAATTATCAGCAGCAGCTCGTCTTCGGGCTAACCTCGCCGACCAGTCAAAAACAATAATTTGTCCCGGCATTTACGATGGTATAACAGCTCGGATAGCTCTTAATGAGGGATTTGAACATATCTATATGACCGGAGCTGGCACAGCCGCAACCCGCTTGGGTGTACCGGACCTGGGACTGGCAACTATGAATGATATGGTTGCAAATGCACGCACGATTGCATCTTTGGATCGCTCAATTCCCTTAATCGCTGATGCCGATACCGGTTATGGAGGCCCTTTAATGGTCGCACGGACAGTTAAAGAGTACATGACTGCCGGCGTAGCAGCAATGCATATCGAAGATCAAGTTGTAACGAAGCGATGCGGCCATCTCTCTAACAAAGAGTTGGTCGATGAGGACATCTACCTCAGTCGGATTCGAGCCGCTG
Organism: Talaromyces rugulosus; assembly: GCF_013368755.1. Classification (NCBI taxonomy): domain Eukaryota; kingdom Fungi; phylum Ascomycota; class Eurotiomycetes; order Eurotiales; family Trichocomaceae; genus Talaromyces; species Talaromyces rugulosus. The sequence goes on from NC_049564.1 coordinate 5,209,447, forward strand.
TGATGGCACGAGAAGAGTTGTCGGAATCGTGGCCGGGAATGGATATTGTCATTATTGCACGAACAGACTCACTCCAGTCCCTGGGATACGACGCTGCTGTTAAACGCCTTCAAAATGCAGTCTCGATTGGTGCCGATGTCGCTTTTCTCGAGGGAATGACAACAATGGAACAATGCCGGAGTGTCTGCACCGACTTGGCACCCACCCCGGTGCTATTGAATATGGTAGCTGGTGGAGTGACACCCGATTTGAGCGCCGATGAAGCTGCAGGTCTGGGTTTTAAAATCATCATCTTTCCCGCCGTGTGTCTTAGTCCGGTTGTGGACGTAGTTACGCAGGCTCTAAAAACCTTCAAGACATCACGGAGAAATGAGGTTAGTGATTTCCAGCGGCAGACCGGTGTCAGAGGCTTTTTCAATGTCTGCCGTCTAAATGAATATTTGGAATTCGACCGTCAAGCCGGTGGGAGTTCATTTAATGGAGGAGTCTAGAATCCTGCTAGATGTCAGAACTGGGGCTGCAGTGAATATCACTAGGCTTACTTAAGCGGACAAAATTATTGGTCATAAAGCCAGCATAGCCTTTCATAAATTTCATATTAAGTAGTTATCAATTTAATTGGCACTCGTTGAACATAAGTCCCTTTAATTGGGGTGGGGGGGGGTTATCTGGATAGAGTTAGGGTTAGGGTTACCCCGGGATCGGTGCTTTCTGCCCCCGCAGGTCATATGCCGAGTTCCCGGAGACCTGAAACGTTACAGCTCCAGCGTGCATACGATATCGTCCTTTTTGTCCTGATCACAATGCCCGTTCCTAGATCCAATGTAAGGAGCAAGGCGTGTGTAGAATGCAGGCAGCAAAAGGTATGTAAAGTTAAACATGCCATACTATTATCGAGCGGTCTCAGTTAACGAGTAGAGGTAGCTGCGCTGCGACGCTCATCTGGAATCCTCCGGTCCATGTTCAAGATGTCGCAAGACAGGCGCTGACTGTATTATATCCGATACATTTCGCCGAAGACCAAGAAAAACGTAACCGGCCAAAATCCCAAGCGATTACAATATGAGATCCCAGACCTAACAAACTTACTGTTTAGGAAAGCGCAGATGCAGCGTGAGATCGATAGCCTGCGCCAGCAAGCACAAGTGCAAGCGAATCGCTCAACAGAATTGAATGAAAACATACAAGCAATATATTTGAGCTCGCCCTCCGAGCATCCCCATGAGGAAGCCGTGGTAGATAGTGACACTAGCCGTCAGCACGAGAACATTGAAGATCAAACAACTCGTTTGCAAAAGACAATAACCATACCCCGGGCTATAGATGGGCTAGAGTTGGAGTCTTATAAAATTGATGATTGCTTCTCATTGTGAGTATCCCGTGTGATTTCCACCAACAAACAGACGCTGATGCTGAATTAGGTTTTTTAAACACTACTTCAAAACTCTTCCTATAGTTGATCAACGAAACGATCCGAATTGGTTTTATGACTATTCACCACTTTTATTCTGGACAATACTGGCGATTGGCTCACGAAAATATGAACAGGACCCGACAATTCTTGAGAGCTTGGGCCCCAAAGTTACCGCTTTGACAATGCAGTCCATGCTAAAACCTCACGAGCATATGAAAACAATACAGAGCTTGCTTTTGCTATGCATGTGGCCATTTCCAATGGATACAATGATCACAGATGTGTCCCTCTCTATGACGGGAGTGGCAATGCAGTTGGCCTTGCAAAATGGGCTACATTCTTTTGGACGTCGGCAAGATTTTACCGTGCAAATTACGCAAAATGAGAAACAAGATCTCTTTCGACCAAGGCTGTGGTCACATTGCAAGGCAGTCTGTCAAATGTATGTTCTACACCTTGTATTTTCACAAAATCTCCTACTGATGGGGAGGCAAAAGCACAAGTATTGTCAATGGATTGCAGCCATCAGTAATCACCGATGCATTTGACTTACCACCCGACCAGCAGCAAGAAGCCTTAAATATTCTTTCACCTGACATATTCTGGGCCCACAAACTACAGGGTGCTTTTACAAGAGCAATAACGGCCTTAATGGCGCATATTTACCCTGTCACAAGCAAACCACTCTGTCCTTTAATAGATAATTGGGACAACCAGATCTTGGAAGTAGTTCAACAGGGAGGTGGATACCTTGGTAAGTAAAAGTTCTAAACCTTCATGGAAAAGTTGCGAAAGGGTTCTTACTCAGAGATAACACAGCACACGACCAAGTCTCGGTTCTCTTCATGCGCCTACATATTGGGACATTTTATTTCTACGACAACGACGAACCTGCGCGGCACAGTCGGCTCATAGCACTGTATAATACTGCGTGTTCATTTATCGACGCCGTGGCATCTGCGGATAAAAACCACGATTACGCTCTATACACCCCAGAGTTTATCTACCGGTCATTGAACCTGGCCGCTTGCGCAATTTTACGCATATCGCGAAGCAACCTTCGTGAATATGTCGATGTAGTCATTGGTGAACGCGCCTATTTTTCTTGTATTAATGTCCTGAAACGTCGCATGATTCGAAACAATGACCTCAATGGTCGTACTACCGGCGTTCTTACTCAGTTATGGAGAAGCCCGCAAGCATTCAAACAGAAGGACGGATCGTACAATAGCTTGGTGGTTCGTATACGAAGCCGTGGGGTATGTTCTGTCTCTCTTATCTGTAAAACTTCCACAGAATGGTATCAAGGCTGATTTTCTCGTTATAGTCTATGGGCATATTTTTTGACTGTTTCTGGTATTGGCAACGAGAGTTCAACAACCAAATAGACCCATATTATGACCAGAGCAATACCTCACAGCCTTCTGCAACTACTAATTCCCAGGAAGGTGAAACTGTAGTTGCTCCACCTACCAGTGACCCGGGGGTCACGCCGCACATTGATCCTACCACAGTCACCGGCGATGAGCAGCTATTCCCCTTCCTAAACACTGAGTTTTTTCCGGACTGGGATTCTATGGACGGATTTCAGATCCCGTCTTTTGTAGCTGGGTTTGCGTCAATTGAGAATTAACCTTCATGACCTGGTTGCTTGTAACTAAATAATTATTGATTTTATTTTAACATAAAACATTATTGTTGTTACTACACGTCCACATTAATTGACCGAATAATCGGCCTGAGTAAGCTTCAAGACGGCTATCGCATGCCGAAAACCCGTTCACAATGGATCTCCGCTTGTCAAGAAAGAAAAAAGCGCCTTTGATTTGTAATCTAGTGTGCCTGTACCTCGGTGAATTATGCTCATTTATTATCGGTCTTTCCAAACCACCGCACCTATGCTTCTTGTTAGACCGAATTAAAAAAAAAGGGAGAGAATCGAGAAATAGGAAACAATGCTGGAGCTAATAATTCATCCTGGTCCCAAGACCGAATTGATCGAGTCGTCTATTCCCGTTCCTAACGACGACCAGATTGTTATCAGAGTGATAGTCTCCGGGAGCAACCCAAAAGATTGGAAAAGGCCAGAATGGCTAGACGTGCATATTAATCAAGGAGATGATATCGCGGGGACCGTTTATCTAGTTGGGAAAAATGTAACAGAGTTCAAGGTATGTTTATGAATTGTTTATTTATGTATGAGAAGATGAATACTGAAGCTTAAAGCCTGGCGATCGAGTTGCTGCATTCCACGAGATCATGGGGCCTGGAGGCAGTTATGCGGAATATGCATTAGCATGGGCATCGACAACGTTTCATATTCCCCATAAAACGTCATTTGAAGGTTGCTCCCAGACTATTGAACAAACTTGATGACCACGCTAACACCGAGTTACAGAGGCAGCAACTATTCCGTGAGCTTTCTCTGTAGCATTATTCAATATGCAAGTATCTAACTTCTGAAACTAGCCTTGCAGCAATGACAGCTGCATTAGGTGTCTTCTCGCGCCTGGAACTTTGCGATCCATGGACCCCCCGCCACCCGGACAATCCGGTTTTGATATATGGTGGTGCGACGGCTGTTGGATCTTTTGCATTGAAATTCGCCATCAAAGCAAACGTACATCCTCTAATAGTTGTCGCCGGGGGTGGCGCAAAATACGCCGAATCACTGATTGACCGCTCCAAAGGCGATACAATCGTTGATTACCGTAAGGGTGCCGATTCCTTGGTTGAGGAAATCCAAAGTATTCTCGGCAAGTACAAAGTAAACAAATTAACTCATGCTTTTGACACAGTATGTGCACATGGAAGCTTCAAAAACATCCTCCGTGTTCTTGACCCAACCCAGGGTAAGGTGGCTTGTGTTCTACCTTTAACTGAGGATCAACTGCCATCATCTCCAGTCAATGCTGAGATTTTGCAAACAAATGTCCGATGTGTACACGGGCAGCCAGGAGGTCTCCCTGGAGACCCAGATTTTGGGTTCGTTTATTTCCGATACTTTGCTAAGGGCTTAATGGAAGGTTGGTTTTCTGGTCATCCTTACCAAGTTCGAGAAGGTGGTCTGGACGGAGTTGAGGGTGCACTGAGAGATTTGAAAGAGGGCAAAGCTAGTGCTGTTAAATACGTCTTTCGGATTGAAGATACACCGGCGTTGAAACGAACCTGAATATATTTAGAGATATGTATCTAAACACAGGCACATGCAGTATTAAGTTACAAAATTTAACTGTTCTGGGCAGTATTTCTTATTAAATAGATACTTCTACAGTATCTCTTGATGTATTAGTTCTCGGTTGATCCAAGGTTTCTATAATTAACTGCTGAGTTCAAGTTGAAATTCTCGCTGTCATCTGTCTCGCCTTTGCTGCATGTATTTCAGTATTGATATTCCTTGAACGCTCTGTATAAAACTGTCAACTGGTATTCGTCATGATTTTTCTTAAGGAGAAAGAAACAAAACATATTTTATGCAGCAGATGTTTATGCATGCTTTAATTTTACCACAACCGCCATAAACTGCCGAAATTCCGTATTGGTTTCATTAATCTATGATGTACATAAAATTTGTATGTCTCAACACAAAATGCCAATTGATCCTCCCCGATTTTTCGGAGTGTCAATCCCCAGGTTCCATGTTGAAATTACCCTTCTATTGTGATTAAATGGAGTCTAATGAGAACCCAGGGGTTTCAATAATTAAAAAGCGAGGAATATCACCATGAAATGAAATTAGAACCAAAAATTGCAACTTTCGCATTGGATAAATCGAACTCTAAATTTCTTCAACGTATTAAACAAATACATTAAACACCATGTCTCTATCGCCAGAGAAAGAAGCACTCCGCTCCCAATTCATGAGCACGGGAAGCACCTGGACTCCGGCGTTGGAAGAAGTGTTGCAGGTAGATCCTTCTTACTTCGCGGCATATCTCAAAATGCACCATGCCGCATTCAACCGTCGATGCCTTCCGCGTAAAGTCCAGCATCTTCTGATTCTGGCAGCAGATGCAAGCTGCTGCACAGAGTACGGGCCGGGTATTCGTGCCAACATGGCTGCGGCGCTCGCTGCCGGCGCAACCCAAGCAGAAGTCCTCGAGACCCTCGAACTTGCATCCGTCTTAGGGATTCACTCGGTCAGCTGTGGCGTTCCACTTTTGCACGAAGTTTTGGCGGAAGAAGGCAAACCAGCGATATTCAATGGTGAATCTCACACATGGAACAAGTACCAGTCAGACCTGAAAGACCGCTTTACGGCTACTCGAGGATATTGGCACCCGGGTTGGAATGAAGTTCTTGCACTTGACCCCGATTTCCTCGAGGCCTATCTTGCATTTTCGGGAGAGCCATTTGATGAACGTAAAAGTGTCTTTGATCGAAAAACCAAGGAGCTGGTTTATATTTCCATTGACTCGGCTAGTACGCATATGTTTCTTCCAGGATTGAAGCTACATATCCGAAATGCTATCAAACTTGGTGCCACTCCGCAGGAGATTATGGAAGTGTTTGAACTGGCGAATTTGATGGGAATTCATAGCATGTTGGAAGGTGTTACAACATTGAAAGAGCTCACCAAAGAGTGATTTACGGAAGTTAACATTGAACAACATTGAAACGATCCTCTTCAAACTGGGATTTTATACCGGTTTCCTTGGGGCTGTTTTGAATACTTCATATACTTCAACAAGTTTTTATATTGGTAGAAGTACCTAGTGCCAATCCTCATGTTGATTTATTTGCTGGTTCTGATTACATCAATTGATAGTTCTTTAAAGTTCTATTTCATCCTTCTAGACTTATAATCGTTTTGATGCAGCGGGTTATAAATGGACTATGGACACACAAAGCTCGGTATACTGGTAACTCTTCATAGAATATGCCACTGGATTTAATCCATTGAAATCCTATGGTATCTATTCTTGATTGGTTTGTCGAGAGAGCTCGAGACAAGGGTCAATGGGGAAAGCAGCTTTCCACCGTTGCGTCAGATAATTAATGTAGACTCTACCAAAGCAACAGGATATTAGCTATTTAACCTTGTTATTTCAAATGTTCGATAGAGAAACAATAGTTATGTAAAATAACATTAATGAACTAATATCAATATCCTCGGATCCTGGAGAATGCCGAATTTTCGGAAATTTACTAAAACGTTCATTCCTGAGGTTGTGCATTAAGTTATGAAAAAAAAAAAAAAAAAAACAAATTCAAAGATCTAATTTTTATTGTCTATGCATTGTTGGTTTGAATTGTGTAAATGAACATAATATGATCGAAGTCATAACGGAACTCCGGCACAGCGCCGAATTATCGGACAGCGAGTTATTTCACAAGATTCTACCGATTGATAACCGGAGACTCACGGAAATTTCGCTTTCAGACATATATGTAAAGACCGGAAAGAACAGAAATTATAAAATCGAATTAGTCGTCTCAAGGCTACTCATGCATACATGCACTAAAAACAGAAATCACAGCAAGTGTTAAGTTTTTGATACGAATATGGCTGGCCAGACGCTCCCAGAAGTGGATCACTTCGTCCCCGTCGAGTCTTCTAAAGAAGCCATTGATTTTGTTGATCTCAAAGTTCTCGACTTTTCCAAGTATGATATCGGCCCAGAGGAGCGCAAGCAGCTGGCGGAACAAGTCCGGCAGGCGATGACTACCCAAGGGTTTTTCACAATCATCAACCACGGAATCAGTCAGAGTGAAATTGAGCGTCAGGTGGACATTGGTCATACCATTTTTAAACGCACCACGGCAGAAGAGAAGGAATTGGCTAGAGCCCCCATTGTTGAAAAGGGCTCATACTTTGGATTCAAGCCTCGCGGTCACTGGCGTTTGATAGAAGGCAAGAAAGACAATATCGAGAATTTTAACGTCTCGTAAGATCATTACCTTCAGTTATTATTGTCAAAACAGATATTTGATTTTATATGTGAGCTGATTGAAAGATATAGCCGTGATATGGAGCAGACTCCCCAGCCTACTCCCATGAAACCCTTTATTCCAGAAATACAGAAGTTTGTGGATTTCACACACAAGGATATTTTGTTCAAAGTAGGTGCACTAAATATTGATAAGAACAATGGGAATGGGAATGAACTGGTACCTGACTTTCGTCTTAGATATATCGTCTTTTCGCCATTGCTCTCGAGATTGATGAGGAGGACTTCTTCGTTAAGCTCCATGATTATAACAAGCACGATGAGTCGTGGCTCAGGTACATGGAGTACTATGACGAGAAAGATCCAAAAGATTCCAATGGCGAGAAAGCTCTGTGGCTGGGGGGTCACCAAGACCTCTCAGCCTTGTCATTGCTCTTTAGTCAGCCGATGTCCTCGCTACAGGTTCGCGATTACGACGACGATTCCAAATGGAAGTATGTCGCGCACACTCCCGGAGCTATCATCGTCAACGCCGGGGAGATTGTCAAATGGTGGACGGGAGATTACTTCAAAGCCGCAATACATAGGGTTGTACAGCCACCACAGGACCAAAGAGGGCATGACCGGAGCAGTGTCTTTTACTTTGCAGTACCCAATGATGATGTAGTGATCAATACCCTACTCGAGGAGAGCCCGGTATTGAGGGCTGCTGGTGTTGAAAGAGCTCATAAACCGGAGAATGCACCCACAAGCAAAGAATGGGTGAACGCACGAGTTCAAATGACTGGCCAAAAAGCCGCCTTTGGTGATGAAGGAGGGAACAAAGAGAACAGTGTCGTTGAGAAGGTTGGAAAGGTCACGACTACCTGGTTCCGTTGATATAAATAATCTCCTGCTTGTTCAACCAGCTATCTAGGCAATTACTCGCAATGGATATCAATCTTGTGTTTGAGTTTGATAGATATTAAGACAGATAAGAGCATGATAAGCTTCGATTTTATTTTCGAAATCATAGATTGACTGCCAAGCCCCAAGGGGCCTTTGCCATTATTTGGTCAATAGTTTGGTGCAGCTGTATCAATTTGGACCTAGCCTGACTTTAAATTTTAGTGTGAGCTAATATCGAGTAGTGCTTATATATGCGTCGCCTCCTTTTTGGTACAGTGATAATTTTCAGGTCTAAATATAGTACCGAACAAACTTTCCGTGTGCTTGATACGATAATTATCGCAGATCGACATTGCTAATGCATCATACCCCGCTAGTACGTGTTACCTATAATGCTGTCACTTAAATTCAATCATTGGATTTAAGTTTTTAGCAACTTGAGCCCCCAATGTAACCCCTTGGAACAACAAAGTATTAGAAGTCACCGATTTAGCTTAATCACGGTGTTTATTTAATAAATTATATCACGCCCAAGTAACAATACAAATATTTAGCAACTTCATCATTATGAACACCATGACTTTGATAAGCATCGGGTTTGTTTTCCTTGCCGAAATTGCACTGGCGCTAGACAATGGCCTGGCTACCACGCCACAGATGGGTTGGAGTATGCATTTTCCCTCGATGCAATTGATTATTCTTCGCCTAAGCTGAGTGATTAGATGATTGGAACGCCTTTGGGTGCAATGTGAGCGAAGACCTTGTTTTGAAAACTTCTAGCTACATGTCTCAATACGGGCTTCTGGCTGCTGGTTACGAGTACGTCAATGTCGATGATTGCTGGTCAACATCGCGTGATCCCACCAACAATACGATCCTTGTGGACTATTCCAAATTCCCACATGGCATGGCCTATGTAGCGGACCAGCTGCATGCTTCAGGGTTTAGGTTTGGAATGTACTCCGACGCTGGAAATAAAACGGTCGGTCTTCACTCGATTATGCAAATTGACGATTAACCTATTGATGGAATTCTTGTAGTGTGGTGGGTACCCCGGGTCTCTGGGGTACGAGGATGTTGATGCATTTACTTTTGCGAACTGGGGGGTTGATTATCTGAAATATGATAACTGCAATAACGACGGCATTGCCGGATCACAGAGCATATCGTCCGCAAGGTATGAACTTAAACATGAACAATCCTAGTTGTTAATCAGATTAAGCAATGTCACGTCCGGTTTATTAACGTACTTTCTCTTCTCGATCAGATAAATCGATGACGGATGCTCTAAATGCAACCGGCCGCCCGATCTTGTACTCTCTCTGTAACTGGGGTCAGGACCAGCCGTGGGTGTGGGGTTCATCAGTGGGCAATTCCTGGAGAATTACAGGAGACATCTTTGACAATTTTGGTGATATATCGGCCAATTGCCTGATGTATGTGTTTCCCCGGGAGTAGAATACTTCGTGGTCATAGTGATACTGAATATCCATATAGCCCCGGCCCGTCAGCGCAAGCTGGAGGCTATCAATGCTCCGTTGCAAATATTATAAATCAACTTGCTCCCATTGCGTCCTATGGGTCCAGTGGTGGGTGGAATAATTTGGACATGTTGGAAGTGGGAAATGGACAAATGTCAGACGCGGGATATATGACACATTTTAGCATGTGTAAGGTTTATTTTTCTATCGAAAAGCCCTCAACAGATACTGACTGCCATGCTATCGGAACAGGGTCTGTTTTAAAAAGTCCACTAATCATTGGCACTGATGTTCTTTCTCTGTCCACGAGTGATTTTTCCATACTTGTCAATCCGGCAATTATAGCAGTTAATCAGGACCCCCTCGGTATATCGGCACAGTTGCGTTGGAATACATCCAACACTCAATTATGGAGTGGGCCTCTGAGCCCGACTGGAAATTCGACGACTACTCTTGATATGGTTGTCGCACTTGTCAATATTGGAAATTCGACGACAGATATTGAGGCGTCCATGTCGGACATATTCGCTGGTCAAACACCAGGGGCTTCGAATTGGGCAATGAACAACCTCTGGGGTGCACGGCTGAATGATACTCAGGCGCAATCAATTATGAGTGATGGAGCAGCCGCTCATACTGATTGGATCTATAATGCAACCGAAGTCCCGTACGCCACCGGTTTAGCACAGAAGGAGCCTCTTTTGCTAGGTACGTATGTAAATACAGTATCTGCTAATGAAACCATCCAAGTCACAGTAAAGGCCAACGGGTGCGCTGTATTGCGTTTACAAGCGTTGCAATAATATGGTTCATGGGTCTTTAATAGCGGAAGACGTTGGTTTCTAGGGATGTCATTGATGAAGCCTTTTTAGTGATTACAGTCAGGAAATGTAAAACAAGCCGCTAGTTATGATAATTTTCTTCAACCCTAAAGATATCTGACGGAAGAGTTGAAGGGGTGGGTGCTGAGTTCGCTACGGGGTAAATGTTATACTACTACAGAGTAGCACGCGGTAAATATAACGCATGTGGATTTTGTTACAAGGGAAAAAAAGGCAATCCCGGAACATTTAATAATATTGAATATAACTGGAAAGCTTATTGACAGATCGATTCAAAAATACTGTTATGTATTAAGTGCTGCGCGTTACATGTATACACCTTGGGAAAGGGTTTATAGAGCGATAATAAAACTCTAGGCTGCCCTTGCTACTTCAATCTCGATTTTGCACCCGAAAGGGCAATCTAAGAACGTATAAACATCCATGGTTGCTTCTCAATCGTGGAAAAGGCGAAAAGGAGACAGAAAGAGACAGAAAATACCAAAGGGAGAAAGCTTTGCATTTTATTCATTTTTATTGCTCCGGCCGCTGCTAAAGTCTCGCTCGCCCCCACGCCACGAAAAAGAACTAGCATCAGCTGCATCGCTGATCATCGCACGTAACCAGACTTAATAATAATACTAGTACTACCCTGCCCCCTTGGTCCAATCCGGACGACTCAACCCTTCCACGTGAGAAGAAACGACACCTCTTGATCCCCTAGCGGGTTCCTGGCTATTGGATCCGAAATGGTTGACAATCTCCCGCAGGCACAGGTTCGCCATTATTATCTTCCCAAGCGCAGAAGCGCAGTCCTAAATTTGTCAAGATGCAGCCAGCTAGAGTGGCAGCTGCTGCAATCTTCTTCTGTCTCTCCCTCTGTCATGGCGTCCCGCACCAGAAACAGTCGTCGGACTACATCTCGAGCTGCGGTGATAACTGGATGGCGCGGGACGATGTGAGCACAAACAATGGCGAGATCCCACGGCGAGGCTACTTGTCGGCCGTCGCAGAGTTCTGCCAAGAGGCAAATGGCCAGACAGTTCAAGCTGGCAGTTATCTCTCACTAGCAACTCGCGTCTTTCTAGACGGTGGTGGTGATCCCTCTTCCAATGGGATTCCGGGATACGTCTATTTCGAGGTCAATAACAAGCAGAGTTCCGACTCTCACACGGTTAATGGTAAGTAGCTCCACGGGCATAACATCCCTACCATCCTGCTCACAGGTAGGCTAGCGGACAACTGCACCTCGTATCTACAGGAACTGTCAAACGACAACTCCAAGTGCTGGGGTAGTGAGCACAGCGACACCAAGGGCGGCACCTGGCAGGTCGGCGCCGATGCCATCTCCTATCACGCATTGGGACAGAGCGTCCCACCAGCTCAGGACGCCGTGGATAAGCTGTTCACGAACGGTGCATTGTCAGTCTTGGGCGGTAGTGACGGTGCGGCCCTTAGTCCGTTCCCCTTGAACTTCACCTCAGATGTGATACCTCTGCCGTGCCACAGCCACAACGACTACACAAGAAACGTGCCCTTGTACGATGCACTCAGCGCTGGCTGCACGAGCGTCGAGGCCGATGTATGGCTGCATAGCAACACGTTGCGCGTTTCGCACACTGACCCGGGCGATAGCGGGCCGACCATCCAGGACTTGTACATTGATCCTCTAGTTGCGCTGTTGGATGCGCAAAATCCAGACAGTGGCAGCTCGAAGGGTGTCTATCCCCAAAACAGCACCCAGTCCCTCGTTCTGCTTGTCGACTTCAAAAGTGACGGTGACTCTACCTGGGATGCGGTCTTCTCCTCCTTGCAGCCACTCAGGGACGCCGGTTACCTGAGCCACTGGGATGGATCTCAGTTCGTATCAGCTCCCATCACCGTTGTGACTAGTGGTAACGCGCCATTGTCCAAGGCGGCGAACGGCTCAGCCAACCCCAGCCAGGACATGTTTATGGATAGCCGCGTGGACGAGTCACTGGATGGATTCAACACCTCCAATACGTACTACGCAAGCGCTGATTTTGAGAGCGCCATCACTAGCTCGGGCTCAGCGCCTCTTTCGTCTTCGAACCAGCAGAAGCTGTCAGACCAAGTGAGCGCAGCGCATGTGAAAGGATTTCTTGCTCGATACTGTATGTCCTTTTGCTCTCCCGGGTGTGACTCTGTGGTACTAATGCATTGGTAGGGGACATCCCAAGCTCTGACTTGTGGCAGGAGCTGGTGGACTCAGGTGTCGATAAGCTGAATGTAAGTGCTCCAAGTCTCATTGGATTGCTCGTGTACTGAATAAACTGGCTAGGTTGATGACCTCGACGCCGTAGCGAGCGTAGACTTCCACATATCATCATAGATTCTCAATCCAGCTGCTTGTGTTAAATTTCCTCGTTACAGAGTTAGCATCGACTTCCATAAGCAGATCTCAAGTCTGACAATAGGACCTAATTGTTAGTATTATCTACAAGGTTACGATATCTAGGGGCTGTGGCCAGTTTAGCAGGGAGTACAGCCCGAATGAACGTTTTAGCGGTGTGACCAGTTGCGCTGCTACAGATTCAGGGACCACATGCCACCAAGCAACAAACTCTGAAGGTGTGGTAATGAAACGGGTAGCTCGACGTTGCTTTGCTAGTTATGTAGTATTCGGTGTGTATTTCGATGACTTTGAGGATCGTCAAGCATGTAGTCGCACTAAATTACAAATTGTATCTTATTGAACTAGGTTAACATGTTTTTATTATACATGGGCACAGAAAAAACCTTGAATAGAGCCATCAAGTCAATTGACGATCCGATATTTAGTCAAAGTCTCGAATTCTACTGTTATTTTCATGTATTTAGGTGTATTCCCTCATTCAGAACTGTATTTAGTATCAATATCGTATTTGGAATCCTACCTCTTAGCGAGTAATTCAAACAACGGGACTCCGTCCTGTGCTTTACGTTTTCATAAAAAGTAGAAGTAGAACCGCGAGGCATTTGACCAGTAGCAATCGTACACAGTTTCCCTTATCTCTGTGGCCGTACTAACTAATTGGTTGTCATGTAAATTGATGTGGTGAAGGATTCTAAGTCGGTGTGCACCTACCAAAGATTGGTGCCTTTAAGTTATTCTAGAACGCATATCAAGTAGAATCCCTAGAAAGTCGGACATATGTCAGGATCAACGCTATGTCTCTAAATTTAGAAAATCCTATTGAGCAATCGGTAATATTTGTATGATATGACAACATCGATTTATTTTACAGCTATTTCAATGTTCGCAGACTTCCTAACCGATTGAATTTTGCTTAAAAAGAAATAAGGATATTCAGGTATCTAAATTTTTATACAACAGCAATGATAACATAACTGAAATCAAATCAATCAAATGATATATATTGTCAAATGGGGGAAACATTAGATAACCCTCAGAGAATATCATATCATCTTGCTATACATCGTGAACGAACAATAATATGTACAGTGTTAACAATACCCAAAATGAAATCTGACTACTTCAGTGAAAAATCTCAAATATGTCCAAAGCAGAAACGTCAAAGTGCAGCCTGCAGAATCAATTTATGACTGGTTTCCCCATGAGATGGTGGAATCCTGCTGGTTGAAAACGACAACGTGCTCGCAGAAGAATGGATCGCCGATGACACCACGAGAAGGCGAGTTCTCCTTGACGAACCAGACGGTGCAGTCGCCAGACGTATCTGTGTTGCCGTTGTAGAACTTCTCGCCGGGAATGACGAGCGTAGCACTGCCCAAGGTCAGGGTCAGGTCAGGAAGCTCGGTTCCGCAGGGAACGGTCCAACTTGAGGCATCACCATTGACATCTGAAGCACCGTCCACCCCGTCGTAATATCCACGGACGATATCTTCCGCGGCAGAGGTCATGGGACCACCACTGTCGAAGACAACGTCAAAGGTGCCCAGAGACTGCCCGTTCTTGGAGTAGTCTACGCCGGTGTAGGACCACGAATAAGGGTATGAGGCTGATGAGGAGCTGTCGATTTGGATCTCCTGCATAGGTGCCACGAAGTCGAAGGGGTTTGAACCGAAGGCAATCTGGCTGGTGCTGCCCTCCGGGGTGAACTTGGTGACGAAGATAGGCTCGGCCAGCGAGCCCTGTAGTGACTCCATGAAGGTGTTTTGCTGGTCAGGGCTAACGCTGTTGCCGCCTTTGAAGGCCAAACCCAAGATACCTGAACGGGGGAATGATCCGAGCCCCTGGTCGGTGGTTGCAGAACCGACAGCCATGGTAGTGCAGGCCTCTCCCAGGCAGACATCGGTCTGGTAGACGTTTCCACTTACACCGTTGCCACCCTGCCCATAGCCGATATTAAAGGTTTCACCGCTCATCTGCGAGGTGTCCTGAGCAGTGGTGGGGTCCCACGTCTGAACGCCGTCGGTGGCATCTGACCCAGCAGAGGGGTCGACGAGCCATAGGTCAGCAGAGCCGGTGTCTAGCAACACGGAGGCAGGCAGGCCACCAGCCGTGATGTTCGCGAACCAGTAGCCGGAGTAGTCTAGGCTGGAGGAGCTGTTGCTCTGGCGCTTGTCCTTCCGAGCAGTCTTGCGGGCAACATGAGCGCGCACGCCGTCCCAGTCACGGTGGACATCGATGATGTGCGCAGCCTTGGTGGTGGCGCGCTCTGGGAGGGCGGCAGCGACGGTGATGGCGGACCCGTACACGAGGGCCATGAGGCCGGCGGTGGTGAAGGAGTATTTCATGCTGGGGCTCGTGTCAAGGAGGCTAGTATTGATAGGCAAGGATATAGAGGAGGTGTGGATGGCAAGACGGTAGACAAGACCGGCTTGTTGGGTTAGGAACTAGGTTAATTCAAACCGAACAACAAACGCCTTGAAGGAGACCCGGGGAAGGCATGATGTCTTCTTATACACGCCAAGATCCATACAGGACGATTCAGCTCGGCTATGCTACTTCCAAATTAAGGTCATGGGCTAGGCTTTCGGGCGTGCCAGCGTTGATAGATTCTCACGCCGGCACAATCTAAACCACCGAAATCAAGCTTACATGGGATCGTCAGGTACCATTGTGTATTTGACTCCTACTTTGTCATGCACATCACCCCTCCCTCACTCCTTCTCTGTCCTGACAATCTATCCTCTCCCATGCACGGTAGTCGAGAAAGGTAAGAGTAGCCTTGGGGATACTAGCAATCGGCTGCAGGGGCAGGAACGGCTTAGGGTTGATGTAACAGGATTTCCGATCGGGGCTTTTGATAGAGATAATTATGGGTTTCGGTCTCTTTTATTCCGTGTGGCTTAAGGGGCCACTGGGGCGGAAACATGGGGGCCGACATCCTACATATGTACCCCGTACTAATACTGAGCAGAAATGTGTCAGTGGCTTTTCCTAAGAAGCTGGAGACTGGCTAGAAGGGACAAGGCCACAACTTCGCTGGGCTGTCATGTTTTGACCAAGGGTGAGCGTTCGCAAGCGTGTGGTCGAGCAGGTCATCATCATCATCAACCGAGTCCTGGTAGGTGATCTAAATATGGATGGTTAAGGTGGTATCGCCCAGTTACTCCGTAGCTAGATCCCATTAACCTGTTCTAGCTAGGTTTAATGTCATTATTGCGAAACAGGATTAGAATGATTTTTCTTTGTTAACTAGTGTTCCTTGGAGTAACATCAGTAACCATGGTGGTGATCTATGGATGCCTAAGGCAAAAATATCATGTGGGCGGTTCTTAACCAGCGGTGCCAGGTCCAAGTAAGGATAAAAACCATATAATGATAGTTTTTTTTATCATAGTATGGTGCCAGAGGCGTAGATATTTTTTGACCATATCGCTTGAATGTCTGGCCCTTGTCAGTAGGCTAGGAAAATAAAAATTGTAACACCTTTCCAACTTCTATATTATTGATTCTTATAAAAATCGAAATATATAATAAAGAGATCATTTACTTCGATATTCTCTAAAAAAATTTTCTAATAATTATTATAATATAGGGACATATATTTTACACTAAAAAGGCTCTTAAAAACGACTACTATAAATAACCTATTAAGTTTATATTATCTTATAGATTCTCTCGGTTTTATAGCTTCATGTATTATTATACATAATCTAGAATTGAGAGCGTTATATGAACAAAAATCAAATTTACTAGTTTGGTTCCTCATTATTAGGGTTGCATGTTGAGTTGAAATCCTCGTTGATGGTGCGGCGGTTACGGTCGAATTCAGGCAGCCAGCGACCGAATGCGTCGATGTAATCGACCTAAGAGTAGTTTGCCCCACAATAATCTACCTGGATTTACCTGATTTATCAGATGCCTCCGTAATACTTGGGGATCGGCGATAAATAAGCTTTGTAGCAAGATGTTTGCCCAGTTTGTATCTCCGCATGCGGATTATTGACGGTCGCGACTTGTTCTACGTATCTGATATCAAGACTGATTATTAGGGTTTGCTCATTAGCTAATCTCCTTACACTTGTAAATTCTACGTTTGTAGGTTGGGACCTGGGTATTATTATTATTATTAAACATGTTAAATATTCATACTGGCCTGTTGGCTATGACGGCGACTTGCAAACTTCGACGCGTATATATATTCCTCTGGTTAGTAAAATATCCAGTCAATTCGAACATGGAGAGACCCACATGGAAATAAACATGATTGATTTAAGAAAGGCCCGGACCGCAGTCGACAAATACGAAAACGGATATGTTCCATATTCCGGAAAGTGACGCTTTGGCGGCCGGCGAACCTATAAAGCTGCCCCGAGATGGAGTTTTCCCACCATGTATTATTATGCAGCTATTCTTGTGAACTGTTCAAGGTAGCAAAATGCATCTCAGAACTCCCATCACTCTGGACTATACCCTCTATGACCTTTACTCTATCGATAACGAACAAGCCAACACTGTCCTGGTTTACAACCCTATACAGACGGAAGATAATGGCGTCGCCTCACAGGCTAAATTTACGTACCAGTACACGTTGCAAGACGAAAACAAGACGGCCGAGTCCTTAAAAATGCTTTCCGCAAAACTCGTTCCTCAGCGGTACGGATTTTCAGCTGGCAGGATGTCCTTAGTCATTCCAGACTTGGATGTTCAATGCAACGACAACATGCATCCCGATTACACCGATGTGGTTCAAAATCTTGCCCAATTACCGACCTTCCAACAGCCGAATGTGGGATTTGAGAAAGACCTGAAGAGCTTAAGCCTCAGGCCTGGGGCCCACATTGCAGTGATGTTCCCTGCCGACTGTCTTTTGCACCTACCACATATCGTTGACCCCAGTATTCACTTCGAAATACTGTCCAAACGCGGTCTGGCCCTATCTGGACTTCCAACACCGGTATCCAAGGTCATTGATACTATCCTAAGCCCCTCTGACGTACACGATCCGGATTTACGAAGGAGCGAAGTTGCACGAATGACCTACCAGATTGAGAAACAACCTTTGCCATTTTTTGTTAAGCTCCCTCAAACGGTCTCTGGAGTTGGGGTCTTTGAAGTTCTCACGGATACCGATCGAACGCGGGTGAAGGCGATTCTTGATAGGCATTTGGGAGACATGCTTCGGCGAATCAATGACTTAAACTACGATATACATCCTTGTTCATTGGTCCTCCAGGAGCACATTCGTGGCACCGTAATGGCCCTGTCGATGTTTGTCACAAAGAAAGGACGACCGATTTTCATAGCATGCTGCAAGCAGCGATTTGACGAGGACCACCATTGGACTGGAGGCACAATATCCTACAAACAGCAAAGACATCTTGAAAAATTTTATGCCAATACCGTGTACAAAGTGGCGGAATTTCTACACCGCAAAGGCTATTACGGACCGGCTGGGATAGACGTCATAACGGACCAAGGTGGGAACAACTATGTCGTCGATCTCAACGTTCGAATTACTGGCACATACCACTTAGGGCTTCTTGGTGGACATTTTGTTCAGAGGGGACTATTCGAGGTTACTATGGTTACAAGATACTTTGATTGTTTTCGGACTACCTTCGAAGAAACCTTTGCAAAGGAAATACAAAATGGCAGCCTTATAATCAGCGGGTGGGTACACGACGAGCTGACGGGACACAGCTGTGCTGCAATAAACGTGGGAGGGAGAGACTCCTTGAGAATGGAGCAAACGCTAAACAAAGTTAAAGCTTTTGCTCTCCCTGATTAGGATTACCCACGGGTGGAAATGAGAATGTTCCAGTCTTTCCGATACTATTTCTTATTTTTCTTAATAATATTAATAATAAAGTTATATTTATTTTTTCTAAAAGAAATATTGCATTTAAAGGTCACCTTGAAATCCTCTAGGAAAGTCTAATTCTTTTGTAGGTATTATAAACGAGGATCATCCAACATACGACCCATCATTAATATATATCAAAATTTTTAAATGGGGAAAACTGTAGCAAGTACATCTTATTGTAATGTTACATTTGACCAGTGCCGTCTTTTGATTAATTTCAGCCTGAATAGTTTGATGCCAATCACCGCTGCGAACCTCATCGAGTAGCTGTCAGCTTTCACCGCATCGTTGTGCCCGGAAACTTTGATTTTTAAAGATAATGGGATTTGGAAAAAAAAACGGGTCAATCCTATACACTCTGAGTGTTTCGTACGTTGAAGGCGAGTAGTGAGATAGAACAGCAACATGAAGCAATGAGAGATTGTACACATACTATCGAATAATGGTATGCGTAAAGAGGATGGTTTTTTGCTGTTTCTCCTGTCTCGGGTTGTGACGCTTTGACGAATGTCACGATGGCATTAATAGTGAGAAACCCACTGTAAATTTCTAATAATTATTTGCCGCCGTCTATTAAATCCAAGTAAAAGCGGAAATAACTCATTGGATATAGACACAAAGACGAATTATAGACCCATAAGTGAGACTTGCCATCAAAACTGCAAGCTTCATGGTATGTTTTTAAAATTTCACGCTCACGTGCAAGTAAGAGGAATTGTGCTAATCCTGAAACCACATTTAGTACACGGAATATACAACTATATAAACATAATTACTGCCTTAACCATAATTTTCGAAAGACAGAACGCGTCTCTAACAATGGGGGCAGGCAAGCCACAGCGGTGATTGATGGCTTTTTTGCTAATTGAACACTTTTATATTTGAAAACAGTGGTCAACTCTCGACTAGCTTCAATTCATATTAGCATGTATTTCCATTAATAGACCTGGGAATATTCATATAATTTATTATAATATTACGCCAATCGTTTTTGTTGCTATGCTTAACCGTTCATCTTGGTGAACATAACCATGTTTAGGTTACGAATGAGATTGTCTTACTGTACGCTTGATTCAATGGATATCCAACGTAGTTCTCGTTATTTCATAGATCATTTTTTGTGGTGACTAGCTCTGTTGTTGTGTTCCTGAAACTAAGCATTGACGTGGACGAGCCTCGCAAATTGGAACTACTTGTGCTATTTGTGCTAATGCGATCTTATTACACGCCATCTTCAAAAAGAAAACATTCCTTTGTTCTTGCCTCGGGCCCATATCCCAAAGTAATTTCTGACTCACTGACTCTAAATGTATTACCTGAATTTCACCACTTTCCCCAGAAGGGACCCCATGGTGGGGACAATGTCAGCAAGATTCATGACTCATATACAGAATGTATGGTCGACCAAATGAGTCATCGACCAAATGAGTCATCGCAACATTGAAATCGCGCCAACCCCCGCACCAGACCGCACTTGTCACATCGTGGACTGGTATATATATCATCCTTTACATGTACATTGATGTAGTCGTAGCCTTGATCAATAAGTTTTATTTTCTACTCCGTGCCGCACATCATTGAAAACCAGCCTTCTAGCATCGAAGTCTACTCTCCCACCATGTCCCAGTCCACTGATAGCCATCAGATCAAGGGTGACATAAAGAAAGCCTACGATGATATTGCCAACGTCTATCTTGACTGGACGCAACCCTCACATCAACGGCGTCTTTCGTACGTCGAGTCCATGCTTCAGTATATGGACCCTGCAAAGCAAAACCGCCAAATGAACATCTTGGAGCTCGGTTGCGGTGCTGGAGTCCCGTGTACGCAGCTTTTGTCGTCTCGTGGACACAGCGTCACCGCAAATGATATTTCCGACGCCCAAATTGCCCTGGCAAGAAATCGACTACCTCCATCCGTGAATCTTATCCCAGGTGACATGATGGAATTGGAGTTCGCTCCGGAGCAGTTCGATGCTGTGCTGGCCCTGTATTCAGTTATCCACCTACCTCGTGATGAACAAACAACGATGCTTCGCCGCATTTTCCAATGGTTGAAGCCTGGGGGACGGGTGCTCGCTAACTTCACTGCAGCTGAATTTGCGAGCTCTACTGATCCATCTTGGTTGGGTAGCTCACAGGGAGCTATGCATTGGAGTGGGTGGGGCAGAGACGAAACAAAAAGAGTTCTCTTGGATATTGGCTATGAGATTGAAATTGACGAGATTTTCGAAGACTTGGAGGAACACGATGGAGTTTCACAGAGCATCGCGTTTCACTGGATCTTGGCGAAGAAATCCTAGCCAACTGAAAACAATGAAGATATTTTATGCGCCCCAATATTTGAGCTCGTACTGGTTTCATAACAGACTTTGTATATAGAGACAGTATTCAATATGAGTTGACATCAAAATACATTAGGCATATATATCATGTGATTATGACTATCAATTGATATAAGACTCCTATGTCCTAATATCCTTTTAAATACTCGTCATATGGGTAGTTTCATATATTTTGCAGAAAGGTTTTTACTACATACTCGCTCAACTGTCCAACTGTCGATGAGTCTAATTACTTATCGGAATTTATTCTTCTACTTCAACATTTGAAGTTTCAAAATTGCTTATTTCAAAATGTTAGATTGGTATACTTCGATCTTCTAATTTCCTATTCTAGGGTTCGCCCTGTACGGGATCACTTTTTACGTACGTTATCAATCGCCTCTGTATTCAACCTTACTAATCAGCTTCTATGCTTTGTGGTAAGCTTTGAAGCTCAGTAATAACCACAAAAATGCTCAAGATATCAGGCAGACAGGCAGTGCTTGCACGACCCGCTTGCCCTTTAACCCTTTTTCTTTTTGGACATTTGGCATTCGACAAATTGACAGGAGCTATATTTTATAAATTCCAGCGTACAGAATGATAATTTCAATATGCCACGGTAATTCAGATCTAGTAGAGTATGTGACAGTGTGCCCTCATAAATGTACTAGATACTAGTAATAGTAGTCCCAAGGTTTGGTTTTGTGTGACTGATTCGACTAGATAAAATGCGACAGCGCAACGCCAGTTTATGGCCGCTACCAAAGGAAACATATTCAATGTACCGTTGTTAGAGTGATGGGTCAAAAGAAGGTATATTTGAAATACACTTAATACGGTGATTGCTGACAGATTAAAACAGGAATGAGGCCTCGGAATTGAATAAATTGAATCGCTTGTATTTTTTGGCATTCTAATTACAAACTAAGAAGCTATAGATTATAATTGTAACTAGTAGTAATAATCTAGAAGCTACCTAAATCAGGTTAATATGATCTTACTATAACTTAAAAACAAGAAGTGTGTGGCATCATTATAAAAAAACACAAATTTTGTTCCAAACCTCTTAAGCTCAATTTGAATGTTAACTAGCCCGCCGGTAGCCTGGCATGATTAGACTAGTGTGTTAGCGCTGTTGATATTCGGTAAACTTTGCTTCTTTCAACTTTCCATAACCTGTGATTGGCACAATATGGTAGTTGGTAGTGCATCCACATTAAGAGAAAGAAGATTGGCTTCACATCGAGCTTTAGAGAGTAGTGCTTATTGGTAGATTGCCATTAACATAAATGGTTATATAGGCCTAGGCATTGATATCGCTTAACTTTACCATTTTGAGGGTATTCTAGTGTCCGCCTTATGCCGCCGCTGTCGGCCTATAGAAACCAGAGCCTAGATAACTGAGCCTCCAGGGCAAGCCCATAACTAAATGTTCTCGGCCATATTTAGTCTCACTCGTCCCATGAATCGGTCTCGTCCACTATCACAATAAAAACCTCAAATGCCATAAAGTGTTACATCATGGGGTTTACCGAAACACTTGCCTTGGCACAATGTCTACTCTCGTCTCTGACCTATGCCAGCGTGTCAAACTTGAACCCCCACGGTCAGGGCTGTGTCGATCCAAGTGGCTATCTTCAATGTTATCAGCAGAATGAAAATGACTTTACTTCATGCATGGAAGATGCGAAGAAAAATTGCTTGGGGGATGCGCTTACAGACTGTGAATTGGCCTGTGGAAATGTTCAGTTGGCTGCGAATATTGGTTGCTGGCTGACGAGTTGCTGGAATCAGGTTCAATACACCCTCAAATCCGAACATTATTTTCTTACTTAATGTTGATCGATTCTAGGTATACTAATGTGCCTATCAAGAAACTGCGCTACAATACCTCACGGGTGCTGGTTTGGAGCAAGGCCCGACGCCTATTCCTTATTACCCTGCACCAGATAATGCGCCTGGTGGATGCGGTAAGACACCACAAATTCGGGCAAAAAGCACGAACTAACAAAATGATTGAGCATAGTGTGCAATCTAGGTTATATCTGGGGGAACTACACGGTGACTTATGCTCAGAGTAATCCTTGTTCGGCATATGATATAGTCTCAGCTGGTGTTGAGACCGAAGCTAGCTGTCAGTGCTGTTGGGATTCATCTATTTTGTCTGGGTGAGTAATGAACTAGTTATAAGAGCACTATATTCATCCTATGCGAATTAGATAATTTTCTGACCATGCTGGCTTGATCGGTTTATAGCATTGTCGAGCTATGTCCCAACAATGACCTCTCCGCTCTCGCTATCGATATAATGCTTGACAGCTTTGAGGCTGGTTATAATAACTCGGCATCTGACCAATGTTCCATACTTACTGATGGTGCACAATGTGCTGCCTCGTTTTCTTTGGATACTGTCGCAAGTACGTGGTACAATCCAGGCCAACTTCCGTCAGGTTACCCCGGAACGGCATCTCTCTCAGACACCAACGCTGGTGGCAGTATTACAAGTGCCCCGGACCCATACACATATTCGATTTTTCCAAGTTATATCTCTGTTATTACCCCGGCTCCATATAATTCAAAGAAAGCCGCCGCGACAAACACGGTAACTGCTATCGAAACCGGCACCGTAACCTCTGCTACTGGGGTCTCTCCTACCGTGACAGGTGCTACGGGCGGCCCTACGAGCTCTCCTGCCTCCAAACAGGGCTCTGCAAGTAATATTATATCTCCATTTGATGCTTGGCGTCTAGCGATATATATCGTCACCTGTGCTGTTGTGTCTGGTATAGCACTAACGGCATAGAGATTGTACGCAATCTCTTCCTCTGTTGGGACTGAACTCTACATATGTAACAGAAGATTATAATGCAGTGCAGTATACTACTATATCTACTAAGTATAAGCGGCCACAGAGCGGAAAGTAAAGCTATACATAGTCATGGAAGACTGCACGTAACACATAGCGCTGTACAACATCTTTTTAGGAGGCAGATTCAAGGCATCCTAGACTCTGTTATTGATGCGGAAAAAACGAGAGTGAGTGATATTTAAAAGTAGGTAGTATCCTAAATTATCATAAGGATAATCTGTCTACTATTCCGTCGACTCCTTGCAAACCCACACAACGGCGCCGCAACGTTGCTGAACGGTACCCGCGTTGCTGCATTTTCCAGTATTGTAATGAAAATTTTCTGTCTCTATAGAAATTATCAAGTAAGCTGAATTGCTACTAAATTTCTATCCAAACGCCATTGGAATAATCTAGGCTAACCCTAAGATTACAGCGTAAAATATACGATTTATTACCACGGCCCGCACCTAGCAAGTAGGTAATTGACAGTCGCCAATAACTATACACAGTCGGCATGGATGCTGTCCAAAGAATTATCGGCTACACAAGCCGTACAGCTCGTTTTTCATCGTTCTAGTCGTCTCTTATCTATCCAACCGCGCTATTGTTACTACTACCAACGGTGTTAGCGGTCAATAGATTCTTAAATGACAGAGTACAGAACAACTAGCGATCCGACACCTGTGACTGGACGAAGGAGCTTGTAGTTCTCACGGGTGGTAGTCAGGGAATCGGGTCAGAAATACTGAGGTTGTTGGAGGCTCAGATAAAAGTCATAGTTCTCGACTTGGTTGAACCAAGAGCACGTTAGTCTTCCCCTTACATTTGGAATAACAATATGAATCTCCTGACTTTGGCCATCCGTAGTTGCTCACACCTCTCACTATTACCGGTGTGATATCTCGTCGCCGATGCCATCGCAGCTGTCGCCCAGAAGATCAGGAAACAACACGGTGAGCCCACGGTGAGCCCACGGTGCTCATAAACAGCGCAGGGACCATCAATGCCGCGAGTCTGTTGGACACCAGTGAAGAACGTTTACAACAACTGTTTTCCGTCAACACCATGGCCCCGGTGCGCCTGATTCGCGAGTTTCTCCCTGCCATGCTGATATCACTGTCTCCAGTAGTCACTGCCATCACCGCGTAAATTGAGCCGAGGTTAGTCGATGCCTAAGACATGAAATGGTTTACGGGTATATTCTCATGAACGGAGGAAGCTATAAAGTGTGACGGTATTAAAGTGCGTAGCATCAGTAATTTGGTTGTGGTATTAACTCTACCGGCTTAAACATTTGAAGCTGCTCGTATAGAAAATAGTTACCGAGATACAACATTAAGTCTAATAGTAACTACTTTAGGACTCGTTATTGAAACCCACTAACTGGCCCCTGCATAGTCCCCGGCCTGTGGGAATACACGGGTGCTGTTGCCCGCTGTATATACCGACGCCTTGGTAGTAGTAGCAGTATTGAACGTTTAGGAATAAAGAACAGATACATTAGTACATACCAGAGTCGATTTTCGTTTCCTACATCAATTATCACTCGTAGTTTTGAAGGCCTCACGATTCTGCCTTGAGTAACACATACAGTAACATTTCGACTACGGATCGAACAGGTGGAGTTGAGACAAGCATAGATTTCTTCAACCACCATGCTATTATTCCTGACCTCCAAAGACTCGTCCCTTGCGGCCCTCATTATTTTTACTTCATTTTTCGGGTTTGTAAGTATGGATATCATTTGTTTTATTATAGAACCTGTTCTATATACTGGTTCGAGTTGCTAATTTCACCTTTATATCTCTCCTATAATCCTATACCGCCTGTTCCTCCACCCACTGGCCAAGTATCCGGGTCCTACTATTGGCCGATTGACGGATTGGTATTCAGTCTATCACATTCTGAAAGACGATGGCCACGTGAATCTGTACCGTCTCCATCGAAAGTACGGTATGTCGACCTTTGCCCTTGCGAAACACTGTATATGTACTTCTTGCTAACATTACTCGACCAGGTGACATCGTACGCTATGGGCCAAATAGACTATCTTACAAATGTCTCGGTGCCGTCAAGGAAATATACGGGGAATATGCAACGCGAACAAGATTAATTAAGTCAGACTACTACACAGTCATCGGCCATCACTTTGGTCAGCTTAATATTGTATCAATGGACGATCCTGTCCAGCATAGCCGCAAACGCCGTATTATTGCTCAGGCCGTGACTACCGAGGCTGTGAAGAGTATGGAATCGATCATTCTCGGACACGTGGATCAGTTTTGTGAGTTGCTTACTCCCTCGACTAGTCAGCAGAATGGGACTTGGTCAGAACCGCTTGATGTTAAAGTGGCAGCAAACTGTTTCACGTTTGATACGTTGACAGATGTTGCTTTGGGACGGAGTCCTGACATGCTGACAAGTGAGAAGAATCGATGGATACTGTCATTGCTACCCAAGGCTGTAAAGTTTCTTCATACTGTAGGTCTTTATATCTTTCCTCGGGATCTTTGTATGAGATGGCTGACTCGTTTTGTATAGATGGGCCACATGCCCATCCTTTTGTGTCTTTATTATCTTCCTTTCAAATCCCAGATGGCCAAAGACATGACCATGTACCACCAAGACCTCAGTGAGAAGATAGCCCAACACCGTATTCGACAGGGTACACGCTCAGATGGCGACAAAGCCGATGTATTATCCTACTTAATAAACGCAAAGGACCCTGAGACTGGTGGTGCCGGTATGAGTGAAGAATAACTAGTTGCCGAGGTGGGCGTTCTCTTGATTGCTGGTAAGTTTACCTATTCTACTAGTCATATCCAGACTCAACTTTATATTAATACTGACCCAGGATCAGACACCACCGCTTTAGCAATAACAGCGGCACTTTTCTATCTCGCACAGTACCCGTCTTCCCTCATCAAACTTCGTACCGAGCCGCAACAAGCTTTCGATAGTAAGGACAGCATTCGTATGGGTCCTGTGCTCTTGTCTTGTCTGTATCTCAGAGCCTGTCTTGACGAGGCGATGCGCCTTGTGCCCGCCGTCGGGGGTGTCTTGCCGCGCACAGTCTTACCTCCAGGGCTTGTGATTGCAAATGAGTATTGTCCGCCTGGGACCATTGTCGGTGTACCTGGCTATGCCATGAACCATCACCCAGAATACTTTCCAGAGCCGTTTTCGTTCAGGCCAGAGAGATGGATTGTTGGCTCCTTGGGGCCGGGAAAGACCACCGTCACAGAGGCTGATGTACGGCGTTCGCAGGCTGCATTCCTACAGTTTAGCCAAGGACCCCGAGGCTGTGTGGGCAAGCACTTGGCTTATGCGGAGCTGAGCTTGGCGGTGGCATCAGTGGTGTGGAGCTTTGATATGGAGGTCTCCAACAAGGCCAGCAGCCTCGCCAAATTTCAAGATCGAGATGACTGGCGAGAAGCTATGTCTTCCCGTGGAGAGATTCCCACCGGCGACATGTTTGTCAGTCATCCAGTGGACGGCCCATTCCTCAGGTTTCGTCTAGTGACCAAGATGGACGTAGCTGCCCATGAGAGTGCCCTGGGAATAACCTCTTTCTGTAACCAGATTGTATTTTCCTCCGCACTCGGCCCAACAGTCCAATGCATGTAATCATCTACAAAAGCGATAGCCCCCCTTTCTGTCACTGATCTAAACCTGCATGAGTATCGAGTTCATAAAAAGGAACAGGATAGGTGACAGAATAGAGCCTTAGAGTAGGCCTACGTTTTCAATTTCCATTTCCTTGGAGCCAGACGAGTTGACGGTACTAGCCCAGCAGTATAAACAGAAATACAACGCCCACGAAACAATATTTTCAGGGATCCGATGTTGGCGAAGACGTTGTAGCTAGTACCTGTCATGTTACCCCATTATAACATCATAAGCACCCTCCACACCAAAACTCACATGGCTTACAACTTTTTGGCGCACCACACCTCATGTATACTTTCTACCAGGATGTTCAAACTTATTCACACGATTGCCGACTGTGGGCCCTAAAATGATTTTTGGATAGCAAGTGATATTGTTCAACAAGATGAAAGATCCCGGGCACAATGACATTCTCAAGTGATTTTCCAAGTCTGGACAGGAGGGAGATCGGGCAGTATCCCTTAAAGAGTTAGGTCTTTGTTAGACTTAGGAAGTACAATAATTTTAGCACTCTTCCATTAATCCAGAACACACCCCAGGTAGATAGAAAGCGTTAAAATCTAAAAGATAATGTTCTCAGTCGCTAACCAGATTTTTTTTTACCACACAATCACTAGGAGTTAATGCCATCTAACTGCCTTCCTTAGGATTGAATTCATGACTGCATCTTTTATCTCATCTCATGTTACCGGATCAAACAGAAATAATAAGCTACTATCAGGAAATACGGTCGACGCCTCTGGGATCAGTGGAAGATAGAGAAAAATGTCAATAGGAACGCCCAGACTTTATCTGCGTCTTCCTCGATTAGGCCTTGATCGGTTTGTAGTGTTGGGATCAGTGATAAGTTATAACACTCAGAGTACACAGTTCTTCATAACTATAGCATCAGATATCCAAGCCCCTTAATCAAGGGGGTACCGTAGAAACAGACACTGCTGTCGCAATAGGTATCTTGGAAGTGGAGCACTCTGCCGTTACAGACATCTTCCTTCCAATGCCATGCATCCGCAACGCATGGTGACCTCCACGTACACTGTCCGCATTAATGCCCTTGGCCCGAAGTACACTGGTAGCCACGCGTGCCGTATCTCCACTATAACACACTACTAGAACGTGATGCAAACCAAGATCTGAGACTAGGCGCTCATTCCTGAAGATCTGCTCTAGCTCAACCCACTGCGACTCAAGCACGGCCGAGTCCGAAAACGGCGATCTCATGTGCGGTCCAAGGCTGGAGAGTGAGATGTTAATGGATTCTGGGAGATGCCAGGTATTAAAGTCGGCAGCTTGTCGGAGGTCCAGTACTCGGTGTAGGTGTTTCAGTGTGATCTGGCTCAATAGAGTCTGCTCAAGGGGTCGCGCGGAGGCATAGACCTGGGGGAGAACTTCGAGTGCATCTCGCTCCCAGGCCTCATCGTACCGGTGCAGATCAACCTTGGCCAGGCGCTGTCAGAGATTAATCAGTTAGTGGATTCGATCTCAAAGGAATGCGGTCCAAGGCCCAATGGGGATATCTTTCAATGCGATTCACGATATGTCAGCGACTGGAGAAACACTCACCTCGTTCCGGATGGGCGGGAATTCCTCCGTCTCAAGCTTCTGGAAATACTCGCTAATATACTGATATGGCAGGTCGCAGCACAAAAACACGCAGTGCGTAATCCCGCCCGAGCCAGCAAGGTCAGACAGTGTCCCCGCGGCCTTGCGCTTGGATAGCATCTGGAATAACCCTTGCAAGTTGAAACCGGATGAGGGACCACATACAAGGCCCTCACGGCACAGCTTCAGAGACAAACTGTACGAGTCTACGGAGCCAACTTCTTCAATTGCATCCACTGCTTCTTTCCAGGGGAACTCCACAGGACGCATCAGCGCGTAGGATCGGGGGCCAGGCACCCTATCGCCTGCTGCTGTGCAAACCCCGAGTCTCATCACGGAGGGCTTGACTCCCTTGAAGTACGTCCCCAGCCCGGTCATGGTGCCAGAAGTACCCATACCAGCACACAGCACATTAATCTCAGGCAATTGCCGAAAAATCTGAGGTCCTGTCCAGCGTATGTGCGACTGCCAGTTATTGTCGTTTTCGTATTGGTTGGGATTGACGATCTCATCGGATTCCTTGGCCATACGGTGTGCACTTTGAATACCGCCCCGGCTATCGACGGGCTCCGGCTGCGAGGGGCCGCCAAAGAGTGTGATATCAAGACCGAAGAACTGCATCAGCTTCAACTTGGCATCGCTGGTCTTGTTGCTCAGAAATGCCCGGGTGTCCTGCACGCCATGTATTACTCGAGCAATCATCGACATCGAGATCACCGTCGACCCGGAGCTGTATTCTATGATGGTCTTTGTCTTGTTTGAATCCACACTCGACTCTAGCATGTTCAATGCTGCTCCTCGTATTAGCGCCGATATGTGCATGAGGGTTGCGCCTGATATCATCTCACCTGGCATGGCCTTGACATTGTTGGCGGGGTGCATAGTCATCATTTTGGCATATATTCGAACTCCATCATCGTAGAATGGATTCAAATATTCCGGAAGTTCAACCAGTGGTAGAGGAGGCTGGCAGTCAGGGTTGAAGTACTTTTTGAGCGAGTTAGACCCGAAGTATACATTGTGCTCATTGGAGTTTGTCATTGCACTGCTTCGAAGGGGCTGAATTGTTTTGGAAAAAGCATCTAATGTTTATGAGAAGTGGAGAGTAGACACCGAGATACACGGATATCTTCTAATGCAAGTGACGCGAAGTGCGGGCGGCCGCTGACAGATATAGATATACTGGAACATAAAATCCCCCACCGCATCGAGCGTACTTGGCACCTAAAACGTAAGTCCATGTGTTAAATGCGATGTCTGCTCGACTAGACCCACAGAGCAAGGTTTGCGAGTCTACAGATACTATCGAACAAGTAAATGAAGTTGAGAGACTAGTCCTGCCGTCTAATGCATAGAACGCCGCAACCGCCAGAGCTTTCTGCCTTTGCAGTTGCGATGATAAAGTTCAATTACATACAGCTAACCCAATCGAGGACATTCTTTATACGCTATACCTCTCGGAATTCGAATAGTGCACCTCGGGAACCCTGAGCGGCTTTCGCCCGTGGATGTCTTTCAGTTGAGCATCGTGAATACTTAGTAGTAGTACGTAGGAACTATTAAAATGGCAGGATCGCCAGCTGCGCGTCATTGGCGTCTCCACTGTCGCATTCATGGGTCCTTGATGGGTCATTTCCTTGTCGAATATATGCTCAAATATTCGTGAGCATCTCGATCTAGTGTGCAGTGGTGCCAGTCTTGGCAGTCAAATCTCTAACTAGTAACCTCACGCCATTCAAGGTCCTCTAACTCGAGTAAGATTAATTGGAAATTGCCTCAGAGTCCAGAAATATCATGCAATTACATTGTGCCACGGTAATTATACAGCTCTGATGAAATTTTCAGCTAGTGCAAAGAGGACAGACAGGGGACCTTGAGAGTGTTTGAGCAGGTTTCTTGCTTCGGCCGCAGATCGGCGGCTGTCAAGGTTCCCCCCGGCGATCGCTATCGTTTTGGGGTATATTCAGTGAAGGTTGAGCGAATTATTTTGCGATAATAATATCCGAGGCATCATGGCCCTCTGAGGAGGGCCTTTTGGAAATGCAGTCAATCGCTTGGCATTCAATCTGATAATTTGTCTGTCCTCCGAACCACCACCCCTTGAATTCGACGGCCGTTCTGACCTCCAAACATCAATTCGGCTCGATAAGGACATTGCCTGAGGATTATCTCGGTGATTCGTTGATACAATGCCTGGACTCCGCAAAAATCCACCAGGCGACTCCAGCCCCGGTGGCTCAGATGCCAATGTCGATGTTGCCAACAAAAATGGGGTGCAGCTGGTGTTCAACGAGCAGACAAACTACGTGCCTAAACGCACAATTATCACTGTGAGTCTACCTCGGATTGATCTTTCCGGTGGCTATATTTGAAATGGCCCGATATGCCTACGGAACCTTGGGGGTTATTGCGCTCTAATCGCGCTTAGATCTTTTTCGCCTGCTCCAGCGTCGATCTACTGGCTCTCATGGACCAGACGACGCTGGCAGCGTCACTGACCGTCATTGGGAATGCATTGGGTGCCAGTGATCAAGTATCCTGGATCTCTGGTGGCTATTTTGTGTAAGTTGTTTGAAACTGATCGTAAGTTTCTTCGTATTGTTGTGACAGGGCTGACAGGGGAATTTCATGACTCAGGACATCAACATGCTTCCAACTCCTGTATGGTAAGCTTTCAGACATCTGGTCTAGAAAAATTGTCTTGTTCATCGGCCTTGCCATTTTCTTTATCGGCTCCCTCGCGGCCTCTGTCTCCCGGACGGTCACCCAGTTGATTGTCTTCCGGGCATTGACAGGCGTCGGCGGAGGCGGGTTGATGACAGTGGCTCAGACGATTGTGAGTGACGTTGTCCCTCTTCGCGAGCGTGGGAAATACCAAGGCATTCTAGGCGCTGTGGTCGCTATTGCGAATGGTATTGGCCCTGTTATTGGCGGTGCATTGGCTTCCATCTCGGAAGACTCGTGGCGCTGGATATTCCGGTTAAACCTCCCATTGACAGCCTTGACAACGTTATGTGTACTCTTCTTCATGCCGCTGCGCAAGGTAGAAGGGGACTGGCGACTTAAGCTGAAAGCGGTTGATTTTCTCGGTGCATTGCTAGCTCTGGGGGGCACGTCCGTCTTCTTGTTGGGGTTGAATTGGGGAGGTGGTGAGTACAAGTGGTACTCAACACATGTAATTGCGACTTTGATTCTCGGCTTTGTGATCTTTATTGCATTTGTTGTGTGGCAATGGAAGGGCGCGAGAGTTCCCCTAGTGCCAATGCACATATTCAAGAGCCGGATCGTCAACGGAGCATGCTTGACAATGTTTGTTAATGGATGGAACTTTTTGGTCCAGGTGTACTATATCCCAACCTTCTACCAACTGGTCTTTGGATATTCGACAGTCATGTCGGGCGCTATGCTGCTTCCAATTACGTTGATGCAAAGTATGTTGTCCACCTCGAGGCTGTCATTTCTATGCCTCTAACCCTCGGTATTTTACAGCTCTCAGTAGTACCCTGTCTGGCCTGATTGTTCACTGGGTCGGTCGTTACCGGGAATGTATCCTGTTCGGCTGGCTCATCTGGGCAATCGGACTCGGACTTTTCTCGACTCTGGATGAATCCTCTGGGATAGGGAAGCAAGTCGGATACGGTATTCTGACAGGTGTCGGTGTTGGGAATACCTTACAACCGTCTCTCATTGCGGTACAGGCAGGCGTTGAACGTCGAGATATGGCAGTTGTCACCGCGTTTAGAAAGTAAGTCTGAAGCCAACGAACGTCTAAATCCTCCTGACAATGGACAGCTTTGTTCGAAATCTTGGAGGAACCTTGGGCATGGCGATAGCCGGAACAATTATGTGAGACTCTGTCATGAAATGCTCTCCTATTCCTGCTACTAACATGTTTAGCAACAACGTTATTGCATCTTCCATCTTAACCCTCGACCTTGACCAATATGAATCGCGTTTCTTGTTGTCAAGTCCACAGTCATACCTTTCCAGTCTCTCATATAATGATGCCACGCGTATTCGAAGCGTGTTGATCCCAGCCTACAAAAGGGGCTTCAGGATAATCTTCCTTACTGGGGCAGCGTTGGCATCATTTTCATTTTTCTTGGCGTTCTGGCTTATGCCACAGATCACATTGAAGCGAGATGACGACGACAAGCTAAAGGAGGAAGGAAAGAAGCGAATTAAAGGAGAAATTGATGAAGAGAAACGAGGCTGAAAGATTATTCTGGCAGTGGGGGCTACAAACTATGAACTTAATTATATTAAGCTTCATGAGTGCTGACATCGCGCCCATGTGGAGAACAGGCTGATAGTGAAACAATGGGGCCAGATGGTAGACAAAGTATAACTTTTCCAGATCAGTTGACGGAATTAATACGGCAAATCGGCGAACCGGAGAAGCGTTCGGCTTATTGCACATATGATTATCCCACGGCGATAGGATTACCGGGGGCCCGTGTTCCTTTGACAACAACGACGCAACCTCAGCCCACACCACATGGTTAACCATTGGTTGGACTTTTGATGTGTAGCTGACATATTTATCCCGTAGATGGTTATAAAAACTGAGAAATTCCTGAAATACCACCAAGGACAGAGCTCTCATCCATAACATTATTTTCCTGCTGTATACAACTATGATGGATTTAATCTCCAACCGAATTCGCATATTGGCGCTGCTGGCTTGCCTCCATATGCCGATGTCATATGGCGCTAGCATGACAGTTACTAGCTTCGATGGCAATGTCACCAATGAGGAACTTCAGTCTTTCAACAAGTACATTTCTGACCTGCAGCCGGCAACAGACAACATTGGCAACAACTGGGCACAGGGTCACAGTGGCGAAGAAACAAAAGCAATGGGCTTAGTCTATCAGATAGCCGGCCAACAGAAGACACTCAATAACATGCTGCGATATTGTGACGCAGTACTTTCTGAGCGAAACGACCTTGCACCGGCACCAGTCGGGCAATATAAGATCTGGACGGGAGATATTGCGCCTGTTTGGCCTAATGATGTGTCAGGGGATACAATCCAGACAGGCGGCGAGCAAGGTGACCCTGTAGGCCATCTAGCCAATTGCGCAAATCTGATTCTCCAAAACCAAACGCTATACAACCAGACTGTCACAATTGGTGATCCACATCACTACGGCCCGACATACTTGGAGCGAGCCAAGACATATGTTAAACAGGCAGACAAAGCTATGTCAGGGCACATCCTGTCGCGACTACTCGATCTTTCCGACGGCAATAAAATGTATTTCGCCAAGGATTCGCCTTACAAGGGAGGCGGCGCCGTGCCTTGGAACCAACAGATGATGTTCAACTACGGCTTCCAGAATCTCGTCGCTGCTCACTCCATTTTGGGCGATAATCCGAACGGCTTGGTCACCAAGTACAAGGCTATTATGGCTGCCAATTTAAAATGGTTCTTTACCGGCGGTGGGTCACAGTCCAAGAAAAGCAAAAATGGTAACCCCGTATATGTCTGGGACTACGCAATGGACACCGGAATCGAGGATTCAAACCATGCGTCGCTTGACGTGGCAGGCTTCTACCGGGCCTTTGCGGATGGCCACTGGAACATTACCTCCACTGAAATGAAACCATTCGCCAATGTTCTTGTGGACGTTATGACGCTCGGAAAAGGAAAATATGCGGGAACTGTAGATGGCAAGTGTGGAAGCGGCCACGGTGATTGCACGGACTACATTCGAAGTGGTTTCTTGCTCCTCTCCGAGTTTCAGCCAGATCAGTATAAGACCATCATGGGGGCTGACTTGAAAGAAGGTGGCACTACGGGTAAAATTGATATCTTTTCGAGGTTTTTATGGGCGAAAGATAGGAGGGCTAATGGGCATTAACATCCAAGCCTCAGTGGTAGTTGAAAGAGTTTCGTAACAATACATGTAATTATATCATTAGGTGTATGGGCAAGTTCAGCTTCTTTCGAGTAGCGAGGATCCGTAGACATTCTACGATAGTTTAATTTGTATTATATGATGAGGTTCTTTGTTGCAACCGACAGATACATATGCTACGTCACATTATGCAACTATCCCGAAATAGAACTTGTTCGATGGTAACTTGAGTGGAGTTGACCAATAATAACGATGCCCGCAAAGGTCAGGGGGCAGTGGAAATCAAACCAAGTTCATATGTTGTTTACAATCCTACTAGATTTATAAAAGCTGTACCATTTCTTCTGTTGGACGGTAGAAATGACTTCAAAATCTGCTCTTTGATAGACAATTCACCCTCTTTGATCTAGAGGCTAGCATTTACAATCCTTGGCGAGTTGCTTATAACTTGCTCAGCACTAATATTTATTGTGTATTTATTGTTATATCCTCGGCCTCAACGTGTTCATGATAGGGGTCGGAAGGCTGATGGCCAAACCTTTTATTGGGAATCTACTAGACATTCCAACGCACCACAGCTGGTTGCAATTTACAGAATGGAGCCGGCAGTTTGGTTCCTTGTATAGACTGAATTTAGCAGGACAGGAACATGTTATTGTTTCGACAGAAAAAATCGCCAACGAATTTCTGAGCGGTCGAGGAAATCTGTATAACTCGCGTGCATCATTGCCAAAGGCTACGAAATTGGTCAGCCAGAATCTCAGACCACTTCTGTTAACATATGGACAAGTCTGGCATAATGCTCGCAAGCTAATGCATAACTTGACTAACTAATGCATCGGTCGCTGAGTCATTCATCCCACTACAGGAAGAAGAGAGCATTCGGGCTATTAGAGATTTGCTGGAGAGCCGGAAAAGTAGGAAAGATGGTTCGAACGCTACGCTGCTGGGCTGATGTTACGTTTGGCATACTCGAAGCCAGTGAAAACTGGTGATGGATTATTTGTGCGGAGAATCATGGCCGTTGCCCATAACGTTGAACGAGTTGCCAGCCCAGCTGCCTATCTTGTGGATAATTTTCCGATATTGCTGAACTTGCCTTCTTTCCTAGCACCGTTCAAATGTGGAGACAAGAGGCTGCACAATGAAGAGTCTGATCTATTCCGCAGTCTACACGCAGCAGTGGGCAATCCATCGGGAGGAGACGCTGTGCCCAGGCTCGGACAGCTTTCGTCCAGGACGGCTCTAGTCCGGATGGCCTACGTGCAAGGAGCCTCTGACAAAATTCCCAAACTTGCAAAACTTTTGCGCTTCTGGCTTTGGTAGGCGAATATGTCTGGGACTTGCCACGGCCGAGTAGTCGCTTTATATCCCCATTTTTCGTATCGCTTGGTCATCTGAAATTTCTTCCAAAAAAGATGCTCATGGATGCAATGTTATTCTACCGTCGTATGATTCTGTGACTAGTTTCAATATGAGTTCATATATTTCCAGCCCCACATCAATTGATGATGTTGACGAGCCTGTCAAGGTACGACCGAAAAATTTTCCGTAAATATCTTCTCTGGGCCTGGAAGGCAAGAGCTAGTCGAAGAAATGCACCGTAGTCTGTTTGAAAGTAATGGGTAGAACAGAAATAACATTTGATCAGCTATGAAGGGGTCGTATTTTGAAAAAGACAAGACGTCTCTTATGTTATTATCTATCACTTGAATACATGTCAATTAATATCCAGAAGCATACTTAAGCATGTCATTAGCCTATTATTATAGTTCTTTTTTCTTTCTTTCTTTCTTTCTCTCCCAAATATTTACGGGCTCATTACATACCTATAAAGCTTAAATGGTAGAAATAGCCCCATGGGGTAAGGTAGTAAACCCCTCCCCTGCAACGTTCACGTGGTCCGGTGGAGCCACTGATAAGTGATCCCCCGTCTTCTTGATCATCCCCAGCTGTTCGAGTGGCGCCAGCAATGATGAATGATGAGCTCCCAGTCACAGGTCCCTTGCAGAGCTGGTCACCGCCGGCCGCAGCACCGCCGGTCGCGCAACGGATGCCTGACCTGCAAACGGCGCAAGGTACGGTGCAACGAGGAGAAGCCACGATGCTACCATTGCGATCGGCTGAGCCTTGAGTGTGTCTGGAACGACTCCGAACCTCCTGCGGACATGGGAAGAGAGGAACCTGCTCGCGCTGATCGGACCTCGTCGTCTACCGACATGTTCGACTTTGCACAGTCCATCGTCGAGGGCACAGTCGATCTATCCACGTTCCAGGACATTTATTTCCCACCCTTTAGTGATCTTCCCATGCCGGTGGATGCCGTCCAGGATCGTGTGTTATTTCCCAATCCCGCGACCCCGAGGTCAACGTTGGGGCTGTCCCAGTCGCCAGTTACGGACGTTCATGTAGATGACTTGAATCTCCCCCCGATTTTGGATCCGGTCGAGAACGGGCCGAAACTCGCGTCGGTGAAGGCCCTGTTCCACAGCCTGGCAGCCTCGTCCTGGATGGTCCGGTATGCGATTGCAGCCTTCGCAGCGATCCAATTTTCGTCTGCGGAGAGAAAGGCGGATTACAAGGCATACTACGACAAAGCGGCGTATGACTTGTCGGAAGCAATCGACACGTACGAGGGGTTTAGGATGCTCGATGGTCAAGATCTTCGGTGCGCTCTGGCCACTATCTTCTTCCTTACGTACATCGATGTTTGTCTCTTCCCCCATATTGATTTGGTCTCGATTTACGCTAAACGGTTATGAAGCTTTTGACGGGTGAGTTCGGTTTGGCTTGTTCAAATCTGGAGACGGCACACTATGTGTTGCAAGGAGCAGGGATTGGCGCCTTGGGTCCCATAGGTTTGACTAAACAGCGCTTCCCCAAACAAATCAAAGCTTACATTCGGCTTATTAGAGCAGAGAATTGTCTCTTGGATTCGACTACTCGACGCGCGAGCGGCCTCCGCGGGCGGTAAGGGCCGTTTGGTCAATGACACGTCAAAAATCGTCAAGCTGATGACCCCAAGCTCCCCAAGCACCACGCACCAGAGCACTAATCCTGCCGCTAACTCCGGACCGCAGGAGG
The DNA here is from genome assembly GCF_013368755.1 of Talaromyces rugulosus. Lineage (NCBI taxonomy): Eukaryota > Fungi > Ascomycota > Eurotiomycetes > Eurotiales > Trichocomaceae > Talaromyces > Talaromyces rugulosus. Next base: position 5,247,578 of record NC_049564.1, read on the forward strand.
TGATCTACGAGATGCTCTGCCAGCCAGGGATTGCGTTCTATCAAGAAGTTCAGACCATCACTGTCCGCATAACAGGGATTTCGCATGCCCACCGCAGCCGAGGAAGCGTAGAGGACGAGACGGAGGTAATGGCAATCGCGGCGGATATTCTTCGTGACTTGACCTCCCTATATGCCCACCGGCCCACCCTGATGGACTTCGCCGTGTCCGGGAATATTGGCGAGGATGCGCTAGCTGAACCGCTCGCGTCAGCTATCGTTCGGTCGTTCCAGACATACCTAGCGAACTTTTACGCCTGTTACATCCACCTGCACCGAGTCGCGCACCGTCATCTAGCTCGTTCCAATACTGTGGTGACCGCAATAAACAAAATCAAGGAAATACTGCATCTCATGGCTAGTTCTAATGAATATATCCCGGTCAACATGCTGTGGCCATTGTTCCTGTGGGGCAGTGAAGAGGATGACCGGAACGAGTGTCAATGGATCCTGAAGACTACCCGCAGTCTTCACGATATCGTCACGAATGCGAATATGGCCGCAAACGCATTACAAGAGATCCAAACGAGGCAGCAGGAGGCTGGATCGAGGGTCGACATCCATTCTGTTTTTCTGGAATTGTTCAACACCACCTTTGCGATGGTTTGAAATGCCTACATGCAGTCTAGGGGGTGGTTGACAGGCGGTTTAATTCCACTTCATCGGGGTTTCATCTATTGGGGTGGGTAGTGTACGATGCCACCAGCAACGGTGGACAAGAATCAAGACGATATCAACCCATTGTTGGAAAAAGAGGAAGAAAGTGAAAGCCGACGCGACTGATCAGAGTAGGCCTGACAATCCACCCTCTTCCCATTCCACTGCAAGGCCCATCGCGCTATCTTGTTATAGTCATCTGAAGAACGATCGGTTGATATACAGTGATACATTATCTTCCAGGTATAACGGATCTTACCGACTACAGCAGCCGACGTCCAATCCGTTACAGCGATAAAGTAATTTAGGAAGAATGTATTATTATACACATATTTTTTATTGTCTATCAATATGCTGGTATCTTCGGGGTAAGTGAGTGGGTCCGGTGGCTGAAATAAGGTTCTGCTACCTCGCAGGAAAGCCCGATGAGCGAATCGCTGAACGTCGCTTAATCCACATGGATGCGGTCCAAGCTTGTTGTTTGTACGACTTGATACGGTGAACCCCATTTTTACAGGTCATCTTTAACCTGTTTAGGCAGGAGAGGCCAGAGTATCATCCCCGTATCTCGTAATTACCCCAGTACCCACCCCGGCACCTGCTCCCCATGACTGGCTACCATGCATGATCAATATGTTGCCATGTCGAATGTATATATAATTGCTTCACAACGCTCTACGGTAAACCAGTTTAGCGTCCAAGCTATACGTTGCCTTCCTCCACCTCAAAGTAACATTGAAATATCGTATATCTACACAGCTAAGGCGAAGTGTTGATCATGGGCACTCCTGACATTGAGAGCGCCGGTGACACGAAACCCATCGGATCCCCAGTGGCCCTGCAAGAGAGCTATGGAGCAGGGGATGTGGAGAATACCACATTGGCCCTCACCGACAAACAGGTATGGTTTTTCCCGCGTGAGGTTCTCAGGGAATCGACGGCCGCTGACCGTTGCATCTAGAATACTTGTATTCGGAGAAAGACCGATCGCACGATTCTCGTCCTCCTGACATGGATCTATTTCTTGCAGGTGCGGTGATATATAATTGATTCGCCACGGCTCGTACAGGATGCTGATTTCACTGCGGACTTAGGTCTTTGACAAAGCGGTGCTCAGCACCAGTGCTCTCTTCGGCCTCCGGGAAGACACCGGTCTGACGGGGAACCAGTACTCCCTCGTTGGGTCGATCTCAGCCATCGCCCAGCTCGCATGGCAGCCCTTCTCCGCCTGGCTGATCGTGAAGGTTCCCCCTCGCATCTTGATGCCCGTCATGGCCTTGGGCTGGGGCATTGCCGAGGCCAGCATCGCGGGATGTCATAACTTTGGATCTTTACTCGCAGCGCGCTTCTTCCTGGGTCTGTTCGAAGCAGGCTGCCTGCCGCTATTTACCTACCTCACTGGTATCTGGTATCGTCGTTCCGAGCAGCCCGTCCGTATTGCCATCTGGAACGGCATGAACGGCGTCGCGACTATAGCTGCAGCTGCCGTTTCCTATGGGCTCGGCCATATCGAGTCGGACCTTTTGAAGCCGTGGCAAATGTCAGTAAACCCCTCTGTAATGCACATGATGAATATGCTACTGACACTCGGCAGAATCTTTCTTTTCGCCGGGCTGCTCACCATCGTCAGCGCACCCATCGTGTACTGGAAACTGGACAATGACATCTCGGTCGCCCGCTTCCTGACCGAGGAAGAGCGGCGGCAAGGCATGGAGCGCCTTCGCGTCAACCAGACAGGTGAAATTAACTACAACTTCAAGTGGTCCCACGTCCTCGAGGTCGCGCTGGAGCCCAAGTCCTGGTTGTGGGTGGCGATGGTGATCCTGCCGAACATGGGCTCGGGCATGACGAGCATCTTTGGCCCATTGATTGTCCAAGGATTTGGGTTCGACAAGTTCCAGACTTCGCTGCTCAACATTCCGTTCGGCGCCATGCAAACAATCGTCATCGTCGCCAGCTGCTGGGCTGCCACCAAGGCGAAACTGAAGTCCGCGGTGCTGATCGCCTTCACCATCCCGGCCATTGTGGGCACGGCGATGTTGTATGGGCTTAATCGCGATACGTCTGATCTCCCAGCGCTCCTTATCGCCTACTACCTGTGTGCCTTTTTGTTCGCCGGAAATCCTCTCATCCTCGCGTGGGCGATCGGGAACACGGCTGGAGCGACCAAGAAATCCACAATGCTCTCCCTCGTTCAGGCTGGAGTGTCGGCTGGCGCACTGTCAGGCCCGCTGCTGTTCACCAGCGACCAGGCGCCTAAATATCTGCCGGGTATCCGGGCCGTGCTTGGGATTTTCATTGCATTGATTGGTGCCGCCGTTATTCAGGTGGTCAACCTAATGTTCCTGAACAAGATGCACAAGAAGAAGAGAATCGCCAATGGAAAGAGCGGGGATATTGTGGACCACTCCATGACAAAATCGGTCGAAACAGCAGGAAAAAGTCAACAGCAGGCTTTGCAGGATGTGGTCGAGCGGGACTTGACCGACCAAGAAAACGACGAGTTTGTCTATATCTTCTAGGTCTGCTAAAAGGAGACAGTCCCTCCTATGGTATCTGCTCTTGACTGATATGTGTGACTGCTGAATCCTGTAGCTTACTATGTTGTGGTTATTTTTGATAGGGAACGTTGTTTTAATAAATTAATTGCCTGGTCGATTATCCTAAATGTGGTGCCCGCGCGGATTTTAAAAACATCGTGTAGAATGAGTGATTACAAGTAATCCGGGGAAGTGCGTATTATAATAAAAATAACTAGTATGTAAAAGTCACATTCATAGGGTATAAAACGTAGAATATCATACTTGCCCTTTTTATGTCCTACTAAAGAGATAAGACGAACGGGTTCCTGTCTGACACGTCCCGAGGACTTAAATAGTGTTTCTAAATACGTTCTAGATTACTGTAGGTCGGGTCGAAGTAAGGGCTAATGTTAGATTATATCTCAACCATGATTATGCCATGTGGGAGTAAGCAGATTGACATGGAAAAAGAATGTATATTGGAATTTCTAACCTATATAGACTGGTAATTCGAGCCAAAGCTATAATAGGATAAAACTATCTCTCCCCGTTAGAAATGGCCTTCAACCTCGACCGGTCTATACGATTCCTCAAGGTATTTCTCCTCTTCCAGCGTCAGCTCTTTCCCGCGCGCTGACAACGCTTCGTCAAGCCTCTGGGTGCTGCTGAAGCCAATGATCGGGCTAGTCACGCGCTTCTGCGTCCATGCCAGAGTAACTTGCGACATGGTCCACCCTTTCTGCTTCGCCAGCTCCTCAACCCGGTTGACGATTTCCGTCGCTTCAGGCCGGAGGCACGAAGGAGTCTCGCCACCGCCAGCAGAGCGCGCCGTAGTCCTGCGTGCCGTTAAGGGACGGGCAAGCTGTCCTTCTGCCAGAGGTCCCCACTGAAATCAAGAGTTATAAGTAAATCAAGTTACTGAGGGGAAGGTTTTCCGACTCACCGGGATAACAGCCACGCCCGTGGCGTTGCAGAACTTGATCATCTCGCGTTCTTCTTCGCGGTACAGCATATTGTATCGATTCTGCAGCAACAGGTAAGTAACATAAGCAATGAAGAGAAACCGAAGCCTTGGCTCACCTGCATGGCAACAAACTTTGTCCATCCGTTCTTTTCTGCGTAGAACTGCATCATGGCAAACTCGTATGTCCACATTGAGGACGCGCCGATATAGCGTATCTTGCCAGCGGTCACCAGGTCATGCAGAGCGCGCATGGTCTCTTCTATCGGCGTGTGGGGATCAAAACGATGAATCCAGAAGAGGTCGATGTAGTCCGTTTCCAGTCGCTGGAGCGCGTTCTCCACCTCCTTGTATAGCGATATCCGCGAGAGGCCTGTTAAGTCCAATGAGTACCATGTACGCATTATCATTGCCATCTTACTTACCAAACTGATTGACATAGTCCTTGCTCCGTCGTAGATCATCCAGGATAGGGTATGCATGAAACTGCTGCTCGCCGACGCAGCTGAACGCTTTGGTCATGAGAACCAATTTGTGGCGTGGGATGTTGTATTCCTTGATTGCCTGCGCAATCACCCTCTCGGAGTCTCCGTTGGAATATATGTTGGCTGTATCCCACTATTGCCTGGTTTTCAGTCTCTGGCCTCTAGGAGGGGGGGGGGAGAGAAGGCACGCACTGTGTTAACTCCGCGATCGTACGCAGCCTTGAGGAGTGGGAGCGCCTTTTCCGGCCCAATGACCCAATCTGCCCATTCTGGATTTCCAATGCTCATGCATCCCACGATGGGAACCGACACCCGGAGGCCGCTGTTTCCAACGCGCTTGTAGTCGACTTTTGTTTCCTCCAAGGACTTTGCAACACCGGGGGGTAGAGCAACCATTTTGACTTACTTTGGACGATGTTGGGGATTTAAGAACAGAGAATGCAATTCATCTCTCAACGGGACTTTTTTTTATAATTACTTCTTTTCTTCGTTATCCCTCAACCTATCCATCCGCCTCCGACTGTTGTTGCCGTCGGTTAGCTTTCCGATGATCCGAGCGGATATCGAGCCGCCTCCCCTAGCCGACTCGGTTAGCGATTGGAAGCTCGATCATGGAGCTAATTATGTATAATTACACACTACTGTAACTGCTCTGTAGATTTTGTAATATGATATCGTGCCAGTGTCGTACAGTTGCAGCCAAGTGCAGGGGCGGGGGACTTCTCCTGGCGTCGCCGAAGCTTCCTTACTGCTCGGTACCCCGTACATACTAAGGGGTATTTAGTATCTTTATGCACATTTATAAAACCCAATAACCCAAGAAAGTAAGAAAGCCTTTATTCCTACCGGAACCTGGTACTCACAATATAGGGCTCAAAATAATTAGGATGGTGATGGACTCATCTCTACACTATTTTCATCAAAGGAAAAGCCAAAAGTAGACATCCACTCTTAGAAATAATATCCATAACACAACCCATAAGAATTGTTCGTATCTTGATAAAAAAAGACGGACAGTGTGTATAACGTGTCTTTCATACGAGTTGTACATGTATACAGAAACGAAAAAAGAAATCTGATACTTTTAGCCAGCGGACTTTCCACTCTTAGGCAGCACATTTGCATTCACAGTAGGCGACCTTACAATAGTTAAAGGTTATATATAGGTCATTTAATAACTATTAAGATCGCATCGTAGTTATCATAGTGTAGAAATAAAGCCATAAGCTTCGTCAACCAAGTCAACCGCTGCCTGCGCACACCCATACGAACACTGATATCCTGCGCCACCAGCCCCGTAGTTATGGACAACCCACACGCCGTTGACTTTTTCCTTTTCAATGCGATTCCCGCCCTCTCGAACGGGCCGTAATCCCACTCCATGCCTGATGATATCCAGATGCTCAATGCCCTTACCATTGGTCAGTGCAGGACACATTTCCACTGCCCGCTTCATGATACGGGTCGCCAGATTGGGGTCTGGCTGTCCATCCCAATTGCCCTTCTGGTACGAGCCGCCGAGAATAGTCCCTCCACCTGCAGCGCGTGTCATGATGTAGCAGGCTTCACTTTCACCGTCATCCGTGCCAGATATGTTGAACATCTTGTTGGTCTCGTTCCGCACAACAACGATCTGGCCTCTGGCAGGGGTCACCGTGCTATCCTGCACGCCGCCTAGCATCGAAGCCATTAACCCTGTACAGTTCACCACCAGTGACACTTTTCCGCTGGGGTGGAAACCATTATATGTGGCGTCTATGATGTGTTCAAAAACGGCCCGTTTAAAGATAACCCCGTTGGCCAGGCACTGAGAAACAAGCCAAGGCAGGTAGATTGCGGTGTTGATACAGACCGAAGTAAAAGCAATAGCAGAGTCAATTCCGGGGGCGAGAGACTCTTTAGACAATAACCGGAACTAGAACAGTAGTCTCGGATTGGTATGTCTTTTTGCTTGCAATTCCAAAAAAGAATACTCACGTTTGGGACGACTTTTGCGAACCAGGGATTAGGCGATAAGAGCCCGGAAAACCAGGTTGCGGTTGCGGTTCCTACGTCTTGCGAGCGATTGTGGATTTCACAATCTAGACCTTGGGTGTCAACCCAAAATGACTAGGGGTTATGGCGTCACACAATACCTTGAAAGTGTATGCCTGCTCCTGGATGGTTCGCGGCAAGGTCTGCCAGAACCATCCAGGTCTTCTTATCCCAATCTGCTGCCTCTGTCCCACCGATCGAGACACTGTGCCACTATGGTCAGGGAACTGGGACAACAGAAATAACAATTAGTATTGCACGTACGGCATATAGTTTGCGCCAGCCCACGGCGATGCATATTCGATGTCATAGTCGCCAGGCATATGCTTGGCGGCGATCACAACCTTGTAACCCGGCTTCTTTGAAAGTAGCAGGGCTGTCGTCAGCCCGGCGACTCCGGCCCTGTAGAGAATCAGCATCTGTAATTTAATATATTTTTTTTTATGTTAACACCTCACCCTATAACAACGACACACTTGCTAGGCATGATGAGAGATTGGTGGGAAAGAAAGACTAGGGGTAGAAACGGGGAAAAAAATGAAAATAAAAGCGTTTCTCGGACTTTAAGCGTACATCACCTCTATGGATGATGTAATTTTGTCTTGGGTGTTAGTTATTAATTAGCTAATAGTGTTGACTAATTACCAGTTAACTAAGCAACTGCTTCTTTCCAGGTTAGGTAATTAAAGATTGCCGAATTAGGAAAGTGAGTTATTTAGCGGCCGCTAGCCTTCCTTTCCTATAATGGCAAGAAAGGACGCCTGCAACAACACATCCAGGCATCAGATGTAATATTTAATACTTCCTAGCCCCTCCAAAACATTCCGGCAGTCACCCTACTCGTCATATTTTTATCGAATTCAAGTAAACGTCTTTCACCATGGCTACCATGGAGAAGGTTTTCGCCGCTTACCAGGCACGCCAATCCATCCTTGCCAACAGCACGAATCCGTTTGCGCAGGGTGTGGCCTGGATCGAGGGTGAACTGTGCCCGCTCCAGGAAGCGCGTATTCCGATTCTCGACCAAGGCTTCATGCATAGCGACCTCACATATGACGTCCCCTCCGTCTGGGATGGCCGATTCTTCCGCCTTGACGACCACATTACGCGACTAGAAGAAAGTTGTGCCAAGCTTCGCCTCAAGCTGCCTCTCCTTCGCCAGGAGGTAAAGGCAATCCTGGTGGACATGGTCGCTAAGTCTGGCATTCGTGACGCCTTTGTCGAGATCATCGTGACCCGCGGCCTAAAGGGCGTCCGCGGTACGGACCCGAAGGATATCCTTAACCGTGTCTATATGTTTATCCAGCCATATGTGTGGGTTATGGAGCCTGAAGATCAACCTGTTGGTGGAACTGCTATTATAGCCCGAACTGTGCGTCGCACTCCGCCCGGCTCAATGGATCCCACAGTGAAGAATCTCCAATGGGGCGACCTTGTCCGAGGACTCTTTGAGGCATCAGATCGTGGCGCAACCTATCCTTTCCTGACTGACGGCGATACGAACCTTACGGAAGGATCTGGTTTTAATATTGTGTTGGTAAAGGGTGGGGTCCTGTACACTCCCTCACGCGGGGTTCTCGAGGGAATTACACGCAAGAGTGTGATTGACGCCGCCAGGATCAATGGACTGGAGATATGCGTGCAGATTGTTCCGGTGCAAATGATTTATGATGCCGATGAGGTGTTCATGTGCACAACTGCTGGTGGAATTATGCCCATCACCAGTCTAGATGACCAGCCGGTGAATGGGGGAAAGCTCGGGCCGATCACAAAGAAGATCTGGGATACGTACTGGGGAATGCACTATGACTCGGCTTATAGCTTTGAGATTACCTACCCAGAGGGTTCCTGGAAGGCAACGAACGGGTCGTCTTAAGATTTACAACTCTATTGAGAAATTTAGACGGTAGATAATACGGATCTTATGACAATCAAGACACTACGCTATCAGATATTTATGTATTTGTCTCTATCCATTTACATGTTAGGGGTAGCAAGACACAACACATCCTCCAATACCCATACGTTCTGCCAGTTTACCAGCGTGTAGGAACAATACGTACGAATCGCTCTTAGAGAATTAGGAGCCGCTAGGAAAACTTGCAGCGATATATAGTCTATTCCTCCATAATTAGTTGATGCTTCACTCGTGTAGGTCCGCGCAGTAGACACTAGTTAGTGATTATATCATGGATAGCTGTCTACGGCACACCGTCTAGCTACTATGAATGCCCTCCCCCCCATGGCGAAATAAGAAGCATGAGGGAAAAGAGTAAAGTTAATGGATCGTTTCCCAAGGAATTGACAATCTAGAGAAGGAAAAGAGGATTTTTATCAAAGACCGTGGCCTCGCCCTCTCTTCACGAACTCTCTTAACACATTTTCAGTCATTTTAGCTACATTATTCTTGTAGTTGTCCCAAGCGAGACTACAGAACCAGTTGATACTGCCAACCGAGAACACCGCACCACCACCTGCTGTGTCATAGTATACCAAGTCGCTTCTGACGAGGTCGCAGTTTGACCCCAATGTGTTCACCATGGGGAACATCGAGTCCTCGTTGAATAGCCCAAAGGTGTCATCATGCTGCAGACTTGTTGCCAACAGGATTGCATTGGTTGGCGTCCCCAGTGCAATGTCCAGCCGGTCGATCTCATCACCACTGGCGCCGCCACCAAACCCTTGTTCGCCGATGAGCTCACCTGGATCGAATCCTTTAAATATCCAGGCCAGTTCAGGATCCCGCGCATGTCGCTCATTAGCCTTGTACGGTTTTCCGGGCCCAGTGCCAAAGGCGCATGGGCCAACGCCCCAGAGGTAGTTTGGAGCACGGCCGCGACTCCTCCAGAGTCCTCCCTGGGTTCCGGTGAGACTATGCACGCGTTCCCCCCCAGGAAATGTCACGGAACGACATCCTTGGTCGCCCTTGCGCACCTCAAGACGGTGAGGGCGTGCAAGATCCACATCGGCGACCCAGTAGAACCCATTGCCACCCAGATACATCATATTGCCGCCAGATTTGGAAAATGTGGTAAAAGCGTCCAGAGTCTGGAGAGAGTGGTATTCCGGGTGGCAGCCTGTAATAAGTGTCGCATATTGAGAGGTGGCGTTTTGATCCATGTCATTCAAACAGTGATCGGTGATCACGTCGTAGGGGATCCCAGAACGTTCCAGGAAGTTGACCATCATGAGATCGGCGCTGAACTCACGAGGCCGGCCTAGCGCCCAGTGCACATATCCAGGGCGGAGGTTAAGAATTGGTCGAAGAGCGCTAGAAAATGCACAAGGAGATCCATCTCGGTGGACGTCGTAGGCCGAGAGGCCCAAATCCAGTCGTCGGTCTAAGCTCTCAAAATACTGGTTGCCGACCCCAACGCTGACTCCATCCGGCGTGGTCATCGCGGACGATCTGCTCTGATCAAACATCCGCTCATTAGCATAGGCGAGGTATGTAAAAGTCGTCATCACCAGCCCAACCTGAGCCGTTGACCTGGGATTAGGGCGGACGAAAAACGTGATCATATCGGTCGTGCCGTCCGAGCACTTGACTTCAACGGCGTATGCGCCTGACCGTGCCGACGATGGGATTGTGAGAGAAAAATTTGTCGTCCACTTGGCATCATCCAGATCATCCTCGTGGAAATGGATTGCACCATACCCGTATGACGCTTTTGTCCAGTCTGGCTGAGAGCCATCCCAGTTGTATCCCTTTACTGCTCGTGTTGGTGCATTAACCAATGCTCCGTTTCGGCCATTCCCAGAGATATCTTCGATAGCATCGGTGCTGATGCCTTTGGAGAAGTCGTACTGCAAGACGACCTGTCGTGACACGCCTGAAGTCGCAAAGAGGGGTGAGTCGAGCCGGCCATTGTAAAAGCACGATGGTTTGGCACTCTCTTGGCCGGCACTGTCGAACATTCCGGCACCAAACAGTAAGGCATTCGACCCCAGCACCATAGGTGCTAACAGATCCTTGGTCATCGTTTCTCCCTTGGGGGCCTTTTCGGCGAGACGAACTAGCTGTTGGATGCTCGCAGTGAACCTTTTGTTGACGAGGCTCATAGTGACACGGAGCCACCGCCAGCGGTTCAGAACAAGCTGGCTCCGGATCACTTCCACATTATCCCCGATTCCGATCACAAACTCAAGCGATGAATTTCTCAAACCGACTGCAAATCCAGTTCGAGAATGGACATCGAGACAAGACAGTAGGGTTTGACATTGGGCGTCGTCGACAAGCAGGTAGGGTTGTGCATAGAATTCTATTTCGAGGCCTTCTTCAGCCGTGCACGTCACATCCTCCCATGATCGAACCAGAGCATAAGACCCTGGAGAAGCGTCTTGGAAGCAACCATCTTCGCGATTGCCCGTTGGGACCTCAGTAATTTCCTCCGTCGCTACGGGCGGAGCATGGGGACCGCTATATCCCTGGAGAAGACGCACTAGGCGATGCTGATATTCTTTCTCGGTGCTCGAAATCTAAACAATAAGTGTTTGCCAGTTGTTTCCGGTGATGAATCAACATACTTTGATGTCCACCTCCTGCCCGGGGGAAACAATCCACGGTTGAGCATAACCGATAATCTGTGTGTCATTGGAGGCCATAATAAGACGAGGAAAATAAGAAGAGGATAAGATCGCTTTCGTATGACTAGGCTAAATACGGTTATTGGGACATCAGCAATTTTCAAAGTTTTCGCCACGATCAATGTCTTGCCCAAAATTTCATAGATAACATTTTGCCTTTACCGCATTGGGGATACGAAAAGGAATGCGTATTTATCTCTACGGTATTCCAGATAATTAGCTATATACATACTATCTACAGTCGATATCTACAATATCCACCATATCTACAGTACAACAAATGATAGATTCCATCCGATACCCGACCGGCTCGGCCAGTTAATTTGGAGTTGCCGACCGCCTCGGATTACCGGCTTCGGAAGGTAAACCAAGTGTATGCTTTGTTAGGAATAGATCTTCCTGGAGCATGTGATAAATCTAGTATTTCTCATCGGAATACCGAGTCCTCCAGACCGAATCAGTGCCTTACGTGCAGAAGGTTTTTAACTAGAGTTCAGGAGATATTGGTTGTTACGATACATTACCTACAGTTTCATCCGTTTGCGGTCTAATCATTTCAATGGTAGTACTCCCTAGTTCTGGATTCTTTCAGCTTCCCCTCTTTCCATAACAATTTCCGGGGCACACTCCACAATCGCGGGGTAACGGAGACCCAGTGGGCTCTGGTTTGGGGAACCAAATGAAGCAGTAATTCGTGGCGTTTTGTCTCGCGACATAAGATGCAGGTGGTTGGTTTTTGGAAGTGCAAATTCTCCTTATAGGCAACTATTTTTCAGATACAAGCTAGCTATATGAAACTAGGTATAGCATAACCATTATGTCTCTTCCTTTTCGGGTAGGCTCTTGAGAATGGGCTGTTGCTTACATTGTTCCACCCTCCAATGGCATTTATGTTCTATTATTCCCGTAAGTAGAGCCATATGGACTCCGAGCTCTCATAGAGCGCCTTTGTGAATATAACAGGTTCGTATATTTTAAAAAAAAAAGAGTCTGCTAGTTAGTGTCCATCAATTTGTATTAACTTAGCATGTCGTTTCTCAAGTTAGGTACTTGTAGTATTCTTAACAAAGATCGAAGAACCATCAACAGCTGTCTTATGGGTAAGCATCGCAAGGTGTATTAGCCCTGCGTTTGACATATGCTTGCAAAGATACCAAGTGACCCAAAGTAATTTCTCTAAGGCGGACATCGAAGTTTTGGAACGTAACAATCTGTCTCCTCTACTTACCCCAACCACCCCTTCACTCCTACCATTGCCTGGCCCATTTGACAGGACGCCCTCGGTATGAGCGCTAGTGATCTATCGGTGGGATGTTCTCTTAGGATTGAATCGTGCTGTCTTATTGCAGGTGGTTAAAATAGGCTTAACTCTAAGCATATGGCACATCTTACCTTATACTTACGTCTATTATCTTTAGGGCTATATATCCCAGATATCTCCCCACGGTATATTTGTTTATAGTGTGAATCAACTGATCAGTGAGAATGTGTAGACTCGACATGGAATGAATTTATTTTCTATCTATGTATCTGACTTCTCTTTACTTATTCGCAGCCCGGAGCTGGTCCTCCGTTGAGAGGAGGGGAGTAATTAACCGCATTGCACGGTCCTTCTTCTCCTGATCTTCAAACCTGGGGATAGGTCGGCGGCAATGCACACTATTCTCCGGGTAACCACGCGTCTTTGCAGTGATCCACTTCATGCCACTGACGTCTGAGGTGGCAATGCCCAATTCCGGTTGAACGAGTCTTTTCTGCAACTCGATGGCTTCTGCAACCTTGCCATTATAGTACAGATTGTAAATTTCAACCAAAACCTGCCAGGTGTATAAGTAATGGAGTTCCCGCTAAGGGATGAAGTGATGGGCTCTTACATTGGGGAATATGTTTGCAACACCGGAAATACAACCGGTACTTCCAGCCGCGAAAGCAGCGACTAGCCAGTCGCTCATTCCAGAGACGGAGGTGAATTGGGTAGATTCAAACTGTGCCGCCACTCTGGTGGCCTTTCCAACACCACCACAGGTCAACTTGATGGCGTAGATGTTGGGGTGAGCGCCAAGCTCTTCCAACATAAAGGGGTCGACATCAATGCCCGACAACAGGTTGGGGAAGTTGTAAATTATAATGGGGAGTGGCGAGCGGTCACCAGCTTCCTTGAAGAAATCGACAACAGCTTTGGAGGTCATCGACCAGTGGAAGGTGGCGGGCACCAGCACCAGGGCGAAGTCAGCACCATTCTTACAACCCTCTTCAATCTGCACGAGGATGTCTCTGGTGGAACCGGCCAAGATGCCTAGGGTGATGGGGAAATCGGGCTTCCCCAGCGCAGTGGCAATTTCGCGAGCCTTTTTGACCAGTTGGCCCTTCTCAGCGACTGAAAGGGCGGCTGATTCGCCGCTCGAACCGGCGAGAACAACTGCGATTCAATTAGCTTTTCTCACGCCTTAGGCAAGCGGATTCTACAGAGGCAACGTACTGCCATGCAAATGCGAGATCATGTGCTCGAAATGTTTTGCTTGAGTCTTCCAGTCAATGTCCTGTTGCTGGCTATCCTCGAAGAAGGTAACCGAAGGGCCGTGGATGCCCGGAGGGTAGAACTTGAAGCGGCCGGAGGGAGACATGGCTGGAGATGGCGATTATGGTGTTTGCGGATGATACGAAGAGTAGATGCGTTCTTGTGACATGATCGTGTATTCCATTGATTCTGCTTTTATTGCCAGATATCTTCATATGCCATCCCACGTGTGTGGGGCTATACTCGGTGACTGAAGCTCATCACACATGTTTGCAATTCGCGATACGATCGGCTCGGAAAACTACGCACGCGATCGCATCGCTAAACGTAGCCATTCGTTTGCATTTACCAGTCTTCTCTGTTCATTTCAACTAAGTTAGCAGACGAAAGAAATAAGCAAACATCCCAACACTCTTGAAGGTGGTATTGATCGGATTTAGGCATTATTAGCTAGAGATCTTAGATTGCGCCCGAATGTCAACAGCTAGCAGCCTATCATTCTAACTTGCACTTTTTTCGAATACACCAAAACTTTGATGCTTTCGGCTTATGTGCACTCCTGACTGGCGGTGGAAAATATGGGGGTTCATGTTTGAGAGTACAAGAAAACTATAGCAACCTCTATAGACTGAGTAAGCCACCTGAGTGGTGGGCCATGCTAGAAGATGACAGGAGAATAAGCCAGGGAAAATGCATTTCTTGTCGCCAGCCCTATCCAAATAAGAATTGTGTAGTTCCGTGTTCATGGTCAGAGCTAGGTCTGGTCTTGCTATCAATCACATGTCCCCACCATTTTCCTGTTGCCCATATTTCTTCAAAAATCATAGGAACAGAATTGAACATGTTGTAGCGACTTTTCTTCCCCCAGTACGCACAATATTCTTTCGCAAAATCACGCAGCTCCTCGTCCGATGTCTCACTTCCAGCTAGGAAGACTGGAATCAGCAGTTGTTTCTGTGCCAGGGACGTTCGGCGGCAGCACCGAATGCTGTCAATTGTCTTGCGCACTAATCGATGAACGTTTATAGAGCGTTTTTTATGATCGCTTTTAAAAACAACTTCAATATAGAGAAGCAATGCCTGTCTCCATGCCTCAGCACAGTGGTATCGATCTTGCTGCTCATGGACTTGCTTCACGGCCTCTTCTTCCGTCGAATAGGACTCCCTGCTGCCTAGTGGAGCTCCGGCGTCATTATGCCACTGGATCAGTTCACGCTGTATTTGATTGACAGGCGCCGTGTCGAAAGTCAGCCATTGCATAGTAGCTGCAATCTCTCTCTGCTTGGCGAGGTCGGCGAGTTGCACCAGGTAAACCAGCGTGTCTTGCGGACACCCAGTCAGATCAAAGAAGGACCAGTCGTCCTGTTTCTCCCATCCAATCAAAAAATCCAGATAGGCTCGGTCAATGAGGGGGCTCTGTCGTGAGATCAAGGCGAGTGTGGCATCCCACCTGGTTTCAATCGTCAGTAAAACAGACAGGTCATGATACAAAAAAGATCAAGTTATTACCATATTAGCATACCGACTTGTGCCCGCATTCGCGGCGTTGTCAACACTTCGCAACCGCCAAGACTTTGGATCATTGAATATGCACGCATTAGCTTCTTCGACCACGTTCCACTAGCAGAGAGGGTACACTGGGCAGTGCATTAGTATCAAGGCATGCGGTTGGCGAGAGGTGGATGACTTGCATCAAGAGTGAAAAGAATCAGTATAGGATCCAATAGGCTAAGACCTGGCGAACCGTGGAATGCAGATTCGAGTAATTGTACCGCTTTCCTGCGGTGTTCAGCTGCTTCAATTGACCGGCTGCCCGCTAAACGCGCGCGATGGTGGCAGCAGAGCGCTAGGATGGCATGGGCATAAAGGCCGGAGAGTTTAGATGTCTGACGCTCGCAACGAAATGGATTAACAGCCCCTGGGATATCGCCTGTGAGCGGAAGTACACAGTACTCTGAGTCATCTATGGGCTGGCGTCAGCATCACCTACCATCATAAGAGCGTAGATCGACTAGAGCACTTACACAGGTCAAGATGCTCCTCGTAGTCGAGGGAGGCGACTTCGAAAATTGTAGAATCTGGGCCAAGACGTAACGATGGAAAAGGAAATGCGAATCCTTGAATGTGTTGGGGGCCCGAGTCACTTGGGGTTGCCAGGAGCGCCTTGTTTTGAAGCTCCTTTCCTCTATCTCCTGTAGCGGTCGGAACCATCCTAGTCATGTCCATCAAGCCTGCCGCCGATGTATCTTGGAGCTCAGTATCAAGTGAAGGCGTGGCAAATATATTGGGAAGTAGCGAGTCGAATAAAGCAAAATCATCAGACGAGAATTCCTCTTGCCGTTCCCCTGTATAGCGCGTGAGTTGCTGTTTTGATAAACGGCCGATGAGGCTTACCTAGGTCGGCAAAGCTATTGCTCCATTGATATTCATCGGATATCTCCAATTCTTGACCCGTTACCCTCAGCAGAGGTTCTGTCGTGGCCGCTGACAATTCTTCTGGTTCTGTCGATTGGCCGCCGTGTTCCTTTCGACGCTTCCTCGGTCTGGTGGCACCGTTGACGAAGCGGAATTGCTTGGGTGAATACTGCCGTGCAGCAGATGTAGAGGAAGGAGAGTAGATCATACGCCTAGAATTATCCCACGAGAGAGAGGTTGCAAAGCCACCGCATCTGCGACCTCGATCAAGACAGGTTGTGCATCGCGGCCGACGGCGGTCGCATTTTTCACCCAAAGAAGTGCAAGTGTGACAGTCTGACTGGGCAAAGCCAAGGGAGTTGGTTCTCTTTCCGCGATCGGAAATCATCTGCAAAGTAATCTACCTCCGTGGAGAGATAGTAAGGGGTGTAAACTGTTTCTCTCCTTCTAGATCAGGTGTTTGGTGTAAATGTCGCTGTATAAGGATGCCGAGATTCCCCGCGTCGGCTATAACCGAGCCTATGTCGCAGTACAATTCTACCCTACTGATGAAATGGCTTTGAGGCGTTGTATGGGAACTTTTCTAATCGATCAAAAATAGCAAAAAATGGCTATTTAATGGCCCTCAGCGAAAAGTAGCGACGGGTAGTGCGATCAACGCAGTCTTTTGCTCTTATTCTGGAGAGTGACGCCAAGATCAGCTCAACTGATCAGAGCAAGAGTGTCCAGATTCAAGCAATTTCTATACAGTCGGGTGGAAGAAGAATAGGAATGCGTATGTTGTATACTTGATAGGGAGCTTACTAGTCTAAGAAAGATGATAACACAGATGTCTACGATCGCGTCGCAAACCATCGGTATGGTTATTGGCTGTTTTCTAATCAATTCATCAGTCGCTATGCGACTGATTCTGCTGTACCCCGATCTTTTCATGTAAACATTGAAGTAAAAATTCAATGACCTGAAGGTTTTTGACAATGCATGTGCTCCAAACATCAAAGGTGCCATTCCATTGGGATTCCTGGCCAAGTTACTTCATTTATATGCATCCACCAACGGAAACGTTTCGGGTGGATGAAATCTGGGGACTTTAATGCCCCAAGACGGCTCATCAGTGCCACTGACTTATGAACTCTCAAAGTATGCGTCCAGTACATCTTGGGTCAGTTTCTCGGCATGGGCGTATGTGATTCCCATTGTGTGGCCCGGCGGTGTGAATGGCATGCTGGAAGAATCGATAACCCGTAGATTCTCTACACCAAATACCCGGCCCTTCGAGTCGACCACGGCGTCCGGGTCGCCCTTCTTGCCCATTTTGCCTGGATAAAATGAAAGAACAACTTAGTCCAAATTTCTTCGTTTCAATGGATATGATTATATTATGGAGAGGAATAGGACTCACAAGATGCCGAGCCGTGGTGGGTCGGTACAAGGTTCTCCTCAATAGTCTTCAACAGGTCGGCGTCGCTGGTGACATTGGGCCCGGGCCAGACTTCTTGGTCGACTAGGATTGGGATTGCCTTGAAAGCCTCGCGAGCCCGTCTGAATGCCTGTACAGCGACTTCTTTATCCGTGCTGCTACGAAGCCAGTTGGGATCGATGATAGGCGCATCCAGGTTGCTCGCAGAGCTAATAGTCATATTACCAAGGCTGGTTGTCGCACCCATCATGCAGCTAATAGTTGCATAGTTCCCATCAGAGAGGTTGAGGGCAACATTGTTGAACGCTAGAGCTTCAACTCCTTCAAGCATGTACTCTACCTCTGGCCAGTCTGATGGAAACTCATCTAGATCCTTGATAGCTTGTGGGCTGAGGTTGGCCCTGGATGACGCCGGCAGCTTCTCATAGGCTCCAATGTCAAGACCAATGTTAGTGAGTGGTCCACTTTGGTTATTGTAGAATTCTTCGACAGCTTGTGCCATCATGTTAGGCTCTTTCCAGGCTGTATAGGAAATCGCATCAATCTTATAGATCGGCCCGTTGATCGCAGCAGAGTCTCTGGTGCCTTGGCCGACGCCGGGCGCGTCTACGACAACGGGGATGTCGAATTTTTCCAGAGTCTCTTTAGGACCGATACCGGAGACCATCAGAAGCTGAGGGGAGTTGTAAAACCCAGAAGAGACGATGACTTCCTTGCTAGCAGTAAGTGTGAAGGGCTGCTGGCCATAGTTGGTAATGTTGACCCCGACAGCCTTTTTACCATCGAAGACAATGTTTCGACCCATGGAGTTGATGTATACCGTCAGTCCTGGCCTACCCAGTGCTTCAGCTAGGAAGGAAGCCTCAGATGAACTGCGAAGTCCAGTGTTTGGGTCAATCGCATATTGCCAATACGCGTAGCCATGCATGTAACCAGTGGTAAATCCTGGAATCTCATCCAGTCCAATCGCAGAGAATGCCGTAGCGCCATAGTATGAGATAGGATAGACATAGCCAGGGTAACTGATGTGTAATGGGCCACCGGTTGGCGAGAACACGGATGTATTGTATAGAGGGGTTGCGTTCGCAGGTCGGTGTTCAGCATTGCTCGAGAACTTCATGCTTCGCTCAAGGAACGGTATCATATTATCCCACGTATAAGCATCGTCGCCCACAGTTTCAGCCCATCGTTGTAAAGCACCCTTTGTTGGTCTGTTGTACATCATCTGGTTACGGGAACTGCTTCCACCCAGAGTCCGACCCTGAGCATAGTGGATAGCTTGGCCACCCTATGCTATTTGTAAGAAATCTATTGTGGCATCCAAAGTGAATCGCGATGTGACTCACAGCCTGTGGTTGGGTCTCGTAACCCCAATCTACAAGGGGTTGCCAATCGTCTAAGGCCGCGCCCTCCCACTGCTGAGACCCTGTAATGTATTAGTAATTAATCTCTGTAGACCAAATAGCCCCATCCACAGACTTACAGTAAGGCAACTGACTCCAGTTGCCATTGCTGAGCTCGTAGAAGCTTCCAGCCTCGACCAAAGCAACCGAGGCGTTACTATGCTCAGTCAAACGAGCCGCGATGACATTCCCTGCCGTTCCGCCACCAACAATAACATAGTCATAGGTAGCATTCAATCCAGCTCTGCCAAATGCATTGCCAGTAAGTCGACCGCCAATGAACTGAGAAATTATCGAGGCAGCAGCTGGGGACAAGAAAGCCGAAAGGGCACAAAGGCGCAACATGATGAGGAGTTCCCCGTTGCACACAGTATTCAACTTAGTGACCCTTTAGCAAAGAACGGATGATTCAATCCTTCATGTCACTTATATAACCCCTCAGTAACCAGGGGCCCGAAATGACTCCAGTGTGAAAAGCGCCTAGACTCGTTTTGAACCCGGGTAATTTTGTATGGCAGCATCGTAAAAAGTGGCAAATACTCGTTACAGGATTGCAAGTAGTGCTTATTCAAGCCCGTGAGAGCCTTGATACCGAAAATCCAAAAGTATCTCTGGGGCCACGAAGGTTGAATCTCAGGGTAGGATCGTCGGAGAAGCGTAACCTAGGTCTTCTGTTGATTCATTGACCGATATCGGACATACTGAAGTCCTACTAGGTGTAGGGGCGAGACGCAGGAGTGTAAGTTGGGCATGTATGGAATATGGTTGTAAGAAGATCGACGGACGGCAGAAAGTGATACCATTTCTAGGATAAAGAAGGGTTGATGCTGGATCTAGACTGGCGAATAGCATCATTGTAACGGTATAGCGATGTATTTCACTTGCATTTTTACAGTTATTCAATTTTACATACTAGCAGGGTATTTTATCTCTTTTTAACGTTGAATACGAGCAGATGTATACCAACACGTAAATGATGACTGCATCTGCCTTGTGTTGCATGCATCATTTGGTGTGAAGATCTTCAGGCTGTTCTGTTGCCTTCGAGGCACAGCTGATACTGGTCCTTGACATAGTATGCTTCCCTACAGATACGGAGGTGTGCGCCAACAATCTTCCAGTGGAGACATCTGCCAGTGATAATAATTTAGCCTAGCATTAGTATTTCTAGTTAAGTTACGGTTATTAGACTGTGATAATATGCACGCCGCTATTATTACAGAAACAGTATGTAATTTCATGTATTAAAAAGAAACTTATTGTTAGTAGTACGCTAATAATCCCTCTAGTATTTGACGCATATCTCCGCATTGGGGAAGCCCACTTGCTCTACGCCGCGGATCGGCCCGCCCATGAAAAGCCCACTTAGTTGCCGTCTTAGCAGCTTACTCAAACAAACACCTTATTTCCCCGTCAATTTCCCCAGTCGCCGCACATCTCCCACCAGTTAGATCCTTTCGATAAGCATTGTCACACTTAGCACGCCATTCAAGCATTGACCAAAGCATGGAGTCCCGACCGAGTCTTGCGATTTTCATCAAGAGACGGAAAAGAGATCAGCATTCAAACTTCCTAGCGTATCCTTAGCATTTGGAATGATCTGCAAGGATGCTACTACAATTAGGAATACACAGGATCCCATACTTTATCCCCGTAAAGGAGAAACTGAACACCTTCGGATCGAGTCAGAAAGTACTCCACAGTCACGCAGCATGGAGGGAAATACGGAGTAGACTAGAGAGAAATTCCGTGCTGACTGTGTCGTGGACAAGGTAACACTCCAGTTGATCCCTAAGATCTGGGCATTGTCTTAATGAGGCTTGAAGGAAATGCATATCCGGTGGGAAGAATAACTTGATAACTAAATCCCTTTGAAGTCGATAGCTAGGGTTGGACCAGTGAACCTTCTCAATCGCTTGAATCTGACCTTGTTTGATTTTTGTTAAAAGTCAATTTCGTTGTCGAGTAGAGGACACCATGTTGCTCCTCCAACAGACTGGAGCAGTACTGGCATTAACTGTCGCAGTTAGGGGTATATAGTTTCTATGCATATGAATATCCTAACCCAAGTCTCAACCACCCACTTACATGCAAGTATACAGGTGCTGCTTCATCGACAACAACCTCTATCCAGTTAACCCAGTCTCTTCTTCCTCAAGTTGGAGCCGCTCCTAGCCTCACGCCCACGATCCATGATTCCAAGGCCCCTGATCCACAGACATGCCCGGGCTACATGGCTGCCAATGTTGTTGAAACTCCACAAGGTGTAACTGCGGATTTAACACTCGCTGGGCCACACTGTCAAGCTTTGTAAGTCTCTTTGGTAACGAGGTAATGGTGGTGTTTCTAATTGTTTCTAGTGGAACTGATATTCATGACTTGGTACTCCAAGTTCAATATCAAGCAAAAGAACGACTTAGCGTGAAGATATATCCAAAGTACTTGTCCGTCCAGAATGAAACGCACTATATTCTTCCGAACTTTATTGTTCCCTCACCTGAGAATGATAACAGCACCACCAAGTCTAAAAGTGACCTAGGATTTGAGTGGAGGTATGGACATCTCACCTTTATCCAATGGATCTACGAGTGGAAACTAATGCAATGAAAGCAACACGCCAACTTTCCAGTTTAAAGTATCCCGTGTATCGAATAAGGAAGAGTTGTTTTCCACATATGGACATGTCCTCGTCTATGAGGATCAATTTCTCGAGTTAGTGAGCAACATGGTAGAGGACTACAATGTGTACGGCTTAGGTAACTCAAGACACCCCGCCTCGCCACATTACCACATATTAATACGTGCTTGCAGCCGAAAATATTCATGATTTCCACTTGGGCCAGAACTACACACAGACTTTCTGGACCAACGACGCGGGTATTACGTCAGGCAATCCAATTGATGGCAATATCTACGGTGTTCATCCATTCTATCAAGAAAGCAGATACCACTCGGGCAGCAATACATCGTCTCATGGCGTGTATGCACGCAATGCTCACGGTCAGGAATGGCTTCTCAGGC
The DNA here is from genome assembly GCF_013368755.1 of Talaromyces rugulosus. Lineage (NCBI taxonomy): Eukaryota > Fungi > Ascomycota > Eurotiomycetes > Eurotiales > Trichocomaceae > Talaromyces > Talaromyces rugulosus. The sequence goes on from NC_049564.1 coordinate 5,269,639, forward strand.
CGAAGACTATCACATACCGGGCGATTGGTGGAAGCTTCGACTTTTACTTCCTTAGTGGCCAAGACGACAACGGAGGATCAAGCGCTGTTGATACGATCAGGCAGTATCATGCCGGCTGCGTCGGGCTACCAGCAATGCAAATGTTTTGGACTCTTGGTTTGCATCAATGCCGCTTGGGATACGACAATCTAAGTATGATGCAAGACGTTGTTGCCAATTATAAAGCTGCCAACATTCCCCTTGAAGCCATATGGTCTGATTTCGATATGTTTGATGGCTATCGTAGCTTTGTGAACAACCCAGTTTCCTACCCTGTTGATAAAATGGCTGCCTGGCTTGAGAAGCTCCATGACGATAGTCAATATTATGTTCCTCTTATCTGGACAAACATCTATCGTACCAATCCTGAAGACCCAGAGGATGTTTATCCACCTTACCAACGTGGTGCTGACCTTCAAACTTTCATTCGGAATCCTGCCACGGGTGACTATTACAATGGCGATAACTGGCCAGGATTCAGCGTCTGGGGTGACTTTCTACTACAATCGTCGTATTCATGGTGGGAAAATGAGCTCAGAACCTGGCACAACAAAATACCATTTGATGGTGTGCTGAGTGATCTCAGCGAGCCAGCTTCCTATTGCGTTGGATCTTGTGGAGATGGGAACCTTCATTTGAACCCCGTTCATGTTCCGGAGTTGATGCCCGGTGATCTATTGAATAATGATTACGAATATCCGAAAGGTTTTAGTATCAGCAACAAGTCAGATGCTGCTTCAGCGAGCCTAGCTGCTGCCTCTCAGTCGTCTGCTCTTCTCTCTTCAACACCATTCCCATCGGCTACCTCTACCACCCTGGGGCGTACTGAGCCGACACCTGGGGTGAGGAATTTGACATATCCACCATACGTGCTTAATAAGTAAGTTGTATTGACGTATTTTATTGTGAATGTACAGCTAATCCGTTGTCGTAGTGCGCAAGAAGGTCACGCCTTGGTGAAGGGAACAATTTCTCCCGATGCCACACACAATGATCCTGGGAATACCACCGAGTACGAGATGCACAATCTATTTGGATATCAAACCGGAAACGCTACATACCATGCCCTTCTCGAAATCCTCCCCAATCGGCGACCATTTGCTATATCTCGTGCGGCTTTCTCTGGCAGCGGGCGTTTCTCCTCTCATTGGGGTGGCGATAATTCTGCTACCTGGGGAAGTATGTTCTTGGGAATCTCACACTCCCTGACACACATGATGGCCGGTATTCCTATGTTTGGCGTAGATGCATGTGGCTATACACATAACACAGACTTCGACCTTTGCTCTCGCTGGATGTCGCTGACGGCGTTCTTCCCATTCTACCGCAATCACAACATCAAGGGAACAATTCCACAAGAGGCCTATATATGGTCATCTGTCGCTGAAGCTTCGCGACGAGCAATTTCTGTGAGGTATAGTCTTCTGAACTACATATATACCCTCTTTTATCAAGCTCATACCAAAGGTGACACGGTCATGCGAGCTCTTGCATGGGAATTCCCCAATGATGAGACTTTGAAGGCTACCTATTCGCAGTTCATGCTTGGACCATCGCTTCTCGTCACTCCCGTTCTCACCCCCAACTCTGATACTGTCCGGGGCGTGTTCCCAGGCATTGGAGAAGGAACGCGATGGTACGATTGGTATACACTGCAGGAGGTTAATGCTCAGCCCCGGGAGAATGTCACCCTTGCTGCTCCATTGGAACATATCAATGTTCATGCCCGCGGTGGCAGCATATTCGTTCTTCAAGAGCCTGGGTACACAACAGCTGCGACTAGAGACAACTCATTTTCTCTATTAGCTACCCTAGATAATAACCAGTATGCCGAGGGAATTATCTACATTGACGATGGTGTCAGTTTGGTACAAAATGCTACTAAGACGGTCTCGGTACGTCCAATGGGCAGCCTGGTAGATAGAAGAGAAGTTTGGAAAATTACTTACTTGCTTCATTTAGTTCATATATGAAAACGGAGCCATTATAGCGTCTACTCATGGGACCTACCATGCGCCTCCAGCGCTCGCCAATTTCACTATCGCTGGTTTGCACACAGAGCCCCGAGGGTTCCAATTTCGCAGCAACAACAAACTCTACCATAGCCGACCGGGCAATTTGAACTATAAGAATGGCACCGCATACATCACTGGCTTGGAACAATATACTTCAACTGGAGCATTTGAGCATAGCTTCCAGCTGAATCTTACATACTAAAAAACTCTTTCTATATAGGCCCACAGAGTTCAACCATCCTGTAGCCCGATAGGAATGTAGGTTGTATGAGTCCATGTCAAAGACCCACTGGAGTGCTCTCGGCACGAAGCTTGTAGATATTGCTAGTTTAGATAAAATCACTATGAGCGAAGAATGTTTTGCTACGTCGTCTACATTTATCAAAATTTGATTGCTGCTTTTTGCAAACTTTTCTATATTCCTATATTCCTGTATACCTTGTGCCTTGATTAATAACTTTTCTCATTATGGTGTTGCATGGATTCATATCATTATGATTGGTTGGACTTTATTCAACCAAACTCTCCGTGATGGTTGAGCTTATTCACTTCTTCTGATATGAACCAACAAGATTCTACAATAAACAATAGTGATAACTTCATTTCTTGAGTAAGATCCTGGGATTTTCGCAGTGATCCATGAAGTTTAAAGCCCATACACCACCATTTTAGGAGACAAGAACTCCACCGAGAAAGGCTTGCCAAACTTCATTTGCTACTCAGTGCCAGTAATTATTTACAGCACCCTTTGTAATCCTCCATCCATTGTCGAGCGCTTCAACTATATCACTCGGAAGAGGATCCTTCTCCAGATCCGCAAGGTTTTGCCGAAGTTGCTGCAGGCTACTTGCACCAATAATCACAGCATCACCACGACTACCATCCAGCTGGGAATGGTGAACAATCCATCTCAAAGCAGATTCCGTCTCAGTCAAATTGTATTTCCTAGTCGATTCCCTGATGATGTCAAGAGCATCAAAGATAGTGTCATTCCAAAACCGGCGGCGATATTTACGGCCCTGGAAGGTCTTTGGATCGAATCGAGACATGGATTCGATGTTTGAGTCATGTGTATCGCGTTTGTATTTATCGGTGAGTTGACTACCAGCCAGTGGACTGAAGGCGTAAAATTTGATGCCGTAATGTCGTAGGCAAGGGAACAATTCCATCTCCACTGTGCGGTGAATAGCATTGTATACTCCCTGGTATACCGTTGGGCGAATCCATCCTTTGCTAATGCATAATTCGCTTATGTATGCCACTTCCCAGGCCATGTAATTGCTCAGGCCAAGTTGATTAAATTTACCTTCCTTGTGAAGCTCATTGCAAGTGCGAAGGGTATCTTCAAATGGAGTATCGCGATCTGGCCCGTGAAGATACCAAAGGTCAATTTTTTCTGTTTTCAACGCCTTGAGTGACTCTTCAAGATAGACACGAAGGTCACGGGCAGAGTGAGTAATCTTGCCTGTCCCGTCATGGATATTAGGGTACAGCTTTGTATCGACTCTTAGACCCCGACTCTGCCAGTCCAGATGTCCGAGATATTCTTCTGACGAACCCTGAGCATATACTCGAGCTGTGTCGACTACTTTGCCCCCATGACTTTGGAAAGTATCTAGCATTGCTGCAGCGTATTTGAGATCGTGAATTCTTGCTTGTTCCACACCTGGAGATAATTTCTTAGCGTAGCTGTTGAAGGATGAAATGGACTGATTGCAAACCTGTTCTGCCAAAGGTCATCGCACCAAAGACGATGTCAATTTTCTTTTTCTGTTCGGATCCCATGGTGTTGTTTGTGGAAAGGGATGTAACAAATTGTGGTAAGCAGAGTGGGGTGTCAGAAATTGCCGGTGGCCTCAAATACGCGAAAACAAAGAATGGAGGATGAGGGACTATTATAGCGAGGTATTCGGCCAGCGGGGTAAATAAGCATGGACTTCCCCTCAACTGATGGTGCACTTAGGTCTTTTTACCCCATAAATCACCCTTAAAAATCTGGCTGCGTCTCATTTCGCTGACTATATTTCACATCTCGGAATCGACATGTAATTAGAAGCCTATAATCCGAAACTAAAATGAAAAAAGACCCATATTCAGTGCGCATAATGATTAGGCCGCCGGATGCTATGAAATAATAATCATCCGAAGTATCTCAACTATCCACTTGCTCTAGAAAATATATGAATTGAATGATATTAAACTACCCAACCTAAAAGCCACAATGTTCGTATCAGGCAAAACTAGACATATAAATATCTCTCAGTTCGAACGGATGCTCAGTAGGACGAGGCAAAGTGTTCTTGACAGACTGATTAACAACAACAACAATAAGGGTACTCTCCTGTGCCCACTCACACGCCTGAATTAGACCTTCAGACGTATCTACGAAGAATTTCTGCTTGTAGGGTAAACTGCCAGCGAGTGAGAGAAGATTCTCAGTAGAGATGGGGATTGGTTGATTTCCCGTAGAGCAGTGAATCTGGTTGTGAATAACAACATGGATCAAGCTAGGGGGTGCGTGGGCTGCGAGGACGGCGACATTGCTAACATGCATCAAAAATGAACCATCACCTTCGATGCAAACTACCCGTCCCTTAGAATGACCTATCTGAACTCCATAGGCCAGAGGATATGTGTGCCCCATGGCGCCAATGGACAAGAAGTTCTGAGATAGGTCTTTACCATTCTCTTTGCGAACCATGTAGATCTCGCGGCTATTGCCACCAACAGAGGACACTGTCACGTCCTTTTCGTAAAGCTGCTTGAGAACAGCACGAATAGCGTATTCGCGTGACAATGGAAGCTCTCCTTCGGCTGATCGCCACTCCTCAGCTCGCAAAGGACCTCTGTATTTCTTAGAAGTGATCACATTGGCATTGCCATTGATTGCTCCATCTGTGCCATCCGTTGGCGTTTTATCAGGAACATAGGGCCCGAATCTATGGTTTGGCACAACCAGTGCTACGGGTGTATTACCTTCCTTGGCGACTCTGCTGAGTCTTGCGATGGTTTCAACAAGTTCAGGAAGGGTACTTGGCATCACCTCATGAGGGAAGCCGTTTAGAGCGAGGGTGCTGGGGGTAATGGGACCAGCTAGGACATGCTCAGGCTCGTCATGCTCTCCAGGCCGGCCTCTCCATCCTACTATCAGTAGCAATGGGATACCAAAGACCTCTTTCGCAGCCAGAGACTGGAGAGGGTTTAGGGAATTTGCAAGACCGGAGTTCTGCATATATGCCACTGCAAGCTTCCCGGTTGAGAGATAATACCCTGCAGCGAGTGCAACAGCAGCTCCTTCACTGGCGGTAACTATATGCTCCGGAACGTTCTTGGTTGCATACAGGTAGCTTAAGAGCCCTTTCAGACAGGAGTCTGGTACTCCAAATGCATGGGTGATACCATTTCCAACAAGGGCCTGTTCATAGAACAGACGTGGGTCGATTGTAGCCATGTTGATGTATGGAAATGTGTAGACAATTGAAAATATCAAGAAGGAAAATATGTAGTAGTGGCTGTTTTGGAAATATTCAATATGCTATACTATTCTGAGGGGTCAAGTCTGTAAACCTTCAGGGCCTAATAAGTAATAGCAATCCAGTTCATTTTTAATCTAGAGTCTCTTACAGCGCAAATGACGGGACATGTTTGTTGTGACCATACACCGGCGGGGGCAAGATTGCTGCTCTAAACCCGGACCTTGGTCCTCGACAGTGACTTGGAATTCTAAAAATACATTGCAAAAGAATCGACTCTGAATCCAGTCACCGAGTAATCAAAGACCATGCATGATAGCATTATAGGTCAAAGAGGTTGCATTGTAAACCATGCATGCTGCCCAACATAGTTCACGAAATGATGCCCAATTTTGCAACCCTGGGGAGGCATCGAATGGCAGCCTCGTAGAGCTGCCGCGTAATCGGTCCATGCCTGATAGCAAAGTAGTATCCATGGTGGACATTTGGTCATTGTCGTGATCAACGTTTGCGCCGGGATTAACCCGCCTAAGTGACTCTTCGTTGCATTGGATCGGTTTCGGGAGAATGTTGACCGACCTCAAGGATGCGGCATTGATATGGAAGCCAATCAAAGCTATACCCTACCAAAAGTATGCACCACAACATCGGTGAACTTAGTGGCCAGTGACCAGTTTCCATGTTCGGAACAACGGGACTAGGTATAACTCGCTAATTGGCTAGAGTTATCAACAAATACAGCTGTGGCAATGATAACACAACCTGCATGAGTGCATGATGGAAGTTGAAATTCGTCACGCGAGCCATTTCCTGTTTTGGTGTTTGCCTTGTCGGAGTGGGGATTGAGGCATCAGCTTTAGCGATCTTCCCCGGATATACTTTACCTGGTTGGAGGGTTGCTGTCCGTGCGGCTGACGTGAGACGGGAAGAGGCTAGGCCCTAAAGATTGCTTTGTTTCAAGCCAATTTATAAGCCTTTTAGTCCCACACGGGTGTTCCCGTCCAACAGTCTCAGCCCCAACCACATCCCTACAAAACAAAAGAAGCAATAGAGGATGACCCACAATCATACCAACTACTTCATCTCGAGCTTTTATTGAACAATACAACCTATATTTGTTGGTATTTATATTTGCTTTTTTTGTCACCATTTTTAGTCTTTCCGTTGTTATTTCTAGGTATTGAAAATGTAATACCGAGTACAGGAATTCCCCAATACATATCTCACCTAGACAGAGTACGGAGTACCTTTATCTAAATCGAGCGATCTCGGCATGACCATATTTAGCTCTAACTGAACGATCCTTAGGTCCCTCAATAGTTTTGCCAATTTTCTTTCTTTCTTTCTTTCTTTCTTTCTTTCTTGTTTTTTTTTGAGGCGATATTGCCCTGATCATCGCTGTCTAACCTGGCCTATTGGAGAGGAGGAAATATGCGGTTTTAGTTTCTCAGAGGGTTCTATTTGGATTAATATACATTCCCCTGTATTTTTATAAAATAGGAGATCTACGGCTATCCAAGTTGGCTCTTCATTTAGTTGTCGAGCATCATACCAAATTGCAGTCAAATAAAGAAAGACTCAAATTCAAATCTACCCACGTATCAGGAATTCTGTGACGAACCCACAAGTTCCGTCACCGGGGCGACTTGCTGACTATTGATCTTCAGCAACTCCTTCACTGAGATAATCCGTTTGTCCGCCTCACAGCCGGCCAGGTCTCCATCCAACAAATCGTTTACAGCTGCCTGGATGTTCTCAGAAGCAAGAGTCTCTGCAACAATTCTATACAGCCTTGCCTCTTTGGTCTCTTCACCCCAGTAACTTCGCTCTCGTAGCTTTCTTAGTAAACACCCGTAGTTCCGGGCCTGGATGCATGCAAGTGCCTCTTTATCGTCTATGAAAAGGTCCGGGTTTTGTGCAAGCACCTTGTCTGAAATGGGACCCACAGCAGTGATCTTGGCCCGCATCAAATGGTTGGCATAGATGATCACATTAGCTCCCGCTGCGTAGAGACTCTCCTTTGTGGTTGCCGAGTAAGAAGTAGGTACGACAACCAGTGTGGTATGAGGATCAAAAGCGCGGTATTTGTGCAAAAATTGAATAACTTCATCAGGAGACTTGCTCTTTGAATGGATCATGATAGCATCAACTCCCGCTGCGTAGTAGGTCTTTGCACGATGCAATGCATCTTCCATAGCCTTCTCACAGGACTCTTTTTCTTCAACTGGGTCAGATTTCGCGATTCGGCACGTAAAGGACTCAATACGGGCGGTGGTCAAAATGTCACGGCCTGTACTTGCTGCTTTGAAAGCACGAATGAGGCCAGCGAACTCATCCGGATCAGCTTGGCCTTGTGTGCCTGATGTGGCAGCAAGGGAGTTGACCTTTTGGCCAGGTGCTGTGAGGGCTTTGTCTTCAACAATAACCATTCCTATGCCGACAAGAGACAAGAGTGTCACTAGAGCAGGAATTTCACCAATGTTGCCACCGCTGTCGGCATCGAAGGCAGCGCAGAGGGGGCGGCCATTTGTTGTGCGCTTCAAGTCTCCATTAAGAGCAAGAAGTGATGCTCGCTGAAGAGGGGAGATGAGCTCAACATCCGGCACACCGAGATAGGTGGTCTGAGTGAGACCGCTATACCAGATACCATCAAACACTTGGCCATCTTTGCCGACACCGTTTCTGATAATCTCAGTAGAGAAACGATCATGCGTCTCGCACAGAAGGACTTTGTTGTTTTTCTTGGCGAGCAAAGAGCTCACAGATAAAGAAGATGGTTTTGGGACAGACTCCTCTTGGATAGAGCCCATTTTCGAAGATTTCAAAGATTCAAGAAATTGGCTTGGAAGGTTTGAGTAAGGTGACCGTCTACGTGAGAATGGAATCAAGGTTTGACTTTATATCGGATATCTCCGGCGGCGATTCAAAGTCCATATACTTGCTCGCTATTACATATATATGACCTCTCTCACCAATGTACCCTGCCCACCTCCATGATCACGCATCAAGGGGCGATTACTACCGTTTTTGTGATTTCGGTGTCATGTGCACTATTGCCCCATTCATCGTCTTGATAAGACCAGCTGCGTAAGTTCTTGGTGGACCGGGCTATTGGATATCACCTCCGAACCGTACAGAATGCTGTAAGCAGGAGGCTTCTAACACAACTATTCGAGGAAAGATATGCATGTTCCGGAAAATGTATCACAGGGGCGGCGTAATTCTTCGAACAGTGACAGGAACTATCCACGGCATGCAAGTAGGCAACCTCACCCATCCAACCCTCCTCCGAATTGCACCCGCACTGAATAGTAATACGATGTATTAGTATTTTAAGGAGTAATCAGGTTGCATCTCCTACTGCCTATTTAGGCCCTTAATCAGTGCTCTCGACGTGAACGTGGCCCGTGAAGAACCCTGCAAGTTCGGGATTGTGAAAGATTGGAAACCTGGATGATATTTGACATGGGCCGGGCACTTCATTGGGCAAATATGCAAAGCGCCACTGTGAGGTGCTACAAAGTTCCCTGTATGGAGAATTGAAGTCCTGCGAATGTGTTTCGAAAAATATTTTGGCAGGCAGACTGACGCTTGTAGAACTGTCTCTGCCCTACTGAGACTTGGAAGATTCCAACATTATGTAAAAATCACGGAATATCTAGTCAAGGAGTCTGTCTTGCGAGATGGATGTCGTTGTTTCTAGACTTTGGTGGCTTCCACCGTCCCACCTTATTGATAGAATTGACAATTATAGCTTCGTGAGCCTTTCTTACTTTCGATAGTATTCTTGCAGTTACTCTCCCCTAGGATTAGCGGCGTGGGTAAAAACCGTCTGGTAATACCGAAATACTCAATTACCACTCGTAATTTTCGTACACTCATCTATTGAATACTCAGAGTAAGGCGGAGTTCTGTGGCCCACATGAGTCACTAACTTAATACGGTAGGATGTCATGTTGCATGCTGTCGCAATACAGGGGTATGCATACTTAGGCTCAATAGGGAAATGTCCTTCACGTTATATCATGTCATATATATGTATATATTATATATGGAATTATTAGAAAAATATTTTTCAGTGTAGGAAGAGCACGTCATCCAAGCCGTCTGCTCTAGAACCGCATTTGGACCGGATCTCGTACTAAAGAGGAGGGGGGTGTAGTAGCATAGTACCAATCCTGCAGTCCGCCAGGGTTGCTTATCTTTTATTATCAAGTTTTCCTTTTAGTTCCGATAATCGGTTTGTAAATCTTTCTGTATTGGGACTGAAGAAGTAAGATTCGTTGACGATTATCACTCCGTATGAATCTATGTACGGGTTGTTTCGCGCGGAGTATGTGATACTTGAGGCTTGTATTGCATTTATAGCTGGGGGCTCGAATTCTCCGAAGTACATCCCTAGTCAATTGAAGTGAAATAATGTAATTACGTTAAATGTTGACAGTCCCGATTACCCGAGCAAGAAAGCGAGTACCGATCAAGTCAAAGAGGGGATAATCAATACCGGCTGGAACGGAGGGGTTGTTTGGCCCAAGTATAGCGACTCCACAGCCTCTCTTGCCGACTACATGAAGATCGAGTAAATGATCATTGCGGCCGAATCCTATCTTAGTTCAAGAACCATATCAAAGGTGATCTCATCTCTGCCCTCCCCGTTCCTAAAGTGCCATACATTGAGATAAACGATAAAAAAATCAATATGGGTTCTACGTTGGTTCAAAGCTCCACCGACTACTCTCATCTTCCGAAGACTGAGTTTCGTACCAATTTGGAAACGAAGCCGAAGTCTAAGGATTTCCCTGATGGCATCAAAACCACAGGACAACAGCCCCCTCTTTATGAAGAGATAAGGCCCTACGCAGATTTCCCAAAGGCCATAACAGGTCCTACCGCATGGACGAAAGACCAGTTCTCTGGGTCTCCCGAGAAAGAGACTCTGTGGAAACGTCCCTTCACAGAGCAGGAGTTGGAGGAGCTGAGCATTGCTGCGGATCTATACCTCGCAAGTGGTCGCTCTTTGACCGAAATGAGCAAGGTACAGATATACTACTACGAAATGGCCCTGAGAATACGGTTTGAAACAATGCTAAGGATATGTTTTCGCTAGGAACACTTTCCACTGCCTAAGCTAGGCACACATCTCGAGGAAGTTCGCGATGACCTAATCAACGCTCGAGGCTTTACCTTGTTCAAAGGCTTCCCTGTTCGAACATGGGGACTACAAAAGTCTGCTACAGCCTATATGGGTATGGGTGCACACTTCGGCCATGTTACGAGCCAGAATGGCAGAGGGCACATCTTAGGTCATGTCAAGGACCTAGGTGAAAATCCTGCTGATTTCCACAAAGTTCGACTTTACCGAACTACTGCTAGGTATGCTAAATTAAATCCCCCCCCATCACAATACACAATACTGACAGCTACCATCGATGATCTGAACCACCATACTAATATTTTGTTACTGTAGGCAAACCTTCCACGCTGATCCAGCCGATATCGTCGGGCTTCTCTGCCTGAATACTGCACTCGAGGGTGGTGAGAATGACGTTGTGTCGGGTCATCGTGTCTGGAATATCATGCAGGCCGAGCGTCCGGATATCGCTGAGCTGCTGACACGGCCCATCTGGTACTTTGACCGGAAAGGCGAAGTCAGCATAGGCCAGGAAGAGTATATCCGGTGTGCCATCTATTATATTGAAAGAGACAATGGCCGAGTCTACTCGAAGTAAGGCAGATCTTGGCATAGCATACCCATCTCAAACAGAAAAAAGATTAAAGAATAACAATTTTCTCCAGGTTCGATCCCAACTATGTCAGGTCGCTGAGTCGATTTTCGGACAAGGGGATTATTCCTCCACTTTCTCCAGAGCAAAAAGAAGCGATCGAATACTTCGACCAGCTATGCCTGCAGGAGTCGATTCGAAATGTTCTGGAGGTTGGGGATGTACATTTCATGACCAACAACCACCTTTTCCACTCGCGGACTAGCTATAAGGACCATCCATCGCCAGCCCCCCGTCGGCACCTTCTACGACTCTGGGTTTCTACACCCGAAAGCGAAGGTGGCTGGAAGCTGCCTTACCATGACAGCAATTGGAACAAGAGAGGCGGTATTCAAGTAGATGATCGCCCAGCGAAGGTGCTGTTCCATGCTGATTAGAAGGAAGATGAAGTCAACTCAGTTGTTTAACCTGAAGCCATTCATTAATACGTATAATATGATTATTTTTGACTGAATTGAAATCGAATTTGAGGTCGTAAAATCTGTTATTCATTATCTAGCTCCTTCCATAGTACATAACTGTAGGACAGAGATTTTATATAGTCTTCTGCTGGTCTGAAATGCGGAACTCTTCCTATCTTTATTATCGGTCAGTTGCCATTATCCAAATCTCTTTTGTCACCTTGCGTATTATGAAATTGGTTCGTGATATATTTTGATAATAATTCCCTTGGTATCTAGCGACTAGGACGTTAGAATTGTGACAAGATTCTGACGCTGTTTAGTCATCATTATAGGCTCAGCGTCTTTGTGGAACGTTTAGAGTTTACAAAACAGCCTTTTAGATATATACTTAAACAATCATTGGAAACTATCTCATTCTCCATAGAATGTGATTCCAACCGCTATTCTGCTGAAAACTAGATTTACTTGCATAAATTATACGTCGTGGGTAAGGGTCCTCTTATCGAACAATAATGGGCACCATGTAGAATGACTTCTCTGAATACGAGGCAAATGGGTTTCTGATATTCTCGGCCAAGAATATTTATTTGACTGATGAATGATTCTCCTATCGTGCAGGTAATGAACTGAAAGACGACAGATGCCTCGAATTTCATGACTCGTAAAGATCCTAAAAGCACTATCCCTTTTGAGAAGCGCGTCAGGCCTATCAAATTCAATCAGCTCACCATCCTTTAACACGGCGATGCGGTCAAAGTCAATAATGGTCTCTAAGCGGTGAGCAACAGCTAAAATCGTGCAGTCCGCAAAATCCTGTCTAATAACTCGTTGCATCAATGCGTCAGAAACAACGTCCACGTTGCTAGTCATTTCGTCGAGAATCACGATTTTGCTTTTGCGCAATAGGGCTCGTGCAAGACAAAAGAGCTGTCGTTGACCATGAGAAAAAAAAATTGGCATCAAGGGGGGCGTCGCATCTGCCTTTAACCTGAACAACATCCCAGAGCTCAACACGCCGAAGAGCCCGCTCAATATCTTCGAGACTATTGTTATTCGACGGATCAATATTGGCACGAACAGTTCCGTGTGTGAAAAAAGGCTCTTTTGGTATGGCGTTCAAAGCTGTACGTGTAACCTGTCGTGGGATGGATTAAATATCTATGCCGTCAATAAGAATCCGACTTCGTGACTCCAACTCGAGTAATCGAAATAGTGTAGCTAGAAGCGAGCTTTTGCCGCTGCCGCTGCGATCACATATCCCGATCTTTTGACCAGGCCGAACCGATAGACACAGGTTGCGAAGTACATATTCTTGGTCTTCTTTTGCCTCGTAATAGGCGTAAACATCCTGAAACTCGATCGCACCCTCAGATGGCCAGGAGCTCCCTTTCCTCGCCCGGCTTGTCATCGGAGGCGGTATTGGTAACGAAATCTCGAATTTGAGCGATAGCTCCAATCGATGTCTCAAGCTCGGCCCAATTCCGTAGAATCTGCGAAAGCGATTGGCTAAAGGTGATGATATTGAGAATGGCGAGACCAGCGTATCCAGTGCCAACCTCATTTCGCAATTTGACGACAAGAATCATCAGAATACCGCCGAGAACGGCGCTGGCAAATCAAGAGCTAACTCCAACGATCGCTGAATACAGAAAAGTAGATAAAATGGTTTCTGAGATGAGTCAAGCAGGCGCAGGTTCTGCTCTTCGAAAGCAGAAGCCCAGCCAAAGGCACGGATTGTAATAAGTCCCGAGAGACTCTCAAGAAACTGAGAAAAAAGTGGGGATTTGGCTTCAAGGTCTAGGAAGCGCATTTGACGTGATGTACGTAGGTAAAACTTCTGTAACGTCCACAAAAATAGGAAAAAGGGCAGTATCACAGCCGCGAAATATCGAGTAGATATACACATCAGAATAGCGGACATGAATCCACCTGAAAGCGAAAACACAAAGTCAAGGATAGAGTAAGGTAGATCATGATCGATTAAGGTCATGTCTTGACTAAACCTGAATGTAGTTGGTGGTCAGCGGATTCGGAGATCATTCAATAACAGATATTATCTCCAGTAGGTTTACCTGTTCATAGTGGTGCCGGTGTCAACTGATGGGAAAACTGACAAGGGAGCATGAATCACCGAACTTAGTAGGCGTTGGTGGAGATTTTCAGCACTTCGGGGAGCGAAGAACATGAAAAGATGGTGAGCTCCAATCACGAGAGCAAGGGCCGCCATAGTCGAAACCAACGCGTATACACCCAAGTAAAAGGAGTTGACAGCGCTGCCTTGTTTTTCCAATGAGCTCATCCAGATTTTGACTAATAACTCGCTCAGCTTGGGCACTATTCCTTCGAGGATGAAGAAAGTCATCCAAAAAGCACTTGATGCCCAATGCACAGACCCAAGATAGTATAAGTAAAGACCGAAATCTCCATTTTCTCGGGCTTGACTTTCCTTCCATAGCATCAATGCTGTTTTCTTGATTATTCATTATGTGCCATTCTCGGAGACTTCTGTCCCTGAGGATTTGGTAGATCTTTCTCATGGCCCTTATACTGTGTTTTCAGGAGGGTTAGATAGCCTCCATTGGTTTTAAGCTCATTTGAAGTGCCCTGCTCAGAAATAGAGCTATCGCTTTTCAGAGCAACAATATGATCCGCATAAGGAAGGCGATGTATAGCATGTGTAGTAAGTAGGACAGTCGTACCCAGTCGGCGAAACAACCCCGTTCTTGAAAACAGGCTTTTGCAGACATGTTCGTCAGTATTAGCGTCAAGGGACGATAAGATATCATCTAAGATAACCACATTTTTTCCCGAATAGATAGCACGGCCCAATGTTAGCCGTTGCTTTTGTCCCCCGGAAAGAGAGATTCCCGAAGATCCGACCTTTGTCGCTAGAATTGTAGGGCAAATGCAAGAAAGAAGGCAGACTGACTGAGGCATAGAAACTCACAGTGACCGTAAGGAAGATTTGCAACATCTTGATCCAGTCCACAGGGGCTGACAACCTCCTGATACCATGTTTCGAAGTAATTTTCACAGCCCAAGATATTGTCCCTAAATGACATGTTGCGGATCCATGGGGTTTGATCGACAAATGCTGCATCTCGATAACTCGTGTATAGAAGGCCTTTTGTTGATGGTGTTTCACCCAATATACCTTTCATGAGGGTACTCTTACCACAGGCAGTGGGGCCAATAATGAAAAGAAATTGACCTTTCTGAACAGTCAGGTTGACACTATGGACCGAAAAACCTGTATTTCTACCCCATGTAAAACTCACATCTCGAGCACTAATGACTGCTGACGCAGGCTTCTGCTTCAAATGAGTCAGGTCTGAGAGTTCGAATCCTCCTGATCTTGATTGAACCTCGGGTGTTTTCGCCGCAGAATCTTCCCAAATTATACGATGATCACACCTGCCGTCCGACTGAAGAAATTCTTGTATGCGATCGAAAGACCCTAAAGCAGTGTTCATAGCAGGGATGGCGCGGATGAACGTGTTAATGGGGGAAGCTAGCAACGAAATCAAGGACAAGGTCGTGTAAACCAAATCAAATGTCAACGAATGCCCTTTCTGCGGCATTTTTGTGAAAATGGCAAACGTCAGAGCTGGTGCTGAAAATTTGAGGCTGTTTGCTAAGAAGACGCGCAAACAAGCAACCTACGATAAAGTCTGGCATCTTGGAGTTCACTGATTCTAAGACCTTGGACGATATCAGCGAGCCAATCAGTGAAGCCAAGCATCTTAACGGATTTCATGGATCCTAGCATGGTGGCCGTGACGTCAACTCGTGTTTGAATCCCCTTCATCCATATCTTTTGGGCATGTGCCATGACTTTCGCCATACATACGATAGCAACAGTGGATATGAACACTAAGGCAGCTGGCATGAGCGCCGCAATGCCGAGTTGTTGGGTCAAGAGATAGATGACAATTGCTAGCGCAAGGGGAACTCCCCATAGATCATTTATTAATTGAAAACCAGTACAAATACTTTGGACATCACTGGACATCAGAGTCACCGCAACTGACTCATCGAGAGCTGTGACGCTGAGATTGACCGTTTTAGAATAGATCAGGCCGATCAGACTGCCACGGATGCTGGTCACGAAGCGAAAAGTCATATGGTAGAAAATTCCATTTGAAACTGCGACACCTAGGAGTACTATAAAGAAGGCGCCCGCAAGGCCCCAGCCAATGCTATTTGGCTGGTTCTCATCATTTGTAAAAGCGATAGTGCGTGTGAGTAACAAAGGCTGAGTATATCTAAAGCCCATCTGTAGTAAACGCGGAACGATACAAAAAAGTAACGGCTTCACATTAGCCTGTAGCACCGTCCAGAAAAGCGCTCTTTTTTTATCTCGCGTTGCAGCACTCCAAGCGTTCTTCATTCGCCGTCGGAGAACCGAGGAGGACATATCTCCGTCGATAGGATACAAATCGCAATTCCGGAGAACACGCCGGAATCCAGAAATCACGAGTTGGTTTAACCAGAAGAAAAAGGATTTGCTGTAAATGCCGCTTGTTTCTTCTGGCGCCAGTCCACGATACGGTTCTAAGAGCAATCCTCGCTTTTCGACTGCTTCAGCAGGTAGAACCATAACCTTCAAGCCTATCATGCTGGAAAATAAGCTAGCAATGGATGTTCTGTTCCAATGAAGGAACAGTGTTCGCACACGAGTAATGTCAAATATCAAAGTGAGAAGAATGTAGCTGTTGATAATAGACGATGGGCGAATAGAACGCGAATGCTCAAGCCGCGAAAGTACACATAGACCCAGACTAGCGATGAAAGCTAATGAAGACTCTGCAATCGTACTAGACGTGCGTAACGATGAATATATAATATGTAGCACTAATAGAGCCAGATGGATTGCAGCGAAAATGCCCAAGAAAATCGACTTGGTTTTGCGCAAAAATCCCTTAGAACGAAACCTTTAGCCGCTAGCGATAGAGACTTATCATCCGGTATGGGAGACTGAGCAAAAGAAGAGTCGATGGTAGCAAAGAAAGAATACTGTCTTCAAAAAGTGGTGTAAAGTCGAAGCCCATGGAAGTAGCAGGACCAAACGACTCCAAATTGGACTGAGTGACAGGCAGGCAAAAAAGAACCATTTGAAAAAGCCACGGGGAGCACAATTCCAGACATGTTGGAAAATTTCTGTGGAAGGCGAACTCGTAGAGAAGATGGTAAGAATAACAAGCGATTTCGGTCGGGATTATACAACCAATTTATGGACAGAGGGGGCTTCCCGTTTTATGCTGATTGTTAAACAATGGAAGAGATGACGTGATTAATCTGATACAGCAAAACCCCTTCAGAGGCAACCATTTATATAAGCAACTCCTCCCTACAAGCAACTTGACATGTATCAAAATTGAAATTCTATACAAATTTACTTAAAATCTCTTTATTAGCCTGTTGCTTATTTTTTTGACCTCTCTCTATATAAATTTGCTTATATAAAGATCAGCTAATTAATAATTTTTAGAATTTACTACTTATCTATGTATTTAAAATAATTTTATCTTTAACTACTCATATTTATAATAATATTTTTTATAAAAAAAAGTTCATTTTATAAGTCTAATACTAGCACGCTGTTCCACATTCGAAAACCATATTTAGATATCTAAGAATCGTTAATATTCGCGTACGCTTCTTATTCATCTAGATTACTCCTTGTTAAAAGACTGATCGTCTGTAACATCATAAAATAATAGGATTCTCATTGCTCCTCTGTAACAGGCTGTTGTAATAGCTCGATATAGCTCTTAGACTGCCGTGTAAAATACCTAAATCACGACACCCTCACCATATAGGTTAATCATGCGAAGCTTGAAGTCCACATCAATGGTAGCAATGAAGGATGGAGTGAAAAAATAGTCAGCGAATCTGATTCGTAACTCCCGAGTAAATTATATATAGAAGAGGATAGTCATGTACATGTAATTAGGAGAATCAAGATTCTTTGACACCCGTACAGATTAGCCCTAACCCATAGGAATAGATATTTAGCTTTTAATAGTAACTAATAATAAGAATTAGCGAAGTAATATATATAGTAAAAAAGAAGAATTGATAACAATATTTTTTCTAGATTTCTTTTATAGTATGGGTTCTATTCTAGACAGCACGGCATCTCTATTGTTTGAAAGGAATAAAGGCAAAGCTGCAAAACCTTTGATTTTGGTAATGGAAATTCTATCTATTGTAGATATGATAATACACTAAACCTTGTAGCCTCTATTGTAATAAATGAAAGGAGTTTATCTCGATGTTATGGAAATTTGGATAAAGAAGAATGATGTTTGAATCTGAAGGTCTTATTATATGGGATGGGACGAAGACTTTCTTGCTTCTTTCTGATCGCCTTCATTGGAAGTACACAACATATAATTGTCCATACATATGGAGGTGCGCGTCAAACGTCAAGGCAGTGGGGAAATTTTTAATGTATACACTAAAATATAATTTCTTTTTATATACATAAAATTCCGTGTTATTTCTATAGCATTATTATATATATTATAGATATTTAATAATATATTTATAAAATTAGATACTATACTTAATTTAAATACTTTAGTAGATTAATTATTTACTAGTAAACTAGTTAGAAATATTAATACTAAACTAAAATATTAATTTATCTACTAGGGCTTACTAGTAAGTTTCTCTACTGTCCTGACTTTTGACGCGCACCTCCGTAGAAGGGTGTAATTATCCCACTGACATTGATCAGTGTAGGAGAGATACGTGTTGTAAGTCGACAGAGGCAAAATTCCATATACTATAAAACATTTCCGGTACCTTTGTAAGGTAATCTATGTCGACTTAAGTGTAGTACAAGAGCATATTAGGAAATACTCGACTAGAATAAAACATTAGACTCACTCGCATTTTATAAGCACACTAGAAACTCCCAGACCAGAAGGTTTTGTTGCAGAAGGAACAATGCCATCATCGAGAATGCCAGCGAGAAGCCTCATAGATGTCTCAGTGTCTCAACAAATTCGAACTTGAGTATCACTAATTAGAGCTTCATATTTACTTTATAAGATGCTTGGATTGCGTTGGCCAGTATTAATAGAATTTCATCACCTCTATGATTACTAGCTTCAGGGAATTCATAACCCTAACCCTGGGAGGTGTTTTGTCTTACCTTGATGACCTACAATGAATACGAGACTGGCGTCTCCGGCGTCACATGTGAGTATGCAGACAAAATAAATATTAATTCCGCCATCTACAGTAAACACAGCAGCCTCTTGTTTAGGTAAAGGAATAATGGCAGTACTATGGCACTAAAGTATGGACTTGGAAGATATGAGTACGTTCATTAGCCAGAGAAGCTATGGACAGAACTAATTTATAATATACTACAATCTCAATCTCTAAGGCCAAGCCGAACTTTGAAGCAACGGTTATATCTTTCAATGTTCGGCGGGAATATTCCTGATAATTCGACTTATACTTTAATAAAATACATTCAAGGGCTTAGGACACATCTACACACCGCTGTAGGCAATCACGTGATCTCCCATGGACCGTGGGGCGTACTATCAGTAAATTCACCGCGCGGTGGCCTCCAGAACAAACCAATCACTGGCGGCTTCCATTGATGCCGTAACCGAATCCATTCATCACTGGGGCTCTTTACATCCATATTGGGGTATATATCCATAAGCCTGCGATATCCACAGCGCTCATAAAGCCAGCGACCCAAAACACTGCCCTCAATGAAACTTTCATACCCTAATGGATCAATACGCTCGTGTCCCCATTGCATCAGCATCCGCCCGATCCCCCGATTGCGGTGTCCCGGAACCACAGCCAAAGCCATCAATGCTGAAAAATTTCTAAGTTTCAAGAAAGGTGAATGGCAGGGTTTAGTAAAAAAAGAGACTTACCACCATGCGGCCGCGCCATCCAGCACATGTGCGGGTAAAATGCCTGAGAGAGGAATAAACTAACATATTTAGCAGCTTCAGAGCCTTCCGGATAGTGTCGACATGGTATCGGGAGGGGTCCATTTGGGAAGGGATTCTTCGCGTATATCATCCATTCGGCACATCCGACAACTTGATCGGTACTGATATCTACGGCATAAATCCAGTGTGAGGGGGGGTTGCGCTCATGCTCGGCCCATTTGCGTTCGGATTCAGCTTTTTTGTCTTCCTCTCGGTCGGCTTCGGTAAAGCCATGAGTAGGGTGCAGAGCACCGAAATGTGAACTTTATTTTTCTTATTAGCTTTTGGGATATCTATGGAACAATTGGTGTATTAAACCAAAATTGACGGATTATTGGGACGGTAGATAGACACACTTATATGGATCATGACTGGCAGTCCAGATCACGTCGGTGACTCTATCAAATACATCTCGGGTGGTTACCTCGCGGAGCTCGATATTCGAGGGCGTTTGTTGACTTGACATGGTGAGAAAGAGAGATAGCTTTAGTCTTGTCGATGGACAGGCGGGACAAAGACAGGCTATTATACGGCTTTTATGCCCCTCATAATTCTGCTCTTCATGCCGATTGGCCGCAGGGGTTTTGACTAGCGGTATCTTTTAGACCCAGGTAGAAACAGTTTGATATTTCAAATACACAACAATGAATAAGAATGACTGATAGCTGATCACCATCATTAACAGACAAAGCTGGAGGGTATTACTGAAGCAACCATATGCAACTGCCGGTTTACGGCGTAATGTCAAACCCTTAACACTTATCTGTATATACTACTGAGTGAAGTGTCGAGCTCCTCTCATGCTTTCAGCGTCGGGAAATGTTGGTTTCCGATCGCCGATCGCCCGTGGAACACCTTTAGACCAACATGAGCGCCGCCACGGGCATTTGATTAACCAGTTGTAGCAATCACACCCTGCACCAACAGGTAAGCCAACTAGGTTAGAACCAATAATACGGGAGAGGCGTGGCTGTTGGGGTTTTATTAGTAGTGGTTGGCAGGTCGGCGACTAAAAGCAGACTTACGATTAGCTGTATAGTAAAATATCGTGTACCAACATACAGCCCCGGTTCATAACACCATTTTCAAGCAAGTGAGGGGTCTCAACTAATTCGCCATTAACTGGATACCAACCATTCTAATACCGTAATATCCATGTTAGTCTCATAGAGTGTGCTGTTAAATCCTCTACTACCAGAGTCAGGACAGTCTAGACCGGGACTATCCACAGGTGCCGGGGAGTTGAACATATAGGTACATGTGGAGAGAAACTAAAACCACATTGAATCTGTCGTAACTCTTTACTTATTATGTATACCCTTGTAATGGACTATACGATTGTGTTTTTAGCCAGTCCGAGAAGAGTGGTGGTAGATATCCAACGCTTACTGAGTGGACTGGAGACACGTAAGAGGGGCGGAGTAGGGTCCCTTACCACCATGTGGCGTACTTGGTATCTTATAGCTTGTAGTAACTTTCCATTGGGATGTATTATTTGGATATTTGACGTGGTCTAGAAATCAATTTCCCAAGTGTAGCACTCACATGTAGTTGACAGAGTTGGTTCGGTTAGAATATTATTGGGTATACCTATCGTAAAGCGTCTCAAAAATTTCACATGTCATTATGGTGCGTAATTTATCTTTTGGGACTTTCCAGATGCCGGCCATGAATACTGAAGTAGGAAATCAGTATCATATCATTTAAATACAAGATGGACCATTCGGAAACTGAATCCAACAATGTCCTTTCCGCGGCTTATCTTATTACCCTGTTGGTACAAGCATATCAGTCGAAACATCAAGCACAGAATTGATAGAAACCTCTTGCTTCCGCAAAGAATGGTGGGCTACAACTAGCAAATTCTGTCCTTTGGAACCTATCTTACAGGAAATTATTGGGTTTCAAATAAGCTGAGCTTGTAGTAACAATGCGCCTTACTGGCGGATGATCACCACAATATAAGATGACTGAGAAAATAATGGAATACTTTAATTCAAAACACCTTGCTTCCCGCCAATATTGGCCAAATATGCAAGAACCTTGGTCTGTCAGCTGACGAACAGTTTGTAAACAGATGAATGCAAGCTCTGTCGGAAGGGGCCCGTATTTGCCGGGTCTAAGACCAGGGTTCAACAAATAGGCAAGTCGGAGGCAAAGAGGCATTAAGTTCTTATTTCTCATCCTATTGTTATTTAACCGCCACCCCTCACGCTGAATACACTAGTTGACCGTATAAGACTTCATTTGTTTTGGTTCCTCAAGCCTATATACCTAGATCTACTTGTATAGTGATTTTAGAGACCAGATGGACACTAGTGGCCTCAGAGATCGTCACACGAGGCTGTTTGTATTCACCACGTATGCTGCCCCTAGAACAACATCTAAATCAACCTGCCCTCTTTCGGAGTTCTTTCTTTTCCGATGGCTTCACAACCCTCAATATGCTACTTGTCAGCCTCAGAAACTACGAACCGACAAGCTAGAGTTCACTCACCATGGCGGCGCTCAGCGTGCGATCGATGCTGTAGCCAAAAATTGCGATGTGCTTGCAAAGGGGACGACGTATCTAGTACTTGCATTCGGTACTCACGCATGAATCTAGTCTGCGTCACAGGTTCTGCAAAGTCACCTAAGCGTGTTCGCCGAATGTCCACCCCAGTCGCCTCCACCATCGGGGCAGAAATGTTTCAACAAAGCGACAATGTTGACATCAACAAAGTTCAGGATGCAAACAAGACTCGACATGCGACAAGTGATCTTTTAGCGCGCCAGAACGCAGCGATCCAGCCATTGTATTTGTCCTGGCCATTCAACCGACTGGACGATCAATCGGGCGAAGTGGACGAGGATACACCAGCTCTTTCACATTCAGAGGACAGAAATATTGTCAAAACTTTAATCTTCGCTTTAGATGCCAATGTCATATCACCTGCTTCTCCTGATAAACTAAATTTACCAACTACCACATTAGCCACACCCGCCCCTTCTTTATGTCCCATCAGCCTACCACCAGGACCGACATCTGAACTCTTCTGAAATAATATAGGATAAAATATGCTCTCCCGCTCTAGACATACTAATACAGCGAATTAGGGCAATCAAATATCAACATACTCCAACATTGATAAAGATTTTAGGACTTTACTAGCAGAGTTACAACAAAACCTTACAAACCAATTAGATCTACTCAGAATAAATAGCTGGGATATCAACTGCTGCTTCATCACGCCTACTAGATATGCTGATTCTAATAACAAGGCTTCTTTTAACCCTTTGACTGTTATACTTAGTAGCACAGCCAAATTCCTAAACATCCTACATTTTTAGAAAACATCTAACCCTAATCCTGCTTCTTCAAGAGACCAAAGAGACCAATCCACAGGCTCTATAGACAGCTACAGCAGGCTTGATACTATACTCTCTACAGGCTCCTCTTCAGATTCTCATTCAATTTTAACGCCTATTTCTCAATCCTCCTCTAGATTAAACTTCTCAAGAAAAGAGACTACAGAATCCATTCCAACAACAACCAATCCAAGTCCATCCTCACTGCCAATATTTCATCTACTCACAGTAGAAAGCTACTACTTGCTTATAGTTTCAATATTTAACACTATATTCAGCAGAATTCTAGCGAATTTAAGTGAACAGCCTAAGGGCTTCAGAGATGCAGGTGGACGCACTGATTCAACATCAACATTATTAACACCTCCAATCCAGCGGCGTCAACACATGGACGCGAATCTTGCTTTCGCTGGCCACTCACTTCTTTACCCCACAACTACGCAACCGACTTCTAGTACAAGTTGTAAAGTACCACCTTGAACCCCTTAAGCAAGCTTTTGGGCTTCCTCAGTCTTATTGTATTTCTACAACCTAGTTAGAAGATACCTCAAGCGACACTCCAGATAAAAGCAGTGTTCTAAACCACCAAGAGGCGAGTTCATTGCTACAAACAATCATTAAGGATGAATCAGGACTTGGCTGCAGTGGCGGCATGTCAAAGACTACAACATCTCTAATGAATAACTTAAAACAACTGCAGAGAGTACCAAGGAAAAACTTTGTCTAAAGATAACAATTAATATCCATTAAAAACATAAGATTTACTAGACACTATAAGAGTTCCATATAACCAAATAAAATTTCATTTAATGGTTACATGTCACCAATCCCTGACATATCAATACAGTGTTACTTAGTAAATCTTCTACTATATATATATATATATATGCTTTTATATACTGAGAGTTACATATTGATACACATACACTATATTTTAGATAGTTATATGATGTACCTCTTTTATTAAGGGCTATTTTCTAATCATGTATTCACTTCTTCCTATCTGTCTTAGATACATAGAGACAGATATTGAATTTTCACCAGAGACACAAGGACAAAAAATAGGCTCCTAATAAAGCAGAATATTCAATATTAGACTCTAATAGATACAGTAACAGTCTTATAGAAGACCATTATATAAAGCTGAAAAGATGATAAAAAATTGGTGATATAGGCGCACGTCATGTGCATTATTGGCATACCAAAAGAGGAGTTTTACAATTCCTTATAGCTAAATTAACATTGGATCGCAGACACAGCATCCTTCTCATCAAGCGATGCCATCGTCTCCTCGTTCTGGTGTTTGGCATTATTATCATCCACGTTCCCATTTTCAGTCTGCTTCCCCACTTTGCTGTCTTTCTTCTCTTCCATGCCGTATTCAGTTTCCAGTCCTGTTTGAAGAGGAATTTATTTCTCCCAAATAATTATAAGAACATTAATACCCACAAACACAATCAAGATCTACCACATGAGTTGGAGAGCCCCCCAATAGATGCTTACAATCTGGCCTCTCAATGGTTGTGGGAAAGCCCAAATATAGCTGGCATATGCGTTCTCATACGCATTATTATTACCTCCAAACACAGAAAGCACCTGCAGATCCATAACACGCTCGTTAAGGAGCTTCAAGAAACAGTTATTAAATATAGCTAATAGGACAGCCACACCCCATATACTACCAAAAGAGCGCATAATTAACCGGAAAGCTGTGACTTAAACTTGATAGGATTCCAGTAGTTAAGCCCATACAGCTGGAAGTAGCATATTCAAAACAAGTCCACCACCCAATGCTGAGATTGCTTGATAGGTGACAATCACCACCAACAAGAAGTTCTAGTCCAACATAGAGAACAGACCTAAACCAAGAACGCTAAAAGAAAATCCTACCAAGTGTATAGGATTGTACTTTGTACGTTTTGTTGACAGCAGCACTGCCATACTAGATCCTGCAATAGCAAAAAGCACAGCTAGAAGAAGGAGGACACCAGACCAAACAGCAGATTTTCGAAGTACAGCCTGAAAGTATACAGGGAGAAAGAACAGTACCCAGTATAGCAATAGAGAAAGAAAAAAAAGTCGCAGCAAAAATGATAACAGCAGTACGGCTCTTGAATAGCTTAGATAGAATCACTGGCTCTTGGACCTTTTCTTCATACCACATGAAGAGCACAAATCTGGCAACACCGATGATCAAGGGAGATATAATCCGACCGCTAGACCAGGGTAGAGTAATGCCTCCATAGGTTACGTTATGGCATAGAGGATTGATATGGTTGATCCAATGAGGATAAGATTACCAACATAGTCGATCTATATGAGTTCTGAAGAGGCGACTGGCTTTGATTATAGTGACCATGAAGAAAGGGAAATATCATAATCATTGTGGTGCCACTGATCTATAGTGTATCACTGAAATAAGCGGTTTTCATTTCTTATAAGGAGAGAGTTTCAACTTGCCAGTAAATTGATCCATAAAACCCAACACCACAATGTCCTAGCTACTATTCGACCTCTAATCCAAAGATCTATAGATATACCAACTGTATAGACTATGAGAATTAAAGCCACATAATTACCTCTTTGCCTTAGTGGGATGAGATCTGACATAATAATGTCGATAATAATATAGATGCCTCCAGCGCCAATACCTTGTATTGCTCTACCTGTGATGAGCATGGCTTCATTATTGTCCCCTCCAGCGATCCTACTACTTAGAGTAAAGAATGAAACAATAATTAAGGTAATCCATCTTCATCTGTAGATATTGGCCAGTTAACCAAATAGCGATTGAATAGCGGCTCTAGCAAAAGCTGTTAATCTCCAGTATATCAGTGGCTCACAGTAAGCGCATAACAAAGGGAAATGACCAACCCTGTCAAAAAGAAAACATTTGTAATCTAGACGAAGTCTGCACCTAATTTTAGCTTAGCAGAGATCTGGGGCAAAACAGTGGTGACTATAGTGTTCTCAAATACACTTAAAAAACCAATTATGGCACATATAAAGATGATAGCCCAAAAGCACCCAGTGGGTTTAAAACCGATTGGCTTCACCGATTCTTCTGTAGCAACATCATCAGAGCTAGATTCAGAAATTGCGCCTGATGCGTGTTCCTTAGATGGCTTTTCTTGCTCCAGCGTAGTCGTGCTGGCAAATTTTGACTGCAGTACTGAGCATTGGTGATAAAATAAAAATAAAAAAGCTACATGTAATGTACCCTGCAGCAGCATCCTAAAAAAAATGTCTAGGTACTGAATTGTCTATTTTCATTGTCATTCATCTATTTTATCTCTCAATCGATCTCGGTTTAAACATTAGCCCGAGTAGGATTCCAATATACTCCCAAAGAGGCAAAAGGCATCCGAATTACGCCGCTTCTGAGCGTTACTACGGCGGACAGTTAGAAAGATTTGGACAAAATTCGGTATTATTAATGTTATATAGGTCTATATATTTTTTATTTTAAGTTATGTATCTCTTATATATTTATATATTAAATTGTACAAGAAAATAGACATAGGATTCTGAATTAGGATTCCGAGTAAATCAGATAGCAGTAAAGGGATCTCTGTAGAAAGACTACCAAGAAGAATTTAATAGTAATAATTTGTATAGTTTTACTGTGGTCTATAATTGTATGATGGAAACTGGTCTGGCTTCACTATAAGGCTGAAAGGACTTTTGAGTGGTACATGTATGTTTGTGAGCGACGGAAAGCCAACATTTGGAGGATAACATTGGAGCCAATATGAGTTTAAGCATATAGCCACGAAGATGGTAGACAGTTAACATACACTGTTTCCAATATACCAGGCCGCATGCTTCCATTGATAGCTTTTGAAGTTAAAAAGTCAATTTTCAATGTACATAAGAGCGTTTCTACTAGAGAAAAAAGAAGCATTTGAGATTGACTCAATCGCAGGAAAACTTATAATCACATATTTCATGTTGATGGTACTTGTTACGATAAAAATCGTGGACTAACTTTACTTTAGCAACTTCATGATTTTAACCAGACCCCCTCTATGTCATCAACTGTGCTGTATATCGGAGATCCTCATCTGTCTCCGTCCTATAATTCTCCAAGCTCCACATATACTCAGCCGACTAGACCTTTACTACCTCTAGCCTCTGGCTCCTAACCGAGATGCGAATAACTTCTCTATGGCAGCCCCAAGACGCGCCCTTCTTCTGGAACTCATCGTCTAGCAGGTTATCTTCAAGTACTTCGTCTACTGTTGTCAACCACCACTTGCCATTAATAGGCCCAATCGCTGCTTGGCTATTACTGAATTCATTCCCATTAAGAGTCCTTGTTTCGCCTTGAGTCAGGGCAAGACCAATAGCTCTTAGAGGTGCTAAGCCTAGTGGACCGATTGACATAAGCGTTTCCTGCATAGTGATTTGATATATGGGAGATTAAGATATAATCTCCTTGGTCGCGCTTGCTTCATTTTGTTTGCTTTCAACAGGCTGCACCACAGCTTGCAGCTGAATGGTAGCTAGCCCAGAAACCTTGGCCGCAATGTAAGGAACGGATTGCTATTTCAATGATATATCACTTGAGCATTGAGGCAATTAGGGAGATGAAGAGGCAGAGGCTAATTTATTAACCGAAAGAGATCGTCTAACGTATTGCTTTGCTTTTTATTATATTCGTATGTAAGAGTTAGACCTTATCTAGATGTAAATTCATAAAAAATTCTTACGACATTGAACTTTCCCTTCAATGTAGACACAGTCATATCTCGTGGGACCGCCATAACGTAAAATTCATTAGTGGTGATATAGCTGGGGAGATAAAAGCTCAGATGGCCAACATTCTCTGGTAGCCAGAATAAGGCCACGGGGTCATGGAAGTTATTGTCGATGTGATCTCATATTATCCTATCGAAGTCTTGGTATGTAGAAATATAATTCCAAAACTATAACTAGCGTTTACTCGGAAGCGAAAGTCCAGTGGGAAATTTTAACCTCTGAACTAGGGAAAGGGATAATGGAATCTCCGAAATTAGAGAAACAATCCGTCGAGATCATCAAATTATCGTTCAACAGCCAAGTATCGGGGGGCCGGAAAGCCGTGCACGCACCGAGTGTCAGGTCCCCGCTGATGGCTATTCATATACTTTTGAGGTTGATGAAAATATAGAAGTTCTCTAATATTGAAGGTAAGATATCTGTCTACTCCTCAGTCTACCCTTGGTGGGTGTAAATTCTTATTTCGAAACCATTGTAATCTCGGAGCATAATGACAATGACAAAACTCCAAAAACAGAGAGCTGTCATCCAAGCCAGATCATCCTAACATGACTGGCACCCTGCCTCTACTCATCTCGCACAATTTTCCTATTCCCGCATCCTTGACACCGCATTACGTCTTAGCACGTGTACTAACCGTTGCACTTAACCCAACGGACTAAAAAATGCCTCTCTATCTGCCGACGCCCCGCACGACCACTGGGTGTGACTTCTGTGGTGTCGTGGTGCTCCCCTGGTGCTCCCCTGAACAAGAGGCCGGGTTCCCGGTAGGAACGCGAGTGTGCGGGACCACATTCGCGTACAATGAATTGAGACCTCTAGATGTTGAATTCTCACAGTATACGCTAGGCGATGCGCGGCTAATGCTTAAAGTGCCGTTATCCTAGACCGATCTAGAGGCTGCAGCACTTGGAGGAGTGCGCTGGAGAAATATTACTCTGTCAATGTGGGATGATAAGAAGACCAAAGTGGCTGCTTCTGGCTAAATGTAAGAACTTTTTTCTAGTACTATGACCGCTGGTTCGAAGTTCCTGTGGCGTCCTCTACTATTCTTTCGAGCCTGATGTAGAACAGGAGAATGAGCCTACCGGGTACTGGTTCAGGATGTATTGCCATTCCAAAACTCCCAATGCCGAAACAACTGACTTTTATTGGACAGAACAGCCAGTCTGTCCGCGAAGTCACCACGTTGAACGCAATAGATCAAGAAAAGTATATTGGCTGCAAGAATAGCGCTTTTGTCACTTGCCGAGATTGAGCCTTTCTGAGTCAACTCGATCATACATCTTAGCGATGCGGCACGCTGCCGTAGAGCCGAATTCCGCCGTTTTAGCACTGCATATTGGTCACCTGTCGAGCCGGCTTTGGCATATTCGGTCGTGAGCCAGTAAACGGCTGCAAGGGCATTGCTGGCATGCCATACCACAGGCTGGATTTGCGATGCCAGTGGGATGTGTTGGTGCCACAGGTCATTGTTGGACTAATCAAAAGCGCATGTGATGACATGGGCTCGAAAGTAGTGGCTCAACTCCAGCTCTGCAGAGCTCGGCGTGAGCTGTGCTGGGGCGGATGAATACAGCTGACGGTCGAGTTGGAAGGCCGAGCGCCAGTTTCAAATGGCCGTCTCGTACGCCAAAGGACCCGGTGCAAGCCTGGGCTGTGCGCATACACTGGACACAGGCTGATTTAATCTCGTCGCATTTTAGGCGTCTCTTTCTTTGAAGATGTTAATACGCTTCCTATTATATTTCGACTACGCTTAGAAGATAAAAGGATTGGGGGTTATTCAGGTGAAACAGCCCGTTCTCACCTTGGGAGCGGTTTCGGCGCGTAAGTAGTCTCTGCGGAATGGCGTGTATGTATATCTGCAGGCTGTTGCATGGCGTGAGCGCCTTGGGGTTGTAGATGCTGCACGCCTGCTACCCGATAACCTTGTTGTCACGGCTTTTCGCTAGTCGGGTAAGCGTCGTTTATATATATATATATGGGGGCCATTCCTGCTGCCCAGGTTGCCCTTGCTGGCTTGCTACATGTAGCTGAGGCAAGCCTCTAGGGGCGGGTCGTTGAACGCCTAGTGCCCGCCGAATGATCCGCCAAGCGCCTCATTTGTCCGATTCTGGTGTCTGCACCCTCGCTAGTCGTAGTTGCCGGGGTGTACAGGCATCTTTTAGGCTGAAAGACGGGTCGAATGAAGAGTCTGGAAGGATATGAGCCTGGGCAAGAATGCCCCCACGACCCTAGCAATCACGCTGGACATATGCTAGGTAGTAGTAGGTACACAAGCCGGCCCGCGGGCGGGATGCGGGATGCGGGATGCGGGATACGGAGTGCCATTTTGTGGGATTAAAAAAAAAGAAGAAAAGGGTGAAATATTTAATAGTATAATCTTTAACGAAGGCTCTGGGCTAAAAATCTATGTAATTGTCTCGGACAAGACTAAGCATATTGCTTCTCAATTTAAGCCAGATTTGATCGATACAATGTGGGTACAATTTATCCCGTTTCTCTTTGCGCTGTGGGCGGCTTTAGTGACTGCAAACATCACTACCTATCCACCGCCATCCATATACGGAGTATCTTCAGTATATGAACTTTCGGTCAATGGTGTACCGGTTCCTGCAGTTGCCTACCCTGGCTACGACTATGCTCAATTATCTATGGATGAAGACCAAAACACCAAGTTTGCAGTCACCATAAAAAACGGGACAGCCATTGATTCTTATTCCATCACCCCTAAGAGCTTGGACATCAAAGCCTCAGTCAGCGGCGATACACTAAGCTTTTCGGTTACGAAAGCTTATTATCTCATCCTTAAAGTCAATGGTCAGAAGGAGTTTGTGATTGTCGCGGATCCCAACGAAACAGACGTTCCACCCTCGTCCGGTCAGGGAATCTATAACGTCATGGATTATCAGGCCGACAACACCGGCACATCGCTTACTAGCGGAGTCCAAGATGCTCTTAATGCCGCTGGTAAGGCTTCCGGAGGGATTGTTTACGTGCCTAAAGGTATCTTTCTCGTTGGGAATATCATTATACCTAGTCGGACATCTCTTTATCTGGCTGGAGGATCAGTCCTCCGTTTTACCGGCAATCCTGCAGACTACAACCAGTTATATAACAAGCCCGGCTTGGGTCCAGGAACTTGGTGGATCCAAACGGCTATCAACTCGACTGATTGTAAAATTTACGGTCGGGGGACCATCGACGCCAACGGCTATGGGTACCAGCAGGGCAAACACGTTGCCCAAGTCATCGTTCCTGTAGGCACAAAGCGGTTTATCGCTGATGGTCCACTTATCAGAGAGAGTTCTTTCTGGACCATCGTACCCACCCAAAGCGAGGATGTGCAACTCCTTAATTTGAAGATTCTAAACCGCTTGGACATGGTGCAAAACGACGGTATTGATGCCGTGGAGTGCAAGGGTGTAGAGACTCGCCGTGTCATCGCAATCGCCAATGACGACAGCTTCTCAGCCAAAACTTGGCCGTACGACGCTGATGATATTTTTTCTGCCTACCCCTACAGTCCACTTCCTCAAAGCAATATTTCGTTCACCGATTGCGTAGCCTGGACTCACTGTTATGGCTTCAAAGTGGGCCAGGGTGTCTACCAATACCAAGAAAACATAGTTTTTGAGGACGGTACTGTCTATAAAGGGGCAGTTGGTATTGGAATTGATCACAAGTACGGAGATGGAGTCGCCCGCAACGTTACGTGGAGGAATATTGTCATCGAGGGTCTTGGCTATACCAACTTGCCAGGCGTCAGCACTTGGCTAGCCATCCTGGTCGAGCTAGATGGCAAAAGCGTCGGTCCAATTGAGAATCTACTTATGGAAGATATTCGAATCTACGATCTCGGTAAAACATCGGCTCCAATTAAGGGTTACAACTCATCTGTGCTGGTTACCAACACCAACTTGAATAACATCTACCTAAATGACGACACGACACCTACGACCAATATGTCTGCTCTAAAAATACTCCATATGCATACTTTAGACACTACTCTTACTGCGACTTCTAGTAGTGCACTTACTGGATAGATATCCACCACTAAAATCAGATTTACCTTATAAAATAAATATTGTTTAAAAGAGTATTTACTAGATATTTATATGAGAACGATGGCACCACCAGCGCCGGCACCTACTGCTCGAACCTAGGGCTATACCAGTTTCTTAAAGGAATAGGACAACAATTCTAAGCTAAATTATGGTTCAATATAGCAAACATTTATATATGTATTGTCTGTGAGAACCGGTGCACCTTGCAGGCCACACTACCATGGCCACACGGCACACCAACCTCACAGGAGGCACATGGGACAACCCTAGATTGAACCATGGAACCATAGGAGTAACAGGACAGAGAATTATCTTCGCACAAGCGGTTAAGAACTGAAGGAGATCAGTAATCAGTTTGATTCTATAGCTACCTA
This sequence comes from Talaromyces rugulosus, assembly GCF_013368755.1. Classification (NCBI taxonomy): domain Eukaryota; kingdom Fungi; phylum Ascomycota; class Eurotiomycetes; order Eurotiales; family Trichocomaceae; genus Talaromyces; species Talaromyces rugulosus. Next base: position 5,301,879 of record NC_049564.1, read on the forward strand.
TAGCTTTACACGAGAGAATCCATTTGCTTGCCCTCTAAAACACTTCCTCAGTTATTTATTTATTTATTATAAGATTACTACTAATAATATTATATTAATAAATAAAATATAAGATTTACTAGCCTAGTTCTACGATTTAATATTAAAACACCGTACTTTAAGTTATATAGTAAACTAATACCAGTTAACTAACTTAACTTATAAAGCTCATGAAATCTAAAAACTTTTCAAAAGCCTTACGAGCTTTAGGAGTCTTTTAATGATTTTTTCTATAAATCAAGTAGAGGCTATTCTTTTAGCGGCTAAGGACATTGGAATGAGCAAGTAAAATTCTTGCTGTACGTGTACTGTACCTGGGCGGTGTCAGGTCCACCGTCCACCCACCTGGAGCAATTATTCGAAAAATTATCCCAGTGTTCGTTGGCATATCCAAAATCGATCCCTAGCACAGCTTGGCCAGGGCTCAAGTTTTCAGGGCTCCCATCAATGCCTTGAGTCAGGACTAGAACCCAGGGAAGCTTGCTGTCTATCGGCAATGATTCTCCGTCATCAAGGGGTGCACGTGTTTCATTGTAGCCGATTTGAACCCCGTTTGGATCCATGATATTTGCTTTTATCATATATCCACTGACAACTCCAATCTTTTCGTACCCTAGAAAGACATTTGTTTTGCAGGTCCCTGGAGGGTTTGTTACGGCGGGTGCAGGGGCAGCAGTAGTAGTTGGCTCTGGGATCTTTGGATCATAGCTTGCTGTTGGTAAAATGGAATAATGGCAGTTTATCAATCCGGATGCTGTTTGATGGAGAGGGGAGGCAGTCACTCCATTACACATACAATAGGCTGACGTCCCGGTCGTTGCACTGAATGTTTGTTAGCGAAAGAAAAAGAAAGTGTAGGTGTTGGAAGCATACGGATACGCAGCACACCCTGGAACCCCCCCTACACCGGGTTTATTTGTAGGCATTACGGTGGTCAAGGCCATTGTTGTTACTCCTTCAAACTGGCAAGTATAGGCCGTCAAGGAATCCTTGCCAACAGTAGTTCCAATACCGGCCGTCATACCGTCATTGCATGTGCAATATCTCGTCGCAGGCAATGTAGTCCCCGAATGCGTTGTCGCAGGTGCAGAGACTGGAGAACAAGAGGTAATTGTCGACGACAGGCCAGGCTTGCTGGTAGACTTTCTAGTAGACGTGCTGGCAGATATGCTTGATGCGCGAGATTTGCAAGCCTGTACATTTGTTTCATCCCTACGTACAGGGTGAGCGCAGCTACCGCCGATTTCCCCATTCCATATAACCCTCACCGATCCGTGTCTTGGATAGGCCAATCTCATGATAAGTATTCTGAGATTACCAGCAATTTTCCCTTGCTCCTGTAACTCAGCTCGATATTTTTCCATTGATAGCAAAAGGGCAGCAAGGCCACCAACTGCGGCTGTGGCTGTTGAAAATGGCCGGTTTAGCTTTCATTTTAGATCCAATTTGAAAATGTTGAAATCATACCTTGTGATGTCCCTGACCGAAATACTGTTTCATCCGGGGTACCGGAATCGCCTGAACAGGGTACATTAACGCCAGATGCGAACACAGACACCTCAGGTCCGGTTTGAGAAAAGGCTGCAATACGCCCTTCGTTGTCTGTAGCTCCTACAACAATAATACCGTCTACACCATCACTCATACACGCTGGATAATGCTGTATGGGGCTTTGATTCTGATGACAAAATACTTAGCAGAATATCCAAACGTTCGGGAAAAAAAGAAAAGAAAAAAATATTACTTACCCACCCATCATTGCCAGCAGAACATATTATGGGAACGTTGTTATGCCTGGCGATTCCTACAAACAAAAGTCGAAGGGTTTTAATAATCCAGAGAGGTCTTTTCTTCAGGAAAGCTTGGAAATGTAAGCCTTTGTCTTGAAGCGGAAATAGAAAACTTTACCTCCTCCAGAATAGTTGACAACTGCTTTCCCTTGAAGATTATTGTTCTCAATGTCTTGCTTAACGGCACTCCACACGCTTATCACCTCGAAATCTTGCATTTCTTTGTCAAACTCCCCGGAGAACGTCTTGACTATTACTACATCCACCTTCTTAGCAACACCATATCGTGGCCCTGCTATTTTGGAAAGAATGCAAGTTCCGTGGCCAGTTTCATCAGACTCTTTGTTAGGCCAAGCGCCTGGAATATTAGGGTTTGCACGGAACAGCCAACGTATATTGCCTACCACTCCCCGGTATTCGGAAAGAAAGGTATTAGCACCAGAATCGACTACGTAGACAGTTATACCCTCGCCTGCAGCAGAATTATATCTGTAATCATCAATCAGATTAATCATAGGCACGTTTCTCGGCTGTGATACGACTCTCAGTGAGGTATCTGCGTTGACTTGGGAAACAAGGTAACTTTCGTCGTTTCTTTTATAAATATCAGTCCTTTTGTTTTTCCGAGATAGCAAAGGACCAGCTGTGCTGTTTTGAGAGAACCATTCTATTCTTATATTACCACCAGGTCCAATATCAGCAACCTGTCAAATATCAATGTTAGATAGCTTGCAAACAATAATCTTGGGGCTCATTCCATACCGCAGAGCTTTTGTTAAATTCTTCAACCTGGGTAGAATTTAAAGGAGCAGCCCACATAAGAATCCCAAGAGAAGAATTACTACTACCGGCCGTGTACACGTTGCTTGCTCCAACCTGTTCTTTAAGCTCTTGGTCGAATTTTTCTATAATGGGGTTGTCCTTTTGGTCCAGGTCTCTATATATTAGGAGCAGTTTGCTTAAGCTTGATGAAGTTATTGTCCCTGATACTATGGTGGTCATAGTTGGTGCTATAGCCTCACAGGCACTTGTTGTTACACAAGAAGTGGCGGTATTAGTGAACACTATTGAGCCTGAACTACTCGAACCTGACATGGTGGGGAAATATGAGGTTGAGAGAGAAATGGTCTCTGTACATATGGGTACAGCTGTCTGAGTACATGATGCATCTCCTGAGATAGTAGTAGTCTGGGTTGTTGGTTTTGCGGAGCATGCAGTCGTAGTATCACATTTGGTTTTTGTTTTCGTCAGCAGTGTTGAACCTGAGCCAGAAGGGAAATGTGAAGTTGACAGATAAACAGTCACTGTACACACGGGTGCTGTCGTCTTAGTACATGACGACTCAGGCTCCGATGCATTAGTGGTCTGGGTGGAGTGATCAGATTGCTTTGCCGAAGATTGCTTGTTGTTGTCGTCGGTTTCTCTTATATCCTTCCCAATCTCATCAATAGCGTCAGTCAAATCGCCAAATTCCTTAATATCTGGATGAACACCCTTGACAACATGATCTATGTTGTCCAAAACCTGGTCCGCGCAAGTAACAAGCTTCCCAATATTCCCCGCCAAACCTGAAATGCTAGATAGCAAACTACGTTTGCGCTTGTTACCAGAGCATTGAACACCCTTAACGTCGGGCTGGTCAGGTAGTTTATCGAGGTAATCTTTGATTTCATCCTTGGTGGTTTTGATCTTATTCAGATAATCTGTCTTGGTGTTTCTGTTGTCTAGAGCATGGTCGCCATCCTTGACAAGTCCACCAAAGATTACTGGGAAGTTGGTAGCACCTGGACCTGAAGACGTGGTCTTCGAGGGATGGCCGGAGGACTCTGCTAAAAAAGTCGCCGAGGAGCCACCATGCGTGGTACCAGTTGTTTGTGTAGTAGGTGCAGAAGTTGGATTAGTTGGTCCAGAGGAACCACCATGTGCGATATCCGTCATTTTTGAATTCGGCGTAGAAGTTGGGTTTGATGTTTCTGGATTCGGTGTAGAGTTTGCATGTGTGGTTCCCGACGAGCCCCCTCGTGCGGTATTCGTCGTTTGTATTGTAGAACCCCGATTTGGCTTTGGTGATGTCGGTAAGCTCCCAGGACTGGATGGCTTTGCACTGGACCCAGTGGTATGTGTCATTTCCCCGGGGTTGGAGCTGTGAGGTAACGTATCCACGGATTGGTTATGCTTTGGGGGGTGAGAGGTTAAGGTTGGACTCGGCGATCCATGATTTCTGTCTGTTGCCAGTTTTACAGAAGTATATCCTCCTGTCTGGGTTGAGCTATGACCTGGTGGTATGGGGAAGGAAGTCAAGAGGCTGGTCGAGTTCCCCCTAAGAGTAGTTGAATTTTCGGTTGAATTTCTTCCTCCAAAGGTCGAATTTCCATGTTCTCTTAACCTGAGAGGATTATGGTACACGCTAATCGGGGGTTCCTTGGAGATTGTATGTGTCTGTCTGTCAAAATATCTGAACCTATGAAGGGAAGCTTCAGAAGGTTGGAAGCAAAACACAGCAAGGAGCAGGAAAATATACAATGGATAGATATGCTCGCCATTTTATTACCCCAGGTCAGTAAAAATGGCAATTAACAAGCCAGTATGTATGTGGACATCCAGGAATGCAGATATAAAAGTTGAATACATGTAAAAAGTCTACAGTATAATAAACAATATATACGTACCAAATTACAGACCAACGCATTCATGATGCCCAGAAATTGCAAGATGTAGAAGGCGGTTCGGTAATTAAATGGCATAGTTACTCTTTTCAAGACTCCATCTTTGTTTTCGAGTCTGTGTACAGACATCGGCCCGGTGGCGGACAAAGAGAAATAACATAATACCCGAGATGAAACATGTGGCTTACATACGGTGGGTTTTCAGAACTTGAGGATCTTGATGGGATACTCTATCATAATGCAAAAGGGTGGTACTAGTACCGCCATTTATATTTAGGTACTTTAGTGATTATAAGTTATTAAAAATTATTATATTTTATATTTTATATATATTCTTTATATTTACTATTAATATAATTTCTAGTATTATAAGATTATCTAATAGTCAATAAATATTTTTATATAAATCTTAATATTAGATAATTATCTACTAGATATATCAATAGATTATTAAATATAGTACGCAAAAGTTCACATCGCAGGGACTTCCCTGCTTTTTTGATTCCAATACTTTGAGCCCTTTTTGCCAACTTACACTTGATTCGCTTATCACCACCTGCCACTGCAACTATCCCCTCCAGAAAGACTAGAGTATACCTGACGCATAGCTGGCCTTTCATGTCAGTCGACACATTAAGCGGATTTGATCTGCATCTTTCATCCGTAGAAGAAGCTGCATATCAACATTTCTCGTTGTAGCTAGAACTCTTGCGCGCGTCTCCTGGGAGTTTCTCCTGAATTTGGGATAGCATACACGCGATGACAGCGTAGAAGGCTCGCCATCACTGCTACGAATTCGACCTGCGAGAACTTGCTCCTAGGGCAGTTCTGGGGGCCTGCTGATCATGGGAAATAAGTACACCGTAGCGGGGCGATAACCTGTTCATTCCATTTAAAGTCGCCGCTGGATCTGTCTTAATCCACCGTGAAGGTTTCCAGGTCATAGGGTTTTCCTAATACTGAGGGTGAATGTACATAGTGAGAAGACTTGGATGGACCCCGATGTTTGAAGGAATTATGATATTTCTATCCCCCACTTCTAGTAGTTGCGGCTCGTTGCTGGCCCACTTCAGTAAGGATAGGATAGGAGGAAAGAGGCGAAGGGTTTCGAGCTGTAAAAACCAGTCAGTATATCACGTATAAACATAAGAAGAGGTTAGCTAGACACACCATGACAGATCTACAGCGACTGAGCCTGGGGAAAATATCGGCGTATTGACCTTTGATGTCATCGCCAAGAGCATGTAGCTCCCGGGCCACCCAGTCTTGAACCTCTGGATATACTGCCAAAAGTAGCAACCTGAAACTTAGGGTATTAGCCGTCGTATCATGGCCAGCAAAGTTTATGACGAAAATATTTCCGAAAATTTCCTCAATGGTAAGCCCTTTAAGCGGTAGGGGTTTCAAATCTATTTTGCTCTGAATGGCCTCATTTTGCTGCAGATCCATAGCACGCACAAATGACGTCATTAAACCCTAAGAGTGAAAGCGAGTTGGTAGAGAGAATGGACTGGGAAGGGGGGTTGGCCCTGGGAAAGATGTTCGGTGAAAGACGAAGGTCCCATCCGCGCTGGGTGGGGGAGGACAATCAACTCTAAAGGAACTCCGCACGCCGGTTTAATGAACAATTAATCTAATACTAGTTCGTACAATATTACCCCTTAGGGTCACAGTGGAAACAAAGAAACTGTAGCTGTCTTGTATGTACCGGGGAGTATACATATTTAATTATAAATCGGCTATTATGCAAAAAGATAGATCTATAGCTATATCCTGATACAACAGTATTATAGTACTAGGTCAACCTTTGTATCTACGGAATTGGGGACATCGGACTGTCATCACTAATGAAGTGGAATCGATAAGGTCTGTCTCGGTCTTCTATTAGGGCATTAGTTCTAAGTAGATACTGGTTTAACAAATACTTTACTACTACTCACACTGGCCTATTCTACAGAGCAGTCATATCTTCCACTATAATATCAAAATTAGATACATTACGGTTTTATATTATATATCAATAATATAACAGTAATAAAATTGTTTTCTAATTAAATCCAGTTGTCTGACCATTACCAAGCCTGTCAATGTTGCCGCGACGTTGCCGAGCGGTTATCCCGTTCCCCAAAAACCGGTATTGACTTATTTAGATCTTATTATTATAATACTATACTCCTAGTTTATCTACAGTCTCATAAGCCTACCCTAACCTATTTAATTATCTTTCTATTTAGGCTACCGCCCATCCGCTATCCATGTGTGGATACATAATTTTCCGATATCTCTTCACCCCATACATCCACATCACCAGAGAATACGGATCCCATACGATAAATATCGTCCCACCCCGCACACAACCAATATCCCAATTCTGGCTGGGCAGTAGCATCACCAAGCCCTTTCCAAATTCGATTCCCGGATTGTTCGTCAAACTTGGCAATCACTTCTCCCGGATTTTGTTTCAACCGCCGTCGCCAAATACTCTGCCACCCCCCCAGCTGGATAGCAATGTTAACATCCCTCCCCGGCCCCAAAGCCCGTACCATCTCGTCAATCGGACTCAGGATAACCCTCTCAACCTCGCCCACAGGATCTTCAAAGATCTTCGGCTCCGGTGGTGCGATATGACTCTGCAAGGAGATATATAGGTGATGAAGATTAGGAAAGGTTTCTAGGACTATGCGGCATAATTCGTGAAGTGTTGAATCAGCCCCGGACAGTGGTTCGGGGGATGCCGTGACGGCCCTCTCCCAGAGTATACCGACCAGGTTATTTTTCTCGCTGTAGTATTTCTGACGGGGCTTCTTTAGATCCCAGATCAGGACTAGAGAGGAGATTCTGGCTAGCCTTTGGAGAGGGAGCAACCGAGACAAGTTCTGTTGGAGCTCTAGGCCGGAGAAGTGGAATTTATTTGTTGTGAATAGAATTTCTATTCCATCTTGATATCTATATCAATATTAGTAAACCAATACTAATCATATCAGGGAATATGTGGATTTACGCCATACGACAAGCAAGCAACCATCCCATCACCCCGATAGAGCAGCCCGCAGGCACAGGGGGTCCCGTATATCCACGCGAATACAACGGTGTCGGCACACAGTGATCATCAAACGGGGGGCGTACATTCTGATGCGCAACAAAGGCATCGGACAGCTTCGTCCAGCGGTGGCACTCGCAGCTAAACCATCGCCAGGTGGATTGTTGAACGTGATCAGGGCGCAATGTATTATCTGTTTGAGCCTGGGGCGGGTACAGCGGACCATACCTCAGATCCACATGGAGGGTGCGCTGGCCAAATGCAAACACCAGAATCTCTTGTCTGATTTCCAGCGGGAGTCGTCCGAAGAGCCCGTAGTTGTTGCGGTGATACTGTTGGCAGGCTTCTGTTAGTGGCGGTATAGCCGGGGTGTTGAGAAATGGGAGTGGAGGGGGTGCCTCCTCAGGTTCATCCACGGTCACTTTTGGATGGATGATCTTCTTTGTCCATTTTTTGATCGATTTCATTGTCTTTGGGTATTAGAGATTAACCCCTGGTATATATACCATAATTTAAACCGTGATCTGCAGTGTTTATGGGCATTACACCCACTAGCGAAAGTTTCGGCCCAAAAACCCCTCACGCGCGCGCGACGCGTTTCAACCCATAACTTTACACAATGCCACCATGTTAGAGTGTCACTATGGTTCGGTTATGGTTCTTGATTAGCTGAACCAGTCTAGTTCGATTTCTAGACCTTTAAACTGAATGGTTTTTTACTTTATTTAGTTTAGTTTAGTTTAGTTATTATAAATAAGATCAAACTATATAATTTCTATATATCATTATTATAGAAAAATTATATAAAGAATTAGAATTGTTAAATCTCTTTATATAACTTTATATAAGTAGTATAATATTAAAGTCTTAGACTTTAATTATTTTATTTCTGTAATGCAATAGACATACGTCAGAATGAATGGGAGAAGAAAGATGCTTTGTTCAGTAACTATCTCGCTATATACATAAGAGGACAGATTATTATTGTGGTGGAAGATATGACTGTGAGGATTATTCTCAGAGAGCAGGCAAACGTTCAGAATAATAGTATATGTATGGTCCTATACAGTACTAAACTGATTGCTGAGTCTTTATATGATTTCCAGAAGGTGCTATGGTATATATGGCCTCAGGTAGTAGTGGCTTGGCGAAGGATTGCAACCCTGTGAGGCTGGTGCATCCGCAGCAGCGCCGCAGTGTGGCGTGAGGTGGATGTGTCAGCCTCACAATGACCGCCCCATGGAATGGGCCAGTGTGAGCAGCGGCAGGATGTTTGTCGAACTGGCACTTACTTGTAGCAGACAGGGCACATATGAAACCTCAGGCAGTTATTGCAATTCTAATTCAATTCACTATCTTAATCTCTGACTTGCTCGCGCGTGAGTACATAAAAAGAATCCCAAAGTTCCCGGCGGCCGGGGAAACCACCTTTCCGAGGGTCCAATGCAGTGGTTTCCCACTGCACTACTAAATTTGAGATCTATTAAGACAGTAATTACTCAAAACACGCATGATAGGGACATTTTATGACTTCCAAAACTATGATCGCACCTTACCCGGGGCAGTATGATGATTTAGAGGCTCACTATACTCCGTATGTTCTCTGCAACTACAGTCACTCGGATACTTCCATTTTCTTTTCCATGCCCTACCTTGCATTGGCTTAGTACATATGCGGTTAGATTGTAATGGATTCACCCGAGGGCCAGTCAACCAGTCCCTTGGTAAGAGCTTTAACAGAATGGTCGAAAGGGACCTCTTAGCTATTGAGTCATTGACATCCTAGGCCGTTTCGTGGCAAGGTCGGGAAAAGAAAATTCAGCTCATGGCCGTCCAAAAAAGAGGCGTCAAATTGCTGATTCGAACTTCCACACTCAGGCGATGAACAAAGCGTCTAGCGCTGCCGATCTTTTTGAGGGGTTGGGTCCTAGTCCCGTGTAGGATTCAGCGTAAATACTAAATAGCTTTAATACGAGGGTCAAGGTTTGGCGCTACCGCGCTTCCGAGGGCCCCGACCGTATGGTAACGAATTCATTCATTATTTGTTGGTCGAGCGTTGATAGGTTGGAAAACTAGGTTTCAAACAAGTCCATCCGTCCCGCGGTTAGAGTCAGGTTAGAGTCAGGAGGCCTGACGCCCCAACAATGCATTATTACTTAACCCACCAGTCCTTCTGCATCTTCTCTCTATCATGCTTTCCCAAAGTCTCCCCGCGTCAGTAATAAGAATCTATCGCTTGCAGGACTCCAAGTATTTGTGGTGTGGATCCTATTCCTCTATGCGCGGCAAATGAACAAATCCGTTACCCTAAGGACACCTGTTCAGCAATGAAGTGTCTAGCAATTTTTGCGGGAATAATGATCGCGAGCGACTATGTCTCCGCTCAGCGCCAACCTCCATATCCTCCATATCCTCCATATCCTCAATATTCTCCATATCCGCAATGCGCGGTATGCAATCTACCCCAACTCGGAGAACCGGCACTAACCGGGATCTAGGACAACTGCACAGTCACAACGGCATCACAATTCAATTGTTCTCTAACCGATGTCACCTGCAGCTGCTCGAGCCAATTTCTCGACGTTCTCTTTCCATGCATCGATACGGAATGTACTGTGTTGGATAGCTTGACTGCCAAAAATGTTACCGCCAATGCGAGGTGTCATCAGCCAGACCCCGATGATGGGAAGATTTTGGTCATCATTGTGCCGATGTGTGGCGCTATTGCGACATTGGTTCTGGGGGTGAGAATAGCTACGGCCTTTCTGCGGCGGTCCCGGTTAACTGTCGAGGATTATTTGATCATGGCCTCATGGGTAAGCTTCTTTTATCTGACGCAGTCATATATAATCCTCAGAAAAGGTAACTTGATTGGCATTTACAGTTGATAGTTGTCAGCCATGTTGCCTTTTCAGTTGAAAGTAAGTACTCGCTTGATTCAAGGAGTTACCCACAGTAAACAGATCCGTTGATACGAACACACAGTGTACAAGACCGGGGTGGGTCGAAAAATATGGAGTATTCCTCTAGAGAACACCTACTTTAACATGAAGGTCAGTAACAGTTTCCTCTCCGAATCCATCCTTTCCGCTTATTCATAGGTGCTAATCCGCTGTTTTGGATGTGCAGCTGTTTTTCTTTGCAGACATTGGGTATCTTACTGGTATTTCCTTGACGAAAATATCCATACTTCTATTTTATCTTCGGGTATTCCCCAACATGCTCGTCACCTTGTATGCCTTCATTGGTGTGATATCATGCTATAATGTGTCGTTTGTCGTGGCCCTTCTGGCGTCACATATCCCAGTTAGCGGCGTGTGGACGGCTTGGGACGGCAAATTCACTGGCCGCCATATTAATGTCGATCTCATGTGGTATGTGGCTGCCAGCCTGAATCTCGCTTTGGATCTGGGAATCATACTTCTACCAATCTGGCAATTGCGGCACTTGCGTATGAGCTTTAGCAAAAAGGTGCGGGCTAGCTTGATGTTTCTAGGCGGAACTTTGTACGTATAGACATCTCTATGGCTGGTGCGCACGTCCTAACCAACTACCCAGTGTCATTATTACCTCCGCTATCCGCATGCCCAACCTCCGCGATTCTTCTGCACCGATCAACCTCATGCGTGTGGACTCGGTCATTGCTCTCGGTTGGTGGAGCACTGTTGAGGTCACGGCTAGCATTCTAGTGGCGTCGATGCCCAGCATACGCCTCTTTGTCTTGTACTTCTTTCCGCGAGCCGAATCCGAGGCCAGCGGCGGTGGTGGCTTTTCAGGCAGCCCGAATCGGGACATTCACTGGCGCAAACCACCTACAAGAAGTAATATCCCCAAATGTAAGCGGAGGGGGTTGAACGTTCTGGGGACGGATTATGCCCTAGAAAGTTCATCGACACAAGATTTAGTTGATATAGTGACGTTGAGTCAGCCCAAGGGGTTTCATGAGTAACTTTCTCGTTGTGACCTTGTCTTTCGAGGTGAATTGAGAATGTTGAGCTTTCATCGTTAATTTGGAATTTCATGTGCCCCGTAAAGTTTGTCAGCTCCGGTGGTGCGATATTCTATTAGGCGATTTACAGGATATACGTGAGTGTGGCTGTCGCATCTTCGTGGTGTACCGGAAGATCTAGTGGGAGAGCCCCTTGATTGAGCGAGCATGGGAATTCTTGTGAGGCACGACTTCATAGTCATATCGCAAGTACACGTTGCTATTGTCCTATCCAGCACTTCGCAGCAATTGCTGAAGAAAGATCAGACTATCTTCCAGGGCGAGGGCTATCTCCTGATAAAAGAATCCAAGGGAGTTCGACTGAATAAAATTAATAACCGGGTCAAGATATACATCAAAGTGATCAACAATTACTGAGCGAAACCGAACTTATACTTAGTAAGGATTATAGTCAATCTTAGTGATATTAACACTAATAGCGTTTCCTGCTATCTTTGTAGTGATAGATCCAACAATACCAGCGTTTATATTTAATCTGATCAGCCATCCAACTCTGACTGGAGCAGCAGCAATAATAGTTAATACTATAATAACTATGGCAACTCCTCTAACTACAGAAGAGATAATGATCTTGTCCTACTACCTTCTTTACTGGACATCTGGCATTTGAGTAGAAACAACTGGATTAGCTATAATAGATATAGACTGAGACATTATATCGAGTTATTAAGAGGTTATAAATATTATAAGAAAGATTAACAATTAATTTCTTTAAATTATTTCGGTTAAAATCTACTTTTTTCATAGATCTATAGATCTCTCTTTGTACAGCATAAAAAATATATTAGAAAATAGAAAAGCCACAGTGGATAGAAACCCTTTTATACCCATTGATTCTCCCCATCATTCTGTGATTGGTAATTATTTTTATAAGAGGTATGCTGTCTCTGATAGAATTGTATCGTCATCAAATAGTGCCCTGCGAGCAAAACTGGCCTGCATCGAACACAGTCAAAGCAGGTTGCGCTAACCTTAAATATAAGTAGCTGCAGGTAGAAGCGAACAAATATATACTGCATCACTTTGATTAGAACTGTAGACAGATAGCTGATAACTAGATCCTCGATCTTACACTACATAGTGCCACTATCAGCACCTCCACGCCTGTTGACCATAGCTTCCCCGTTCTTGATCATAATCCATATATATCCCTCGCCCAACTTTACTAGATAGTCAATGTATAGCTGACAAGGTGATATTAATAAACATATACGGTAATGCATATAAATGGCCTCGACAGTCCTAGCGCATCGATCCAGCCCCGATAGCGAATTCTTTAGACCGGTCATATGACTCTCAACCAAAAATATTCCAAAGAGGCCTTCACGCCAACGACATATCACCTAAAAAGCATAGCGACACCACTAGAATCTGCCCCGCTGACCTCAGATTACTTGGAAATGGCAAACAGGATGCTTATCTCAACCTTGATTATAATAATCTCCTCTTTGTCCATCTGGATGGCAAACCTGTCGACGGTCAGACATACAACATTATCCACAAAGACAACGAAAGCACTCCAAAATGCGTATCGTATTTAACGAGAAGGGCAATGTTGTGGATATGTATATATAGACGACCCAGATGCTGGCATGTAGACTAGAAGGCGTATAAAAGTTCCAATTCGGACAAGGTGACAGTTGATCCCACCACCGTCACTGTCACAACGGGCGTTCTGGCGGGCAGCACGTCCTGACTCACGTTCCCTGCGAGTACGACTGGGCGCCAGACGAGATTGGGAAACGCAGTGAGCGTAGTGACACCCATGCCGTTTACGTGCCGTTATTAACTGCATTAAACATATCAATAGGATTTTCTTTCTTGTAGATTGCTTGATGCCTTCCATCTTGACAAACCCTTAGCTTAGCTGAAAAGATAGAAAAGGAAATTGAAGGATTAAGACTAAATTTATATATAAATCACCATCAATTAGGAAATAGTAGTTGTTCGAGAGCGTATCCTCGTGACTAGTTTTTTATGAAATTGCATCTGCTTCTCAGGAAGTCTTCAGATGACTACCTAGCACCTCCATCCCCGCGGAATAGAGCGCAGAAATCATATCAGATTGAAGGCGGGAGGGATGGCTCTGAGATATCTACCATGTTGGAAGGATATAATAATCCCTTCAACGATCCGACTCAGCATCTCTGAAAGTATCAATAGTACCTTTTACCCCTTCCGGCGCAATAGACTATACACCTTCTTCAATCGGGTTACGCCAACAATCCAACAAACGCTCCAGCCGCAGAGGGCGGTAGTAGTTACCACCAAAAGGCTTGAATCCATGCTGAAAGAGGTCTGCAAAGCTTCCCCTATCAGCAAGCTCCCCATCGCTTCTTCGTGCGCCTACGCTCCTACCATCATTGAGGGTGAACGGAAGCAAAAGCCGAAACCCGTCCTCGGCCGTGTCAAGACCGTTTCTCTCCACCGCCTCGGTATACAGGCCTGCAGAGACGCGAGACGGTGTAATCGTATCAATGGATATTGAAAAGAAGCCCCTCAATAAAAATGGACTTGTTGTTCTCGTGAACTGGACAGGACGTTGGTCTCCGCCTTCGGCAGGGAAAAGGCGCACCGGCGGTGCAGTGTGTTGAGAGCGAAGCCTACATGCATGATACTACAATAACGCTAAACTATGAAAGGAAAGGTGGGCTGTTAAGGACAGAAGAAGGACCAAACCAACAATGGCAGGCTTACAAGATTGTGGGTTAGTCAAGGGTAGAGTGCATCCCCTATAGGACATAGACAATATGCATGTGATAGACATAGAATTACACTAGTTAGCACAAGCTGCTATGCAGGATATGCTAGTACAATGCACATGCTAACAACTCTATGAAATGTGGCATAGTGTCGTCCCAATATACTACTAAGCTTATTGTTTATAGCTCAATCACTATATAATAAGCATTTCCTTCTATACTATTTACTAGCTTATTCCTACGCCCTTAAACTAGACGCAGGCTCAAGCCTTTCAACCCGTAACAGTAGCATTCTCATCCCGCTGTAAGAGATAAGGTACATAGTATATTTTATTTCAAAGCTTGAGATATCTGATCTATGCCTCACCCTGTGAAGGGAGAATATACTGACGGCATGAAGAAATTCCTGGTTGTGGGGTTGGATTTTATCATGTTTCTGCGAAGATTCAGCCAAACTGAAATGGGGGAGTAGCGAAATTGACACTTCTCATTCACAAATCAAACCGACACACCTGACGAGTCATTACGATTAACACGCTCAGACTCGGCCAAACGGTCTCGGGGGAAACATAATGACTCATAGACATCATAGGACAAATTGACCTGCACTTTGCACATGTCTGCTTCTAATAAAAAAATTCATCAACTGTTTAAATACAATTATGACCATGACTTCGCATATATTACATGGTGCAACTGATTCGTGCCCATACTGCTTCCTGTAAGACCTCCACTGTTCGTTCACTATGTTCTCCCTACGTCGTTGTCTTAGGGACCTCTTTCAGATGAAAGTCATTTGGTGTTTTCCAATCAGGAACAGGATAGTACGATCCCTAATCAGATTAGCTATGCCAATAACAGGATGAAGTTTCGTATTAGCTGTGAGATAAAGGAGGACCAAATGCCCGTCTCATCCGTGTAGAATATCTTCATGCGACCGGTGTCTCGAAATCTAATACAAAGAAATACATTGGCGTCGCATCACTCATTTCATATGCTGTATTAATGAGAGTTTGCCCACGTTGATATCGTCTCTGTCGTTTTTGTTTCCGAGTCTTTGCGTGTGGAAGAGATTTCTTTGTCATTTTGATGGCTACTGTCCTCTCGATCGTCTTTATCGTTGCTGTAAAGTAAGGAGGAAACTGACGGGTGGACTTAAATCACCCTGTTGAATATCTCGGTGGCTGTGTGTGGCTGATGGTATAGGAAAGTGGGTCTGTGCATATGCATGTATATATAAACAGTCTATCTACCCCTCTTATAATTATAATGAACAACTTTTTGACATGCTACTCAACATTGAACATCTTCCAACATTAGAAGTTTTTAATATTGGAATTCAATATATGAAATAAAGTTCCACTGAAACCACATATTTGAGTCATCAATGTCGGGCTTTCATTTGCTCGTACAGTAGGTTGCATAATTAGCTTGACAGTCCAATAAACATTACTCTCAACTAACTAATGTGTTTCCCTAGATCGCCGGACACACGCCGTGAACGGACGAGTCCATAGGTTCGACTTCTAAGGTCTCTCCCTCGCAAGTTTATCGATATATAACTTTTATATTATTGTTCTGTAGGTACTTCTCCCCTAGGAAACCTTTCGCAACTATAATAAGCGCGTCTGTTAGTTATGCTATCGATCACTCTAGCGGTTTTCCTTTGCTTAATCGTAGCCGTGGGAATTTTTTCAAAGTTTGAAGAACTCAATTGCTAGTTCTGTAAGAAATAAATATCTCCAAGCCGTGAAGGCTACGCCGACCAAAAGTATCACTATATAGTAGAGTATAGAATAACCTTTAGGTTTTTACGCGCACCTTTACTTTATTACACTATAGACCTAGCTAAGACAAGAAATACTATATAACACAAACCCCCTACTCCCTAATTAGGTAGTGAATTAGAGGTAGTTACTACTATTCCCGTCTTACTACTACCCTTATGCCCTCTCTCCCTCTCCCTCTTCCATCAAAGCCTTCCAATCGGTCTCTTTCGGCCTCCAACCCAGCTCGAGCAGCTTGTCAGATCTCGTTCTTTCACCACAACCCCACATGATGGGGCCAAACAGATGGATTTCTCTTGCGGCATCAACCGACACGCTTTCTACCTCTCCAAAACCTAAGCGCTCACTGATAGCTTTGGCCCTTTCCATCATACTCAGGTCTCCGGTACGCACAAAGTAGTAGCCGTCCTGATTTACTCCTACTTGTCCGCATCTCTCACTCCCACTCTTCAGTGCCTGTTCCATCAGGAACACGACCGCATCTCCCAAATCACCAATGGAACACCACGACCATGTTGCGGTACCCTTGCCGATTACAAAGGCCCATCCACGGCTCTTAACCGCTGCATAATAAAACGCCGCATTGCTCTCCTTCTTCAGATGACCCTTGCCCCGGCCCCACAATTGACCAGGCGAGACCAGCATTGTGCCCACCCCTTTAGCAGTACTGTGAGCTACGATGGCTTGATCAGCACCAGCGTGCATCCGATCCTTAGGAACGTTCAGTATTGTATGCGCGTCCGTGATATCGCTCCAGGGACGGCTGCTCGCCCTAAGATTCCCAGTGATGGGATTCGAGAGGTCGATAAGACTACGCGGGCCGGTTAGACTGATGAGCCGTGGCATGGGCGATCCAGTGGTGGTACGGGATGCCAACCCATCTATCATCGCGCAAACGGCGGGGACATTGTCACCTCCAGCGTGGATGACGAAGTCGGCCTCCGCTGCCGTAGATATGAGGAGAGAAAGGGAGGAAAGTTCGCCGATGATGGGGGTGAGATTTGAATAGACCGATTGGAGTTCTTTAGCATCCCTTTCCTCACGGATCAAAGCTTTGACGCGAACACTAGGATGTGCCTTTAAGAGACAAGAGAGGATAGTGCCGCCGACGAATCCGGTTACACCAGTGAGAAAAACGCAGCGTGATGTGGGCGTTGTTGTAGGATCAGGCTCCAAACTCATCATCGCGAACGAATATTCAAGATAGGAACAGTGAACAGTTGACTGCTGTACAAACAAAGAAGTATTAAAGGGTTTTTATTCTATAGTTGTGGTGCTCTTTACTGCGGCTGATAGCACACGCTAAAGCAAAAGACGTCACGGGACCACGGGGCCAGGCTGTCACAGGACCGTGGAGTTAAGCTAAGATAGCTTTATTATTATAAAGCTATACTACTAAAGCTATAATCTTTATCTTTATATCTTCTTAGTTCTTACTATCTATCAATTCATGTTTAGTAGTATAGAGCTATAATAATATTATAATAAATAACTGTTTACCTTTAGAAATTCCTAGATCTTTTAGCATTTATAAGCTATTATAAATAAAGATTAATGTGACGTACCTTTTCCAAAGATATTTGATTCCTATCTAGGGGTGCGGTTAGGGTGGCCGCAGAGATGGGAAATCTCAGTTGTTATGGCGTGGAAGCAGGAAGATAAATAGAAAGCTTAGTTATAAAATTAACTAGGATAATAACTAACGTATTTCACGACCCCACTGTAGATACATCAATTGATCCTTTTTCCTGTGCCTATGCTCCTGCTTGTGAGCTTCTGACCTTCAATATACACTAACAGCTTCCTCAATCTAGGATGATTACACATATTTTGATCACCAAGTTATCCAGTAACGACTGTTCCTCCATATATCCTGCTCCGTCCTTCACTTAACCAGCGCAAGTACCGCCCAGTTCTGCCCACCACGGACCATGTCATCAGGGCTGAGCTGGCGATTGGCCTAACTGCTCCATGACTCGCCAGTGCGACCAACCGTCCCGCTGCAAGGCGGCCATTGGCCATGTATAATGCCTAGATCACTCATCATACCCCTTTACTGCGTCCAACCACTGTACTTCGAAGCTATTCCAGCCCACTGAAGAAGCCCTATGACCACCTTCTTCAGATAGACCGACTTGACGTTCTTCGTCACTGGAACAGTCCACTGACTCAAAGGGGAAAACGTCCCACCCTGCTTCACTGACTTTCCAGTATGGGCCGTCTCCGAATAGACCCACCGATTGAAGTTTGAGTCTAGTGTCGACACTCACGCATCCACTTGGCACACTGTTACCGAAGCTATCAACTTGTGGTCCAGAAAATGTTGCGTCCTCGGTGAAGGCGACACCCCTAGTATTAAAGTCAGCAAATTCAGATGGGCATGGAAAGGAGTCAACCCAAAGGCCTCTAGACTCCAGACTACTGAAGACATTTGGAGCTTGAGAGCACTAAACGGGTGTATAGTGCTGAAAGATCATACCAACGACCGCTAACCGCTTTGCCAACTGATGCGAAGGACAGGACTGCAAGAACAGCGAAACCAGAGTTAATTGAGAAACGCATAGTGGATACTAGCATAATAGATTCGAAATGAGCTCTTCTGCTGTTCAGCGAATATAGGTTTATTTGAAGTCTTAAGAGACCAATGTGTAAAGAGAGGTGAAGGCGGATAGCACCCTCATGTGAATACAGCCCGTAGTAACCTTTTATATACCTTCATAGTTTCTATTTATAGACATTGAAAAAATCCGATTTGTAATACTACGGGCTCAGCTTTTAGAAGGACGGTGCGAACATCCGGATTTCAGGATATCTGTCGGATAAGCTGGTATTCCAAATGAAGCGATCAATCAGACACTATTTTAAGCCCCCAAACTTACCGAATCAAGACTAAGGCTGATATTAGAAAATCTTATCCATATTCAGTAATCCTTTCAACATACGTACTTATTTATTAGGAGCTATTACTAGCCTATTATAATAATAAAATTATATTCGAGAAAAGATTACTAAATATAGATAAGATTTTCTTATATCCACTTTGAATAATAATCTCTAATAATGAAAACAGCTGTTTCCTATTATTCAAGATAAATATAAGAAAATCTTATCTATATTCAGTAATCCTTTCAACATATTTATTATTAGAAGCTATTATTAGCCTTTGATAATAATAAAATCAAATTTTAGAAAGAATTCCTGAATATAGATAAGATTTTCTTATACTGCAGTAGGGAAACTGTGAGGATATTATGTAGAGAGCAGGCAAGAGTTGGATTTGATAGTAAAGCTATGGTTCGCTAGGTAGTCAAACTGATTGCTGACCTTCGGCTAGACTGCGGCAACATCCTCAAGATCCATGGATATCCACATATCCTCTCCACAAATTGCGGATATGGTATGTCACCCAATATCCTCAATCCTCATTTTTGTGGATATGGTAGGCCACCTAATATCTTCTGGACATTTGAGGATATCCAGCGGATATCAAACAGGCCAAACATGCCCAGCCTCGTAACTTTTTTGAGCGTGCATTATTTATGCAATTCCTCTATTTTTTATGTAATCGAAGTATAATCATTAACTGGCCCCTTTATATATTCTGGAGCCGGCTAGTTACGGAGTTTGTGGATTTAGTTGTCATAATTTGATCATTTTCATGCTACATAGACTATCTCAAATCAATTTGAAATCTGTGAAGTGCCAGGCTCGGGAATGCCTGATCCGGCTTACAAAGGCCTGCATCTCCTCTGAGGGTTGAGTTGATATATCACAAATGATGTATCAGAAAGGATGCATCTACCCCTCATACTCGTGGAATATAACCTCATTAAGAGGTAGGGTCTTATTTAGATCAGGCTTATAAGCTTGAGAACTCTTCTCTCCGGATGAAGGGGCTCAAGCGGTTTATTCTATATTAATATAACCCATATTTATTTACTTTATATACTGCCTCGACTCCTAGTAAGAATCCTCTCAGAGCCCAGTAGGTTCTAACTCTCTCATATATAAGTCTTTCAGACACTAAATGCTTTACATTATAAACCACTTCCATGAGGATCTGAATCAACTTTGAGATAATAGTAACTATACAAGACATGACTTCTCTAATACCAGATAAACTAGGAACTATTTTAATTCCTAACCTAGGATTTGTATATAAAGAGAAAGAGGCTCAGGACTATATCAGTACTGAACCAGCGCAGAATATAACTTCTAAAGAATTACCTCCACAAACTGTTCTACAGATCAATATAATTATAGAGATACTATAGGCCCTTATACAAGAACTTAGAACCATTAGACCGTCGCATATAACTATCAATAAATGTTATAATACCAAGATTCCAGATTCTAAGCGCTTTGCTTTAAAATTAATTAAGGAATTTAAAGAATAAATTAAAAATATAGAAAATAATATCTTAAGTCATCTCCAATCCTATCTTAACGAAGTAAATAAAGTCTAATATACTGCTATTTAGCTTAATAAAGACCACTATATTTAATAGAGAGAAAAAAAAAATTTGATTAACTTGTAATCTTTTACTTTTAATAATTTCTAAACCTAGTTAAAGGACCAGATTAAATCTCTCTAGAACCAAGGAATCAACAGTGTTATAGCTTTATTAAGTTTAATACAGTCAAATAAACAAGATTCTAAGGCTTTTTATTCCAAATTCTTAATTCTCTATGAGAAAGTAAGAGAAGGAAATAATAAGCCTTTACTAGCTAAAAACCTTTTTAAATATTGAATTTTCCTGGCAAAGCTATTATTAAAAATCTATTTAGATATTACAAGAATAGATACTCTCCTAGCAAAGCTTCTAGACCTAATTACTACTGCTTAACAATTATATCAAATCGAGAAGCAAGAGCAGAAATTGGAAAGGAAAGCTAAAAATAAGAATAATAATCACTCCAGAGGCCAAGGTCCAACTTGGAACCAAGAAGGTTCTGACTTAAAGCTAACTCAGAAGCAAAAAAATAGATCAGACCACAATAACCAAGAAAAATCTTAGAAGAAGCAGAAATCCTTTTTAAAGAACAAAGACAAGTCAATAATGACCTACTATCATTATAATTATACTAGCTATTATGCCACTAAATGCAAAGCTACCAAAATTACTAAAAAAAATCTAATTTTATTTCTGAAGCTAAACGCTATCTATACAAAAAAAGAAAAGGAGACTAAGAAACAATTTAATAAAAAGTAAACCTAATAAGGATGTGAGGCCGTGAGACCTTCGGGACGCACCAGATGCCGCACCTCGCTACACTAGCCTCACAGAGGGTTGCCAAGCCACTAATGAAGCGGCATATATATACTGACCTTTGCACAGGGGTTGCCGAAGGTCAGTAATCAGTTTGACTACCTAGCGAACCATAGCTTTACTATTAAATCCAACTCTTGCCTGCTCTCTATATAATATCCTCATATTCTGATTGCTCTTTACTAGACTTCCGCATAACCCATTTTGGGTCGAAGGTCACGACCCAAAACCCAACCCGGTCTGGGTCTGGGTCGAAGCTTCATAACCCAGGCCCAACCCAGGCCCAGTCACTGGGGCCCCAGAAAACCCAGAAATAACCCATTTCGACCCAGTTCCGGCATAAATTATGGTATAATTATTTAAATTACACGCCGTCATTTTTCCCGTTTTGATGTTTACACTGAAATAGAACACTTTCTACCAGGAAATCAATGAAATCTTTAAGGAATTTCTTAAATATGAAAAGGGCATATCGAATTCACTGTTGCTTATCTTTTACAATGCCTCGTTCTACATGGAAAGGCCGTATCTACGGTGTGGTGGGAAAATGCGCATCTATCGTCGTACCGATGTAGTTATATATGTTAAACATATATTCACACATTATACATTTCTACATGAATCAAATAAATATTTCGGGGAATATTAGAATGTATTGAACTGTTTAAATGTTCTACTGTTGTCAGAATATCAAACCGTTCTATTGATAATTCCGACGCTTGTCAGAATACCTAGATATCTACATTTAAGTCGAAGGCTTCAACTTTGAAAGTAGGACGGGATGAATTTTTTTGGCTAGGCTTGGGGAAACTGGGGTGGGAATTGGGGTTTGACTGGGGTTTGACTGGGCCTTGACTGGGTTCTCTGGGTTGTCTCTGGGCTATTACTGGGTTATTACAGGGATAATGCATTAGGTCCACATAATATCAGTATACCAAACCAATGAATGAGAGGACAAGGATTCATTCCATCTGACATATCAATTAACTTGACTTTCTCATTTTTCTCATTTTTCTAATTGTAGTGCTTTTCCATCTCAGTATGTTATTCATATTTTCCCTTTACCTCTCCCCTTCGTGATGCTTACATATCTTTTGTCATGTCTCAAAGCCAGCTTTCCGACTTCACATCGTCACTTTATAGTGGAGATATTGATGATCTTCCATCTCTCTCAACGCAACAAATCACTCCATCCGCAAGTCATCATACAATTGATTCTGGCTTCCACCGGCCAGATGACCTCCTCGTTCCCCCTTCTTTGATACGTGTTGGACCTGATCGCCGGAATAGGTTTGTTCTCTACGACAAGATGTCACACAACGAGTTTATCGACTGGTGGTTACAGACGGACTATGGGCGGAAAAGAAAGATCAACTGGGATTCACATCGCCACACGGTGATCTGGAATAGCTACAACCAGGTTGCTGAGGGTGTAGATGGCACACCAAAGGTCATGTGCAAACGCTGTGGAAAGATTCTTGAGCATCCTTATTCCCTGAGTCTGAACAGTTCCGGCAAAGCGCAGTATCACGGCACATCAACAATCCAGAAACATCTGAAGACAGCTGGGTGCCTACGGTCGGAGAAGGGAAAGAAGGCAGAGATTACAAAGTTTCTCCAAAAAGAGGTATGTTTTAGACTGTGAAACGATACTTAGATACTAATCTATGGTATGTCTTCCTAGGGCGAAATCTCAGCAGATATACCCTTTTTACAAGAGGACTGGGAAGACGATATCTTGCAATTCCTGACTCTCAATCGGCTACCATTCCACCTCATCGAGCATCCATCATTTAAGCGGATTATCTACAAAGCGCGTTCTGCTCTTGTCGCTCCAGTGATCCCGTCTGCCGATACAATCCGTCGCCGATTAGGGAGCTTGGTCAAAGACCGGCAGCAGCGGGTTCTTCGTACGCTACCTGCTGGTTCAAAGATATCTATTGCGCTTGACTGTTGGACATCTCCATTCTCGCAGGCATTTATGGCGATCACTGGTTATTTTATCGACAGTGATTGGGTTTATCGTGAGGTGCTTCTTGGTTTTAAGCCACTTCACGGTACACATACGGGGTCTTACTTAAGTGGTGTTCTGATGGAAACCCTGGTAGAGAACAACATTGAAGATAGAGTGTTTGGGCTGACCACAGATAATGCATCAAACAATAAGGCATTAGCTGCGTCTCTCCAACAAGCTTTATCAGATGGTGTCATTATTACACGAATACCATGCCTTGCCCATGTTATCCAGCTCAGTCTTAATCAGCTTCTTGTTCGGATTAAGGCAGTTCCATCCAATGAATCCGCGGAGACAAAGTGGACAGAGAGTCAGTCCAGGCTGGTTCAAGAGAATGCGAAGCAATGTCAGATCTCTTCTACATTGAACAAAGTACGTTATCTTGCAATTTATATAAATGCAAGCCCCCAGCGCCGAGAGACATTCTACAATCTTCAGACAACAAACGTCAAGATTGTTCCCATCCAAGATGTGAAAACACGATGGAATTCTACATTTCTTATGCTTCGCCGGGCCAAACGGCTACGTGCTATCTTCTCTTTATTTTGTGCAGAGTATGACTGTGAGGAGATACTTAGCGAGCACGAGTGGCGCCAAATTGACTATCTTCTCTGTATCACTGAGCCGTTCTTCGATTATACAACCCAGTTATCAAAGACTCGAGACGTCACTGCCCACTATGTGTTACAAGAGACTTAAAGAACGATCTCATTCTGAACTCAACCGGCTACCATTTTCCATCAAAATCGAGGGCATATTTTAACGGAATATTCTACAAAGCGACTATCTATCGCTCTTGCGCTCCAGTACCCCGTCTTGCCGATACAATGTCGCCGATTAGGGAAAGCTCAAAGCCCTATCAGCGGGTCTTCTAGCTACTGCTGGTCAGATATCTAGGCTGACTGTGGAAATCTTATACAGCAGCATTATGGCGATTATCCCTGGTATTAAACTAGTACTGGGTTGGAAAGAGCATCCGCTTTGAAGCCACTTCCGGTACACATACGGGTCTTTAATACTGCTCGAGATGTGCGATGGGAAAAATGAAGACGAGACGATTGAGGATAGTTGGTCTGAAAAGGCACAGGAAGCAAATCTTGAAAAATTCTTCTCACAGGATGAGCTTGGCGGCGAAAGAAGAAAGAAATGGTCATTAGTTAAACACGGATACCAAAGGTTGATGTGGAGATATAGGACTAGTACGACTTCCTTTTGTTGAACCAATAGTCCAGGCTCACCCAATACCGCAACGTACAGGGTATCAGGCGGAAGAGAGCCGAAGATGATATATTTTTTCTCTTAAATTTAAAAAAGGCTTTTTATTTCTTGCAATTTTTTTTATAAATACTAAAAAATACACTACAAAATGCATAAGTTATGCAATTAGAACGTATATTTGTTATATGTCCAGTACTGGGTTCTAACCCAGACCCATTTCTTATGTTTGACCAAAAACCCAGGCTACGTGCATTCTTCTTCTTTTATTTTGGGTGCAGAGTATACTGGAAGAGATGTACTGGGAAGAGTGCTAGCAAATTCTATTATTTCTCTATCCATGAGCATTCCATTATAGAAACCCCAGTTCAAGAAACTAAACTGATATTTTAGAAAAGGATATGACATATAGATCAAAACCACAGCTAGAGAAAAAGGTGTAATGGAAAGAACAAATGCTGAAGCCATAAAAAAGCTAGACCAAAGCTTTATGAGTACTAGCCAAACCCGTAGCTATAGAAATATTCTATGCTAATAACGAATGCTTTGAAATGAATAAAAAGACCCTCTCTAGCGATTAGGAATAAAAAGTGAGATATCTATGAACTTTAAGCAATACATATACCAAGTGGAAAAGTAGTCAAAAGCCAGAATGATACAGTTCTACTGAGCTTCAAAACCTAAGTAAGATGTTTTGATGAAAGAACCAGAACCTATTACTTGAAAGACTTTAAAGCGCACCTATAGTGACTGTTTTATAATCCACTACTTGTATTGCTGTTTATGAGATCATAAATAAGACCTGGTTTGTTTCTGTTGCCCAACCTTAAGAGATAAATACAGTTTTAGAAAATATGAAGTTTTTTGGTAAAGGTATTGGCCTATAGATGGTGCAGAGTGGAAACTGAATCTGTAGATGTGCTATGTCTAGAATAAGAAGAAATTTAGGAGTTATAAGAGGTTTCTTTGTAAAAATATTCGATATAGAGGCACAGGAAAGAAAGCTTCTAAAAAAATTCTTCTAAGGAATGAGCTTGAAGCGGCAAAAAAAAAAGAAGAGAAAGCTTAAGGATTGGACAATCCAATTAGTGTGCAAGAAGACAGAGAAAAGCTAAAAAAATGGAAAGAAAAGAAATGAAATGGAGGAACTAGGCTAAGATACGTTTTTATTATCTGCTGCTAAAAAGAAAGGACCAGGTTAGGGTCATTAAAGAACTTTAAAAAGGGATATAGGGCGGATAAACTTAAAAAAAGAGGGAAATATGATATATTTTTTATATCATTAGAAAAATATGTAAATTACTAAAATAAAGGTTTGCCCTTTTTACCCTATAAATCTGTAAAAAAGGTATATAAAAATACAACTACAAAATGCATAAAGTATGGCATTTTAGAACTGGGTATATTTGTATGGTTGGTTAAAAATTGGGGGAATAGGATACTGGGTTAGTAAAGACTTTACTGGGTGACATGGTGAAGAATTTTGGTTGGGTCTGGTTGGTCTGGGGTGACTGGGGTCTGGGAAGACTACTCTTTACCTTTGGGAAGAGAGCTAGCAAGTTTCGGAATTATGATTACTACCAGGAGCACCCCTATTCCCACTAATACCACCAAATGTTCCGTACCAGCGGCAGAAATCTAACCCAGTATATTAGAAACACTGGATGGACATAGTAATAGAGAAGAACCGGCGATAGAACTAGAAAGAAATCACTCTACCAGTAAAGACCTGGACCTAGGGATGGTGCGGCCACCTTTAGAATAGGAACTAGAGGATATGTCAATGGAAGAACTTGAAGCCATAAAAACCCAGCTAGACCAAGAGCTTTATATCGCGAATCTGAAACAGCAGATCCTATAAACCTAAGTGTAGCTATATAGTGTATTAGTATATGAGAACTAAGACACCAGAATCCCTGATAGCAGCGCTTATACGAGCAACAAATGACCCTAGGGTAACTGATATGATTATTATTATATTTAAAAAGTAGTCTCTGAGGAGTTTTAAAATGCCAGGAGGTGTCGCCATGCTGTGTGGCCCTACAGTAGGAAATCTCTAACTGAACTTAAGACATTCATAGGATATGTAGAATCATGGTTCAGTAGATATCCAGAGTGTATAGCTTTGGTATATAACCTAATATTGCGTATGACCTGATTAAGTTGAATATCCCGGCTATCTGGACCATAGTGATCCAACAGTTGGTTATGTTTGTTGAATGGGATATCTATACTATAAATTTGCGTATACGCGCACCTGTGCCTAGCTATCTCCCTATTACCAGTACATGTATTAATCATATTAGTGGTCCTGAGTCTCTGAAAGATTAGATAGCTATCTATATAGATAAACAGATTTCAGCATAAGTAGTATTGATCTCCTGTCCTTATTTAATGTTTAGTCCCTTATTTCCTGTTAAAGCCAACTTGTAGTATTTTGCGATTATTCTTGAGATTGAAGTTTATGTTCAAGAGTGATTTTTTTTTGAGCTAGATGAAGCTACAGCCCCTAATTATATGTGCGAGATGTTAATCCAGAATATGGCAGATGTATTGGCGAGCATGTAAAGGTCCTGGATCTGAAAGATTATATAGCTTTTATCTATATACAGTAGAAACAGATTCCAGGCATAAGTAGGATTAGATATACGTCTTATTAATGTTAGTATAGGAATTTGCCCGCTATCTGTGAACCTTTAAAGATTAGATAGATATACAGTATAGCAAGGAACAGTATATGAAGTTTCTCATGGTAAAGGTTCTGTGGCCTATCCAAGATAAGTCGAGTAGTATTAGATATAGTACACCCTATTAGAGATGTATTAGGATAAAGCACCGTGCAATTTCTGCAGAAACTAGAAGATGCTATGTGGTAAAAGATATTGATGTTTTTTTAGTATACACAGCAGCCGCACGAGTAGACTAGTCCTCTGTATTGATTCACGCGACGACAGCGCATGGCATGGGAACGGTTGGTCAACGTGGTGCGGATTCCACCCACCCGCTAGGTGAGCAAGGGTAAGGTGATTACGTGATCCGGGGCCACGCGGGCACTGCTGTGGGAGGAGGAGGAGGAGGAGGAGGAGGAGGAGGAGGAGGAGGAGGAGGAGGAGGAGGAGGAGGAGAGGAGGAGGAGGAGGAGAGAGATACTATGTCGATTGATTCGTTGTCTGTGGACAGCAACGAACCTGATTTTTTCAATGATAGGAGTGACGGGATAGAGAAGACGATGGAGGAGACGGCCATAGGGAGAATGGTTGATGTGGATGCCATATTTGATATTGAGCGCCTCTCGGAGAATGAGGAGGAAGCCAGTAATATTACTGTGCTGCTATTGAGCCCTATAGAGCAGGTGTGTTTGGATTTTTGCATTAAATTATTGAACCAGCGCATTACCTGATGGGAGTCTAACAGTGTATTAATGTATGCTGTAGCCATATTGGGGGTTCATGAGGGCGGTTTCCGTACATCTAAGGATTATCTACCTATTTTATTGCGAATAATTAAGGTTATGCGGTTTATAGTGCTGGGAACTGTGAAGGTGAGGAGGAGGATATGGCCAAGTTGCCCAGTTCTATAGATTATATAGATTAGGACAGCGTATATAGTAGATCACCGCTACATTTGCTGAGATAGTGAAAAGCCCTTAGGCTAGTAAAAGCTATTGATGGGTGAGTTGTCCGAATATACGGGTAGAATAGGGACGAGTTATGTTATAAGAGTTATAGACTTTGAGGGGCTGATCTGAATGAGTGGGCACCCCTTTTATATAGTGGATATTGATGGATATAACAACCCCAGTAATAACTAGATATAATAAAGTTTTTTACAGAACATCTAAATGTAATGGCTTATAGAATCTTGACATAGATTGTTAAAACCTAGCTATGTGGTATCAATTTATCTAGGTTAATAGGTAAGGGTTGGCTGAAGGAATAGAGACTATGTCTTTCTATGAAGTATATGAAAGCTTGGTAGCTGGGTGTATGGTATATATCCAGCATAAGAACAGTTTTATAGGTGGGATCCATAATATATTTATCGAGGATAATATGGTGGTATTGATTATACAGTATCATAAGGATTACTAATTAAGTAGTGATATTAAGATTGGGAAGTACTGTTAGATATAGAGATGTCTGGAATAGATGAGCTTTGATTGCTAGATTATCTAACCAAAATACCTGAGTGTAGTGAACTGTACTACAATCAATGGAATTCTAAATAATTACAACATATATTATAGCGCGAGAGTATTATGGAATTATGTGGTCAATCATTGCACATTACATCATATCATGAGTTAAATCTAGGGTTAGTGTTATAGACTATAATCACAAACTTTTATAGACTATAAAGCTAGTAATTTGTAATTGGCCGATGCCACTAATTATTAAGCTAGGCATGATCTATACACAGCCAGTAGTATATACGTTAGAAAAGCCACAAGTGTTTAAGCAACCACCTAGCGGTCACTAGAGAATAGCGATATTTAGATAGTAATCATTAAAATAGGATAGGTTTTTCAGGTGTTTTAGTTAGAGTTTACATTGGACGCTAGTGGCCAGGATATATCGCGTGCGCGCCATGACAGATTGTCAGGGGTTCTGATATATTAGGGCATGGTTATATATAATTATATATTGTCTATACTACAGATTACTATTACTATTATAGATAGTATTAGTATTTATCACATTTACTAGGGTAATTCATTATTATTATTATATATAACATGTTTTTTGAGCAATTAGAGGAGTTTCTTATTGTGGTATGCCAGGAGTGTCGCCATGCTGTGTGGCCTAGCTAGATTGAAACGTATTTGCGTTACGCGCACTGTTATGTGTCTATTACCATATGTATCACATTGGCCGATGATGTTTGTATATAACCTAATATTGCGTATGACCTGATTAAGTTGAATATCCCGGCTATCTGGGCCATAGTGATCCAACAGTTGGTTATGTTTGTTGATGGATATCAATATTAATTGAGTTCTTATTTATGCTAATACATATGCACTACTATGCCTATCATACAGTAACATTAGATTAAGCATTATTAGTGGTCCTGGATCTGAAAGATTAGATAGCTTATCTATATAGAGTAGAAACAGATTCAGAAAAAAAAAAAAAAAAAAAAACAATAAAAAAAACAATAATATTTAGTATGTTTGTTAATTATAAGCAGTTTACGCTAATGGACTGGATTATATTAATAAGATACTATATCAATATATATTTTGCGATTATTCTTGAGATAGATGAAGCTATAGCCCCTAATAGTGATATGTGCGAGATGTTAATCCAGAATATGCAGATGTATTGGCGCAGCATGTAGAAGGCCATAGATAGCAACTTACAGCAGGTACAGCGGGTACATGATCGCTGAATCAGCTATATCAACAAGGCATGTTCGATCCATATTTAGATGGAGAGGTGGATAGATACCAGCAGCAACAGTGCAAGGAAAGAGTGTGAGTCTATTCCTTGTGGATATCGATAGTTAGCTGTCTATTGAGCTAGAAGCCCATGTTATTTAAATAGCTATAGCGCGGTTAGCTATAATTAGCCAGTTATTTATAATTCACCAGATTAGAGTATTTATGCGGTTGGAAGCTATTTGGATTGAGTAGTATTAGATATAGTACACCCTATTAGAGATGTATTAGGATAAAGAGTTAATTGTAAAGTAGGTGTAGCTGTGGTAAAAGATATTGATGTTTTTTTAGTATACACAGCAGCCGCACGAGTAGACTAGTCCTCTGTATTGATTCACGCGACGACAGCGCATGGCATGGGAATCAACGCGAAGATGGAAGGAACGGGTAGGTGAGCAAGGGTAAGGTGATTACGTGATCCGGGGCACGCGTGCACTGTGGGTGGAGAAGAGGAGGAAGAGGAGGAGGAGGAGGAGGAGGAGGAGAGAGGGAGGAGGAGGAGGAGGAGGAGGAGGAGGAGGAGGAGGAGAGAGATACTATGTCGATTGATTCGTTGTCTGTGGACAGCAACGAACCTGATTTTTTCAATGATAGGAGTGACGGGATAGAGAAGACGATGGAGGAGACGGCCATAGGGAGAATGGTTGATGTGGATGCCATAGGTTTGTGTGACGACGAGTCGATTCCTATCCTCTAAGAGTACTCTGCAACGAGAAAACCAAACATGCTGCTATTGAGCCCTATAGAGCAGGTGTGTTTGGATTTTTGCATTAAATTATTGAACCAGCGCATTACCTGATGGGAGTCTAACAGTGTATTAATGTATGCTGTAGCCATATTGGGGGTTCATGAGGGCGGTTTCCGTACATCTAAGGATTATCTACCTATTTTATTGCGAATAATTAAGGTAAAGCTTTTTCCAGTGTATCTGGGGTGTCTCAATAAATATACTTTTTTTAAACTACCCACTCATTCTGTCCATTCACCACTTGATAGGCCTGAGGAGGAGGATATGGCCAAGTTGCCCAGTTCTATAGATTATATAGATTAGGACAGCGTATATAGTAGATTCAACTCGAGGAGGGGGGAGGAGAGGCTACCCAGTTTTGCTAGCTATTATGACCTAACTATTATGGTAATAAAAGCTTTTCAGGTATCTGCAAAGGATGTTTACAGTAAATGATCTAGATAATAGATCAGTTTATGGTGCGCAGATTGCAAGGCCCTATATAATGGATATTGGATTTGCGTATATATGGGTTGAAGATCTATTATAATACAACTAGTGCTAACTAAATTATGTAGCTGATATCCTCTCTCAACCATAAATAGCGATAGTCTAATTAACTCTTAAGATAAAATTACTGCTGCGTAATCCATTATCAGTAACCAGTCTAATCAGTCATCCTGCGTATAGTTTATGGTATATGCAGTGGTCTAGAACATGCAGTGGATATTGATTAACAACATATTAAGATGCCTATCTAATACTATACTAGCTATTCTATAGGATTATTTATATAACAACCCCAGTAATAACTAGATATAATAAAGTTTTTTACAGAACATCTAAATGTAATGGCTTATAGATAGAAAACATTAGATATAGCATTAAATCTGTTAAAACCTAGCTATGTGGTATCAATTTATCTAGGTTAATAGGTAAGGGTTTTATCTGGCGTAATAGATAGTGTATCAAAACTAGATTACTGTATTTTTAGAAAAGTTGTTAGTAGCTATTCAGTTTATATAGAATTAACTGGTGTGGGTTCTTAAGTTATTGAATATCCAGCATAAGAACAGTTTTATAGGTGGGATCCATAATATATTTATCGAGGATAATATGGTGGTATTGATTATACAGTATCATAAGGATTACTAATTAAGTAGTGATATTAAGATTATCTATCAATATTTATTATATAAGATAGATAAGTTATTAGTATAGTATTTGTGATTGGTATAGCCATTCAAATAGATGGTCAATAGAAATATATATCAATAGAACCAGGTATCCAGCTATATTTAGACCATCCATCTATATCAAGCGAAATGGAATTCTAAATAATTACAACATATATTATAGCGCGAGAGTATTATGGAATTATGTGGTCAATCATTGCACATTACATCATATCATGAGGTTACAATTATTATCAGCTAGCGGTATTTACATAACAAATATCAATTTACAGCAGATGATGGAGATAACCTTAAGCTATAGATAAGGTGTAATTGTTGGCCGATGCCAACTAATTATTAAGCTAGGCATGATCTATACACAGCCAGTAGTATATACGTTTAGAAAAGCCACAAGTTGTTTAGCACCATAGCGTCCATGTGAGAATAATATTATAATAGTAATCAGGATTAGTATATATAGTTAGAGTTTACATCATACTAGCTACCATCCAACCTAGATATTAATCTATTTAGCGCGCCCCTAGCATCTAACACATCATGGTTCATAGATAAAACGTAGTGTAGCTAAAAGGAATAGTAGCAGCAGATACAGCGCATAGATGTTGACCAGATATTGCGCGACATAATAGGACTGGATGCCATATTTCGCGGACCACAGAAGCAGATTGTGCAGGCTATGATCTAAAGACAGAGCCTAGTCATCGGCGTAATGCCCACCAGTGGTAGTAAGAGTTTATTATTTATATTGTCAGTATAGATGGCCTATAGTAGTATAATGATTATTATTATTCTATTAATGTTATTATAAGATGATTTATAGTGTTAATATGTGGAATTAGATATTTAATATATTGTATAGAATAACTGGTAATCTGTTGATGATATATTGATTATGTTAATTATGTCTGAGTCCGCTGTATATGACGAAATATTTAGTATGTTTTTAAATTATAAGCAGTTTACCGGCTAATTGGACTGGATTATAATTAATAAATACTATATCATATTATATAACTAATATAATTTCTATAAGTTGATGATACAGTTAGGATAGTTAGTCCAGTACTATACCTCTATATTATTATTAATAGCGATAATGCCCTAAGAGGATGAGGAGTAATTGTGCTAGTAGATATATTTCTTTTCCAGTACTATACATTGGATCTGTACGCGTATCAATTATCATAATATTGTATATTAGATAGTCCACATTGCGCGGCCGCAGAAGCATGGCTGATGTAGTAACATAAGAGCAGCCATCATAGCGTGGATTAAACAGAAGATCCCGCGATATTCATCTAGCAAGGTAGTGATATACACCAACAGCTAGCACCAGACAGAGCAGGTTATAGAGACATTGGAATACAGTGCATACTATTCCTATATAATTGATTAAGCTAGGATGTTGAGCACATTCCAACAGATGCCTAGTAGCGTTATTGTAGCCACCAGTACATTAAGCATAGACATTGATATCCCCAACATCTAGTATATAATCCACGTTAGGCATCCCTGATTATTGTTAGATTATGCCTAGGAGAGTGGGTATGCCGGGCAAGATAGGCAGGGCAGCACAGCAGTAATGGTTTTGGACAGTAGTGATGGTAGATAAAAAAACCTAGTAACCAATCAAGATACAGGATCATTGCGGGCATTAAAGCAGGTACAGCGGTACATTGATCAGCTATATCAACAAGGCATGTTCGATCCATATTTAGATGGAGAGGTGGATAGATACCAGCAGCAACAGTGCAAGGAAAGTGAAGCGGCGTATAATGAATATTATGCAGTAACTATACTGGTTAAGACACAGGCCACATCACTAACCATACAGAATAAGACCCCAGCCATATTACCAACTAGATAGGTTCAGATCCAGACCAGATCACCAGTCCCAGCATCAGCACAGTCCCTAAAACAAAAGTTAAGCAAGGCATTCACTATAGTAACAATACTATATACCTAACAAAGAGAATACAACAAGCTATAGGAGCAATTACAATCACACATCAA
This sequence comes from Talaromyces rugulosus, assembly GCF_013368755.1. Taxonomy (NCBI): domain Eukaryota; kingdom Fungi; phylum Ascomycota; class Eurotiomycetes; order Eurotiales; family Trichocomaceae; genus Talaromyces; species Talaromyces rugulosus. The sequence continues at coordinate 5,335,787 of NC_049564.1, forward strand.
GCGTAAGGCGCAAATAGTGGATTCTATCCAGGAGCATTTTGACCGGTAGATAGGATGATGCCAGATTTACATAATGCACAAGGCATCTAACGAGCATTTTATATATCAATGTCCCCAGGCCAAAGGCCAACAGGCAGTGGCATGGATCGAGGAGACCATCCGCAAAGTGACCAGGAATCAACGCGAAGATGGAAGGAACGGGTATAAGGATTATATAGTATATTTTTAATGCCATTCATCACAGTGGATATGTCCATGATGGGTTCGTGTTGATTATGGTGGATATTAGTATACCAAAGAAGTATATCGATATTTGGAGATGGTGGTGCATACCATGGTGCAGTTGTTGCATAGACTGATGTAAGAGGTGATCCAGCCAGTATGGGAGCGGCGGTTGGCGTAGATGCCCGGGGGAGGGGTTTTCTATGAGAACCAGGCTGCGTTGATTCGTCATTTTCAGCGGAAGTTTGGAAAACGTGGAGAGGAGTGTAGTGGGTTGGTAGAAGAGATGATGTGGATGTGTTTATGGGTTGATGATATGATGTAGGTAGATGTCGAGAGTAGTGAGGATTCCAATTTAATTATAAGCCATATGTAGATACATATACTACAATAATATAGAAATAGAGAAGGTTTCATAAGTATAAAATGCCTGTATGATGGTCAAGCAGAGGTTTGTAGGTATTGGCCTGCATGATGGTTAAGCAGAGGTTTGTAGGCATAGGCCTGTATGACGGTCAAGTAGAGGTTTGTAGGCATTGGCCTGTATGATGGTTAAGCAGAGGTTTGTAGGTATTGGCCCGCATGACGGTCAAGCAGAGGTTTGTGTGACGACGAGTCGATTCCTATCCTCTAAGAGTACTCTGCAACGAGAAAACCAAACATGAGAAGGGAAAGAGGAAGAGAAAGAACCTCCCCTGCTAGTTACATAAGAAATATTCCTTTGTGTGCGTCAGTCTATTCCCTTTATAGTTCTACATGAGGTTATTCCTATCTCAGTACCGCTCTCAGTTCCCTTTCCCTGGTGGTGCCTCAGGCCATCACTGCTGGTTCCCGAGGCCTGGGTCAGGACCGTCACACTACCCCCCTTTCTAGGCTATACTTATCCTCAAGTATACTGTTATCTTCCCTATCTAGTACAAATTTATCCTCTTCTACTGCCTTTAACCATTCCTAGAGGTGTTTTGGTGGTCCTAGCTTCTCTAAGTAGCAGTCATAATATTCCTTTAATATGACAGAAGCGTTCTTAAAATTTCTGGCTAGGTACCACTCCATATTAATATTATGACCTAACTATTTTATCTGGTAATAAAGCTTTTTCCAGTGTATCTGGGTGTCTAATACTTTTTTAACTACCCACTCATTCTGTCCATTCACCTTGATAGGCTCTGCCAGCTCTTCTAGTTGTTCTGGTAATGGTTTTGTGATTGCCGCTCGCCTCAGTTTCTCTGATGAGAATATAGGATGCACATTGATCTTATCCAGTAATTCTAGTTTGAAAGAATTGCTAATTTGCTTCTTGATTCAGTATAGACTATTTGCCTGGATATCCAGCTTCCTACTAGGCCACCCTGTTTCCCAGTACTTTGTAGTAACCATGACATAATCACCTACATCAAAGTTGAGTAGTCAGCGCTTTTTATTGGCCATCAACTGCTGTTGCTTCTGACTCTTCTAAAGATTCATCCTTGCTATTTCCCAGGTGCTATATATTTGACCTAGCCATAACTTGGCATTCTCTTTATTTAGAATTAGTTTCCTTAGTGGTTCAGGTAACTTCCAATCAAATGAGGTATGTAGCTGATATCCTCTCTCAACCATAAATAGCGATAGTCTAATTAACTCTTAAGATAAAATTACTGCTGCGTAATCCATTATCAGTAACCAGTCTAATCAGTCATCCTGCGTATAGTTTATAAATACTCTCAGCTTTTATGATAAGTACTGGTTGGTAATCTCTATCTATCTATTAGTCTAAAGATAATAGATAGTTAACAGCTTCAGCTTAATTCCAAGGCAATAGCACATCTCTAACCAGAATTCTAACATAAATTAACCATCTCTATTTAATACAATAGAGTCAGAGGGTCCTGTTTAGCAGAACATATTCTCCAACCACAACCAAGCCATTCCCTTAACTATAGTCTCTTTCTAACAAAGTATTAACACTAGTGCTTTACTAAGTTAGTCCATAATTACAAATACTGTGTTGTATCCTTTATAGTCCTACAGATAAATCATAAAATCCATTAAAATATATTGCCAAGGTCGATCTAGGATAGGCAACAGGTTCAGCAGTCTAAAAAGCAGATCCCTCTAAGTATTCATCTGCTTACACACCATACAATTATCCAGATAATAGTTCATATCCTTATTCTATAACTCCCAATAATAGCGTTCTTTAATCAAGCTCTAAGTCTTTGTCCTTCCAGGATAGGCAGTAGATGGTTGGCAATAGATCTCATCCAATAAACATATACGCAGATCTCCTTCCTTAAGAATATATAAACGGCCTTTGAATAGTACTATCTCATTAATAATTTGCCAGTCCTCTCCTAAGTACTCTACTTATTCCTTTACTTCAGCTATAGCAGCATATTATTTATTAGCCATTATAGCACAAGACATCAGATCGGTCCCAGCCATGACTATGTAGACTTCTGCTCTCAGGTTATCAGCCTATAAATACTTTCCACAGTTCAACTCTTTAATGATTCTACTATCTAAAACTTCTTCTAGAAGTAGAATCTTTTTTTGATAGTCTAGATTACCTATCTTATTACCATGTCGTCAGGTCAAAATATCCGCGAGTATGTTGGCTTTACCCAGTTGATACTTTAGAATAAAGTAAAACTTATATAAGAATTCACACCATCTCACCTATTAAATATTTAATGACTTTATGGACATGAAGTATTCAAGAGCTCAGTAATTAGATAGAATTTTAAACCACTCCTCCCCTTAGAGCCCTATCAACTCGGGTCTCTATTCTTTCAGGGCCTTAATGATCGCGAGCATCTTCTTATCATGAATATTATAGTTCCTCTTAGCTAGCATCATTATTGCTAAGTAAAACACTATCAAATACCACTTGTTATCTTTATAACACTATAATAAAACCACTGCAACCATCCCATCAGAGGCATCTATTTCTACCTGTGTCAATCACTCTAGTTGATAATAGTATAATATTGGAGCCTCAGTTAACAACTTCTTTAGCTTTTTAAATGCCAGTTCACAGTTGTTATCCCAGACAAAAAAGATATTTACCCAAGTTAAGCAGTTCAGAGATTTAACTATCCAACTATATTCTTATATAAACTTCCAATAGAAGTTATAGAACCCTAGAAATGATTACACTCCTCATATAGTTCCTGGGGCTATCCATTTTAAGATAGTATTAATCTTAGTTAAATCAATCTTAATTCCTTCTAACATAATAATGAATCCTAGATATTATATAGTTTTAATATGGAATTCACATTTATAGATTACAGTCTGTAGCCCAGCTACTCTCAGTCTTTTTAGCACAAATTTTATATATGTCTGATGCTCAAGCTTATTCTCATTATAAATCAGTAGGTCGTCAACGAACGCTACTAGAAACTTGTCAAGATAGTCTATAAAGATGTCATTCACTAGTCGCTGAAAAGTTGCTGGTCTATTTATTAACCTAAAAGGCATCACCTTGTACTTGTATATTTTATATTGATATTAGAAGGTTGTTAAGTCCTCTGACTCTGAGCTCATTCTGATATAATAGAAACCTTGTTGTATATCCAATTTAGTGAATATCTTTGCCTTGCTCAGCCGCTTAAAGACTTCTTTAATTAGTGGCAGTGGATATTAGTCTTTCTTGGTTAGAGCGTTCAGCTTCTGGTAATCTACGCAGAATTGAAGTCTTCCATCTGGCTTGGATACTATGAGAATTGGCGATGCGAAGGATGCGTTGTTAGGCATAATAAAACCTTTATTCAGATTATCTAGGATATATTCTCGCGCAGTCTCAAGCTCTTTTAGGTTCATTTAGTATAAGGGGCTGTAACCTAGCTCTTGCTTGCTGGTTAGCTCAATCCGATGATCGTAGTCTTTATGATCTGGAAGCTTGTCTGATTCCTGTTTAGAGAATATATCCGCGTATTCCTGATACCTCTCGGGTAGTTTCTGCCTAATCTCAGCAAGCTTTTCAATTCCTAGATAGTCTTCCTGTTTATCCTGTATGACCTTTTCAATTTTATGGAAGCTCGTCATGAAGGTGGTTGTATTCTTATCCTTTAAGTACCTCACGAATCCTGTAGCCCTAATAAGTGCTATCTACATCTCAGGCTTCGGTTTCGCAGGCTTAGCTTGTTTCTGGCGGTATACTGGATTTGCCTTTTCCTTAGAGAGATCATTACGCACGCTACTCAACTGTTAGTTCATCTTTGCCAACGCTATAAACTGTTCCTTTCAGTGGCTGGTCCAACATGATCTAGGGATAGTATCCATAGGTATAGTCTTATATAGTACTTCACCAGTAGCCTCCTATCTGATTTCTTTATTAAAGAGACTATCTTATCGATCAGCATCCTTCTGATGCTCTATAGAAACTTTCTTCAGTTGAGAGAGGATTGCTTTAGGGATAAAGAGGTCTTGCTTAGACAACAGCTCATCTTTCAAAGAAACCTCTTCTAGCTAGAGTAACTAATGATAGCAATAATCTATCAAAACACTGTGCTCTACCATCCACATTTATCCAAGGATGATATCATATTTCCCTAGCTCTACTATCAGGAAAGAAAGATACTGTTATACTCGTCCTTATATCTTTAAAGTCAGGCATATTAGGTGTGTAATCAGTGCAGTTGTCTTACTGTTATACCCTTTTACTGCACAGGGTTATTCCAAAGGGATTACGTGAATTTAGAAATAACGTGCGAGCTTCTCAGTAAGAAAAATATCAAGGAAAGCATAACCATTTGCTCCAGTATCCATTAACGCTTTAGTAGTAATAAAAAGTCTATTCTTAGCTAATCAAATAAGTAAAACTAGACTATCCTACTCTCTCCCCAATAACTGAAAAAGGTCCAAAGATGATAAATCAACACTCGCAATACCTAGAAAGAAGTCTTTCCCTAGACATAATCATTTTCCGACTAACTCTCCGGTGGGCTGACTTCCTCAAGATTCTTCAGCTCTGGTGCTTTCTTCTTCAGAGGACAATCAAATGCTCTATGCCCTGGCAACTTACAGTTAAAGTACTTGTTCTCCTCCATCAGCTTCTTTCGTTCCAACCACGGTAGGCCTTCTGATCCATTCTTCACTTTCAGAGTTACTGGATTTAGGTAGCTCTCACCAGGTCTAGGGTATGTATCAGTCTTATGTAGGCGTGCATACTTCTCACTAGTATTGATCTACTCAAGATGATTAGCAGTGGTGCTGCATTTCTTAACAAATTCCTGGTATGAGACATGTAGGTCATTACTCTTTTTAATCATTGCATGCTGCAACTCAAAAAACAATTTATAGAACAGGTCCTCTTTCTACTCACTAGTGGCCAAGCCTATATCCTAAGCAAGCAGTACAAATTACAAAAGAAAAGGCTGGAACTTAGTATCTCTTATCATAAAGCGTCGCAGTTCTATCTTAGCATTAATGACCCTATTGACGTCCTAATACAGAGTACAAAGATGGTTAAAGATATCATCCACATCATAATATCGATCAAACAAGTCCTTTCTCATACGAGCAAGCAAGTAATTCACTACTTCTCCTTTACACATACTCTTCACATAGACCATACGTGCCTAGGTAGTAGAATAATAGTCAGCATTGGCTTCGAGCTTCCCTTCAACATCGATAAGCCACGACTCAAACTTAAGATCCTTCTTATCCACCAGCACCTGCCTATCTGGCAACTTAATACTCTAACCAAAATACCTGAGTGTAGTGAACTGTACTACAATCACAAACTCTATTTTAGGGTTATTTTTGCTAGTTAAATCTAGGGTTAGTGTCATAGACTACAATCACGAACTTTTGTAGACTACAATCAGGTTTTGTCGCCTGATCGCCCTAACCAAAATACCTGAGTGTAGTGAACTGTACTACAATCACAAACTCTATTTTAGGGTTATTTTTGCTAGTTAAATCTAGGGTTAGTGTCATAGACTACAATCACAAACTTTTATAGACTACAATCAGGTTTTGTCGCCTGATCGCCCTCAAAATTAGACCAGTTATTTTCATACCATTAAATCGCTCGTCACTGGAGAATAAGCAATATTCAAGTTATTATACCACTGTCGTGGTTAATTAAAAAGGATAGGTTTTTTAGGTTGTTTTGATTGGGGTGCGATGGGCGCTAGTGGCCAGGATATATTGCATGCGCGCCATGACAGATCATCAGGAGTTCCAACATATTAGGGCATGGTTATATATAATCATATATTGTCTATACTATAGATTACCATTACTATTATAGATAGTATTAGTATTTATCATATTTACCAGGGTAATTCATTATTATCATTATATATAACACGTTTTTCGAGCAACTAGAGAAGTTTCCCATTATGGTATACCAGGAGTGTCGCCATGCCGTGTGGCCCAGCTAGATTAAAACGTATTTACGTCGTGCGCATTGTTATGTGTCCACTATTATACACATCACATTAGCTGATAATGTTCGTACATGGCCCAACATCGCGCATGACCCGATCGAGTTGAATATCCTAGCCACCCAAACCATAGTGATCCAATAATTGATCGCGCCCATTGATAGATATCGATGTCAATTAAGTTCCCATTCATGCCAATACATATGCACTACTATACCTATTATGCGGCAGTATTGGATCAAGCATTATCAGTAGTCCCAGACCTAAAAGATTAGACAGCCCACCCACATAGAGCAGAAACAGATTCAGCATAAGCAGGACTAGGTATACTGTCCTATTCAATGCTAGTGGTTATTTCCTATCAAGGCCAACTCACAGTATTTTGCGATTATTCCTGAGATGGATGAAGCCATGGCTCCTGACGGTGATACGTGCGAGATGTTAATCCAGAATATGCAGGCGCATTAGCGCAGCGTGCAGAAGGCTATGGATCAGAAGATCCAGGCTGGTCAGGTCGACAAGGCCAACCCGTGGTTACAGCGAACCAAATGGGTAAAGTATTTGAGGGAGTTTAACATCCCTGATTTAATACAGAGTATAAATCTATCCCCCGCGGATATCAATAGCCAGCCATCTATCAAGCCGGAAGCCCACGCTATTTAGACAGCCATAGCGCGGTTAGCTACAATCAGCCAGTTGTCCGTGATTCACCAGATTAGAGTATTTGTGCGATTGGAAGCTATCTGGACCGAGCAGCATCAGACACAGTATACCCCGTTAGAAGCGTACTAGGATGAGGAGTCAATCGTAAAGCAGATGCGGCTGTGGCAGGAGATGTTGATATTTTTTTGGCGTATATAGCAGCTGCACGAGTGGACTAGTCCTCTGTATCGATTCACGCGACAACAGCGCATAGCATGAGAGCAGTTGGTCAATGTGGTGTAGATTCTACCCACCCACCAGGTGAGCAAGGGTAAGGTGATCACACAATCCAGGGCCACGTGGGCACCGTGGGTGGAGGAAGAGGAAGAAGAGGAGAAAGAGAAGGAGAAGGAAAAAGAGAAGGAGGAGAAGAAGGAAGAGAAAGAAAAGAAAGAGGAGGAGAAGAGAGACACTATATCAATTAATTTGTTGTCCATAGATAGCAATAAACCCAATTTTTTCAATAATAGGAGTGATAGGATAGAGAAGACAATAGAGAAGACAGCTATAGAAAGAACAGTTAATATGGATGCCATATTTAATATTAAGCGCCCTCTAAAAAATAAGAAAAAAACCAGCAACATCACTATGCTGCCATTGAGCCCCGTAGAGCGGGCATATTTAGATTTTTGTATCAAATTATTAAACCAACACATCACCTAATAGAAATATGACAACGTATTAGTGTATACCATAGCTATATTAAGAGTTCATAAAGGCGGTTTCTGTACACCCAAGGATTACCCACCTATTTTATCGCAAGTAATCAAGGTCGCGCGGTTTATAATAGTAAAAAAAGCCGTCGAATTAAATAACAAGCCTAAAGAGGAGGATGTGGCCGAGTTATCCAATTCTATAGACCATACAGATTAAGACAGTGCATATAGTGGATCACCACCACCCAGTTTGCTAGGCTGCAAAGGATGTTTACAGTAGATAACCTAGATGATGGATCAGTTCATAATACGCAGATCGCAAGGCCCTACGCAATAGATGTTGGATTTGCGCACATATAGATTAAAGATCTATTATAACACGACCAGCGCCAGCCATGTATAATGACAGAATAAGGACGAGTTATGTTATAAGAACCAGCAGTTCACTATAAATAAGTTTCATGATATAGTGCACGCAGTGGTCTAGAACGTGTGGCGGATATTGATCAACAACATATTAGAATATCCGTCCAACACCGTGCCAGCCATTCCATGGGACCGTTTGTATAACAACCCTAGCAATAACCAGACACGATAGAATTTTTTACAAGACATCTAAATGTAATGGCCCATAGATAAAAAGTATTAGATGTGGCATCAAATCTATTAGGACCCAGCTATACAGCGTCAATTCATCCAGGCCAACAGGCAAGGGTTTCATCTGGCGCGATGGATAATATATCAGAACCAGATCACTACATTTTTAGAAAAATTATTGGTGGCTATCTAGTTCACATAGAGTCAACCAGCACAGGCCCCCAAATTATTGAGCATCCGGCACAAGAACAGTCCTATAGATAGAATCTATAATATATTTATCGAGGATAGTATAGTAGTATTAGTCGCACAGTACTATAAAGATTATCAATTAAGCAACAACATTAAGATTATCTATCAATATTTACTACGCGAGGTGGGTGAGTTATTAATATAGTATTTATGGTTAGTACAGCCGTTCAAGCAGGTAGTCAGTGGAAATATATATTAACAGGACCAGGTATCCAGCCATATTTAGACCACCCACCCACACCAAGCGAAATAGAATTCTGAATGATTACAACATATATTGCAGCGTAAGAGTACTATAGGATTACACAGTCAATCATTGCACATTATATCATATTATAAGGTTGTGATTGCTATCAGCTGGTGGTATTTACACAACAAATATCAATTTACAGCGAATGATAGAGACGACCCTAAGGCCATGGACAAGGTACAATTATTAGCCAATGCCACCAATCATCAGGCTGGGTATGATCCACACACAGCCAGTAATATATACGCCTGGGAGAGCCACGAGTTGTTTGGCGCTATAGCGTCCATATAAGAATAATATCATAGTAGCAGTCAAGATTGACATATATAGTTAAAGTTTACATTATACTAGCCACCATCCAACCTAGATGCCGATCTATTTAGCGCACCCCCAGCATCCAGCATATCATAGTTCACGGACAAGGCATAGCATAGCCAGAAAGAACAATGGCAGCAGATACAACACATAGATATTAACCAAACGTTGCATAATATAATAAGACCAGATGCCACATTTCACAGGCCACAGAAGCAGATTATACAGGCTGTGATCCAAAAACAGAGCCCAGTCATCAGCATAATATCTACTGGTGGTGGCAAGAGTTTATTATTCATATTGCCAGCATAGATGGCCCGCAGTAACACAACAGTTATTATTATCCTATTAGTATTGTTACAAGATGATTTACAACATCAATATGCGGAATTAGACATTCAATGTGTTGCATAGAACAACCAACAACCCACCAATAATACATCAATTATGTTAATCACACCTGAATCCACTGTATATAACGAAACATTCAGCATATTTTTAAACTACAAGCAGTTCACCAGCCAGTTAAACCAGATCATAATCAACAAATATTATATCATATTGTACAACCAGTACGATTTCCACAAATCAATGATGTAGTTGGGGCAGTTAGTCTAGTACCATGCCCTCATGTTGTTATTAACGGCGACGATGCCCTAACCAAAATACCTGAGTGTAGTGAACTGTACTACAATCACAAACTCTATTTTAGGGTTATTTTTGCTAGTTAAATCTAGGGTTAGTGTCATAGACTACAATCACGAACTTTTGTAGACTACAATCAGGTTTTTGTCGCCTGATCGCCCTCAAAATTGGACCAGTTATTTTCATACCATTAAATCGCTCGTCACCGGAGAATGAGCGATATTCAAGTTATCGTGCCGCTGTCGTGGTTAATTGAAAAGGACGGGTTTTTCAGGTTGTTTTGGTTGGGGTGCGACGGGCGCTAGTGGCCAGGATATATCGCGTGCGCGCCATGACGGATCGTCAGGGGTTCTGACGTATTAGGGCATGGTTATATATAATCATATATTGTCCATACTACAGATTACCATTACTATTATAGATAGCATTAGTATTTATCACATTTACCAGGGCAATTCATTATTATCATCATGTATAACACGTTTTTCGAGTAACTAGAGGAGTTTCCTATTGTGGTATGCCGGGAGTGTCGCCATGCCGTGTGGCCTAGCTAGATTGAAACGCATTTGCGTTGCGCGCACCGTTATGTGTCTACTATCATGTGCGTCACATTGGCCGATGATGTTTGTACATGGCCTAATATCGCGCATGATCTGATTGAGTTGAATATCCCGGCTATCCGGACCATAGTGATCCAACAGTTGGTCGCGTTTGTTGATGGATATTGATGTCAATTGAGTTCCTATTCGTGCTAATATATATGCACTACCATGCCTATTATGTGGCAGTATTGGATCAAGCATTATCAGTGGTCCTGGATCTGAAAGATTGGACAGCCTACCCACATGGAGCAGAAACAGATTCAGTATGAGCAGGATTAGGCATGCTGTCCCGTTCAATGCCAGCGGTTGTTTCCTGTTAAGGCCAACTCGCAGTATTTTGCGATTATTCCCGAGACGGATGAAGCTGTGGCCCCCGATGGTGATGCGTGCGAGACGTTAATCCAGAATATGCAGGCGCATTGGCGCAGCGTGCAGGAGGCCGCGGATCGGAAGATCCAGGCTGGCCAGGTCGACGAGGCCAACCCGTGGTTACGGCGAACCGAGTGGGTGAAGTATTTGGGGGAGTTCGACATCCCCGATTTGATATAGAGTGTGAGCCTACCCCCCGCGGATATCGATGGCCAGCCGTCTATTGAGCCGGAAGCCCACGCCATTTGGACGGCTATGGCGTGGTTGGCTACGATCAGCCAGTTGTCCGTGATTCACCAGATTGGGGTGTTTGTGCGGTTGGAAGCCATCTGGACTGAGCAGCATTAGACGCGGTACACCCTGTTAGAGGCGTATTAGGATGAGGAGTTAATTGTGAAGCAGGTGCGGCCGTGGTAGGAGATGTTGATGTTTTTTTGGCGTACGCAGCAGCTGTACGAGTGGACCAGTCCTTTGTATCGATTTATGCGACGACAGCGTATGGTATGGGAGCGGTTGGTTGACGCGGTGCGGATTCCACCCATCTGCTAGGTGAGCAAGGGTAAGGTGATCATGCGATCCGGGGCCACGCGGGCACCGTGGGTGGAGGAAGAGGAGGAAGAGGAGGGGGAGGAGGAGGAGGAGGAGGAGGAGGAGAGAGATACCATGTTGATTGATTCGTTGTCCGTGGACAGTAACGAACCCGATTTTTTCAATGATAGGAGTGACGGGATAGAGAAGACGATGGAGGAGACGGCTATGGGGAGAACGGTTGATGTGGATGCTATATTTGATATTGAGCGCCCCCCGGAGAATGAGGAGGAAGCCAGTAATATCACTGTGCCGCCATTGAGCCCTGTGGAGCGGGTGTGTTTGGATTTTTGCATTGAATTGTTGAACCAGCGCATCATTTGATGGGAGTATGACAGCGCATTAGTGTGTGCCGCAGCTGTATTGGGGGTTTGTGAGGGCGGTTTCCGTACGCCCGAGGATTACTCGCCTATTTTATCGCGAGTGATCAAGGTCGCGCGGTTCATGGTGGTGAAGAAAGCCGTTGAATTGAGTGACGAGCCCGAGGAGGAGGATGTGGCTGAGTTGCCCAGTTCCATGGACTATACGGATTGGGACAGCGTATATGGTGGATCGCCGCTACCTAGTTCGCCAGGCCGCAAAGGATGTTTGCAGTGGGTGACCTAGATGATGGATTGGTTCATGGTGCGCGGATCGCAAGGCCCTAACCAAAATACCTGAGTGTAGTGAACTGTACTACAATCACAAACTCTAACCAAAATACCTGAGTGTAGTGAACTGTACTACAATCACAAACTCTAACCAAAATACCTGAGTGTAGTGAACTGTACTACAATCACAAACTCTAACCAAAATACCTGAGTGTAGTGAACTGTACTACAATCACAAACTCTAACCAAAATACCTGAGTGTAGTGAACTGTACTACAATCACAAACTCTATTTTAGGGTTATTTTTGCTAGTTAAATCTAGGGTTAGTGTCATAGACTACAATCACAAACTTTTATAGACTACAATCAGGTTTTGTCGCCTGATCGCCCTCAAAATTAAACCAGTTATTTTCATACCATTAAATCGCTCGTCACCGGAGAATGAGCGATATTCAAGTTATCATACCGTTGTTGTGGTTAATTAAAAAGGACAGGTTTTTCAGGTTGTTTTGGTTGGGGTACGACAGGCGCTAGTGGCCAGGATATATCACGTGCGCGCCATGACGGATCGTCAGGGGTTCTAACCAAAATACCTGAGTGTAGTGAACTGTACTACAATCACAAACTCTATTTTAGGGTTATTTTTGCTAGTTAAATCTAGGGTTAGTGTCATAGACTACAATCACAAACTTTTATAGACTACAATCAGGTTTTGTCGCCTGATCGCCCTCAAAATTAAACCAGTTATTTTCATACCATTAAATCGCTCGTCACCGGAGAATGAGCGATATTCAAGTTATCATACCGTTGTTGTGGTTAATTAAAAAGGACAGGTTTTTCAGGTTGTTTTGGTTGGGGTACGACAGGCGCTAGTGGCCAGGATATATCACGTGCGCGCCATGACAGATCGTCAGGGGTTCCAACGTATTAGGACATAGTTATATATAATTATATATTGTCTATACTACAGATTACCATTACCATTATAGATAGCATTAGTATTTATCACATTTACCAAAGCAATTCATTATTATCATCATGTATAACACGTTTTTCGAGCAACTAGAGGAGTTTCTTATTATGGTATGCCGGGAGTGTCGCTATGCCATGTGGCCCAGCCAGATTGAAACGCATTTGCGTCGCGTGCACCGTTATATGTCCACCACCATGCGCATCACATTGACCGATGATGTTTGTACATGGCCTAACATCGCGCATGATCTGATTGAGTTGAATATCCTGGTCACCTGGACCACAGTGATCTAACAGTTGGTCGTGCCTGTTGATGGATATCGATGTTAATTGAGTTCCTATTCGTGCCAATATATATGCACTACTATGCCTATTATGTGGCAGCATTGGATTAAGCATCATCAGTGGTCCCGGACCTGAAAGATTGGATAGCCCACCTACATGGAGCAGAAACAGATTCAGCACGAGCAGGACCAGGTATGCTGTTCTGTTCAATGCCAGCGGTTGTTTCCCGTCAAGGCTAACTCGCAGTATTTTGCGATTATTCCTGAGATGGATGAAGCTGTGGCCCCCGACGGTGATGTGTGTGAGATGTTAATCTAGAATATGCAGGCGCATTGGCGCAGCGTGTAGGAGGCTGCGGATCGGAAGATTTAGGCTGGCCAGGTTGATGAGGCCAACCCGTGGTTATGGTGAACCGAGTGGGTGAAGTATTTGGGGGAGTTCAACATCTCTGATTTGATATAGAGTGTGAGCTTACCTCCTGCGGATATTGATGGCCAGCCATCTATTGAGCTGGAAGCCCACGCTATTTGGACGGCTATGGTGTGGTTGGCCATGATCAGCCAGTTGTCCGTGATTCACCAGATTGGGGTGTTTGTGTGGTTGGAAGTTATCTGGATTGAGCAGCATCAGACGCGGTACACTCTGTTAGAGGTGTACCAGGATGAGGAGTTAATTGTGAAGCAGGTGTGGCTGTGGCAGGAGATGTTGATGTTTTTTTGGCGTACACAGCAGCCGCACGAGTGGACTAGTCCCTCGTATCGATTCACGCGACGACAGCGCATGGCATGGGAGCGGTTGGTCGACGTGGTGTGGATTCCACCCACCCGCCAGGTGAGCAAGGGTAAGGTGATCACGCGATCCGGGGCCACGCGGGTACCGTGGGTGGAGGAAGAGGAGGAAGAGGAGGAGGAGGAGGAGGAGGAGGAGGAGGAGGAGGAGGAGGAGGAGGAGGAGGAGGAGGAGGAGGAGAGAGACACCATGTCGATTGATTCGTTGTCTGTGGACAGCAACGAACCCGATTTTTTCAATGATAGGAGTGACGGGATAGAGAAGACGATGGAGGAGATAGCTATAGGGAGAACAGTTAATATGGATGCCATATTTGATATTGAGCGCCCCCCGGAGAATGAGGAGGAAGCCAGCAACATCACCATGCCACCATTGAGCCCCATAGAGCGGGCGTGTTTGGATTTTTGCATCGAATTGTTGAACCAGCGCATTACTCGACAGGAGTACAATAGTGTATTAGTGTGTGCCGTAGCTGTATTAGGAGTTCGTGAGGGTGGTTTCCATATACCTGAGGATTACCCATCTATTTTATCGCGAGTGATCAAGGTCGCGCGGTTCATGGTAGTGAAGAAAGCCGTCGAATTGAGTGACGAGCCTAAGGAGGAGGATATAGCTGAGTTGCCCAGTTCTATGGACTACATAGATTGGGACAGCGTATATAGTAGATCACCGCCACCTAGTTCGCCAGGCCGCAAAGGATGTTTGTAGTGGGTGACCCAGATGATGGATCAGTTTATGGTGCGTGGATCGCAAGGCCCCATATAATGGATGTTGGATTTGCGTATATATGGATTAAAGATTTATTACAATATGACCAGCACCGGCTATGTATAGTAGTAGAATGGGGATGAGTTATATTATAAGGACTGGCAGTTTACTATGAATAAGTTTCGTGGCATGGTGTATATGGTGGTCTAGGATATGTGGCAGATATTGATCAATAATATATTAGGATGCCCGTCTGATGCTGTACTAGCTATTCTATAGGACTGTTTGTATGACGACCCCAGTAATAACTAGATATGATAGAGTTTTTTACAGGACATCTAAACGCAATGGCCTGTGGATAGGGAGCATTGGATATGGTATCGAATCTGTTAGGACCTAGCTGTACAGCGTCGATTCATCTAGGCTGATAGGCAAGGGTTTTATCTGGCATGATGGATGGCGTATCAGAACCGGATTACTGTGTTTTTAGAGAAGTTGTTAGTGGCTATCTAGTTTATATAGGGTCAACCGGCGCAGGCTTCTGAGTTGTTGAGCATCCGGCATAAGAACAGTCCCATGGGTGGGATCCGTAATATATTTATCAAGGATGGCATGGTGGTATTGGTCGTGCAGTACCACAAGGGTTATTAATTGAGCGGCGACGTTAAGATTATCCATCGATATTTACCACGCGAGGTGGGTGAGTTATTAGTGTGGTATTTATGGTTGGTGCAGCCGTTCGAGCAGGTGGTTAGTGGAAATATATATCAATGGGACTAGGTGTCCAGCTATATTTGGACTGCCCACCTACACCAAGTGAAATGGAATTCCAAACGATTACGATATATATTGCAGCGCGAGAGTGCTATGGGATTGTGTGGTTAATTATTGCATATTGTATTATATTATGAGGTTGTGATTGTTATCAGCTGGCGGTATTTACGCAACAAATATCGATTTGTGGTGGATGATGGAGACGACCCTAACCAAAATACCTGAGTGTAGTGAACTGTACTACAATCACAAACTCTAACCAAAATACCTGAGTGTAGTGAACTGTACTACAATCACAAACTCTAACCAAAATACCTGAGTGTAGTGAACTGTACTACAATCACAAACTCTATTTTAGGGTTATTTTTGCTAGTTAAATCTAGGGTTAGTGTCATAGACTACAATCACGAACTTTTGTAGACTACAATCAGGTTTTGTCGCCTGATCGCCCTCAAAATTGGACCAGTTATTTTCATACCATTAAATCGCTCGTCACCGGAGAATGAGCGATATTCAAGTTATCGTGCCGCTGTCGTGGTTAATTGAAAAGGACGGGTTTTTCAGGTTGTTTTGGTTGGGGTGCGACGGGCGCTAGTGGCCAGGATATATCGCGTGCGCGCCATGACGGATCGTCAGGGGTTCTGACGTATTAGGGCATGGTTATATATAATCATATATTGTCCATACTACAGATTACCATTACTATTATAGATAGCATTAGTATTTATCACATTTACCAGGGCAATTCATTATTATCATCATGTATAACACGTTTTTCGAGTAACTAGAGGAGTTTCCTATTGTGGTATGCCGGGAGTGTCGCCATGCCGTGTGGCCTAGCTAGATTGAAACGCATTTGCGTTGCGCGCACCGTTATGTGTCTACTATCATGTGCGTCACATTGGCCGATGATGTTTGTACATGGCCTAATATCGCGCATGATCTGATTGAGTTGAATATCCCGGCTATCCGGACCATAGTGATCCAACAGTTGGTCGCGTTTGTTGATGGATATTGATGTCAATTGAGTTCCTATTCGTGCTAATATATATGCACTACCATGCCTATTATGTGGCAGTATTGGATCAAGCATTATCAGTGGTCCTGGATCTGAAAGATTGGACAGCCTAACCAAAATACCTGAGTGTAGTGAACTGTACTACAATCACAAACTCTATTTTAGGGTTATTTTTGCTAGTTAAATCTAGGGTTAGTGTCATAGACTACAATCACGAACTTTTGTAGACTACAATCAGGTTTTGTCGCCTGATCGCCCTCAAAATTGGACCAGTTATTTTCATACCATTAAATCGCTCGTCACCGGAGAATGAGCGATATTCAAGTTATCGTGCCGCTGTCGTGGTTAATTGAAAAGGACGGGTTTTTCAGGTTGTTTTGGTTGGGGTGCGACGGGCGCTAGTGGCCAGGATATATCGCGTGCGCGCCATGACGGATCGTCAGGGGTTCTGACGTATTAGGGCATGGTTATATATAATCATATATTGTCCATACTACAGATTACCATTACTATTATAGATAGCATTAGTATTTATCACATTTACCAGGGCAATTCATTATTATCATCATGTATAACACGTTTTTCGAGTAACTAGAGGAGTTTCCTATTGTGGTATGCCGGGAGTGTCGCCATGCCGTGTGGCCTAGCTAGATTGAAACGCATTTGCGTTGCGCGCACCGTTATGTGTCTACTATCATGTGCGTCACATTGGCCGATGATGTTTGTACATGGCCTAATATCGCGCATGATCTGATTGAGTTGAATATCCCGGCTATCCGGACCATAGTGATCCAACAGTTGGTCGCGTTTGTTGATGGATATTGATGTCAATTGAGTTCCTATTCGTGCTAATATATATGCACTACCATGCCTATTATGTGGCAGTATTGGATCAAGCATTATCAGTGGTCCTGGATCTGAAAGATTGGACAGCCTACCCACATGGAGCAGAAACAGATTCAGTATGAGCAGGATTAGGCATGCTGTCCCGTTCAATGCCAGCGGTTGTTTCCTGTTAAGGCCAACTCGCAGTATTTTGCGATTATTCCCGAGACGGATGAAGCTGTGGCCCCCGATGGTGATGCGTGCGAGACGTTAATCTAGAATATGCAGGCGCATTGGCGCAGCGTGCAGGAGGCCGCGGATCGGAAGATCCAGGCTGGCCAGGTCGACGAGGCCAACCCGTGGTTACGGCGAACCGAGTGGGTGAAGTATTTGGGGGAGTTCGACATCCCCGATTTGATATAGAGTGTGAGCCTACCCCCCGCGGATATCGATGGCCAGCCGTCTATTGAGCCGGAAGCCCACGCCATTTGGACGGCTATGGCGTGGTTGGCTACGATCAGCCAGTTGTCCGTGATTCACCAGATTGGGGTGTTTGTGCGGTTGGAAGCCATCTGGACTGAGCAGCATTAGACGCGGTACACCCTAACCAAAATACCTGAGTGTAGTGAACTGTACTACAATCACAAACTCTATTTTAGGGTTATTTTTGCTAGTTAAATCTAGGGTTAGTGTCATAGACTACAATCACGAACTTTTGTAGACTACAATCAGGTTTTGTCGCCTGATCGCCCTCAAAATTGGACCAGTTATTTTCATACCATTAAATCGCTCGTCACCGGAGAATGAGCGATATTCAAGTTATCGTGCCGCTGTCGTGGTTAATTGAAAAGGACGGGTTTTTCAGGTTGTTTTGGTTGGGGTGCGACGGGCGCTAGTGGCCAGGATATATCGCGTGCGCGCCATGACGGATCGTCAGGGGTTCCGACGTATTAGGGCATGGTTATATATAATCATATATTGTCCATACTACAGATTACCATTACCATTATAGATAGCATTAGTATTTATCACATTTACCAGGGCAATTCATTATTATCATCATGTATAACACGTTTTTCGAGCAACTAGAGGAGTTTCCCATTGTGGTATGCCGGGAGTGTCGCCATGCCGTGTGGCCCAGCCAGATTGAAACGCATTTGCGTCGCGCGCACCGTTATGTGTCCACCACCATGCGCGTCACATTGGCCGATGATGTTCGTACATGGCCCAACATCGCGCATGACCCGATCGAGTTGAATATCCCGGCCACCCGGACCACAGCGATCCAACAGTTGGTCGCGCCCGTTGATGGATATCGATGTCAATTGAGTTCCCATTCGTGCCAATACATATGCACTACCATGCCCACCATGCGGCAGCATTGGATCAAGCATCATCAGTGGTCCCGGACCCGAAAGATCGGACAGCCCACCCACATGGAGCAGAAACAGATTCAGC
This sequence comes from Talaromyces rugulosus, assembly GCF_013368755.1. NCBI lineage: Eukaryota > Fungi > Ascomycota > Eurotiomycetes > Eurotiales > Trichocomaceae > Talaromyces > Talaromyces rugulosus. Next base: position 5,354,781 of record NC_049564.1, read on the forward strand.
ACGAGCAGGACCAGGCATGCCGTCCCGTTCAATGCCAGCGGTTGTTTCCCGTCAAGGCCAACTCGCAGTATTTTGCGATTATTCCCGAGACGGATGAAGCCGTGGCCCCCGACGGTGATGCGTGCGAGACGTTAATCCAGAACATGCAGGCGCATTGGCGCAGCGTGCAGGAGGCCGCGGATCGGAAGATCCAGGCCGGCCAGGTCGACGAGGCCAACCCGTGGTTACGGCGAACCGAGTGGGTGAAGTATTTGGGGGAGTTCGACATCCCCGATTTGATACAGAGTGTGAGCCCACCCCCCGCGGATATCGACGGCCAGCCGTCCATCGAGCCGGAAGCCCACGCCATTTGGACGGCCATGGCGCGGTTGGCCACGATCAGCCAGTTGTCCGTGATTCACCAGATTGGGGTGTTTGTGCGGTTGGAAGCCATCCGGACCGAGCAGCATCAGACGCGGTACACCCCGTTAGAGGCGTACCAGGATGAGGAGTCAATCGTGAAGCAGGTGCGGCCGTGGCAGGAGATGTTGATGTTTTTTTGGCGTACGCAGCAGCCGCACGAGTGGACCAGTCCCCCGTATCGATTCACGCGACGACAGCGCATGGCATGGGAGCGGTTGGTCGACGCGGTGCGGATTCCACCCACCCGCCAGGTGAGCAAGGGTAAGGTGATCACGCGATCCGGGGCCACGCGGGCACCGTGGGTGGAGGAAGAGGAGGAAGAGGAGGGGGAGGAGGAGGAGGAGGAGGAGGAGGAGAGAGACACCATGTCGATTGATTCGTTGTCCGTGGACAGCAACGAACCCGATTTTTTCAATGATAGGAGTGACGGGATAGAGAAGACGATGGAGGAGACGGCCATGGGGAGAACGGTTGATGTGGATGCCATATTTGATATTGAGCGCCCCCGGAGAATGAGGAGGAAGCCAGCAACATCACCGTGCCGCCATTGAGCCCCGTGGAGCGGGCGTGTTTGGATTTTTGCATCGAATTGTTGAACCAGCGCATCACCCGACGGGAGTACGACAGCGCATTAGTGTGTGCCGCAGCCGTATTGGGGGTTCGTGAGGGCGGTTTCCGTACGCCCGAGGATTACCCGCCCATTTTATCGCGAGTGATCAAGGTCGCGCGGTTCATGGTGGTGAAGAAAGCCGTCGAATTGAGTGACGAGCCCGAGGAGGAGGATGCGGCCGAGTTGCCCAGTTCCATGGACCACACGGATTGGGACAGCGCATATGGTGGATCGCCGCCACCCAGTTCGCCAGGCCGCAAAGGATGTTTGCAGTGGGTGACCCAGATGATGGATCGGTTCATGGTGCGCGGATCGCAAGGCCCCACGCAATGGATGTTGGATTTGCGCACATATGGGTTGAAGATCCATTACAACACGACCAGCGCCGGCCATGTACAGTGGCAGAATGGGGACGAGTTATGTTATAAGGACCGGCAGTTCACCATGAATGAGTTTCGTGGCATGGTGCACGCGGTGGTCCAGGACGCGCGGCGGATATTGATCGACGACATATTAGGATGCCCGTCCGACGCCGTGCCAGCCATTCCATGGGACCGTTTGTATGACGACCCCAGCAATAACCAGGCACGATGGAGTTTTTTACAGGACACCCGAACGCAATGGCCCGTGGATGGGGAGCATTGGATGTGGCATCGAATCCGTCAGGACCCAGCCGTGCGGCGTCGATTCATCCAGGCCGACGGGCAAGGGTTTCATCCGGCGCGATGGATGGCGTATCAGAACCGGATCACTGCGTTTTTAGAGAAGTTGTTGGTGGCCATCCAGTTCACATGGGGTCAACCGGCGCGGGCCCCCGAGTTGTTGAGCATCCGGCACGAGAACAGTCCCATGGGTGGGATCCGTAATATGTTTATCGAGGATGGCATGGTGGTATTGGTCGCGCAGTACCACAAGGGTTACCAATTGAGCGGCGACGTTAAGATCATCCATCGATATTTACCACGCGAGGTGGGTGAGTTATTAGTGTGGTATTTGTGGTTGGTGCAGCCGTTCGAGCGGGTGGTCAGTGGAAATATATATCAACGGGACCAGGTGTCCAGCCATATTTGGACCGCCCACCCACACCAAGCGAAATGGAATTCCGAACGATTACGACACATATTGCAGCGCGAGAGTGCCATGGGATTGCGCGGTCAATCATTGCACATTGCATCATATCGTGAGGTTGCGATTGCCATCAGCCGGCGGTATTTACGCAACAAATATCGATTTGCGGCGGATGATGGAGACGACCCCGAGGCCATGGACGAGGTGCAATTGTTGGCCGATGCCGCCGATCGTCAGGCCGGGCATGATCCACACACGGCCGGTGGCATATACGCCCGGGAGAGCCGCGAGTTGTTTGGCGCCATGGCGTCCATGCGAGAACGATATCGTGGTAGCAGTCAGGATTGGCATACATGGTTAGGGTTTGCATCATGCCAGCCGCCGTCCGACCCGGATGCCGATCCATTTAGCGCGCCCCCAGCATCCAGCACATCGTGGTTCACGGACGAGGCGCAGCGCAGCCGGGAGGAACGGTGGCAGCGGATGCAGCGCATGGATGTCGACCAGGCGTTGCGCGACATGATGGGACCGGACGCCGCATTTCGCGGGCCACAGAAGCAGATTGTGCAGGCCGTGATCCAAGGACAGAGCCCGGTCATCGGCGTGATGCCCACCGGTGGTGGCAAGAGTTTGTTGTTCATGTTGCCGGCATGGATGGCCCGCGGTGGCACGACGGTCGTTATCATCCCATTGGTGTCGTTACGAGATGATTTACAGCGTCGATGCGCGGAATTAGACATTCAATGTGTCGCATGGAACAACCGGCAACCCGCCGATGGTGCATCGATTGTGTTAATCACGCCCGAGTCCGCCGTACGTGACGAAACATTCAGCACGTTTTTAAACCGCAAGCAGTTCACCGGCCAGTTGGACCGGATCGTGATCGATGAATGCCACATCGCATTGCACGACCAGTACGATTTCCGCAAGTCGATGACGCAGTTGGGGCAGTTGGTCCGGTACCGTGCCCCCATGTTGTTGTTGACGGCGACGATGCCCCGAGAGGACGAGGAGCGATTGTGCCAGCGGATGTATTTCCCCCCCAGCACCGTGCATTGGATCCGCGCGCGTACCAGTCGTCACAACATTGCATATCGGGTGGTCCGCATTGCGCGGCCGCAGGAGCATGGCCGACGTGGTGACGTGGGAGCGGCCATCATGGCGTGGATTGAACAGGAGATCCCGCGATATTCGCCCGGCAAGGTGGTGGTGTACGCCAACAGCCGGCACCAGACGGAGCAGGTCGCGGAGGCATTGGGATGCGGTGCATACCATTCCCACACGATTGATCGAGCCGGGATGTTGAGCACATTCCGACAGACGCCCAGCGGCGTCATCGTGGCCACCAGTGCATTAGGCATGGGCATCGATATCCCCGACATCCGGTGTGTGATCCACGTTGGGCGTCCCCGATCGTTGTTGGATTATGCCCAGGAGAGTGGGCGTGCCGGGCGAGATGGGCAGGGCAGCACGGCGGTGATGGTTTTGGACGGTAGTGGTGGTGGATGGGGGGACCCAGTGACCGATCGAGATGCGGGATCATTGCGGGCATTGGAGCAGGTACAGCGGTACATTGATCAGCCATGTCGACGAGGCGTGTTCGATCCATATTTGGATGGGGAGGTGGATGGGTACCAGCGGCAGCAGTGCGAGGAGGGTGAAGCGGCGTGTGATGGATGTTGTGCGGCAGCCATACCGGTTGAGACGCAGGCCACATCACCGACCACGCAGAGTGAGACCCCGGCCATATCACCGGCCAGGCGGGTTCAGGTCCAGGCCAGATCACCAGTCCCGGCACCGGCGCGGTCCCCGAAACGAAAGTTAAGCGAGGCATTCACCATGGTGACAATGCCGCATGCCCGGCGGAGAGGATACAACGAGCCATGGGAGCAATTACGATCACACATCGAGCGTGAGGCGCGAACGGTGGATTCCATCCGGGAGCATTTTGACCGGTGGGTGGGACGATGCCGGATTTGCGCGATGCACGAGGCACCCAGCGAGCATTTCACGTATCAATGTCCCCGGGCCGAAGGCCAACAGGCGGCGGCGTGGATCGAGGAGACCATCCGCAAGGTGACCGGGAATCAACGCGAAGATGGGAGGAACGGGTATGAGGATTATGCGGTATGTTTTCAGTGCCATTCGCCGCAGTGGATATGTCCACGATGGGTTCGTGTCGATCATGGTGGATATCAGCGTACCAAAGAAGCATGTCGATATTTGGAGACGGCGGCGCACACCATGGCGCAGTTGTTGCATGGACCGATGCGGGAGGTGATCCAGCCAGCATGGGAGCGGCGGTTGGCGCAGATGCCCGGGGGAGGGGTCCCCCATGAGAACCAGGCCGCGTTGATTCGTCATTTTCAGCGGAAGTTTGGAAAACGTGGAGAGGAGCGTAGTGGGTTGGTAGAAGAGATGACGTGGATGTGTTCATGGGTCGACGATACGATGCAGGTAGATGTCGAGAGCAGTGAGGATTCCAATTCAATCATAAGCCATATGTAGATACATACACCACAATAATATAGAAATAGAGGAGGTTCCATAAGCACAAAATGCCCGTATGATGGTCAAGCAGAGGTTTGTAGGCATTGGCCCGCATGACGGTCAAGCAGAGGTTTGTAGGCATAGGCCCGCATGACGGTCAAGCAGAGGTTTGTAGGCATTGGCCCGCATGACGGTCAAGCAGAGGTTTGTAGGTATAGGCCCGCATGACGGTCAAGCAGAGGTTTGTAGGCATAGGCCCGCATGACGGTCAAGCAGAGGTTTGTAGGCATTGGCCCGCATGACGGTCAAGCAGAGGTTTGTAGGTATAGGCCCGCATGACGGTCAAGCAGAGGTTTGTAGGCATTGGCCCGCATGACGGTCAAGCAGAGGTTTGTAGGTATAGGCCCGCATGACGGTCAAGCAGAGGTTTGTAGGCATAGGCCCGCATGACGGTCAAGGCAGTTCCAAATATTTGCATAGATGCATCAGGATCAGGTAGATTATCAGAACCCAGATCAGGTATATACATGGATGAGACAGAAAGTTCAATAGGAAGGCATAGAATATACACGCATGAAGCAGGGGTTTTACCAGATCAATAAAAGCATTATTCAGTGATTATATATATTTACAGATGTCAATATAAACCAGTCCGAGGAATATATATTTTGAATATTGAATCAAGAGAGTGATATATATATACACAGATCGACATAGATAATATATATATAACAGAATACCAAAAGAAAGCGAGAAAAAGAAATGGCAAGACCAGAAAGAAAGGAAAGGAGAGTGTTGCAAAGAGGGACATCGTTGTCCAAGGCCAGGGTTCGGGTTACCCATGATGGTGCACAGGGCCCAATTGAGGCATCATCGGGGAGACGGCAGAGTGTCATGACGAGTTCGGAGAAGCAGAGGAGAAGATGAAAAGGAAAGAGAGAGGATGACGTATCGGTTGGGGTTAGGGAGAGGGGCCCATGGTGGCCAGGGTTAGGGTTACCAATGATGGTGCAAGGGGCACAATGCGGTTGTCATCCCCATGAGAAACAATTATATATAATAGAAAAAAAAGAAAGACGGAAATGAAAGAATAGGAATAGCACAAACAGGAAGAAAAATATAAAAAGTAGAAAAGACCAGAAAGACAGAAAAAATTAGAAAGGTTGAAAGAGCAGGAAAGGTCGGACAGGCAGGAAAAGGAAAGGAAAAGGTCAGGGTTAAGGTTACCAATGATGGTGCCAGGAGCACAATCCGGCAGTGATCCCAGCGAGAGGCAGTTATATATAATAAAGAAAAAGGACAGAAGTGAAACAACAGAGAAAGTAGATAAAGCAAAAAAGCCGAAAAGATAGGAAGGATAGGAAAGGCAGAAAGGATGGAAAAACAGACCAAGTAGTAATACAGTGCAGTCAGGGTTAGGATTACCAATGATCGTACCAGAGATAGAATGGAGAGAGTCAGGGTTCAGGTTATTAATGATGGTATAAGAGGTACAATATCATGATTTTACCGGCAAAAAGGTTATTATACACAGTAACCAGAAGAGAAGGACGAAAGTACAAAGAACAGAAAAAGACAGAGAAAGAGAGGAAAAGTAAACAAAGGAAAAGGAATATAAGAGAGAAAGGAACGGGACAGAAAAGGCAAAGAAAAAGAATAGGGAAGGAAAAGGAAAGACAGAGAACAGAAAAGGAATGGAAAAGAACAGGAAAAAGACAAGGAAAGGAAAAGAAAAGGAAAAGAAAAGGAAAAGAAAAGGAGAGAAAAGGAAAAGGTCAGGGTTAGGGTTGCCAATGATGGTGCACGGGGCCAGATTCGGGGTTGTCAGAAAGACCGCGAAGAGTGTGGACCAGCATCGATGCAGAAGAAAAAGACGGGGAAATGGAAAATAAAAGGAAAGGGTGTCGGTCAGGGTTAGGAAGAGGGGTCGATCATGGTCAGGGTTAGGGTTACCAATGATGGTGCGAGGAGTATAATCCAGTGGTTACCCCAGCGAGAGGCAAGTATATGGAGTAGAAAAAAGAGAAAGAGAGAAGTGAACGGGAAAGGAAAAGGAGGGTTAGGGTTAGGGTTAGGGTTAGGGTTAGGGTTAGGGTTAGGGTTAGGGTTAGGGTTAGGGTTAGGGTTAGGGTTAGGGTTAGGGTTAGGGTTAGGGTTGGG